>NC_134244.1:1040539-2290539 GCF_965152275.1 Natator depressus | reverse complement strand
GCGGCATCCGTACTGCTGCCACGAGCTCTTCGGCTTCGATGTCATGCTGGACGAGAACCTCAAGCCTTGGATCTTGGAAGTGAACATCTCCCCCAGGTAGGCCGCTGGCGTTCCCCTGCGTCGCTGGGCGGGGGGTGACCCTTGTGTGCCAGCTCCCTAGCTAGCCCCATGCCCCTGTCTGCGATCAAAGACCACGCTGCCGTTCGTTGAACCCTGCTTTGTGTTGTAGGAGCATGGACTCTTCCTGTGTGTTCTTGGTCCTAGCAGCTTTCTCTGGTGCCCCGCCGCTGGGGTTGGGCGAGCCAGTCGCCTCGTAAGAACTGGGGTGCTCACTCCTGACTCTGGGGTCCTAGACCTCTGCAATTGGAGACGTGCCCTGGTAGTGATGCCGACCCATCCGTTCTTTAAGTGGGAGCACACTGACCTCCCCTTACCTAATCCGTCCGCTCAAAGGAAGGCGCTGCGTTGTTTGAGGCGCCGTGAGGGACCGGAGCAGGGCTGCGTCTCATACCCCCAGGGGACTGGGTAACAAGGCTGTGGCCTAGTTAGACCTGACGAGTGTAGATGTCTGTAGGTCATGGGGAGCAGAATGCCTCCACTGCGTGCAGCTGGGAAGCCCTCCTGCTCTGTGAGCTAAGCGCCTGGCCATTGGGTCCCGAAGGAATTCCCTGCGTACATGACCGGCCTGGCTTTTGCTGATACATCCTGATGTAGCAGACGGGGCTAGATGAAGTGGTGGGTCAGAGGTGGCTCGGCAGTTCCTACGTTCCAGACAGCAGAAGCGAAAGTGACAACGGTCTTGCAGCTGCCCGCTGACACCAGGGAAAGGAATGGGTGGTTCCAGTTTTTAATGGATGCCAGGGCACCAGTCCTCCCCCTTAGTCAGCGTCCTCAGCAGAGAAACCGCGAGGCTGACCAGGCAGGGCTCTGTCTAGGGCGAATTGAGGCACATGAGTTCAAGGCAGTGAGGCTGCCTGTGCTGTCCCTTGCTCCGTGGAGAGGGGGTGCTAGTCCCCAGGTTTGTTGATTTCGTAGCTGCCACCAGCATTCAATCAAACTGAACCCAGACAAGCCCCATGAATGGCTCTCCAGCTGGGGGAGGCGGGCACGGCTCCTGGAGCTCAGACAGGTCCGTTTGATTTCCTCGCAGCCTCCATTCCAATTCGCCGCTGGACGTGAGCATCAAAGGCCAGATGATCCGGGATCTCCTCAACCTGGCTGGCTTTGTTCTTCCCAACCTGGACGACGTGGCATCAGGCTCAGGGAGTGCCAGCAGCTCCGCCATCAGGTCAGGGCGAGGCTTGAGAAGGGCCTGGGTATGTGGCCTCTTCCTTCCAGACCCTCTAGCAGGGATGGACATGCCCAGCTGCAGATGCTCCATGGCATTCCCTCCCCCTCCCCCCCCGAGGCTCTAAGCCATGCTGATAGTCTAAATCAAGGCTGACCTTGGGTTGCCAGGTGCCCAGTTTTTGACCGTAAAGTCTGATTGAACAGGGGATCTGACAGTGTCCGGTCAGAAATACTGACCAGACACCCAAGTCTGGTTACTGTGGCTGGGAGAGACTCTGGCTCCTCGCCTGCACCCGCCCATACTCAGCTGGGGCTGCCTCCTACCTGTGTCGGGCAGCTGCAGCTCCCAGCCCAGCTGCGCAGGCCAGTCCCTCCCAACCTGGGCAGAGGGGAGGGGGAAGCAGTGAGTGACGGGGTAGGGGGAAGAGGAATGAATGGGGGGCTGGGCTTTGGGGCCCTCTTGCTAGAGTGTCCGGTTTTTAAATATTAAAGTTGGTAACCCTAGGCTGACTCATGGGAACGTGGCCTGCAGCTGCCCTGATCTTAACCCACAGGGGCAGCCTGCAGTGCGCCGATCCCAGCATGCTCCATTACCTGTGAGCATCCTCCTATTGGTGGAGCCACCAGACTTCCTGGCAGGCGTTTCCATTGTAAACCCTCAAAGGCCTTCGTGGGCCCAGAGAGGCACCACGGCAGATTTGCCCTGTGTTCCCACGAGCTGCAGCGTGATCAGGTTCAGTGCATCTGGGGCCTGATCTGCATATCCGTCCCTCAGAGAGGATGGCTGCTCTTGGTGCTGTCACCACATTCAACGTTTCCTCTTCCTGGCGGGGGAGGGGAGGTTCCTTGCTGCGTCTGAGCGCTCTTGCGACCACAGAAGGCCGTCAAGGAGGGGAGATGAGGGCACTGGCCGTCCCTCTGGCCAGTCTGGACCCTGTTGTCCCTGGAAGTGGCTACCAATGGGCACAGGTCCAAGCGTTAAGTGTCTGTGCAAAACAGGCCATTGTGGCTGTAACTGCAAGTTCACAGGGGCAGTTGTGCCTGGTTCAGTTTGCAGGAGTCTCTGCTGTTCATCACTTGACCTGCACCTCTGAATATGCTGTCACCAGTCTGTGTTCAGGGACTGTCCCCCGGTCACCGGCTGCTTGTCTGTCTGAGATGGGCTAGGTGCTTTATTACGGCTCCCGCACAGATCTGCAGCCCTTCCCTTTGGCTTTTATTAAAGGGGAAGGCGATGCGAGAACTATCCCTGCCTCCAAACGTAACCGGGGTGAACAGCCATGGAGGGGTGATCAAATGGATTTAGTTCCAGCTCTTCTTTCTGCCAGCTGCTTTGTGAGGCATGCTCATGTACCCGCGGTGCCCCCCAGCCCCCACGCTCCCACGGCCGCGGGCTGGCTAGAGCAAAAACAGGGCCAATTTCTTGCATACTCGTGGCTGTTCAATATACGGTCTGTACCTCACTAAATGCAGCATTTTACTATTGCAGGAGCAGCCACGCATCTCCCAACATTGGTATCAAAAAGAACCTCGAAATGTTTCATGTCACTGTTGTCAGCAGCTAATCATAAGAGTTACGCAGCAGGTTCCTGCCATTTCCGTTTAGGCTGAATCTCTGCTCAGTTCATATTCAGTGTTTCTCCTCCTCTGCTGTTCAAATCCCACCTGGCCACGTGCTCTTGTTAGAACTCCTGAGCCGGGGGGTGCTTGGAATCCCTCGGTAGTGACCTTAGTCGTTCAGTCGCTGGCCTCTGGGTCTGAACCAATGCCCCAAGCTCAGAGCTAGGGGAGCTGTGCTGCTGAATGCACCACCTCTCAGAGGAGGCCCAAAACTGATCCCTACCGCTCAAGTGTTAGCCCAGGTGTGACCAGGAGCCAGCTGAGGTCACTCAATCAGGGGGAACTGCAAACAAACGCTGGTGGATATTCCAATACTTAGATTTACCCAGCCAGCACAAAACACCTTCTATAGTACCTCCCTGGTGACTCAGACGTCCAAACAACGCAGTTCCCTTAAAGTGCCCAGCCTCAGGGCTCCATCCAGACACACCTGTCAAACATATGATGATAAACTCTGAAAATCTTATCTCATCATATAAAAGAAAAGGTTCTCCTGACCCCAAAGGACCAAGCCCCTGACCCAGCTCAAATAATAACTTAGATCTTACCCCAAATACACGCTTACAGTCAACTCTTATTAACTAAACTAAAATTTATTAAAAAAGAAAAGGGAGAGTGTTGGTTAAAAGATCAATATGCAGACAGACTTGAGTTCAATTCTTGAGGTTCAGATACACAGCAGAGATGAGTTTGTAGTGGCCAAAAGTCCTTTTAGAAACAGTCCAGAGGTTATAGTCCAATGTCCGTGTTCAGGGTGACTCCAGTCAGTGACTGGGAATCTCAATCCTTATGGCTTAAGGTTTCCCCCTCTTGAAACCCAAAGCAGATCTGAGATGAAGAAGAATCGTGTCCCAAGGTTTTTATACATTTCCAGCAGCCTTTTGGCCTGAGAAAACAATAGGCTTAACTTTCCTTCTCCCAAACATCATGGCAATTAGCACAGGATAATTTATCCATTAAACAGTTCAGATGCAGGTTATCACAACCTTCAAAGAGACATAGACAACAATACTACTTCACTCAAGTGTCTTCCTAAATGTTAATATTCCTCTTTTTTGATCTTTGAATCAAAGCTATAGCAATAGACAAGACTTGTTTGCTTACATCACAAGACCTGAAAAACATCTCCCCTTCTACCTCTAGCAATGCGGGCTGCATTTCAAAGCGCTATTCATTTACATCTCTTCCTAACCAGTCTTTAAAGTTCAGCCACGGGTCAGGTCAGTCTGTGAGTTAATTAACTCTTTCTGGCCCTGTCACTTTTCAGTGAGATATTAATTTTATTAAGATGTTAAAATTAAAAAAAAAACGCTACAGAGTTTAAGCGTAGACAATTCTGGTTATCGGGGAATAAGGTACAGATTATCAAGGGGTGCAAAGTTTGGTTTAGGATCGGATGGCGTAAGGAATACATAATCTGCAATATCCCCCCGGTTGGGGGTAAAAGGTTAACGGGTCAAAGTACAGACATTGAGATATGGGGGTATGTTGTCCATATCATGGCTATGTTCAGGTGTGGAGTGTAATGAGTGGATACGATGATGAGGATGGATTTACCCTCATTGGGTGAGATTTAATGTTCAGGGAGTTTATGGTTCCAGTTCATATGGTCCTTACACTCATAACATCACACCAGGTCTGGCCACTTTCCATATCTAGCAGCTCCCTTTTCTCCCCCACTTCTTCCTGCTGTTTCGGGTGGCTGGGAGGTGGTTCTTCACTTCCTGGGATAGGTCGCTGGTGCCCTTAGGCTGCTGCTATAGTTCAGTGATCTTGGAGATGCTGTGGAAGGGGCTCTCCTTGCTGATCTAAGCGTTCGTGGTGGAAGCAGGAAGTGCTGACTGGGCCGAGCTCGCCCTTCGGTGGGGAAATACTGATTACACATATCCTTTGCTTAGTCTAAGCAGCACCACGAAGGAGAAGCTGAAGTCGGCCCCGGAGCAGTTCACGGCAGAGAAGATGAAGCGAGCTTATTACTTGACACAGAAGCTACCTGATCAGGTGTGAGACGCTGCTCTTCCCCAGCACTCGCCGCAGCTGCTTCGGTCTGGCCCCCCCAACGAGTTGGCACTGTGGCATGTTCCCGAATTTCAGTCCCCTGCTGTTTATCCCCTTTTCACACTGCATCCCCTCTGACTGGGGCAATCGGGGTTCAGTCGAGTTTGTCAAATGAGGCCTCCTCTCAGGAACTTCTGGTTTTCACCCTTTATTTGCCTAAAAATTGAACAGCCCAGTTCCCTCCACAGTTGTTTTCATGCCACTTGCTTTACGTTTGCAGTGGTTACATCCTGACGTCCCACCTCTCCATGTAGCGCGGTAGTTCTCCCGGGGGGAGAGCTGTCTGACAGGCGCCTGGACCACCAATGAATTCGTTCTAGGAGAGAGCAGGACAGACCTGTGAGGGCGACTGTATAAAGGGGTGGCTTGTGATGGAGGGGGCAGGGCTCAGCCGCCCTGGGGGTTGTTTCTGGTTTGTATCTGATGTTCCTAAAGCTCATGCTTCAGGGTTTGTCAGCCACCAGCAGGGGTCAGGAAGGGATGTATACTGGGGGCTTTTTAAATCTCCTGCCTCTGAAGCATTGGGGTAGCCACGTCTAGAGACGGGCATCGGGCGCGGAGGGGCAGGGCTCTGAGGTGGCATGGAGCATTCTCTCTCTCAGGTGTGTGGCTGGCTGGCTCCGGCTCACATGCCCAAGGTCTAGCTGATCTCCGTATGTGGGGTGGGGAGGGAATTTTCCCACAGCTCAGAGTGGCAGAGATCTTGGGGGTTTGTCTCCTTCCTCTGCAGTGTGTGGGTCACTTGCCAGGTTCATCTGGGTGTATCTCATGTCAGCATTGCCCTCCATGACGGGGTCCTCGGGCACTGGTGCCCCTCGCTCCCTCCTCTCCTCTGCCTGTGGTACGTCATGGGCTGGTCTCCTGTGGGCTCTGCTACTCAGGGTCTCATGTCCGTTGGGAAGGTTTAACCAGGGGACTTGGGGATTGGGACTCTGTCCCCAGCTCTGCCACGCCTCCTTTGGGATCCTGCAGTTAACCTCTGTGCCTCAGTTTCCCCCTCCTTAATACCTGCCTGCTGCTCAAGGGACATCCAGTGTCCAGTGCACTGCGGTCCCGGGGTGAAAAGCACCGTGGGGCTGGGCAGTAGGGAAGGGCATGGGAATCTCTAGCTCTTTGTGACCCTGGGGCACTCTCCGCTGCAGGATTTCTACTCCTCCATCCTGGACATCCTGACCCCGGACGACGTGCGGGTGCTGGTGGAGACGGAGGATGAGTTTTCTCGGCGCGGGCAGTTTGAGCGGGCGTTCCCGACCCGGATCGCCATGCGGTACCTGCGTTTCTTCGAGCAGCCGCGCTACTTCAACATCCTCACGGCCCAGTGGGAGCTGAAATATTACTTGAACAAACCCAGAGGTAACCAGCTGCCCCCGGAGATCTCAGCCCCATGCTGGTGGCTCTAGCTGGCTGGCACACTGGGCTGAGTGGAGCAGGTTGTCTTCAGAGCAGCGCTGGGGAGCTTGTTCCCGTGCCAAGCTGTGTGGCACCTGAGGGAAGCCCAGATCACAGCTACTGAGCAGCCATCAAATGCTTGGACAGCCCAAGACTAGGCAACCCTGAGAGGTGTGTCCACCTGCTTGGGGCTGGGCAGGGCCGGGTCTTGTCACATTGGTCATCCGGTGCCATCATCAAAAACAAACACACCGGGCCAGTCGGGACCATCTGCCCTTCTGCGTGAGGTTTTGGGGCCAGCTGGCTGCCCCGCGGCCATCGCTTCCCTCAGAGACCTGTGCTTGGTACATGCAGCAGAGTACCTCCACCCTGCGGCAGCTCCTCTGCCGGGCCACTGCTTTGCAGTCACTGGTTCTGAGCGCCCCAGCAGCCCCAGGGTCAGTGCGTTCTGTTCGCTCTGCTGGGAGCAGAGCCCAGCTGGCCTGGGGGGTGTTGTAGCTTGTCCTTCCCCCGTGCATTAGGCCAGGCTGCCTGTATCTCCTGCGAAGTCGGCACACCCCTTTTGGCAAAGGGACTGGTTGGTGCTCAGAGCACCTGCAGAGCTCACCACTGTTCCCTACACAGAGGGGCTCTCGTCCTCCCTGCCCCACATCCACCCGAAAGGGCTGAGCTCCAGTGCTGCTCCAGATTCGCAACAGGCGCCTTATTGCGAACCCCCGGCCCTTCCAGTAACGTCCCGGCACCGGAGAATGCGAACGCTTCTGTCTGCTCCTGCCGTCCCGGGGGAGTGACCATGGGGAGTGCTCGGTTTCACTTCGTTCTCGTCCGTTTCACTTGCTGTTTCCCAGGCCCTGGCCCTCTCCTACGGTCTGAGATCCCAGCACTGCCGGGGAATGTTCAAATTGTTCAGCAACCCCCCGGGAAATGTCTCCAGTCTGTTCACCTGGGAAGCGGGGGGGAATCAGGGCTGTGCCCCCTTCTTTTGCTGCCGTGCGATGTGTGAAGGAGGCCTCTGAAGTGAGGGGACAATTCTGCCTGTTGAACACTTGAAATGCAGGTCTTGTCTCCCCTGGGAGACTCTCAGCCAATCAGGAGCTAACTGGACGGGCAGGGGGTATCCAAGACAGGGGTTGTGTACCTGGGGGAAAGCCTGGACTAGCTTTGGATGCGGATTAATCTAAACTGCGCAAGGGCACTCAGTGTGGAATGAGAGCCCCCACATTAGTTGTTGTGCTTTAAATCCACTCCCAAGCTCCTTCACACTAACTTCCTCACATAGACATGCCCTTGCTTGAGAGGGGAAGTGATTTCTCTTGAGACTGCTCCAGAGTCTGTCAAACACTGAGAGGCAGATCTTTGAGCCAGCATCTCCCTCCGCTCCACGGAAGAGCTGTGTCCATGGCAGACCTCGAGTTCTCCAGCAACACCAGAGATCCTTCCACATGAGCAGGGAAGCCAGCCCAGCCCCTCCCGGCATTTCCGCTGCAGCTGAAAAGGACCCAGCCCCAGCCTTTGTTCCCCCTTCGTTCCTGGACATTCCGTACGGTCCCCCTTAGAAACCAGCCGCCTTCTGCAAGGGGTGGCAGCTGAATGCAAAGCAGTCCCCTTTGTCTCTTGCAGACGGATTTGGCCCTGCGGAAGTGTCAGGCTGAATGGCCTCTCGCCTCCTGCAAGTGGCAAAATACATTTTCCGCTTCAGACCGCTGGGCCGTGTTGCAAGGTCCGTGAAGGACAGCAGGGCCCCCTCTGTTAGATGTGCCCAGGCCAGGTAGCAGATCTATGGTGACTCCAGCGGGGAGGCCTCACTCTGCCTGGCCCGCGCCCCCCGGGGTCTGACTTGGCAGCTGAACGTACTGTGGTTCCCAGCTGCCAAGAAGGGGACAATGCTGGCTCTGTGTTCTGCTTTTTCGAAGGCCCCTTTCCCTGCTGGGCTCCGTGTATAATGCGACTGGCAGGGAGCCTGGCGAGGGCTTTGGGGCATGTAGGATCGCCGAGCTGGGCTGTCGTTCGGGTGTTACCAGGCAGGTGTAATGGGCCCTGGGATGAGATCATTGAATACCCCAGGGCAGCCTGTAACATCCCTTCTCCTTTGAGAGGACCCAGGGGGTTTCCGCTCTTGGGATGTGCCCTAGGCTGAGTTCAACTCAAAGAACACCAGTCACAGTCATAACCTGCCCCGTCCGGCGACACAGGCTGTTTGCCAGCCTGAGAGCTCTCTACCAGTGCGGGGTTGTTGGACAGATCCCAGCTTATCATAGAATCTCAGGGTTGGAAGGGACCTCAGGAGGTATCTAGTCCAACCCCCTGCTCAAAGCAGGACCAGTCCCCAACTTGTCTTCATGTGGGAGGGACTCGGAGCCCCATGGGAACAGATCAGCTGGGTTTGGAAAGAGACGGAGTAGTTTTGTGGCCACTCTTTGGAGCTGCCGTGTTAGGAGAAGGGGAACCAAATCTTCAGGGCAAGAAGCCGATCAGTGAGCTGGTGTGTTCTAGGGCCGTCCCCTTCCCCTGAAGCATCCCATATGGGCCCCTGCCACATGCAGGAGACCAGACTTAAGGGCCCAGTCTGGCAAAAGCTGCTGTTTCTGGGTGTGGCCGGGGACGCCCGGAGAGGTGTGACATGCCAGGAGCCCAGCCTCCTCTCTGGGTTGCCTGCATCTTACTGCTTGCCTGTCCTTTCCTAGGTTTGGATCTGTTAAGAAACTGGTGTCACAAGGGGTACCTCAGCGGGGCAGTGACGGACTTGGCCCAGACGGTGAGTGTCTTCCTCGATCCGGCTGTCCACAAGGCTGTCCCTCACCGTCTCTCTCAGCTCCTTCCCTCTTTTCGGGCCCATGAGCTCATCCTGGCCAAGTGTCCTGAGTCCAGAGGCTTTCCCTGCCTTTGAGCGTGGCTGGGAGGAAGCCCCATGGCTCTGGGTTTTCATCACTCACCGCTTCCTCTAGTTTCCTCTCCCTCCCTTAGCGCTGGCGTTTTCCCTGCTCTCCCCACCCATATCTCTGCCTGTCTGGAGCTCCCTTCTCTTGCAGGCTTTCAAGGGTTCTGGGGGCACCTGGCCCGTCAGTGCCATCCAAGGCCATTCAGTAGATCAAAGGCTAGTATTGAGACGAGCGTTAGGTGTTCAGGGCACTGTCCAGACACTCCATTGGCAAGCCCTCTGCCAGGGAGCCTCTTTAAACCTGCCCCTGATCCGCCTTGGGAAGAGAGGCTTCGTTCAGCTCCCCCTGGGCTGGGAGCGGGATTTGGTCAGCCAAGCGTAAAGGCCGAGTTCTCTCCTTTAATGGGCCCTGGGAGTGCGCTCAGGAAACAGCCGTAACCCCAGGGATGCTGCAGCTTGGCTGGCTCCCTGGGGCTTGGGCCTGGCGTCTCCCTCCTGCGGGTACCAGCCGCCCGCAGCTTTCACGGGTCAAGCTGCAAGCAGAACGCATCCGCCTGCCTGTCGCGCAGAGCCATGGCCCTCAGCCTCCAGGCCCCGTTAGATGTTCCACCGAACTCCCTTCTCCCCGCCCACCTCCGAGGGACACCGCGGGACCCGTCGGGTCGGTTCTAGCGCTGAGGCTGAGGGAGCGACGGGCGCTGGTGCGATCCGGCGATTGCAGCGTGTGAAAGGCGCCTTTTAAACCACTTCCCTGACTCCGTCTCTACCCTGAGCAGGGGAATTCTGCCATTACCATTCTTCTCCCCTCCCAGTGGTCACTGCCAAGGCCCCACCTCTTCCCCAAGAGTGACGGCCACCTGAACGGCTTCTGCAAACTGGAATCGGGCCAATTCAGGTGAGTCCCGGGGCGTGTCCACAGTGGCTGCAGCCAGGGCCTGTGGAGAGGGGCAGGCATACCTGGCCTTGGGGCTGCCATACTGGGAAGGAGCTCAGACGGATGGCAGAGCTGCACTGGGGCGGGATGAGGGGCTGCCCACCATGCCTTGGCTTTCGAAGGAGCCATCAGGCTAGGCTGATGCGCCCACGTGCGTGACCTCTCCTGGGTTCTGGGCACCCCGCCCATGGCACTGGAATGGGCGTGGCGGGAGCTTGCCCAGCCCTGGGGAGCAGGTCAGCAATACCCGCAGCTGCTTGGTAACGAGCAGAACTGTCCCGTCATCCAGGGTGCTCCTGCGTCTGCCTCTTACCCCCCGCAGCGAGCCGGGGACTGACGCCAAACCCTGCCAGGCGGTGCCTGCTGCAGCTGCCCCAAGGGGGCGTGGCTGGGACGTTTGGGGGCGCGGGCGGATCAGAGCGTTCGAAGCATCCCTTTCTCCAGAGATCCGTGTCCCCAGGCACTAAGCGGCCTGATGTTCCCTTTTCCTGCAGCAAACCTCTTCCGAGAGATGCCGAGGAAGTTCCCAAGTCCCCGGAGCCCAGCGCTTGCCCACAGAGTTTACCTCTGATCAGATATGCCGGTGGAGCCATCAAGAAACCCGTCCTCCCGCGGACACAGAGCCACCTGTCTGACTCCGCCTTGGTCATGTGACCGAGAGCCAAGGGCCCCTCACCCTGGCAGGGGGCCGCACGAACCTACCTCAAAGGAAGACGCTGGTGCTGGAGGCCGGCGAGTCGGGGGCGACTCGTGGGCCACGCACTGGCCAGAGGGTATTTTTGGAGAGGGATTATTACTCGGCCAAAGGGTTAGATGCTCAACATATAGTTTTTAAAAACAAAAGAAACGTGCAGGCACCGAAGCCTTGAGAAGGCAGGTTTGTCCCTTAGCACGGGGGAACTGCAGATCTGCAAGTGCCTCTCCACTGCCAAGTGCCCTCGCGGGGAGGGGCCGGAGGCTCAGCGGGGGCTACCGAGCAAAGGGGCGGGGGTACGTGTGCTTTAACCAGGCTGAGCTCTCGCTTGTATGGTTCATCGCAGGCTAGTGTCTCCCGAGCCGTGGTAGCCCGGCAGGGCTGAATTCCTGCTAGCCACCAATCGTGGCTTGTGACCCCCAACTCAGCCTTGCCAGGAGCTGCAGCTGGCCCTCAGGCTCCATTCCTACGTTTCTCCTCCGGAAGGAGAAGACTTTGGGGTCTTTTTAATCCATGTGCGTCGGCCCTACAAGAGCAGCCCCTGAACTCTTAGCAAACCTCCCCCCTCCGCTCCCCAACCTGACCCTGGTCCCCGAGGGAAGCCACGGGGGGTTAGAAATCAGGGAGTTGTCACTGCACTAGCCACTAGCAGCAGCTGCTGCTCCGCGGAGAGCCCACTGGGGCCCCATTACACTATAAACGCAAGGCAGGCAGGGGATCCCGGCCGAACAGGCTTGTCTCCTGCCCCTTACAAACACTGTTGCACTCAGTAGTGTAGACAGCCTCTTGGCTCTGGTCCCTACCCGGGCCAATGCTTTGGCGTTGGTCTCGCGAGAGAACCCGAGGGCTGTCACATCGCGGTGAGCCGTTAGCACTGGGCGGCGTTGAGGTGGAGATGGGGCCATATACGGTACACGCACAAGGAAGGATTGCAGCTGCCCCCTGCTCTCTGAGGCCAGTGCGGTTCCCGGAGGCCCCGTCTCCTCGGTCAGGGCCTTTTTATCTGCCTTTTGCCAAGGCCCTCCATTAAAGTTTAACACCCGAGCTGCGCTGACTGATTTGTTTGGCGGGGTGCGCGCTCCAGCCAGTGACTGATCTTCCATCAGACAGTGGAAGATCCTGCTCCTGCTCCTTTCTCCTGTCTCAGCCCAAACCCCTCCTAGCCCAAGGGAGCCCAGTGCTGCTCGGGGCCTCAGAGCCAACCCACCCCCCCATTTTCTCCCCGGTCTTCGCCCTGCTCGGTGACCTGCGCTCTTTCTGTGGGGAGCCTCCCCTCTGAGCTGCGCCAATGTGCAGGCGAGGGCGGCTGCAGCCTCTGCTAATCCAGTCATTTGCAGGGAGGGCACCGGGGCGGTGGGCGGCCGTGTAGGTACAGTCGCACTGGCACCATGAGCGAAGGACACTTGCTACTTTCGTGCTGGGTGCTGACTGATGGCTCGGCTGACTCCATGTCCCCAGCCCTGGGCGCTAGGAGCCTGTTTAATGTTCTTGGTCGTGGGTCGCTGCTGATCTGTCAGGTTGGGAGGGGACGGGACGGCGGTGACCCTGCAGCCTTCTCCTTAATGGCAGGAAGGACTTAACCCCTTTTCTCCCTTGTCCCCCCACCCAGAGGCTCAGCCCCTGCTCAGTTCCCCACAGCGGCTAGAGCCAAGAGCCAAGTCCCAGCGGGCGATGGTACATCTTGACCTGAGCAGCGGGGCTGTGCCATGCTGAAGGCTGGTATTAAAGACGAGGGCTGGCTGCTCTATTGCCCGGAGGAGGGTTCGCCCCCAGCACCTCCCACGTCTCTCACCCGCTGGGTAACGGTTGGGATTTTCATGACTGAGCTGCTCTGGGCCCGTGGGGAGCAGCTTGGGGGAAACCGGCAAGGGGCAGGGGCGTCTTGTCCGCATTGATGGTGAGCAGGCTGCAGTGTAAGTGCTGTAATTCGAAGGCATCTTGCTGCCAGGCCCCTGGGCTCGCTCGCTCGGGCTTTGCTGGAGGGCAGGGGAGCTTGTTAGCCTCTAAGGTGCCACGAGTCCTCCTTTTCTTTTTGCGGATACAGACTAACACGGCTGCTACTCTGAAACCTGCATGAAGTAAATGTCTTAAGGGGGTACGTAGGGGAGGTGCACATTCACCAGACGGGTGAGGGTCTTCTCTCCTCCTGGCACGGCAAGTGCCCGAGGGCTGCTAGCAACACTGAGCCTCTGTCCAGGTCTTGCTGGAAACCAGCACCGGAGCTGGGTTCGAGCTCCAGGACCTGCCCCCCTGCCCTTTGCATCCTGCACATTCCAAGCCCAGTGTGCCTAGCCCCTGGGGCAATGGAAAGGGGGAGACGTACCCGGATCTGCAGAGGTCCTGGCAGCACCACCCACAGCAGCAGACTCCTAGGACCCTGCCCTGGTATTCAGGGGGAATTGGATGGTCCACCTGCAGCTGCACTTTCTCCCCACTGCCCCATTCCTCATCTGCCTACCAGGAGAGGCCCTATCTGCCTGGCAGGGCAGCCCCCCTTCAGCCTCTCCCTCCCCACACTAACTGTCTGGAACGGACCAGTCTGGTTCTAGGCCCTACCCTGTTAGTTCCTCACCCGCCCGCCCCTCCTCGGGTGTGCACACGGGGTCGCAGGGCTGTCCCCTTCCCCTTGTCCCGGCAACCTGCTTCGTGCTTGCTGAGCCACCCACTGGATTCACCTGCCTGGCTGAGAAGCCCCCCGTCTCTTGCGGGACTTTGTAAGGGGAGAGCCCAGGCCTGTGTTGTTCAGCCCGTGGGACTCGCTGCCAGGGGACGGGTGAAGGCTGGACATGTAACTGGCGTCTAAAAAGGGTTTGGTAAGTTCACGGAGAACAGGTCCAGCGGTGGCTGTTAGCCAAGCTGGTCAGGGGCGTAACCCCTACTCGGGGTGTCCCTAAACCTCTGAGTGCCAGGAGCTGGGACTGGCCAACGGGCTGGATGACTCAGTAATTGTCCTGTTCTGTTCATTGCCTCCGAAGCACCTGGCCCTGGCCCCTGTGGGAAGACAGGATACTGGGGTAGCTGGTGCCGCAGAGTCCCTGGGCGATGCTCTGGAGCTGCTCCCCACAAAGCCAGACAGGACTCTGGGGAAGTCTCCTCTCTGGGAGCAGCCTGTCTGCAGGACACACAGCTCACCCGGCTTCCACCTTCCTGGGTCTGACCTCAGAGCATTCAGCCTCCTCTGCCCCTCCGTGCGCTTCCCACAGCGAGTCCGCCCAGGCGGGGTCCTGGGGAAGCCAGAGGGTCCTGCACCCCAACTCCGCAGTCAGACGGGACTCTCAGCCAGCCAGGAAAACAGAAGGTTTATTAGACGACAGGAACATGGTCTAAACCAGAGCTTGTAGGTGCAGAGAACAGGACCCCTCAGCTGGGTCCATTTTGGGGGGCATTGAGCCAGACAACCACATCTGCCCTTCACTCCATGTCCCCAGCCAGCCCCCAAACTGAAACTCCCTCCAGCCCCTCCTCCTCTGGGCTTTGTCCCTTTCCCGGGCCAGGAGGGCACCTGATCCCTTTGTTCTCCAGCCCTTCAGCTCTCACCTTGCAGGGGGGAAGGGCCCAGGCCATCAGTTGCCAGAAAACAGGATGTCGGCCATTCTCTGTGTCCAGACCACTGCACACACCTGCCCTCTAGGGCTCTGCAACGATCATACACCCTTACCCCACCCCCTAGATACTTAAGAACTGCCTAGGGGAAACTGAGGCACCCCCACACTATTCAGAGGAAACATTAAGAACAGTCCCGCTTCGTCACAGCTGGCCCCTTCTTCTGACCCAGTCTGGCCGCTCCTATGCCCCATGGAAATTAGGGGCCTGATCCCAAAATCTTTGGCAAAATTCCCCTTAATTTCAGTGGGAACAGTCTCAGGCCCTCGCTCCCTATGTGGCCAGCGCTGGGCAAGGGCAGTGGGGTTGTGTGATGCAGCAGGGAGGGGGGAGCGTTGACCTGGGAATGTGGCAGGGGAGTTTCACTGGGGATGGGAGACCTGAGAGCCTGTCACCTGAGCCAGGAGGGGGAGGGGGAGGTGACACCTCTGCCCAGGAATGTGGACAGAGGCTGCAGGAGGGAACCTGCTGGGGGGGGTTAGTTTCAGTTTGGGGCTGGGTGGTGGAACACAGGGAACCCCAGGGCTGGGGTCTAAGCTCCCTGCTCCCCCAGAAGGACTTGACTGAGAGGTCCTGGGTGTACCCACAAGCTCTGTTTGAGACTGTGCCCTGTTGTCCAATAAACCTTCCGTTTTACTGGCTGGCTGAGAGTCTCAGTGAATCCCAGGAAGAGGGGGACAGGGCCTGGACTCCCCCACACTCCGTGACAGGTTGTCCCCTGCAGCTGTCAAAGTGAATTTCCCTTGGAGTTAGCCGGCTCTGCAGCTGGGGTCTGGAAACCTTCCCCAGCCTAGCAGCTGGGGGCCCCACCTGGGGACCAGACTTGCTTTGTCACTGGCACAGCCTGGTCGGGGGGCGGGGGTCCCCCGTCCCCCCCACGCTGTGCCAGTCACTCTCCCAGCCGTGCTGTTGGACCCGGACATGTCATGGGTGCCTCGCTCGGGTCTCCTTAGTGCCAGCCCTGCCTTGAGTAGCCTTTACCCAGTGACCTAAGAGAGCTGCCAGGGTGAAAGCGGAGAGGCCTGGTGGGGTGTCCTCCCAGCTGCCGGTGCCTTAATCCCCCACCGTGGCGGGGCGGAGGGACACAGCCCTGCCAGCTGAGCAGGACCCAGGGCCCCGTCCTCAATCCTGGCATGGGTTAGACTTGGGTCAGCCAAAGCGCAGCTGTCAGATCATGCCCCCAGCGAGCGCTTCTCCAGCGCGGGCCAGGCCCCCGTTGGGCAGGTGGCCGGGGGGGGGCCTAGGAAAGGTACTGGGGGTGCAGCCTGCTCTGTTAGCGCAAATCCGAGGCAGCCCGTAGCTCCGCGCAAGCCCCGCAGCCCCCTGCCGAGCGGCAGGGGTGCGTCTGCCATGTGAGCCTGTCTGTGCCACCCCCTAAGTGCCCTCCGCCCCCACCCGGCCTCTGCTTTCCTGGAGGTGCCCTGCCACGCTGCCCTTCCTTGGCCACCGGGAAACCCTTCTCTGCTACCACAGCCGGCTCCCTCCCGGGCGGTGCCTGGGGGCCGCTGGGTTCTGGGCAGACCCCCAGCTTGTGGCACTCGGGCGTGCGGAGGGACGGTTGTAGGACCCTTCCAGGAGAAATCCTCCAGGAGGCAAGGGGAGGCCGGGCTCACGCCGGACGGGTGGATGGGGGTGGACAGTGCCTCCGCGCCCCGGCCCTAATCCCGTCCATGCTGCCCCGCCAGAGCCGGATCTGCCGCGAAGAATCTGGTCTGCGAAGTGCGGCTGGACGCTGAGTGTCCGTGGGCGGCTGCCCCAGCATCCTGCCGCCATGTGACATGTTTGAATTCCCGGCTGCGTGGGCAGCTCCCCAGAGGGGCCAGGCGTCTGACTCTACCTGGTGGTTGCTGGTTTGCTGGAGGGAGGTCTAATGGCGTCTGTAAGTGCTGAGGGGATCGCAGCTTTGCCCTGGGCTCCAGCCCTGCCGGCGGGCGAACCGCTGCTGGGTCTGGATGTTGAGGATCCGACCCCACAGCCCTCCGCGTTCTGCCTGCAAAGCCCCCCTGGTCCATCGGCCCCATGTGCTTCCTTCTCTCTCGGGCTGGCCCTGTTCTGTATCCCCGCTCCCGCCACTTCTCCCCCTAAAACCAGAACTTCCCCTGGGGCCCTTTACCTCGCACACTGCACCCACCGCTCTGCATGCGCTGTGTGAAGGTGGGTACCAGAACACCATCTCCTGGGGAAACCGAGGCACGGAGCAGCCTCCTTGAGTTACCGGATACTGGCTTCCTACCCACTAGTCCTCATGACCTCCCTGTTTCAGAGATCTTAAGGCTAGAAGGGAGTGTTAGAAATCATCTCCTGCAACCTCTGGGACGCAGGTCACCATGACGGGCTCCCTGGCATGAGGGTCCGATCAGGATTTAAATATCGCACCCACGTCCTTCGAGCTGCTGAGCCCACCTGCCCCTTTACACGTGTGTCTTACTTCCAGCCCCTAGAGCTCGTTACGCCTGCTATGGGCTCCATTAATGAGGCCTCGCCTGCGTCCACAGAGGACCAAGGCAGAAATACGGCTGCATTCTTCCTCTGCGCCTCCTTCTCCTCCCGGCTCCAGCTCTCACGGCTGCCTTGCTGGGAGTTCAGGGGGTTACTGGAACCAGAGAGGATCCTTCCATAAATAGACCTGCAGCCCTCGCCAAGCTGGCAGCAAGCCGCAAACCAGGGCAGGGGAAATCGAGCACTTAGCCCAAGCCCCTAGGGAGGGAGCTTTCCCCTCGGGTAGACCCAGGGAGCCTGGCCCAGCACGGGCTCGCGGGAGCAAGGAAGAAGTCATCTCTTTCGGGCAAACAGGAGCTGTGGTGGTAACAGGCTCGCTGCAGCGTCTGCCAGCCCCCGCTGCCTCCGGAGCACCCCGAGATCCTGCTCCCAATGCACCCCCCAACCCTTCTCCCCTCAGCCGGGGGTTCTGCCAGCCCCACCGGGCCCCCTGTGCTGTGCTGAGTGACGGGGAGATGCGGCAAGACCCCAGTCAGCGCAAAGGAACTTTCCCCACCCAGGCTCGTGGCCTGGGGCTGACCGGTGAGAGTCCCGGCCAGGCTAGGGGGGTGGGGGACTCGGCCCTGCCTGGCCAGGCCATGGCAGGAGCAGGACCAAGCCCCAGCCCAGTTGGTCGGGAAGCTGGGCTGAAGTCATGGGGCAAATTCCCCTTTGGGGTAGAACGCCACTGACCCCTGGGCCGGGAGCGCTGTGCCCCGGCTGGTTCGGGTCACTGATGGATCCGTGCTGGGAGCAGGCGTCCGGCCTGCGGAGCTGGCCCCGGCTGCTGAGCAGGGCAGGGCTCTCCGGCCTGGGATGTGCTGGAGCCGGGAGGGGATAATCCCACTGGTCCCGGGGGCCCAGGAATCCCTGCGGTTGCCCCAGCTGCTCCGTGCGGGGACGCGCTGGCAGGTGCCAGGCACAAGGCGTCTGGGGCCGGGGCTGGGGGGCTGGATTCCCTGTTTGGAGCGTGAGTCACCCCAGTGGAATTCCCCATGGCCAAGGGCGGGGAGGGGAGCTGGCAGCCTGGCTCAGTCCAGGCAGCCGCAGGGAGCCGGGGGCACAGCATGGCAGGGGGCACGGCCCTGGCTGAGGGGGGCTGGGCGCCAAGGCGGAAAGTTCTGCGGGTCAGCGCCAGAGCGGAGCGTGGGGAGACCCCGACCCTTCCACCTGCCGTGAGCTGATCTCCCCCGAGTGGCCCTATGGTGACAAACCGGCGCCCCCGGGCCCCCGAGTGGCCCTACGGCAACAAACCGGTGCCCCCAGCCCCCCGAGTGAACCTACGGCGACAAACCGGCGCCCCCGGCCTCCTGCGATCCTATGGCAACAAACCAGCACCTCGGCCCCCCGCGCCCCTGCAATAACAAACTAGCACCCCCTGTGACCCTACGACAACAAGCCCGTGCCCCCGGCGACCCCGCAATAACGAAACAGCGCCAGAGGCCTGGAGAAGCGAATCTGGGACGATCAAAGGGTCTAAGTGAGGGGCTCCCGCCACGGCCTGCTGGGACTGGCTCTGCCCCACTGAGTGCTCACCGGGTCCCTGCAGGCTGGGGGCTCTGCCAGGCCTCTCGGGGGCCGGCATCGCGGTGTCCAGTTCCAAATCGCCCGCCTGTTTCTGAGCCCCCCAGCTGAGCTCACTGCCCCACGCTGGGCGGTGCAAGAGCCTTCTCCAGCGCAGCCCCTGGCGCTGCCGTGCCCACCTGGCTCTGCCCCCGGGCCACCCCGCTGCAATTCATCTCCTCTGCAGCCCCCCGCCCCCACCAGGGCTTGGCCCTGCGACTGCCCCCTCACTGGCTCCCTCGGCCGCTCCCAGCAGGGTTAATGGCCCAGCTGAGTCTCCGATTCGCCACCCTAAGCACAGCCCTGGGGGTGAGTCGGGGCAAATCCTGCCTCCTTCCCCACCCTGGCCTCCCTTCTCCATCCCCAAACACCCCCCTCCCTCCCTCCCTCCGCCCCTCCCCAATCTGTGTGTGTCCCTCCGTCCCCAAACACCCCCTCCCTCCCTCCGCCCCTCCCCAATCTGTGTGTGTCCCTCCGTCCCCAAACACCCCCTCCCTCCCTCCCTCCGACCCTCCCCAATCTGTGTGTGTCCCTCCATCCCCAAACACCCCCTCCCTCCCTCCCTCCGCCCCTCCCCAATCTGTGTGTGTCCCTCCATCCCCAAACACCCCCTCCCTCCATCCGCCCCTCCATCTGTGTGTGTCCGTCCATCCCCAAACACCCCCTCCCTCCCTCCCTCCGACCCTCCCCAATCTGTGTGTGTCCCTCCATCCCCAAACACCCCCTCCCTCCATCCGCCCCTCCCCAATCTGTGTGTGTCCCTCCATCCCCAAACACCCCCTCCCTCCCTCCCTCCGACCCTCCCCAATCTGTGTGTGTCCCTCCATCCCCAAACACCTCGCTCCCCAGGCCCCTTCTCTCTGGCTGACCCATTTAGCTACAGAGAGAAGCTGCTGGGGGCCGGGGGGGGGGAAATATCTGTCACTGGACCCACGTCCCTTGGGGCGAGAGACCCGCTTTCTTTCGTGCTCGCTGAGCCCTTCGCCAGGGCCGGGAAAGGCCCCCGAGAGGAGGGCGCGGCGTGCGAGGCACGAGGAGTTAACACGCCTTGCCAGCGCCCGTCCCAGGGCAAGCGGGTAGTCGATGGGCTGCGGTCCCTGGGCAGGACCAGCTGCGCCGCCGGGCGTGCGCCGGGAGAGCCCTTCTGGGCCCCGGAGCCCAAATTCTGCCCTGTGCCCCTGTCTGTCTGTCTGTCCCCCGTCCCAGCTCTCCGGCGTCTGTCTGTCTCCTTCGCCCCAGTCTGTCTGTCTGCCTGCAGCTCCCGGGGGGGTGCAGGTCTCTATTTCAGGGCTCCGCTTGGTTCGGCTCCCCGCGGCCCGGGAAGTGCCCGTGGGGCCGTGGGCTGAGAGCAGGTGGCTGGCTGCCGGCCGTCGCCCCGCGGGCCCTTCCAGCCGGCTCCGGCGCGTCTCCGCGGAGGGCCTGGCAGGCCGCTCCCGTCCCAGCTGTGCGGGTGCCAGCCTGACACTCAATCTGCCGGGGCTGGGGAGCGAGCGGCAGGCCCAGAATAGCAGGGCTGGCGCGGGGACTGGCATGGAGCAGCTCACGGCCCCAGCTGCGCGGCAGGTAGGGGAGGAAACCGGGGACGGCCGGGGTGCCCTGTTTGGAGGGGCCTTGGAGAGGGGATTGCCTTGGGCCCCTCCTGCAGCCATGCCAGCCTCAGAGCAAGCCTGGGGGACTTCCTGTCCCAAACTGCACCCACCAACTTCCTGCTTCCTTTCAGCCCTGCAAGGCTAGCTTTCACCTCCACCCCCGAGACCCCTTCTTGCCCCTGCCGCCACCCCCTGGCTTCTCCCCACCCCGCCCCCTCCTCCTTCCCACCTCCCTTCCCTACCTGTCACCCCCAGCTGCTGCCCACTGCCCCCTGCCGGCCTTGCCCTGCGGCGGTGCCCAGCCCGGCTCCCTGGGGTGGGTGCTCCAGGCTGCCAGCTGCGATTCCCGTCTCGGCTGAGTTTACTCCGCCCTTGGCACTGGTTTGGAACAAAAGCGCAGCCAGTGGGAACCTGACACCCACGTGCTTTCCCCGGCGATGCTTTGCCCTCCCGGGGCGTGCCAGGCTGCTCTGTTATTGTAGGGTTGCCCCATAGCGACAGGCTGGGCCCGCTGGGTTTTGGTTGTAGGGTAGATTGTGAGCACTGGGCTTGGGTTTCCTAGGGGAGCCCAGCTGGGCTTTCCTGTCGTGGGATCGCTGCTGAGAGAGAGGTGTGCTTGCTGGTTTGTTATTGTAGGGTTGCTTGTAAACACTGGTCTTTACACGCTGTCGTTCTGGGGTTGTTCTTGCTGCTGGGCTGTGCGCACGGCTTTATTATTGTAGGGTTGCTTGCAGGGCCACTCACACGCAGGGGTTTGTTATTCTGGGCTCGCTCAGGGGTGTCGGGTTCCCGGCCGTTGTGTTTTTCTTGAATTAGAGAAAATCAGAGGATTAAAGCCTTCCATCTGGGGAAAACCCAGCTGGGTTCCTTGGGGTCCTGCTGAGGGGCAGTGGTTCTGGGGGAAGGGATGGATGGTTTAGTGCCCGGCGCTAAGCACGGTGGTGCAGCCTGACCCTGCCTGGGGGCACAGAGCAGTCCACATGCGGGTTTCCCCAAGGGCTGGCTCTCTGGGTTCTCCGGTCCGAGCTGGGGGAACGTGGGTGTCAGGCACCCCCTGCCGGCCCTGAGCCAGCTACCAGCTGGAGTCAGGTGCATTGTCCAGTCCCAGCTACTCAGTGCGATGGGGAAGGGCAGCGGGAGGCAGGGATCTGGGTTGGACTCCGGGAGGGCACAAGACTGGAGCTGGTGCATTCCCTCCCGAGCTGGGAAGGGAACCCAGGCGTCCTGGCTCCCAGCCTCCCACTCCCTAAGCTGGGAAGGGAACCCGGGCGTCCTGGCTCCCAGCCCCCCACTCCCTAAGCTGGTAAGGGAACCCAAGTGTCCTGGCTCCCAGCGCCACCCTCCCCCAAACTGGGAATGGAATCCAGGGGTCCTGACTCCCAGTTCCCCCACCACCTCCCCCCGAGATGGGAAGGGAACCCAGGCGTCCTGACTCTGTGAGGCAGCAGGGAGGGGCGAGTGTTGACCTGGGAATGTGGCAGGGGAGTTTCTTTGGGGATGGGAGACCTGAGAGCCTGTCACCTGAGCCAGGAGGGGGATGGGGCCAGGTGACACCTTGGCCTTGGAACCCGGACAAAGGCTGGAGGAGGGAGCCGGCTGGGGGGGGGGGGGGTTGGTTTCAGTTTGGGGCTGGGTGGTGGAATGTAGGGAACCCCAGGGCTGGGGTCTAAGCTCCCTGCCCCCAAGAAGGACTCGACTGAGGGGTCCTGGTTGTACCCACAAGCTCTGTTTTGGACTGTGTTCCTCTTGTCCAATAAACCTTCTGTGATATTGGCTGGCTGAGAGTCACGGGGAATCCCAGGAAGAGGGGTGCAGGGCCCCCCACACTACGTGACAGACTCCCAGCCCGGTGCCCTAGCCACAAGCCCAGCCTTGAGGCACTCGAGGCGTCAGGGACTCGCTGTGGGGCACTGCAGAGCCCTGACCTCGAGGCCGGCTCAAGCAGCCCTGTCGCCTTCCTGGAGCCCCGAGCGCCCATTTGGCCAGCAGTGCCGGGCCGGGGTGGCCTCCCGGGGCAAACGGCCAGCGGGGGCTGCAGCTGTGGCACTCCGGAGAAGGGGGAGGAAGGTCTGCCTCTGCCTCCAGGGCTGGGGAGGATCAGCCCTGAGTCCTCGCTGTGCCCGGCTCCCCCTGCCCTGGGGGACAGCTCAGCCCCCGGCCTCTCCAGGGCCTGCCACTGGTGGGGCCTGGTGTGATGAAGTGGGACTGTTCTTAATGTTTCCTCTGAATCGTGTGGGGGTGCCTCAGTTTCCCCTAGGCAGTTCTTAAGTATCTAGGGGGTGGGGTAAGGGTGTATGATCTTTGCAGAGCCCTAGACGGCAGGTGTGTGCAGGGGTCTGGACACAGAGAATGGCCGACACCCTGTTTCCTGGCAACTGATAGCCTGGGCCTTCCCCCCTGCAAGGTGAGAGCTAAAGGGTTGGAGAACAAAGGAATCCGGTGACCTCCTGGCCCGGGAAAGGGACAAAGCCCAGAGAGGAGGGGCTGGAGGGAGTTTCAAGTTTGGGGCTGGCTGGACATGGAGTGAAGGGCAGACTCCAAAATGGACCCAGCTGAGGGGTCCTGTTCTCTGCACCTACAAGCTCTGTGTTAGACCATGTTCCTGTCGTCTAATAAACCTTCTGTTTTACTGGCTGGCGAGAGTCACGTCTGACTGCGAAGTTGGGGGCAGGATCCTCTGGCTTCCCCAGGACCCCGCCTGGGCGGACTCTCTGTGGGAAGCGCACACTTATCCCACCACCTAGATACTTAAGAACTGCATAGGGGAAACTGAGGCACCCCTACAGTATTCAGAGGAAACATTAAGAACAGTCCCGCTTCGTCACAGGGTGTCTCTAGGGGAGTGTCCATGGGGGGGTGTCTCTGTGGCGTGTGTCTGGGGGGGGGGGTCTCTAGGGTGGGTGTCTGTGATCGCCCCCCCCCCATCACTCAGTTTCCAGGGTCTGGGGAGTGTGACGATGAACCTGCCCCAGGGCTGTTCACACCTGCCCTGGGGCGCCCCCCTGTGGCCTCCAGTTTCTCTGCAGCGGCTCTCCGGGGCCAGGCCCCTCTGGGCTCAGCATAAGGTGTCTGGGGCTTGGGGCTGGACGTGGCCCCTCGGGCAGTGCCAGGGGCTGCGCACCCATCGCTCCCAATGGGGGGCCTCTAGTGGGGGGATCGGCCCCTCAGGGAACCTCTGGTCCAGCCGCTGAGCTGCTCAGACCCCAAGAGCCCACCGGTTCCCATCCCCCACTGCCTCCCCCCCCATCAACAAACTTCACTGCCCTGCCTCCGGTTGCCCCCATCCCAGCCCCACGGCTCCCTCTCTGCCCCAGACCTTGATCACTGGAACCTCGCCCCCTCCCGGCTTCCCACCCCTCCCTCCGGCCCACCCCACAATCCCCCCATGGCCCGCCCCGCTGCGACCCCTCACTCCCTCCCAGCTTCTCACCCCTGCCTCCGGCTCACCCCGCATACCTCCCTGTGGCCTGCCCCGCTGCGACCCCTCGCCCCCCTCCCGGCTTCTCACCCCTCCCTCCGGCCCACCCCACAATCCCCCCATGGCCCGCCCCGCTGCGACCCCTCGCCCCCTCCCGGCTTCTCACCCCTCCCTCCGGCCCACCCCACATACCTCCATGGCCCGCTCCGCTGCGACCCCTCGCCCCCTTCCTGGCTGTCCCCTGCTGCGTCTCAGCTCCTCTTCCCAAGCCCCCTCCGGCCCCCCCATCTCCCCCGCTGCCCCTGCCCCCAGCCCCCTCCATCCACAGAGCCAGCGCAGGGGCAGCATGTCCTCTGCTCGCCCGTGTGACCAAGCTGCCCGGCCTGCGCCCTGTCAGCCCCAAGGGGCAGGGAGCGGGTCCTCTCCCGCCCAGCCCATGGGCAGCCTGGCCCAGGCTGGAGACCCCGGCCTGGCACCCCCCAGCATTCCAGTCGGGCAGCTCCCGGTGGGTGGCGGATCATGTGGGTAGTTCGGCCTCGGATGCCTCGAGCAGGGGGCTCAGACCCTTGCCCGGGGGGTGGGGGGTCACGCCCACGTCTCGGGCACGCAGGCTTGGAGCCACGGCACGGGGCCTGCATTGGGGTGGGACAGGGGGGATGGGGCCCTGCTGCCCCGTGGTGCTGCTGCCCCTCTGGGGTTGGCACATGCCATGCTCCGATGCCCCGGTGATGGGCAGGGGAGGCTGACAGAGCAGGTCTGCGCTGGCAGGGCCCGTGGGCGCTTGGCTCCTGGAGACACATGGGCTGGCTCTTGTTCTGCCCCATCCCCACCGATTTCTCTCTCTCCCCCCAGGTACAGCCGCCGGCCACGCGTCTCCGCTCAGAGGAAGCAGGTGGGTAGGGGGGCCGGTTGGGGGGGGCAGGGGGCACTGCCTGGCTGAGCAGCTTCGCTCATCTGTGCAGCGAATGCATCGCTCCTCAGCCCCACAAGCTCTGCTGATGCCCCTCACTCCTGAGCCGCAGCCCCCTTGCTATCCCAGCCCTGGGGTCCCCCCACACCCCAGTACTGCTCTGCTGATGCCCCTCACTCCCGACCCGCAGCCCCTCCCCTCAGTACTGGTTCGCCCTTCTCATTAAGGCACCAGAGCGGCTGCACCCCCCCAGTCTGATGAAGCCCAGCCCAGGGGCGTCTCCCACCAATTCCCGATGCCCACGAGGACGGTGTGGCCCTCTCCTCACCCCGTCCCTTGCTGACGCAGCTGGAGGGTCCGTGTCTACCCTGACCCCAAATACATCCCTGGGTTGTTGTGGTCACAAACGAGGCCGAGACCCACCGGAAACTGCTCCGGCCGCGCCCAGAGCTCGGGGCTGGGGGCCCTGGCATGCGCAGCCGGTGGCCTGGCCGTCTGTGAGCGTTTGGGACAGGAATGGCCGGGGCAAAGCGGGACGCCAGCTGCTCGAAGGGGGAGGGTGCCCCCCAGGCCTGCTGCCACGCCTGCCCGTCATCCTGCCCCAGGCCTGTGGGGATGGAGTCCCAGCGTGTGACCTTGCCCCGCTAGGTTCCTGCCTAGATCCAGATACCGGGGCAGCAGGCGCCGATGCCGGGATGATGGGCTCCAGCGATGGCTCCGGTACCCAGGACGCAGGCTCCGATGCCGGGGTGATGGGCTCCAGCGATGGCTCTGGTACCCAGGACGCAGGCTCCGATGCCGGGGTGATGGGTTCCAGCGTGAGCGCCGAGGCCGGCTGCATCCCTGGCACCGGTGCCAAGGCCGAGGGCTCGGACACCAGGAGCCTCCCTTTGCACGCTGAGCTCCCGGCGCTCTGCCCAGACGCCCTGTTCCAGGGCCCCGAGGCCGAGCCCTACATGAGGTTCCTGAGGAGTCACCACTGCTACGCCGCGGTCCCCACCAGCTCCAAGCTGCTGGTGTTCGACACCACGCTGCAGGTGAGCACCGAGGGGCCAGGCCATGGGGCTGCCCTGGGTGTTGGGGGCTGCGGGGGGGGCACAGCTGGGCCGGTCCCTCCCTCCACCCCGAGCAGTCCCATAGCCCCGTGAGGCAGGCTGGCGGGCGAATGGGGGCTGCCCTGCCGTCGTCCCCCCTCCCCGGTGGTCTCACGGCCCCTCTGCTTGGCTTGCAGATGAAGAAGGCCTTCCTGGCGCTGGTGGCCAATGGGGTACGGGCCGCCCCCCTCTGGGACAGCAAACAGCAGTGCTTTGTGGGTGAGTGCCGAGGAGGGCACGGGGTGGGGGGGGCAGCGAGTCCGTGCCAGGCAGCCTCGGCTAGTCGCGATGGCACAGAACGGGGGGGCTGTGCCCTGTGCTGGGATGCCTAAGCCCTGCTGGTTCGACAGGGATCTCAGCGACACCCACGCCCACGATGCCCAGCGTGGCACCGATGCCCCCCGACACCCAGCATGGCACAGAACCCATCATACTCCAGGGCACTGTTGGCACTGGCCCGGGTTTGCTCCTGGCCCAGGTCCCTTGCGCCCATGGAGCCAGCTGCTCTGCGGCTGCTGGCATGGACCCGCTGGGCTTGTTCACCCTTAGTAGGCTGGCATGCAGGCGGCCCCCGTTTCTGGCTCAGTGGAGGGGCCAAGCTGTGAATGGGCCATGGGGCCCGGCTGCCTCTTCCCCTGGGGGTGGGTGGGGGCGCCGCACCATGGGGCACTGCTGAGGGTGCCGCTGCCCAGCCGGTGTGTGCCCTGTGGGCAGATGGCTTTGCCCAAGCAGGGCTGTGAAGCCAGCTGCTGGGGAATGGCCGTGGTGCCCCCCGCCAGCTGCCCCCGCTGACCCTGCCCATCTCCCCCTGCAGGGATGCTGACCATCACGGATTTCATCAACATCCTGCACCGCTACTACCGGTCCCCGCTGGTGAGCTGGTCAGGCCTCTGCCCCGTGGCTGGGAGCTTCTTCCCCTCTGGGGGCGGCTCCCCCTCGAGATCAGACTCCCCCAGCAGGCGGGAAGGGGGCTCAGGAACCGCTTGTGGGGCGGGAAGAGGGACAGGCAGGATGTTACACCGCTGGGCATGTGCCGGGGTCCTCAGTGCCAGGGGGCTGTTGAGTTCCTGGGGGGGGGACCAGGGGGGCGCCAGGAGGGGACCCCAACAGCTTCTGGCTCAGTGTTAGTGCGAGAGGCAAAGCGTGTTCCCTGGGCAGAGCTGGCCAGCTGGGGACACGTCCCTTCTGGTGCCAGCCACGGGAGGAGACAGGACGCCAGGCTAGATGGGCCCATGGACAGACCCGCTCCGGCAGACCCCGGGTACATCCGAGTGGGTGCCCTGCCTCTGGGATCTGCGTCCCCAGTGTGGCGTGTGACCCCGGCAGAGCTGGTGGGGGCCAAGTGGCCATCTGACGCCACCCCGTTGAAGTCCCCCTTGGGAGTCACGCAGCCAAAGGCAGCCCCTGACCAGAGGCAGCTCCCAAGCAGCCCCCAGTGGGTCCTGTGGCTCCCCCAGGGCCCTCCCCATGGGTCTCCCTTTGCCACCTGGCCCGGGCATCTTGCCTCACCCCCCTTTCCCTGTGCTGCAGGTGCAGATCTATGAGCTGGAAGAGCATAAAATTGAGACCTGGAGAGGTAGGGAGAAGACGGCGGGGGACAGGGAAGGTGTGCGTAGGTGCAGGGGTCTGTGGGGTGTGTACAGCATGGTGGGGTGGAGGGTGAAGTGGGGGGTGTGTTGGGGCTGTGGGAGTTACAGATCCTTCCCATGCCTGATCCCGCCCTGGGCCCTGATCCCCCCCGGGGGCGGGGCTGCCCCGGGCACCGGGAGCTGCAGGTCAGACGCCCTGGCAGGCTGCCCCGGCTGCCCCTGCTCAGAGGACCTGCCCGCCCCAGCCTGCCCCACAGGCCTGAGCTGTCTGGCACCCACATCCCATTGCCCTTGTGCCCCAGCCATGCCCTGGCAGAGACTGTGCCCCCCCAGGGACAGACTCCAGCCCCCCTGCTCGCCCCCTCTGCCACCCCCACAGCCTTGGCTCCCCACTCACCCCCTCAGCTCCCTGTTGGCCCCCCCGAGCCTTGACCCCAGATCACCCCGTTTATCTCTCCGCACCCTTGGTTCCCTGCTCACCCTCATCAGCTCCCGGTTCGCCCCCTCTGCCCCCACCCTCGGCCCCCCACTCACCCTCTTTGCCCCCTCAGCTCCCCTCTTCTCCCCACCGCACCCTTGGCCCCCAGCTCACTCCCTCTGAGATGTCAGGGGGGTTTCCCTCCACCTTCCCGCTTCCCGGTCCCCTGTCACGCAGACAGCAAGCGGCAAAAGGCCAGGCCTCCGCGCGGACGATGTGATGTTTGCTGGGTGAGTGTCCGAGCCAGCATGTTCCAAAGCCCTTCACACCGCTCGACAGAGTCTGTTCCCCAGTGTTCCCTCCCCGGCTCCGACGCCGGGGAGCCTTCAACCCGCGCCCCCCTGCCCGGCTCCCGCGCCGCGGAGCCTTCACCCCGCGCCCCCCTGCCCGGCTCCCACGCCGCGGAGCCTTCACCCCGCGCCCCCCTGCCCGGCTCCCTCGCCGCGGAGCCTTCACCCCACGCCCCCCTGCCCGGCTCCCTCGCCGCGGAGCCTTCAACCCGCGCCCCCGCCGGGCTCCCGCACCAGGGAGCCTTCACCCCGCGCCCCCCTGCCCGGCTCCCTCGCCGCGGAGCCTTCACCCCGCGCCCCCCTGCCCGGCTCCCTCGCCGCGGAGCCTTCACCCCGCGCCCCCCTGCCTGGCTCCCGCGCCGCGGAGCCTTCACCCCGTGCCCCCCTGCCCGGCTCCCACACCGGGGAGCCTTCACCCCGCACCCCCCTGCCCGGCTCCCTCGCCGCGGAGCCTTCAACCCGCGGCCCCCTGCCCGGCTCCCGCGCCACGGAGCCTTCACCCCGCGCCCCCCGCCCAGCTCCCGCGCCGGGAAGCCTTCACCCCACACCCCCCTGCCCGGCTCCCACGCCGCGGAGCCTTCAACCCGCGGCCCCCTGCCCGGCTCCGACGCTGGGGAGCGTTTACCCCACTCCCTCCTGCCCGGCTCCGACGCTGGGGAGCGTTTACCCCACTCCCTCCTGCCCGGCTCCCACGCTGCAGAGTCTTACCTGTGTCCCTGTTCCCCATTCCCTATTCCCACCCCCGCCCACCCTTAGCAAACATGATTCCAATTTTCCCTTCCACTTCCTGTTTTACCCCAGTTTTTTAAGGTAATATTCTCAGCTATACCTTAACCCAGCGGTTCTCAAACTTTTGTCCTGGTGACCCCTTTCACTGAGCAAGCCTCTGAGTGCGACCCCCTTATAAATTAAAAGCACTTTTTAATATATTTAACACTATTATAAATGCTGGAGGGAAGCAGGGTTTGGGATGGAGGCTGACAGCTCGTGACCCCCCACGTAATAACCTCGCGACCCCCTCAAGGGTCCAGACCCCCAGTTTGAGAACCCCTGCCGTAACCAATCATTTTACTGAAATTTAACTAACCAATCCTAGCACATTGTAACATAATTCTCTAACAACTGGTATCCCACCCCCCTCATTAACTTACCCCAGCAACATTAATTATACAGCGGACAGAAACAATTGGAGATCCAGACAGATTGACAGTAGAAAAGTGGGGGCCGGGCCATAAAGATAAAACATACAAGAATGAGGGGTTCACAGCTACCAGTGGGGGAGGGATAGCTCAGTGGTTTGAGCATTGGCCTGCTAACCCCAGGGTTGTGAGTTCAATCCTTGAGGGGGCCATTTAGGGCTTGGTCCTGCTTTGAGCCAGGGGTTGGACTAGATACCCGCTGAGGTCCCTTCCAACCCTGCTTTGGTCTATGATTCTGCGGAGAAGGGATTTTGTGCCAGACAGGCTGCTATCGAACGGCGTTTTCTTTCACCGCCTTGAGCTGGCGGTGATGGGCACTATCCGGACAGGATCGTCTCCCTGCCAGCCCGGCGGCACCGTATTCCCATCGGGCTGGTCTGGGGGGTGAGGATGAGCCTAAGAACCAGGCGTCCGACTCTCCTAGCGAGAGAAGCCCAGAGACGGGCGGACTGTGATTTTGATTCTTTCTTTTGTACCCCTGTAAGTAGCTAAGTGGTAAAAATACATCCAAGTTGTTAAAGAATAGGCCTTTACAGGCAGGCCTGAGTATCTATATCCTGACACGCCCCTGCACCCTCGGCCCCCTGCTCACTCCCTCTGCTCCCTCATCCCCGACCCCCCAGCTCACCCCCTCTGCTTCCTTTCCAGAGGTTTATCTGCAAGGCTCCCTGAAGCCCCTGGTCTCCATCTCCCCCAATGACAGGTAAATCCACCCCCAGCCACATGGGGGAAGCACCGAGGAGGGGGGGCGCCTGTCTCTGGGCCGGCTGCCCCCACTGCAGCCCCACTGGCCACCCCAGATGGAGCCTGCCAGATCCTGGGTGCCCATGGCAGCCCCTAGAGCCAGGCTGGTCCGGGTGGGAGCCCGGGTTGGGGGCTGGGGCAGGTCCTACACGGAGTCTGCCCCACGGGGGAAGGGGGAACCAGGGGTTGGGGATGTGGGGGGGGGCAGTGAGGAGAGCGGGGAGCGCATTGGCATATGAGGGAGTGAGGCCAAGAAACAACCCAGGAGTCCAGGCCATTATTCTAACCTTGGTCTGCCAGGGCTGAGCTGGGCAGCCGAGCCCGGGCGTGATGGGGGCAGGGTGGGGGGCTGGCAGGGGCAGGACCAGAACCTCCCAGTTGGCAGAACATAGCACCAGGCTAGATCTTGGGCGGGGCAAGAGGCTGGGGCAAAGGGGGGGGAGCAGCGGACCCCTGGAGCCCCCAGTCCCTGGTATTACTCCAGAGTGCCCTGAAGTTCCCGCCCAAGGCTCTCCAGCCCCCCGTGCCATCACTGCCTCGGTCTCCCCCAGCCTCTTCAACGCCGTCTACCACCTGATCAAGAACAGGATCCACCGGCTGCCGGTGATCGAGCCCGTGTCCGGCAACGTGCTCCACATCCTGACACACAAGCGCATCCTCAAGTTCCTCCACATCTTTGTGAGTGGGGCGGGGGGGGGGGCATTGCTGAGCCAGCCCTACCCTCGGGGGGGGGTACGGGAGGGTGGCACCCCTGTGCGGGCAGCGACCTTGCTGTGCCCGGGGGCCGGGTGCAGGGGGTGGGGGTGAGGCCTGTCCGTGCGGGGTGCGGGGGGTGGGCGGTGGAGGGGGTGGCCTGTGTTTGTGGGCTGGCCCAGGCCGGGACAGGCAGGCAGACAGGGCCGGGTGCGGGTCGGTGCGCAGTGCGGGTGTCGAGAGGGGTTTGGGCAGGGGGTGTATGGAGCGTACAGGCGGGGGGGTGGGGTGTATTCGTGCAGCGCGTGCAAACGGGCACTTGCTTGCGGCAACGTACCCTGCCCGGGGGGATCTGCCGGGCCATTGCCCTTGGCCTGACGCGAGGGAGCCCGGAACCAGCCGTGGGGGTTGGGGGGTGTCACCTCGTGCTGCCCAGGAGCCCAGGGCACTGCCCAGTGTGAGCTCGGACTGCAAACCCGAGCCCCGTCCCTGCCGGCCTCGCCGGCTCCGGCAGCAGAGGGCCCTCGGCGTGTGCCCGGGAGCTGCCCTCTGATCGCTGCCCTTCTCCCGCCGCAGGGGGCCATGCTGCCCAAGCCGCGCTTCCTGCAGAGAACCATCCAGGAGCTGGGCGTGGGCACCTTCCGGGACGTGGCCATGGTGCTGGAGACGGCACCTGTCTACATGGCCCTGGAGATCTTCGTCGACCGCCGGGTGTCGGCGCTGCCCGTCATAAACGAAGCCGGTACGGGCAGAGACACCAGGGCACGCCAGGCAGCCCGTCTCCCTGACCTCTCTGGTCCCGGTCCACCTCCAGGATCCCCCCTCTGGACTCCCTCAGCTGCCCTCCTTGGGTCCCCCAACCCACAGCCATCCTGAGCACCCACTGTCCCGTCCCCCCGTCCCTCTGGGCCGGGCCCACCATGCACCCCGCTCTGCGCAGCCAGCACCGTCCTTGTCTTACCCCTGATCCACGGCTCGCTCCCGGAATCGCTCCCGGAACCAGGGCTCCTTGGATCCCCCTTTGCCACCCAGTGTCCCCACCACGCCTCGGCTGCCCGTCTGACCCCACTGCCCGCAACTGCCCTGCTCTGCCCCGCCAGTAACCCCGGTGCTCTCTCTCTCTCTCTCTCGTTCCAGGGGAGGTCGTGGGCTTGTACTCCAGGTTTGACGTGATCGTGAGTATCACCCCTGGGTCCAGATCGCTGGGCTCTGGGCAGCAGAGCACATCCCCACAGCGGGCCGTTACCTCCCTTCCCCTTCGCTCCTTCCACCCCAGAGTGCTGGGCAGGGATCCTTTCCCTGCCACCACAGTGCAGCCCCCTCTGGGGTGGAGCATGGCAGCTGTTTCACAGTGCAAGAGCTGAGAGGAAGAGTGAAGGCAAATCCCCTAGCTCGGGCTGTGGGGTGGATTGTGGGGTGGCAGGGACAGTGGGGCTAACCCCCCATCTCACACAAGGGGGCAGGTGTCTCCGGTGCCAGACCTGGGCCCTGACCGCGGCCGTCTGTCCGCTCCCCCCAGCACCTGGCTGCCCAGAAGACCTACAACAACCTGGACATGAGCGTGCGGGAGGCGCTGAGGCGGCGAACGATCTGCCTGGAGGGGGTGCTCACCTGCCACCCCCACGAGACCATGGGCGACGTCATCGACCGCATTGCAAAGGAGCAGGTAGGGCTGGGGGGCCCTGCCCCCTGCCTCAGATCCTGCTCCTGGCCTCCAGGGCTAGTGCTGGGCTGGGCCCCTGGACCCGGGTCCGCCAGTTCCCCTGCTCAGCTTCATCTGTCCCTGGACTCGCTTCCTTCCCCCTCGCATGTACCCCCTCTGACCCAGCCCCCATTGACTGACCCCGATCCCCCCCCAAGTACCCCCTCTGACCCAGCCCCCCACTGACTGATCCCGATCCCCCCCACGTACCCCCTCTAACCCAGCCCCACACTGACTGACCCCGATCCCCTCGCACGTACCCCCTCTGACCCAGCCCCCATTGACTGACCCCGATCCCCCCCCAAGTACCCCCTCTGACCCAGCCCCCACTGACTGACCCCAATCCCCTCGCACGTACCCCCTCTGACCCAGCCCCCATTGACTGACCCCGATCCCCCCCCCAAGTACCCCCTCTGACCCAGCCCCACACTGACTGACCCCGATCCCCTCGCACGTACCCCCTCTGACCCAGCCCCCACTGACTGACCCCAATCCCCTCGCACGTACCCCCTCTGACCCAGCCCCCATTGACTGACCCCGATCCCCCCCCAAGTACCCCCTCTGACCCAGCCCCCCACTGACTGACCCCGATCCCCCCCCACGTACCCCCTCTGACCCAGCCCCCCACTGACTGACCCCGATACCCCCCCCACGTACTTCCTCTGACCCAGCCCCCCACTGACTTACCCCGATCCCCCCCCACGTACTCCCAGTGACCCAGCCCCCCACTGACTGACCCCGATCCCCCGCCCACGTACCCCCTCTGACCCAGCCCCCCACTGACTGACCCCGATCCACCCCCACATACCCCCTCTGTCCCAGCCCCCACTGACTGACCCCCGATCCCCCGACCACGTACCCCCTCTGACCCAGCCCCCACTGACTGACCCCGATCCCCCCACGCTGCCCGTTCCCTGCCCACCCCGGGCCCCGCGGGTGAGGCTGATGGTGGGTCTGGCTCGGCCGACAGGTCCATCGCCTGGTTCTGGTGGACGAGAAGAACTCGCCGCGGGGGATCGTCTCCCTCTCCGACATCCTGCAGGCCCTGGTGCTGACGCCCGCAGGTATCGATGCTCTTAACTCTTAAGCCCGCGACGCTCCGTCCTTTCTCCATTCGTACCTTCCATTTCCTCAGCTTCTCTCCGGCTCAGGTAGGCTCAGCCCTCGGCCTCCCCCTCTCTGCCGCTTGCCACCCCCACGGGCTAGGCTCCTGGGGCCCCCGCCCGGCTGGCTCTGCAGGTCTGTATTGCTCTCCGGCAGCAGGGCCTGGCCTCGCTCGGCGCCACGTCCGGTCACCCTCGAGGGCTCCGGCCCGCCTCCCCTGGACTCGGAAGCCCTGTGCCAAGTGGGGGACCGGCCCCCGCTCTGGCCGTATGAGCTAAGTGCAAATCGCAGCTGCCATTGCTGGGGCGGGGATGCCAAAATCAGCTCCCCCCACATCCCTTTCATCTGTGGCTTTCTCGCCTGCGTCCCTGCAAAGCACCCGCGGGGGGTGAGGTGGTTCCTGTGGGGGGGGGGCCAGGGGGCGCAGGTGGCAGCTGACGGACGGCTGGATCCAGAGCCAGCCGCCTGGCACGGCTCCCGTTCGCCCAGGGATCCCCTTGGCACAGCAGATCACTGATTCCTGGAGCCCGCCCCGTGATCCGGCCCAGCTCGATCGCTCGTCCAGCAGCGCTGGCACGGCCCGGCTCCTTGGACCCCCCCGTGGGGTGCTCGCCGCACCATCCCCGCGGGCGTTGGGCAGTCAGAGGTCACCGAGCGCAGGCCTCTGAGGGGAACCCACTGATGGCCTGGAGCTTCCCCTCTGCAGGACTCGATCCCTGGTCACTGGGGCCCTCTCTGGTAGGGATGGGGCCCCGATGACTGAGACCCCTTGGCCAGGGAGCCTGCAGGTTGCCCCGTGGGGCAGTGGCTGTGCGGGGTGCTGTGACCCCATCGTGCCCCAGTGGGCTGGGGGTGAAGGGGTCCCAGGGGAGGGGAGCTGGGCAGCACTGTGTTCCTGTAACGCTCTGGGGGAGGGGACAGATGGCACAGAGGTGGGGATCTCCCCTCCCTGCCCCCGGCCCCCTGGCCGTGCCCCCTCTGAATGGCCACAGCTGCCAGCAGCACAAGGAGACCCCTCCACGACCACTGCGTCCCTCCCTCCCGGCATGGCTGGCCCCATAGCCTGGGGGCCCCCAGGGCAGGGTGGGTGCAGAGAGCTGGGGAAAGGGAGCAGGCAGGACGCCCGGCTGCTGGGGGCATCTACGGGGCTTCCCGCTGGCATCCTGGGGGCCCCCCCAAAAGACGGGCGGGTTCGAAGTCAGCATGGCCAGGGTGGGACATTTGGCCTGGGCTGGTGCAGAGCTTGGCTGGCGGGCGATGCCGTCCGTGTCCCGAGAGGTGCTGTGCGCCAGCCATGGGGCTGGCATGGCTGGGTCCCTTGCAGCCCCCTCCCCCGCTGGGTATCTGCCTTGTTTTTGCGCCTGGCTGGGCACCGGTCGGGGTAGTGCCCGCGGGCTGAACGCTCTTGCCGGTGGGGCTGCAGAAGGCTGCTTGGCAGAGCTTCCGAGAGGCCTGGGGCCCAGAGCCACCCCCTCGCCCCCGGGCACTGCGGGGCCTTTCCTCCGGCACGCGCCCACCTTGCTGTCTGCCCGGTGGCGGCGCTCTGGGGCCTCGTGGCCGTGGTGGCATTTGTTCATTGTGGCCCATTGAGCTTCCATCTTACTGCCCCCCCCCAGCCAGTCACCTCAGCTCTGGGGCCAAGACGGGGGCCAGGGGCTGTGGCTGGAGGGACGTGGCCGGTACTGGCCCAGGCGGGTGCGGGAGGGATGGCTTGGGGGCACTGGACATGGGGCCTGCCCCCCCCGAGGGCCCCGGTTCTAACCTGGCTGCAGGTGGCCCATATCTGAGTGGGAGCCGTTCCCAGCTGATGGCTCGTTGCTGGCCTGGGCTTGGGGCAAATGGCCGGATCCCGCTGCCCGGTTTGGAGCCGTAGCCAAGGGGACGGGATGGTTTCTGGCCTCCCCGGCGTCTTTAGTCCAGTGACTCCTGCTCTCTGCAGCAGAGTGGGGCTGAGCTCTGCCGTCTGCCCGCCGGGGCGTTTGCCCAGCCTAGCACACTGGGGCGGCTGGGGCTGTGCCCGCGGGTGCGATCCACTGTGTCCGCACGGCTCCCTTTGCGCTGGTGGCTACGGGTCGGCAGTGGCTTGAAGTCACCCTGAGGGGGCTGGGGGGGCAGCCCATGGGAGCTACAATTTCCAGGGTGCAAAATCCTAGCCAGCGTGTTGCACGTTGGGACCTGTAGTCTGAACAGGCCTGCAGTGGGTGCATGGAGACGCGGGTGGCGGGGCTGTGCTGGCACCAGGCCGGGTCCCCTACCAGCTGGGGGGTGGGCAGCTGTTGCCGCCGGGTAACCCCCATCCCTGGTTTTCTGCAGGCATCAACCGGCAGTCGCTCTGAAGGTGCCAGGGAGGGCTGCTGCCACGTCTGTCTGGGTGGCCCCTTGGCGCTGCCCGGGGGAGGACAGCCGTGCGGCAGGCCATGGCAGAGCCTGGCTGGTGACTCCGCTTCTGGGACTGTCTTTGCCTCGGGGGCGCCCTCTCCGGGAGCTGAGCGACAGGACACGGGGAACCCCAACCACCCAGCCCAGCGGACATAGACACAGGGCTGCCCCCTGGCACGCGCTGGGGCAGCTGCTTGCTTGGCACCTGGCCGGGCCTGGCCCAGGGAAGAGCAGCCAGGCCCCACCGGGCCAGGGTAGGAGTCATGTATAGAGTAAAGCTCAAGTGACACAGGGGATGCCCGCAAAGTCCCCCCCGCTCAGACCTCCCGGCCCCCCAGCCGCTTCGCAAGGCAAAGCGCTTCCGTCAACTCAGCTCCAGTTCTGCCCGGCTGCTCCCTCTGGCGCTGGTGTAAATAATCCCCCCGAGGACCGAGACGAAACTCTGCCCCTTTACCCGATGGCTTCAACCTCTCCGCTGTGGGGCAGACTGCTTTGTTAGTGCAGGGTGGGGGGGCTGCTATTGTAGGGTCACTCGGTTGTGCCCCCACCCAACTTGTTATTGTGGGGTTGCTCGGGGGGGCCTGGGGTGCTCAGCCTGCTTTGTTGGCGTTTCTGGACGCTGCCCTCCGCACACTGGCTCGTTATTGGCGGGCAGCCCACGCTGGGCGGGTACTTTGTTAGCGCAGGGTTGCTGGTGGGTCATGTGTGTTTATTCATGGCTGGCAGTGCTCCTCCTGCTGAACATCGGCCCTCGCTGGGCATCAGGCTGAGTTTCCTCATTGCTGCCCCTCTGCCCTCGCCCGCCCACTGACCCGCTGGTATCGTGCCCCACGGCTGGCAAATACCCCTCCCCACACCCTGACCCAGGGCCAACTCTGGAGCAATCGCCAGATGTTATGGGCTCCTCTGGGGGTGCCGCCGTGCCCAAGGTTGGCCCTTGGCAGCGGGCTGTGAGTGCCCCCACTGAGCCCTCCGGCAGTGCCAAGGCACCAGGTGGAGATGGCATAACATGGGTCAAGGGGAATGGGCACCCGTGCCTCGACTTGCCCTGGACAGTGCGGCAGCCGGAGGGTCATGCCTGCAGCTCTCCACGCTGGGAACAGGCTGGCACCTGGCCTTGGGTGATTATTTAGAACCCGCGCTAGTCCAGGAGAGCCCAGACCTGTGGGTGTCACGGAGTCCCCGGGTGATGCTCTGGACCTGCTCCCTAAGCAGCCAGGCAGGACTCTGGGGCTGTCTCCTTTCTGGGAGCAGCCTGTCTGCAGGACACACAGCTCACCCGGCTCCACCTTCCTGGGTCTGACCTCGGAGCATTCAGCATCCTCTGCCCCTCCGTGCGCTTCCCACAGCCAGTCCGCCCAGGTGGGGTCCTGGGGAAGCCAGAGGGTCCTGCCCCCCAGCTCCACAGTCAGACGTGACTCTCAGCCAGCCAGTAACACAGAAGGTTTATTAGCCGACAGGAACATGGTCTAAAACAGAGCTTGTAGGTGCAGAGAACAGGACCCCTCAGCTGGGTCCATTTTGGGGGGCAGTGAGCCAGACAAGCCCGTCTGCCCTTCACTCCTCGTCCCCAGCCAGCCCCAAACTGAAACTCCCTCCAGCCCCCACTCCTCTGGGCTTTGTCCCTTTCCCGGGCCAGGAGGGCACCGGATTCCTTTGTTCTCCAACCCTTTAGCTCTCACCTTGCAGGGGGAAGGGCCCAGGCCATCAGTTGCCAGGAAACAGGGTGCCGGCCATTCTCTGTGTCCAGACCCCTGCACACACCTGCTCTCTAGGGCTCTGCAATGATCATACACCCTTACCCCCCCCCCAGAGACTTAAGAACTGCCTAGGGGAAACTGAGGCACCCCCACACTATTCAGAGGAAACATTAAGAACAGTCCCACTTTATCACAGTGGGTCACTAGCCAAAGGGGGGTCAGCCATGGGCCACCACTGACAGGGCTGCCCCTCCCCACAGCATCGCCTGCTAATCTGAGCTGAAACCAGCCCCCCGGGATCCCAGCCCAGCACCTGGGACGCAGAATCCCCCGGGGTGAAGAGGTGGCGCTGGGGACCATCCGTGTGGGGGTGGCCCAGCCCAGAGCTCCCCGGGCGTTCCCAGCAGCCAGCCGTGAGGCAGGGCCAGAGCCCTGGGGAATCCCAGGCCATGGGGCAGCCGTGGGGTGACGGCCTGGCCAGGGGGCTGGTGGAGGTGAGAGGGTGCTGTGGGCAGCGCCAGCCTCACCTTCAGCACCGTGACTTGCCCAGGGGAACCTTTTCCACGCACGCCGTTGGGGGCAGCTTGCTGTGCTGGGGGCTGGCGCCTTCCAGCTGCAGGGGGGGGGGCTCTGTGCCACCCTCCCTGGCGAGCTGAGGGTAGGACCAGGGAGGAAACGGGCAAGGCAGGCAAGGGATGGTTTCTGGAGAGGGAGATGTCTCACCCTGTGGGGGTGGGGGCCTTTACCCCCCTCCCTGCTGCCCCCGCCCCCCCAGGATGGCCAAGGGGCGGTTGGGCTGGTGGTACAGTTGAACTCACAGCCCCTCATCCTCCCCCCAGCTGGAGCACCCCTGAGCGAGATGCCCCGTCCTGCTGGCGGGGCGGGTTTGTCAGTGTAGCGTGGGGCAGAGGCGGGGGGGCAGGGGCACGGGGGGAAGCAGGGCATTGGGCAGGCCAGCCCCTGGACCCAGGGCTAAGCTGGAGCCGGGCTTCCCTTGGGGTGACTCTGTCCAGGAGCACCAGGGGCCTGGCTGGCACCGGGGCTGGCACACATGGGGCCGAGCTGGCAGCAGAGCGAGCCTGGCTCCTGGGAAAAGGAATCCAGGGTCTCAACCCACGGCAGAGCTGAGGCAAACCCCCAGCTGCAGCTGGCCTGGGGCCGGGGCTCCCCTCTCCGGGCCAGGCCACACTACCCCCTGCTGCGTGCACCTCTGTCCTTTCCTTCTCCCCGGTCTGCTTTCATTCTCCTGCCAGAGAAATGCTGCTCGGGAGCGAGCCGTGGCCTGGCGAACGCAGGGCCCCACTGCCCACAGGCCGCTGGCTGGCTCAGGGCTACCACTGCCCGGTGATGTGCCAGCAAAGCCCAGGCTGTCAGAAGGCCGAGCCAAGGGGCAGGTTGCTTTGCAGTGGGGGAAGCCTGGGGCAAAGACAAAAGCTCTTCCCAGGGGCTGGGGGCCCAGCCTAGCCCAGGAACGGCATGCCACATGCCAAGCTGCCCCCATCACGCCAACCTCTCGGCTCCCCCGCCCTCCATGACCTCACGCTCCAAAGAAATCTGATGAGGTTCAACAAGGACAAGGGCAGAGTCCTGCATTTAGGACGGAAGAATCCCATGGACGGCTTCAGACTAGGGACCGAATGGCTCGGCAGCAGTTCTGCGGAAAAGGACCTAGGGGTTACAGTGGACGAGAAGCTGGATATGAGTCAGCAGTGTGCCCTTGTTGCCAAGAAGGCCAATGGCATTTTGGGCTGTATAAGTAGGGGCATAGCGAGCAGATCGAGGGACGTGATCGTTCCCCTCTATTCGACATTGGTGAGGCCTCATCTGGAGTACTGTGTCCAGTTTGGGGCCCCACACTACAAGAAAGATGTGGAAAAATTGGAAAGCGTCCAGCGGAGGGCAACAAAAATGATTAGGGGACTGGAACACATGACTTATGAGGAGAGGCTGAGGGAACTGGGATTGTTTAGTCTGCAGAAGAGAAGAGTGAGGGGGGATTTGATAGCTGCTTTCAACTACCTGAAGGGGGGTTCCAAAGAGGATGGAGCTCGGCTGTTCTCAATGGTAGCAGATGACAGAACAAGGAGTAATGGTCTCAAGTTGCAGTGGGGGAGGTCTAGGTTGGATGTTAGGAAAAACTTTTTCACTAGGAGGGTGGTGAAGCACTGGAATGGGTTCCCTAGGGAGGTGGTGGGATCTCCTTCCTTAGAGGTTTTTAAGGCCCGGCTTGACAAAGCCCTGGCTGGGATGATTTAGTTGGGGATTGGTCCTGCTTTGAGCAGGGGGTTGGACTAGATACCTCCTGAGGTCTCTTCCAACCCTGATCTTCTCTGATTGTATGATCAAGCCCCTGCCCCTTCCCCTGGCCTGGTGCTGCTGACACTCACTGGCCCCCGGGAACAGGGGTCGCCCCCCCTCGCTCCACATCACGCTCAGACACAGCCCTGCAGGAGCTTAAGCGCATGTTACTTTATTGCTGCCCAGCTGGGCTACAGGACCCCACCCTCGCCCGGGGCAGCTCTGACGCCCCCAGCCCCGGCCCCAGCCCCCCGGGGAAGCTGGGAGGTTGCAGGCACGCGGCAGGTCGCTCACCATCGCCGTCCCTGCTTTGCTGCTAGCCAGAGGGCCTCCGGGCCAGGGCGGGCATGAGAGTCGGTGTCAGCGTTGGGGTTCGAACCCAGGAGTCCTGGCGCCCAGCCCTGTGCGTTCGTTGCAGGCCGGTGGCAGGGAGGTTAGTGGAGCCCGCTGCAGCCCAGCTCCGGCCAGGCCTGGCCGTTCCACCGGCTGGCACAGCTGGGCGGGTCCCCCCTGGCGGCGCCCGCCACAGACTGTCCCGGTGCAGAGGTTCCTCTGCGTGGGCGGGGGGCAGGGGCTAGGTGGCGCTAGAGCGGCGGGGGCACGTTGGGGCAACCCCCCCCAACCCCTCCCGCCGCCCAGCCTGGAACGGGCAGCCCCTGGGGCAGGGCGAGGGGGGCGAGCTGCTCTTCGGGTCCCCGCTGCTGCGGGGAGCTCCAGTGACACCGAGGGGGGAGATGCGGAGTTTGCTCTTTGGATCAGAGCAGCGGCACCTCCGGCTCGGTGCTTTCACGGTTAAAGGGGACCCCAGCCCCCCCAAGCAGCGGGAGGCCCTGACCCATCCCTGGGAGCTGGGGCGATAGCCAGACCCACCAACGTACCCTCAGTGCAAGCTGGGCACATCTTGCTGGGCAAAGGGAGCCGGGCCGAACTGGTCCCAGCAGAACGCCGGGCCGGGGGAGCTCAGGCCTGGTGAACACAGCCTGGGTGGGGGGGTCCGGAAATGAACGAACCACAATGGGTGAGGGGGCAGTTAGGCCTAATGGGCAGACAAAGCAATGGGGGGGGGGCTAGGCTCCCCATCGCTGCTGGCTGCGTCCTCCAAAGGAGACTGGCACCACTTGCCCCCGGCCTTCCTCACGCTGAGCAGAGGGACCCAGCTGGCAGGGCTGCCTCTGCCGGTGCCAGCCGTATCCTGCCACCCCTGGGCAGACAGCCAGCTCCGGCCCATCTCCACTAACCTCTCCTCTGCCCCAGGACGTCCTCAGTGCCAGCTGAGAGTCACCCCCGGTGCCTTTCCCCTTCCCGTTCCCAGCCAGGCCTGACTTAGCCCTGCCCGGTTCCAGGCTGGCGCCGCTTCTCCCCGGTTTGGGGATCGCTAGTGAAAGGCAACCGGGGCATTGGCCAGGGTGCCCGGCCGGCCCAGGCTGCGCCCGCGAACCCCAGACCCTGTTCAACACCCTGTAAGGCTGGAGTGCGACGGGTGCAGGAACACCTTTGGCCCATTGATTCCAGCTACATTGAGATCACACGGCTGCCCTGCCCACGCCAGCCGAGATCCCACCTACACCCTGACCCGTGGGCAGCTGCCATCCCCAGGGCCTAATGGGGAGAGAGCCGGGCCCAGGGCAGACCTGTCTAGCCCGGAAGGCCCAGGCGAGGGGCGGACTCGGATGGGGTCCTGGGATGAGCAAAGCGGGGTGGGCGCGCTCAGGGGGCCGGCTGGCGGGCAATGAACTGCAGGTTGATGGGCTTGTTGGGCACCAGGACAATGCGGGAGACCGACTTCACCTCCGTGCCACGGGGGTCCGGCAGCAGCTCAAACGTCCGGGTGATCTGTAAGGAGAAGGAGACGTCTTGTCTCTTCAGTGCCCCAGAGCCCCCTCCCCGGAGCACAGTGCCCCGGCCCCCTTCTGCCCCCCGGGGTGGCTCGGGAGTTTTCTCCCCCGTCTGGGGGCTCATGCCGCGGCTGGGGCAGTCGGCTCCTACAGGGCGACTCAGTTAGCAGCGGGGTGAGGGGACACTGAGCTCCCCCTCTTGGGGCATAGAGTCACGTAGCATCCCTGAGACCTGGGGGGTGGCACGTGTCTCCGATACGGGGGGGGGCTGTCTGCAGCTCTGGCCCTCGGAGCGCCCTGTCCTGCGGGCCGTAGCCAATCCCCCCGTCCGACCGCTGGCACCGCGGGGGTCCCCACTCACCCTGGCCAGAGCCAGGTGCATCTCCAGCTCCGCGAAGCGTCGGCCCAGGCAGCCGCGGACCCCGTAGCCGAAGGGGATGGAGCTGAAGGGGTGGTGGGTGGAGCCGTGGCCCCGGAGCCAGCGCTGGGGCAGGAAGCGCTCGGGCTCTGGGAAGCTGGTCTGGTCGTGCGCCATCGCGTAGTGAGCCAGGACGAAGAGCGTCTGATGGAGCCGGACACAGAGGAGGTGAGACCCATCCCCACGGCAAGCCGTGTGCCAGGCAACATGCCGCCCCTCTTGGCGGCCCCGAGCACGTGAGGGACCAAAGCCCTGGGTGGAAGGGCTGGGGGCACGGGCTAGATCTGGGCCCAGAGCGTGTTTAATTACCAGCACCCCTTGTTCGGGACATGTAGGCCCTGGGCTCCCCCCACAGCTCTGCCAGTGCCCCTCAATCCCGACCCGCAGCCCCTGCTAGCCCACCCCTGGGCTCCCCCTCGCCCCGCAGCTCTGCCGGTGCCCCTCACTCCCAACCCGCAGCCCCTGCTAGCTCAGCCCTGGGCTCCCCCAGCTCTGCCGGTGCCCCTCACTCCCGACCCGCAGCCCCTGCTAGCCCACCCCTGGGCTCCCCCTCACCCCACACCTCTGCCGGTGCCCCTCACTCCCGACCCACAGCCCCTGCTAGCCCAGCCCTGGGCTCCCCCCAACTTTAGGCTGGTCGCCTTCCAAGCAGAGCTGGTTTGCTGTGCCCAAGGGGGAGCTGGCTTTGTGTTGCCTTCACATGGCACATCTAGTTCCTCCAGCTCCTTCTCTGGGCCCCGCAGCCAGAGCAGCCGCAGGGCTGGGGAGCGATGGCCTCAGGCCCAGGGGCCGGGAAGCAGACCAGAGACTCCCACTCACGTTCTTCGGGAAGTGATAGCCTCCAATGATGACGTCTTTCTCCACCACGACCCTGGCATTGGTGGGGACCACGGGGTACAGCCTGCCGGGCAGGGAGAAGAGACAGGGCTACGGCGTGGGATGGGGCAAGTGGCACGCCTCCCCCCCCCCCGTGCAGAGCCATTATCCCCATTGCACAGATGGAAACTGAGGCACAGAGTCCAAGGGACACAGGGCAGCTATGAGAGCAGGGCACTGGATGCTGAATTGGAGCCGGGGCACTGGCCGCTGGCCCATCCTTCTGTGCTGGCGAATGCCCCGATGGACCGTTTGGTCCAGTGCCGGGCTCCGAGTCACACCAGTGCTGGGCGCAGCGCCATCTCCCTGGGACCGGGGGGTGGGGTGGGGGGGGTGCTAGGGGAGGTTTGCCAAGTGCCGGTTAGTGAGGTGCACGGTGCCATCAGCCACCACCTCACCCTCCCTTCATGAGTCTGCCCCACCCAGGGATGCCAACAGGGCTGTGGGTTCTGCCAAGGGGGCCCCTCTTGGGCCAGGCCCCGGGGAGAGCCGGGGACGTACCTGAGCGTTTCCTTGATAATGGCCCGAAGCAGCGGCATCTTGGCGAGATCCTGGGCGCCGGGGATCCGCTCTCCGGGGACGACACTGTTCACCTCCTGGTACAAGGAGGTCTGGGTCTCTGGGCTCCTGGCCAGGTGGTAGAGGGCCCAGGACAAGGTGTTGGATGTCTGGGGGGGATGACAGCAGAGACGGGGTGAGGGAGCAGCTCCGCACAGACAAGGGAGGCCGCAGGGAGGAAAAGCGGGAGCAGGCTGTGATGGACAGGGCAGACCTCGTGGCTCCCCAGGAGTCCCCCACCCTGCCCCACGTGGACGGCTCCCCACAAGCAAAGCCTTCGGCAGCTCCGAGCTCAGCCTAAACCCAGCCCTGCATGGCGGGGCCTGCCAGCCCAGAACCCCCACAGCTGGCTGTGTTACGCTGCCAACTGAGATGGGGGCCCCCCCATCGTGCCAGGCGCTGCCCAGACCCCTACGCAGATGGGGGCCCCGCTGCACCGGCTGCTGCCAGACTCCCATGGAGACAGGGTCCCCGTTGTGCCAGGCGCGGCCCAGAGACAGTCAGGGACAGCTCCTGCCCTAAAGAGCTCACCATCTAAATAGACCAGAAAAAGACAGAGGGGAAACTGAGGCCCAGAGGGGACGTGACTCACCCAGCAAGGCTGTGGCAAGCTAGGAATGGAACCCAGGCTGGGCTGCTGCCCTACCCACTAGGCCCCACAGCTCCCCAGCGCGCTCCCTTTTAGACCCACTACATCTGCCCTTGGGGTGCCCACCCCTTCCCTCCCCACACAGAGCAGCTCCTCAGCAACTCCCCACGCAACGGGGTTTGTGTAACAGCAACAGCCCCCAGGCCTGACCCCCTTGGGCCGGGTGTCAGGGCTGCGGGCGGCCGCGCCACCCTACCGTGTCCACGCCGGCCAGGAGCAGCTCCGCCACGCTGCCGTACACCTCCTCCGGCATCAGCTTGCCGCTGGCCAGCAGGTAGCTCAGGTAGCCCGACACCTGCTCGCCTCGCTCCAGCTGCCCCTCCAGCTCCTCCATCTTCCTGTCAATCAGCTTCTTGCCTGCAGAGCCAGAGAGTCGAGAGCGGCCATGACCCTCGGCGGGGGGTGGGGGGCAGCTGGACTGTCGCACAGGGGAGGGGGCATCACAGCGGGTCCAGTTGAGCTAGATCCCGTGCAGAGACGGAGGTGGGGGAAGGGGCCTGGGGACCGTCGAGGACTGCCCACAAAGCGACGGGGGTCACAAGCCCAGGTGATGCCCAGCTGCGAGCTTACTGCCAGGGCTCGCCCCAGACCCTGCCCAGCCGCCTCCGCAGTCGCTGGCTGGATCCCACAGGGACTCGTAACATGGGAGCACCCCTGATGGGCACGCCTCTCCCCCAGGGGAACGGGGCTCTCCAGACAGCCCCCTCCCACGTGTGCCAAGAGACCTGGACTCATGGGCACAGCATCTCCCTGCCAGGCAGGGCCAGGTGATCCACTGTCAAGGGTGGGTCTGGATGACTGCCTGTCCAGCCCAGGGCTATAGCACCAGAGACCAGGGGGTGGGGGGATCATGGAGTCCCTCCCTCAAAGGGAGATTTCACTCTCCGTGCAGGCACACCTCTGCCAGTGGGTACTTGAGGGGCTCACTGACTGCGGATGGAGCCAGGCAGGGAGGGCACCAAGCCCAGGGCAGGATGGACGCAGGCCCTGCCGTAGCTCGATGGGATCAAGTGGATCCTTGTTGCCACCCAGGACTGACTGTGACAGGGGGGTGGGGGGGCAGGGGACCTGGGCTGTGCACCACGGAGCAGATCAGTCTCCCTGTGCGAATTGTTGGGCCACACATCTGAGCTGCGGCCGGTATCCCAGCAGCCCTCGGCCCCAGGGAGAGGGGTGAGCAGAGACCCCGAAGCAGCAGAATTCGCTCTGGCTTCCTGGGACCCCTCAAGGCCAAAGGCTCCGCGTCAGCAACTCCTACCAGGCCTGACAAACCCGCTCCAGCCAACCCACCGCTCTCCCCGCAAGCGCCCGGTGAGGTAGCGGAAGACGTGGGTCGCTAATGTCGCTGCAAAATGGGCACACTCCTGCTACCTACGGAGCCGTGTGCTCAGCAGGAAATTCTCTTCCCCAGTCTGGCACACGGCAGCGTGGACACGCCAATGCCCGTCCACTCCACTGCCCCGGCTCGGAGCGCAATTCATCATTGCAAAGCGCAGCCCCATTTACATGGTAAGTCAACAGGGAAAAGCAGGGGTGGTGGGGGAGAGGTGAACCCAATGGGGGAGAGCCGCGGAACAAGGAACGGGGGGACTCGTCATAGCTGTGGGTGCATTACAGAGGCTGACGGGCCTTTCTAAGAAATGCAGAAGGCCCCTGGTTTAGCCAATCAAAGAGGAAAGCCCTGGAAGTACGACCACACGGCAATTAAAAACCCACGGCTGGCCTGTGCCAGCCAACTTGGGCTGCGGGGCTGTTTCATTGCAGTGTGGATGCCCGGGCTTGGGCTGCAGCCCGACCTCCGGGACTCTCCCACTTTGCAGGGTCCAGGAGTCCAGAAGTCTGAACAGCCCCTTAGCCTGAGCCCTGTGAGCCCGAGTGAGCTGGCCTGGGCCAGCCGCGGGTGCCCCCCTGCAGCGTAGACGTCCCTTGTAGGGCGAGGAGTGGGAACTCGGATCCTGGCTACGACTGGAATCCAGCAGCTCTGTCAAAACCTGCTTTGCTCGGTAGGAACAGGACCCAGTGTAGACCCAGACCTGCGATTTACCCCCGGAACCGGTTCTGTTTCCATTTCTTAGCTGCACTCACATGTCGCCTTTGCTAATCAACGTCTAGTTGTTCCACTATAAATATGCTTCAGTGCCCGGGCTGGTATAAGGGCGCGATCCTGGCTGGGGCCCATCCAGCTGCGTGGACCCTGTCTCTCTACAGACAGCTTGCCCCCAGTGCCAGGGGCTGGCTATTACCGAGGGGCTCAGGGGGCGGGGGGGGTCTGTCACTAGCCTGCGCACAGAGGGCGAGGGCTGGGAGATCTGCAAGCCAGGGCTTGGTTTCAGGGAGCTGAGCTGCAGCAGGTAAAACTGCTCCCCGCGAAGGGCGACGCGGCTCCCAGCCCTGGGTACCATCCCAGCGACGCCAGGGTGGAGTCTGACCCCGGCTCCCCGCCCAGGGCACAGACCGAAGGCAAAGATGGTGTCCCAGTTCCCCAGGTAGCGGTTCCAGAAGGGCAGCAGCTCCCGGCTCCACTGGGGCAGGACGGTGGCGAAGATGGAGTTCTTCAGCATGAGGCCGATGGCATCGATGAAGTGCCGCGTCTCCAGGGGGATCTCCTGCTCCAGGCACCCAATGCGGGTCTCGAAGAGGATGTAGGAGATGCCTGGCGGGAAGGAGAGGAGAGGGGCTGGTCGGGGCCCTGAACACTGACAGGGCCCCCCCGGGGGCGATCGGAGGCCCCCCCCGGGGAAGGGGACTCCAGGGAAGCAGCGCAGGGCTGCAGTAGATCTGTCTGGATGCACTAGGGGGCAGCGTGCAATGGCCCACAGGGCCCCCTGAGCCCCACTCCTTCCCCCCCGAGCCGCTCCCCTGCCACCTACCTTCCAGGGCGAATCTGTAGAGCAGGTTGGTCACGTCCCCCACCAGGACCCCCGAGGGGCTCCCAGCCCTCTCCACCTGCAGCCGGGCCATCAGGTCCGACACCACCTCGTTGATGGCCCCCGTGTACAGCATGGCCTCTGACGGCTTGAGCATCCGCTGGTTGAGGACCTGGCGCAGGCGGTACCAGCGTTCCCCTTCCCTGCGGGGGAGGCAGAAGACAGCTCAGCGCCCGCCCACACCGAGGGGCAGCTGGGAGCGGGACACCGAGCCGCCCCCTCCGCGCACGCGGGGGCTAGCAGGGACGGGCCAAGAGATGAAGGGAAGGCCGGGAACTCCCCCGTAACACCGGGGTTCACTTTTCTCCCCCCCCCCCCAATTCCAGCTGTGCCCGCTGCGTGCCCCCTGCTCCTCATCCAGCTGCCCCAAGCAACAGCCAAATGGTGGCACCGGGCCCACCTAGCCCCAAGAGCTGGCCCTGCATCCGGAGAGACTCTGCCAGGTGCCCCCCCAGCGCCAGGAGAGGGGTACAATTGTACCAGGGCGCTAAACCCCCTGCTCCAGGGCATGAGCCAACCATGGACTCTTGGGCATGGAGGAAAACATCCCACTGGCCGGTAATTCCAGAAGTGCCCACTGTGGGGACGGGGTCCTGGGCAAACCCCAGTGCCTCTGTCCCTCCACCTCCCTGCTGCCCGCAACACCGGTCTAACCCCGTCGGGGGTCCTGACCCTCCCCAGCTCTGGGCTCCGCACCCCACAGCGGCTCTAGGCCAAGGGCCTTGGTCGCTAGCGGGACCTGGCCTGCATCACCGGAAATGCTCTGTGATGAGAATTTCAGCAGAAGCTCCCACCTTTCCCCGGCACCAAAATCTTTCTGCCCAATCCTCGACTTCACCCCAGTGCTGTCTGATCACCCATTTAGAAGCAACACGTGTTAGAAATGACACACGTGGGGGAAACCAGGTCAGCCTTGACCCATCAAACCTGCCCGTCTCTTGCACACCTTGCCTTGATTCTCTGTATGGCTTTGGCAGGCCCTGGCGAGCCTTCGGGACGGAGCGAAGGCAGGAGTCCAAATGCAATGCTGCCTGGGTGCCAGAACCGCCAGTCAGCCGCCCGATCAAGGACATTACTCTCGCTAGCACACAAGGGAATAGCTCAGTTTCCTAGAGCGGTGTTTCTCAGCCTTCTTCATACCAGGCTTGCTGCCTTCCTCAACTGTGCCAGGGAGATCTCAGGGACTAGCGCCGGTCCGCAGACCGGTCATGGAGAAACACAGGCCTAGAGGGTCCGAAGGGACCATTAGATCAAGTAGTCTCCCCTCCTGCATGTTGCAGGCCATTGTCTTGTACCCAGCTGCTCGGGACTCCAGCCCTGTATTGATCTGGGAGCCCACATGATGTTTGCATTGCAGCAGCGCTCAGGAACGCCGTCAGGACGGCTAAAGCCTTGATCATTGGACTCACTCGGTGAACACGCCGTACGGCAGCTGCCTGATATCCCGATGCTCCTTCCACAGGGCCATGTCGCTCCTCATGGGGTATTTCCCCTCCTGCCTCAGCAGCTGCTCCAGGATCTCCGGGCTCCCGATGTTCACGTTCTTGTACTTCCCAAAGGTGGATTTCCACATGGGGCCGTAAAGCTTCCGGAACGTCACCTGAAATTCACCACAGCAGGTTGGCCCCGACTGGCACGCCAGCCCCCCGTGGAGGATTGGGAGTGGGGTATGTAGCCTGGCATTGCTGGGCTGCCACTTCCAATCCAGCCACAGGGCGGTAGTGACCAGACACCAGTGTGATGGTCGGGGAGCAGAGGGCTTTACCTCCCCATGCTCCAGCGGGCCAGCCAGAAACCTCCCTGCAACCCATGGTAAAATTCAATGTCCCTGGGCACTGGGCTACTTCCCTTCCTGAGCGGTTGCATTTCGTATTGGGAGTGGGGCAGCATATCTGATTGTTACCAGCGAGAACATCAGAGTCCACCCCTGCGGATGCTGGGAGAGTCCTACCCTGAATCTGCCCTTCTCTGGTAAGAACGCCTTGGCGCTCTCAGAGACTGAGGTGACAGGAGAAGGGGGGCTGGCACAAGTCACCTGGCACCACGCCCAGGGATTTAAAGGAGCTCTAGGAGAATGGGCTAAACTGCTAGCAAAACCACACACTCTCTCACCAAAAACGGCCATGGTCCCGGAGAACTGGAAAGCAGCAAACGCTGTATCTATATTTTAAAAAGACTCTGGGGGCGATTCGGGGAATTCCAATTTATATCTGGCACACTGGCTGAAAGGAGAATTCAAAACAAAACAACAAAACACCGGCCGATCCTGCGGGGAGAGGCTCGGCCCGGCCCGGCCCCGCAAAGCCAAGCTGCACCTCGCCAATCTCTTGACAAGGTCCCATACAAGTAGCTACAAAAGAAGGGAAATCGTCCTGGGGTGAGAGGCCAAGTATTGTCCTAGCACAGGAACAGGCCAAGAGTCAGGGAGCAAAGTATAGCATGAAATGGTCCATTTCCACCACGGCCCCAGGGTCCTGGTGGGACCCATCAGGCTCTGCCCTAAGTCCCGGGATAATATATTTCTTAACAATCTGCACGGCGGGGTGCGGGGGATAGCGAGGTAGCACAATGGGAAGATGACACAGCTATTCAGGGGAGTCACGAGCAGAGAGCTGACTAAGTTGGGTGACCAGGAAAGATGACAGCAGCTGAAATTAATGCAAAGTCCTGCACCCGCAGGGGGAAAAGTAAATGACTCACACACCGCCTGGGGTCTAAATGAACTGCATCGACGCATGAAAGGGACCTGGGCATCACTGTAGACCATGCGATGGAGACCTCTGCTCAATGCACAGCTGAGGTCAAAGAAGCAGCCAAGCCATTCAGCTGCATAAGGAATGGGAGGGGAATAATTACGGTGAATTCTCTTGTACCATCCTCGAAATCTGCAGGGCAGCCTCACCTGGACACTGTGTGCATCGCATCGCAGAGAAAACCACAGCCGAGAACAGAGAGAAAGAGCCACAGTGATTAGTGGGACGAAGAGATTTCTGCAGAGAGAGACTGGAACAGCTGGGAGAGTTCACCTGGCGGGGGGAGCGAATGGAGACGGCCGAGGTGCAGGAGGTAATGAAGGGGAGCGAGGAGGCAGGTCAGGTGCTGCTGTGGACACTCCCTCGGAACAGAAGAACAAGAAAAACTCGCCATCTCAGGTCAGTTAGGAAAGCTCTTGCCACGCCAGGCGGAACAGGGCTGTGTGCTCCCTGCCGTTAGCCACCACGGAGGCGGAGAGCTTGGCAGGACTTCTGAATGGATTGGAGACTCTTCTCCGGGCAACAGGCACGTCCCCAGTGACGCCTGGCAGGATTCGACAGAGATCCCCCTGCATCAAGCCCCGAGTCAACCTCCAGCTGAGCTGGGTCCGGGCAGGTTATTCCAGAGGTAACACTAGGGGGTTCTGGAACCTTGCTCTGAACACTGTTGGAGATGGGGCCCGTAACTAGATGGCCCCAGGGTCTGAGCCTGTGTGCACACTACAGGTCATTATGGTGGAGACTGAAGCAGGGAAACATGGGTTTCATTGGGAGTCAGGTTCCTAAATACCTTTGAGGATCTGGCCCACATAGGACAATCTCACATAGGATCTAGGGCCCCGATCCTATGCATGTGGCCCCCTGAGCCTACTACAGGATCGAGGTCTACACTGAGTAAAAGCATAAAAATACACAACACTGTGCAAAGCAAAGATAAAGGGCATTTCCCCTCTCGGCTGATTCGTTTGCAGAACAACAAAGCCTTATTTGGAAACCTGACCGGCAGGCTGTGACTGAGACCCCGCTGGCACAGCAGGGCATGTCCATTCCCTCAGCGGGTATGGCACCACCGCCCGTTATCGCTGCTTCGTCAGAACAAAGCAAAGTTGCAACATATTCCAAAAACCAGCCTCTCTCGTCAGGGCTCCAGTGCAGAATGGTTCCCCTGGCTCTGGCTATACCAGCCCTGGTTCCTTTTTCTAGGGAGAAGCTGTGACGAAGTGGGACTGTTCTTAATGTTTCCTCTGAATAGTGTGGGGGTGCCTCAGTTTCCCCTAGGCAGTTCATAAGTATCTAGGGGGTGGGGTAAGGGTGTATGATCGTTGCAGAGCCCTAGAGGGCAGGTGTGTGCAGGGGTCTGGACACAGAGAATGGCCGACACCCTGTTTCCTGGCAACTGATGGCCTGGGCCCTTCCCCCCTGCAAGGTGAGAGCTAAAGGGTTGGAGAACAAAGGAATCCAGTGACCTCCTGGCCCGGGAAAGGGACAAAGCCCAGAGGAGGAGGGGCTGGAGGGAGTTTCAGTTTGAGGCTGGCTGGGGACATGGAGTGAAGTGCAGATGTGGTTGTCTGGCTCACTGCCCCGCAAAATGGACCCAGCTGAGGGGTCCGGTTCTCTGCACCTACAAGCTCTGTGTTAGACCATGTTCCTGTCGTTTAATAAACCTCAGAGGATGCTGAATGCTCCGAGGTCAGACCCAGGAAGGTGGAAGCTGTGTGAGCTGTGTGTCCTGCAGACAGGCTGCTCACAGAGAGGAGACTGCCCCAGAGTCCTGCCTGGCTTCATGGGGAGCAGTTCCAGAGCATCACCCAGAGACCCCGTGACAGAAGCCAGGATGGGCACCTTGGAAATGCACAGAACAATAATCCTACAGCTAGGTCACAGGAGTGAAAGGAAGACAGTCATTGGCCTAGACGCATGCATATGAGTTTGCCGTTCACCATCAGTTACGCTTCCCCACCTTGATAACATTCAGATGGGTTTTTGCTTGCTGGTTTTAGTAACCTAGTCGCTGATCACACGTTCCTCTCCCCAAGGACTGGACGGCAAACACACTGAGGCCCGTGGGGTGTACATCTGCATTTCCAGCGGGGAGCAGTCCTTACTCACTAGTGTGACTATTGGATTTCTTGCATGAGGGAGGACTCCCTGACTGAGTGAAGACTTGCAGGACTGGATGCTTAATGAGCAGGGTCTATTTAAGCTATAGAATCCCCTTGGTGCTAGGCCCTGTTCAAAGGAATTTCACCATTAAGCTCAGACTTGAAAAGCAACCTAGCAACAACAGTGAATTCAGCCGCAAGGCTGGGAACCTGCTGGGAAGAGGGATTATTTCACTTTGACAAACAACATGTAGAAGATCTGCTTGGCTGAAAGCCACACAGGAGGCCGACAGCGTAAAGCCGGTGTCTGCTCATGACAGTTTGCATGGTCTCATTGTGTTGCTTATTCTCAGCAAAGCAATTAGGATGGCCAGAAATGTCAAGGTCTCGTGCCAGAGTTTTATAACTTAGTAACTAATTGCTCTCTATTTATACCTCCAGCTGCATATCATGTAGAAATGCACCCAACCTCTTAAGGGCTCCTGGCTTTGCCAGGGGATGTTGTGAAGGCCTGATCAAGGAAGCACCCGGTATTGACCACTGTTGGAAGACAGGATACTGGGCTAGGCAGACCATTAGTTTGACCCAGTCTGGCTGTTCTTATGATCTTATTAAAAAAATACAACTAAGGAAATTCCCAAGCAAAAAACTTTGTTACACTGCAGTTAAGGTTTTGATTACATCAACCACTAATGAGTTTTGAAAGTGTTTGAAAAGAACATTCCCTTTTTAAGCTCTCTCTCTCTCACACTCAGACCCCCTCCCTTTTGGAAAGATACCACCAAATCCTGCATCTTGGCACGGGGTTAGGCTAGAGCAGGGTTCTCAACCAGGGGTACGAGTCCCCCTGGGGGTACGCAGAGGTCTTCCAGGAAGTACATCAACTCATCTAGCGATTTGCCTAGTTTTACAACAGGCTACATAAAAAGCACTAGTGAGGTCAGGACAAACTAAAATTTCATACAGACAATGACTTGTTACTAATGCTCTAGATATTACACACTGAAATGTAAGTACAATGTTTATATTCCAGTTGATTTATAATTATATGGTAAAAATGAGCAACTCAGCAATCTTTCCGGAATAGTGTGCTGTGATACAAAATCAGACACAAAAATACAGAAGTAACCAGGTAGTTTTTACGTGAGGTGAAACTTGGGGGTACACAAGACAAATCAGCCTCCGGAAAGGGGTACCATATCTGGAAAGCCGCTGGACCAGCTGACCCTTGCGGTCCCCTCTCACCCAGCTGCGACCCAGGAGACAATCAGCTCCTCAGATAACCAACAACTTCATCACACCAGTCCGGTTTTCAAGGGCATTGCCGGCTGCTAGCTTTCAGTGTTGCCTGTACCCGCCAAATGAGTCTGACTGCTTCCTTTGTTAGATTTAGGAGGTCTTTTCGTTTCAAGAGGAAAACAAACACCTGGATTCCCCAGCACCTCCCACTGTCCCCGGCATCAAATGCCCCCTGGGGAAACCGAGGATTGGCATAGACTGTGTTTGTGGGCGGGAGGCCCTGGAGCTGCTCTTGTCCACATGCTCCAAGGCCACAATTACCCAGGCAGAGACAAGGGCAGCCTGTCAGGGCTTTGGCATTCAGCAGAGCACAGAGTTCATAACAGCATGGGCTCGGCCATTTCATTTTGAAGGGGAGTCAGTTAATAGCCATGTATACCACCCCACGCTACAGATAGGGAAACCGAGGCACAGAGCACAGACATGACTGGCTAAAGAGACATAAGACACTCCTCCTTCATCCCTTCCCCCCAGTTCCTCTCTGTGAGAAAAAGCCCCCTGCCCGGGTGCGCATTTAAGTGAGGAGGACTTTAGCAGCTTCTAAATATTCCAGGATGCCCTGAGAAGGAGAGGTGACTCTTTCTCTCCAGCTGGGTATTTGGGTTGCCCAGGGTGACTGGACACAGAGCGGAACCTGAACCCGATTCCTCTTTGAACTGAGAGCAGGAGATCCTGGACACACTTCATAGATCCCAAGGCCAGAAAGGATCGTTGTGATCAGCTGATCTGACCTGCAGCCTAACCCGAGCCCAGAACTTCCCTGAATTAATTCCTGTTTGAATTACAGCAGCTGCTTTAGAAACATCCAGTCCTGATTTTAAAATCGCCTGTGATGGAGAATCCACCACACCCCTTGGTATGTTGTTCCAAATGTTAATTACCTTCACTCTCAAAAAGTTACTCATTATTTTCAGTCTGAATTTGTCGAGCTTCATCCTCCAGTCATTGGGTCTTGTTAGACCTTTGTCTGCTAGACTGAGGACACTGGCACCATTTCAGATTGGGGGGGAGGGGGCAACTTTAATTGCGATTCCAGGGGCTACTTTGGCATCTGAAAACTCCAGGGTTTTTTTTTTTTTTTTTGCAGATAACTTAGCAATGAGCTGACAGGGGCACTGTATCTTATTCCTATACAAAGAAAGAAAATTAAATATTAGACCCACTCAGCTCTAATACGAACACATTCTGACATCTTGTGTCAAGTCACTTAAGGGACACTGGTTAGATTTAAAATTGTAATGTCTATTCTTACTCTTGAATACAAGAATTGAAATACTTGTAGAAAAATCTCAATGACTTTCTATCCCTTGTTTTCAGTTCACTAAACTTGGAATAGATCATTTAACTTTTGGAAACGTCCTACGAGGGTAAGGCCCCGTGAGTTTATACTGCACCTGCCTGGGGCTTGAAGGGTGTTACTCCACTACACATTATAGGCTAGATAGAAACTGAATTTAAACAGGAGTGAAACAGGCCCTGTCAAGTCACTTTCACAGGACTGCCAACCCCAAATATTCAAAACTCATGAATCAGGCTCACCAAAAACCGTGAGATGGACTTTAAAATCATGAGATTACATAAAATAATAGATTTGGGGATCTTTTCATTTGCCTTCTGCTTTCTGAGCCTTAAGGGTGCACTAGGGGTCACATTTTGATGCTTTCTCCACAGCCACCAGGGCTAGAAACTTCGTTTCTCTTTAAGAACGATGGATGAAATCATCACAGATCACCTGACTCCATCAGCTGGGACTTTAAGGAAAACAATTATCATGAGACTCGTGACAAAGTGCTGAGAGTTGGCAACACAGCTTTCCCTTCTGTTTAAAGGCGAGTGACTTTCCAGAAGGCTCTTAAAACACAACACCCAGCGACTGAGTCGCGGTTCTCACAGGAGAATATTTAAAACCAAACACCAAGAAAATGCCACATTTTAAAACTGAGGAAAAAATGGAGACTTCTGAGGTATGTCAGGGCCACGGCAGGCGGGCAAGGAAAACAAACAGGCCCAGGTGCTCCGGGCAGCTCTTCCTCTTGAAAGAAAGTGGGAGGGTTAAATCTAGTCCTTAACCGAGTAAAACTTCTATTACCAAACTTCTGTCCACTCACAGCTATAAATGTCACAGTGAGCATGTCCTAACATGTGGTCAATAACTCTACACTTCATCCTTAAATATCTGAGCCGTCTTACCCAGGGCTACACATCCGCTCAGGAACTACATTGTCTGGCCTATTCTGAACAGTGCAGAGCACGCACATGGTGCCCAGAGAATAACACAAATCATGACAATAATCGTCGACTTTATGGACTCTGGATGCAATTTCTGTTCTTTGTTCTGGAATTGGTCTGAATACAGCTGAAACCCTAAGCATTTAGGCATAAAAACATCTGATACTCAGACACTTTCTCATTCCTTCCTTTTCTCCAGCTCAGAACAAAAAAATGACAAAACAAAATGGTTTTCAGGTAAAATCTAAAATTGCCCAGCAGGCATTGCTGTACAGCCCAGCCTGGGGCAGAACCTGCCCCCCTTGGCGGTTAAGTGCTCCCCTCTCATCGGACTCTCATTCTCTTTCTTTCTTCATCCTTCCTGACCACTGTGCTGCTTTTCATGCTGTCAACCAGGGCATCCTTCTCAATTGCCCGGGACCAAATGCCGGAGGCTCAGAGAACTGGCCACCTTGGTTTTGTTCCCGTCTATCAGAATCCTCTTTCTTGCAGCAGAGAGGGCGGCTGGTGCAGTGGATAGGGAGCTAGCCCTGAGAGACCTGGGTTCTACTCCCCCACGGACTTCCTGTCTGACCCCAGACCAGTGCCTAAGGGACAGAGCTTCAAAGGGTTTTAGGCACCCAAAGATTCAGCTGGACATCCAGTGAGGGTTACAAAGCACCGAGCCCTCTAGGCACGTTTGAAAATCCCACGAGGTGCCTAAATACCTTTGAAAATCTGGCCTTCAGTCTGTGTGTGCCTCAGTGCCCATCTGTACAATGGGGAGACCGGGCAGCACTTCTTGACCTCACCGAGGAGCTGGGAGGAAAAATAGGTTAGACCTTGTGAGGTGCTCAGATACTGCGGTGAGGGGGCCACATAAGTACCACAGGGAGAGCGGGAACCCAGCTCGCCCTCCCCTGGGGTTTGGCCCCTTCTTTTCACCTACACCCCCAAACCTCCCCCTTTTGTGAATGTAACCTTGGCTCCCAGGGCTTGGCTGTATTTCTTCTGAGTCTCCTGCGTTCTCTGGGCAACATCCCCCACGCCCTGCAGAGGGATTCCTGTTTTCCAGGCTCATCTCATGGCTTCCACATCCTTAATTTAATTAGCAGCCTTTTCTTACCTAATCACCCTGCCTCTGTCTATAAACAATATGCAACGCCCTGCCCTGCCCTGCCCTAGGGGCACCAGCCCCTCTCCTCTGCAGAAAGAGCTCCTCCTGGGAGCCACCTCCTGCCTGGAAACTCGGCTAGGGAGGGGGGACAGGAGCCCCCCCAAAGCCCACTCTTGAGTATTTGTTCCCCACGTAGGTACTTAAACCCTGCGATCAAGTCACCTCTTAACCTTCTCTTTGTTAAGCTAAATAGATTGAAGCTCTCTCTCTATAAAACAGGTTTCCTAATCCTTCTTGTGGCTCTTCTCTGCCCCCTCTCCAATTTATCCCCAGCCTGCCTGAATGGTAGGCACCAGAGCTGGACACAGGATTCCAGCAGCGGCCGCACCAGAGCCCAAACCAGAGATAAAATAACCTCCCTGCTCCTGCTCGGCATTCCCCCGTTGATGCACCCCGGGATCACATCAGCCTGTTTGGCCGTAGCGTTCCCCTGGGGGCTCATGTTCACCACGACCTCGATATCTTTTTCGGCGTCGCTGCTTCCCGGGATAGAGTCCCCCAGTCTGTCGGTCTGGCCTGTCTTCTGTCCCTCGACGACCTTCCGCTTGGCAGTACTCAAGGTTTGGCTGTATTGTATGTTTGCTTGTGCCCAGCCGAACAAGTCCAACCTCCCAGACCCTGACCCTCTGCCTCCCATAGCACGCCCTGCCAGCCCTCCGCTACCACGGCCAAGTACTCAATGCTATTTGAGTCTGTCCGAGACAGGTTCCTACCCACCCCCATCACTGCAATACCTGGGCCTCTTCTAACCCCGCATCCAGGGACACGACTGGCACCTGTGGATCTTCCTCTCTCTCATCCTGTCCCGCGGGGAGCGCCGTGCCCGCAGGGACTGGCTTGCTTTGGTTTCGAAAGGCTCGCTGCTTAGTGTTTCGGGCAGAGGTGGCTGGGTGGAGAAGGCACTGGGCACGGGGATGGAGAGGTTTGGGACGGCCCTGGAGAAGTTAGTCTGACAGTCTGGGTCCAGTGCCCAGACAAGCCTCACCCTGAAAGCAGAACATCCCATGGGGCCAAAGGCGCGGCGCTGTCACCCACGGTCCCCGTCCATTGCTAGAACTCCAACGCCAAGTGCCCAGCCCCACAGGGCACAATGCTCAGCCACCCAATAGCGTGCACCCTGCTGCCCCACTCCTAGGTACCCAGCACCCCCCTCTGTTTGTCCACCCCCTGTAACCAGCTCCCCCAGCTGGTGCCCAGGCCCCCCAGCCCCCCGCCTGCCCGGTGCCCAGGCCCCCCAGCCGGTGCCCAACGCCCAGCCCCCCGCCTGCCCGGTGCCCAGGCCCCCCAGCCGGTGCCCAACGCCCAGCCCCCCGCCTGCCCGGTGCCCAGGCCCCCCAGCCGGTGCCCAACGCCCAGCCCCCCGCCTGCCCGGTGCCCAGGACCCCGGCCCGCACCTGCAGCCGGTGCGTGTGCAGCAGGTAGCCGCGCACGAAGATCCAGTACAGGGAGCCCAGCAGCCCCGGCCCCGGCAGCTCCTCGGGGCCCTTCAGCCGCCGCTCGCCCTGCGCCGCAGCGGCTGCTCCGGCCGCGCCGGCTCGGCCCCTCCGGGCCGGCTCCGAGCGCGGCGCCCCGGCCAGCGGCTGCAGCCAGCGGCACAGGGGGAGCCCCGCAGCGCGGCGCCCGACGCCCGGCCCCGCCATGGCCCCACTGCCCGCGCCGCGGCGGCCCGGGGCGGGCGCGGGGGCGGGGCCGGCACCTGGGGGGGGGCCGAGGCGCGAGTCCCACCCCGGGGGCTGGAGGAGGAGCGAATCTGGAGCGGGCGGCAGGAGGGAGCAGCGCGGGGGGGCAGGTGGGGATCAGGAGGGGGCAGCGGGGGGGGGGCAGGTGGGGATCTGGAGGGTGCAGCGGGGGGGGGGCAGGTGGGGATCAGGAGGTGGCAGCCGGGGGTGGGGGGGCAGGAGGGGATCAGGAGGGGGCAGCGCCACTACAGAAAGGATGTGGACAAATTGGAGAGAGTCCAGCCAAGGGCAACAAAAATGATTAGGGGTCTAGAGCATGTGACTTAGGAGGAGCGGCTGAGGGAACTGGGATTGTTCAGTCTGCAGAAGAGAAGAATGAGGGGGGATTTGATAGCTGCTTTCAACTACCTGAGAGGGGGTTCCAGAGAGGATGGATCTAGACTGTTCTCAGTGGTAGAAGAGGACAGAACAAGGAGTAATGGTCTCAAGTTGCACTGGGGAAGGTTTAGGTTGGATATTAGGAAAAACTTTTTCACTAGGAGGGTGGTGAAACACTGGAATGTGTTACCTAGGGAGGTGGTGGAATCTCCTTCCTTAGAAGTTTTTAAGGTCAGGCTTGACAAAGCCCTGGCGGGGATGATTTAGTTGGGGATTGGTCCTGCTTTGAGCAGGGGGTTGGACTAGATACCTGCTGAGGTCCCTTCCAACCCTGATATTCTATGATTCTATGTTTAGGAAAGGGATAGATAATAGGACAGAAAATATCCTATTGCCTCTATATAAATCCATGGTACACCCACATCTTGAATACTGCCTGCAGATGTGGTCACCCCATCTCAAAAAAGAGATATTGGACTTGGAAAAGGTTTGGAAAAGGGCAACAAAAATGATGAGGGTTCTGGAACAGCTTTCGTATGAGGAGAGATTAATAAAACTGGGACTTTTCAGCGTGGAAAAGAGATGACTAAGGGGGGATATGATAGAGGTCTATAAAACCATGACTGGTGTGGAGAAAGTAAAGAAGGAAGTGTTATTTACTCCTTCGCATAACACAAGATCTAGGGGGTCACCAAATGAAAATGTTGTGAAGGCCAAGACTATAACAGGGTTCAAAAAAGAACTAGATAAATTCATGGAGGATAGGTCCATCAGTGGCTATTAGCCAGGATGGGCAGGGATGGTGTCCCGAGCCTCTGTTTGCCAGAAGCTGGGAATGATGACAGGGGATAGATCACCTGCTGATTCCCTGTTCAGTTCATTCCCTCTGGGGCACCTGGCCCTGGCCACTGTCGGAAGACAGGACACTGGGCTAGATGGACCTTTGGTCTGACCCAGTCTGGCGGCTCTTATGTTGTTCAGGGGGGGATCTGGAGGGGGGCAGGAGGAGGGGGTTGGTAGGAGTAGGGGGCAAGTGGAGGGAGTAGGTGGGGGAGGAAAGGGGGGCAGGAGGGGATTTGGAGGGGGCAGCAGGGAGGAGGTTGGTGTGGGAGGAAGGGGTGAGGCAGGAGGGGATCTGGAGGGGGCAGCAGGGAGGAGGTTGGTGGGGGAGGAAGGAGTGGGACAGGAGGGGATCTGAAGGGGGCAGGAGGAGGGGGTTGGTGTGAGTAGGGAGACGGTGGAGGGTGCAGGAAGGTGCTGGTGAGGTTTGGAGGGGGGCATCCAACCTTCCTGGACAGAGGAAGCTGGCCGTGGGGGTCTCAGGTTGCTAAGACAAGACCCCCCCTGCTGGGAATGTGCACCTGGTTTCTGGTACCTGAGTACCCCCTCTCTCCCTGAGCCTGCCCTACTGCCCAGGGTACCCATCGCCCACTGAACAACCCATGAGGCCAGCTGTTGCTATGCTTATAAGAAGCACATGGGATCTTTTTCAGGGGAAAAGGCAACACGCTGAGTTTATTGAAGATACAGTTAGCACACGCATTCACACACAGAGAGGGAGAGTCCCGCCAGTCGATGTTATAGTTCCCAGTCCAGAGTCCGGAACAATCTAGTGGCCAGCTAGGTAGGACTGGGTAGGTAGGAGCTGGGTTCTGTCGGTCACAACACGATGCTCTGGGGAAGTCTTTCATGGCAAGGCCCCCTGTTTATATAGTGATTTTCCTTCATTGGGACCAATTAAGATGGGGCCCCCCAACCCCATTAGAACCTCTGCCCCCTGCCCTGCGGTGTGGGGGCGGCTCCCGCCAGCACTTGGTTGGGACAAACATGGCCCTGCAGATCTGGGGTCTCGCTCGGGGTGGGGGGTTGACACCCACTTTGCCAGGTGCCTGGCAGGGGTGCTGGGCTCAGGGCCTTCCCCGCCTGGCAAAGGGCAGCCAGGGCCATGGCGTATTCTAGCTCGGTGGAGGCCTTGGGGTCCCACCAGCAGAGCCTCTGGCCCGAAGGGTCTGTTGCTGTCCTGCTGTGTGACCCCGGGATCGAGGTCCAAGGCGGTGGGTGGCAGAGCGCAGCGGTGCATCTGGGCCACCTGCACTGCAGGGACTCCTGCTGCATCATAGCGTTCCCTGGGGAATATCTCTGCTCCCTTGGTGGCCTGGATGGTCTCGCAAGGCTACTGGGACGGTTAAGACAGAGCTGGGAGACCTGGGCCCAGTCCCTGCTCTGCCACTGAGTCCCGGCGTGACCATGGGCTAGTCACCTAACCGCTCCATTCCCAGTCTTCTGCTTGTGTGTTGTACCCTGTCTCCTACCCTTTGGTTAGCCGGTGGGACTGTCTCTCGCAGTGCCTGGCACTGGGGAGGTCACAGCTGGGGCTGGCGTGCACTACCGTGAAATACATCATGCCGAACTGTATTCTCAATGGATTTGCAGATTACACCGATTTCTTCTGGTGTCTTGTTATTCCTGCTTCCGGGAGGCCTGTTATTGGCAAGGTATCAGGCAAAGGGAACCTGTTCTCCATGGCTGCTGTCTTCCCAGGCTTATATAAGGCAACTGGGGCAGCTGAATGCACTTCTGATGACAGAGTGGTTGAAGAGGAGACTTGCTGACAAAGCTTCTCTCTCGGGCAGGGAAAGACACTTCCCTCAACTCTCGTTAAGCCCCGAGCAGCACTCGCCTCCCGGGAGAGTCCAACGGGGGGTGACTGGGAAAGGGTGCAGGATCCTTGAGGAACCTTCTCCACAGAGCAGGAGAGGTGAGGAGCCGGGACCAGGAGAGGACGGAGCTGGCGAGCGCCGCCCTGGAGATATTTGTCTTGGCAATAACTTAGGATGGGAGCACCCCCTGTTTGTTCCCTGGATGGTGCAGGCCCTGAGCCATGGCTGTATGGGAGGGAGGAGCAGGGAGCCCTGTTGGAGTGTTTCTAGCACATGGGACTTTCCAGGCCCCTCCACTCAGCCTGGGTCCCCTCTGGTACAGCTGCTGCCCAAGGACCCTGCCAGAATCTTACTGCAAGACTGTGCAGAATCCATAGCAAGACTCTCCTGCTTCTACTCAACAGCCCAGCCTCCCTCCCTTCTAGGGCAGAGGGCAGCGCTCAGGCACCATGGCTTGTGTCTCCTCCCGGGCAGTGTCTCCAGTGCGCTCGGCCCCCCTCCCTGCACTAAACAGACAGCTGTACACAGAGGTGTGGGCCATCCAGCTCCCTGCAAGGGCTGATCATTAACTCCTCTTATCGAGCAGCTCAGTTCAAGGGCTTGTGGGCAGACCTTTGTCCCCATCTCTGGCGCAGCACCTCTGGAACCTGAGTGACCCGTGGGGACCCATCGAGGCCCTTCCGAGCTGCGCATGCAGGAGCCTGATGTGCAGTAGATGCCAGGCGTTACTTGGGTTTTTGCATGCAGCTGGGGGCCAACTGGCTAAACAGACGGGCTGCCCCGATTTCTTCCTCAGCTCGCTGATTTCACACAGCCCGCCTGGGGCTCGTGGGAGAGGGGATCAGCTTTCCTGACCCTGGCTGTGGACCGAGAAATCAGCCTCCAAAATCAGCTCCAAGGAGGGGGAGAGGCAGGAATGCACAGGGCCAGGATCTGTAGCAAACCCACAACTGGCCCTTGTTGTATTGCTCACCCTTTGCCACCTGAGAGGCGCTTGGATACGCTAGCGATGGGTGAGGCTATAAAACCCGACTTAGACAGAGCTGATGGGCCCCCTGCTGGCACGGTGCATACCCGGACTGCAGATTTATCTCCTCTTGGACCGACTCCTGGTGGGGACAGAGGTGAACTTTCCAGCCACAGAGAGCCCTTCCTCAGGGCTGGAAGAGTCACAGAGTGTCACGGAGCCCCCGGGCGATGCTCTGGGACTGCTCCCCACGAAGCCAGTCAGGACTCTGGGGAAGTCTCCTCTCTGGAAGCAGCCTGTCTGCAGGACACACAGCTCACCCGGCTCCACCTTCCTGGGTCTGACCTCGGAGCATTCAGCCTCCTCTGCCCCTCCGTGCGCTTCCCACAGCCAGTCCGCCCAGGTGGGGTCCTGGGGGGGCCAGAGGGTCCTGCACCCCAACTTTGCAGTCAGACGTGACTCTCAGCCAGCCAGTAAAACAGAAGGTTTATTAGATGACAGAAACATGGTTTAAAACAGAGCTTGTAGGTGCAGAGAACAGGACCCCTCAGCTGGGTCCATTTTGGGGGGCATTGAGCCAGACAACCACGTCTGCACTTCACTCCATGTCCCCAGCCAGCCCCAAACTGCCTCTCCCTCTAGCCCCTCCTCCTCTGGGCTTTGTCCCTTTCCCGGGCCAGGAGGGCACCGGATTCCTTTGTTCTCCAACCCTTTAGCTCTCACCTTGCGGGGGGAAGGCCCACGCCATCAGTTGCCAGGAAACAGGGTATTGGCCATTCTCTGTGTCCAGACCCCTGCACACACCTGCCCTCTAGGGCTCTGCAGTGATCATACACCCTTATCCCACCACCTAGATACTTAAGAACTGCCTAGGGGAAACTGAGGCACCCCCACATTATTCAGAGGAAATATTAAGAACAGTCCCACTTCTTCACACAAAGTGTTTAGCGCACGTAGTTAGCACATGTTGTAAGGGCCCATTCCGGGTGAAGGGGCCCGTTAACACCCCGGCAGTCCTGGGACAAAATGGGGGGTTAGTGGGTTCCTGATTGTTGTAATGAGCCATAAATCCAGTGTCTTTGTTGAGACTGATCGTGCAGGGGATCTGCACCCCAGCAGTCTGGACTCAGCCCTGGGGGAGTTTAGCCAGGGCACAAGGTGAGGCAAAGTGGGCTGCATGTGTGACCATATCATGACTTCATGTGCTTTGGAATAACCCCCCTGCCCCCGACAGGGTCCCAAATGTAGGTCTTGTGGTGCAGTCCCCAGACCACGAGTACTAACTCCAGGCCAGGGCAGAGGGTGCTTTCCTCAGCCGCACGGGCTGGGAGCTAGAGATTCAGAGAGGCCACATGGTCGCGTCCAGCAGCCTCAATAAAGAGTCACCTTTCTATCTGTAACCCTTCGGCCAGGTGCCAGCAGCCAGGCTCAGTCTATCTAGGCCAGGGGATCAGACTCTGGCTTGAAACCCCCTTTCTCCTATGCTGGACTCCCACGTCTGGCTCTGGGCAGGAGCGGCGGAAGCACCCTAAAAGGGGGGGCCCAGGCACCCAAACCATGGCCCTGCCCCTGCAATGCCTCATCTCCCTGAGGCCCTGCCCTCATGCTGCCCCTTCTTGATGCCTCACCCCTGCACCTCCTCTTTTCCCCTGAGGTCCTGCTGCCACACTGCCCCTTCCCTCTGAGGCCCTGCCCCTGTGCTGCCCCTTCTCTCTGAACCCCTGCCTTGCCCCTTCCCCTGAGACCCCACTGTGATGTGCCCCTCTGGTGTTATCCAGACCAGTGATCTGCTCGGTCACCCCAATGCTCGACTCTGGGAGCCTTACCCTGCTCAGCTGTGAGAACCCCCACTCCTGGGCTGGTCACACACAGCCTCTGGCATGTCAGCTGCTCCCATATTCAGAACACTTCTACCTTGTCTGCATTATTATTGACAGGTCTACCCTTTCCATCTAGTAATGGACCGACACCATTGTTAGAATTCCTTTTGTTCCTAACATATATTTTAAAATGCCTTCTTATTGTCCTTAACTCCACTTGCCATAGATTACTTCTTGTGTCCTTTTGCTTCCCTTACCAATTTTCTACAATTTCTAGCTTCCAATTTATTTCATTGTGTGACACTTCCCCCAAAGGTACCCAGGGCTGTGAGGAACCTCATCACCACCTGCCATTAGTGTGAGGAAGTTTTGTCTATGACTGCTGTGTCATCTCCCTGACTATGCCAGTCTCTGACAACACAAGCAGTCCCCTCTGGACTTCTGCAGGCCTTTCTTTCTTTCTGCAGGTTAGCAATAGGCACACCCCAACCCCTGAGTCCTCCAAGCATTCCCTGTAGGACCCAGCCCCTCGTCCGTTGAACACTCATGAATCTACCAGACCTGCTCAATACACACCACAGCTTATAGGCGCCGACACCGTGGGTGCCCTCCGGCCTGCCCCCCCACCCCAGCCCACCTCCACCTCCACCTCCTCCCCTGGGAGCGCTGCATGCCCACTTTTCCCCCCTAGCTCCCAGCGCTTGCGCCTGTCACGGAGTGGGGGAGTCAGGGCCCTGCTCCCACCTCTTCCTGCAATTCACCGTGACTCTCAGCCAGCCAGTAAAATGGAAGGTTTATTGGACGACAGGAACACAGTCCCAACCAGGACCCCTCAGACAGGTCCTTCTGGGGGGCAGGGAGCTTAGACCCCACCCTTGGGCTTCCCTCTGTTTCCCCAGTCCACTCCCAACTCAAAACCCCCTCCAGCCGACTCACCCAGCCGCCCCCCGGCTCCTCCTCCAGCCTTTGTCCAGCTTCCCAGGCAAAAGGTGTCACTTGGCCCCAACCCCCCTCCTGGGTCAGGTTCCATGCTCAGGTATCGTCCCTCCAGTGAAGCCACCCCCTGCTATCCCATCCCCAATGCAGACAGTCCCAGTAAAACTCCCCTGCGACATCTCCAGGTCAATCCGCCCCCCTCCCTGCTCCGTCACAGCGCTGCGAAACAGCTGTTTTGCGCGGCAAGCGCTGGGAGGGAGGGGGAGGAGGGGGAACGTGGCGCACTCGGGGAAGAGGCGGGGCCAGGGCGGGGATTTGGGGAAGGGGTCCAATAGGGGCAGGGAGGGGGCGGGGTTAGGGTGGGGACTCTGGGGAAGGGGTTGGAATGGGGGCGGGGCAGGGGCGGGGAAAGGGTGGGGTCAGAGCAGGGACGGGGGGGGCGCGAGCACCCACCGGGGCCGGGGAAAATTGGCACCTATGCCACAGCTGCTTAGTGACGCCTTCGAAGACAGCTCAGCATTTCGCTCTATTACCATTGGAAGCACAAGTTCACTATCAAAGACCAGAGATTCAAGGGCTAATGGGCAAGATTATTGGAAACAAACCGTCCCATAGAAAACAAAATCTTAACACAACTACATTTAATAACCAAGGTCTCCTCCGGGCCAGTGAAGCTTGTCTCATCCAAAGGAAAGGAGGACTTGTGGCACCTTAGAGACTCACAAATTTATTTGAGCATAGGCTTTCGTGAGCTACAGCTGAAGTGAGCTGTAGCTCACAAAAGCTTATGCTCAAATAAATTTGTGAGTCTCTAAGGTGCCACAAGTCCTCCTGTTCTTTTTGTGGATACAGACTAACACAGCTGCTCCTCTGACACCTGTCATCCAAAGACGTTTCCTCCAGCATGTTCAGCCAAGCCTGGTTTCGATTCCTTTTTCATGAAGGAAACTCACTGGTCAATTATTTCCTAGGTGAGGGATGCCAAGGTGTCACAGCACAAGATAGGTCCCCCCCACCTTCCCCGACCTGCTGTTCACCTCTTCCTGGTACTTTCCTCTCTTTGAAGCTTTCACAACCCTTAATTAGCATTGACTCAGACATCTGAACCATGCAACACTTAATTTACATGTAAACAGGTAAATAAACTTTCCTTGCCGGAAAGAAAACCTGTTTTTCACCTTTGCTGGGGACTAGTCTCCGGACACAGCCCTTAGGAACTTAACTCTCAGTGTGTGTCTATAACTCCTTACACAGCATCCCTACCTGCCCTTTGCAATGATATTGATGCCCTGCGTGGCACATGCTTTCATTAGAGACTTCACGTGACTGTCAGGGACCTAGAATATAAACACCAGACCCAGGGGATCCCTGTACCCTTATGCGCTCTCCCCATTGGCATCAAGAGGTTCCTGGGTCACCCCTTGCTATCAACTTCCCCTTTTACCCCATTTGTTTTAGATAGACAGACAGATAGTATCTTTGCCACTTTCCCTTCCCCTCCAAACCAGGTTTTTTAAACTAATATAGTCCGAGCCATCTCTCTCAACCATCAGGTTTCAGAGTAGCAGCCTTGTCAGTCTGTATCCGCAAAAAGAAAAGGAGGACTTGTGGCACCTTAGAGACTAACCAATTTATTTGAGCATAAGCTTTCGTGAGCTACAGATCACTTCAATCCGATTGTAGCTTTTAGTAAAAAGTGAGTAAAACGGTCTTTAACAGTTCCCACCTATGACTCTCATTTCTCTGTTTAAATTCTTTCTCCCCACGGCTTTAGTTTATAATTGTTTTTGGCTTTATGGAATTGGCCCTTTCAAAGCACCAAAGTATTCAGGCCTGGACTTTGTTGTGTTTGCACCTAACACATGTGCTCCAGTCATGCTCCCGGGTCGCTAAGGTAGTGCTGCGTTTTAGTTCTGTGATCGATTCCTCTTTACCCTGGCCAGGGGAGGGGTACGATAGAATTCCCCCACGGGGGATGCAGCACTTGGCGAGTTAGGTCACTGTCATCTAGAATATATTTAGAAATCCCAAGGATGTTTTAGTCCTGGCAGCATGAGACCCCCAGCATGTCAGTCAGAGTGACGTCCCGTGCGCGAATGGAGCTTTCCCCCCGATACATTACAGATAGGGGTCTATTGAAATCACGGAGAAATCACACATTTTGCCTGGGCTGGTCAGGGCATACATAGCAAATTTCGTGGATGAATTCAGACAGTATGTAGACAAGTATTGTACTATGCAACCGCTAGGTTTGGAAGGCACCCGGATGGGAGAGTCTGCTAAGTCAGCGGTTCTCAGACTCTTTTTGTTGGGACCCCCTTTGAAAATATTTCAGGCGGTGACACCCCCCATACCATGCCATCCTTGGGCACCCGGCCAGCAGCCACCACTCTCCTGCTGGCACCACTCAGCTCTGAAGGCAGCACAGAAGTACGGGTGGCAATACCATGACCCCGCTACATCAGGCTTGTGACCCCTTTTTGGGTCGTGACCCCCCAGTCTGAGAAACTGTAGCCAGACAGCCAGCCCCCCCTCTCAGACCAGCATTGCTGGAAACACACGGGAGCCAAAACACCAGGGCACTCCAGCACAGCCTTTGAAGCTGAGAGAAGCACAGGTGTGCTGCGACAATGTGCCTCTGGGAACGTATACAACAATTGGGCTCACAGCAGGCAGAGGCGCTGTGACAGACATGGCTCTTAGCCCCCACTAAACAGCATGATGCACACACACCAACATCCTAGGTGGGAAAATATTTACCCTGATAAAAGAAGTGTCCAGTAGTCGAAACTTATTGTTTCTCCCTTGCAAGTGTGAACTACTCTTGCGAGAGCTGGCATCACCCCGACAGACCAGCCCCAATTTAGCATAGAAAGGAGAAAGAGAATAAAGGAGTACAGAGGTCTAAGTAGGGGACCTACAGCACCATGATTTTTGAGTGCTTTTCACTATCTATCTGCTGGTCAGATAAGTGACAGCCTCCCAAGGCTTCTGCAGCTAAGAGGGTCCCTGAGCCTTGTCCCTTATTCGTCTTTCCGCGGAATTGAGTGACCGATCCTGGCTTGGCACCGCTGGAATCGAGAGATGCAAGGAGGGTAAGAAGCACCCACACCTGATCTCCTATCTTTAGTGTACACATATTTTGAAATAGAGCTCTATACTTTGTTTTCTTTCTTTGGGATTGTAGCTTCAGTTTTGTAACTTGTTTGTGTGTGTAACATCTCTACACTTAAATAAGTAGGCACTAGCAATTTTGTAACCACATGATTAGAATCTAGTTTAATAAATTTTGGTAACCATTTATGCATAAGCCTGACTTGTTTCTCTGGTTTACTGTGAAGCAGCCAACACAATTAAAAAACCTCAGCCGTTTTGGCTATAAAGCCTGGCCATTAGGTGAGAGCACTAAGAGCCTAGCGTTGAGTTGTGCCGCTTCCACGGGGCAAACTCTTGGGGCACCTGTCAGTCAATCCTGACTGCCCGCTGCGAAGGAGCTCTGAGCTCTAGCAGTTAAAGTCACGGGTGTGGAGAGGCTCTTAGTGCTGCCATTGGGGCACCTGTCAGTCAGTGTTGACTGCCCGCTGCGAAGGAGCTCTGAGCTCTAGCAGTTAAAGTCACGGGTGGTTAGGACCTTGGGGCATCCGTCAGCCTAGCCCGGGCTGCCCGCCGCGAAGGGACAGTGCGTCCTAGCGGTTAAAGTCACGGATGGTATAAACGGGCATAGCTGGCACCTCACCAAACATCCCTGGCCATCGGCTAACAGAAACGCTGTGTACTTTTGTATACTAGTTGTCATAAATATAAAGGGAAGGGTAAACACCTTTAAAATCCCTCCTGGCCAGAGGAAAAATCCTTTCACCTGTAAAGGGTTAAGAAGCTAGGATAATCTTGCTGGCACCTGACCAAAATGACCAATGAGGAGACAAGATACTTTCAAAAGCTGGAGGGAGGGAGAGACAAAGAGACTGTCTGTGTGATGCTTTTGCTGGGGACAGAACAGGAATGGAGTCTTAGAACTTAGTAAGTAATCTAGCTAGATATGCGTTAGATTATGATTTCTTAAATGGCTGAGAAATTAAGCTGTGCTGAATAGAATGGATATTCCTGTCTGTGTGTCTTTTTGTAACTTAAGGTTTTGCCTAGAGCGATTCTCTATGTTTTGAATCTAATTACCCTATAAGGTATCTACCATCCTGATTTTACAGAGGTGATTCCTTTTTACTTCTATTGAAAGTCTTCTTGTAAGAAAACTGAATGCTTTTTCATTGTTCTAAGATCCAAGGGTTTGGGTCTGTGGTCACCTATGCAAATTGGTGAGGATTTTTACCAAACCTTCCCCAGGAAGTGGGGTGCAAGGGTTGGGAGGATTTTGGGGGGAAAGATGTTTCCAAACAACACTTTCCTAATAAATAAACCCAGATAAATGTTTGGTGGTGGCAGTGGAAGTCCAAGGGCAAAGGGTAAAATAGTTTGTACCTTGGGGAAGTTTTAACCTAAGCTGGTAAAAGTAAGCTTAGGAGGTTTTCATGCAGGTCCCCACATCTGTACCCTAGAGTTCAGAGTGGGGAAGGAACCTTGACACTAGTACAGGGTAAAAGTACACAAAAGACCAGATTTCACCAGGGAGACCAGCTTTCATGGCTTTGAATTTGGTAGGGCCCTACTTTTATATACGTGTGTATGGAGCTGGTCATTCTCTAGTGTGATGTGGGGGTCTGTAGCAGATGCCAGCGGGAGCCTCATCTTCTTCTGTGTCTGGTAGGCCACTGATCCCTGAGCAATCAAGAGCATTTGCTTCCGAGTTGTCAGTGACTCGGACACAGGCCATGCCATTTGTGACACCGAATGCCCCTCCCCACCCCTTTTGCCCACTCGATCCTTCCTAAACAGGTCCTAACCAGGGATTTTACCATGCCAACAACACAAGTCTTCCCACCAGGGTTCTGTAATGCCCACCAGATCAAACTGAGTGGAGTTTGGGCCCCCTTCTATTGAGATGGGGCCAGCCGGCCTGGACAGGCCCCTCTCCCCACAGAAGACGGACCAGTGTTCCTCCAAGCACAGAGCCCTCTACTCTACCCCACTTACCAATTCACTCACACGGGGGACAGGAAGGATCTCAGAGATCCCTTGGCCATTTCTCTCTTTCAGCGCCCTGCCAGGTTCCCTGGAGTCATGTATAATCTTTGCGCTGGCCCATGCAGCCTGCAGGCAACTGGCATTTTGCTCATCAGGTTCCCCCTTTCGAATGCTGGTGTCAGAAAGTAAAAGGGAGCCAGGTGTCCCCATAGCACTGATATCATCCAGGGACTGCGATAATGTGACCCTGATGTCGCCCACTGCTTCAGCCTTCCCTTGGGGACCAGCTGGTGGACAGCTCTCCGTACAGCCCGAAGACGCTTTGCTGAGCCCACTGCCTGGCCTGTTGACCAGCTCTGTCTCTGTTTCCTTGTGCGCCCCTGTGAAGTGCGCCCCTGCCTCAGTTTCCCTCTTTACTTTGCATGGCTACCCAGGATTACATTTGCTTTCAGGGCAGACTAAGTGACATGGGGGGGTGGGGAGGGGAAGGTGTTGCCTCCCTGCCTCGGTGGAATGAATAAAGTCAATAAGGGACTGGTTGAAACCAACCCAGATCAACAACAGATCCGGAGAGACCATGCAAGTGCCAGGGACTCCTGAAGCCACACTAGGCTGAGCACAGACACCAGCTCGAGCCCAAAGAACTGAGTCAGAGAATGACGTGGGGGGTTCGTGAAGAGCCTGGGACTGACTGAGGAAGTCTGAGAGAGACAGAGCCCGGAAGTGGAGTCACTGCAGCTTGGCTGGCAAATGACGCTGGGCTGAGCAGAACGGATCATGCTTTAACCTTCATCTCTCGGTGCTGACCTCAGCACGTCCTAAGCTGCGTTCCACTGACTCATAAATCCTCCGTTTTCAGGCTGCTGCTCCGATGTCACTGCAAAGCCCGGCTGGGCTGCATTAGTCCCTGAGGAGTGGACTGGTCTCTGAGCAGGCGTCTGGCTCAGCTGGCCTCGCAGGGCAGAGCTCATGGGGTGACGCAGGAGGGCTGGAGGCCAGGAGCTCAGTTAGCCGGCCGGGAGTCCTGGAGGAAGAGTGGGAAGGTTCAACAAGGACAAGACAATTTAGGACGGAAGAATCCCATGCACCGCTGCAGACTAGGGACCAAGCGGCTCGGCAGCAGTTCTGCGGAAAAGGACCTAGGGGTTACAGTGGATGAGAAGCTGGATATGAGTCAACAGTGTGCCCTTGTTGCCAAGAAGGCCAATGGCATTTTGGGATGTATAAGTAGGGGCATTACCAGCAGATCGAGGGACGTGATCGTTCCCCTCTATTCGGCATTGGTGAGGCCTCATCTGGAGTACTGTGTCCAGTTTTGGGCCCCACACTACAAGAAGGATGTGGAAAAATTGGAAAGCGTCCAGCGGAGGGCAACAAAAATGATTAGGGGTCTGGAACACATGACTTATGAGGAGAGGCTGAGGGAACTGGAATTGTTTAGTCTGCAGAAGAGAAGAATGAGGGGGGATTTGATAGCTGCTTTCAACTACCTGAAGCGGGTTCCACAGAGGATGGATCTAGACTGTTCTCAGTGGTGGCAGGTGACAGAACAAGGAGCAATGGTCTCCAGTTGCAGTGCGGGAGGTCTAGGTTGGATATTAGGAAACACTATTTCACTAGGAGGGTGGTGAAGCACTGGAATGGGTTCCCTAGGGAGGTGGTGGAATCTCCTTCCTTAGAGGTTTTTAAGGCCCAGCTTGACAAAGCCCTGGCTGGGATGATTTAGTTGGGGTTGGTCCTGCTTTGAGCAGGGGGTTGGACTAGATGACCTCCTGAGGTCCCTTTCAACCCTGATATTCTGTGATTCTATGACCCCTCTGGGGTCTGGCCGAAGGGGTTCCTCCCAGAGACTATTTAAGAGCCGGGTCATAGCGGTCCCCTCCATTTTTATCTGTCGTCTCTTGTCTTACACTTAGATTGGAAGCTCTTTGTGCTGTGTTTGTTCAGCACCAATCATGAGGCGGCCCTGAGCCATGACTGGGGTTTCTAGACGTTTTGGTAAGACAACAAATAATTATTCCCCCGCTCCCTCCCCTTGGGTCAGGGGGAAACTGAGGCACAGAGCGGGGCAGTGCCTCGCCGACAGACTGTGGCAGAGCCTGGCTGAGAACCCAAGTGTCCTAGTGCCCAGCGAACTGTGAGCCTTTCGAATCTGCACCAGATCCCACCAGAACAACGCGGGAACAAAAGCAAAGCTCCCCTGCATGATAATTACGTCTCCCCAACCCCGCAGGGAGGCAGCTGCAAGGTTCAGCATCTCTTGACATCAGAGACCCTGTCCAGCCCCGTGTGCCCTCCCTGAACGCCCGCTTGGCACAAGTGGGGAGGAGGTGCCAGGCAGGTGGGAGAACCGGCTGGGAGCCGGGAAGTGGCCACTCGCTGGCAGCTCTGGGCCCACCAGGTGGCACTGTGACACAGCTGCTGGCATCTGGCTGGAACTGAGGGTGCTCAGATGGGTGAGTGCGAGGGACTGGGCCCCTCCTCGAGAGCAGCCTCCACCCTGGGGGGCATTGAGGGACCAAGCCGGCAGGGCCAGCCAAGGCGGGGCAAAGTCTGGGGTCCCTCCTCGCACAAGACACCCCTCGTGCAAAGGTGTGAAAATGGTGCCCGCTCACCCCAGGCTCCACGACTGTTCTCTCCCTGGCAGGACAGAGGCAGCATGTGGCCCTCAGCCCAAGGGCCCGGGGCCCAGTGCAGAATCTGAGCCAGGCAGAGGGGATCAGGCTGGAGAGGGACCCAGGTGGGGTCACTAGGGGCTGCCCAGGTGCCCAGCTAATAGCCCTGCTGCTGCTCACACAGCCCCTTATGCAGGCTCTGAGCGAGGGTGGATCGGCGGCTGGATGCCTCTTGTGATGGCAGGAGGGAGTCACCGAATGAGCCCCAGCACTGCAGATCATCACGTAAGGCCAGAGTCAGAGTCCAGAAGTCATGCTCTGCACGAGCTCAAAGCTTGGCTAAGGGCAGCCTTCCATTCAACAGATAGGGAAACTGAGGCACGGCGCCTTACCCAGGGTCACACAGCCGAGCCACGAGTAGACCCCATAACTCCTGACTCACTGCCCTCCCAAATCCAAGACAAGAACCCAGGAGTCCTGACCCCCTAGCCCAAGCCACTAAACCCCACTGCCCTCCAAGCACCAGGAAAAGAACCCAGGAGTCCTGACCTCCAGCCCCTAGCTGGGAATAGAACCCAGGCAGTCTCACTCCCAGTCCCCATAGCCGACTCTCCTGTCAGAGCTCAGACGAGAATGCAGGAGTCCTTCCTCCCACTCCTCTCTGCTCTAATCACTAGATTGAGCTGCCTCTCTTGAGACAATAACGTCAAGACTGGACAAAGGCGGAGAGGGAAGGGGACATATAGGAGCCGAAGCCTGCTCCCTTCCAAGTCGAGCACAAAACCCCCATGGAGTCCAGTGAGCTCAGGATCAGGCCCTAGGGGGAAGGGGAGGGGGAGTGCAGCACTAGGAGGAGGGGCCCATTGGCTGCAGCTTCCCCTTCTGCAGCCACTATGGCTGCGCATTGCAGACGCAGGGCCCGATCCTGAAAGGTGGCCCCCTGCCTCCCTAAATGCCTTTGCCATACAGAACTCAGTCAGTCTGGGAAATGTCCCAGGAGCGACAGATTCGGAGCAGCCCCTCGGCTAAGAATCAGTGAGACGTGCATTATTGGACGAATATACCCCCCCGGCTCCCAGCTCCCTCTAGGGGCTGCTCCCAGCGACTGACGAGCCTGCTGTGTATCGCTGCTTGAGCTGGGTGGGTGGGGGGTAGGGCTTAGAGCCGGGGGGCCACAGCAGGGGTATTCTTGTGGGTACAAGCTGCTGGCCTGGGGATTCGTGACCCCTTGGAGTCACACGGCCCTGGACATTCACAGGGGAGAGTTTTCACGTCTGTGGGCATCACGTGTGCTTTGGGTGCGGGAGGCCTCGCTTTCTAGCTCCACTGATGAGCTCGGGGGGCCGCATTTCTGCCCCGCAAGGCCTGTCGGCCCCGGTGGGCTGGGGCATGCTGCACCATTCGGCACGGCGGCGAGAGCAGAGAGGGGCAGCTGCAGAATGAGTCACCGGGGCGGTGACTGGGAACAAGGAAAGCGGCTCGGGCAGCGTGGGGGGTCTGTGCGGGGCTGGCTGATAACAGCAGACGGGGGGGGGGGGCGGACGGGATGGGGGCTGGTGACTCAGCTGGCACCGCAGACGGCAGCAGGGGAGGGGCTGGGGAGTTCCAGGAGGAAGTGGCTGACGGGCCTGGGCAATGACACATCTCCAGTGAGCGCAGAGACCCCGGGCCGGACGCCGAGTGGCCTAGCTCCGGACGGGCCCCTCTCTCCGCCGGGCGGGAGGCAGCAGTAGCAGACTCACCTACATGCTCCAGCCACTAGAGGGGGACACAGAGCCACACATCCATCCCTGGGGTCCATCACCCCACGCTTTTGCCGCTTCCTTTGCCCGTCTTGCTCACGGGCCCATCCCCATGGCCTCGGGCTCCAGAGGAGTCTCCTGGGAACCTGCTCCGGCTCCTGTATGGGGGCCAGGACAGCCGCGTTTGTGCCAAGCTGCAGCTGGTGTCCTGTCAGAGGCGAAGGTACCCGTGGCCGGGGCAGCTGATCTGGACCGAGTGGGCGGCTCCAGCCCTCATCAAGAAGAAAGGAGGCAACGGAGCATCCTCCGCGAGGAGCCTGGGCTGAGGTGCCAGCCGGCCAGGGAGCCACGCAGCCTCCCGGGTGCCGGAGCTCGTGGTGTCACGACAACCAAGGGCCCAGGACCGGTCCTGCGTTCGGCAGCCTCCAGCACAGCGAGCTGGGAGCCCTGCGGCAACTCTGCGAGGTGTAACACCGCAGCCCTGCGCCGGGCATCGCCAGTGGGGATCGCACCGGCGAGTCCAAGCTCCCAAGCCTCAGGCCTGAGTTAGCGCGATGGCTGCAACAGACTCACAAGCCAAGAGTGGCCAGGCCACTAGAGGGGGACAGAGAGTCGCCCTGAGAGCACAGGCAGCCCGGGAAGGAAGGGGTTAAGGAAGGGAGGTGCCCCAATGGGACCGTCGGTGCAGCACCCCCAGGTTATGGATCACAGGGAATTTATTTCACGCCATCCCCCAGGTTTCCGTTTCACAGTGTCCCAGATTTTTGTACTGGCAACTCCCAGCGGCCTCATCGGGGCAGGTGGGGGAGAAGCCGGGGGGCTGGCAGCTGGGTAGGGGGCGGTTGGGGCTTTGGAGCCTGGGCGGGGGGCGGGGGGGGCAGTTGGATCTATCTGCCCTCAGGATCGGCAATAGGACAGTTACCAATGGGGACACGGACAGGGTCACCTTTAGGCTTCGGAGCGATTGCCCCTTCTAGATGAACGGGGCAGCTAACACCAGTCTCAGCTATAGTGCCAGCCATGTGCAGACTCAAGCAGCGATCCTTGAGCCGGTTACACTCAGGTCACGGTGATCGTCACAACAACGAGGGCGTATGGCTTCAGTTCTGGAGCCTGGCCTCATGCCCAGGATTGTGTAGCAAACTGAATGGCCAGCAACCACTTGTAACTGGCCAACACAGTGCACCCTTATGCCATGGGGGCTGGGATTTCTTCCTGACCCCAGCTGGGGGATCACTTCATGCCCTGAAGCATGAAGGTTGGTAAACCTGATTCTCCTCTCGCCTACAGGGGGTCTACCCCAGTGGAATTCCCTTGGCTTCAGGTGTCACTCCTGATTTATAGTGGTGTGATGGGGAGACAAACTCCCGTTTTCACTAGTGAATGTGACTGCAGCTACTCCTTCTGTTCCAGGCAGTGTCCAGTCCTGTTTGATTTAATACCGATAGACCGCTTGCCTCAACCGTCTTCTAACAGTATTGATAAAACCCGTGTGAAAAGGCGATAATTAAGGTTGCAACGTCGAGCACTCGTGAGCTAGGGAATGCCAGAATTAAAGTTACCTGGGCTGTGTCAAACTGGCCCCCTCGGGCGTAGGCATTAGGAGACAGTCTGTCATCAGAGGTTCACACAGGGTTTTCTTCACAGGACCCCGGCCTCGTTCAGTGCAGGGAGGGACGTGCTCGCTGAATGAGCAACACTTAGTCTCTTGTTTTATCCTCACTGCTCAGCACATGGCGCTGTGAATTATGTACAGCATGCTGCTCAAACCCTGCTCTGAGGACAGAACGATTTTTCCTCTGTCGCTTTATCACTGTCGTCTCGGAGACCTGCACACTCACCCCCCTGGGAAAGAAGGGGTGGCGTCATCTCCGGCTTACACGTCACAAGCCAAAATGCAGAGAGACGAAGGGAAAAAGCTCCCACTAATTTTGTGTGCCCAGTTCGAGACCCCTCAGTCCTCATTTTTCAGAGCCCTTAGCCTTACCCAGCTCACGCTGGCTTCAGCTGTCACCGGGAACGCTCAGCATTTCCTCTGGGTTGCCAGCTGGCAGCCAGCAAATGAGGCACCCGCAATGAAAAGCTGCTGCAAGAGACTTGCCCAGGAACTGTGGCAGAGGCAGGACCGGAATCCAGTTCCCCAGGGCAGCATCCAGCAGCCGTAACCACGAGACTATCTGGTCTCCTCCGGCAGAGCCCTGCCTCGTTCACCATGCACCTGCCAGCTTCTGCAGCAAATGAGGCAGGGCCCCTACAGGGAGCCGCAACCTTCTCTGCACGGCCCTGATTCATCCCAGAGCAGGTCCGTGAGGCAGGGTCCTGTGGAAAGAACAGAATGTGAGCTGGTAATTAACAACCGCGTCATTATGAAAAACTGGAAATTCTAGTAGGTGGCATAGTACTGGCACCCAAAGGGGTCATCAGCGGGGTAGGAACCCTTCGATTCACCACACAGACCTCTGCCACTTGAGCTAATGGAGTAACTGACAGCAGTAGTAGGTTGTTATCCTCTGTATGGACCAGACCTAGATGGGGAGGAGACGCACACTTTGGCAGTGGGTTTCTCAGGTGTCTGCTGACAGCAGAGGAATGGTGAGACTCAGGAATCCTGGGGTCCAGTCCAGGCTCTGGAAGGGAATGTGCTACAGAGAACAGACCCTTCTGCCCATCCCTCCGAGCTTCACCCCTTCTGCCCCATCCCCTCCAGCCAGCCCTGGCCCAGTCCTGTCTCTTCCCCACACCTGGCTCCTTGTCCCAGTCTCCTTGCCCAGCCAGCCCTAGTCCTTCCTTCTTGGCTCACTGCCCCTGACCCAGTTTCCCCCCCATCTCCTGGTCTCTCCCCCTACTCCCTACGCCCAGTCCCCGTTCTCCCCCACAGTCCAGCTTCTCCGATGGGTCTGTCCTCTCCCCTGCACTACCCCCACCCCGCACTGGTTCCTAGGTGGAACAAGATCCACTCTAGTTCAAACAGGAATGAAGTCAGGGCAGCCGTGTGACCTGTGCCAGGCAGGGGATGAGACCAGATGTTCGCAGTGGTCCCTTCCGGTCCTGGAATCTATAAATCAACTGGTTCAGGCTCCCCCCATTCCTCCCCTGGTTCCTGATCCGATCTCCGTGGTCCCCCATCCCTAGCCAACCGGCTCCTAGTCCCCCCATTTCCCTCTCTGTCTCCCCGTCTCCCTCCCCTCCCAGGCCCAGTCTTGCTGTCCAGCCAGTCCCAGCCTCCCCCCGTTCACAGTCCCAGAGTCCTTGCCCAGCCAGCCTCAGTTTGCCTCCCCTCTCCAGTCCCCATCCCACCAGACTCCTTGTCCCAGTCTACCCCTTTCTCTCCTCCGGCTTGGCCCTTGGGAGCCTCCACATTAGAATCGGGCACCCTCCTCCTCCCTGCTGCGTGGGCCCCAGCAGGTGGTGGATCCTGGGAGAGACAGGCTCCCTGCTCTCCAGCCTGGGATGGCAAACACTGCTGTTCTGCTCTGGTTCACTCTCACTTTGCACGAGTGCAACCGGGCCCCGAGGGAAGCCAGGCCCCAGGGAGTTCAGCTCGCCCGTCATCACAGAGTGGCGTGGGCAGAATCCCAGCCCAGAGCCATCTTCCTCTCGAGCGGGCCGGAGCTGATCAGCGCTTCAAGGGATGCGGAGTTATTCTAAGTCAAGTGGGAGAGATTGCCAGCTCCTAATCTTGGCGGCTCTGCTCCCAGCCAGGCCTTCCTCCCTGACCCCCTGCCCCAGAGATGAGCCCTTAGCCAGGAAGATGCAAGTGTGCTCCCAAGGAGGCTACCCCGGAGCTGGGGCTGGTGTGGGCCGGCGGCAGGGAAAGCTCCTGGGGCAGGCCCCTGGGGTTCCTCTCTCAGTTCCGAACATCCAAGGGGGAAAGAAGAGAGGGAGGGAGTCCTTAGCCTTAGCCAGCCCCATGGCGTCCCTGCCCCGGCTGCACATGGCTGTTTACCGTCAGCCCAAAGCAAACCAGATTTTATCTCCCCACTCCAGGCAGAGTTGGCTGCCGTCCCTTGCAGATGCCTCCTACGCAGACGGGGCGCGTGATGCACAGCCGCGGCCCCGGGGAGACAGAGCAAGTCGTTTGTACGCCCGCCTGCATTAGCTCATGTTCACGGCCCTTCCGGGGGCCACGGCCGCCCCCCGCCACAGCAAACGGCTCCTGGCTTTTCTATGCGATAACAGCCCTGTCCCCGACGTCCCGCCCTTCCTGCTGGAGACCAGCGCCTCTCTCCCGGTGCCCTCAAAGCACTTCCCACGGGGTGCTCGGTGTCGTTAGCCCCGTGATACAGCTGGGGAAACTGAGGCATGAGACGAGACGGGGTTTGCCCAAGGGCACACAGGGAGCCAGGCACAGATCTCAGATCACCTGCCTCCCGGTGCTGCATGCTGGGCCATGTGGCTTCCCTTTGCCCCTGCTGGCTTCTCCCTAGGAAGCTATTGAGATCCAGCAGTTTGCGAGCAGCGCCGACAAGAGCCACAGGGGAAACTCATCTGAGCAGGCCTGGGACTTGGGAGACCTGGTTCAAGTCCGACCCAGACTCCCTGTGTGACCGTGGATGAGTCACTTAGCCACTCCGTGCCTCAGTTTCCCCTCTGTACAATGGGGGTGACAGCCCTGTCCTGCCTCCCAGGGATACTGTGGGAATAGAGAAATTGTGAGGTGCCCAGATACTGGGGTGAGGGGGGCCAGAGCCGCACTGTAGGTAGAACCCCCTGAGATGGCACAAAGGGGCGTGTTTTCAGGGGTCACTGAGATGTTTTGCATTTTGGGACAAAAGGACAAATTTCCAGCCCGGGACAAAGTCACGCGAATTCCCCTGGAGGGCAGAATCTGGTCTGTTCTCCCCATGTCCAACCGGGTCTGCTGGGTGGAGAAAGTGACTGGAAAGCAGCGTGAGCTCTGTGGTTTGCACAGAGGCCACCTGGCCACCCAGCCACCCTGCCTGGGAGAATCTGTCTCTGCAGGGCTAGTGCATCCACCATGGGGAAGCTGAAGCACAGCGTCTGTTCATAGATTTTACGCGGCAGGCGCCCAGACACCACGGTGACGGGCGGCTGATAGATGGCAGGTTTCATGCAGCGAGTCCCCACCGAGCAGTACAAACCAGGGGTATTGCTTTGGCAGTAGCCGTATGATGCCCCCAGAGGCAGCTGCAAGCGCCCAGCTGGCAGGAGAGAGATCGGAGCATTGCTGGGGCTCTCTGGCTATGTTTACACTGCACATTTTAGCTCTGTACCGCAGCCTGGCGGGCCCCGGCCAGCTGCCCCAGGCTCGGAGACTCAGTGGGTGTGGGGTTTATTGCAGGCTCTTGGTAATCCTCAACTGGGATTGTGCCTCGTGAGCCGCCATGGGGCAGCAACCCAGGGATTAGCTGACACTGCCCAGCCTGGGGGCAGGGAGTGGGGGTTTCTGCCTAGGGAAAACTCCAGCAACGAGCCCTAACGCCAAGGGCCCAATCCTGTGCACCCAGAGCTGCCCTTGATGCAAATGGGCCCAATCCTGGCCCCAGCATGCAGGATTAGGCCCTTTAAGAATGACACGAATTAGGGAGAGTGGAAAACTGCCTGCCGTTTGTGAAGCTGAACCCAAACCTAGGATCCCAATCCAACCCGACCCCCATCTCTGTAATGGGCCAAACCAAAACCCCAGATCTGGATCCACACACCCCCATCTCTGTACCGGGCCGAACCAAAACCCCAGATCTGGATCCACACACCCCCATCTCTGTACCGGGCCGAACCAAAACCCCAGATCTGGATCCACACACCCCCATCTCTGTACCGGGCCGAATCAAAACCCCAGATCTGGATCCCAAAACGCCAGATCTGGATCCACACTCCCGCCTCCCCACCTGCCTGCAACGGACAAAACCAAAACCCTGTATCAGGATCCACAACCCTATCTCTATAATGGGCCAAACCAAAACCATGGCTCCAGATCCACTCCCCCATCTCTGTGATGGATCAAACCAAAACCCTGGCTCTGGATTTCACCCTCTCTATAATGGGCTGAACCAAAACTAGGGATCCGGATCCACACCCCCATCTCTATAGTGGGCCAAACCAAAACCCTGACTGTGGATCCACCCTCCCATCTCTGTAACAGACTGAACCAAAACCCTGGATATGGATCATAAAATCATGGAAGATCAAGGTTGGAAGGGACCTCAGGAAGTATCTAGTCCAACCCCCTGCTCAAAGCAGGACCAACCCCAACTAAATCATCCCAGCCAGGGCTTTGTCAAGCCTGACCTTAAAAACCTCTAAGGGAGGAGATTCCACCACCTCCCTAGGGAACCCATTCCAGTGCGTCACCACCCTCCTGGTGAAATAGTGTTTCCTAATATCCAACCTAGACCTCCCCCACTGCAACTTGAGACCATTTTTCCTCGTTCTGTCATCTTCTACCACTGAGACCAGCCAAGCTCCATCCTCTTTGGAACCCCCCTTCAGGTAGTTGAAGGCTGCTATCAAATCCCCCCTCACTCTTCTCTTCCACAGACTAAACAATCCCAGTTCCCTCAGCCTTTCCTCATAAGTCATGTGTTCCAGTCCCCTAATCATTTTCATGCCCTCCACTGGACTCTCACCAATTTGTCCACATCCTTTCTGTAGTGGGGGGCCCAAAACTGGACACAGTACTCCAGATGTGGCCTCACCAGTGCCGAATAGAGGGGAATAATCACGTCCCTCGATCTTCTGGCAATGCTCCTACTAATGCAGCCCATATGCCATTGGCCTTCTTGGCAACAAGGGCACACTGCTGACTCATATCCAGCTTCTCGTCCACTGTAATCCCCAGGTCCTGTTCTGCAGAACTGCTGCCGAGCCAGTCAGTCCCCAGCCTGTAGCGGTGCATGGGATTCTTCCGTCCTAAGTGCAGGACTCTGCACTTGTCCTTGTTGAACCTCATCAGATTTCTTTTGGCCCAATCCTCTAATTTGTCTAGGTCCCTCTGTATCCTATCCCTGCCCTCCAGCGTATCTACCACTCCTCCCAGTTTAGTGTCATCCAACAACTTGCTGAGGGTGCAATCCACACCATCCTCCAGATCATTAATGAAGATGTTGAACAAAACCGGCCCCAGGCCTGACCCCTGGGGCATTCTGCTTGATACCGGCTGCCAACTAGACATCAAGCCGTTGATCACTACCCGTTGAGCCCAACGATCTAGCCAGCTTTCTATCCGCCTTATAGTCCATTCATCCAGCCCATACTTCTTTAACTTGCTGGCAAGAATGCTGTGGGAGACCATATCAAAAGCTTTTCTAAAGTCAAGGTATCTCATGTCCACCACTTTCCCCATATTCACAGAGCCAGCTATCTCATCAGAGAAGGCAATCAGGTTGGTCAGGCATGACTTGCCCTTGGTGAATCCATGCTGACTGTTCCTGATCACCTTCCTCTCCTCTAAGTGTTTCAGAATGGATTCCTTGAGGACCTGCTCCATGATTTTTCCAGGGTGAGGTGAGGCTGACCGGTTTGTAGTTCCCCCAATTCTCCTTCTTCCCTTTTTTAAAGATGGGCCCTATATTTGCCTTTTTCCAGTCGTCCAGGACCTCCCCCGATCGCCGCGAGTTTTCAAAGATAATGGCCAATGGCTCTGCAATCACATCCGCCAACTCCCTCAGCACCCTCGGATGCAGCGCATCTGGCCCCATGGACTTGTGCACGTCCAGCTTTTCTAAATAGTCCTGGACCTGTTCTTTCACCACCGAGGGCTGCTCACCTCCTTCCCACGCTGTGCTGCCCAGTGCAGCAGTCTGGGAGCTGACCTTGTCTGTGAAGACCGAGGCAAAAAAAGCATTGAGTATTTCAGCTTTTTCCACATCCTCTGTCACTAGGTTGCCTCCCCCATCCAGTAAGGGGCCCACACTTTCCCTGACCTTCTTCTTGTTGCTAACATACCTGTAGAAACCCTTCTTGTTACCCTTCACATCCCTTGCTAGCTGCAACTCCAATTGTGCTTTGGCCTTCCTGATTACACCCCTGCATGCTCGAGCAATATTTTTATGCTCCTCCCTAGTCATCTGTCCAAGTTTCCACTTCTTGTAAGCTTCCCTTCTGTGTTTAAGCTCACCGAAGATTTTACTGTTAAGCCAAGCTCGTCGCCTGCCATATTTGCTCTTCTTTCTGCACATCGGGATGGTTTGTTCCTGCGCCCTCAATAAGGCGTCTTTAAAATACAGCCAGCTCTCCTGGGCTCCTTTCCCCCTCACATTAGCCTCCCAGGGGATCCTGCCCATCAGTTCCCTGCGGGAGTCACAGTCTGCTTTTCTGAAGGCCAGGGTCTGTGTCCTGCTGCTCTCCTTTCCGCCTTTTGTCAGGATCCTGAACTTGACCATCTCATGGTCACCACTGCCCAGGTTGCCACCCACTTCTACGTCCCCAACAATTCTTCCCTGTCTGCCCGGGGCAGCCCCAGAGCCTCCCTTAGGGCCCAATCCTGCTGTTTGCGGCAAGCCTGGGAGGGAGGGGGAGAAGCAGAGCAGCGGCAGTGCGCTCACAGGAGGAGGTAGAGTGGAGGCGAGCTGGGGTGGGGGGGCACGCGGGGAGCTGCCGGTGGGTGCTAAGCACCCACCAATTTTTCCCCCAGGGTGCTCCAGCCCCAGAGCACCCACAGAGTCGGTGCCGATGGGCACATTTCCAGGGGCGGCACATTTGCAGGGGCAGCATTCCAGCCAGAAAGGGGGGCTGGCCAAAAATTTTTTTTCTTGGGGCGGCAAAAAACCTAGAGCCGGCTCTGGGCTGGGTGACTGGCAGGATCTGGAGTGGGATGGGGCGGAGCAGGGCTCGGGTCCTGTTGGGGAAAGGCAGGGGGCACACAGGTATTTAATGGGGGGTTAAACCACCCCTGCACTGGCCGTCTCTCAGCACAGCACCCCCTGCAGCCGCTCACTCCAGTCGCCCTTCTGGGGCATGGCTTGTGGGTGGAGGAGACACAAAATCCTTCACAAGCAGAGCTCAGCTGGAGCACCTGGCTCTGGGGCTGGGGGTCCCATCTCCAGCCCTGGCAGCTGGTCACATGGCAGCTTCGTTCAGGTGCCAGCTGGAGAATGGCCACATGGCTCTGATCGGGAAGGGTGCGAGGGCTGAATGGGGCGGTGGGCTGGGGGTTGTGCAGGGCTGTGACCGGTGGGGAGAGTTTGATGGGGAATGTATGGGGCTGGGTGATGGACAGCGTGTGTGTGAGTGTAGTGAGGGGTGTGTCTGTCCAGAGAGCCAGGCCAGGTGTGGAGAGGGGAAAGGGTGGGTGTATAGAGGTGTGCATGGTGGTGGTTGCGGGGTGTCTGGACAGCAATGGGGCTGCGTGCGGCGGTTGTGGGGTGCTGGTACTGTGTGTGTCCCGGGGCAGAGGACGTGGGGCGAGGGGCAAGGGAGGGGGCTGGGGACACAGGCTGGGGCCACGGCCCTGTCTAAGTCAGGAAGCGTCCCCGTCAGCGCTGGGCGGCCGCTGTGATCTGGAGACAGGCCCTCCTCTGCTGATGGAGTCACCTCCCTCCAACAGCGACACCCACGTGGCCCCACACGTGCCCCTGATGGCTGGCCCGACGCGGCCCTGGGGAGAGAGGAGACGCCGTCTGGCCTGGGCCGCTCTGTGCCGATCCCTGGGCTTCGGGGAGCCCAGCTGGCCCCCTGCCTCTCCCACATGGAGCAAACGACCCAGCCAATGGCCCCCTGCCAATGGTGCCAGCCCTGCCTTTGGTTCCTGAGCTCCGCTAGTGCCACCCTGAGATCATGGCCCCCGCCATCAGGGCCTGCCACCCACATGCTGTGCCCCTGGCTTCTCCTGGATCCTGCTCCACTGGGGGATCCTGGGGTCGGGGTTAGTAAGGAAAAGCCTAGTGCTGAGCCCCATCCTGCCCCGGACAATCTGGCAGCCAGACCCTGGCCCCTGCTTGGACTTACCGTTGTCAGCTGTCAGCCCCTCAGGGTCAGCATCCCCATGGCAATGAGGGGGAAACTGAGGCACAGAGAGGGGGCTGATACTTGCTCAAGGCCAGCCCTGGGAGAGCTGGGAATGGAAGCCAGGAGTCCTGACTCTCCAGCTTGTACTTTTGCCACCCTCCTTTCCTGTCTATCACAATTCCCCTTCCCACGAGGGTCACTCACCATCCCCTCCCTTAGGACCCAATCCTGCAGGCACCCGTCGGGCCCAGTTCTGCTCTGACACTGAATGTATTTATCCCATATTCATGCCACTGGCCTCGCTGAGTCTTGAGTCACAGCAGTGCCAGAGCTGGCCCAAGATCGATCTTCTTTGTAGCCTGCCTGGAGGGGACCCTTCCCATTCCCCATGCTTTCATTAATGCAGCCCTGTATGCCCCGGCCATACATGTTGCTACACCTCCATGGGAAGGTGGAGATTTCCCCAGAAGCAGAGTCTAGGGCAAAAGCCGGAGGCTAGGTGGGGGAGATAGAGTAGGCCTGTGTTATTTAAAGCCACGTTACAGCAAGATCCACCAGTGCCTCTTAGGTGCAAATTCACCAGACTTCACGGCGTGAAAGGGCTGGAGCAGCAGAAGGCTGGGGAACGGGGTCTCACCGTGGGAGGACGGGGGACGAATTGCGGGTGTGTGCAGAGCAAAATCCACCCAAGAGGCCAAAAATCTCAAGCCGGCGCCCCCTCCCCATAAAATTGGCTTTAAAATATCACATACTTTTTTAAAATAAACACGGGGGCTTCTTTGCTCTCTGGTTTCTGAGGTCTTAGGGAGCTTATTTTCCAGCTTTGCTCTGCAGCCAGCGAGGCTGCAAACGTTGAGTTTCCGTGTAAAACGAGAGCGGAGCGTCTCCCTGCTGGGAAGTGGGGCTTTCAGAAACACCCCAGAGCCGGTGACGGCCGGGCAGCAGCCCCAGCCCTAGCATGCTGGTAGGTGACCTCCCCACAGGGAGGCTCTTCCCCAGAGCAGTCCGGGTCCGTACGCTAGCTCTGGAAGTGGCAGGAAGCACAATCCGGACCCAGACCCACCGGCCCGACCGGCAGGCAGCGGGAGGGAGGAGAGATTCGTCCTACTCCAGCGTCCACGGCATGAATAGGAGGACTTTTGTGGCACCTTAGAGACTAACCAATTTATCTGAGCATAAGCTTTCGTGAGCTACAGCTCACTTCATCGGATGCATTCAGTGACGAAAGCTTATGCTCAGATACATCAGTTAGTCTCGAAGGTGCCACAAGTCCTCCTGTTCTTTTTGCGGATACAGACTAACACGGCGGCTACTCTGAAACAAGGCATGAATGCGAGAGAGAAAAAGGGACACCCACAAATGGCCGGAAGTGGGCCAGACTTTCCAGTGACAGGGGATGAGAAGAAACGGGAGCAAGACAGCAGGGCTGGCATCCCGTGGGCGGCCACTGGGTGAACTGGGGACTCAACCCCCGACCCGGGTCTGCCCCCAGGCTCTCCCCCTTGGGCGGAGGCAGAGTTTTGCCTTGGAACGCCCTGGCTGCTGCTTCTCCCTGCCGCCTGCATCGGGATCCTGTTGTTTCAATCAGATCATTCTCCCCCTGCCGGGAGGGCTGCAACCCCATGCTGATGACATCACAGCGCGCTGCCATGGAGACGGCGGGGATGTCACAAACACGGGTCTATGACCTCACTGCAGGGGCAGGCGGCGGGGCGGCGATGGGGCCACCCTGGCTTTAATCACCAGCGGCCGTGGTCACAGAGGAGAGATAAATGATGGGAAATATGTGCCTGCAGAGCGGCCGGCTGTTTGGGTTGGATCTCGCCACGCTTTCCCACAGCGGGGATGGCCCGTTTCCCTGCCTCCCTCTGGCTGCGGAGCAGTTGCAAGGCGGGCGATTCCCTGCAAACAGCCAGACCACCTTGGCCTCCCGCCCTGGCGGCTCTCGCAAGCGAAGCTGGGGGGGGGGGGTGGGAAAAGGTGCACGGGACACCGCTGGCCAACAGGGGGCAGTGCACTGGGGATCCCGTGGGAGGCGCTGTCCTCTCTGGGTCCATGCAGACCCCAGAGTGGTGCTCGGGGGGAGCTGTGCTTCAGGGAGCCGTGGGGGTGACCCCGGGCTAACTCCATGGGGGTGCTGGTGACTCTGCGGAGGGTGCCATCCGGAGGTGCTGGAGCTCGGGGTGCTGGGGGTGCTGCCACGGCCCCCTGGCTTGAAGTGGTTTCTGTCATATACAGCAGTGGTTTTCAAGCGTTTTTTTCTGGCCACCCAGCTGAAGAAAATTCTTGATGCCCGTGACCCAGTGGAGCTGGGGATGAGGGGTTTGGGGTGTGGGAGGGGCTCAGGGCTGGGGCAGAGGGTGGGAGTGCGGGGGTGAGGGCTGTGGGGTGGGGCTGGGAATGAGGGGTTTGGGGGGAGCTCAGGGCTTGAGTGCAGGAGGGGGTCAGGGCTCTGGGCTGGGGGTGCAGGCTATGGGGTGGGGCCAGGGATGATGGGTTTGGGGTGCAGAAAGGGGCTCCGGGTTTGAGGGGGGCTCAGGGCTGGGGCACGGGATTGTGGGGTGGAGTTGGGGCATGGGCTTACATTGGGCAGCTCCCGGCCAGGGGCACAGCCGGGGTGCAGAGGCAGGCTTCCTGCCCGTCCTGGCACCGCGGACTGCGCTGCGCCCTGGAAGCCGGCAGCAGCAGGTCCAGCTCCTAGGTGGAGGCTCGCAAGTGGCTCCGCGTGGCTCTTACCCACAGGCACTGCCCCCCCCCCAGCTCCCAGGAGTGCAGAGCCAATGCTCGGGGCGGGGACAGTGTGCGGGGTCCCATGGCCCCCCTACCTAGGAGCCGGACCTGCTGCTGGCCGCTTCGGGGCACAGCGTGGAGTCAGAACAGGTCGGGACTAGCCTGCCTGGGCCGGGTAACTCCGGCTACGGGACCGGGACCCAGCGCCTTCCATGCCGCCACCCAGCCCTGGGCTGCGACCTGCAGTTTGAAAACCACTGATACGCAGGGTTTACAGTTTGGTTCAATGGCTCTCAGCACCCCACTATGCAAATTGTTCCGGCCCCCCTGGGGCTGTCTCCGTAAAGTGAGCGCTAAAACCAGCCCCAAGGTGGGTGGGCGGGCAGGGCTGTACTTCAGAGGAGATTTAAAACCAAGGCCCCAACCTCTTGGGGTCTTGTTTTGCAAGACGAGGATATTTACATTCCTAAATGCTCCCTGAATTTTCAACGGGGGATTCATCTTCACTTCCTGTCCCAAACTGTGTTAACCAGCTGCCAAGTCCCACCGAAGCAGTGGCTGCAGGTGGGGGTTGGGATCCCTCCCAGCTTACTTTGCTCATCAGCGTAACAATGACTAATAACACTAAACACTTTTACAGCGCTTCACTGTGCTTCGTGCAGAGCATAACTCAATTAATAGCAGATAACTCGTTAAGAGCCCAGCAGCTCCTCTGCCTCTGAGCTCTGTGGCCAAAGCATTATGAAGATTAAGTGTCTCCGTTGGGGAAACGCTTTACCAAGGCAGAGACAAATCTGGAAGTCCCCTGCCCTAGGGGTCGTCAAGCGGCCGGTCCTCGCTTTGCAGGGGCGACTTAGGAACACGGCGCTCTCCCCTGATAGCAAAAATAAATACATTAAAATTCTTGCAGGAGGCAAAAGAATGCGGGACGGCAGGACAAAATTGTTTTATAATTTGCAATAACACAAAAGACGGGGGGAAGAGGGCTGGGAGGGGAGAGACAGGAACAAGCCAGAGACAAAGGACCGGATCTGCTTGGTCGGTGCTGTGGGTGGATGGCAGATGACTGGTCTCTCTCCACATCCCTTTGCCCCCCCTCAGTCTATGGCCAGCTCCTCCGCTGGCAGCAGTGAGCTGAGCTCCATGGACGGAGGGGTGGCGACCGACGGCAGATAAGGATCTGGCCCTTTGGATGTCAGTTTGTTCTGTTTTAGAAAGGCTGGCCTTAAATGCACAGGGCTGGGACCCAGGAGATCTGGGCTCTGTTCCAGACTGTGGGTAAGTCTCTGCTTCTCTGTGCCTCAGTTTCCCCATCTGCAGAATAGGGATAAAGACCCCGCCCTGCCTGACAGGAGGCGACGTTCATTCATGTCCAGGAGGGGCTCAGACACAGAATCGCTCATGAATAAATAAATATAAACCCATGGTGATCCCATTCACCCATCTCCACGGAGCTGATACCCCTCCCTCCCCCACCTGTGACGTGCTGGTACCCCCAATGCACATCTGTCTTTCAGGAGCAGTCCTGCTCCCCGCTTTAATCCCAGTGCGGAGGTTGACAGTTCCCTGCTGTTTCACACCAAACTGGAATCCCAAGATACGCTTCGGTCACTTGATACCATTCCCCGGGGATATCTGGGGGGCTGCCCAGGCACGGGGGATGCAGGGAGGGAGGCACGGGGGCCTGCGCTGAGCCCCCCCCATGGATGCAGACATGATGGATTGCAATCGGACGCACCTGCTGCTCTGCTGAATAGGCTTTGGCTCTTTTCCCCTTTGAACTCCCCCCCGTGGAAGAAATCAAAGGGATTTTTCTGCCATTAGTACATCAGATAAACGGTTTTCACCTGCCCCGTGGTCCCTTTATGGCAGATACTAAAATGGCTTAGAATGCCAAGAGCTGGGGGGAGCTTTTCAGCACGAGACGTGGCTCATATTTCAGCTCTCCTGGGCCTCCCCCTCTGTCCGGAGAGCCTGAAAGCGAAGCCCCCCGTGTGATGAGTGCTACCACGCCACAGCCCTGAGAGCCCCCTCCCATGCCCCTGCCGCCTTCAGGCCTTGCCTTGGCCCAGAGCCCGATGCAGCTCTGGGGTGGATGCAAAAACTCAGCGGGTTAGATGCCTTCTGGTGGGGATTAACTGAACCATTCTGGGGGAGGTTGCAGATCTACCTCTGTCTCTTGAGCCCCCCCCGCCCCGGTCATTATCCTGCTGCTCTGAGTTTGAATAATGAGCCCCAGGACCCTGGCGACAGAGAAAACCGCCCAGACATCCCAGCAAAGACTCCAGGGGCGCCTGGGTCCTTTGCGGTTTGTCTCGGAGGTGGGCGCACGTTTTAAAAGCGCAGCGACAGACCCATTCCCCTGGGGAAGAAGTTGCAGACAAAGAGCAGGTAAAGGCATGCGGGGAAGCTGGGAACACGGCGAGAGCCTCTGGTGAGGAGGGGGACGTCGGAGTCCTACAGGCAAAGAGGAGTTGGCAAAGCCCTACACGGTAGGGGGACTAGACGTCAATATATCAGGGGCTTTGCCTTATGCAACGACACCCCCTCCCTGAAAAGAAAAGGGTCCCGATTTGTCACACTTGCTCTCTGGTCACCCTAGACAACGCTCTGCATTGGGGGCGGCCGTGGGGGCCTGGAGAAACCCGGGGTCCTGCTGCTGTTCAAACAAGGGACAGGAGAGAGACCCCGGCAGTGGCTTCTCTGGCAGTCAAACAACAGGGCAAGTATTAGGAGAGCAAACCTCACATGAGCTGGTGGGGCCAGGTGGGCCGCCAGGGCATCGAACGCAGCTCCCAACAGCCGTGGAGTTGCAGGCCCTGGCTTCAGGGCTGGGTTGAGCTCTCAAGCCAAGTCAGTCCAGGCAAGCAGCTGATCTCTGGCCTCTCACCCTCACCTGGCAGGCAGCTAACTCTCCCAGGAGGGGAGGCTAAGCCCAACTCCTCTTAAAGGGCCAGCCCTCCCGTGCCACGCTCTAGGCCGACGGGCTCATCTGCCTACCTTGCGGACCCCAAACCACCCACCTAGCACCCAGGCCCACCCAGATCTGATCAGGGGCATGGAGCTGCCCCAGCGGCCCGGAGCGGCACTCGGGCCCCTGGAATCGAGGACGGAGCTCTGTGCCCGCCCTTCCGAAAGCCAGGCTCCGGCAGCTCTGCCGGGCCATTGTCTGAGCCGCCCCATGCGCGTGCCCCGCTCGGCAGGTGAGGCTGTGTCTGGGGGCAGCAGGGCTAGGGAGAGGGTGTGGCGTCGGGGGAGACGCTGAGCGAGCGCCATCTGTCATTGCTCACCTAAATTCCCACTTCTAGCTGCCCCAAACTCTGACCCATTTCAGTCGGAGTGCTGGGGGGAGGGGAGCAGCTGACCCCAGGTGCACTGAAGTCACGTGTGTCTTGATATTGCTGGATCGGGCCCCAGGGGGTGAGGGAAGAGAAGAAATAATGAGTATGGGGTGGCCGGGGCCCCTTCTGAGCATGGGCCTGGCACCATGGCACCCCTGGCTCCTTCGTAAACCCAGTATGCGGCGCTGGGAAGCCAGGCTCCCCAGACCAACTCGGCTGCTTGGCCGGGGGCAGGATGGCAAAAGGGAATCACTGACTGCACACGGTGGAGTTTAGGGTGATGCGTGGGATCCTGTTCTCCAAACAGCTTCCGATCGGGCGGCTGGGTGCCGACACCTGGCCAAGAGAGGGAGAAGAAAGGGTAGCAGTGAAGGAGGTGGTATCGGGACCAGAGAGGGGCCTGCAGGGGCCCTGCTAGGCCAGGGCTTCTCATGGATGGGGAACCAGAATGGTCCCAAAATGTGCAGAGGGCACTAAACGGGGAGGAGAGAGCCAGCCAGGTTAGACAGCCGGGCTGGAAGGAACAACATGGGATTTGCCTGGGAAAATGCAGGGTAAATCCTGGTTTTCACTGGCAGGGAGAGCAGAGAGCTAGGCAGGGCCTGGTACTGGCATCTTCTTACACTACCCATCTGGGCATCTTCCAATGGTGCACTGAGTGGCGTGACTGACAGCAGTCAAGGTGTGCTTCATCCTGTCCCCATGGGGAGAGCCGCACGTGCAAGGAACTGGTTTGTTGTTGTAGGATTTGGTTGTTTTAACGCTCAGGTCGCGTGGTGTTTCCAGGCGAGGAGGCCGGGGGAAGAATGCACCTGGCATGTGGAGCAGGGCTGGGCTGGTCCTTGGTTCCTAGGGGAGCTCATTCTGCAGTCTGGGACTGGCCCCCAAGGACCCTCTGCCTTCTGCCCAGATGGCAGAATGTCCCATGGGGCCAGAGGAGCAGAGTTGTCATCCACAGTCCCCATCCGATGCCAGGTGCCCAGCCCCACAAAGTATAATGCTCAACCTCCCCATCCCCCACATAGTGTGCACCCTGCCCCCCCCTCCCCATGGCTAGGTGCCCACCCCCTGTGCCCTGGTTCCCCAGCCCCCGGGGTGCCCACCTCCCTGACTCCCTGAGTGCTCCATGGTGCTGGAAGAGTGAAGCTGTCAACAATGGGCTGGGTTTGATCCCGGGAGTCCTGGCCACTGAGTGCTTGAAGATAAGGACCAAGACCTTGACCTTGATATGGCTGCAAAAGAGTCTACACTGCCCGGAGCAGAGATACGGCGCTGGCTCGGCACACACGCCCGGCGGTTCCCAGGGTGAACTCCAGCAGTGGACGAGCAGCTCGCTTCACTTCACTTCAGCTCAGTGGTTTTCAACCCGGGGTCCACGGCCCCCGGGGGCCCTCCAACGATGGGTCCGCATCCCCCTTCGAAATTGTTGAGGGGTCCACAAATGAAGAAAAGTGGAAACTCCTGGTTCAGCTTAAACCTGGTCTGAAACTAAACTGAAATAAGAGCATCCACACAGCCTGGTGCACTGCCTTGTATCAGTTTAAAATCACACCCACATTAAATTGGCCCAACTCTGTGAGGGAGATCTGGGGCATCATCCCCCGGGAAAGGGCCGCACCACATTAGGGAGATGGATCCACCCCAGGAATTATCCCCCAGGGGCTCAGGGCATTTCAAACAAGACAAAGGAGCGGCTAAGGTTCTGTAGGAGCCACTCCTGCTGGGGGGACACGGGGGAGCGATGAGAGGGGACCGGAGGGATCAGAGGAACACGGGGTCTCCCATCTCCTGAGCCGGATTCTCTGCCAGCCCCCAGCGATTCCCTTTGCTCCTGCACTGGGCTGTCCCCTTTCCCTTTCTTCCTTGCACTGGCTCTTCTCCACCTTCCTCTCGTCTCCCTCCTTTCACATTCTAACCCTCCCCTCGAAAACGGCTGCGGGGCGGGGGGGAGGTTCCAGGGATATCCCGCAGAGAGGGGGAGCAGGGGCGCTGGGAGCCAGGAAAATCTCTGGTCAGTGTCTTGGAGGATGGGGGGACTTAGGGGGTGGATCACCTCTGAAACACCCTGGGGCCTGGCCAGCAGCTCAGGACATAAGGGCTCGTTCGGCCCTGAAGTGCTCTCAATGGTTTGGGCCAGCTTGGCTCAGTTGGGCTCCGAATAGCTGGCTGGCCTATCAGGGCTCACTGGGAGTAACTCCTCAGGGCTGGGTGCTGCAGGGGCATGGGGTCGGGCACTGCTCTGCCAGGCTGGGTCCAGGGGGCCGGGCACCGCTCTGCCAGGCTGGGTCCAGGGGGCCGGACATCACTCTGCCAGGCTGGGGCCCTGGGGCCAGGCACCACTCTGCCAGGCTTTGGACGTGGAGCTGGGTACCACTCTGCCAAGCTGGTACCAGGGGTCCGGGCACTGCTCCACCAGGCTGGGTCCAGGGGCCAGACACTGTTCCGCTAGGCTGGGGCTGGGTGGCCGGGCACTGCTCTGCTAGGCTGGGTTCGGGGGTCCAGACACCGCTGTGCCAGGCCAGGTTCAGGGGTCCAGGCACCGCTCCACCAAGCTGGGTCCAGGGGCCAGGCACTGCTCCGCCAGGCTGGGTCCGAGGGTGCCGGGCACCGCTCTGCCAGGCTGGGTCTGGGGGGTCCGGGCACTGCTCTGCCAGGCTGGGTCTGGGGGGGCCGGGCACCGCTCTGCCAGGCTTTGGATGTGGAGCTGGGTACCACTCTGCCAAGCTGGGACCAGGGGTCCAGTCACTGCTCCACCAGGCTGGGTCCAGAGGCCAGGCACCGCTCCGCCAGGCTGGGGCTGGGTGGCCGGGCACCGCTGTGCCAGGCCAGGTTCAGGGGTCTGGGCACCGCTTTGCCAGGCCAGGTTCAGGGGTCTGGGCACCACTCCGCCAGGCTGGTTTCGGGGGTGCCGGGCACCGCTCTGCCAGGCTGGGTTCGGGGATGCCGGGCACCGCTCCGCCAGGCTGGGCGCTCCCGGGGCTGGGGCGCTGCGCTCCGCCTGGCGCGGCTCGGTGCCCCGGGGCTCGGGAATCGCTGCGCTCCCGGAATTGGCGCTCGCCATCCCACCCCCACCCCCCCCCCGCCCCGTCCCCTCGGGCTCCGGTTTCCTTGGCGGAGGCAGATGCTTTCGCAGCCCGGTCCCTCCTCCTCCGGAGCCGCCTGCGAGCCTGCCCCAGCCCCTGGCTCCGCGCCGCCCGCCCGCTCCAGCGCCGGAGCCCCGCGCCGCCCCGGACAAGGCAGCCGGGGACCGCGGGTGGCAGCTCGCCGCGCTCTACCTGCGCCCCGCCGCGCTCCAGGATGCTGCCCCCGTCCCGCACCCAGCTGGGGCTGTTCTTCATCCTGCTCTGCCCCGCCAACATCATCGGGCTCTGGTGGTGAGTAGCCGGGACCGGGGCGGGACGAGACGGCGGCAGCGCGGGGTCTCCTCCGCCCCAGCCCCTGGCCCCCCTCCCGGAGCCCCGTGGCCAAAGAGCGCTCACCTCCGGGACAGGGGGGAGCGGAGACTCCCAGCCCGAGACCTGCCGGCTTCTGCCCTCAGCCGCGCCGGTGTCAATCCGGAGTCAGACCCGTTGGAATCCGGGGAGCTAGGTGAGGCTTACCCCGCGACAAATCGCGGCGTGGCGCGGCGTTTACACACAGGGGCATCGGTTCAAGGACGTTCTTCGGGAGGGGATGGGGGAAAGTTGTGTGAGCACATCCAGCCTTACATAGGATTGAATCGTATCCTGCAAAATCGGAAGGAGTGGAGCATATAAACCTGTGAAAAGTCGGGGGTGGGGGCAATTGCCTTGCTTACCGCATAGCCCCCTCTTACACAGCTGCTGGGGGCATTACTCGGGAGCTGGGGAGCTGCAGGGGTATTGGTGGAGTTTCTCCGAGTTTATCCAGCTGCTGGGGGAGTTATTCATGAGTGTTGGGGCAGTTACTCCGGCGTTGGAGGAGTTACTCAGGTTCACACAGCTGGTGGGGCAGTTGCTCTGGTGTAGGGGAGTTACTCTGGGGTTGGGGAAGTTACTTGGGTGTTGGGGGAGTTACTCGGGCGTTGGGGGGTTACTCAGGGTTCACACAGCTGGTGGGGGAGTTACTCAGGCGTTGGGGGGGTTATTCAGGGTTCACACAGCTGGTGGGGGAGTTACTCGGGCTTGGGGGGGGTTACTCAGGGTTCACACAGCTGGTGGGGGAGTTACTCGGGCGTTGGGGGGGTTACTCAGGGTTCACACCGCTGGTTGGGGAGTTACTCAGGGTTCACACAGCTGGTGGGGGAGTTACTCAGGGTTCACACAGCTGGTGGGGGAGTTACTCGGGCTTTGGGGGAGTTACTCAGAGTTCACACCGCTGGTGGGGGAGTTACTCAGGGTTCACACAGCTGGTGGGGGGGTTACTTGGGCGTTGGGGGAGTTACTCAGAGTTCACACCGCTGGTGGGGGAGTTACTCGGGCTTGGGGGGGGTTACTCAGGGTTCACAGCGCTGGTGGGGGAGTTACTCAGGGTTCACACAGCTGGTGGGGGAGTTACTCGGGCTTGGGGGGGTTACTCAGGGTTCACAGCGCTGGTGGGGGAGTTACTCGGGCTTGGGGGGGTTACTCAGGGTTCACAGCGCTGGTGGGGGAGTTACTCGGGCTTGGGGGGGTTACTCAGGGTTCACAGCGCTGGTGGGGGAGTTACTCAGGGTTCACACAGCTGGTGGGGGAGTTACTCAGGCGTTGGGGGAGTTACTCAGAGTTCACACTGCTGGTGGGGGAGTTACTCAGGGTTTACATCGGTGGAGCTGGGATCAGTCCACAGGCCGTTGGAGGCAATGGGCTGAGCAAGGTGTGAGTAGCAGCTGTGCAAGGGCTTCAGGGTTTGCCCCCCTGGATCGGCGCCTTTGCAAGCCTGGGGACGTCACGGAGTCCCCTCCCCTCCCTGCCTGCTCCTGTCTTCCCTCCAATAAGTCCACTTTAATTAAAAGGCGGGGGCTAGCGTGAGGCGACCCCCCCCCCCCGAGCCTGCCCTGGCCTGGAGCAGCAGGGACAAACCCCCCATTTGTAATGGTCCCTGCATCAAAGGCCCAGACTGCAAGGCAGGCTCCTGGCGGGGCGGGGGGGGGGGGGGATTCATGACAGGAGCCGCAGCCGGGACCAGCCTTGGAAAGCCCAGGGATCTGTCGAAACATGAACCATTTCAATCGAGGAAGAATTTTGCCGAGCCCGTCTTTATCCGCTTTTAAGTGCTTGGATTCCAGCCCCTGCCGTGCAGCCCGGGCCATAATTCATGCTCTGCGGCGATTCATCTCCACACTGTCACATGCTCCTGACCCCGAACATAAAGCTCGCCTCCCCCTCTCCCTCCCCTTGCCCTCCCAGCCAGAGCTGCCTTAGCCCGCCGCTGGGTCCTCTTCGCCAGGAAAGGGCAGGTTGCAGCCCAGACGGTGGCAGGAAAGTTTGGGAGAAACAGACCCTGGTTTCAATCAGCAGAGCAGCACTGAAGGATCTGGCCCTTTACTCTGTAGCATTTCAGTAGGACCTACTGTATTTGTCTACCCGGGAAGGAGGAGCTCAAGGGACACGGAGACGCAGCTGCACTGGAATTTTGCTGCAGGGGATGGTGTACGGGGCATATAGGCATCCACAAGCATTTATTAGGGCAGGGTGTACACAGATCCCAGGTATGCAATGGCAAACATTTATCCTCCTGGAGGCAGCCTCCCATGGTGACTGACAGATTTACCTTTTCTCCTCCTGGCTATTTCTCAGTCTGTTGCTTAATGCATCACTCTGTCTCTTGATCTCGGCTTACTCTTATCATCCTGAGACAAGCAATGCTTCAGCACAGCCCCTTGAGCTAGCGATGGCAACCGCAAAGCACGCTGGTGCAGCCAGCTCTGGGGAGGAGCGCAGCGGCCTGGAACAGTATCACCTGGCAGTGTATTTCAGATGGAAAGTGATAAGAAATCCTGCATGCCATCGAAACTGCATGAGGGATAAAGTGGACAGAGAGAGAAACTGTGGCCCCATTTAAATCCATGGGCATTTACCCAGAACATGATTACTCCCGCTGGAATTTGGCCGGGACATCAGATTTAGCACCCCTCTCTCAGAGAGAGTGCTACAGGGTCTTGGATGGTAGTGGGGTCTGGATTTTGCATCTCATCTAAAAGATGGCTCGTATTATTGCGAGGGGCTGTGTTGTGTGTGTTGGCAATGCCGGCACAGGGAGATTAGGGGGAGAATGTAGATCAGGGCGAAGAGTCAGCCAATGCTGGTTTCTCATTGCAAACAACGTGACCAAACACCAACACTCAGAGAAGAACCACAAATCGTCATGCAAGAATATTGAGCGCTACACAGCCCACCCTGGGTCCTCACGCCCGGCCCTGCAAGGTGGAATTAGTCCCCAGCGAACAGCAATTGTGTGCGAGACCAGATGCTAGAATAAAACAACATGGGCCAGATCCTCAGCCTGCGTACGTCAGTCTGGCCCTCCGGGGAAGAAGCGACCCACCCATCGACACTCTGCCCACGCTTAGATGACGCTCAGGCAGTGGGGACTTGCTCCGACATTATCTGTTCGTGCGACTTGCTCCTACATTATCCCCCTCTCAGGCCCCGGGGATCCCGAACGCCAGCTGCAGCATCCCAGCTAAAGCGTCCTTGCTCCCCCGCCGACTGGGAGAAGGTCGCAGTACCTGCCGTGGACCGAAGCCATGGGGGGCCCTGGACACTCAGAGGAACGCCCGGGTTATCCTCCTCGAATGGCTGTGGGAATTTCAAAGGGCTAGGTCTATGCTGGGATGTTCCCCACAGCAGAGACCCCCCACCCCACTCTGGACTCCAGCTTGAACCGTTGAGGTCTGTGGCAGTCAGGTGATTAGTGCCCGGGGGGGCAGGTTCAGGCTCTGGCAGAGCCGGACCCCAGCCGGCAGCACACGTGCCGGGTGCTTGGCCACGGTGGTGCTCTCTGGGCTAAGTTCTGTACTCTGGACGGATTGATAGTGCTTTGGGGGAAGGCAGCCTTGTCCAGTGGGTAGAGCACTGGACTAGCCTGTGGCCTGTTTCCGCTTTTGCCCCAGACCTGCGCGAGCCACCACCCCTCTCTGTGTCTCTGTTTCTCCTTCCACCATTCATCTGCCCGGGGTATTTCAAACGAATCCCTCCAGGGCGGTGACTGTCTGTCCAGCCCCTCACACAGTGGGCACTGACCTTGGCTGGCTACTGTAACCGTGGACAATGGTTTAGCCAGGCCAGAAAATGAAGGCCCCGGGGCTCTTCTTCCACGGCCAAGCGGCCTGCCCCACTCCCCCTGGCTGAGTCCGCTGCCTGATGAAACACGGGGGAAAATTGGAGCGAGTTTTAAAACGTGTTACCTTCCCGCCCCAAGGCGCAGCTTGCTTTCAAGACGGGGGAGTGGCCGCCCAATGAAATCAACATGGGCTGAGCCAGTCGTCAGACAGGGGCTGTCCGTCCCGCTGCCTCCCCCGGCTTGAAGCGGTTCCCACCCCAGCCAGGGTTTGCGGTTCGGTTCGGTGGCTCTCAGAGCCCCCACTGGTCGACGCGGGCCAGCAGCCCTGAGCTGCGGCAGGATTTTACCCAGGCCAGCGAGCAGGCGTGGAATTGCACTCTGAGCTACAGCCAGCTGGGCTGAGACTGGTACCCCACTTTCTTCGCAAGGGGTGTTTTCCCTTCAATAGCCATCCTGCTCCGGGCTCTTGTTCGCTGGGACTCTGCAGGGACGTCCCAGGGACGTGCTGGGCTTTGGAAAAGCTGGATCGAGCGGTTGGGGCAGGTTTTGCCTGACAAAATGAAGCAAATCCCTCTGGTTACCTCAGAATACCTAGAATGGGTCCCCCGGTGAGGGGGCAGGGGGCTGGGGAAAAGGTTCCCCTTGTTCTCCGGCTCCCTTTCCCCCTCCTTCCCTTTCATGGCTATTTCTTCTGCTCCCTCTCTCTAGCGGGCGGCGCCCTGAACTCTGCAGGTCTCAGAGAGGTGGGGCATGATGGGGTTAATTATAGGTGTTCCCAGGTGCGGGAGAAAGGTAGCGCTGGACTGCTACTAATAACCTCATGTCCCAACGCTGGGCACTGAGCACAGAAGGAAACCTTTCACCATCCACAACATTTCAACCCCTCGGCCTTTTTACCTGCTTTGTGTGTCTCATCCCGGCTGACTCCTCTCCTCCTGTAAACCAGCCCCTTCATTTCTCGCTCCCCGCCTTGGTTCTCTTCGGACCCGCTCCTTTCCTTGCTCCACTGGACTGGATCCCGCGCCGTCCCCCCTGGTGTAAACCCACAGGCGCACCATTCCGTGGTCGCTGCAGATCGGTGCCCCCCCGTGGACCAGCCCGACTCCATCCCTGGGTCACTGGGACACGTGCTCGGCTGCAGTTCGCACGGCAGGTTCCGTCTGCGTGCGAGGCCGCGCTGGGCGCTGGACGTCACTAGGAAGCGCGGGGGCCACGGGGAAGCTCACAAGACAGGCGAACTCGGTTTTCCGGAAGCTCAGAGAAGGTTCAGGTTGGGCTTAGGGCAAGATTCAGACCAGTTCTTATGTTATATGAGCCCCTTTGCCTGGCCCTTATTGTACACCTCAAATACCCGCGTTCACACGCACGCCTCCTGCGCCCTGACACAGCCACCCGGCTCAGAGCAGCATCGATACATTTGTTGCACCTGCACACGCTCCCCAGCTCTCCTATTTCTTCTCTCGCTCACGCGCCGATTCTCACTCAGATCCGCTTCCGAGCCCCTGCAGACTGACAGACACAGGTGTACACATGGGAGCTGCAACCCTCTAGTTAAAGCTGCCCCAAGTGTGCTTGGTCCAGATTCGGCTCTTGTCTACATGAGGATAAATCAGGAGCAGGTCCACTGGAGTGAATTCTGGTATGGATCTAGAGCAAGGCAGCATCAGCCACACCCAGTTTAGAGTCACTCGTAACTTTACAGCACTTTCACCCTCGCGCTGAGATTTTCCAGGCCTGCTCTTAGCCTGGGGGTGGAGTTTGGGGGAAATGTTGATTCTGCGAAAGAAATACGCTTCCCATTGCATCAGAAAATCCTGGTGATCTGCTTTTAAACAGCTCTGCTATTGGGAGTCTTGTGTTTGGGCCTTCACTGTGCTGGGCACTAACAGCCGGGGCTCGCAGCGGGTTGGCTGGGGCTGGAAAGCTGCATGTTAGCAGGAAATTAGTCCGGGGAAAGGCTTTGGAGTGTTGTGGTTCCCTCTGGTTGTGGTGTACAAGCGCGTGTTGAGAACTCGGCGAACGGCGCTTTTGCTGCTCCAAAAGAGGGCAGAGTTAAGGTTACACTCAACAATGTCGGCATTTCCTATCTTCTGTGCTAATTGATGTTGTCCTAGCATAGCGTCGGTGTGTGCCACCTACCTGTGGCCGTGACATAGCTATGAGAAACAACAGGGCCCTGTGACAAGGTTTACTCCATCCTCTCCCAGTGTGTCCTGCCCCTTGGACTCACCGACACTTTGCCCACTGATCTGTCTCAGCTGGGACTACTTTCACCATGCCAGACCTCTGTGCAGCGGTGGATCTCGCCCTCACTACTTGGTGATCCTGCTGGGCTGGAAAGGGAGTTTTAGACCATCGGGAGAGGGACGTTCCCGGCTTTGCAGTGGGACGCAGCGGGCTTGCTTCTAGCCCTGCAAGTCCCAAGCAAGAAGGCCCGGCAGTCTAGAAAAGTGACTCTTGGCTGCTTCTCGAGGCACTGATGGCTCTTCAAAGCCCTGCACAGCTGGACTCAAGGCAGCGAAGGGATCAGACGCCAGCTGGAGACTCCGCAGAGCCCTGTACGGAGCGGCTCTGCACCGTCCTGTATCCATCTGAAAGTACAGGGGCAGACGTGAACCTGGCCAATCTGGGGCCAGCTAAGGACCCCAACTCTTGGGGAAAGTGGAGTCTCGCAACCCCGTTCATCTAGGAGGAGAGGAAGATTGTGATCATTGGCACATGGTCTGGGGATGAGCCTTGGGCGGGTGGACTGTCACCGTCACCACGAGGCAGGCATCTCTATGCCCCGCCACTCGCTTGCACGTGTCCTCCTGGTTTGCACAAGAAGCCAGGGTCCACGTGCACCATACTCTTGTGGTGGCGTTTTGTGGGCACTCAGAACGTGGCGGAGAGCAGGAAAACAGTCGGGATCAGAGAAGGGTCCATCCAGCCCAGTGCCCTGTCGCAGACATGGCCAGCCCCAGCTGGTCCAGAGCAACAGCCCCCTTCTGGAACAAACGGTCAGTGGGGGCAGGTTCCTCCTAAGCCCATAAAATGGGAGACTCACAACTGATGTTGGAGGGACTGTCCCACGGGTCATCAGCCTTATCTCGTCTTATCATCAGCGTTCGGATCTGCTCTTGAATCCTGCTAAGCCCTTGGCTTCCATGATAACTTGTGGAACTCACTGCAACTAGGTAACCACCAGTGTGAGAGTATCAACCCTTTTACCCACTTTGAATTTGGTGCCTCTCGCTTTCACTGCATGTCCCCTTGTTCTCTCAGGAGAGAGAGGGAATAGCAGCCCCGATCTACCTTTTCTAGTATCTAGAAGATGCACGTTCTAGTGGGTCTGAGCGGGGGAGCCTGTGATCCAGGACTCTGAGTTCTTGTCCTTGCTTAGGGTGAACATATTCTTCCCAGGGTGCTTAATCCATAGGATTAGGAGCCCCTGACTGTACCTTAGACTTGCTGTGTGATTTTATTCAAATCACTAAAATTGCCCTGTGCCTCAGTTTCCCCATCCATAAAATGGGGCAATGATACTCAAGCCACAGGGCTTAAGTGATGAATATTTGTAAAGAGCTTCAAGCGTCTCAGATGGAAGGTGCTATTGGCAGGAGCTGCTGGATTTTAGTCCAAGTGATGATTTGCCAATAGGATGAGTCACCCGGCCACGTGACTTTTCGGCCAGTTGTATAAGTGCACGCATATGACCTTCAGTGAGCCATATTCCAGTTAGCTGCTTCCCCACAACTGCCTTGCGTGTAAAGCAATGCAGCTGACAGAGAGGTCCCTACGTTAAGGAGCACATGGGAGCGAGTCACAGTCTGGGAATAAATCACTAATTCCACAGGGCTCCTTGCAGGCCGGTGGGGTTTCTGAACCGCCGGACGCAGCCCAGGGGATGATCAAGCCAACCCAGCCTGCTGTGACGCCAGTTTGGGCAACGGCCTCGAGGGTTCGTGGGGCGCCCCAGCCCCCCATCTCAATGCAGTTAGACACGTCTCCCCTCGTCCGGCGCGACAGCCAGAGGGAACTAGGCTGGGCTAGGAGACCCAGCGGGGGCTGTGACGCCAGGAGCTGGCTGGCAGGCAGTGCAGAAGGGCTGGAGAGAGCTGGGGCCACAGGAGCAAAGGAAGCACCTTCCAGGGAGGAGGGCAAAGTGGAAGCCATCAAAGCCCCCTGTGTGACGGGAGGGGACCCGATTCTCCCATGTGGGCCCAGCTCCACCAGTGTCCCCATCTCTCAGCCCCGCAACCCCAGGGACTTGTCTTTGGCACATCCCGGCCATGGCCAGGCCTTGCTGTGGCTTCTCCACAAGGTGGGACTGTGCGATCTCCCCCCAGGCCGTCTTTGGCTCCCACCTTGACTCCAACCCTGAGCCCAGTCCCTAGGAACTGCACCTGTTAGGGGGCCGGGCTCAGCAGAAGCCCTTCAGCACGAGTCCTTTGCCAATTCAGGGCCAGGATCGCCTTCCTCCCCCAGCACTCCAGCCACATGGCCGCCCCCTTCAAACCCCTTCACTGGCTCCCCCATCTCACGGTGATGTATTCCCACCACCCCCCAGCCTCGCTCAGATATTCATCCGCTTCTCCACCACCACCCCAGGCCTTGTCCCTGGTGACCCCTCTAGCCGGACGCCCTGCAGGAACGGCGCCGTAAGGCCCCGCCTCTCCCCTCGCCTGGACTCACATCCATGTGTCCACAAGCCGTTAGCCAGCTGCTCTTGCCACAGGTAGATTGTCCGCAGACCTGGCAGCCCCACCGAGAGCGACAGTTGCCTGCCACTTGCCTTTTAAGACCCTGCTGTCGGTTGCTTATCACTTTGCCAGATTTTACCAAGTCTGTCTGAAGTCCTCCACGCTTGGCGTCTGCTTCCGGCTGAAATTTTGGGGAATGCTTCAGCAAGAAATGTCTCAGCCGGTGCCAAGAACAAGATCAGAGGATTAGACTAAGATTGCCCATTTTACTGCCAATTCCTGTCGCTGTTTGGTTGAAATGTGCTAACGCCTCCATGCTTTGGAGCAGGGCCTTGCAATTTGGCAGTGGGGGTGGGGGGGAGAATGCGCCCTGGTGTCAGAGATCTGCCTTTTGCCGTCATGGCGAAAATCCACCAACGTTTGGTCCAGACTTTGAGAAGACACCCGCTTGCACATGCTCGGTAGAGACTTGTTAGCATTTGACAGCTAAATTCTCAGAAGATTCCGTCTGCACTGAGCATGCTCCAGCCCCACGGCTCCGACACTAGACCAGAGAGTCCAGGCACCATCCCCGCAGCGCGACTGAGCATGCTCCACCCCAGGGCTGCAGGGCTGACTAAGACTTTCCCTGCAATTGCTTCTCTCGGCTGCTGAGGTGCCGGGACTCAGAGCAGAGACGGTGCCGTCCGTGCACAACGGCGAGGGGCAGAGACAAGCTGCCGCGAGGTGCTGGGTGGGGGCATGTTTCCGTCCCCTTGGCTGGTGCCCAAGATGCCGGAGAAGGAGGCAGCCCCACTCAAATGCAGCGGGGACAAGAACCAGACTGGGCTGGGGCTGGGGTAAAGGGTTGATTGGGCCAGGCAGCCTGGGCTGGGGAGAAACTCAGCGTGATGGGGCTAAGCCATTGCAGGCATTGGCCGGGGCAGGCTCCTGGGGAAAGAGCGTCTCTAATTCCGAGATCACAGCCCGTCTCGTCATGCAGACGCCCCGGGGGGCCGAGCTGAGGCTGCGTGGCCAGGCTTCGTCCTGGCGTTTCCGAGCTCTGGGCTTTGCAGCCTCAGCACCGCTCCTCTCCTGCAGTTTGTTGTGCGGCAGATTGAACCGGGCGAATCAGATCGCAGGCCCCTCCCCGGCTAGCGATGCGAGTTTGGGAGCTCGCTGGGGCAGGGACCGTGTCTTCCCAGGCTGCCTACGGCGCCGCTGGGCACTGCTGGGAGATGAATACATATTTTTGCGTGTGCGCGTCAGGAGTTCGCCCCCCAAGATATCTGGCTGGATTATGGGGAATTTCGCACTCACGAGAGATGGACCGCTCCACACACAGCTCTGCCGGTGCCCCTCACTCCCGACCCGCAGCCCCCTGCTAGCCCTGCCCCACACACACCCGACAATGTACCAACTTCCTGACCGGCAGTAGCGATGGCATCTAGCCCTTGGGAGTCCCTGGGCAGATATGGGGAAATAGCGCCCAGCTGCCGGGTGGTGGGCGATTTCTGGTGGGGACGAGGCTGGGACCGACTGGCGCCGCTTGTGACCAAAGTCACGGTGGGAAGCCTGCACCCAGAGCCGCAGGGCTAGCCCCCTAACCTCTGGCAGCTCCTTGTCGGCCGAGATCCCCACATGCTGAGCGCAGCAGGGGCTTAGGAGCAGGAAGGATTAGTCTGTGTGCCGCAGCTCAGCCTGGAGTGGCGACCCCATCAGAACTCCTTGAGTGCCCGAACACTTCCCATTGGCTTCAGCGGGCCCCTCGCTGGGCTGCCTCAGCAACGGAATAAGAACCTGGAGGCTATGAGGGTTAGCGGACAGCTGTGCCTCAGTTTCCCCATCTGTGCCAGGAATGACGATGCTTTCCGCGCCTTGGGTCATTGGCACAAGTTACCAGGGGACCTGGGGGATTCTCTGACCCTTTATAACCCCAATGGGACACATGCCCAAGGGAGCTGCTCCAGGAATGGCTTTGGGGCAGTTCTGTGGCCGGTGTCGTACGGCCGGTCAGTCTAGATGATCACCAGGGTCCCGCTGGCCTGGGAATCTAGGAATCAGTGCTGAATTAGTGACACGTCCCAGGAGTGACAAACCTCCAGGGAACTCCCGCTGCGGCAGGGAGTGGGTCAGTCCTTAGAAGGAAACAATGGGCCAGTGACCATGTGTGGTGCAACCAACCTCCCCAGCTGCTTTCTGGCAGAGCCAAAACCCCAGCCGAGTTGCCTGGATTTTGTGCCCCTAAATGCCCCCTGCAGAGTGTGAGATCCACTCTCACTTCCCAGCCTAAGCCTTTGCGTTGCTGTGAGCTGTGACAGCTGCTGCCTTCCGCCCCAGAGGTAGCTGCATCTCCACAGCGAGCAGAGGGGCTCCTGTGGTGATCAACACTCTGTAAATGCCGAGGAGACCGAGCTCGCCTGGCAGCCTGTGCAGAGCGATACGGGCGAACACTGGAGGGGCTGGTGAGCGAACCAGCCAGGCAGGGCCCAAGCCAAGAACAGGGGCAGCAGCAGGGGGCTCGGCAGGGCCTGGCAGGGCCGTTCCCCTGCTCCTGGGGCATCCTCCCAGCCCCGCTCATTCCTGAGCGGGTCCCCTCACCGGGGCAGGGGGCGGAGTGGCCAGGAGGCAGGGGTGTGGTGTGTTAATTATAGATCCCCCCAGGTTCGGAGGGGAACAAGCTCAGACAGCCCAGGCTGCGGTGGAGGAGCCCTCGCCTCGCCCTCCCGCACGCCCCCCCCCCCAGCTTTGAAAGGAAAACAACTCGCTGGATCCCAGCGACATCCCCTTGCGAGAGGCAGGAGCCCGACGGAAATGAATATCGCAGCTCGGCTTATGCCGGGCCGTCTGGGCAGCGAGAACGGGGGCAGGCCTGATAAGGGGGCAGCTGAGCAGAATGGGGGGGCGGGTAGCCCTGGGCTATGTACTAAGGGCTGGGGGCGAGGGAGACCAGAGGCTCCGAAGCTCCCTGCGCTTGCTGGGCTGTGTGTGTCCCAGCCCTGCTGGGCCAGCAGGCCGGGGTGAGCTGCAGTTCGGCATTTGGTCCAACGGCCCTCGGGCTGGTTCATCATTTTCAGATGAGTACGGAGAGTCTTCTCTTAATGAAAGTCTGGGCCCCTCTGGCTCAGCCAGCCACGCCTCCAGAGAGACCCTGCCAATCCCCAGAGTACCTGACCCCCACGCGCCCCCCCTCCCTCGCTCGCGCCATCCCCAGCACTCTCCAGAGCTGGGCAGCTCTGGGGACATGAAGCACGGAGAGACCGCGGCCCAGAAAGGAACGGGAAGGAGCAGCTCGTGGTTCCAGTGCAGAGTCAGGGGACATGGGTCCTTGCCACAGGCCGAGGGTGATACATGATAGGGCCAACCTGGGGGCCTCATGCCCCCTCTTTGTGCCTCAGTTTCCCAGTCTGGAAGCCCTGGGCTGTGATATCCTTGCCCCGTGTTGGGGCGGTGGGGTTCCTGCAGGAGAGGCTGGGAGCGCTTTGCGATCCTTGGAGAGGGCAGGTTACCACCCGCGTGTCTGTATGCACAGTGCTGCGCTCTGCTGGATGGACTGAGAACGGTGCCACCGTGGATCATGGGCCCTGCGCACGGGGATTCGCTAATGCAGGAGAGATGCTCGTACAAGACCCTAGTCGTCAACGGCAGCTGCCCGGGTTCTGTAACCCAAGAACTAACCTATAGCCCTCTCCCTGCCAGGGCACCCAGTGGAGGAGCCGGAGTTAACCACGTCTCACTCCGTGCCCTTTGGCCTGAGCACAGGCCTGTCCAGCACGGCTCAGAGGCAGTGGCCACACCCCACCCCAGAGGTGGCTGCATTTTACTGAGCGCAGGAGCAACGGCTGGACTTTGTGTATTGCCAGTTAGTTTGTGGAGCACGTTGGGGGTCTTTGGATCCCCAGTGAGGGGAGAGCAGCTCTGCCTTTGAGAGTTAAAGGAGCTAGAGACATATACACATTGGCCAGGGGGGATACAGCAGGTTCTTACCTTTCTGGCACTGGGTGGGGCCATGCCTCAGTTTCCCTGCTGGGCCCATGGTCTGCAGTCTCGTAGCTGGGTAAGTTTGTGCCTCAGTCCTCCAGCCAGAGGGCAGCCGCTCCCCTTCCAGGGCAAGGAGAGACCCCGACACAAGCCCCCTTTGACTGTCCCCACCCACAGCTTTCACCCCTCTGAGGCAGAGTTCCAGCAAACATTCCCTCCCAGCGCCCATCCCATCCCGTCCCCACCACTTGTATAGGTGCCCAGGGCCCCCCTCTGCTCCAGCCCGCACCCACCATGTCATGGCCACAGCCAGGTGCTACCCACTAGTGCAGGTCAAAACCTGCCCCAGGGCTTCCCCAGAGCTCCTTGACCCACCCGCCTCCGGGGCACCCCCAAACCCGTTGGCTGCAGCTGGCCCTGGGTCAGGGCATACTCCCAGGCTTGGCTTGGGCCTGGTCTTGCCCAGGCAGACCGAGGAAGTTGCATTAGGTAGCTCTGCAGTCACCTGCTCCCCGGGACCCTGCCGCCCATCAGCCCCTGCGGACGACAGCCCCCAGAATGCCCTTGTTCTGGGCCATGGCCTCTGGGCTCCTTTAAAGGGAGGGGTGGAACGGACAGGAGCGGGGCCGGGTCGGGAGGGCTAAGGGGGCAGCAGCAGCAGGAGACTCAAGGACAAATGCAGCCCGAATCCGAGAGCCTCAAGCTGGGACACTGTCTCCCCATGGGATGGGGCAGGAGCCGTCAGCCCAGGACTGGCCACAGCCCCGGAGAGGGCCAGCCCTGCCCTGGCTGTGGGGGGCCCCCCACGGGGCTTTTCTCTCTCTCCGCGGCCGAGGAATCTTCCGTGCACCGATCCCTGCCGGAGGGGAGGGGGCTGAGCCGGCTCGGGACGCCTCACCCAGCTGCACGGGCCGGGTGGCAATCCAAGCTCAGCCTGCTGGTGGCAGAGAAGGGGCGACTGGTGGGGGGCTGCGAAGCCAGAGCCCACCGGGACACAGCCGTGATGCTTATCGGGCATAGGCATGGCTGCAGGAAGGCTCAGAGTCCATGGGGGAGGCAGAGAGATTGGAGGGGGAATCCGGGGTCGTCTGTAGCTGGGCGTCCCCGTCTTCTCCACCCTGTGGCCACCCGCCTGGGTGGGCTGTCGGTGAGGGTCGAACCTGGGACCTCTCCATCTAAGAGCAGGAGTCTCTCGTGCCTGTGCTGAAAGGATGGCGTTAGCAGGAACAGAGACCAGCCATGGGGTGGGGGAAGCCCTATATTGTATGAATGAGGGTTACCCCTCCCCGCCCCTCTGACCCCCGGCCCCTCCTTGGATAGATACAGGCTGGGCAGTTTGGTTTTTCTTTTTGTAATTTTGAAGAGCGATATTGGTATTTATTTGTGATCGATTCAGACTGGCAGGGCTGTGGGACGTTACAGAGGGACGGACAATGCCGGGGGCGGGGGGAAGGAGGGGAACCAGGACTAGTTAATGGCAGTGGATGGTGAAGACTTGTTCTGGTGAAGTTGTGTGAAATCGATGTTTATCGACTTTCACCCGCAAAAATCGAATCCTTCCCAACCCGGTTCTACCGTGGGCAGATTCTCCCACTCTGGACACGGAGCGGGAAGGCCTGGACTGGTTTGTGGGGCCACTCGCAGGACCTGGGGAGGAGCTGAGGGCAGAGGGCTGGGCAGCAAACCAGAGCTGGGGGCTGGGGCAGGCAGTCGGGGGTCCCCCCATGCCTGTCTCTGTGTCGGACCCCAGGCTGCTGCTTGGTGTGGAATGGGCACCATGATTCCAAGCTGCCACAATCGGCTTATTCCACCCCCCACCCCACCCCGAAGACCCTCTGGTGCTGACCCTCATAGGAGGAGAATCAATAATAAATCGTCCCTAAGGCCCCCGCCTTGGGCAGCTGTAGTATCAGGAGCCAGAAGGCCGGGCTGATCCCTCCCGTTCACACACACCCGGGCTGCAGCATCCCTTGACCTTGTCGCTGGAGGCTGATGGTGGGGCATCGGGAGGCAAGCCTGGGAGCTGGGGAGGAACTTGGCAAGCAGCCAGGGGTCTTCCTGGGGCTTTATCACCGGGCAAGGTCGTTCGGCTCTTCTCCCACAAGGTAAACAGAGAACAGCCCCTGCTGCAAAAGCGCCTCCCTCCCCCGGGGAGGAGACATTCCAAGAATGTGCGGCACGCTGCAGCCCGCCCCGGGCACTGCCCACCCTGGGCCCGGGCTGAGACGCCGTGGAATCAAGGGCTGGGCTCAGCCGGGCCCCGCTCTGCAGGGGGGTACAAGTGCCTGCCCCCAGCATGCTGTTGCAATAGCACCTTGGTGCCCATGCTGTGCAGCCACCCGGCGAGACACAGCCCCTGCCTCGAAGAGCTCGGGAGCTAAATAAACCGGGCAGGCAAAGAGTGGGAGGGGAAACTGAGGCACAGAGAGGGGACAGGACTTGCCACAAGCAGAGCTGGGACTAGAACCCACTTTTCCTGATGCTCAGCCTGGTACATTAGCCATTGAGCCAGGCTGCCTGTAGCGTGCCCTGCTCGCTGCATTGCCCTGGCGAAGGGCCTGGCCGGCATTGTGTCTGAGCGCACGGCCCTGCAGAGCTCTGCCAAGAGGGGCAGGGCCAGACGTGGATCTCAGCAACGCTGGTCTCAATCCAGGGCACGGCTATGAACGAGTATTGATCCGTGATCCACTCACAGACCAGGTCCCCAGCGTGCCAGGTGCTGTCTGAACCCAGAACAAGGAGAACTGCACTGCAGTGACTCCAGAGTCACACCCCACTCAGTGAGAACAGGATCAGGCCCTCGTAGGCTGCTTTCCCTCTTTGGATCGTGGGGGAAGTCGAGGCAGAGTCATTCCTGGTGTAACGCGGTGTGACCTGGGAGGATTGACACCAGATCTGGATTTGGACCCGTGTCTGGTGGGCCAGGAGAGCCCGAAACCACCAGGGTGTCCTGATAAGGCGGAGCTGGACAGTATTTTCGTGTGTACAGAATACACCAGCCACACAACGGTCCCTCTCCCCTCCTCAACCCCCAGACTGACCCGTAGCAGAGGGGGAGCCCTCGCTCGCGGGCTTGCAACAGCAGTGCAATAATCGCTGATATTTCTACAGTATCTGTCACTCCTCCCGGCATCTACTCGACCCACTAACACCACAGCAACTGCTTACACTCACCTCACCCACCAAGGAAAGGCAGCCACCTCTGGGGTGGATTCCGGCAGCTGATCAGCTGTGCAGGGACAGTACACAGGAGCATAGGGCAGGAGAATTCAGCGGCCGGTTGACCTCACAGGCACAGGGGCAGATTAGAAATAAGCGAGTGATTTTCTCTCTCTTACCACGGGGCTCTGCCGTCAGTCCGGTGTCCCCAGCACCCTGCTGGGGCACTGGGGTCAGCATGAGCCGGAGAGGAGAGCGCCCCCTGCTGAGTCACCCCCTGCACTCTCTGGAGCCGCCCCCGCCCCTAGTTCTGGCACTGGTGTGAGCTGCATGGAGGCAGGGCCCTCCTTTGCCTCCTGCGTCTCTCGGGGCTCGTTCCGGAGCTGAGCTGGGCTTGTGGAGCCAGGGGCTGGTCGCTTGGTCAAAGGCTTGCAAGTCCTGCCAGCAGCCTTTGGCACAGCAGGCTGGGAGGGGCTGCCGAGGGACCTGGCAGGGCCAGGCCCCCACCCCCTGTCCGGCAGCTCCCCCAGCGCATCGAGGGGCAGCTGCTCCCAGGCTGTGAGAGTTGCCCCCGGCGGGGCCCTGGAGACGCCATCCCATCCCGCCACCGTGCTCGGCACCTGGGTGGCAGGCTCCCTGGAGAGACCTGGAGGACCTCAGCTCCACCTTGCCCTCTCCCCAGTGCCCGGCTTCCCCAGAGAGCCCAGCGCCTGGAGGGGAGCAGCTGCTGCGACCAGCCCAGGCTGCCCCAAGGGAAAGACGGGAGCTCGCTGATGTGCCGTCCCCAGCCATCACCACCCCTGTCTCAGTCGAGGGGGCTCAGAGGCTCAGGGTCCGTCTGGGCTCTTGGCTGCCCGTGGGTACCCACAGGGCACCAGCAGCGCCCACTGACGCTGGGGAGAGGAGGCGGCTCTCCTTGCGGTCCCATGAGGCCCTGGCCGTGCGCTGTGGGAGAAGAGGGCATGAGTGGGCTCGGGGACAGGGCTCCCGGCACAGAAAGCCCCATGGCAAGGGGCACAGAGACAGTGCAGACAGGCGGCGGGGCCAGTGGGTGACACAGTACGAGCCAAGAGTGGACACTCTGGGAAGGGCCTTGGTGGGGAGGGCAGGCTGCGGGGGGCATCAGGCTTCGGCTGAGGAGGGCTGTGGTACAGGGCCTGCGCCAGCCCGCTGAGGAGCAGCGGGCTCCCCGGTGCCCCAGCTGCTACAGCGCTGGCCTCCTCCGCTCTCTCCCTTCTCCAGGGCAGTGGGCAGCCCCCTGGTCATGGACCCCAACAGCATCTGCCGGAAGACCAAGCGCCTAGCGGGGAAGCAGGCGGAGCTGTGCCAGACGGAGCCCGACATCGTGCAGGAGGTGGCCAAGGGCGCCAGGCTGGGGGTGCGGGAGTGCCAGCACCAGTTCCGCTTCCGCCGCTGGAACTGCACCAGCCACAGCAAGTCCTTCGGCAAGATCCTGCAGCAGGGTAAGGCTGGCGGGGCCAAGGCGATCCCCGGGGCCAGGCTCCCCCCCTGGAACCCTGAGGACAGCTGGAAACTCCCCCCCACCCCGTGCTATTGCGGGAGGGGCTGGCCGGCGCCTAGAGACAGGGGGGCTGGGGAATCGGAGCGGGGGCTCCAGTCTAAGAGAAAAGGGAGGGGGCCAAGCCCCACGGCAGAGGGAGAAGTGGGTCCCCACCTGTCTGGAGGCTATCAGAGGGGGCTGTGTGCGTGGGGCACAGATCAGCCTGTGCATCAGTGTCCGAGTCAGTATCAGAGGGGGCTGTGTGCGTGGGTGTCACGGAGCCCCCGGGGGATGCTCTGGAACTGCTCCCCACGAAGCCAGGCAGGACTCTGGGGAAGTCTCCTCTCTGGGAGCAGCCTGTCTGCAGGACACACAGCTCACCCGGCTCCACCTTCCTGGGTCTGACCTCGGAGCATTCAGCCTCCTCTGCCCCTCCCTGCGCTTCCCACAGCGAGTCCACCCAGGTGGGGTCTTGGGGAAGCCAGAGGGTCCTGCCCCCCAACTCCACAGTCAGACGTGACTCTGAGCCAGCCAGTAAAACAGAGGTTTATTAGACGACAGGAACATGGTCTAATACAGAGCTTGTAGGTGCAGAGAACCGGAGCCCTCAGCTGGGTCCATTTTGGGGGGCCGTGAGCCAGACAACCCCATCTGCACTTCACTCCATGTCCCAGCCAGCCCCAAACTTGAAAATCCCTCCAGCCCCTCCTGCTCTGGGCTTTGTCCCTTTCCCTGGGCCAGGAGGTCACCTGATTCCTTTGTTCTCCAACCCTTTAGCTCTCACCTTGCAGAGGGGAAGGGCCCAGGCCATCAGTTGCCAGGAAACAGGGTGTCGGCCATTGTCTGTGTCCAGACCCCTGCACACACCTGCCCTCTAGGGCTCTGCAATGATCATACACCCTTACCCCACCACCCAGACACTCAAGAACGATATAGGGGAAACTGAGGCACTCCCACACTATTCAGAGGAAACATTAAGAACAGACCCACTTCGTCACAGTGGGGCACAGATCAGCCTGTGCGGCAGTGTCGGGGAAGCCCAGCAGGGTCCTGCCCTCAGGCCGGGGCCAATCCTGGCTCCTCACCGAAGGAGGGATCCCCCAGGCAAGGGAGGCTGGCTGGTTTGGAGCAATACGGACCCTAGCCTGGCCTCCCAGGCTGCGCCCCACCACCTCCTCTCTCTAGGTCAGGGCAGACCCTGCTCAGCTAGGCAGTGTCTCTGCACAGATGATCAGCTGCCGGAATCCACCCCAGAGGTGGTTGCCTTTCCTTGGTGGGTGAGGTGGGCGTAAGCAGTTGCTGCAGCGTTTCTACCCCCTCCAGTGGGTGGGTGCTAAAGCTGCTGCCCCCAGGAGGACAGCTAGGCCCCTGCCTCCTGCTTGAAGCCCTGCCAGAGCCAGGAAGAAGCTGCAGAAGCCCGTCCCCCCCAGCACTGCCCCCCCCTCCGGCCAGCCGAGGGGTGATTAACCGACCTCCCTGTGCCCGCTTCCCTGGGTGAGAGCCAGGCCACGGTGCAGGCCCCCGGGGGTGCCAGTTAGTGCTCCACGATGCAGCAGGGCCGAAGGTTTACTGCCGGGACATGTTTCCCCGTGTTGTAATGAGCCAATTACCCGTGCTCCCAGCCACCGTGGGGCTTAATAATGCTCAAGAATGCCTCCGCGTCTGGCAGTGATTTACTGCGCCCCGAGGTGGCATGTCCCCCCCCCCCCGCACGCCACTCCCTGCATGCGCCTGCGTGGAGGGCACCGGGGGCGGGGGAGGCTTGCAAATAGCTTGCACGCAGCCTGTGGAAGAGGGGCACGGGGGTAGAGAGGGCTGGCAGGGGGATCTGCCATGAGGAGGGGGCACTGGGATGGGCAGTGGGGGTTAGGGATGTAGTTTTGCTCCTGCCCTCGGCTGGTGCCTGGCCCAGCTGTAGCCAAGTCTGTCCCCCCACCCCCCACCCCCCGCCTGCAGAGCCCAGTGTCATGTAGGCAGCTGCACGGGTGGTGTTCCGCGGATGGCCGGACCTGGGGGGCGCTTGCCCCCTGCCACGCTGGGCTGTCCCTGGCCCTGTGTCGGGCCTGTCCGAGCACATGTGGGACCCCCACCCCCGGCCACCCTAGGGGACATCAAACCCCCCAACCTGTGCCCAGCTGGGGGGGGACACAAGGGAATTTAGTGCCCCCTGGCTGCAGCTCAGCTGTCGCCCACACTGGCCCTACTGCCAGGAACCAGCAGAGCTGCAGGTGCATGTCCAGCCACTGCCCTCTACTGGTGGGACTCAGTGCTTCCACTGTGTGTCATAAGCCCTGTAGTGCTACGAGCTAATGGAGCGCTGGACCAGGCAGGGCGGCGTTTCCTGCTGTCTCTGAGAACGCCCCGAGGGCCCTGGGGGCAGCACAGTGACACCCTGGGCAACAGTGGAGATGCCGTGTCCCAGCATGCAGTGCGGCTGGGCTGCCTGGATCGGCATGGAGCATTGCATGCTGGGAACTGCCACTTCCGAGGGCCGCAGCAGCACCTCTGGGCTACCCCACCTAGCAAACCGCGGGAGCACCCGGGCCTGTGCATGCCACTGCCAGGTGCGCCCAATGAGACGCCCACCTTCCCTTTGGGCTCCAGCTGCTGCAAAGGGGCTGGGGCATCCTGCATGTGTCTGGGGCGGCTCCCTGCTCTGGAGACATTTATCCCAGCAGGGCCAGTGCCCAGATTTCTCAGGCGATGCCCATTCCCACCCGCCCTGAGGCCAGTAAGTTCTCAGAGGGAGGCGTGCGCTGTCCCAGGGAACAGCAAAGACCCATCCCCACAAGCGTCAGGGCACTAAATGTGCCAGTGACCCCACTTCGGAAGGCCAGGCCGGCTCTGGTTCTGAGGGCTCCCCCTCGGCGGGAGTGCAGGGACTCCCGTGATGAATGCAGCGCCCACGCTTGCCTTTGCTCCATGCACATGTACCGTGCTGGTCAGCCGCTGTGTCCACCACACGGCCTCACCTGGCCACAGCCCCGAGCCAGCAGCCCTCCCCTCCCACGGGCTCTTGTAGGAAGCAGTGAGGGGCAGTGGCTTGTGCTGTGACCCCCACTCCAGCCCTGTGGGGGCCGTGGATCTGCCTTAGGACAGGGAAGAGAAGGAGGAACCCACCCTGCTCTCCTGCCCCTGCCATGATCTCCCAAGGGGAGAGGTGGGAGCCCTGTCCCACACACCAGCTTTCCCACCGGGAATGACGTGGGGTTCTCCCGTTGGTAGGAGCATGGACCTGCAGCTCTGCGGGCTGCGGTGGCGCCGGGGCCCTACCCCGGAGGACAGGGAACGTCCCAGCTCAGAAGGATGAGAAATGCCAGCTCAGGACTCTGGGATGGGGCCCCGTGGGACCAGCATGGCTGAGCTCCCCCTCAACCCCTGCATCCAGCCCCGAGCAGGCAGCCGTCTAGCGCCGAGCCGTTAGAGACACAGCCGGTGTTGCTGGAACGCCGTCAAGGGATGGAGAACCCAGCCCAGGCCGCCAGGGGGTCCAACGGGTAACTCCTGTCCCCGTTAAACATTTGCACCTTACGTCTACTCTGAGTCGCTCTAGCATAAGAACATCAGAGCGGCCAGACTGGGTCAGACCAAAGGTCCATCCAGCCCCGTGTCCTGTCTGCCGACAGTGGCCAACGCCAGGTGCCCCAGAGGGAATGAACCTAACAGGTAATGATCAAGTGATCTCTCTCCTGCTGTCCATCTCCACCCTCTGGCAAACAGAGGCTAGGGACACCATTCCTTACCCATCCTGGCTAATAGCCATGAATGGACTTAACCTCCACGAATTTATCCAGTTCTCTTTTAAACCCTCCTATAGTCCTAGCCTTCACAACCTCCTCAGGCAAGGAGTTCCACAGGTGGACTGTGCGCTGAGTGAAGAAGAACTTCCTTTTATCTGTTTTAAACCTGCTGCCCATTAATTTCACTTGGTGGCCCCTAGTTCTTATATTATGGGAACAAGTAAATCGCTTTTCCTTATCCCCTTTCTCCACACCACTCATGGGTTTATAGACCTCTATCACATCCCCCCTTAGTCTCCTCTTTTCCAAGCTGAAAAGTCCTAGCTTCTTTAATCTCTCCTCATATGGGACCCGTTCCAAACCCCTCATCATTTTAGTTGCTCTTCTCTGAAGCTTTTCCAATGCCAGCATCAGCTGCTGGGTCTCGTTAGCCCTTCATCTGCTAGGTCAAAGCACCATCAGCTGTCAGAGATCGCCTCCCCGGGCAGGTCCTTCTGAACGCTGATCAGTCACCGCTCAGCCTTCTCCTGGATACCTCGCCAGGTGGAGCCGGCGCGGCTCTTGCTCTCGGGCAGGTTTTCCAGCCCTCGCCTGCTGGGCGCCCTTTTCCGAGCCCTTTCCCATGAGGCGCCGTCCTGGACGTGGGGCCTCCAGGTGGGTCCTGGTCTGGCTGATGCCACGTGCCGAGGTGACGCCGGCTCCAGGACGCGTTCTCTACGTCCTTCTGGACGCAGAGCACGCCGTGGGGAGCTCACCAGGATGCCTGGGTCCTGTGCAGAGTTGCTGCATTGAGGGGTCTGCCCCACGCCTGAGCTAGGTTCTGCGTTAGCAGGAGCAGGACCGGCCCTTTGGCCGTATGAGACGGCACAGCGGAGACCCAGGCGCGGAGCAGCAAGCGTAGGCAGCTTGGTGTCTGGAAACCAGTGAGGGGGCACCCCCTGCTTTGAGAACAGCACAGTCCGGGGGCTCTGATCCCCTTGGGCAACCGCTGCTGGGTGCTCTGTGGCCAGATGCCACGGTGACAGGCCCAGTGCAAATGCATCTGCGAGGCAGGTCAACTCTGTCACCACATCCCCTCCCCTGGCTCCCACCACCCCATGCCCCCGGCCTGTGCCCGTCACAGCGGTGCCCCTCCTAGCCCGCTTTCTTGTCTCTGAGCACGTCATCTTTAGCCCAGGGCTGGTCTCTCCCTGGGCATCTGGGCATCGCCTGGCCCGATGGGGGTGGCTATCCTGAACGAGGACCCAGGGGGCTAGTGCAATGCCCCCCGTGGCCAGGCCCCACAGCCCCGCCGGGGCCAGGAGTTGGGCTCCCACATGGGCTGCAGAGGGAGGGCTGGGGGCCCTGCCGAGCGCTGGATGGGCCCCAAACCCTGCGGTAAGTGCCGCAGTGCCAGAGCCGCAGCCGAGGGGGTGATGCTGCTCGAATCGTTCACTGGGGCTGCCGGAGCAGGTCCGGGCAGGGGAAGGATGCTTGGAATTCGTGTCCCGGAGCAGAGAGGGGGAGAACACGCTCATAAGAAATAATCCCGCAGGGTGGAGGCTGCTGCTGGGAGAGTGAGGGGGGTGTGTGAGCGCCCCAGCATTGTCCCATGGGGAGGCACCGGGCAGGGCAGCCTGGCACGTGCCCCAGGAGGGGGAGATGGGCCCCAGTGGGGCCTCCCCAGCTCCGTCACCTCCCAGCCAGCCCCCAGTTGGACTCTCAGACTTTGCAGCTCTGGGGCAGGGGGGAGCTGAGGCCATCTGGGGCATTAGCTGCCGGGATCTCCTGGTGCCCCCTGCGGGCTCAGAGCCGTCACTGACACAATGCTGAGCTACTCGCATCTGCCCTCTACTGGCTGCAGTCAGCACCGCTCAGTGTGGGTCAAAGTCCCTGTACTGCTTGTAACTAATGGGGAGTTGCCTTTAGCTCGAGGTGGGGACCCATGCTTTTGGGGGTTCAGGGAATTTGGAGTGGGAGGGCAAGAGAGGCGTTGATTCCTGTGGTTGGGGTGCTGCACACGGGGACAGCCTCTGGCGACTCTGATCTATGGCCCCCCCTCATTGGCTCCAGGAGGTGCCCCTGGGGTGGGGGATGGGGTTAACCCTCCTTGGAGGGACTGGGTGGGGGGGCTCCGGGACAGTGAAGGGAACCTAGCCAGGCTGGACAAGCTGCAGCATCCCCCCAGCTGCCATCCTGCCTCAGAGCATTAGTGCAACCTGCCTCGCAGCCCCAACCCCAAGCCCCTGTCCCCACCTGCCCCACAGAACCCCCTGCCCCCGCCCCCGAGGTCCGAGAGTGACCAGTGAGCCCCCGTGCAGAGGGAGGCCTCATGGTGGGGGTGTTACATTTTCCAAGCCTCTTTCTCCTGGCAGAGCCTTTTGCAAACCAGACACAGGGACCCCCCCCACACCCCCGGTGACAGGAGACCAACAGCCACCTCTGGGGCAGCACAGGGTACCCGCTGCACAGCCCACGGCAGCCTGGGGCAGGAAGGGGAGATGCCAGGGCAGGGGGGAAGGTTAGAGTGGCATTGCCCGAGCCAGGAGGGGTGGTCACGCCCCAGCCCCTGGCAAAATCCCCCCCAGGGGTACCCACCAGCCAGTGCCCCCTGCAGCACAGCGCCCCCTCGCGTTGCTTGCCGGCAGGTTGCCTCCACCGCCCTGGGGGCCACCGGCTGATGCTGCTTCCCCCCCCCAGATATCCGGGAGACGGCCTTCGTCTACGCCATCACCGCGGCCGGCGTGAGCCATGCCGTCACCCAGGCCTGCAGCATGGGCGAGCTGCTGCAGTGCAGCTGCGAGGGGACGCGGAGCCGGGCTCCCCCGCTGCCCACGGCCGGCCCGGGCCCCGAGGGCTCCACCTGGGAGTGGGGCGGCTGCGGGGACGACGTGGAGTTCGGCTACGAGAAGTCCCGGCAGTTCATGGACGCCAAGCGGAAGAAGGGCAAGAGCGACATCCGCACCCTCATCGACCTGCACAACAACGAGGCCGGGCGCCTGGTAAGGCCACCGCCAGGCCGGGCCAGCCCCCCTACCCCGTCCTCCCCACCCGACGGGCAGGGCACCTGCCAACCACATTCCCCCCTGCCCTGCCACTGCCAGGCCGGCCCCCTACCCCGTCCTCCCCACCCGAAGGGCAGGGCACCTGCCAACCACACCCCCTACCCTGCCACCGCCAAGCCAGCCCCCTACCCCGTCCTCCCCACCCGACGGGCAGGGCACCTGCCAACCACACTCCCCCCTGCCCTGCCACTGCCAGGCCGGCCCCCTACCCCGTCCTCCCCACCCGACGGGCAGGGCACCTGCCAACCACACTCCCCCCTGCCCTGCCACCACCGGGCTGGCCCCCTACCCCGTCCTCCCCACCCGACGGGCAGGGCACCTGCCAACCACACCCCCTGCCCTGCCACCGCCAAGCCAGCCCCCTACCCTGTCCTCCTCATCCCCGCCCCACCCGACAGGCAGGGCACCTGCCAACCACACTTCCCCTGCCCTGCCACCGCTGGGCCAGCCCCCTACCCCGTCCTCCCCACCCGACAGGCAGGGCACCTGCCAACCACACTCCCCCCTGCCCTGCCACCGCCGGGCCGGCACCCCTACCCCGTCCTCCCCACCTCTGCCCCACCTGATGGGCAGGGCACCTGCCAACCACACTTCCCCTGCCCTGCCACTGCTGGGCTGGCCCCCCCACCCCATCCTCCCCACCCGACGGGAAGGGCATCTGCCAACCACACTCCCCCCTGCCCTGCCACTGCCGGGCTGGCCCCCCTACCCCGTCCTCCCCACCTCCGCCCCACCTTATGGGCAGGGCACCTGCCAACCACACTCCCCCTGCCCTGCCACCGCTGGGCCAGCCCCCTAGCCCGTCCTCCCCACCCGACAGGCAGGGCACCTGCCAACCACACCCCCTGCCCTGCCACCGCCAGGCCAGCCCCCCTACCCCGTCCTTCCCACCCCCACCCCACCCGACAAGCAGGGCACCTGCCAACCACACTCCCCCTTGCTCTGCCACCACCAGGCCAGCCCCCCTACCCCGTCCTCCCCACCCCGCCCCATCCAATGAGCAGGGCACCTGTTAACCACACTCCCCCCCTTCTCTGCCACAGCCCAGCCATGCTGCCCACCAAGTACCATCCCCCCGCCCTGCTACACTGCCCATGAAGTTCCACCCACCCACCCTGCCACGGCGCTGCCCGGCCACACTGTCCACTGCATACCAACCTGCCACAGCCCGGCCATGCTGCTCACCGAGTACCAATCCCTGCCCTGCCATGATCCTGCCCAGCCGTGCTACCCACCAGGTACCACCCTCCCCTGCCACGGCCCTGCCACAGCCCTGCCTGGCCACGCTGCCCACTGAGTACCAACTCCCCCCCTGGCCCTGCCATGGCCTGGCCATGCTGCACACCAAGTACCATTCCCCTGCCCTGCCACGCTGCCCACTGAGTGCCAACCCCCCGCCCTGCCACGGCGCTGCCCAGCCACGCTGCCCACTGAGTACCAACTCCCCCCCCGGCCCTGCCATGGCCTGGCCATGCTGCACACCAAGTACCATTCCCCTGCCCTGCCACGCTGCCCACTGAGTGCCAACCCCCCGCCCTGCCATGGCGCTGCCCAGCCACGCTGCCCACTGAGTACCAACCGAATGGCCCTCCAATACTGCACTGCCAGGCACAGCCGCACGCTGCCCGCCAAGCACGCACCATGTACCACACCTAGGTGCTCCTTTGCTTGACACCCACCAGCACACACCCACCTTCCCCCCCCACCCCCAACAATTCCCTCCCCCATGACCCTCCCCCCCCGGCAGGGTGCCTGCCCGGCCCTGGAAAGCCTGACACCCACCCCAGTTCTAAACCCCCCTGCCTCAAATCTGCTCCGGCCCTTGCTGCAGAACCAAGTTTTATTCTTCCCAAATCAGGCTCACCTAGTGACCTGCCTGGGCACTGCCCGTGCCCAGCCCCCTGCCAAGCTCTCCCTGGCCCGGTGCCCATCCCCAGCCGCGCCCCGGGCCGGCTCTGGTGGGCACTGGTCCAGTCTCTGCTGGCAGGTGGCTGGTGAGGTTGGGTCCATCTGCCCTTGTGGCCCCACCCGGACACTCCTGTCCCCCCGCACTGTCCAGCACCCGGTACACCCCCCTCCTTTGGGGGGGCCGGCATCCCGGTGGGGTTTGATGAGAGGCTCAGGGGCAGGGTGGGTGCCAGGGGGCCAGGCAGGGGACCCCAGTGCGGGGCGGGGGGGCCGGGGCCGGGCCCCGCTGAGCGGCCCTGTCTCCCCCAGGCTGTGCGGAGTTACATGCGGACGGAGTGCAAGTGCCACGGCCTGTCCGGCTCCTGCACCTTGCACACCTGCTGGAAGAAGATGCCGCACTTCCGCGAGGTGGGCGACCGCCTGCTGCAGCGCTTCCACGGGGCCTGCCAGGTGATGGGCGCCAACGACGGGAAGACGCTGCTGCCCGTGGGCCGCGGCCTCAAGCCCCCCGACCGTCAGGACCTCGTCTACTCGGCCGACTCGCCCGACTTCTGCGCCGCCAACCGCAAGACGGGCTCGCCGGGCACGCGGGGCCGGGTGTGCAACGGCACGGCCCCGGGCGTGAGCGGCTGCGACCTGCTGTGCTGCGGGCGCGGGCACCGGGCTGAGACGGTGGTGCTGGAGGAGAGCTGCCTCTGCCGCTTCCGCTGGTGCTGCGTGGTGCAGTGCCACACGTGCCACGTGCACCAGGAGCTCAGCCTGTGCCTCTGAGCCGGCCGGGGGCCCCGCGGGGCCGGCCCCGGGCTGCCCGGCCGCTGCCCCTCTCCCGGCCCCGGGCGCCGGGGGGGGGTCTCCGTCCAGCCCCCGGGGAGGGGCTTGGCCGCGCCCTGCCCTGCCGGCCGGGGGCCCCGAGGCCTGGGGGCCGGGCTGCGCCGGGGGGCGACGCACACAGACTCAGCGGGGAGGAGGCCGGACTCGCTCCCCAGCGAGCCCACATCAGGCCAGGCTGGCGCCCGGGCGGCCCCCTCCAGGCTGCCTCCTCGGGCCCCTGCTGCCACCGGGCCGGGGGCTCCGTGGGCACAGGGGTGACACGAATAAAGATATTTAAACAGAGTCCTGCCCCCTTTCCTGGAGCAGGGCTGCAGAGGGGACGCCAGCTTTGGCCACACCCCAGAAGGGGATGCTGGCTGGGGGGCAGCCAGCCGCGGCCGTGCCCCAGAGGGGACCTTCTCCGGGGGCACCCACACATCGCCACACCCCGCAAGGGAGATTCGTTCGGGGCCCAGCGGTTCATGAACTGAACATACACTTGGTCCAGCCCACGTCTGCCCCGGCTCCTGGGCGCGGCTCCCCCCGAACCGCTCACTCAAGCTGATTAGTCCCGGGGGCTCTGTCCCCCCTGCGGCCATGCTGAGCCCCAAGCCACAGGGGGCCCGCGGCGGGGGCGCCATGCTGCAGGGAATGGCGGGGGTGACTCAGTAGGGGGCGCTCTCCGCTCCGAGGTGGCATGGACCCAGCATGCCCCTCGAGGTGCATCTTTCACTCGCAGCAAACAAGTCAGGCCCCCCCTGTAACGAGCCCAGGCCACAGCTCACTCCTGCCAAGCTCCTCACTCCGGGGCCTGGCTCATTTCCAAGGGGGGGTGTTGATCGCCGGTACCGCTGCCAGCTCGCGCCCCCTCCAGCCAAGGAGCTCCCCCCATCTCCGCTGCCCCAAGGTGGGAATCGAGGCAAAGCCACCTGCTCAAAGGCGGCCTGGAGAGTTAGCAGCAGAGCCAGGCCTGGACCCGGGCGAGATTTTTCAGACCCATCGGTGGTTCGAGGGAAATGCACTTTCTGGCCCCCCAGGACTGTCAGAAGACGGCCAGCGGAAGTAGCTGGGGCTCTGCGTTGCATGCCCCGGCCCCCTGCCCCCTTTATAACCGTCAATCCAGCCGCTAGGTCGCTCAGGGTACATCTGCGTTACAATGAGATGCCCGCGGCTGGACGGTGCCAGTGGACCCGGGCTGGCAGGGCTTGGCCGTGGGGCTGTAAAACCGCAGCACAGATCTCCAGGCTCCGGGACCCTCCCCCCTTGCGAGGGATTTTTCTGACCCCTCCCCAAATTCTGACCAAGTTCAGATTCGGTTCAACGTGAACCAATGTCGGTTTGTCATGATTTTTGCTGGCCCTGCCCCCGACCCGTCCCACTCAGCTGTTCGCCCGGCTCTGCCCGGGCATCGGGACCCAGCTGGCAGTGGTTGGTACTGTCCCACGTGCTCCGGGCCCACGCATGGGAGGGTCACGCTCCTGCCGCGCCTGCCGGAGAGTGATCTGGGCTCGGGAGGCAGCAGGGAGTGGGCAATGGGGCAGAGATGGGCCAGATGGCTGAGGCGGCGGAGATGCCAGGGTGGGGAGCCTGGCCAGCCCCTCCTAGATGGCTGCAGGGCCGGTCAATGGGCTGTTCCGTGCTGGGGATGGTCAATGGCCTGTTGCGGCCGGTGTTGGGGGCGAAGGGAGAAGCCCCCAGCACCTTGCCATGCAGTGCTCGCCCGGGGGCTGGCCCGATCCCCACACGTGCCCTGAAGCAAGAGGAGCAGGGCCGGGTTTGAGGCAGGTGCTGACCCTGGGTGCCAACTTCTGGGGGTGCCCCCCCCAACGATCTGATTGGCAGCTGGTTTTGCTCTGCTGATTGGCTGGCTGTTTTGCTGGAGGAACGGTTGGCTTGGCCGCTTCGGGGGGCCCCCTGGAAAAGTTTTCTGCCCTGGGGGTGTTCTTGAGGAGGACGGGCAGTGCGGGCCAGGCTTCTCCTCGGTAATGTCACTGCAGAGGCTGCTCTTGGCCATAGAAACACCTGACCCTTCACTGAGTTCTGCGCTTCAATAATGTATCCAGTAGCAGTGAGTTCCGCAGACTGATTAAACACCTGCAGAAAGACGTTTCCTTCCAGCCAGGGCGGCTAGTCAGGGTGTAGTCTCTTAGGGGGGCGCTGCAGGGGCACCGGAGCTGCCCCCTGCTGGCCACCCAGGGCTCCGCTAGGTTCTTCGCATCACACCCGCCCCCTGCCTGCGAGGGAAGCGCTGCTTTGGGGATCACAAAGCCCCCTGGTGAATGGTTAACACTGCCCCGAGAGGGCTGGCGCGGCAGCCACTAGACGTGCCAGCTCTGGCTCTACAGCCCATCAGGGAGGCACGGACAGCGCCTGCCTCTGTGGCTGCCCAGCGCTGCTGCCTGGACCGAGGTGGGAAAGGAAAAGCCAGGGAAGCCTGGCGTGAAAACCCGGTATTGTGTGTGTGTGCATGCTTGTGTGTGTGAGTGCCTCTGTATGCATGTGTGCGCACGCTCGTGCATTCCTGCATGTGTGTGCATGCTTGTGTGTGAGAGTGCCACTGTGTGAGTGTGCGCACACGCTTGCATTTGTGTATGCCAGCATGTGCACGTGTGTGTAGGCATGTGTGCACATGATTGTGTATTCCTGCATGTGTGTGCACACTTGTGTGTGCGCGTGCATGTGTGTTTTACTGTGACTGCCTGTGTGTGTGTATTTGCATGCTTTTGTGTGCGCTGACCTGCCCCCTCTGGGAAGGGGAGCAAGCAGACTGCAGAGCATGGGTGGAGTGAGTTTGACGGGTCTCAGGCTCCTGTTGCTAGTGACTGTTTGGCTGACTCACTAAACCACAAGTCCTTCAGCCGGCAGGCCCATCTGTGTTCAAGAGGGGCCCAGGGCTGGGCTAGCAAAAGGGCCTGTGGGTCAGGATTGAGGGGCACCAGTGGGAGCTGATGGGGGGAGTGCGGGGCCTGGGCCCTGTCCCTGTTCCACCCTTATTTGGCTTGTGCCACAGCCCTGCTAAAATGTAGCCACCTCTGGGGGTGCAGCAGCTACACCTGGGGGCTCAGTCTCCACGGCCCGCTCGCTCTCTGGCCGGCTAGCACCAGATAGTGGGTGCTTTGGGGAGGCCGACAGAGCCCAGCTTCGGGGTGGGGTGGGGGGAACTGCAGCCCAGTGGGCCCAGAGCCGAGGCACCCCCCGCACACATGGCAGCAGAGCAGAACCGGGATCCCCTCAACCTGTCAGAGGGCCCCCGGGGCGGCTGAACGTGCCTTTGTCCTCACTGCAGCATCCTGGGGGTCTCCATAGTACCCCTCCCCCGCTGTGTCCCAGCATCACCGCAGAAACACCCCAGAGCCAGCTGCTCTCGGGTGGCGGGAGGGGGACGCTCAGCAAGCTGCCCATGCACGTCCCATTCTGGCCAGCAGAGGGCGCCCTCGGTCGATGTAACAGGCCAGCAGGAGGGGGAGGGGGGCGCACAAGGGACTTTCCCTCCTTCTCCCCCTAAATGGGGTGAATTCACCCCAGCGTGGTGTGTCCACCGGCTGCAGCCCCTCGTGCTCTGGGTGCCCCGGCCTGCCCGAGCTCCCCGTCCAGGGCTGGCCCCTCGACCAGCGACCCCCCCCGCGAAGCCGCCTCTGAGCACCCAAGCCCCGTCTGGCCTGCTCCAGCTGCCTGCATGGTGCCAGGGTGCTGCCCGGCAGAGGGAGGGGTGCCCAGAGCAAACACCCGGAGGCTCGTTCGGGCCACCAGCTGAGTCGCCTCCAGGCAGGAGCTTCCCTGGAGCAAATTCCCAGGTGCAGAAAGTGAGTCGGGCTGTTCCCCGGGTCTGGTTCTTTAACCCCGGAGCCAGGCAGGGCACCAGGCACCTGGAAGCTGGGGGTCCAGCCATTGCAGCCCCCTGCCGCTAACGGGGATGAGGGAGCTGCTGTCCAGCCGCTCGGGGGCCGTACACGCTCACACGTCCATGCACAATCAAAGACAGATGTGCATGGACACAAGCGCACACACAATATGCACAGCAGCACGTGTGCACAAGCACAAGTGCCCAGAGGCAGCCGTGTACACACACGCGTGTGCACAAGCCCCGAGATGCAAACAGGCGTGTAGGTGCACATGCACGTGTACACGCTCCCCCCGCCTTACTCAGCTCCTCCCCCACTGCAGGCCTTTTGGCCCCCTCTCCCTCCCACCTAGGGCTGGGTGCAGGGAGGGGCCTGCTCCATGCCAGGGAGATGGGACCCTCGCGTCTGCCTGGTCAGCTCCATCATGGGTTGCTGTGGGGCTCGGCCTGCCCTCCCATGGCCTGGATTCTTGGCTGGCTGCCGGGGAATCACAGAACCCATGAAAACAACTACCCCAAGCATGGTAGCTAGCATTCCTGTAGGATCCACAGCGCCGGGCTGCCCCCCTGCTGCCCCGAGCTCGGCCGCCCACCCGCAGGGGCCCGGGTAAGCCGAGGGGCAAAGGGGGGGTTGTTTCCAGGGTGCAGGGAGGAGGAGAAAACTGGCCCGGGAGAATCTGCCTTTCCCAGCTCCCAAGGGCCCATCAAGGGCAGAGGTGGGAGGACGTGAGTCGAAGGGGCAGCGCCTGGCCGGGGGCATCTCCCAGCACCGAGGCACCCACCAAGGGTCAGACTGGGGGACAAAAGGCAGCAGGGCCCTTCCAAAAATAGCCTCCACGATTGGTCCCAGTAGATGGTGCCGATGGTAGACTGTGAGGGTGAGGCCGCTTGGCCCCCCCGGGACCCCCTGTGGGGCTGGGTCAGGCCCGTGGGCTCGACTCCCCAACTGGGGGGGCAGCCACGGGCGTTTAACTGCAGTGTAGCTGTACCCTGAGTGTTGGGGGCTGAGCCGGAGCACCCGGGTATCTGCTGAGTGAGCAGGCAGCAGGGATTTAAATCTCCAGCTGCAGGATTGTCTTTCCTAGGCGTGGTTCAGAGGAGCAGCCGTGTTAGTCTGTAGCCGCAAAAAAAACAGGAGTCTTGTGGCACCTTAGAGACTAACCGATTTATTAGAGCGTGAGCTTCCGTGTTTCCTGGTCCGAAAGACTCGCCAGAATACACAGGCTCCTGCCCTCTGGCCAGCAGGGGAAAGATCTGAGAGGGCAGGGGCGAGCGCTTCTGAGCAACCCTACAATAACAAACCAGCGCGCAAAGCCCGTCTCTCACCGGCAGCCACACACCCAGCGGGGACAAGCGACCCGACAAGAACAACCCCCTTCTGCCAGCTGAGCCCTTCGGGTGCCCAGGGGCCCGGAACACCATGCTTGGCAGAGGCTGGCCTGGCGCGCAGACCCACGGCCACGGCTGGGGAACCGCTGGCCGAAGCCCATTGGGCCAAGTGCATCAGTGGCAAGCTAATGGGCTTCTCGGCAGCACAGTGTGTCACCAGCCCCCCCCCCCCCCAAATGCCCTGAGGGGCTCGGTGACGCAGCTCTGAGTCACGATACGGGGCGTCTACACACACAGCCCTCCTCCCGTGGGGCTGGCCATCATTAATTGTTCACCGTCCCATGACTCACTGTGATGAAGTGGGACTGTTCTTAATGTTTCCTCTGAATACCGTAGGGGTGCCTCAGTTTCCCCTAGGCATTTCTTAAGACTCTAGGGGGTGGGATAAGGGGGTGTGATTGTTGCAGAGCAAAGGGCCAGGGTACATAAATGGCCAACACTCTGTCTCCTGGCAACTGATGGCCTGGGCCCTTCCCCCCTGCAAGGTGAGAGCTAAAGGGTTGGAGAACAAAGGAATCCGGTGGCCTCCTGGCCCGGGAAAGGGACAAAGTCCAGAGGAGGAGGGGCTGGAGGGGGAGTCAGTTTGGGCTGGCTGGGGACATGGAGTGAAGTGCAGACGTGGTTGTCTGGCTCACTGCCCCCCAAAATGGACCCGGCTGAGGAGTCCGGTTCTCTGTACCTACAAGCTCTGTTTTAGACCGTGTTCCTCTCGTCTAATAAACCTCTGTGTTACTGGCTGGCTGAGAGTCACGTCTGACTGTGGAGTTGGGGGGCAGGACCCTCTGGCTTCCCCAGGACCCCGCCTGGGCGGACTCGCTGTGGGAAGCGCACGGAGGGGCAGAGGAGGCTGAATGCTCCAAGGTCAGACCCAGGAAGGTGGAAGCCGGGTGAGCTGTGTGTCCTGAAGACAGGATGCTGACAGAAAGGAGACAGCCCCAGAGTCTTGCCTGGCTTCGTAGGAAGCAGCTCCAGAGCATCACCGGGGGACTCCGTGACACTCACCCACTGCCCCTCCCCATCCTGTCAGGCATCTCAGGGGCCAGAGCTCAGTAATTCGCACCCACTTACCCTAGGGCAGACAAGCGCCGGACGCAGGGGTGGGTGCCAGGGAGCTTTCCTGCCTGTCGAGTGACTGCAGGCCAGGCAGCTCCCCGATCCTTGCCTGCAACCCTAGGGGCGACCGGCCTGCAGCTTGTCCAGCCACTGGGGAGCTGAACTGGTGACGCTGGTTTGGAGAGGGGAGCTGATAGCCGCTAGATCAGGGGATGGGGCGGGGAGAGACTGCATGGAACCAGGCACTGGGCAGGGTCCCACACAGGCCTGCTGACTTCCCTCAATCCCGACCCCTGCTACTCCGTCCCAGAGCTCTCTGCACACACAGCTCTGCCGGTGCCCCTCGGTCCCGACCCACAGCCCCCTTCTAGCCCGGCCCTGGGCTCCCCCATCCCCAGCTCTGCTGGTGCCCCTCAGTCTCGACCCGCAGCCCCACCTGCCCTGGGCTCCCCCAGCCCCCTGATGTCCCTCACTCACAGGTCCTTGTGCTTTCTTCGCTCCTCCCAGGAGGGAACGGAGACCCTCTGTCAAAGTAAACTCAAGCTCTGAATCGGCAGGAACTGGCAGCTCAGCTGCACCCACATTTCCACATACGTAATTGAACTGATTTCATTAAACCAGTTCAGTTAAAGCAGCAGGAGCCCCCATGTGGACGCGCTGATTGCGGGTCAGGTGACTCCTGTCACTAAGGCCTGGCCTGAGCACAGCTGTGCCGTGGGCCGGCCGACTGGCGCAGCTCTGGGTGTGGATGCTCTGACATTGCTAGAAACCCGGCTAGGCCCCTCTGAGCCCTGTTTATACCCATCTCCCTGGCTCCACACCCAGAGTCGCACTGATTTGACTAAACTGGTTTCAAAGCCAACTTTCCCCTAAGCTGGTGCAACTCTGGGTGTAGCTGCGTCATGGCGGGCGAGATCTGGCCCACCGGGTGGCCTCGCTATGACCGAGGGTGGGGCCATTACGATGGAGGAGGCAGCAGGAGCCCGGATTCACTGGCCAGCGGCTACCCAGGAAAAGCTCTGGGGATCTGGAGTTTCCCAGCGGTGACAGAGGTGGAGCCGTCCCGGCACGCCGGACAGCCAGAGCTCCGGGGATCTGTGACAGTGAAGGGAGCAGGGGGATGTAGAGGAAACTGACGGGCAACGCCATCGAAGATTAGGGCCAGGCGCGACCCCTGTGCTCCTCTCGTCTGACCCCTGCACAGCACGGGCCGGAAGGTTTTAGGCAGGGAGCCCAATCCTGAGCCCACTCAGGCTACAGCAGGTCTGTTGTCGGGCGGCTGCTGCCGGAGGCAGAGAACAGGCGAGACCCAGGTGCCCGCAAAGCCCCTGCAATGGTAGGGAATTGATTAGGTGGGAGATGCCCAGTGGGTGACCCACGCTGCAGAGGAAGGTGACTCTCCCCCACCCCCAAGGTCCCTGCTGATCTGACTGGGGTCAAATTCTTTCCCAACTCCAAATCTGGTGACAAGTTATCCTATGAGCAAGCCCCAGCAGCCAGACACAGGAAAGGGATTCTCTGACCCACCTCTGGGCACCCGGTGCCTCCCCCACCCCGTCTCCAGGGGAAGCCAATCTCTGATGCTGCAGAGAACACCCCCACCTGGCACTGCCCCAGGGATACGCCAGGCGCAGTGTGCATCCGGGGAGAAATTCCTTCCTGTCCCCATAGGTGACAGCCAGCCCTTCTGCCCTGCTCCCTCTCGCCTGCGCGAATCCTTCAGCTCCCGACGCTCCCCTCCGCTCTCCCACCCACAGCCTGCTACACAGAGGCTTCTTCCCCTGGGGCCGCGTTGCCCCTGGCCCAGCCTTGCTGCTGCGCGCTGGGGTAGCCGCCCCCGGTGCCCTGCTCCATGTCTGGCCCTGAGATCCTCCACTGTCGCGCCAATCGGGGAGGCGCCATCCACTGGCTCTGGGCAGGGTGGAGCAGGCAGCCTCCTCCTGTTCAGACAGACAAACTGGGGATGACCCAGTTGCCCTGGAGCCAGGGCCCCGGGGCCAGGTCTCTGTGCAGATTAGCTCTTGTGGCCGCCCAGGGCTGCTCCTGGTGCCTGCAGCAGTAACTAGCCTAGGTCTGAGTTGCCAGGCGGCGCCGGTGGCCACTGTCGGTCAGGGGGAGCACGCTGTCCAGGCTCCCGGGCCAGCACGGGAGGCAAAGGCCACCGGCTCAGGGGACGCGGAGTCACAGACCCATCCCTCTGAAAGCCACACGTGGCTGAAGGTTAAAACGCCCCCAGCAGGGCACATGGTGCATCTGCTGGGCTCTGCGGTACACAGCCCTAAAGAACAACCCAGAGTGCCAGGTTCTGAGAGCGACTTACCTTTGGAGAACCCCAGAGGATCCCACCGGGGTCACGGAGATAACTGAGCCCTGGGATACCATAGCCCATTTGCCCCTGGGCTTTGGCCATCGGGCCCTGAGTCAGGGCAGCCTCTCCAGACACCTGACCCCCCCGCAGCTCTGTGCAGCGGGGTAAGGACTGTACTATAACAAACCAAAGCCACTAGGGCTTCCTGGCTGTCACCTGGCCCCTCACTATGGCCATGTGGCACTGGGAATACACCCTGGATCTCCTGTTTCAAACTCTAGCCCTGATCACCTAAGCAAAAGGAGAATCTCCATTAGAGTTTGCAGTACAGGGCCTACGACACACAGTGGGAGGTTCTGTGTGTCATAGACCCTGTACTGGGAGGGTTCTGATGCCAGCCAGCAGAGGGCAGAGGTGCACATAGACTCTAGCCAGCTGATTATGCTGGGCTCCCATGATCCACCGTGCACAAGGGGGAGCCACTCTGCTTGGATCTTAAGTGGGGCCTTGGCTTCCCGCTGGCCCCCTGCACTAGACCCTAGTTTCAGTCACCCAGTCAGGAAGCAGAAACAACTCGACGTGTTTTAAATGACCAGTCAGACGCCAGAAACAGTAACGAGCCGTGAAGAGCAAAAGCCACTAGTTTGCAAACAGCCGGTCGGCTGAAATACTTTTGCAGGATCTCGCGAGGACCTCTGGGGGCTGCACCCCGTCCCTGCGCCCATCCCCATTGCAGCCGGCAGCTGGCTCTGCCGTGGCATAGGGCGCATGCTAGCCGAAATCTAAGTCTGATGGTGGGCAACACAAGACACATTCACTGCACAGACAGCTTGTAGGAATGGTGAGGGCTTGAGTGACGAAGGAGCTTCCCAGTGGAATGTGAGCTGTAACTGGGGACCGGTTGAAGGACAGCAGCCTACTACTGCTGCTAGCTATTAGAGTTACTCCTTTAACTCATGCGGTAGAGGCCTGTGCTGTGGACCAGAGGGTCGGGCACGCAGCCCCTGCTGACGATCTGTGGTGGGGTCATTCTATTAGCAATCCTGGGCCAGGTTGTGCTCTCACGCTACTTCAAAGCTGGCGTTACTTCAGGGTTACACCATCGTAGCTGAGATCAGAGGCTGGCCCATGAATCTGACGCCGCGTACGCTACGTGGGCCGGTTAGCAACGCTTCCAAACCCTCACTTCTGAATTAACCTCATTTCCTGCAGTTAATTTGTACATGCCCTCCTGCAGGCTGTGAAATAGATACCCACTGTCAGTGTGTGAGTGTGTGAGTGTGTGAGTGTGTGCGTGTCGGTGTTGCTCTTTGGCGGAACAATCTGTGGCTCAGGTCACAGTGTGAAACCTCCAGCGTCGGCCCCAGGGACCACGGAGGAGCTTCTAGTCTTCTGCTTTTTTAAAATCTATACTGTGAGCATCTTTGCGTTGTTAAGGGGAAAGCACGTCACTCGCCTTTCAGTCGCCCAGCCTCCAAACCAGCTGGACAGATTATTTTAGTCAAACTTTCAGGGAAAAAATTCCCCTTTGGCCTGAGACCAGGGATGGGACATTTGAGAAAAAAACAAAGGAGACGTTTTAAGAAAGTTTGGAGTAAATGACAACGGGGGCCGATGACGGGAAAGGAGTCTGAAAAATCGAGATAATGATCTGTACTCCGAGGAGACAGGAACTGAAACTGCTGGCAGAACCCTCTCAGAAAGGGTACAATGAAATAGACGATTAGCTTAAAGGGGAATTGCTGCCTTTTGGGCTGAAACAAAGAAATTAGCAAACTGGAGCGGGAGTCAGAGAAGAGCCACAGAAATGATCAGGGGGCTGGAGACTGCATTAGGAGGCAAGATTTAACCCTGAGTCAGCAAAGGATTAGGCACGTGCTCAAGTACCTTGCCAAACCTAGGCCTAAAAGAGCAAATCTGCCCGACCCGGCTGAGTGCTGGCGCGGGGGGAAGTGGGCCCAGAAAGCGGATACCTGGGGAGTGTTACCAGCAAGCCGGACACCGTGCAGAGGCCTAGCTAGGAGCAATGAGCAGCATGAGATTGGCAAAGGGAACCTGGAGGCTGAGCCTCAGGGGAAGGGCTGGAGAGGGAAATGTGCGAGGCTGCACCCAGCGACCCCTCCCACGGGACACTTGATACTAGACTGGGCGAGGTGCTAGAAACGGGGGCTGATCCTGGCCTGGGGAGCCAGATTTTCAACGTGCTGAGTTCATCTGATGGTCTGGCCTGCAGGGAGAGGGGGGTGGTTTCCATCTCTAACCCTGGGATTCTACAGCCGCCAGTGTCTGCTTGGAACCCACGTTTGGTCCCTCTGCGGCCCGAGGGGTGAAAGGTCCCTGGGATAAACCTCGGCGCCTGCCAGCGCTCGCAATGCGGCTGGTCCCCGCGGCAAGGCAGCCAGCAGCGTCGTGTCTGGCTCACTCACTCTGCAGGGCTTCGATTACAAGCAAAGCTATTTCCCGAGCACAGGGAGACGTCTCCCAGCAGCCCAGCCCCCAGCAGCGCTGCAGCTGGACACCACGACCGCAGCTAATCTCCCAGAAGCCAAGCCCGGCCCAGATCCTCGTTGTCTTCCAGCTCGGCCCCAGGGGAGAGCTCCTGCTAGCTGGGAAAGTGTCTCCTTGGAATGTGTCAGAGCGCGGGACTGCAGAACCGGCCTGGCACCACCTCTTAGTCACTATGGCCAGGGTCATAGCAGCGAGGAGGAGTCATTGCAATAGCCCCTCCAAATCTCCCCCCCCAAATAAAACCGGGCTGCTCCCTCATGGTTGGGAGTTTTCTGGAGTAGCCCCCGGAAGAAGCTTTCGGGCCCTGTATGGGAATAATCATGTGCTGGGTCTATGGCGTCTTCCGCAAGGACCTCAAAGGGTGTTCGAGCCGGACGGCCGACGTGCCCGAAGCGCTGAAATGCAGCCATCTCTGGGGGAGGGCAGCAGCACGGCAATGCTTCAAACCGTTCAGGGCAGGAACAGAAACCTCAAGGGCAAGGTTCAGCCGAGATTTGGCCAGGACCCCAGGGTTAAAGCACCGTGTGCGAACGGCCCCATCGGGGCCACAGGGCAGCACCTCAGGGTGGTTCATGGCTGCCTATGAGACCACCTGACACAGCATCCAGAGTTTTCTGAGCGCTCTCCTAGCTACCCCAATGACCAGGCCTGACCCTGTCGCGCGTACAAGTGCTCTGTCGCTCCCGGTTCCGTTCCATACGCCTGTATGATGGAACGAGAAGAGCCCTGGTGAGTAGTAACCAGGCCAGGCACTAACTGTGTGACTGTCAATCAGCTGCCGTGGCCACCCCAGAGGGGGCTGCATTTCCACGCTAGGTGGCGTGAGCCACAGTTTGTAGCGCTTGGGGTGAACGGCGCTATGGAAACTGAGGTTAGTGTCAGCCAATCAGAACTCCGGCCTGGCATCCTGACATCCGCAGCCAGAGGAAGGCTTCCGAGCCCAGAGAGCCATGCACGGTGATTGGCTGGTGGCAAGGTCACATGATTGATAATCGGTACGAAAGCCAGGTGCCATCTGCAGCTCCGGGGCTATCTGCCGTCTATCTCTTCTCCCGTGGACGTCTGCGGGATCAGCTCCTCGGCTGCTTTGCCCTCAGGGGCTCTGATCTTCTTCTCTCCTGGTCCCTCATCCTTCGACTGTGCCAGCTTGGCCCTGTGCCCGTACGGTGGCCCTTGGGCTGTGCTAAGTAAAGGCCTGGGGGGAGCCACCTTAGTCCCTCTTTAAAATGCTGGGTTATTTTTCCTTCTCAGAGAAGCACGGGCTAGAGCGGGTGGGGTTCCCCGCGGGAAGCTCCAGACACTTCCTCAGCCAGCCGGCAGGGCTTGCTCCTGAGCAGTGCCGGACTCGGTTCTCCTCCCCTGCCAGGCCAGAGCTGCAACTGGGAACTGATGCCAGGTGCCTGGCGTGGCCTCGCCGGCCATGACCACCGGGCTGCTGGGCCTTTCTTCTTGTGAATGATTTAGGGAGGCTGCATGGGCTGGTGGTCAGTGCAGAGGGCCAGGGAGCCAGGCGAAAGCCCCTGGAGGTCTGATCACCACAGCCCAAAGCAAGAGCGCCCCGAAACACAGACGCTGGATCTTAGCTGAGCATCCCTGGGGAAGGAGGAGACTTGAGGTGGCAGAAGCTGATTTTGGCTCCCCAGGTGTTAATCAAGAGCTGCTGCCTTGGAGTCTCTGGGCTTGCTCCAGATTTATCTGAGATCAGCGGGGGCCTGAACGGTGGTGGAGGGGCAGCGGTGGTCGGGTACCTTGCACCGATCTGGCACTGAACAGGGGGCACAAAGTGAATGTCACTTACACACCTGGTGAAAGGGGTACAGCAGGAAAACCAGGGGTAAGGGGAATCAGCTCCCCCCCATTCTATCCCAGACCCTCTGTTAGGTACAGTTCCTGCTATGTGACCCCTTAATCCCCTGGGCATCTATGGTACACTCAGTTGGAACGTCCACTGTAGGTCAGATTGATGTGGTTCGCACTGCTTTGTCCATCACACCAGCTTTCCAACCCCCGGCTGTGGGTCTCCCCCCACTCTTCAGGTCTCCAGTGTGTGGACCCTGAGATTTCCCTGGGAACTGGCCCTTCTGCCCCAGGTTCTGAATACAGCCCATGTCAGAACATGAGTCAGGTCTCCCGGGCTTTACTCCCAGCTCTGGGAGGGCAGTGGGTTAGAGCAGTGGGGGCTGGAAGCCAGGACTCCTGATTCTATCCACAGCTCTCTCCCCTGGCTCTGGGAGGGCAGTGGGGACCAGTGGTTAGAGCAGGGGGGTGCTGGGAGCCAGGACTCCTGGGTTCTATCCAGGAGTTATGGCCATGCTTTTTAAACCCGATAAAGTAGAAATCCGTCACCCGCGAAAGACCCATACTTTCGCATTACTGAAATTGTCAGACCCAAAGAATAACTTGCTGGGATCTGATTTCCTGTCCAGGCAGGGATGTGTTATTGGTATGGCTAATCAGTTGTTGTGGTTTACTACAGGGCAGGAAATGGATTCCTCTCTGGTGATCATGCCTGAATGTGGGATGGTCTCCCCAGTGGAGGGCCCAGAACCAGATGGATACAACCTGGACAAATTGCTAGCAGAACAGACGCTTCGTTCAGAGTTACAAGTCCTAAGCCACAAACATGCCGATGCCTTTGCCAGACACAAAGATGACGGTGGGTGAATAGCAGTCACTGTTGTTGTGGAAGGAGGAGATACGCCAGCCCAGAAACCGTGCTCCTATCCAGATCAGGCTACGCCGCGCATAGCCAAGACTATTAAGTCTTTGCTGGCACAGGGAGTCCTATGTAAATGCACTTCCGCAGCCAATTCCCTGATTTGGCCCATGAAGAAGCCAGATGGCTCTTGGTGTCGCACAATTGATTACAGACGTCTAAATCAGGTCACACCTACTTGTGCCCCTACAGTGGCCAGGACACCAGACCTCATTAAGTATTTTGATCCGGAGGCTGCGTGGTTCACAGTTCTAGATATCAGTAACAGCTTTTGGACCCTACCAGTGGCCCAGGATTCACAATACAGATTTGCATTTAGTTTCCAGGGGGTCCAATACTCCTCGACTCGATTGCCCCAGGGCTACAAAACCAGTCCCGCATTGTTCCACGTCCAGATGCGGCGGGAACTGGCATGATTTTCTAAACCATCTGTTTTGTTCCAGGATGTAGGTGACCTTTGTCTAGCAACTCACACCAAGGAAGAGCCTTTGGAGAAGCTGGACGAGCTGGCACGGAGTCCCCGGGCGATGCTCTGGAACTGCTCCCCATGAAGCCAGTCAGGACTCTGGGGAAGTCTCCTCTCTGGGAGTAGTCTGTCTGCAGGACACACAGCTCACCCGGCTCCACCTTCCTGGGTCTGACCTCAGAGCATTCAGCATCCTCTGCCCCTCCGTGCGCTTCCCCCAGCGAGTCCACCAAGGTGGGGTCTTGGGGAAGCCAGAAGGTCCTGCCCCCCAACTCCGCAGTCAGATGGGACTCTCAGCCAGCCAGTAAAACAGAAGGTTTATTAGACGACAGGAGCATGGTCTAAAACAGAGCTTGTAGGTGCAGAGAACAGGACCCCTCAGCCGGGTCCGTTTTGGGGGGCAGTGAGCCAGACAACCCTGTCTGCCCTTCACTCCATGTCTCCAGCCAGCCCCAAACTGAGACTCTCCAGCCCCTCCTCCTCTGGGCTTTGTCCCTGTCCCGGGCCAGGAGGTCACTGGATCCCTTTGTTCTCCAACCCTTTAGCTCTCACCTTGCAGAGGGGAAGGGCCAGGCCATCAGTTGCCAGGAAACAGGGTGTCCATCATTCTCTGTGTCTAGACCCCTGCACACACCTGCCCTCTAGGGCTCTGCAGTGATCACACACCCTTACCCCACCCCCTAGATACTTAAGAACTGCCTAGGGGAAAATGAGGCACCCCCACACTATTCAGAGGAAACATTAAGAACAGTCCCGCTTTGTCACATGAGTTCCTGAAAATTCTGAAAGAAGCAGGTTTAAAGTGTTTTCCTGTCAAGGCCTGGCTAATGTGCACCCGTGTCTCTTTCTTAGGTCTCACCTTGACAAAATGGGATCGAACCCCATCGCAGCAAAAGGTGGAGGCAATCCAAAAGTTCCTGTTACCAGAGTACCCAGCTGCGTTAAGATCCTTTTTGGGTTTTACTGGATTCCACAGGGATTTCATTCCCAATTCTGCTTCCATTGCAGGTCCTTTGTATCAACTGCTAAAGAAGAGTGTCCAACGGGAGTGGACTGAGCAACACCCGGAAGCAGTGTCCCAGCGGAAACAAGCCATTGTCAAGGCTCTCGTGTTGATCAATCCAAATCCTGAGATACCCCTGTCACCTGGCGGTGTCAGTGCATTAGTGCTGTCGGCTCCCAAGAGAGGCATGGGAAGATCAGACCCGAGGCCTAAGCCTCACGTTTAATGCGTCCAGTGGAGCTGAAATGCGACAACCGTGAGAAGTTCTTATTGGCCACTAGTTGGGCCGTACAACATTTTGCTTTTCTAATTGGCCTCAGCTTGATCATATTGCACTCGTCGCACACACCCCTTCAGTTCTTACTGTCCAATCGGGTCACAGATGGGCAGGTCTCCAGTGCCCACCTTGCCCATTGGGCTTTGTTACTACAAGGGAAGGATATTGCAGTGAAACCTATCTCTGCTACCAACTGCCCTATTGTACCAAGGGGAGCCCCATGTTTGTCCAGACATGGGTGAACAGAGTCCAAGGCGGGAGGTAGAGAGGAAGTTTTTCCTACCTTTGATCCAGGAGAAAGATTCCTTCAAAGGATACCACTTCTGGGTGGATGGTTCGAGTTATTATGATCAAGGGAAACCAAACACAGGGTTCGGAATCTGTCATTCCTCCCGAAGGAAGGAGGAAAACCTTGGGAGAAAGCATACTTGTGCACCCCACATTCGGCCCAATATGCTGAATGAGCAGCGGTGGCTTGTGTATTCGAGTACTGTGTCCAGGCCTCCATCGAGACCTCGTGCCGTTTTCAGACTCAGCATGGGTGTGCAGTTCTCTCACAGAGTTCCTACCTTGTTGGGAAAACCAATGGGTTTACATCCTCTGATGGGTCACCAATCAAATATGCATCACCGTTGAGGTACATCCATGACCTGGAGTTAAAAATCACTGTCCCAGGATGGCCAGTTACAGTGAAAAAGGTCAAGGCCCACTCGAAATCAGACCCCAGAGCTGTTGAGAATGGAAAGGCTGATAGATTAGCCCGAGAGGGAGTCTGATCAGGGGAGTTCTGGAGGGAGAAGGTCCTAGAACATTCCATCATAACCCTTGGTCCTAACTGCCCCGTTGATGCCACCAGAGTGGTAGGAACTGACCTTCCTGAAGGAAAGGAGATGCAAACATTAGACAAGGACATAGTGGACGTAACCCGAGAACTTTCTAAAGCAGAAGGAGAATGGCCACCCGCATTAAACCCTTTATAGGGGAGATATAGGCAGTCTCTACAGGTGGTGGATGGAATCCTCATGTACACAGGAGGGTCCTTCTCCTGTGTGGGGGGTCCCACCTCCCTGGAGAAGAGAAATGATAAACATGGTCCATGATACTCCCAACAGGGGAACATCAGGAGGTGGACAAAGCTGTCCAACGTCTCTTAACTGTGGGATGGTGGCCGCCCCTGAGATTGGATGTACAACAGTACTGTGACAATCGTTTGGCTTGTGCCCAAGCCAACCCAATGTAAGGTTAAGGCCTTTGTCTGCAGCCATATTGTAAGGCCTAAATCCTAAGGCCTTTATCTGCAGCCAGATTAAAAGAGCAGCCAAGCAGCAGCCATTAGCTGAGAAGCAGGACGTCACATCCTCACGTTCCGTCTAATTACATTAAAACAGTGTAATGCCAGGCTGTTAAGAAGGAGACCCCATCTTAATGGCGTCCACTATCTCCAGATAAAGAAACAGATCTTAAGATGGTTAAAGGAAACGTAGTTTGATAGCATCCTGTCTGGCAAGAAACCACTTCTCAATAGTTGGGATTGTGAAATCCTCATTTCTTCATTGTTCTGTCATTATGGTCCCCTCTTCCCTACTGTTTATCTGTCTGGTCTCTGTCTGGTTCTTTGATTGTTTCAGTCTGTTACATAGTTAATTTTGCTAGGTGTAAATTCATTAAGCTGGTGGGGTCGGATTGGTTAGAGAATTTTGTTAGGATTGGTTAGTAAAATTTGACTAACATAATTGGTTACGGTATAGCTAAGCAGGACTCGAGTTTCACTATATAAACTGGGGTCCAAGAAGGAGACCAGCAGAGAAGGAACAGAAGAATAATAAGAAGGGAAGACCTGGAAGAAGAAAAACGCACCTCCAAGACACAGCCTAAGATCAGAACTACTAAAAATCCTCTGCACGACCATGACGTGCAGCAGCCAGAATCCCGACGAGACGGACCTTGCCTGGCCAACAGGGAAAGTCCACCTGCCTGATCAGATTGGTGAGCATGGCGCTGCATGCTTAGCATGTGTATCCTGCTTGGTGACTGTTAATAAACAGAGGATAAGGATATTACTGTGTAAGGCTCTTTCACTGGTAAAAGGTCCTGCGAGCCCGCAGAAAATTACATGCTGAGCCCTAGGAACAGAGTAAGGCTGGGTGCCCCTAGAGTGTGTGAGTAGCAGAGAATTTTGTGTGGGTAACACCAACTCCATCCAAAAGGAATGCACTGTTGCAATCGCAGGTGTATGAAGGACCATGGATGGCTTTGCAGATTGATTTCATAGCCCCTCTACCGAGGACCCAAAGAGGCAACCAGTACCTCTTGGTGATTGTTGATACTTTCTCAAAATGGGTGGAGGCCTTTCCCCGGAAAGCCAATACTGCAAGAGCCAACCAGCCAAGGTCCTAGTAGAACAAGTCTTCTCTCTTTGGGGGATCCCTGGGAAGGTGGAATCAGACCAGGGATCACATTATGCAGGACAGTTCTTCAAAGACTGTCTTAAAATGATGGGAGTTTGGCAGAGACTACACATCCCATATAGACCACAATCATCTGGGATGGTGGAACGAACGAGTCGGATCATAAAGGTGATGTTGAGGAAACTGGTTGAAGCCGATGGATGCAGTTGCGATTCCCGTATGCCTCTGATCTTTATGGCATTAAGGGCAACTCCTGCTGTGTCCACGGATAAAACACCCTTTGAGGTTATGGCAGGCAGAAATATGAGATTGCCAGAACACTTGATCTGGCACATCAGTGGCACTCAACTGGAGGGAATCAAAATGGATACCTACCTGCAAAATCTGCAAGAACATTTAAATCAAGTCCATCTGCAGGTTGCTGCTAAATTGGGGAAATCCCGGCTTAAGGCTAAGGCCTACTTTGACAAAAAACAAAGAGAGAATACTTGGGAGGTTGGCGATCAAATGATGTTGTTATCTTACAAAGCACCAGAGCATGGGTTATGTAACTGATGGATCGGACCCTTCAAATCATCGATAAACTCAGTTCGGCAGTGCACAAGATTAGAGTAACAGCAGGCAAGCGTAATAGAGAGAAAATCTACCCTGCTAATCAGGTAAAGCTGTATCGATCATCCAGGTCCCAGGAGTAGCTTGCTTCCCAGAAGGTAGGTGAACGGCCCGCTGTGGAATTGCTACCAATGGAGTCCGGCGAATCGCAACCTTGAAATGGCCATTGGGATTGCTGATCTACTGTTCCCTCATCTCTGCCCTGAGGGTAGGACTGAGCCAAAAATCAAGAATTTGGGACTCAAATTTTGCAAAGGATACACCAAGCTGCACAGGACCATAATGCTTAAACACGCAGGTGTTCGAACATTTAAAGCGCAATGCACCTCCAAAAGGAGCGGAGCGAACCATCACCACCAATCAAGGCAACGAACTTACTTTAGAATTATATGCCGATTCATTGGCAAATGCTTCTGTGGACTCATTTCCGTATCTTGCAAATACCGTAAGTGTTAATGTGGTGGTGAATATTGTTTGGGGGTTGAAAGGAGAGGCAAAAGCCGAACCTTCACCTTCACTTGATCCGAGGCCAGAAGGGCATGAGGTAATTCTGAGTTGGCGATACACACCGAGATGGAAAATTGGTAAGAACAGTAAAACGGCGGACCAAACTATCCGCCTGGGCTACTGAAAAAACATTGAGAATACAGGATGTACGCCCACCTGTGACAGGCAGGTATAGAGCAGGGGCCTGTCCAGCCTCCCGTCAATTCCCTGATAATTGTATCTGGTGGAAACATATTAGGTTAATAGTCTGCCCATCAAACACAGACCATCGCTTAGAAATTGTGAATTTAGGTCCTAATCCTGAGTTCATCCACCGTCCCATCCAATATGTTAAGGGAATTAGAGGGGAAGAGGTCTCCTTTAAATACCAGTTGGCAGGGGTGATATCACTGCCATCAAGTGGCTGGAAAAGGATTAAGCCCTTGGATGAAGATTCAAAGCTGGGGGAGGATGTAAAACATATATCTCCTCACCAACCAATTCCACGGCCCTCATACACAGAATCCCATATGGGGACTGGAGAAATAAGGCCAATTTTGCATAGTGACTAACCAGGAAAGGTTCCTATATGGTTCCTTGGAGTGTCAGGTCACAGATCCAAATTTCTGTTTTACTCCAAAGCAGTTTACTTCAATTGGAAACCAAGTGATTTCCCCTATTCCTGCCTTTGAAAACGCTACCGTAATTTTATCTGATCCCTTTTATCAGGACTTGACTATCCAAAACACTCCAACGTTTTCGGTATATATTCCCCCTCTGGGACTACAATTAAAACAATGATTAATTCAAAAGGAAACCCACCTCATTCAAATTATGAATGACATGGATAAGGCTAAACAAGCCATTTTTCGTTATTAGATGGGGGAGATCAGGCAACAGATGTTCCCTGGGTAGAAATTGGGCTAAAGGGATGGATTATTGTCCAAGGCATTGCAACAGGGATTATTTGCATCACTTTAGGATACATGCAGTGTAAGACCAACAAGTTAAAGGAAAAAGAGCAATTACCGTACAGCCGACAGATATCGATGGTGAATATGTATTGTGACAAAGTTCCTGCTCTACCTTGGTGGGTCTTGCGCTTATTGGTGGATTTGCTCACCTTGGAGCTTCACGGCAGCCCTCAGCTTGGCCGTTTTTCTGAACCCACAGTCCAGGTCGACTCCTCCTGTGTCTGACCAGGAGTTGGGAGGTTTGGGGGGGAACCCGGGCCCGCCCTCTACTCCGGGTCCCAGCCCAGGGCCCTGTGGAATGCAGCTGTCTGGAGTGCCTCCTGGAACAGCTCTGCGACAGCTACAACTCCCTGGGCTACTTCCCCATGGCCTCCTCCCAACACCTTCTTTATCCTCACCACAGGACCTTCCTCCTGGTGCCTGATAACGCTTGTACTCCTCAGTCCTCCAACAGTCCGCGTTCTCACTCTCAGCTCCTAGCGCCTCTTGCTCCCAGCTCCTCACACGCGCACCACAAACTGAAGTGAGCTCCTTTTTAAAACCCAGGTGCCCTGATTAGCCTGCCTTAATTGATTCTAGCAGCTTCTTGATTGGCTGCAGGTGTTCTAATCAGCCTGTCTGTCTTAATTGTCTCTAGAAGGTTCCTGATTGTTCTGGAACCTTCCCTGTTACCTTACCCAGGGAAAAGGGACCTACTTAGCCTGGGGCTAATATATCTGCCTTCTATTACTCTTCTGTAGCCATCCGGCCCGACCCTGTCACAGTATCCATGATGCCTATTGTAGAGATATATCAGGAGGTAGATCATTAGGCTATCCTGCCTCCACCCCTGTTTCCACACATCCACTATCCACCCCCTCTTCTATGTGATGGGGTTTTTATGCAATCACCCAATCAAAGGGCGGATTTGTAGCCCATAAGGTCAGTTTGCTAGCTTGCTAGCTTGCATAATATGTTTTCTTTCGGTTTTATTCATATTATTTTATCACATCATATTATTAATGAATCATAGTATTTTCTGGGATTTTGTTTATGTGGAATTCTGGTTTATGGTATTCACAAGAGTTATTCATGGTTATTCATAATAGTTGGCTGTAATGCGAGTGACCTACAGGCCTGTATCCTGTGTGATTAGCTAGAGCAAGTCAGTATGAGTGTTTGTAACCTCTGACATAGATAAACGGCCTACTGGTCCCCTTAACTTTGGGGAACTGAATGGGGAACCAAACAAAGAACTGAATCTGTTTACCCTGAGTCTGGAGCAGACCAGTAACCGCAGGACAGACCACAGAACATGGAAGTCATGAGTTAGGCCCAGGGTAACAGTTCTGGGAAGGAGATAATCGATACTAATACATATGAGTAAATGTCATGATATGTTAACCTATAGAGTAAGTGCACCCGAAGATTTATATGGGTGAGGAAATAAGATGTGGGCATGGTAGGCTGGGCCTAGATTCCGGCAGTGGGCAGTACCGGGACCCTATAAGAGGGCTGTGACGATGTGACGCAGCAGGGAGGGGGGAGTGTTGACCTGGGAATGTGCCCTGGGGACGGGAGACCTGAGAGCCTGTCACCGGAGCCAGGATGGGGAGGGGGAGGTAATACCTCTGCCCGGGAATGTGAACAGAGGCTGCAGAAGGGGGCCTGCTGGGGGGGTTTAGTTTCAGTTTGGGGCTGGGTGGAGGAACACAGGGAACCCCAGGGCTGGGGTCTAAGCTCCCTGCTCCCCCAGAAGGACTTCACTGAGGGGTCCTGGGTGTACCCACAAGCTCTGTTTTGGACTGTGTTCCTGTTGTCCAATAAACCTTCTGTTTTACTGGCTGGCTGAGAGTCTCAGTGAATCCCAGGAAGAGGGGTGCAGGGCCTGGACTCCCCCACACTCCGGGACAACTGGTGGCAGCGGTGGGATCTACTGCACCCCGTGAACGGCGCTTCCTGCAGTAAGTGACTGGGGAACAGTAAAACGAAGGGGGATTGACGGGGACCAGGCGTGCTGAAGATTCAGAGAGAGACAGTTTCAGGGGGCGGTTAACCCCTGGGAGTGTGTGACCAGAGAGAAGGACTTTTGCAGTAACAGGGTCCCCCGGGGGATTGCAGCGAGCGGTCCCAGGGGCGGAGGAGTCTGCAGCTCGACCCTGGCAAAGAGGTGGTGACCTCAAGAAGGACTGGCACACTAGGGGCTTTTCCTGGAAACCGTGGACAGCTGCCCGGCCTGCGAGTGGCCAGCCGGGAGATGTACGCTAAACGCCTTAAGAGCGACCTGGTGGAGCTGTGCAGGCAGAGGGGGCTGCGCGTCGGGAGGTCCACCAAGGAACAGCTGATTGCCCAGCTGGAGGAGAGGGATCGCTTGGATGACCCGATCCCTGTCCCTGAGGGAAGCCGCCCGGCGGACGCAGCGTGGGCCCTGGGGCCTGACCAGGCTGGGAGGGGTCAGACTGCTGCCCAGGACACCCCGAGACCCTTCCTACCTATGCCTGGGGGAGGGGTTGTGGGAAGCCCAGCGAATACCGAGGGCCCCCTGACCCCAGCAGCCAGCAGGGGATCCTCCCAGCGGAGCTCCCCATCCCTGGAACGGATGCGGCTGGAATGGGAGAGGGAGAGGAAAATGAGGGAGCTGGAGGATCATGAAAAACAACGTCAACATGAGGAGAAACAACGTCAACATGAGCAGGAGGAGAAGGAGAAACAACGTCAACATGAGCAGGAGGAGAAGGAGAGGGAGCGTCAGGAGAAGGAGAGGGAACGTCAGGAGAAGGAGAGGGAACGTCAACATGAGCAGCAGGAGAAGGAGAAACAAAGACAGCATGAACTGGAGCTGGCCAGGCTGAGGAGCAGTGGGGCCCCGGCTGCGGTGAGTGAGGGGGGACCCAAGACTGCAAGGAGCTTTGATAAGTGCTTCCTGGCCCAGCGGAAGGAGGGGGAGGACATAGATAGCTTCCTGACGGCCTTTGAGAATGCCTGCGAGCTGCACAGGGTTGACCCTGCAGACAGGCTCCAGTTCCTCACCCCCTTACTGGACCCCAAAGCCGTGGAGGTCTACAGCCGGATGACAGGGGCAGAGGCAGGGGACTATGAACTGTTCAAACAGGCCCTGCTCCGTGAGTTTGGGCTGACCCCCGAGATGTACCGGAGAAGGTTCCGGAGTCAGCGTAAAACGCCTGAGGTCACCTACCTACAACTGGTCAACAGGATGCAGGGATATGCCCGCAAGTGGACAGCGGGGGCCCAAACTAAAGAGGACCTGCTTGACCTGTTTGTACTGGAGCACCTGTATGAACAGTGCCCTTCCGACCTGAGGCTGTGGCTGGTGGACAAAAAGCTCGCGAACCCCCAGCATGCAGGGCAGCTGGCCGACGAGTTTGTGAACAGTCGGTCAGGGGGTAGCCGGGAGGAGTCCCAAAAGAACAGGCCCCCCCCGATGCAGAGAGAGAGTCACCATGGGGCCTCCCAGCGGGGAAATAGGGAGAACCCCCTCCAAAGGGGAACGCCTGGTGTCGGGCCCCTCCGACCCGTTCGAGGGGACCAACGTGACCTGAGCTGCTATCACTGTGGCCAGAGAGGCCACGTACGGGCCCAGTGCCCCGGGCTCAGGGACAAACTGAGCAGACCCAACCTACCCAGGGTTAACTGGGTAGGGACTCAGCTGGACGAGGGGCAGGCGACCCAGGAAAGGGGGGCTACCAGTTTGCCACCTGCTCAGGAGGGAAGAGTACCCCCAGCCAGCCCCGCCAGAGGGCTGGAGGCTCTGGACTCAGGGTGCTCGGTTTACAGGGTGGGTGCGGGGCTGTCCCTCCGGAGAGAGTGCCTTGTTCCCCTGGAGGTGGATGGGAGGAAGGTCAATGGATACTGGGATACGGGCGCGGAGGTGACGCTGGCCCGGCCCGAGGTGGTGGCCCCAGATCGGGTGGTGCCCAACACCTACCTGACCCTGACGGGGGTGGGCGGGACCCCATTTAAGGTGCCCGTGGCAAGGGTACACCTGAAATGGGGGACCAAGGAGGGCCCCAAGGATGTGGGGGTACACCACCATTTGCCCACTGAAGTTTTGATGGGGGGAGACCTAGAGGACTGGCCAAGCGACCCCCAGACCGCCCTGGTTGTGACCCGTAGCAGGAGCCGGCGAGGGGCACTGCGACCTGACCCTGGGGAGGGTACCACACTGGAGGCGCGAGACCCTACTCGGGTGGGGAGGGAGCGCCGAGGGGCACGGCTCAGAGAGGCTGCGGCCTCAGACCTGGCCACGGAGGGGGAACCGGGCCCCATCCCTTCCCCAGCCGCTGAGTTCCAGGCCGAGTTGAGGAAAGATCCCTCCTTGCAGAAGCTCAGGGACCTGGCCTGTCACGGAGTGCCCGGGCGATGCTCTGGAACTGCTCCCCATGAAGCCAGTCAGGACTCTGGGGCAGTCGCCTTCCGGTGAGCAGCCTGTCCGCAGGGCAAACAGCTCACACGGCTTCCACCCTCCTGGGGCTGACCTCGGAGCATTCAGCATCCTCTGCCCCTCCGTGTGCTTCCCACAGCAAGACCGCTCAGGCGGGGCTCCTGGGGAAGCCAGAGGGTCCTGCACCCCAACTTCGCAGTCAGACGGGACTCTCAGCCAGCCAGTAAAACAGAGGTTTATTAGACGACAGGAACATGGTCTAAAACAGAGCTTGCAGGTGCAGAGAACAGGACCCCTCAGCTGGGTCCATTTTGGAGGGCAGTGAGCCAGACAACCACGTCTGCACTTCACTCCATGTCCTAGCCAGCCCCAAACTGAAACTCCCTCCAGCCCCCCCTCCTCTGGGCTTTGTTCCTTTCCCAGGCCAGGAGGTCACCTGATTCCTTTGTTCTCCAACCCTTTAGCTCTCACCTTGCAGGGGGGAAGGGTCCAGGCCATCAGTTGCCAGGAAACAGGGTGTCGGCCATTCTCTGTGTCCAGACCCCTGCACACACCTGCCCTCTAGGGCTCTGCAGTGATCATACACCCTTACCCCACCACCTAGATACTTAAGAACTGCATAAGGGAAATTGAGGCACCCCCACAATATTCGGAGGAACCATTAAGAACAGTCCCACTTCGTCACATCTCTCCCCCCTTCGAGATCGAACTGAGCGGGGTCACTTTAGGCGGTGACCTGGGGAAGTTCGAAGCCACCAACGTTCCCATGGATGCCCCAGCGTTTCTGCCATTCCTTGGTAGGAGTTACACCAGGCCCTTCCAGTTTCACGCCCTCCCTTAGGTCGGGGGTGGTCGATAGCACTCGCAGGCCGCATGTGGGAAGGTTTCTGCGGCCCGCCCTTTGGCCACCCCAAAACCCCAGGGGGTCAAACTTGGATTGGGTCTTCTCCCCAACAAGCTGGCCAAACACAGCCACTTGGTTATAGGACTGTTTAAGTTTCTTAACAGCTTTCACTCCATCTGAGACCTTCTCAAAGCTATCCACACTGGGTCTTTCAACAGGACAGTCAGTGGATCCATTCACAACAGAAAATTTCTGGCTGTTAGGAACTGAAACTTTCTTGATTAAATCACTTTCACACCCTTCAGTTGCAGTAAACTGCTTGCAAAGACTCCATGAGGATTCCTTTCCCTAGGGCTTTTCTATGCAACAATTCACCCCTCCCAGAAATTCTGCTCTTACCCTCTTTACCTAGGGCTTGCTCTAGAGGAACACGTTCCTGAGCAACAACAGACTCTTTCTGGGTCTCCCTTACATCCAGAATTACCTATGGCCCGTCCAGTGGATTCCTACACAATCCCCTTTCAGGCAAACTGACAGACTTCCTAGATAAATGGTCAGAAGCCTTCTCCTTCCCTTTGCCACACACAAGTTCAGGAATCTTTTCCTTCTTGCTACAGGTTTCCACACCCTCCATAGGTAACACAATCACATCACCTTCACGCTCTCCTTGTGCCCTGGCTAGGATCTCACCCTGATTAGACAGAGTTGCGACACCCTTTCCCAACCACACACGAGCAACAGGCAAAATACAAGCACCAGAATTGTCTGGTCTCTGGGATTTTACATAGACACTAACTGGATGCGACCTAGTTACAGGGCCATTCTCCTGAGCAGACACAAACTTAGGACCATTCCCTTCCTGGGCTTTAGCTGAATCCAGAACCAGCTCTGAGACAACTGCACAACGCTCAACCATCACAGGCTGCAAGGCCCCTTCTGTCTGCTCCACAGACCAAGAAGAGCCGGACACACTTTCTCCTTTACCAGACACACAGCTTGGGATCTCATTCCCCTTGTCCCAGCACACAAGGCTGGTCACAGACACCTGCTTGGAGATCAGGGTAGCTCCCTCCACAGGCAAGTCAATACCTCTGACAGGCACAGGCACGTTTCCTTCACTGTCCCAATTCTCCACCCAGCTAACAGGTAAGGTCCAGGGACACTCATCTTCCACTCTCCTCGCCTTCCCACCCTGCTGACTGGACAAAGCCATCAGATCACAAGGCTGCCTAGGCTCATCCAAACTTTCCTTACCAAGCACCTTGCCACTCCCCACAGATCCCCTCCCCTGCCTGTGTCTCCCCCCACTCAGCTGGGGTCTCAGCTCCCCCTGTGCTCAGCGCTGCCCTTGCTGTGCCAGTGGGGGTAGGCAGCGAGCTCGCTGCTTTCCTCACTGCATCAGAGCCAGCGTGAGCCCCCTCTCCGGAGTGCAAGGGCGCAGGGAGCATCTCTCTGTCCCACCCAGCCCCAGGGGTCTGCTTACAGGCAGGCAGGTAGCCTGAGCCTAGCGGCTCCTCCCTGCTGCCAGCCAGGTCATCTGCATTTTCACTGACCGTTTCCCTCTCCACCGATTGGTTCCCTGGATTCAAATTCAAACCCTTGGCCGTTACAGGAGCAGGGCCTGGATCCTGTCCCAAAGAGACACAGTTGCCCCACAACAGGGTCTCGCAGCTGGTGTCCTGGAGCACCCCAAAGACCAGCCAGCCCCACCCCTCCTGGGTCTGCACAGGGATCTGGGCCATAGGCAGGGCGAGGGGCTTCGTCCCTGGGACCCTCACCCAGCTCACACAGCCCCTCAACCTCTGAGGCTGCACCACCCAGGGCCTGACAACAGTTCTCTCTGTCCCAGGATCTCGCCACCCCAGGAATGTCTCCCCATTGACCATCACCTTCCGCTCCCACTGGGGGTCCGAGGGGCCTGGCCCCAGGAAACTCCACACAGACATATAGGTTGGGGTCAGGAGTGGGAGCCTGTCCACCTCCCCACCCATCTGGCCGACAGAGTCTATGGCCTTGGGACCCAGCAAGGGAGCTAGACACCGGGGCTTTTCCGCAGGGTCCCCCTGGTTCAAATCTCCAGCCTGCTCAAAGGCAGTGAGGTGGGCATCCACATCCTCCACCTCCTTAACCAGGGGCAGCAATTTAGTCTCGAGGTTCCCTGCGGAACTGGCCCCCCGGGGTCTATCCCCACTCACCCCGGGGAGGTTCCCTAGGCCTCTCCGCTCCCCCACCGCCAGTTCATGCTGCTGCTGCTTCTGCAGCTCTTTCTCGGGCTCTCGCTGTCTCTCACGGTCCTCTAGCTCTCTCGGACTCAGCTCCAATCCCGTCCATCTCCGATCCCCGGATGGGGAACCCGATCGTGAAGACCCTCGTCTGGTCGGGGACAGGAGTCTTGGCGATGCCTGGCTCCCACTCCAGCTGCTCCCAGATCCTGCTATAGCCCCATTTGGGGTCAGGAGTCTGTCCCTTAGAGCGGTCATCCTCCTCCAGCTGCACGATTAACTGTGCTTTGGTGAACTTTCCAATGCTCAACCCTCTCTTTTTGCACAGGGTTACAATGTCCTTCTTCAGGAGACGGTGACAGGCCATCACTCCGCTCTTCCCAAGTTGTTGTGGACTCACAGGCCTGTGTGCTCGCAGCTCCCCACGGTTTCCAGGGAGAACCCCTAGTGTGCCAGCCCTTCTCGAGGTCACCACCTCTTTGCCAGGGTCGAGCTGCAGACTCCTCTGCCCCTGGGACCGCTCGCTGCAGTCCCCCGGGGGACCCTGTTACTGCAAAAGTCCTTTTCTCTGGTCACACAATCCTAGGGGTTAACCGCCCCCTGAAACCGTCTCTCTCTGAATCTTCAGCACGCCTAGTCCCCATCAATCCCCCTTTGTTTTACTGCTCCCCAGTCACTTACTGCAGGAAGCGCCATCCACGGGGTGCAGTAGATCCCACCGCTGCCACCAGTTGTCACGGAGTGCCCGGGCGATGCTCTGGAACTGCTCCCCATGAAGCCAGTCAGGACTCTGGGGCAGTCGCCTTCCGGTGAGCAGCCTGTCCGCAGGGCAAACAGCTCACACGGCTTCCACCTTCCTGGGGCTGACCTCGGAGCATTCAGCATCCTCTGCCCCTCCGTGTGCTTCCCACAGCGAGACCGCTCAGGCGGGGCTCCTGGGGAAGCCAGAGGGTCCTGCACCCCAACTTCGCAGTCAGACGGGACTCTCAGCCAGCCAGTAAAACAGAGGTTTATTAGACGACAGGAACATGGTCTAAAACAGAGCTTGCAGGTGCAGAGAACAGGACCCCTCAGCTGGGTCCATTTTGGAGGGCAGTGAGCCAGACAACCACGTCTGCACTTCACTCCATGTCCTAGCCAGCCCCAAACTGAAACTCCCTCCAGCCCCCCCCTCCTCTGGGCTTTGTTCCTTTCCCAGGCCAGGAGGTCACCTGATTCCTTTGTTCTCCAACCCTTTAGCTCTCACCTTGCAGGGGGGAAGGGTCCAGGCCATCAGTTGCCAGGAAACAGGGTGTCGGCCATTCTCTGTGTCCAGACCCCTGCACACACCTGCCCTCTAGGGCTCTGCAGTGATCATACACCCTTACCCCACCACCTAGATACTTAAGAACTGCATAAGGGAAATTGAGGCACCCCCACAATATTCGGAGGAACCATTAAGAACAGTCCCACTTCGTCACATCGCCGACCTCAGTGAGGGACGGACCATGAGGAGAGGCTGCCAGGAGAGGTTCCTGTGGGAGAAGGGGTTCCTGTACCGAGAATGGGCTCCCCCAGGGGAAGGGGAGTCCTGTGGGATCAGGAGGCAGCTGGTGGTCCCCCAGAAGTACCGCCGCAAGCTCCTGTCCTTGGCCCATGACATCCCCCTCCCAGGGCACCAGGGAATCCGGCGCACCCGGCAGAGGTTGCTACAGAACTTTTACTGGCCCGGGGTCTTTACCACCGTCCGGCAGTATTGCCGATCCTGTGACCCCTGTCAGAGGGTGGGGAAGGCCCGGGACAAGGGGAAAGCGGCGTTGAGACCTTTGCCCATCATAGAGGAGCCTTTCCAGAAGGTGGCCATGGACATCGTGGGGCCTCTCAGCAAGACGACCCGGTCGGGGAAGAAATACATTCTGGTGGTGGTAGATTTCGCCACCCGCTACCCCGAGGCAGTGCCCTTAGCTTCCATTGAAGCAGACACCGTGGCAGATGCGCTCCTGACCATTTTCAGCCGAGTGGGGTTCCCCAGGGAAGTCTTGACAGACCAAGGGTCCAACTTCATGTCGGCCCTGCTCCGGTGCTTGTGGGAGAAATGTGGGGTCCGGCATGACTGGGCCTCAGCGTATCACCCCCAGTCCAATGGGCTGGTGGAGAGGTTTAACGGGACGCTAAAGATGATGCTGAAAACCTTTATGAACCAGCACCCGCAGGATTGGGACAAGTACTTACCTCACCTGCTGTTCGCGTACAGGGAGGTGCCCCAGGAGTCTACCGGATTTTCGCCTTTCGAACTGTTATATGGAAGGAGGGTGAGGGGCCCCCTGGACCTGATGAGAGACGAGTGGGAGGGGAAGGCCACTCCCGATGGAGAGTCAGTGGTGGAGTATGTCCTGACCTTCCGAGAGAGACTGGCTGAACTCATGGGCCTGGCCAGGGAGAATCTGGCCAGAGCCCAGAGGAAGCAGAAGGTCTGGTATGACCGCACGGCGCGGGCCCGTGCCTACGCCACCGGGGATCAGGTGATGGTTCTCATCCCCGTGAGAAAGAACAAACTACAGGCCGCCTGGGAGGGCCCGTTCAAGGTCGTCAAGCAGCTCAATGAGGTAAACTATGTGGTGGAGCTGTCGAACCGGGCCCACCACCGCCGGGTGTACCATGTGAATATGATGAAGCCATATTATGCCAGGGGGAATGTGGTGTTAGCTGTGTGTGGTCAGTGGGAGGAGCAGGGAGATGACCCTTTAGTAGATCTATTCCCTGGGACCAGAGCTGGTTCCCCCCTGGAAACAATCCCCCTCTCGGATCAGCTCACCCCTGCCCAGCAAGCTGAGGTCAGGGGGGTGCTGCATCCGTACCGACAGCTGTTTTCCAACCAGCCTGGACGCACTAATCTGACTGTCCACCGGGTGCAGACAGGGTCGCACCCGCCGATAAGATGCTCCCCCTTCCGAGTCACAGGGAAAACTGCTCAGGACCTGGAAAGAGAGGTCCGGGACATGCTGGCTTTGGGGGTGATCCAGCCATCGGCCAGCCCTTGGGCCTCGCCGGTGGTGCTGGTCCCCAAAAAGGATGGGTCAGTCCGGTTCTGTGTGGACTATCGGAAGCTCAATGCCATCACTGTATCGGATGCCTACCCCATGCCCAGGCCGGACGAGCTCCTAGACAAGCTGGGAGGAGCTCGGTACCTTACCACCATGGACCTTACAAAGGGCTACTGGCAAGTGCCGCTGGATGCAGATGCCCGGCTGAAATCGGCCTTTATCACCCCTCTGGGGCTCTATGAGTTTCTGACCCTGCCTTTCGGCCTCAAGGGAGCGCCGGCCATCTTCCAGCGCCTGGTGGACCAGCTCCTGAGGGGGATGGAGAGTTTTGCCGTGGCGTATATTGACGACATCTGTGTCTTTAGCCAGACCTGGGAGGACCACGTGTCCCAGGTTAGACAAGTGCTGGACCGACTCCAGGGGGCTGGGCTGACTGTCAAAGCGGAGAAGTGCAAGGTGGGGATGGCTGAAGTATCTTACCTGGGCCATCGGGTGGGGAGCGGCCGCCTAAAGCCGGAACCGGCCAAGGTGGAGGTGATCAGAGACTGGCCCGCTCCCCACACCAAAAAGCAGGTCCAAGCCTTTATTGGGATGGCAGGATACTACCGAAGATTTGTGCCCCACTTTAGCGCCATAGCCACCCCCATCATTGAGCTATGCAAGAAGGGGAAGCCAGACAAGGTGGTCTGGACCGAGCACTGCTAGGAGGCTTTCCGGGTGCTGAAGGAGGCTCTGGTTAGGGGCCCGGTTCTGGCAAACCCAGATTTTGACAAGACCTTTGTGGTATTCACCGACGCCTCCGACACGGGACTGGGGGCGGTGCTAATGCAGGAGGATGAAAAGGGGGAGAGACACCCCATCGTGTACCTGAGCAAGAAGTTGCTACCCCGGGAGCAACACTACGCGGCCATCGAGAAGGAGTGCCTGGCCATGGTGTGGGCCCTCAAGAAACTAGAGCCCTATCTCTTCGGGCGACACTTCACCGTCTACACCGACCACTCTCCCCTGACCTGGCTGCACCAGATGAAAGGAGCCAACGCCAAGCTCCTGAGGTGGAGCCTGCTCCTGCAGGATTACGACATGGACGTGGTCCATGTGAAGGGAAGTGCCAACCTGATAGCGGATGCGCTGTCCCGGAGAGGGGGCCCCGAACTTCCCCAGGTCACTGGTCACAGTGACCCCGCTCAGTTCAGTCTCGAAGGGGGGAGAGATGTGACGATGTGACGCAGCAGGGAGGGGGGAGTGTTGACCTGGGAATGTGCCCTGGGGACGGGAGACCTGAGAGCCTGTCACCGGAGCCAGGATGGGGAGGGGGAGGTAATACCTCTGCCCGGGAATGTGAACAGAGGCTGCAGAAGGGGGCCTGCTGGGGGGGTTTAGTTTCAGTTTGGGGCTGGGTGGAGGAACACAGGGAACCCCAGGGCTGGGGTCTAAGCTCCCTGCTCCCCCAGAAGGACTTCACTGAGGGGTCCTGGGTGTACCCACAAGCTCTGTTTTGGACTGTGTTCCTGTTGTCCAATAAACCTTCTGTTTTACTGGCTGGCTGAGAGTCTCAGTGAATCCCAGGAAGAGGGGTGCAGGGCCTGGACTCCCCCACACTCCGGGACAAGGGCAAACAACCATGCAAGATGGTCGCATTTTCTTATTTTCTGTCAAGCTACCAGATCAGCTTTGCAATACAGCCTGGCTACTGAACACTCGAACCTAATCCCGACCAGTTTGGGAAGCCTGGACCATCAGTTCCTCGGGCCTGCCAGAGACAAGGCTGGTCCTCTGTCTCCTACTACCGGGTCTTCAGGGAAGGGTGTGAGTATACTAGCTTAAGTAGTCTTTTCGAATAGAAATGTTACCCCCAGGTGTCATAGAATTATATTACTTCTTTGTGACTCTGTGTTTTGTAGGGTTTATGCTTCTTACATTTATTTTAATAAAGATCTTAACAAGTTAGTATTGTCCTCAGCATAAGTGTCCTTACCATACGTATACCCTGAGAGTCCTCTCACGATATCGAACTCTCTGTGCTCTCTATCCCTGTAGCCTGAATTGGGACAAGAACCTAAAACATCTTCTGATCAGATCAGTGATGAGCCAGAATAAACTAGCCCATAAATTCAGGTCAACACCAGCTTTGGGAAGGGAGTGGGGTCTAGTGTTTAGAGCACGGGGGTTGGGGAGTCAGGATACTGGGGTTCTATTTTTGACTCTGCTACTGACTCCCTGTGTGACCTTAGTCAAGTGCCTTCCCCTCCTGGTGCCTAATTCCCCCATCTGTTTAATGAGGTTAATAATGCCACTCTCCCATTAGCTCTGCATTACGCCCGGCAGTGGGTGGTGATACATGTGCAGGGAGTGCCATGGCAGTGGAGCTGCTGCCAAGAAGGCTGTGCCCCCTCTCCCAGAGCTCGCCCACATGGGGGATGCATCCAAACTTCCCCGTCACCATCCCCACAGAGAGAGCTGTTCCGTGATGGGGCCCAGGTCTGGCTCAGCTGGGGACAAGGGTCTCCGACTGTGATGAAGTGGGACTGTTCTTAATGTTTCCTCTGAATACTGTAGGGGTGCCTCAGTTTCCCCTATGCATTTCTTAAGTCTCTAGGGGGTGGGATAAGGGGGTGTAATTCTTGCAGAGCAAAGGGCCAGGGTACATAAATGGTGACACACTGTCTCCTGGCAACTGATGGCCTGGGCCTTTCCCTCCTGCAAGGTGAAAGCTAAAGGGTTGGAGAACAAAGGAATCCAGTGACCTCCTGGCCTGGGAAAGGGGCAAAGCCCAGAGGAGGAGGGGCTGGAGGGAGTTTCAAGTTTGGGGCTGGCTGGGACATGGAGTGAAGTGCAGACGGGGTTGTCTGGCTCACTGCCCCCCAAAATGGACCCAGCTGAGGGGTCCGGTTCTCTGCACCTACAAGCTCTGGTTTAGACCATGTTCCTGTCGTCTAATAAACCTTCTGTTTTACTGGCTGGCTGAGAATCACGTCTGACTGCGAAGTTTGGGCGCAGGACCCTCTGGCTTCCCCAGGACCCCGCCTGGGTGGACTCGCTGTGGGAAGCGCAGGAGGGGCAGAGGAGGCTGAATGCTCCGAGGTCAGACCCAGGAAGGTGGAAGCCGGGTGAGCTGTGTGTCCTGCAGACAGTCTGCTCCCAGAGAGGAGACTCCCCGGAGTCCTGCCTGGCTTCGTAGGGAGCAGTTCCAGAGCATCGCCCGGGGACTCCATGGCACAGACCCAATCCCGTAGGGGCGAGAGAGGGGTGCCCCAGGGCCACGTGGCCTGGCTTGTCCTGTATTGCTTAGCAGGTGCCCTCCAGCTGCCCACCGCCGGGCTGGCTCCTGGGCAAAAGTGACGTCAGTCTCTGAACCTGGAGGTGACGAATGCAAGCGTTGCTAGGGCCAGCCCATGTCTGAGGCGGGACTGCACCCACCCCCCAGCCCTCGCCAGCAAGTCCGGGACCCCCCCGGGGCTGCCTTTGGGCTTGATGCCCTGAGGACAGACGCCCTCTAGCGGGATTAGCCAGTGCTGGGAAGTGTCCCGCTGCACCCGGTGCCACGGGGTTAGCTGGGTCCAGGCGTGGCTGGAGTGGCTGGGCAGTCGGCCTGGAAGGGACCTGGCGAGGTCATCGCAGCCCCCTGAACTGAGACCTGGCCATGCGAACCTAGACCAGCCCTGGCCAGGGTTTGTCCAGCCCGGGCTTAAAAACCTCCAGTGACAGGGATCCCACAACCCCCCTGGGAAGCCGGTTCCAGAGCTGAACGGCCCTGAGAGTTAGAAAGTTTCACCTAATATCTAACGTAAATCTCCCGTGCTGCAGATTAAGCCCGTTACTGTTTGTCCTGCCATCAGCAGCCATGGGGAACAAGCAATCGCTGGCCTCTTTACACCAGCCCTTCCCAGATTTGAAGACTGTTCTCAAGTCCCCCCTTCCTGTCTTCTTTTCTCCAGACTGAACATGCCCAGGGTTTTCACCTTTCCTCACAGCTCAGGTTTGCTAAACCTTTGGTCAGGTTTGTTGCTCTCCTCTGGACTTGCTCCAATTTGTCCACCTCTTTCCTGAAGTGCAGCGCCCAGAACTGGACACAGGCCTCACCAGTGCCGAGCAGAGTGGGTCAGTTACCGCCTGTGTCTTACATACAACACTCCTGTTAATACCAGAGTAAGACTGGCCTTTCCGCAGCTGCAGCATGCTGTTGACTTGTATTTGATCTGTGATCCACTAGTCCCCCCAGATCCCAGTTTGTAGGTGTGCATTTGAGTTTTCCTCCCTACCTGCTGCACTTTGCACTTATCTTGCATTTAATCTTGTTGATCTCCGACCAGTTCTCCAATTAGTCAAGGTGGTTTTGGATTCTAATCCTGCCTCCAAAGTGCCTGGGACCTCTCCCAGCTTGGTGCCATGTGCACATTTCATAAGCATCCTCTCCACGTCGTGACTGAAAATATTGAACAACACCAGACCCAGGACTGGCCCCCGCAGTACCCCCCAGATAAGCCTTCCCACTTGGACAATGAACCATTGATAACCACTGTCTGAGTAGGGTCTTTCAGCCGGTTGTGCACCCACCATCTAGTGATTTTATCTAGTTCCGTGGTTCTCAACCAGGGGTCTGGGGTCCCCTAGGGGGCTGCAAGCAGGTTTCAGGCGGTCCGCCAAGCAGGGCCAGAATTAGACTCGCTGGGGCCCAGGGCAGAAAGCCGAAGCCCGGGGCCCTGAGCCCCACCACCCGGGACTGAAGTTGAAGTCTGAGCAATGTCGTTTGTGGGGACCCCTGTGGCATGGGGCCCCCGGCAACTGCCCTGCTTGCTGCCCCCTAACACCGGCCCTGGCTTTTTGTATGCAGTTGTTGTGGCACTGATGGGCCGTGGAGTTTTTATTGCATGTTGGTGGTGTGTAAGGGGGGAGGCTCAAAAAGAAAAAGGTTGAAAACCAGGATCTAGATTACATTTCCCCAGCTTGTTTATGAAACTGTCACGTGGGACTGTGCCAAAAGCCTTACTGGTATCAAGATACATCGCGTCCATGCTCCCCACCGCCACTGGGCCGGCAGCCCTGTCGAAGAGACGTACAGTTGTGTCACTGTGGGGCCCGGGAGACCGAGGCATCTCACGATGTGTCCTAGTGATGAGGGAGCCGGATGAGGAAGGGGGCTCAAAAAGGCCAAGGCAGGGAACTTCTCTCCTGGCCAGCCCCATGATCTCCAGCCAGCCCAGGCTGCCCCACAGTCTGTGACCCAGCCATGGGTCCCAGAGCACTGGAGTTTCTAGCAGAGAGCATCTCCCCCCAGCTGTTAGCTCCGGCATCTGGCATCACTCCCAAGGAAGGCTGGTCCAGTTGCTGGCTAATATTTCTAATGACTCTGCGGAGGACGGGGCTGGGACGTGTGCCTTGGTTGTCCATTCTTTTTGTGCTGGAAATGGCCCACCTTGATTATCATACACATTGTAAAGAGAGTGGTCACTTTGCATGGGCTATTACCAGCAGGAGAGTGAGTTTGTCTGTGGGGGGGCGGAGGGTGAGAAAACCTGGATTTGTGCTGGAAATGGCCCAACTTGATGATCACTTTAGATAAGCTATTACCAGCAGGAGAGTGGGGTGGGAGGAGGTATTGTTTCATGGTCTCTGTGTATATAATGTCTTCTGCAGTTTCCACAGTATGCATCCGATGAAGTGAGCTGTAGCTCACGAAAGCTCACGCTCAAATAAATTGGTTAGTCTCTAAGGTGCCACAAGTCCTCCTTTTCATTCTTCCCTGGTTACCCACAACTTTTATAGCCACTTCTGAAATGCTGGGCCAGCGCTGGTCCTGCCAGGAGAAGGTCCCAGTGGGTGAGGAAGGGATGAGCCGGCGCCGGGAAATGAGAACCCACCAGAGCCCTCTTGGAGGTTTGGGGAGGCATCTGCTCCTCCCTGCTGTCTCTGCATGGCCAAGCTGCTCCGGAGCGATGCTTCTCCTGAAGAATGCTGTTCTGCTCTGAGCCCCAAGCCCTGAGCCCTGGCCCTGCTGGCTTCAAAGCATCAGTCGAGTTTGGCACAGGGCCCCCAGGAGCAGCAGCAGCTTCAGGTGCTTGCCGAAACCCAGCAAAGCATTTGAAGTGCCGGCCGGCATTAGCTGCCTGTCCCCCACCCAGGAAAGCCGAGGAGGGAGTGCCGCTGGGAAGCGGTGAGAAACCTCCCGAGGAATGTGGGTGCGATGGAGCGCGGCGGGGCGGGAGAATCGGAGGAGACGCTTGCTGATGTGGCCACCAGAGCTCTCAAACCACGCTGGGTGAGCAGCCTCCAAGGAGAATCTGGGCTGCTGACAGGGCTGGCGTGGGTGAGTCAACAGGGGATGGGCAGCACAGAAGCTAGAGATGACACAGACCTGTTAGGTCCTGCAGTCCATCCCCAGGGACCAGGGCACAGTTACGCTCCACCGCGCATCATCTAGGGCTCTGTGCCACCTAGTTTTAAATGTCCTGAGTGATGTGGCTCCCGGCCCTTCCCCGGGGGATAAGTTCCGGTCTGGATCCATCCCCCTGTTGGAGAACAATGGGCCCCCAGCCTCCCCCTGGGGATGATTTCCTGGTTCAACACATCTTCCTGTCTGGAAGTTTCCCAGATGCAATTCTGCTGTCCTGATTAACCCAGCACGTGCCACTCTAAATAATTCCTCTCCCTTCTGGATGTTCATGTCACCCACACTGGGAAGCATAGGTCTTTGTCCCCCTCCAATGGTTGGTCACTTTATGAGAATAAGAGTCTACTACTGCTGCCAGCTAGAGGAGCTACTCCCTTAGCTCAAGTTGTAGACCCTGAGTTCAGTTCCCCGCTCTTCTTGTTGTTTGCGGATGCCGGGAGAAGAATGGCCATGGCAGCAGGAAGAGTCAGCAGCAGAGTACGGAGAAGAACCCAGGAGTCCTGTGTTCACCTGCCTCTGACAGCAACACCTGAACTCAGCTGGCCAGTCTTCCTTTCAATAACCAATGAAATGCTGCACGGTGTGATCATCCTAGCCAATCAGAACTTTCCAGGGGGAGCCTGTGTCATTATGGGCTGTATCTGCCAGCCAGCTGATCCACAGCCATTGCCTATGGCAGGAGTTGGGGGCGGGGGGGAGTGCTGCGGCCTCTGCTCAGGGTTAAAGGTGCATTTGGGGGGCTCTGTAAGTGCCTCAACCTCAGGATGCCAAGAGCGCGGGCTGGCGACCTCCTGGAGGGAGCCAGGGTGAAGGGAGCGGGTTGCCCCTGGCTCCGGCCAATCGGAAAGGGAGGGGGAGCAAACGTGGGCCCAGTCGTAGGAGGTGATGAGTTTGCCTGAGTCACCGGTGGGCTGAGATGCAGTGAGATGACCGAGCACTGCTGGGCTAGGGCATCGCTCTCTGGTGACTAATGTCACAGGCACAGGCCAGGCCACCCCACACCCTCCCCACGGGAGCAGCCCCCCACAGTAGGGATGAGTTGGACAGCTTTTCCCTTCGGCCATGGCAGCAAAGGCTGGGGGGTGGTGCTGGAACCATTGGCCACCCCGGAGGACGGAGCAGGCTGTTCTCCAGAAGCTGGGAGGGGACGACAGGGGATGGATCAATCGATGATTCCCTTTTCCGTTCATTCCCTCTGGGGCACCTGGAACAGTCACTGTCGGAAGACAGGATACTGGGGTAGATGGACCATTGATCTGACCCAATATGGCCGTTCTTACATAAAAATAATTATAATAATAAAAAAGTTTAGTGCAGAAACTCCCCAAGATAATGACCTCTTGAGCCAGTGATGATGTGAGATAATGACCTGGGCAAATAATGCATTTTAAAAATCTTGGCCCACTAGGAAACATATATTTATATAAGTTTCCCAGTCACAGAACTAGCTTCTGGAGAAAAGTCACTAAAACACATAGTCCAGTGCTCTGGCTGCCGTTGTTTGTCGTGCCACCCTTCACTTTATTGCTCTGCCCCAATGGCCCTGCGCCATCACCTTCTGCGGCCACCTGCCACGGTGACCTCTGCGAGTCGGCCTCTCCCCCGGCACTCCGTGAGTTCAGCTCTCGGGGCGGGAGCCTCGGTGCTCGTGCAGGCCGGGCCGTCTCTTCCACAGAAACCAGGTCCCACAGCCGGTCTAAACACTGAGTATCAGAGATTTCAGCTCTAGGGGTCACGTAACAAACCAAAAACTCTCTATGGAGCCTAATCAGCTCTGTCTTTAAACAGTGGGCAGGGGCAGGTCCCCACCCGCTCTCTCGATGCCCTCAATCAGCACAGGCTAAGGACAGTTCTACTGCCCTTTACTCCTACAATAAAAACATTTCATTACCCCCCCCCCCCCGCATTCAAGTGATTTGTAACCCAGCCCCAGCCAAAATCCATCACTTGAGCAACACGGCTCTGTTTGCTGGATACCTGGGTAGATTAGGTGTGAATGTAAATACAATCTGGTCCTGAAGCCTCCCCCCCGCCCCAGCTCATCACGAGCTGTCAGGGAGAGCTCCTTTAGACTTGGCTTACAAATCATCATTTGAAATGGTTAGGCTGGCCAGCATCACCGACAGGAAGGCACTGACATGGTCATTAAAAAGAACAGCTGTAGAAGGAAGCTCGTCTTGTCTTCATACTTTTCAAATCTGTGATACTTTTTCAGATACAGGTATTTTATCATACCCTGCATATGCTTTTAAAGTGTGTATTAATGTTTCAATTTAAATTCAAATGTCCAAACAATCATTAAATTGGCAACACTGCATGTAATTTGTTCATAAAACTGGGGGTGGGGGGTGGTTGGAAAATTCGGGGGGGGGTAGGGAAATCCCTGCAGGGACTCCTCCGTGCCCCCTCCTGGCTGGGGGATCCTTCTGGGCCCCCTCAGCGGGCGAGCCTGGGGGCGGCCTGGCTCCAGGAGCACGGGGCAGAGCGGCCGGGTGCCCAGAGCTGCCACGGGCCTGTATCCGCAGCGGCTGGCTGGCGCGGCTGCCCAGGTCCTACCGGTGACAGGTGAATTCTGCCCTGGCCACTCCTGCAGCCCTTCCCCACCAACACGGGAACCTACCCCTAAGTGGAGCCGGTTACTGGCAGCCCCCATTTACACAGCAAACCCCGACAGGGCAAGGCCTGGAGCTGAGCAGGTTAGTGTTCCCTGGGCCCCTCCTCTCCGACCCACCCCCAGGGGCGGCTCCGCCCGGCCCCTGCCCACCAAGTGAGGGACCCCCAGCGATATCTGGGACACCCCCTTCCCCACAGGCACTGAGCCCTTGTCCGGGGACGATAAGGGCCCAGCAGCCGGCACTGGGACGCCAGGGCGCCAGAGACAAGGGGCTGGATCCTGGAGCCAGGAGTTTGCGGAGCCAGGCCCAGTGCTGCTCCCCGGGCTGCCGGTTGCTTTGGGGTTTCGCAGCTGGGAGCGAGGGTACGGCTGGGTCCCAAGAGAGGAGCAAAGGCTGGAGCTAGCCAGGGGCACTGCAGGGAAAGGGGACCCACAGACAGCTGCAGAAATAGGGGGAGGAGCCAGGGCACCCAGAGAAACGCGGGGGGCGGGTTACTGGGGGTAGGGGGGCAGGTCGGTTTGCCGGTGCTGTGGAAAGATCCCCTTGCCCCACCCCCAGTCAGATCACTCGAGGGGGGGGCGATTTTATGGGCAGCATGGACCCCCTCCCTCCATCCCCGCACAGGGACTGGCGAGCTCCTTCCCACTGGCCAGCGTGGGGGGCTCTGTACCTTGGGTCCCGCCCGGAGCCCTGCACTCCGCTGCCCCGGCCCATCCCGCACTGCGACCCCGCACCCGCCCTGCGGATGAGCCGGGGCGGTGGCAGGTCTGGGACGCTGCAGAGCCGGAGGGGCCGCAGGGCAGGAGCCGGGGAGCTGCCCGGAGCAGCAGGTGCAGGCTGGGTGCCGCGCGTCGCTCTGCTGGCGGCCAAAGTTACCGGGGATGGCAGCGCTTCCCCGGCAGCCCGGCCGGCGGCCGCCCCCCGGCTCCGGCCACCCCAGCCGCCCGGAGGGAACCAGGGCCAGTTTACGCTCCCAGAAATCAGCGGCTCTGAGGCCCAGCGGGGCGGAGAGACTGGTCCAGGCGCACGCAGGGAGTCGGTGGCAGAACTGAGCCCGGATCTCCTGAGTCCCAGCCCGGTGCATTAACCCCCAGGCCACCTTCCGTCCACCAGCGGCCGGGCTGGGCTCGCTGCAAAGGGAGGTAGTCTCTGGAGGGGAGTCTCTCCGATCTCCGGCCTGGGACTATTTCGGAGCACTACCTGCGCCCCCCCCCCCCCCCACACACACACAGGGTGTTTCTCTCCCCACAGCCCGTTACCAGGCCTGGAAAGGTCCCGCCCGGCAGAGAGACTTGGCCTGAGCGCCGCGTCCCTGGCAGGCCGGCTCGCTCGGGCAGGAACAGAGCCGTGTGGACACAGCCAGCTCCCCACTGCAACAACCGGCAGATCTGAGGCAGAGCCCCCAGGCCAGCCGCTGACACCTGGCCCCACATGCAAACCGCCGGCCCAGGGTTACCGGGACGCAGGGAATAAGGGGCGCTTAGTTAGAGGGAAACAGCAGAGCCGGAGCCCCACGGCTCCCCCCACCCATCACAACCCCACCGCATGCCGGAGACCGCTCCGGCCCCCCGGCGCTGTGGCGAGCATCAGTGCCAGCGGCTGCACCTTTCCAGGCAGGGCCCAAGGCGGCCGGGGGGCTCCGGGGAGCAGACTTCAGGGATGTGAGCAAGGTACAAGCCGAGACAGGGACTCGCAGCAGCCACACGCTATCTCCATCAGCACAGCCATACGCCTAGGGGATTTACACACCCACCTCCAACGTGCTATCTCCATCAGCACAGCCACACGCCTAGGGGATTTACACACCCACCTCCAACGTGCTATCTCCATCAGCACAGCCATACGCCTAGGGGATTTACACACCCACCTCCAACGTGCTATCTCCATCAGCACAGCCATACGCCTAGGGGATTTACACACCCACCTCCAACGTGCTATCTCCATCAGCACAGCCATACGCCTAGGGGATTTACACACCCACCTCCAACGTGCTATCTCCATCAGCACAGCCATACGCCTAGGGGATTTACACACCCACCTCCAACGTGCTATCTCCATCAGCACAGCCACACGCCTAGGGGATTTACACACCCACCTCCAACGTGCTATCTCCATCAGCACAGCCATACGCCTAGGGGATTTACACACCCACCTCCAACGTGCTATCTCCATCAGAACAGCCATACGCCTAGGTGACTTACACACCCACCTCCAACGTGCTATCTCCCTCAGCACAGCCACACGCCTAGGGGATTTACACACCCACCTCCAACGTGCTATCTCCATCAGAACAGCCATACGCCTAGGGGATTTACACACCCACCTCCAACGTGCTATCTCCATCAGCACAGCCATACGCCTAGGGGATTTACACACCCACCTCCAACGTGCTATCTCCCTCAGCACAGCCACACGCCTAGGGGATTTACACACCCACCTCCAACGTGCTATCTCCATCAGCACAGCCACACGCCTAGGGGATTTACACACCCACCTCCAACATTCTATCTCCATCAGCACAGCCATACGCCTAGGGGATTTACACCCACAGGCTGTCTCCATCAGCACAGCCATACGCCATGGGGATTTGCACACACACCTCCCCCTCCATGCACACACCCTCACCTCCATTCACTCACACATCTGCACACCCACCTTGGCAGGCCCAGCCCTCTCAAAACCAGGCACACCCCAGCCATGCTCCCAGACCACATCCATAGACACATCTTCACAACCATGCTGTCAGGCCCACACCCCTCATCCAGCTACACCCACGCGCACACACACACACACACACACATACCACATCCATGACCTCAGCCAGCCAGCCACACATGTCCATACCCCTATATCCATGCACACTTTCACATCCACAGGCATGCATAACCAGCGATGTACACCCCTATATATCCATGCACGCACACCTCCATCCACACCCCTATGTATCCATGTGCACACGCACACACGCATCCATGCACCCCCCTATAGATCCATGCACACGCACCCACCCGCCCCACCCATGCACCAACACCTCCACCCCCGCCCCGCCCCGTCCGCACGCCCCCTCCCCGGCAGGCCGTGTGTGGCACGCTCCCTCCCCGCCCCGCCTGCCCCGCTGCCGCTGCCATCCTCTGCCCCCGTCCTTCCCCTGCGGGCTCCTGCCCAGACGTGTCGGGACGAGGGCTCCGGGCGCCAAGGAACGCAGCGCGCGGCGCGATCCCAGGCAGAGCAGCCGCCGCAGCCCCTGTGCGAGGCCGGCCCGGACCCTGCCCGCTGCGCTCTTCGCCAGGGGACGGTCCCAGGCGGCTGCGGGGCGCAGGGAGGCGCTGAGCCGGAGGCAGCTGGAGAAAGCGGCGGGGAGGAGGGAGCAGCTGGGGCTCCACTTGCGCCTAAGAGATCCAGGGGAGCTTGCCCCCCCCACAAGGAGAGACACCCCCCCGCGCGCCCAGCCCCAGGGACCGGAGCGCCCCGCCCGGGGCGCACAGGACGGGGAGCTCTGAGCAAAGCGAGGCAGAGTGACAAAGAGGGAAGCCAAGGGGGGCTGGGCAGGGGGGCAGCCTGCCCCCTCATTCTGCCTCTGCCAGCAGCCTGCAGCTAGGCCCCCCTCCCCCCACTGGAGACTTGGGTGGGGGGCGGAGGGGCAGGACCTGTCCACATGGAGCCTGGAATGAGAGCAGCTCTCCCCCCTGCAAGCAGCCAGCAGCTCCTTGGAACTTGGATGTCCTGGTAGAGGGGGGAGCGGCCCTGCCTGGCCCATGTAGTTGGGGTTGTGTTGGGGGTGGGGGGCTATGGGCTGCCTGCGGCGAGGATGGCCCCGTCCTTCTGGGACTGTCAACCCACCAATCCAGGCGGGGGATCCCTGAGGTCCTGAATAGCAGAGGGAAGTGCAAGAAGCAGCGAGAAGAGACAAGAACCAGCAGCAGCCGGGGAAACCACCACGGGAAACCCAAAGGCCCCACCGCAAACCCGAGCCCGGCGCGGCTGCCAAGCCCCGCACCGAGCCAGCGGGACACGAGATGGGTCTGGCCCTGCTGCCCGGGTTCTGCCCCCTGCTTCTCCTCGGCCTCTGGCTGCGAAGGTAAGAGAACTCCCGCCGCGCTCGGGCTCCCACTTCTAAACTCGCCTGTTTTTAGCCGTGGTGGGGCCTTTAGGACCCAGGCTTGTGTCTTGGCCAATGGTCCCTCGGCAGCTGCCCCGTGCTCCCGGGAGATGAACCGCGCACCCGCACACGGGCCCTAGGAGAGGAGATGTCACTTCGGAGCCTTGTGATAATCACAGCGCCCTGTGCCTCTCCGGAATGCAACGTTTAACCAGATTGTCTCTGTTCTGTGACTGATTCGGGAGGATTATTTCCCCCGTGTGCTAACCCCCCTCCACCCCCGCCTGCTCCAGATAATCCGGGCTGCGGCTGATCGTTTCCCTTCCTAGAGATCTCCTCCGTCGTGTGGAAATTCTCCCCGCAGGGGGATTTGCTTTTCCTCGCCAGTGCCATGGAAGCCGCCTCTGCTCGGCCTTGCTTTCTGGGTCAGGCGCTGATTGGAGGACCAGCCGGGCGAGGGCCTGACTCCCGGCTCACCTCCACCGCGGCGTAAACCGGGAGCCGCGTCCCTCGCGTTGCCCCGTGCGGAACCCCGGCGGAAGCCAGGTCAGAGCCCAGCCCCTGCCGGGCCCACCTGGACCGCAGAGCAAACCCCGGGAAGGGGGAATTGTGCGTGTGAGGTGGGGACGGTCTGCTCGCCCAGGGCTCGGAGACAGAGCCCAGCGGCTCCTGTCCGGCTCCGAATCGGGTCCTCTCCTGCTGTAGCATGTGGAGAAAATAAGTTCAGAACCAGCTGTCCCGCCACCTGCTCGTGTCTAAAGGTAGCGTCCCCCGGCCAGGCCGGGCTGCCTAATCGGCTCCGCTCGCCCGCCGGCAAATGACTAACAATTCAGGGCTAAGGAGGGAGTTTTGTCCAAACTGAGGCCCAGGACTCCTGGGTTCTTTCCCCAGCTCTCTCACTGCCTTGCCGGCCGAGGTGGGCCAAGTTGTGTCCCGGGGTCGGTTCTAGGGTCCCAAGATTGGGGGGAGTGGGTATTTGGCGGAGCTCAGCTGTCCCTATTTAAAAAACAACCTCCCAGGAGTCGAGGGGCTAGATGGACCCCTGGAAAATCTTGGATTCACGCCTACAAGCCAGTCCATGTGGCTGCCGGGGCGGCATTTTGCTGGGGTTTATTGAACACGAAGACTCGCACTCTAGGCCAAGCTCCGTGCCTCTGACGGTCTCCTGGGGGATTGTTTGCCTTTCCTGGGCTGGACAGAGGGGGGTTTCTGGGGGAGGTGCGGGGCGCTCACCGACCAGCCCCTGTGCACGGCGGGGTTCGGGAAACGCCTGGAGAGCCTGGCGCTGGGCCCTACAAATGGAAGCGCAGCTGGGGGGTGTTGTTAGTCCAGGCAACTCGGGGTCTGTCCGTGCATGGAGGGTTCGGCAGGTAGCGCTGCACCCCGTCCCTGGAGGGGAACGGGGCGCCCCTGTGGCCACCCGAGCTGGGATGCTGGGGGTGGGGTGCGGGGGCCGCTCCCGAAGGGCGGGGCCAGGAGAACCCAGCTCCTTTGGTCGTTAGGTCTCTGCTTTTCCTTTCATCCCAAATCCGAGGGAAACAGAGACTGGGGGCGGGGAGCCGGCTGGTGCCCCACGTCGAGTTCCGGGGGGGACTCCCACCTCCCCCCCTTTGCATGCCATGATCCCCCCCCCCTTTTCCGCATCACAGGGCCACTCCAGAGTCTTCCTTTGATCTCCCCTGATCCCCCGCCAGCTGCCAAACTTCCGGGCGGCGGGCAGGGAAGGGTTAAACTCCCCTGTCTTTTCCTCCCCGGCTCGCTCCAGCTCCTGTTTCTGGGCTGGCTTTTTTTCTTTTTTCCCTTTCCTCCCCTTCACACAGAATGTGTTGACGCCGGGACGTGTATTAATTAAAGCCGCAGCAGCCGGTGACCCGCGGGCCTTTCACCGTGAAATCCTGTTTAAACCCACTTAGTCCGGGGGGGCGGGGGGAGCGAGGCAGCAGCGCCAGGGGATCAGAGAAGAGGATGACAGCGGCGGCACGTGATTTCCAGCCGCCCTGGCACGTTCCCTCCCTCCCCCCCTCCCCATTGGATTGGGGCGGGCGGGCCTGGGGGGAGAGGGTGAAGCGAAGGAAGAACAGGGGCAGGAGACCTGGGAGTCAGGGACGGGCGGGGCTGGGGAGGGCTGGAAGCCTCTTTGCTCGGGACATGTATAGCTGGACTCTGCTGCAGGACTGATCCTGAGCTGACAGGCGGGTGCAAATCCGGAGTGACTCCGACTCAGGGTCAGGACTTGGGGAGCTCCCTGCTCTGGTTGTTAAGGTCGCTCCCGCTCCCCTAGCGGGGTCACTCCGGATTGGCGCCGGAGCAGGCTGAATTCCGAGCCTGGCCCCGCGGCACTGAAGGGGAGAAAGGGCGTGACTTTAGCCCCCCAGTGTAAAACGGCGTCCAGGGGAACAAGCCTGGCCTGGCTGACAGTCCTGATGGGAGACAACCCCCCCCGAACCCCGATGAATTACAGCCAGAGCAGATAGCGCCCAGCGCCCCTCCAAGCGAGTCCCGTCTCCCTACAGCGCTCCAGTCACCTGGGTGGCGGCCGCCCCCGGCTGCGGGGGGCTCGGCGGGGCGCTTGGCTTGGAAGACGCCGGAGCTCTGGGGCTCTTCTCTGCCCTTGGCGAATCCTAGAGAAAGGCCCGAGTCGAGCGGCAGAGCGTAGCTCCGCGGCAGGTTCAGAGGGACCCTCCGAAGGGAGGAGCGGAGAGCCCGGTGCCAGGCCTGACTCGGACAGACCCTGGGAGCTGGGCCCAAATGAGGAGCTCGGGGCCTGGTCCCTAGCTATGAAGGGGCGAGGCTGTGCTGTCCCTACCGGACTTTCTGATCATGCCCCTCTCGGACCCTGAAATTAAACCAGGTGGGGAGGGCGGCCTGGTCCCTGGTGCCAGCGACAGGCCCGAGCCCACTGGGGTGGGCCTGGAACTGCCGACCTGGGAGCCCCACGCCGAGGAGCGGCTGAAATGGGAACTGGATACAGCCTGGGAGCACGGCGCCCAAAGTGACCGAAGAGGAACAAGCCAGCCCCGACACTTCCCAGCGGGTGCCAGAGAGCCAGCGGAGAGTCGCCAGGCAGAGCCCAGCTTGACTTTCAGATCCCTGGCAAGAGAGTCTAGGCACAGAAGCCGCCGTGGGGTGGAACGTGAGGTTCTGCCCCGGATCGCCAGTGGGGAGCGAGACAGCAGACAACGGGCCGGGCTCCGGGCTCACCTTTCCTGCAGCTCGCACACCTGGCTGGGCTGCGACATGGGCACCTGTCTCCACTCCCCGCACCGGCGCCTCACAGGCCAGGGCTCGGTCCTTGTCTTCAAGGTGCTCCAGGGGTCCGGGCTGGAGACCCGCGCAGAGCTCTGCTCCTCGGGCCCCACGGGGCGTTCTGCTTTCGGGGGGGAACAGAGCATCCTTAGGCCTGGACCCTGACTGAGGGAGGAAGGACCATCCCAACCCTCCCAGCCCCTGCTCCCTGTGCCAGGGGCACTTCTCTGGCCGACACAGAGCACCGGAGGTGTTAGAAAACCCAACCCGACCACAACGCCCACCCCGGCACGCACAGCTCCCCGCCCGGGGGAGGGTGAGAGAGAGAGAGAACCCCCGGGACAGATGGCAGCCGTGTTGTTTAATGCACGACTGGCAGGTGCCCAGATACCAGGGTGAGGGGCGTGGGCCACGAACCTGGATAGACCAGCAATAGAATTTCAACATGGCTGACGTGTGAGCCGTGCGTGCTCCGCCCACGCCCATCCCACAGGAGACACGGGGCCTGCCGGGGCTCAGGGAGTCTGATCTCAGTGACAGCCCTGAAAATCCGGGGTGACTGCCCGGGAGGGGGTGAGCCCCCTCACTGACTGGCCCTCTGCTTGGTTAACGAGCCAAAAGCTTAGGTGGTCACCCAAACCGGGCCTGGGTCTCTGGGGCTGGCTGGCTGTCCATGCGTCCCCACATGTCCTCCCACCATCTATCCCTGTATCTATCCCCATACAAATCCATCATCCGTCCCCACACCACCCATCCTTCCACCCATCCTTATACACCCCCTCCATCTGTCCCATACACACCCACCATCCAGCCCCACTCCCCTCCCACCATCCAGCCTTCCTCATACGCTCCCTCTATTTATCTATCCTCATACACCCCCATCATCCGTCCCCACACACCCTCCCACCATCCATCCTCATACACCCCCTCTACCTATCCCATACACACCCATCAGTCATTTATCCATCCCCCACCATCCCAACTACCCATCCATCCTCATACATCCCCTCTACCTATCTAATCTACCCCATACCCTCCGATCTGTCTCTACACCCCCCACATCTAGCCATCCATCCATTCATCCCCATACACCCCTCTGTCTGTCTGTCTGGGTTCTGATGCTGATTCTCTTCGCCGCCCTGTTCCACACATGACAGGTGTCGGTCACGTCACCTGGTGCATGACTAGAAGGTGCCCAGACACTGCAGTGATGGGCTGGGATAAGATCCGGTAGAGAAGAGTCCTGTCGAGTCCTGTTAGGGACCGAGGCAGAGCCGGGATGCCCGGGGAAAGCAGGCTGCTGCTGGGGATTTCTGGCTGCTTTCGGGCAGGATTTGGCCCCTGGTCTTCCTTGGCACCCCCAGGGTCTGGAGCAGCAGCCCCCCTGGAAAGCACAGGGGAGGCAATATCTTTGAGCAGCCCAGCCCGGTGTTTGGGGCTTGTACCCTGACCTCGCCGGCATCTCGCCCCCGGGTCTGTGTCACAGACACGCCCCAGGAGCCGGGGGCTGCTCTGGGGAGCGGCGCACTCTCTGCCTGCTGGGGCTTCGTTGCGGGGGCTCCAGTGGGGGCAGTTTCTGCGCCTGAACGCCTCTTTTGCTGGTCCTTAATTGATTCATCCGGGAATAAAATGGGGTGGCTCAAGGTAGAATCCTCTGATCCTGGGGATCCCGAGGCTGGGGATTGGTGCCCTGGGGCAAGATCCTGACACCCATGCCCCCCTATCGGCTGATTGGGGAGCCCACCCCGCCCTTTGCCAACACCCTAGAGTCCCCTGTCTCCATCCTTATCCCCCCGCCTTGGCCAGCTCCGTACCCATCCCCCCATCCCCTCCCTGGCTTCCGAGCCAGCCCCCCATCCCCTGCCCCGACTCCCCAGCCAGCTCCAAATCCAGCTCAGAATCGCTGGCCTGGGTGGCGGGTCTCTCTGGGGCCTGGCTCCACCCGACGCCCCGGCTGCCCCCCTGCGTGTGGGGACTTTGCACCCGGGGGGGGGGGGGTTGGGAAGCGACCCCGTGACTGGGTCTCTGCGGGGCTTTCCCCTCCCCCCAGCAGACCCCTGGCGCCAGGGGTGGGCGAGGCGGCAGGGCAGGGCGCTGAGCCGGGCTCTCCCTTCCCTTCCAGCTCCTGCCCCAATGAAATCCTGGGCCTGAAGCTGCCGTCGGAGCCGGTGCTGAACGCCAACACCGTTTGCCTGACGCTGCCCGGCCTGACGCGCCGGCAGCTGGAGGTGTGTGTCCGCCACCCCGACGTGACGGCCTCCGCCATCCAGGGCATGCAGATCGCCATCCACGAGTGCCAGCACCAGTTCCGGGACCAGCGCTGGAACTGCTCCAGCCTGGAGACCAAGAACAAGATCCCCTACGAGAGCATCATCTTCAGCCGAGGTAAGGGCCGGGGAACCCCCGCCCGGCCTTTGGGCACAAGGCGGGTCCCCCTCACCTGCCGCCAGGCCCAGGGACGGGTCCTGGACCAGGCACTCGCGGCCTCGAAGTGACCTGCCCAGGCTGGGGGCCAGTGGGAACCCCAGGGTGCGGCTGGGCCCTTTTGTGTCCCTACAGCCCAGGCCTGTTTCTTCTCCGCTCACCCCTCCGGTCCCCTGCGCACGCCCAGCGCCTGCCCCAGGCCGTCCCGGGCTCCTTTCTGAGCCCCAGCCCCGTTTCTGCGCCCCTCGCGCCGGCGGAGCTTTCTCGGGCCCCCGGGGATGTCTCTCCCGCAAAGCGGGGCCGCGGGGTTTGTCTCAGGAAGCGCCTCGGAAATGCAGCCAGCTCTGGGGTGGGACGTGGCAGCCCGCCAGCGGCAGCGCCGCAGGACAGGATGTGAACTGGAATCTTGTTCATCACTAGGAAGTGCAGGGGAAAGGAGGGGATTCTGGGGGACCGGATGTGGTCCTCCACACCGGAGTTTGGCCCGGGCAGTGGGGTAACCACCCCAACTCCTCACGTCCAGGCTCGGTTCCTGCAAGTCTGTACCTAGGGCCGGAGCCGCCTGCCCGGAGAAAGCTCCAGCGGGTCCCGCTGCCGAGGAACAAAGGGATCCCCCTGGCATCCGACTCCCTGCTCTGGGATCGTCCCCCAGCGCCAGGAGAGACGCCCCCCTCTGTGACCCGACCCCCACCACAGCCGCCCCTCCCGCGGGAGCAGTGACACTTGTTCCGTGGGGGGAGCCAGACCCGTGGGGGGAGCTGGGCCCCGGCGGTAGAAATCGGGGCCCAGACCCCCCCGGGACAGCTGTCCTTGCACAGTCTTAGGCGTCTCCCTGAACCCGTGGCGCTGGGCCCCCTCACCTCTCGCTGATTTCAGGGCAGGGTTCTGGGCACCCTGCAGGATCGGGCCCGTGGCAGCTCGCTCACGGGAGTTGCCCCCGCCTTGCCAGACAGCTCTCTCCGGGGTCTGCCCAGTGCTGGGGCCAGAGTCCCCTGCATCGCCCGAGCCGGCCCAGCCCGGTGTCTGCTTCCAGCCCTGTAGCCCCAGGGGGTCAGAGGTCCCTCCCCAGCAGTGCACGGGCCCCCAGGAGCGAGTTTCAGGGTAAAAGTAACGGCAGAGCTCAGCTGTCCCTGCTCCCAGCCGCCGCTAGACACGCTAACGGAGCCGGATTCCCACCCACGCGAGAAACTCCGATTTCCAAACCACCCAGAAAACCACCTGTGCACACGGTGGCATTAGTGGGAGATAGCCAAGCCCCAGGGCCCACCGCGGCTCCCGAGGCCGGCCAGAGCAGGCCGGGAGACGGGGAAATACTTGGCTAATGAATTTAGAGCTGGAGCTTTGAAAGCCTCCCTGGCGGGAGCCGTCCTCACTAGTGCCAGTAGGGTCGCTGTCTCCACGGGGAGACTGACCCCGGGTGGGAGGAATCCGGATTAGATCCGGGTTTATTCGCAACGCAACGCTGAAGACGCCAAATGTCATCCCAGGTCTGTAACTAACCTTAGGGCCCAACCCCCTTCGGTGTAAACCTGCTGGCGCCTCACTCCCTACAGAGCCGCAAGGGCTGTTTCCTCCGACCAAAGACCAGCTTCGGTGGACGGGCCCAGGGCGCGAGGTGCAGCTTCCCGGCAGGACGGGGCTGTCACAGCTGAGACGAATCAGAGCCTTTCCAGACGCTGGCTGCCTATGTCCCGTGTGGAGCCTCCTCAGGCGCCCGCGGACCAGTCGGTGACTCCTGCCGGCCTGTATCGCTGCTCTGTTGGGCAGAGTTTCAGAAGGACAGGACCGAAGCCCGCCCGGGGTGAGCCGTCGAGTTGTGTCCGGGATCCGCAGCGGGTCGGGAGACAGCGGGGCTAGGACGGGGCCGAAGGCTCCCAGCCAGGGCCGCGGGGCTCTGCACGCAGGCGGGGCGTTGACCGTCTTCCTCCCCGATGTGGAAGGGGGTGCGCCGGGTGCCAGGGGGCTTCAGGCCCGCCAGAGCTGGGAGGCGCTTCAGAGGGACCCCGCCAAGTCAGGGGAACGGGGAGGACAAGAAAGTTTCTCTCCCCGCCGGTGCTGGAGGCAGGACCTGGGCTAGATGGGCCGCTGCTGCTGATTTGTGATTCCTAGCTGCGGATTTGTGATGACTTTGATCTCGGCCCATGTGTAGCATGGACGCTGGGAAATGTTATTGTCGGGTTTGGGGCGGGGGGCCAAACGGGCGGTTCTCAGCTTCCTAGCGAACATCAAATCCCGCCCGCGGCTCGGAGGGCTGGCTGGGGCTTTGGAAAGAGACGTCGATGTATCCCATGACTGAGGATCTGTTGCGCCCACTGGCTAGGAGCTAGGAGCCAGCGCACACGGTCGCCGGCCCTGCCAGGTGGGCTCGCTGGCGGGTTTCCAAGCTGCTCCAGGTCTTTGGAGAACGCGGCTCCGCGCTCCGCTTTGCAGCTCCTCCCCAAACCAACCAACCAACCAACCAACCGGCCGTGAGAGTAGGGGCCGCTAATGGCCTCTCCCGAAGCCCCAGCCGACCGGGCTCGGTGCAACTGGCGCTAACGCGCGCGGCTCCCCCGGGGACCAGGCTCCGGCTCCGGCTCCGGCTCCGGGCGCCCGCAGGCTCGCTGTTCCCAACCCGAAGTGACAGAGCCCTTGAATCTTTCATCGTGTTCCCGCCGCTGCGCCATCAGCTCAGCCGGGCGTGAGCCGCCCTCTGAATTATTTGTGGAGTCCGCTCCGGAGCCTCGCTCGCTCCGAATCCGGCCGCCCCCGCGCCCTGCCCCGAGCGAGCCGCCCGGAGCGAAAGCCAGCCGGGGGAAGTAATGGAAGTCGATCGGCAGAAGAGCCTCGACAAAGAACAGCTGCGAGCGAATCCCCGGGCCCCAAACCTCTTCCTGCTTCAGATCAAACGCGGAGCTTGGGCACAGGCTCCAGGTGAACAGAAACGGTCCGATCCTCGGAGCGCCAGGCGCGGCTTGGGGTCTTTCTATTGCACCCCTCATCCAGCGCCTCTGCAGTGAGTCTGCCTCGGCCGTGGAAATGCAGCCCCCTCTGGGGTGGGACGCGGCTGCCTCCAGCAGTCACACAACAGTTCAGGACAGGAAGTGCAGCTGAGGGCTGGGTTCTGTAAACACTGGGGTTTTAGAGAGGGGAATAAATCACCTGAGCCTAAAAAACAAGGAGCAGTCCGGTGGCACGTTAAAGACTAACCGGTTTATTTGGGCATAAGCTCTCCTGGGTAAAGACCCCACTTCTCCATGCATCTGAAGAAGTGGGCTTTTTACCCACGAGAGCTTATGCCCAAATAAACCGGTTAGTCTTTAACGTGCCACCGGACTCCTCCTTGTTTTTGTGGATCCAGACTAACCCCCGATACTTGCCCCCTGAGCCGGGCCCTGGCCCCGCTGTGCAGCTGCACCTGGATTCTTACCAAGGGCATCCTGGGCTCCCGAGTGACCCCCAGTGGGCAGCGCCTGGGGTTTTACGTCTCCCCAGGGAGTTGGCACCTCCACGGGCATGGCACCCTTTGCACCTCTGGGGGCCTGGCAGGGATGCAGGGTGGGTTTTCCTGGGGAGTCTCCTGTCTGAGGGCTCTGAGCTCTGCAGAACCTGCAGGGTCACAGCCCGAGGCGAGCGAGCTGCTAGCAAATGCTTCTCCGAAACATCCAGGGCCTCCAGTCAGGCTCCCCCACCTCCCTCCTTCTAACCTCAGCCAGCCCCCGGCACCAGGCACTGTCCTCCCCAGCTCCCATCCCAGCCTCCGCCCCTTGCTGACTCTCCCCGTGGCCAGGTCTTGGCAGCTTTGGCCCTGTGTCCGCTGGGCCCTGGCCTGCGCGCTCCTCAAACCCCAGCCACACCAGGACGTTCCGGGCTTGGAGAGACGCCCTCTCCGCGGTGCCAGGCAGCACGGAGCAGCTGGCCGGCCCCACCAAGACTCGTGCCAGTGCCAGGAGGGCTGTTGAGATACGGGGGAGGTGCTAGCAGGGCCTGATGGCTTCTTGGGACTGGTTCCTCCCAGTCAAGCCCCGGCCCAACCCTTTCCCAGCCAGCCTTACCAGTGGCATTTCGAGGGTACAGCCAGCAGGTCTGGGCGTGGTCTCCTCGCGTATGGTGTGGGGGTCATTTCAGGGAAGGCACGTCTCACCAGGCCTCATACAGACTGGGGAAGACCCGTGCAAAGAGTGGGTTTTGTGAGGCAGGCCAGGGGCTTGGGGGTGCCCGAGCCAGGCAGGCGGGGGTAGTATTGGGTATTCAGCATGATGATGAATGCAGACAGCTTCTCCATCAGCACAGGGTGCTCTGCCTGCAGAGCGTGGCCCTGCTCAGGGGCCTATGCGGGACAGACCTGGTCCATCGGTCTCGTGCCAGGTGACCCTCCCTGCGTCTCCACCGGTTGTTGCGGGTGTCTAGGTATAGCAGCCACCCTCCATTTCTTTATGGGTAGAGGGGGGAGGGGGAGGCGGGTGCCGGAGCGAGTCTCTTGTAGCCTGGAGCCATGGGCTGGAGTCGGGTGCGCATGGCCATTCTCTGCCCCATGCTGGAGACGCTGTAGGCAAACCGGCCGTCGGAGTGGCCCATGAGCTGAGATCGGGGCCCCGGGGTGCTGTGTGCTACAGAGCCACAGCAGACTTGATCCCAGGGGATTTAGGTGCCTAAAGACGTTGACTGGCACCTGGGTTCAGAGGGGCCAAGGCAAGTTTGGTGCCTAATTCCCATAAATTTCAAAAATGCCTGTAGGCACTTTTCAAAATCCCACTTATCTGCCTCTCTGGGCACCTAAATCCCTTGTCCCTTAGTGCCCACCCTAAAGAGCTTAAAATCCAAGTAGGCAAGTGTGGCGGGGCGGGACTCACTCCTGGCTGGGAATTAGCTCATTTTCCAGCTCCGGAGCGCTCTCTGCAGGTCGGTCTCGTTGCTGCCGCTGGCCCCCGGGTCTTTTCCGGACCCCGGTGCCGCTTTGTCCGGGGGCTCTGCCCCAGCAGTATCCCCTCGGTCTCTGGGTCTCCCCTCCCCAGGGAACCCCCAACCTCCTAATCCCCATCTCGCCTCAGTCTTTGGCTACTGCCAGTTGCCATCTAGCCCCCGCTACCTGGGGCGTACTGCGGTATAATTGCCACTCATCATCGGCAAGGGGGGTCTGGACCTGCTGCTTCTGCCTCCCCTTGGGCTGCCCTCTGCAACCCCAGTACCCTTTTCCTAGGCCTTCATCAAGGCCTGCAGCCCAGGGGTTTCTCAGGCTGGAGCTCCCCAGCTCCTCTGGCCTTTCCCCAGCCCTGCTCCACTTTCGGTACCCGGCTCAGCTCCCAGCAGTCAGGCTCCTCCCTCTCAACATCTCAAGAGAGACTGGCCCACTGCCCTCCTATAAAGGCCAACGGGGCCCTGATTGGGGCATGGCCGCAGCTGTGGCTGTTTCCCCAACCAGCCGAGGCTTGCTGCTTTCCCTAGCAGCAGCCTTCCAGCAGCCTCAGCCCGCTCCCAGGGCTGATTTCAAGCCCTTCCGGGCAGGAGTGGGTGACCACCCTGCTACAGCAAGACACTGGGGAAAGCCAGCACAGAGAGGTGACCGTCGGTGGTCTCCTGAGCCCCACTGCAGCACCCTAGCCACTTGGGCCTGGCTCCACAGAGGTCTTTAGGCTCCTCCTTTCCACTGAAAGGTGCCTAGGGGTCTTTGTGGATCTGGGCCTGACCACTCTGAAAACAAGCAAGCAGCCCCGGGCTGTCACTGCGACTGGACTGGCAGTGGAGAGCGGCCGTGTTCTCAGAGCGGCGCGTTCGGAAGGTGCATGGAGGCAAGTTCCGATCTGCATGGAGGAATTTAGTGTCTGGCGTGTTGCCACGGCCGGATAGGTTCACCTGCAGTTTAATTAGGAAAAGAGGGAGGGGGAGGGAAGAGGAGAGAGAACAGGAAACATGTTGCAACTGGCTGCATCCCCAGTCCTCGGAGGAGCCGGGCACCCACTCTGCCTCTTTGTGTGGGCAGAACTCCGGGAGCGGGGCAGCTCTTGGAAGGCCATTGGCGCGGCCCTGCTGACACCATGCGATGGGCAGGGTCTGGAGGCTTGGCTGAGGGCCTCAATTCCTGGGAACTTCCAGGAGCCTCCTGAACCAGTCAAACCAGACCAGAAATCCAGGAGATTTGGGAGAGGTCCAGTGTTTGCTGTGTCAGGCTGGGAACGGCACCCATCAGCCATTCCCAGCCAGGTCCCAGGAGCACGGAGAGCCAGTACCAGGAAAAGTGATGGGAAAACCTCAGCGGAAATTCCTCCAAACTCAAAAAAACTGCCCGGGGTTCGGTGGCAGGTTCTGGTTGGTTCTGATTGCGGCCCAGAAAGAGCCACAGCCCTTTAATGGGGAGAGGTGACTGCACGACTCCAGCTCTCCATCCAGCTCCACTTGGCCCACCCCAGGATGGTGTTGACACCAGCAGGAGGTCTAGGTCCCCAGGTCTAGGTCCCACGCAGCAGGCTAGTTTGACCCAACCAGGCCACATTGCATGCTGGGATTGTTGTCTCTACAGTTTCTGCATCCACATTAAAGAGGAAGGCAGCTGTAATTGGCTCAGTGTAATGCAAATGAATTAGTGTGACCTTTCTATACGTACATCAGACGCAGGACGCCAGCCAAACAATCAGTGGAGCCACTGGATGGTCGAAGGGCTAACAGAGCACTCAAGGAAGACAAGGCCCTTGTGAAGACGCTAAAGGCATTATTTGCATCAGTCGTCGCTGCCAACTTTGTGAGGCAGGTTCCCACACCTGAGCCATTCTGGTTAGGGACAAACCTGAGGAACTGTCCCAGATTGAGGTGTCAGGAGAGGAGGTTTTGGAACAAATCAATAAATTAAACAGCAGTAAGTCACCAGGACCAAATGGTATCGCCCAAGAGCTCTGAAGAAACTCAGATGTGCAATTGCAGAACGACTGCCCGTGGTGCGTAACCTATTGCTTCAATCCGCCTCGGGGCCAGATGACTGGAGGGTAGCTAATGTGACGCCAATTTTTAAAAAGGGCTCCAGAGGCGATCCCGGCAATTACAGGCCGGTGAGCCTGACTTCAGTACCGGGCAAACTGGTTGAAACTAGAGTAAAGAACAGGAGGACTTGTGGCACCTTAGAGACTAACCAATTTATTTGAGCATAAGCTTTCGTGAGCTACAGCTCACTTCATCGGATGCATACTGTTGAAAGTGTAGAAGATCTTTTTATACACACAAAGCATGAAAAAATGGGTGTTTACCACTACGAAAGGTTTTCTCTCCTCCCACCCCACTCTCCTGCTGGTAATAGCTTATCTAAAGTGATCACTCTCCTTACAATGTGTATGATAATCAAGGTGGGCCATTTCCAGCACAAATCCAGGGTTTAACAAGAATGTCTGGGGGGGGAAGGGGTAGGAAAAAACAAGGGGAAATAGGTTACCTTGCATAATGACTTAGCCACTCCCAGTCTCTATTCAAGCCTAAGTTAATTGTATCCAATTTGCGAATGAATTCCAATTCAACAGTCTCTCGCTGGAGTCTGGTTTTGAAGTTTTTTTGTTGTAATATCACAACTTTCATGTCTGTAATCGCGTGACCAGAGAGATTGAAGTGTTCTCCGACTGGTTTATGAATGTTATAATTCTTGACATCTGATTTGTGTCCATTTATTCTTTTACGTAGAGACTGTCCAGTTTGACCAATGTACATGGCAGAGGGGCATTGCTGGCACATGATGGCATATATCACATTGGTGGATGTGCAGGTGAACGAGCCTCTGATAGTGTGGCTGATGTTATTAGGCCCTGTGATGGTGACCTCCGAAAGAGATATGTGGACACAGTTGGCAACGGGCTTTGTTGCAAGGATAGGTTCCTGGGTTAGTGGTTCTGTTGTGTGGTATGTGGTTGCTGGTGAGTATTTGCTTCAGGTTGGGGGGCTGTCTGTAGGCAAGGACTGGCCTGTCTCCCAAGATTTGTGAGAGTGTTGGGTCATCCTTCAGGATAGGTTGTAGATCCTTAATAACGCGTTGGAGGGGTTTTAGTTGGGGGCTGAAGGTGACGGCTAGCGGCGTTCTGTTATTTTCTTTGTTGGGCCTGTCCTGTAGTAGGTGACTTCTGGGAACTCTTCTGGCTCTGTCAATCTGTTTCTTCACTTCCGCAGGTGGGTATTGTAGTTGTAAGAACGCTTGATAGAGATCTTGTAGGTGTTTGTCTCTGTCTGAGGGGTTGGAGCAAATGCGGTTGTATCGCAGAGCTTGGCTGTAGACGATGGATCGTGTGGTGTGGTCAGGGTGAAAGCTGGAGGCATGTAGGTAGGAATAGCTGTCAGTAGGTTTCCGGTATAGGGTGGTGTTTATGTGACCATCGTTTATTAGCACTGTAGTGTCCAGGAAGTGGATCTCTTGTGTGGACTGAACCAGGCTGAGGTTGATGGTGGGAAGAAAATTGTTGAAATCATGGTGGAATTCCTCAAGGGCTTCTTTTCCATGGGTCCAGATGTTGAAGATGTCATCAATATAGCGCAAGTAGAGTAGGGGCGTTAGGGGACGAGAGCTGAGGAAGCGTTGTTCTAAATCAGCCATAAAAATGTTGGCATACTGTGGGGCCATGCGGGTACCCATAGCAGTGCCGCTGATCTGAAGGTATACATTGTCCCCAAATGTAAAATAGTTATGGGTAAGGACAAAATCACAAAGTTCAGCCACCAGGTTAGCCGTGGCATTATCGGGGATAGTGTTCTTGACGGCTTGTAGTCCATCTTTGTGTGGAATGTTGGTGTAGAGGGCTTCGACATCCATAGTGGCCAGGATGGTGTTATCAGGAAGATCACCGATGGATTGTAGTTTCCTCAGGAAGTCAGTGGTGTCTCGAAGGTAGCTGGGCGTGCTGGTAGCATAGGGCCTGAGGAGGGAGTCTACATAGCCAGACAATCCTGCTGTCAGGGTGCCAATGTCTGAGATGATAGGGCGCCACCTACAAACACCTACAAGATCTCTATCAAGCATTCTTACAATTACAATACCCACCTGCGGAAGTGAAGAAACAGATTGATAGAGCCAGAAGAGTTCCCAGAAGTCACCTACTACAGGACAGGCCTAACAAAGAAAATAACAGAACGCCACTAGCCGTCACCTTCAGCCCCCAACTAAAACCCCTCCAACACGTTATCAAGGATCTACAACCTATCCTGAAGGACGACCCAACACTCTCACAGATCTTGGGAGACAGGCCAGTCCTTGCCTACAGACAGCCCCCCAACCTGAAGCGAATACTCACCAGCAACCACATACCACACAACAGAACCACTAACCCAGGAACCTATCCTTGCAACAAAGCCCGTTGCCAACTGTGCCCACATATCTATTCAGGGGACACCATCACAGGGCCTAATAACATCAGCCACACTATCAGAGGCTCGTTCACCTGCACATCCACCAATGTGATATATGCCATCATGTGCCAGCAATGCCCCTCTGCCATGTACATTGGTCAAACTGGACAGTCTCTACGTAAAAGAATAAATGGACACATATCAGATATCAAGAATTATAACATTCATAAACCAGTCGGAGAACACTTCAATCTCTCTGGTCACGTGATTACAGACATGAAAGTTGTGATATTACAACAAAAAAACTTCAAAACCAGACTCCAGCGAGAGACTGTTGAATTGGAATTCATTTGCAAATTGGATACAATTAACTTAGGCTTGAATAGAGACTGGAAGTGGCTAAGTCATTATGCAAGGTAACCTATTTCCCCTTGTTTTTTCCTCCCCCTTCCCCCCCCAGACGTTCTTGTTAAACCCTGGATTTGTGCTGGAAATGGCCCACCTTGATTATCATACACATTGTAAGGAGAGTGATCACTTTAGATAAGCTATTACCAGCAGGAGAGTGGGGTGGGAGGAGAGAAAACCTTTCGTAGTGGTAAACACCCATTTTTTCATGCTTTGTGTGTATAAAAAGATCTTCTATACTTTTCACAGTGTGCATCCGATGAAGTGAGCTGTAGCTCACGAAAGCTTATGCTCAAATAAATTGGTTAGTCTCTAAGGTGCCACAAGTCCTCCTTTTCTTTTTGCGAATACAGACTAACACGGCTGTTACTCTGAAACCTAGAGTAAAGAACAGAATTGTCAGACACAGAGATGGACGCAAATGTTGGGGAAGAGTCGACACAGCTTTTGTCAAGGGCAATCAGGCCTCGCCAATATATTAGCATTCTTTGAGGGGGTCAACAAGCATGTGGACAAGGGGGATCCAGTGGCTGTAGGGTACTTGGACTTTCAGAAAGCCTTTGACAAGGTCCCTCACCAAAGGCTCTGAAGCAAAGTAAACTGTCATGGGATAAGAGGGAAGGTCCTCTCATAGATCAGGAACTGGTTAAAAAACAGGAAACAAAGGGTAGGAATAAACGGTCAGTTTTCACAATTGAAAGTGGTAAATAGTGACGTCTCCCAAGTATCTGTATGGGGACCTGTGCTATTCAACATATTCATAGATGATCTGGAAAAGGGGGTAAACAGTGAGGTGGCTGTTTGCAGGTGATACAGAAGTACTCAGGATAGTTACGTCCAAAACTGACTGCAAAGCGTTATGAAGGGATCTCACAAAATTGGGTGACTGAGCAACAAAACGGCAGATGAAATTCAATGTTGATAAATGCAAAGTAATGCACGTTGGGAAAACATAATCCCAACTATACCTATAAAATGATGGGGTCCAAATTAGCTGTGACCACTCAGGAAAGATCTTGGAGTCACCGTGGATAGTTCTCTGAAAACATCTACTCAATGTGCAGTGGCCGTCAAAAAAGCAAAAAGAATGTCAGGAACCATTAGGAAAGGGATCGATAATAAGAGAAAATATCATAATGACACTATAGAAATCCATGGTATGCCCACACCTTGACTTCTGGTTGCTTCATCTAAAAAAGAAATTAGAATTGGAAAAGGTACAGAGAGGGGCAGCAAAACTGAGCAGGGTGATGGAACAGCTTCTATGTGAGGAGAGAGTAATAAGACTGGGACTGTTCATCTTAGAAAAGAGACGACTAAGGGGGGATATGACAGAGGTCTATAAAACCATGACTGGTGTGGAGAAAGGGAATAGGAAGTTTAACTTACCCCTTCATATAACACAAGAACCAGGGGTCACCCAATGAAATGAATAGGCAGCTGGTTTAAAACGAACAAAAGGAAGTATTTCTCCACACAAGGCACAGTCAACCTGTGGAACTCATTGCCAGGATATGTTGTGGAGGCCAAAAGTATAACTGGATTCAAAAGAATTAGATAAGTTCACAGAAGTCCATCAATGTTATTAGCCAGCTATTCAGGGATGCAACCCCCTGCTCTGGGTGTCCCTAAACCTCTGACTGCCAGAAGCTGGGACTGGACAATAGGGGATGGATTGCTCGATAGTTGCCCTGTTCTCTTTGTTCCCTCTGAAGCACCTGGCACTGGCCACTGTCAGAGACAGGACACTGGGCTAGATGGACCCTTGGTTCTTACGTTCTCCTGGTAAACTGTCCACACTCTCTTGGTTGGCTCCAGTTTGGGTACATGGAGCCTGCACAGATGAATGCTCCCAAGCGTTCTGGACACTGGAATCTGAGCTGCAGCGGGGACGGGTGTTTTCCGAACTGCTGTCAGATAGCACCTGGTTCAGCAAGGTCTTTACGCCTGGCCACATGGGGGTTTCTGTGAGAGTTGATGGGCCTGGCTGGGTCAGAGCTGCAGTGTCCTGGGGAAGCTGACTTTCCCATGGCCTCTCTAATAGCCCCAGAGTCTGCGTAGGCTCGGGCTGTAACATCCTCTGTCGTCCCAGGAGGGTTGTGGTGACCCAGGCTGTGCCGTTGGGGTCTTATGCCTACCATGGACCAAGAACTCCTCCGTAAACATGCCGCGTGTCCCTGGGGCAGGGTTATTCACGCTCTCCTGTGCTGTCCACGGATGGGCTTCTGGGAGGTGCCTCTGCCAAGAGACGGGAAGTGACTGTGGCCGTTGCCTGCAGCCGCACTGCTCCGTTTCTGATCCCTGGTGGGTTCCAACGTGGCTCTGGTGGAACGCGGAATGCCGACAACGCTTAAAACAGACCCATGCTCACGTCATAACTGCAGTGCTTAGCGACGGCCAGACCTAGGGTGCCCTAGAGTTCCCACGCTCACACCCCCTTTTTTCAGTTGCTCAAAACCTTCCCCTTTTGGCCTGCAATTTTTTCAGGTTTGGGCTCCGTCCAAGCGTGAATCTTTTTGGAAAGTTTGAGCAAAACTGGGGCCATCATTACTGAGAACAGGTGGTGAGGGACAGCCATGGGTCTCCTTGTAAAAGACCGATATCTCCGCCGTTTTGAATGGCTCTTCCTCTGAAGCCGGAGGAGCTAGAAAAGGAGGGTTTGGCAGAGAACTGGGCCTGAGGGAGGAGAAGTACATGATGTGCTGGTGAAAATTGTCCTTGACTCGGCTGGCTCGTAAGGGTTAAAAAGAAATCACTGTTTGCAGATGCACTGGAGTTCATTTTCTAATAACCGTGATGGTGCTTTGCTTTGTAACAACGACCTCCCCGTGGTCTCCTCAAGGAGGCACTGGCGTGGCTGCGTTAGCAGAAAACATGGCACTGTTAACCTTGGGCACTGGAAGAGGCAGGGGCCCGGGGAATGAGTTTGTCAGACGGTACGGAAGAGGCCGCGAGCAGATTCTGATTGCTTTTAAGCAGCGTCTCGTTTATTTTACACCAGTGCGTTTTAAAAATGAACGTGCAAATCGGCAGCGTGGCGTTCCGTTCAGGGTTCGGAGCTGCATTTCGCGCCCGTCTCATAAGATCATAGTAGCTTGCTAAGCAGACGGCAATGAATCACTGAAAAGACACCAGGCTTTGTGAAGCTTGCTAAGTACCCGATAAATACACCAGGGGACATTTGCACTCATGTGCCTGCCATCTGACCGCGGGCGGCCATCAAAGCAGTTTTTCCTCTTATGGCACAACCGTGGCTGGCAAACCAGGTGGGCCGCCTCGCAGATCTGCGCCCCCCAATGGGTCTGGCAGTCACAGACGTTGCCAGGCCCGAGATAGGGGCCTGTCATGCCTGCAAACAGCGAGAGCCAGGCGCAGGCCAGGTGGAACCACGCTCGTGCCGCAATGTGTGTAGCTACCCTGGTCCCAGTCTCAGACCAGAGCTGCTGCGACCGTTTTCATCGAAAGCCGCCCTTCGACGGAAACCCTGGACGTTTTTGGACACCCCCCTCCCAACCCTCTGTTTGGATCAAAAATGTTCCGCATAGTTGTGGAAAAACCCGAAGGCCCCCAAAGCGAAAAAAGCAAAAACAACAAAAAATTTCAGGGCTTTCAACAAGAACCCGAAGTGTTGCAGCAACAACGGGAAATACCCACTGGTGCCGCGTCTCTCGTGGGGAAGGAACCCTGAGTTCCCAGCCGGCCCGTCTCAGAGCCTCAGTGAGGAAAGTCAGCAGGTCTGGCGCGGAGGGGCTGGGGGGGCCACCGCGCCCCCTACCTTGCAGTGGTTTCCATCATGCACAGGGTTCACCCTTGGGTTCAATGGCTCACAGCACCCCCACTATACACATTGTTCCAGCCCCCCGATCTGAAGCAGCTTTGATTAACGGTCCCTGCTCGGCACCCCTACCAGCTGCACCCCAGATCTGCCGCCTGCAGAGATCCCCAGCCCGTGCTGCTGGTGGGGGGGGCGGGGAGGGGGGCGCAGTCTGAAGCTGCCGTTGCTGGAGTTCTCCGTCCGCGGAGCTCTAATGACATCCAGCTGGAGCGTCTCCCCCGGCACGCCGCGTGCTCCCTGCAGGCTGTGGCTGGCACGAGGCGAGCTTCCCAGCTGGGCATCACTTTCACAGGCCATTTCGGGGCCTTGCGGGAGCTGGCTCAGCTGGGGGGCCTGCAGGAACATGCTGTTTGCTTTCATGTTCTCCCCATGGCTTGGCCCTCACCAGCCACCTCGGAAGGGGAGAAGATGGGGGGATTAGCATGGGAGCGCAGGGGGCTGATCCCGGACCCTTGTCCACGCACAGCATCCCTCTGCCTTCAGTGGGATTCCCGAGGCTGCAGGACGGAGCCCTTAGATGGTCTTGCCCCTGTTTCTCTTTTAGCCTCTGTTCAGAAGCTAGCGCCCCACCCTGCCCGCTGCTCTGATACCAGCCCCCCCCCACTGCTCTCCCCAGAGCGCCCTTCACTTGGTCGACATTCTCCTGGCATTGAGTGTGAAGGGGCCTGATCCTGGGCTCTACGCTCTGCTTTGACTCTGGCTTTGGCTGGATTACGCCTGCCCCATCGGAATCCCCAGCAAAGCCCCCAATCCCTGTTCAGCCCCCAATCCCTGTTCAGCCCCCAGCCCTGTACAGCCCCCAACCACTGTACAGACCCCAGTCCGCCTACAGCCCCCAGCCCCAGGCCCTGTTCATCCCCCAGCCCCCGTACAGCCCCCAACCCCACACAGCCCTCAAACCCCGTTCAGTCCTCAAACCCCATACAGCCCTCAGGCACCGTACAGCCCCCATGCCAATGGAAAAGATGCTGCTGGAGGCCAAAGGACGGAAGACAGGTCACACACTGGCCCCTCCTGCCCCAGCTCTCGCCATGCGCCCACGGTGTACGGCACGCCCACGCCGCAGCTCTTTCCCAGCTGGTGGAAGCAGCCCAGGGGCACCGCTGGGTTCGCACACTCACTGGGAGCTCTTGCCCCAGCTCTCAGGCAGAGCAGGGTGGCTGTGGTCAGTGGGGCTCTGCGGCTGCCCCGGGCAGACAGGGAAGAATTGTTGGGGACGTAGAAGTGGGTGGCAACCTGGGCAGTGGTGACCATGAGATGGTCGAGTTCAGGATCCTGACAAAAGGCGGAAAGGAGAGCAGCAGGACACAGACCCTGGACTTCAGAAAAGCAGACTGTGACTCCCGCAGGGAACTGATGGGCAGGATCCCCTGGGAGGCTAATGTGAGGGGGAAAGGAGCCCAGGAGAGCTGGCTGTATTTTAAAGAATCCTTATTGAAGGCCCAGGAACAAACCATCCTGATGCACAGAAAGAATAGCAAATATGGCAGGCGACCAGCTTGGCTTAACAGTAAAATCTTCAGTGAGCTTAAACACAAAAAGGAAACTTACAAGAAGTGGAGACTTGGACAGATGACTAGGGAGGAGCATGCAGGGGTGTAATCAGGAAGGCCAAAGCACAACTGGAGTTGCAGCTAGCGAGGGATGTGAAGGGGAACAAGAAGGGTTTCTACAGGTATGTTAGCAACAAGAAGAAGGTCAGGGAAAGTGTGGGCCCCTTACTGGATGGGGGAGGCAACCTAGTGACAGAGGATGTGGAAAAAGCTGAAATACTCAATGCTTTGTTTGCCTTGGTCTTCACAGACAAGGTCAGCTCCCAGACTACTGCACTGGGCAGCACAGCATGGGGAGGAGGTGAGCAGCCCTCGGCAGTGAAAGAACAGGTCTAGGACTATTTAGAAAAGCTGGACGTGCACAAGTCCATGGGGCCAGATGCGCTGCATCCGAGGGTGCTGAAGGAATTGGCGGATGTGATTGCAGAGCCATTGGCCATTATCTTTGAAAACTCGCGGCAATCGGGGGAAGTCCTGGACGACTGGAAAAAGGCTAATGTAGTGCCCATCTTTAAAAAAGGGAAGAAGGAGAATCCGGGGAACTACAAACCGGTCAGCCTCACCTCAGTCCCCGGAAAAATCATGGAGCAGGTCCTCAAGGTATCCATTTTGAAACACTTGGAGGAGAGGAAGGTGATCAGGAACAGTCAACATGGATCCACCAAGGGCAAGTCATGCCTGATAAACCTGATTGCCTTCTGTGATGAGATAACTAGCTCTGTGAATATGGGGAAAGCAGTGGACATGAGATACCTTGACTTTAGAAAAGCTTTTGATATGGTCTCCCACAGTATTCTTGCCAGCAAGTTAAAGAAGTATGGGCTGGATGAATGGACTATGAGGTGGATAGAAAGCTGGCTAGATCGTCAAGCTCAACGGGTAGTGATCAATGGCTCCATGTCTAGTTGGCAGCCGGTATCAAGTGGAGTGCCCCAAGGGTCGGTCCTGGGGCCGGTTCTGTTCAATATCTTCATAAGTGATCTGGATGATCGTGTGGATTGCACCCTCAGCAAGTTTGCAGATGACACTAAACTGGGAGGAGAGGTAGATACACTGAAGGGTAGGGATAGGGTCCAGAGTGACCTAGACAAATTAGAGGATTGGGCCAAAAGAAATCTGATGAGGTTCAACAAGGACAAGTGCAGAGTCCTGCACTTAGTACGGAAGAATCCTATGGGCTGCTACAGACTAGGGGCCGAATGGCTCGGCAGCAGTTCTGCAGAAAAGGACCTAGGGGTTACAGTGGATGAGAAGCTGGATATGAGTCAACAGTGTGCCCTTGTTGCCAAGAAGGCTAACGGCAAATTGAGTTGCATTAGTAGGAGCATTGCCAGCAGATCGAGGGAAGTGATTATACCCCTCTATTCGGCATTGATGAGGCCATATCTGGAGTACTGTGTCCAGTTTTGGGCCCCACACTACAGAAGGGGTGTGACAAACTGGAGAGAGTCCAGTGGAGGGCAATGAAAATGATCAGGGGGCTGGAACACATGACTTACAAGGAGAGGCTGAGGGAACTGGGATTGTTTAGTCTGCAGAAGAGAAGAACGAGGGGGGATTTGATAGCTGCTTTCAACTACCTGAAGGGGGGTTCCAAAGAGGATGGAGCTCGGCTGTTCTCAGTGGTGGTAGATGACAGAACGAGGAGTAATGGTCTCAAGTTGCAATGGGGGAGGTCTAGGTTGGATGTTAGGAAAAACTTTTTCACCAGGAGGGTGGTGACGCACTGGAATGGGTTCCCTAGGGAGGTGGTGGAATCTCCATCCTTAGAGGTTTTTAAGGCCCGGCTTGACAAAGCCCTGGCTGGGGTGATTTAGTTGGGGTTGGTCCTGCTTTGAGCAGGGGATTGGACTAGATGATCTCCTGAGGTCTCTTCCAACCCTGATATTCTATGATTCTATGACACCCTGGGGGGCATGGAGCAAGGCAGTGAGTTGGGGGTTGCTGGTTAAGACCAAGGCTGCCTTGGACATCCCCCCATCCCCACCCCGGGTGAGCTGTGGTGGGCAGAAGGCTGGCGTGGGGATTGAGCCAGGAGGCCCAGTCTGAGGGGTAGGGAACACAGGATTCACACCAGGCAGCTGTCCTGGGGACCCCGATCGCATACTGTCCTGTGCGCTCCAAGCGGGAGCCTGCCCAGCAGAGCAGTTGTCCGTTTCCGGGCTGCCCTGCCGGCCTCGCCCTGTGAAAGCCGAGCTCCCTTCCTCACCCGGACATCAGCCTGGGAGGGGCTCTTTGACCCCTTGCAGCTCTCGCTTCCCCTCGAGGCATCTGAGCAGTGGGGGCCGGGGGACAAGGGCTTGGGCAGGACTCCTGGGTTCTGTGGCCTACTCTTCTGCTCACTGACCTTGCGTGACCTTGGGGAAGGCACATCCCGGCTCCAGGCTCCAGTTTTCCTGTCTGTCCAAGGAGACTCGCGATCCTGACCCGTCTTCACAGGGCGCTGCAGGCTTCTTCTTAGTGCAGGTGGTACCGCAGGATTCATCACCGAACGTGGTCCGCTGGTTGGATCGTTAGCTTCCCCGGCTCGGGCCGGGCACTGATGGGGAGCGTGACGTGAACACTGATCCATGCCCCCAGGAACCAGCTTTCCAAAGGAAGGGGCTAGAGCACCAGCCCTGGAGAGAAACACCAGTGGATAAGCCGGATTCCTCGCCCCACCTTAGCCCTGGTGGGTGCAGTGGGTGCGACTCAGGAGTTGCAGCTCCTGGAACCCTGGGCGGCCCGACCTGGTGTGAATTAGAGCCATGAGGATCACAGGGAGCTCTGCTCGGCCCCAGCCCCTCCCTCGCCTTCAGCTGGCGTTTACACATTTTAATTAGTTTAATTTAATTGGAATGAATACTTAACAATCTAAACGTTTTCCGGGCCGCCCACAACCTTTCGACCCGCACCATCGTTTCCGCAGGAAGCTTTCGGCCTGTTGGAAAATCTTCAGCTCTCCAAAGCCGACAGATTTTCGGCTTTTTGTTGGAAATCACCAAAAAATCTGAATGGCGAATTTGGAAGGAAACCCCCTCCCCCCCGATTTTCCCCCTCCAAATTTCCCACACAAAATAATTGGCATTTTCTGAGCAGCCCGGTGTGGAGGACGGCAGAGCCTCCCCTGCCAGCTCTGCAGGCGAGTCCCCTGCGCAGGGAGTTCCCCGACAGTGTCTCCAGCAGCTTGACACCCCCTGCACCCCATGGAGCAGAGACTCCAGCCCTAGGTCAGATCAAACCAATCACTCTGCTCCCAGGCAGGGCGATGCACAAAGCAGAGAGAGGGAGGGGAAGGGTAACCCAGTGGTTAGAGCTGTATCCTGGGACTTGGGAGACTCTGGGTCAGGTCCCCATTCTGCCACAGATTTCTCATGTGACCTCTTGGGCAAGTCACATAATCTGGCCTCAGTTTACCGTCTGCACCATGGGGGATTGTGATGCAGAAAGCAAACATCTGCAAAGCTGCATCCTCCTTACCCCCCTCCTTTGCCACCGGGCACTGCTATGCTGAGACAATGCCTGCTGTGCGCTTTCCTTGTACTCCTGTCAGTCTCCACCTGATATGTGTGAATCCAGGACTTTTCTCTCGCCTCTCGAACATGCCAGCTGCCCCGGGCCGTCTCCCCTGCTGCCGGCAAGCCAGTCGGGGGCAGCATGAAATGCCCTCCGTGGAATGGGAGCGCCACCTTGGCAGACATACTGGCTCCTACCAGGAGCTACTCCAGAAGGGGTCACAGCCTGCAAAGGGGGTCCCTTCCGGAGCAGCTCATTCTTACTGTTGGAGCCTGCCCTCCCTGCCCCCCTGAAATGCAGCCCCCCGACCCAGTGGAGGAAGGGGTCCCTGAATCATGCCTGCGGCGTGGTGGGAGGGCGCTGCCAAGGCGCTACCAGATCTCTGCCCCCAAGGGCTTACAGTGAAAGGGCAACAGAAGCAGACAAGACAAGAGGGAACACAGAGCAGGGAGTGACTCCCGGAGCATGGAGGAGTCCCAGCAAGGCGGGATTCTCGCAGCACTGGGCACGTTCCAGCCGCGTGGGGAGAGCAGGGGGCAGGAAGCAGGGGGGAGGGGAGGGATGGACGGAGGCAGGGCTGGAGGTATGGAGAGCTTGGACGGGCAGGAGATCTGGCTTGAGCTGTGATGCAGAAGCAGCGTGGGACCTAGGGCAGCAGGCGAGGGGCTGCAGGGGGGTGGGGGGGCCTGCGGAAGGGGCACCCGACCAGGAATCAGGAGGTCTCAGTTTCGCTCCTTTATCTGTCACTGCCTCACTGTGAGAGCTGGGGGGGTCCCCTGCCCTGGCCCTGCCTCAGTTCCCCCTCACTGCAAAGTGGCAGTGATGATACCGACCCAGCTTTGCAACAAGCTTTGCACTCTGTGGAGGGAAGGGCTGTGGCAGGGCTATGTCTGCTGTGGGGGGGTGGGGGAGGGCGGTAGACGGACCATGGGCTGGGCAGGCCAGACAGCGGAAGGTTGCAGCAGGAGAGAGCCCAGCCTAGGCTTGGCGATCGGGGTGGGGTGAAAGGGGTGAGACGTTGGGAGCTGAGGTGGGAGGGGCAGGAAGGGAGGGAGTGAGAGAGGCGCTCTGGGCTGCGTGGGTGCAGGGCAGGGGGCTGGAGGGGTCCCCGGAGAAGGGGCCGGGGAGGCGGATGGTGGGAGGCACAGCATAGAAAGAAGCAGAGACATCTTCAACCCCTGTGGATTGGACCCTCCGTGGGTGCCTGTGGGCCTGTGCTGTCCTTGGCATCCCCCCCCCCCATGGGTGAACCCCCGTCGTCCCCTCCCCCAGGGCAGCACTGAGCACCTTGCTCAGCGCTTAGAGGGGAAGAAGTAGCGCCAGGCACTCGGTGGGGCGCCAGGCGTGCCTCCTCGTGGGAGGGCTGCCTGGCTCCCGGGGGCCGGGGTGGAGGCTCTCGGAAGGTCGCCCCCATCAGCACTTCCCCGGGGCCAGGGTGAGGGGCCTCAGGGCAGGCATCACCACATCCCAGCAGCTCCCACTGGCGCCGACCGGCCTCCGTGCTGGAGACCTCAGCAGAGCCCAGGGTGTTCTGGAGGCCGAACCAGGCCTTGTCGCCGCCCCGGCTGGCCCGTCGCTCTGCTGGGAGACCCTGACTCCTCTGGGCTGGGCTGACCCCCCCCCCGGTGCCCCGTCCTGCCTGTCCCCCGGCCGGACCCCCTGCTTTCCCAGCCTCTGACTGACTCCCTGCCCTTCGCTTCCTCGCAGGCTTCCGGGAGAGCGCCTTCGCCTACGCCATTGCGGCCGCCGGGGTGGTGCACGCCGTCTCCAACGCCTGCGCCCTCGGCAAGCTGCAGGCCTGCGGCTGCGACCAGAAGCGCCGGGGGGACGAGGAAGCCTTCCGCATGAAGCTGCACCGGCTCCAGCTGGAGGCCATGAACCGGGGCAAAGGGATGGTGCACGGGGTCCGCCTGGAGCACATGCCGGCCGAGGCCCCAGGGCTCCAGGACTCCTGGGAGTGGGGGGGCTGCAGCCCCGATGTGGACTATGGGGAGAAGTTTTCCAAGGATTTCCTCGACTCCCGGGAAACCTACAGGGACATCCACTCCCGTATGAGGCTGCACAACAACCGCGTCGGCCGGCAGGTGAGTCCGTGCGCGCTGCAGGCAGATCGCCCCTGGGGGGCGCCGTGGTGCACAGGGGGAGCAGGGGCAGGCGCGGCAGCACTGGGGGACATCCCCCCGCTCGATTCCTCTGCAAGGGGCAGCCAGGGCAGGTTCCAGGAGTGGGGGGCGGGGGAAGCTGCTCACGCCCACAGCTGCTCGAAATGTTGTTGTTGAATTAAAATTTTGACTTGAAACGGCCTTTCCACTAGGGTGACCAGTTGTCCCAATTTTATAGGGACCATCGTGATTTTGGGGTCTTTTTCTTATAGAGGCTCCTATTACCCCCCACCCCCATCCCGATTTTTCACACTTGCTGTCTGGTCGCCCTATTCCACCAAGCTGGCGTTTCTGCCAGAAAACTCCCACTTTCCTCTGCGTCTTTTGGAAGCATTTCCCCGCATTTCGTTTTGGTGGGGAAAATCCCCCCTTCTCCCTCCCTTTGGGTTTAAATCCCCCGCTCTCTTTTCCCACCTCGAGGGAAGCAAATCATCTGAAAAGCGAAGCAGAGTCGGGATTGTTTTGGTTGGGTTCTGGGTTGTCTGACAGAGACAGGAATTGGGGTTTGGTTTGGGGCACCTCAGCCAGACCGGGCTGGAAAAGAAAGCCTGGGACTCCCCCGCCTTGCAAACATCTTCCTCTTGCCGGAGCCGTGGTATCTTTGCCAGAGAGACCTGCTCTGCACCGGGGGGCTTGTTCCTCGCACCGTCACACTGCTGTACAGCCCCGTGGAGGGCATCACGCGATCAGAAGCTCTCTGCACTTCTGCAGGGCGCCTTCCATTCCATCTCCATTAGCCCCCATCCGGGCCGCGTGGCGCTGGGCGTTGGGCAGACGGATCAGGATGGCCCCTGCCCTAGAGAGCTGCCAGGCCACAGGTCGGACAGGGCAGGATCGGTAGAGGAAACAGGCAGAGAGGGGGAACAATAAGCCGAGAGCAGCAGAGAAGCAGCAGCCCCAGCTCAGCACTTGCCGGGCCAAGGCTGGGTGGGAGGGGTTGGCTGGCGCCGCAATAGAGGTGGGTTTTCAGGAGGGAGCTGAGGTGGCGGTTGCACTAATGCTGATGGGACGTTTGTCCCGTGTATGGATGTTGGGGGGGGAAGGGATGTCCCACCACCCACCACTGAGCGGCAGCCCCCTCGGGGTATGACGTGGCAGCTGGTTCACAGTGCTCAGCAGGGTAGGACGGGACGTGGAGAACAAGAGCTGTGGGGGCACTTCGGGGGCAGAATGGAATCGCCCCACTTGGAATTTGGCCAGGCTTTGCTGGAAAGGCTTCAAGGGAGCCACAGCCCTTGGGGGCCAGGGAGCTGTGTGTGCACGTGGGCATGTGTGGGTGTGTCCATGCACACCGGAGGGGTCAGCAAAGCAAAGATGGCCTGGTGCACAAGGGTGCAGGGGCGGCGAGTTATATACACTCGTGGTACCTGGGCTCCACCAATATTCAGGGCCCGGGGGCCCGGCTCCACCAATGTTTGGGGCCAGGTCTCTCCCTCGGCCCTGCCTGCCGCCCCCCTGCACCTCCCCCAAGTGTCCCCCGGCCCCCACTTGCTGCCCCCACTCACCTCCCCTGGCCCCAGAACCTGCGGCTCTCGCTGACTCTGCTCTGCAGGCTCCCCGCATCAACTGCTGCTGCAGGGTCCTAGTGCCCCCTATTCACTAACGGCAGGGCAGGCTGCCCTTACCCTGCCCTTCTGCCCTAGCCCTGAGCCTCTCCAACACCCCAAACCCCTCAACCCCAGCCCCAGCCAGAGCCCTCATCCCCCCGCACCCTAATCCTCTGCCTCAGCCCTGAGCCCCCTCCCACACCCCAAACCTCTCATCCTCAGCCCCACAGCCCTCACCCCTGCAGCCTCTCCTATACCCAAACTCCCTCCCAGCAGTTTTGGTTGTGCAGGCTGGAGAAGCAGAGATCCCCACCATGCAGGCAGGGACTCCTTCCCGTGGGGCCGGCCTGAGGGCAAATAGCACCCTGGGCGAACTGCCTGCGGGAAGAGGGGACAAAACCCCACACAGACCTTTAAAGCCTTTTAACCAATAGGAATGTAATATGCAAATAAACTAAATTATGTCATCAGGCAATTAACATAAGAACCTAAGAACGGCCAGACTGGGTCAGACCAAAGGTCCGTCTAGCCCAGTGTCCTGTCTGCTGACAGTGGCCAGGGCCAGGTGCCCCAGAGGGAATGAACCGAACAGGGAATCATCCAGTGATCCATCCCCTGTCACCCATTCCCAGCTTCTGGCAAACAGAGGCTCGGGACACCATCCCTGCCCATCCTGGCTAATAGCCATTGATGGACCTATCCTCCATGAACTTAACTAGTTCTTTTTTTAACCATGTTATAGTCTTGGCCTTCACAACATCCTCTGGCAAGGAGTTCCACAGGTTGACTGTGTGTTGTGTGAAAAAATACTTCTGTTTGTTTTAAACCTGATGCCTATTAATTTCATTGGGTGACCCCTAGTTCTTGTGTTATGAGAAGAAGTAAATAACATTTCCTTATTTACTTTCTCCACACCAGTCATGATTTTATAGACCTCTATCGTATCCCCTCCATGTCATCTCTTTTCCAAGCTGAAAAGTCTCAGTCTTATTAATCTCTCCCCATACGGCAGCTGTTCCATAGCCCTAATCATTTTTGTTGCCCTTTTCTGAACCTTTTCCAATTCCAATATATCTTTTTTGAGATGGGGCAACTACATCTGCATGCAGTATTCAAGATGTGGGCGTACCTTGGATTTATATAGAGGCAATAGGATATTTTCTGTTTTATTATCTGTCCCTTTCTTAATGATTCTCAACATTCTGTTCGCTTTTTTGACTGCCACTGCGCATGAAGTGGATGATTTCAGAGAACTATCGACCATGACGCCAAGATCTCTGTCTTGATTGGTAACAGCTAATTTAGACCCCATCATTGTATATGTAGAGTTGGGATTATGTTTTCCATTGTGCATTACTTTGCAATTATCAACATTGAATTTCATCTGCCATTTTGTTGCCAAATCACCCAGTTCTGAGAGATCCCTTTGTAGCTCTTCTCAGTCTGCCTGGGACTTAACTATCTTGAGTACTTTTGTATCATCTGCAGATTTTGCCACCTCACTGTTTACCCCTTTTTCCAGATCATTTATGAATATGTTGAATAGGACTGGTCCCAGTACAGACCCCTGGGAGACACCACTATTTACCACCATCCATTCTGAAAACTGACCATTTATTCCTACCCTTTGTTTCCTATCTTTTAACCAGTTACTGATCCATGAAAGGACCTTCCCTCTTATCCCATGACAGCTTACTTTGCTTAAGAGACTTTGGTGAGGGACCTTGTCAAAGGTTTTCTGAAAATCTAAATACACTAGATCCACTGGAACCTCCTTGTCCACATGCTTGTTGATCCCTTCAAAGAATCAGGCTGAGGCCTGATTTCCCTTGACAAAAACCATGTTGACTCTTCCCCAACAAATTATGTTCATCTCTGTGTCTGACAATTTTGGTCTTTACTATCGTTTCAACTAGTTTGCCTGGTACTGAAGTCAGGCTTACCGGCCTGTAATTGCCGGGATCGCCTCTGGAGCCTTTTTTAAAAATTGACATCACATTAGCTACCCTCCAGTCATCTGGTAGCTGATTTAAATGATAGGTTACAGACGACAGTTAGTAGTCCTGCACTTTCACATTTGAGTTCCTTCAGAACTCTTGGGGGATCCCATCTGGTCCTGGTGACTTATTGCTGTTTAGTTTATCAGTTTGTTCCAAACCCTCCTCTAGTGACACGATTGGCTTAGTTATTGGTGCTGTCACAGCTGCCCCTCCTCCAGCTCTCAGCTGTTCAGATCTGACTGCAAATCCCCCCAAAACCTCTAATCTGGGGGTTTCTTTTCTTTGAGCGGAACCATACAACCCGTATCCCTGCAGGCGACTCACGGCGGAGGGACTCGCTGAATAGGATTTAAAGAAAAGCGTGTTCTTTATTTTATTATTCTTTCTATTACAGTTGCATCTGGGAACCCCAGTCCCGGAGCAGGGCCCCATTCTGCTAGTCACTGGGCAGTGCAGACAAGTAAAACTTTCCCCATACGCTCAGACTCTAGGTGGTCTTTGGGAAGCTCTTGTGCAATTGCTGCATTGCTGATCCGCGAGCTCCATCAGTCTCCTCCTCAGCTAGTCAAAACACAGACCAGCGGGTTGACCCCCTTGCTCCTCAAGGATTTCCCATCTGAGGCCACGCTGGTGCCAGCTCTCGCATTGCTCAGACTTTGGTGCTTTTGCCAAACGTATTTGTTTGTTTTGTCCCTGTAACAAATTAGTAGCCACCTAGGAACTTTGCTGAGGCAGCCGGGATCAAACTCAGGGTGTGTCTACACAGCAAAGAAAACCCTCTGGCTGGCCAGTGCCAGCCCATGCGGGCTCACGGGGCTCAGGCTGTGGGGCTGTTCCTTTGCTGTGTAGACGCCCGGGCTTGGGCTGCAGCCCGAACTCTGGGACCCTCCCACCCTGCAGGGTCCGAGAGCTCAAGTCAGCTGGCACAAGCTGCTGTGCAGACATATCCTCAGAGTCTTTTGCTTCAAGTCCACAAGCCCCTAAGCTAAAGGAGAATCCCAATTCACTCTTAACAGTATAGACCCTATGACACACAGCTGAGGAGTTCTGATTCCATCCAATACAGGGCAGTGTAGAGTAGCAAGTAAGGGCTTGATTCTCTCATGTGCTTCATTCTGAACAGACAGCATATGTGTAAAACACACGCTCACACGCACACACACACAGAGCCCTTTCATCATGAAGCCCATGGGAGAATCAGTCCCTCGCTTGCTGCTTCACATGGGCTTTCCTAGTCTGCTGGTAGTCCTACCCACAGTTCAGGTTCTCTAACACTTCCCATTATAAGGCCCTATTTTCAGTCGCTTATAACTTTGCCAAACTTCAGCCATCCAAGCTGACATTTTCAAAGCTGGGCATCTGCCTCAGGCTGCATTTTCCTGGACAGGTTCAGCAGAAATGGTGCAGCCCTTTCCGAGAACAAGAGGAGGGGACAATATATTGTTCTGTCCCTGTTAAAACAATTCATAGGGCCTTTTGGTTGAGAAGTTCTAGTGTGTCCGTGCTTTGGCGCAGGGGCTTAAAATTTGGTGGGGAGATCACGCTGGTCACTGGGATGAGTCTTTTATTATTCCCAAGAAAAGCTGCCCAAATTTGGCCAAGTTAAGGGCCTCTGAAAAATCTCAGTTTACACGTGCTCAGTAGAACCTTGTTCGAGTTCCGCAGCTAAATTTCCCAATGATTCCGACCTCACTGAGCATGCTCAGTCCCCTTTCAGCTTCTACATGTGACCGGACAGCACATGCGCCATCCCCACACAGTGGCTGAGTGTGCTCCAGCCCCGGGATGCTGGGGCTGATCCAGACTTTCCCTGCATTTGCTCCTCCTGGCTGCCAGTCTTGCCAGAGGTTGCAGTGGCAGCCAGGCCCTGTACTGACATCAGGGAGCCTGTGTGTATCCTGGGTCCTCAGTTACCCCCCTGCTGGACCCAGGAAGTGCGGAGGAGGAAAACGCCTGATTTGAATACCGAAGGGACAAAAGAGCCATAATGCATACACACAAGGGTGCTGAATTAAGGTTATGTGGGCGCCCTTCCTTCTGGTTAGCTAGTGTGGCCTCCTGTCTAACACAGGTGTTCTGGGGCATTGCACCATGAGGCTACTCTAGTAACAAGGGGCGAATGGCACGCAGAGTCCTCTGAGCCAGACATGGACCCTGCTTGTGGCTTCTCTGTGGTTAGCAGGCGTGGAACCATTTTATCTAATTCGAGCCCAGTGCAGCCCTGGGGCTGGTGTGACAATTTGACGCAGCAGGGAGGGGGGAGTGTTGACCTGGGAATGTGGCAGGGGAGTTTCAATGGGAGACCTGAGAGCCGGTAACCTGAGCCAGGAGGGGGACGGGGAGATAACACCTCTGCCCGGGAATGTGAACAGAGGCTGCAGCAGGGAACCTGCTTAGTTTCAGTTTGGGGCTGGGTGGGGGAACGCAGGGAACCCCAGGGCTGGGATCTAAGCTCCCTGCTCCCCCAGAAGGACTTGACTGAGGGGTCCTGGGTGTACCCACAAGCTCTGTTTTGGACTGTGTTCCTGTTGTCCAATAAACCTTCTGTTTTACTGGCTGGCTGAGAGTCTCAGTGAATCCCAGGAAGAGGGGTGCAGGGCCTGGACTCCCCCACACTCCGTGACAACTGGTGGCAGTGGTGGGATGTACTGCACCCCGTGAACGGCACTTCCTGCAGTAAGTGACTGGGGAGCAGTAAAACGAAGGGGGATTGACGGGGACCAGGCGTGCTGAAGATTCAGAGAGAGACGGTTTCAGGGGGCGGTTAACCCCTGGGAGTGCGTGACCAGAGAGAAGGACTTTTGCAGTAACAGGGTCCCTCGGGGCATTGCAGCGAGCGGTCCCAGGGGCGGAGGAATCTGCAGCTCGCCCCTGGCAAAGAGGTGGTGACCTCAAGCAGGACTGGCACACTAAGCGTTTTTCCTGGAAACCGTGGAAAGCTGCCCGGCCTGCGAGTGGCCAGCAGGGATATGTACGCTAAACGCCTTAAGAGTGACCTGGTGGAGCTGTGCAGGCAGAGGGGGCTGCGCATTGGGAGGTCCACCAAGGAACAGCTGATTGCCCAGTTGGAGGAGAGGGATCGCTTGGATGACCCGATCCCTGTCCCTGAGGAAAGCCGCCCGGCAGACGCAGCATGGGTCATGGGATGGGTCAGACTGCTGCCAAGGACATCCCGAGACCCTTCCTACCTATGCCTGGGGGAGGGGTTGGGGGAAGCCCAGCAAATATCGAGGGCACCCTGACCCCGGCAGCCAGCAGGGGATCCTCCCGGCGGAGCTCCCCATCCCTGGAGCAGATGCAGCTGGAATGGGAGAGGGAGAGGAAAATGAGGGAGCTGGAGGATCATGAAAAACAACGTCAACATGAGCAGGAGGAGAAGGAGCGGGAACGTCAGGAGAAGGAGAAACAAAGACAGCAAGAACTGGAGCTGGCCAGGCTGAGGAGCAGTGGGGTGGGTGAGTGCGGTGAGTGCGGGGGGACCCAAGACTGCAAGGAGCTTTGATAAGTGCTTCCTGGCCCAGCGGAAGGAGGGGGAGGACACAGATAGCTTCCTGACGGCCTTTGAGAATGCCTGCGAGATGCACAGGGTTGACCCTGCAGACAGGCTCCAGTTTCTCACCCCCTTACTGGACCCCAAAGCTGTGGAGGTGTACAGCCAAATGACAGGGGCTCAGGCAGGGGACTATGAACTGTTCAAACAGGCCCTGCTCCGTGAGTTTGGGCTGAACCCCGAGATGTACCGGAGAAGGTTCTGGAGTCAGCGTAAAACGCCTGAGGTCACCTACCTACAACTGGCCAACCGGATGCAGGGATATGCCCGCAGGTGGACAGCGGGGGCCCAAGCTAAAGAGGACCTGCTTGACCTAATCGTACTGGAGCAGCTGTATGAACGGTGCCCTTCCGACCTGAGGCTGTGGTTGGTGGACAAAAAGCTCGAGAACACCCAGCACGCAGGGCAGCTGGCCGACGAGTTTGTGAACAGTCGGTCACGGGATAGCAGGGAGGAGTCCCGAAAGAACAGGCCCCCCCCGATGCAGAGAGAGAGTCACCATGGGGCCTCCCAGTGAGGAAATAGGGAGAACCCCCTCCCAAGGGGAACGCCTGGCGTCGGGCCCCTCCGACCCTCTCGAGGGGACCAACGTGACCTGAGCTGCTATCACTGTGGCCAGAGAGGCCATGTACAGACCCAGTGCCCCGGGCTCAGGGACAAACTGAACAGACCCAACCTACCCAGGGTTAACTGGGTAGGGACCCAACTGGACGAGGGGCAGATGACCCAGGAAAGGGGGGCTACCAGTTTACCACCTGCTCAGGAGGGAAGAGTACCCCAGGCCAGCTCCGCCAGAGGGCTGGATGCTCTGGACTCAGGGTGCTCGGTTTACAGGGTGGGCACTGGGTTGTCCCTCTGGAGAGAGTGCCTTGTTCCCCTGGAGGTGGATGGGAGGAAGGTCAATGGATACTGGGATACGGGCGTGGAGGTGACGCTGGCCCGGCCCGAGGTGGTGGCCCCAGATCGGGTGGTGCCCAACACCTACCTGACCCTGACAGGGGTGGGCGGTATTCCATTCAAGGTGCCCGTGGCAAGGGTACACCTGAAATGGGGGGCCAAGGAGGGCCCCAAGGATGTGGGGGTACACGACCATTTGCCCACTGAGGTTTTGATGGGGGGAGACCTAGAGGACTGGCCAAGCAAGCCCCAGACCGCCCTGGTTGTGACCCGTAGCCAGAGCCGGCGAGGGGCACTGCACCCTGACCTTGGGGAGGGTACCTCACTGGAGGCGCAGGACCCTACTCTGGTTGAGAGGGAGTGCCGAGGGGCACGGCTCAGAAAGGCTGAGGCCTCAGACCTGGCCACTGAGGGGGAACCGGGCCCCATCCCTTCCCCAGCCGCTGAGTTCCAGGCCGAGTTGAGGAAAGATCCCTCCTTGCGGAAGCTCAGGGACCTGGCCAACCTCAGTGTGGGACGGACCATGAGGAGAGGCTGCCAGGAGAGGTTCCTGTGGGAGAAGGGGTTCCTGTACCGAGAATGGGCTCCCCCAGGGGAAGGGGAGTCCTGTGGGATCAGGAGGCAGCTGGGGATCCCCCAGAAGTATCGCCGCAAGCTCCTGTCCCTGGCCCATGACATCCCCCTCGCAGGGCACCAGGGAATCCGGCGCACCCGGCAGAGGTTGCTACAGAACTTTTACTGGCCCGGGGTCTTTACCACCGTCCGGCAGTATTGCCGATCCTGTGACCCCTGTCAGAGGGTGGGGAAGGCCCGGGACAAGGGGAAAGCGGCTTTGAGACCTTTGCCCATCATAGAGGAGCCTTTCCAGAAGGTGGCCATGGACATCGTGGGACCTCTCAGCAAGACGACCCGGTCGGGGAAGAAATACATTCTGGTGGTGGTAGATTTTGCCACCCGCTACCCTGAGGCAGTGCCCTTGGCTTCCATTGAAGCAGACACCGTGGCAGATGCGCTCCTGACCATTTTCAGCCGAGTGGGGTTCCCCAAGGAAGTCTTGACAGACCAAGGGTCCAACTTCACGTCAGCCCTGCTCCGGTGCTTGTGGGAGAAATGTGGGGTCCGGCATGACTGGGCCTCAGCGTATCACCCCCAGTCCAATGGGCTGGTGGAGAGGTTTAACGGGACGCTAAAGATGATGCTGAAAACCTTTATGAACCAGCACCCGCAGGATTGGGACAAGTACTTACCTCACCTGCTGTTCGCGTACAGGGAGGTGCCCCAGGAGTCTACCGGATTTTCGCCTTTCGAACTGTTATATGGAAGGAGGGTGAGGGGCCCCCTGGACCTGATGAGAGACGAGTGGGAGGGGAAGGCCACTCCCGATGGAGAGTCAGTGGTGGAGTATGTCCTGATCTTCCAAGAGAGATTGGCTGAACTCATGGGCCTGGCCAGGGAGAATCTGGCCAGAGCCCAGAGGAAGCAGAAGGTCTGGTATGACCGCACGGCGTGGGCCCGTGCCTACGCCACCGGGGATCCGGTGATGGTTCTCATCCCCGTGAGAAAGAACAAACTACAGGCCGCCTGGGAGGGCCCGTTCAAGGTCGTCAAGCAGCTCAATGAGGTAAACTATGTGGTGGAGCTGTCGAACCGGGCCCACCACCGCCGGGTGTACCATGTGAATATGATGAAGCCATATTATGCCAGGGGGAATGTGGTGTTAGCTGTGTGTGGTCAGTGGGAGGAGCAGGGAGATGACCCTTTAGTAGATCTATTCCCTGGGACCAGAGCTGGTTCCCCCCTGGAAACAATCCCCCTCTCGGATCAGCTAACCCCTGCCCAGCAAGCTGAGATCAGAGGGGTGCTGCATCCGTACCGACAGCTGTTTTCCAACCAGCCTGGACGCACTAATCTGACTGTCCACCCAGGTGCAGACAGGGTCGCACCTGCTGATAAGATGCTCCCCCTTCCGAGTCACAGGGAAAACTGCTCAGGACCTGGAAAGAGAGGTCCGGGATATGCTGGCTTTGGGGGTGATCCAGCCCTTGGGCCTCGCCGGTGGTGCTGGTCCCCAAAAAGGACGGGTTGGTCCGGTTCTGTGTGGACTATCGGAAGCTCAATGCCATCACTGTATCGGATGCCTACCCCATGCCCAGGCCGGACGAGCTCCTCGACAAGCTGGGAGGAGCTCAGTACCTTACCACCATGGACCTTACAAAGGGCTACTGGCAAGTGCCGCTGGATGCAGATGCCCGGCTGAAATCGGCCTTTATCACCCCTCTGGGGCTCTATGAGTTTCTGACCCTGCCTTTCGGCCTCAAGGGAGCGCCGGCCACCTTCCAGCGCCTGGTGGACCAGCTCCTGAGGGGGATGGAGAGTTTTGCCGTGGCGTATATTGATGACATCTGTGTCTTTAGCCAGACCTGGGAGGACCACGTGTCCCAGGTTAGACAAGTGCTGGACCGACTCCAGGGGGCTGAGCTGACTGTAAATTCGGAGAAGTGCAAGGTGGGGATGGCGGAAGTATCTTACCTGGGCCATCGGGTGGGGAGCGGCCGCCTAAAGCCGGAACCGGCCAAGGTGGAGGTGATCAGAGACTGGCCCGCTCCCCACACCAAAAAGCAGGTCCAAGCCTTTATTGGGATGGCAGGATACTACCGAAGGTTTGTGCCTCACTTTAGCGCCATAGCCACCCCCATCACTGCGCTATGCAAGAAGGGGAAGCCAGACAAGGTGGTCTGGACCGAGCAGCGCCAGGAGGCTTTCCGGGCGCTGAAGGAGGCTCTGGTCAGTGGCCCAGTTCTAGCAAACCCAGACTTTGACAAGCCCTTTGTGGTGTTCACCGACGCCTCCGACACGGGACTGGGGGCGGTGTTAATGCAGGAGGATGAAAAGGGGGAGAGACACCCCATCGTGTACCTGAGCAAGAAGTTGCTACCCCGGGAGCAACACTACGCGGCCATCGAGAAGGAGTGCCTGGCCATGGTGTGGGCCCTCAAGAAACTAGAGCCCTATCTCTTCGGGCGACACTTCACCGTGTACACCGACCACGCTCCCCTGACCTGGCTGCACCAGATGAAAGGAGCCAACGCCAAGCTCCTGAGGTGGAGCCTGCTCCTGCAGGATTACGACATGGACGTGGTCCATGTGAAGGGAAGTGCCAACCTGATAGCGGATGCGCTGTCCCGGAGAGGGGGCCCTGAACTTCCCCAGGACACTGGTCACAGTGACCCCGCTCAGTTCAGTCTCGAAGGGGGGAGAGATGTGACGATGTGACGCAGCAGGGAGGGGAGAGTGTTGACCTGGGAATGTGGCAGGGGAGTTTCAATGGGAGACCGGAGAGCCTGTCACCTGAGCCAGGAGGGGGAGGGGGAGGTAACACCTCTGCCCAGGAATGTGGAGGAGGCTGCAGAAGGGAGCCTGCTGGGGGGGGTTAGTTTCAGTTTGGGGCTGGGTGGAGGAACACAGGGAACCCCAGGGCTGGGGTCTAAGCTCCCTGCTCCCCAAGAAGGACTTGACTGAGGGGCCCTGGGTGTACCCACAAGCTCTGTTTTGGACTGTGTTCCTGTTGTCCAATAAACCTTCCATTTTACTGGCTGGCTGAGAGTCTCAGTGAATCCCAGGAAGGGGGGTGCAGGGCCTGGACTCCCCCACACTCCGTGACAGCTGGTCTCAGGGACAGGAACAGAACATGATATTGTGACAAACCGGTGGCCATCTAGGACGTGCCAGCTGCCATCGCAGAACACAGGCGGCATGGTCTGTTGCATGTGGAGGCCACTTGAAATGCCATGGCTACAGCTAGGATAGAATCCAGGGCCTCCTGGTCCAAGAGCCCTGATCACACACTGAAGGGAAATCTCCACTAGCGAGCTGCAGTACACGGCCAAGGACACACAATGGAACATTTCTGTCCAGCAGGGCGCCATAAGGAATCACACATGCGATTACAACAAATTTTGTTCCAGCCAGTCATCGAAAGTGTATAGGACACAGATTCCTGCCGGTATTATTTCATGTCTCCGCTCTCATTCCTGACCCCGCCTACGGGAATGTTCCTGAGTGAACCCTGAGTTGAGACTGGAGGCAAAAACAGGCCATGGTCCCTGCTACCAACATAGAAACTGCAAATCTGCCTGCCTGGGTGAAAAAGCACCTGAAATCTGCCAGTGGCTGGTTGTCCCGGCCACAAAGACTGGACTGAGGCTCTGTCTACACTGGGGATTGCTGCAATTGCACCCAGTGGTGAAGCTGCTCAAGTGCAAACCCCGAGCGCAGGCACATTCGGACCCCTGGCCATGCTGGTGTGAGCTCACCCTGCTTGCAAGAACCTCTGCAAAGGTGCTAGAGGTTTGTACTGGGAGAGCCTGATAGGCTGGACTCAGGGCAAAGCTGCAGGGCCGCAGCCCAGCCTTGCTCCTGTCTCCACAGCTGCCGTCCCTGCAAGAGACGCTCCAGGGTGCTGTCCGGACACTGGTGCTTCCATCACTCCCTCTTGGAGGCCATTGGTGATCTCTTCATTAGCAGCTGTTTGGGTACAACTAAGCTGGAGGGAGGCATTATCATCACCCCCGCCCAGCTGCCCCTCCCGGAGCCAGCCCGCTGGGCCTCACGCTGGGGCCGTGAGAGTGAGCGATGGCCCCGGATGATGCTGGAGGGCGTGTCGCTGGCTGGCTATTGTGCGGTGCAGCTTCAAGGGTGAACGCCCGGCCCTGTGCAGCGCGCACACTGCTGCCTGGCCAGGTGATTGCCCGGCCTCCTGAGTCTGCGATCGCTCAGCAGGGTGGTGCCACGCGTCTGCTGAGTGTAAAACCCGATCCACCGAGCAACCAGTGCACCTAGAAAACCACAGCCAGCATCGAGAGCAGAGACAGCCCAGATCCCCCAGCTCCTTAAACTCTCATCAGAATGGTCACACTGGGTCAGACCAAGGGTCCATCGAGCCCAGTGTCCTGTCTCTGACAGCGGCTGGTGCTGGATGCTTCAGAGGCAATGAACAGAACAGGGCAATGATCCATCCCCTGCCATCCAGTCCCAGCTTCTCTCATGGTATTTTCTCCAAGAACGGGGCTATTAACCGGGGGACTCCTGGCCAGACTAACTCCGTGTCTTTATCATCCACCTCTCTCCCTGCAGGGTCGGTGAGATGTGATTAGTACTTGCAATGCAGCAGGCCCACAACCCCAAAGCAGGGCTGTCATCCCAATGTGTTAGTAGCTGTACAAACACCTGCCGCACAGAGTTAATATTCTAATTCCACATGAGAGGCGACAAATGGGTATAAAACATCTGGGGAAGGGGAAGGACACTATCAGGGCTAGGAACTCATGTGACACTGTGGGCATGACTAGCTGGTTTCAAAGCTGAGTTTTTATTTTATTTTTTAGTTATATTTTGTAACACACACACACACACACAAAGATGAAGACAGAAGTGAAGAGACTCTCATAGCAAACTGCTGTGGAGTTTTGCCATGAACAGTTAATCAGCTGCCACGTCCCAGCCCAGAGGTGGCTGCATTTGAGTGGTGGTGTAGCGATTCCTGTCTTTGCATAGGTCCCCATTGCGCTGGGTGCTGAGGGGTTTCAGTAATCCTGCAGGGTTCAGCCCACCCTGCAAAGCGCTTGGTGACCGCTTGAGACGGAAGGGGGGAGAGAGGGCATGAGGCGCCATTACTCCCCGCTAATCCGTGTTTGCTCTGTCGGGCTTACAGGCTGGGCTGGGACACAGGTTTCGTTGGCATGGCTTTGGGATGGATGCAGTGCGGAAGCCACCCCAAATGGGTGCCTATAAACCTCTGCTCGTCCCCACGTGGCCGGGGTGTGCCACCGGTTTTGCAGCGCTCATAGCAATGGTTTAGGGAGCACTTTGATGCATACTGCTTTCCGTATCCCTCCACCTACACGCCTGGGAAGGCTTCGCTCCCAGCTGGCCTGGGACGGTCACAGCTGATAAATGGGAATCCTGGGACCGTGACCCAAAATGGAGCTTCTTCTCAGCCACAGAATGCTGCGATCGCTGGCACCTGGCCCAGGCTAGTCGGCAGTGGTCCATCCCCTTGGAGAGGGGGTTTCCAGGGCCATAACACAGGAACAGAACAGCTGAGAATGGGGCCCGAGGGAGGGCTGGGGACGGGACCTCAGAGCCCAGCTCCCTCGTAGGGTTGTATTTTATGGAGCACTCAGGATCAGAGGGCTGAGATGAAAGGGGAGCGGGAGCCTATTAATCTCACAACAAAGGCTTCCCGGAGTTAAGAATGGCAATAAAATGCTTTGGGTGTGTGTGGGAAGCACTGGGTGGGGGTGGGGGTGGGAGAGCCCAAGCATGCATGTGCAAGGACATGTGTGTCAGTGAACAAGGGACAGAGGTGTGTCCAGGCACGGAAGAATGGCTGAGCTAGTGGTTAATGGGACTTGGGAGGGCCGGGTTTGATTCCCAGCTGGGCCCCAGCTGCCCTGTGGGACCATGGAGCTTAACTCCGAAGAGGGGTTGAGTTTAGCTCCCACATTGCTAACATGCACCAGCAGGGCCCAGCCTGTCTCTGAGCGTAGACCCAGGGCAGCCCTGTGGAGCTCGACGTCGCTGGATTGGCTGCGATGCAGTCTAATGGCTTTGGGCCTCAGTTTCCCCATCTGTGCAGTGGGGATAACAGTCCTTCCTTTGTCGGTCTGGGCTCCTTGGACTGTGAGCTCTTGCCTGGCACACGGTGTCTGTGCAGCACCTTTGGAGCTGAGAGCTTGGGAGGGATGGGCGGGGTGGGGCAGACACTGCCCTTTCAGTTACTTTGCTCTCACATTCTAGGGCTGCGTGTGGCTGAGCCCAGGTCAGGGCTGGTGCAAGCGCCAGCAGACCTCCGTGACCTCACAGCCGCAGGGGCAGGTGTGGGACCTACAGTGTGCTAGGCGGGCGCTCTCTGAGAAGGGGCCATGGGGTGGAGTCTCCCCAGCAAGGTGCAGCTCAGATACATAGATGGGCTGCTGCCCTGGACCCTGATAACATGCCCAGGGCCCTCACTGGGATTTCCAGGCCGCTGTGCTGCACCTTGAACAGACATGGGCCAGGGACAAAGCCAGAGATCACAGCAGCTACCTCCACTCCAAGCTCCAAAGCTTTTGATCACCGCTCTGTCTCCCACCTAACATTAACCCCGTGGTTACATCAGTGTCACTGAGAGCAGAGTTGGACCCTAGAGACAGGTTGTGATGTTATTGACTTGAACTGGGACCGTATAGATCATTGTTGCAACCAAGGTCCTGTAGTGGCACCAAATGTTCTCCAGAGACTTGATTTGAACCTGCCATTTATTCTATGCCCACCAAGGCAAACCAAACTAGCCAGACAGAGAAGACTTTGGTTTTACCCCCCTGGCTAACCACAAGTCACACAAGCAATTCCCTTAGACACTCCAGTTTCCCAGTATCCCCACCAGTGCCACTCGGTATGGGGACAGACGGTTATGAAAACCAATACCCCAGTAAAAGAACAAAGGTTCTCTCGATCCCAAAGGACCAAGCCCCAGACCCCGGTCAATGTACAAGTCAGCTCTTACCCACAAATCATGCTGTTGCCAATCCTTTAGAATCTAAAATCTAAAGGTTTATTCAGAAAAGGAAAAATATATAGACGGGAGCTAGAATTGGTGAAATGGAATCAATGACATCCAGTGATGGCCAAGTTCTTGGTTCAGGCTTGTAGCAGGGATGGAATAAACGGCAGGTTCAAATCAAGTCTCTGGAGAACATCCCCAGCTGGGATGGGTCCTTCAGTCCTTGGTTCAAAGCTTCAGTGTAGCCACTTCCCTCCAGAGGTCAGAAGCAGGACTGAAGACAAGATGGAGGAGCTGCAGCAGCTTTGTATAGTCTCTTGCCGTGTGGTCTCTGCTTTCTGTGTCCCAAGGACAAGCTGCCCATCCCATGGCCTGGAAACACCTCAGAGTCCTGTCCATAGGCAGGTCCCTGCACACCTGGCTGAGTCCCCAGACGTGTCTGCCTTCTCTCAATGGGTCAGTTGTGTCGCTGATGGTCCTTAATGGGCCACCCAGCAGGCTAGGCAGAGCTGACACCAGCTTGTCTGGGGTGTCCCCCAGAAGGAGAGCACAAGTTTGAACTACAGACAGTACAGAGCCAATATTCATAACTTCAACTACAAAAATGATACACACAGATAGACAGCATCATCCTAACCAGCCAACCATAACCTCGTCTGAGACACCTCATTTGACCCCCTTTATATAAGATTTGGTGCCACTACAGGACCTTGGTTGCAACAATGATCTATATGGTCCCAGTTCAAGTCAATAACGTCACACAGGTGCATGCTAGACCCTCCGTTGCAACAATGTAACATTCCTTCTAGCCGCTAGGAACACAGCACCGGCTTCAGCTGAGCCCCTCTGTGCCCAGGGAAGTAAATGGTGCCGATGGAGCAAGGGGTAACACGGCCCAGCGTGCGTGCACCTGAGGAGGGATAGAACAGGGAGAAGTGGTGCTAGCCCTTCCTGCAGGATTTCTAGCCCACATGGAAATACGGGAGAAGACGGAGGCTCTGAGCCCTCCAGCTTGTTCCACACGCTGGCCTGGCTCCTGTCCGTGCCGCAACTGAGCAGCACGCTATCCCCACCGGCTCCCAAGGCTGCAGTTCTTGCCCTCTGCCATAGAGATGAGGGCATCTGCCTCTTCTCCCTCCTCTCGCTCCAGGGACAACGAAGGCAAAGGGGGTTCGATCCCAAAGGCCCAGCAGCAGGTCCCCCAGGTGAGCCCCTGTGCTCCGATGGCCCAGGGACTGCAGGGTGAGGGGGCGTCTCAGGTAGCTTGGGCCCGTGGAGGGCTCTGGAGGCAGAGAGGGGAGACCAGTGTAGGGAGCCGAGCCCTCGGTGCCAAGCAGGCGGGTCGCAGCACTCTGGAGAAGTTGTGTGACCGGATTTGTCATTCCACAGTGCAATGATCACGGGGGGCGCTGCGGACACATGTGAAACAGACGGGCAGCTGTAGCGGGGAGAGGGGCTTTCATGACCACAGCTATTTGGGCATCCGGTGGCGCCAGAGGGGGTACGGGACGGGTGCCACGGAGTGCAGCAGGATGCTCGGAGCACTGCGTCTGAGAAGCGTCCGAGTGTTTTGCTGAACCACGGTCACTCGGGGCCTTTTGGGGCTTGGCCATCCTGGTGCGGCTCCAGTGGGACCTTCTACAGCAGGAAGGGGCTGGCACCAGCGCCCATGCCAGGCTGCACTGGCTTGAGGCAGGCGCCCTGGACAGTGCACAAGAAATTGCCTTCCTACCACGAAACGCGTTGCAAAGACTTCAAAGTGGTGAATGCCTCCCAGCTCTTCGTGCTCTGGAATTTGGTGCTAATTTTCCTTATTACAGGGTTACCACATGGTGGGGGGCTGCCCAATCTGTGCTCCAGAGGTTTTAGAAGCAAGGGCTGTGCTGGGCGAAGGTGAGACTAGCGCCCCCAACAGGCCAACCCTGGGGCTACCCTCACCCTGGGCAGGGCACCAGAGCCGTGCCTGGGGTCTCCAAGGAACATCCTCATCCAGCTGTCTGGACAGGCAGACCAAGGCTGGGCCGGCTGCTCTCAGGTGCACTGGGATGCTGCCAGGGATACACTCGTGGTACTAGGGGGCACAGCTGTTCACGGGCGGAGGGCAAAGCCCTGAGATCTTGGGATGGGTACCGATGCTGCGCTTGGCCCCTCTGGCTCTGGGCCCAGCGAGCCAGAATTACCTGTTCAGCCCCAGCAAACCCCCTTCCTTCCCCTCCCAGAGCTGGGGTTTCCCGGGCTGGAGGTGCTGAGCTCTCCCCCACCGGGATGTGCTAGCAAGGCAGTTCGGGGGGTCCGGAGCAGCAGCTGTGTGGGCTGGCGACCCTGCTGGGTGGGTGGGTGGGAGGGAGGTGGTACAATAGGCTGGATTGCAGGATATTGACACTGTGTTCCAGGCTGGCACACCCAGGGGCATCTGGTGGGATCACCCTGCCCTGCCCCTGGGAGGGTGTGTGCGGCCCGGGGAGGCCAGCGATCAGAAGCAGGCCCCTCCCGTCTCAGTGCCAGTCTCCGTTCTTGCTCACACCCAGCACCACACTTTCCTTGCACCCTGGCTCTCAGCAGCGGCAGACTCCAGGGGAACGCTCTGGCTTCCAGCCAGGCTTTGGCCAATGTTCTTCCACCCACACAGGCCGTGGCCACCCACATCAAACAAATCAACCCCCCCTCCCCGAGTCCCCACAAACCACCAACTCCCGGCTCCTGGCCAACACCACAAACACCTGCCCTGTCCGCCCACACCCTGCAGCAACCGCACGCGGCATTGCCCTCCGCCGCCCCGCCCCAAGTACAGGCCTGCTGCGTCCCCACGCGGAGACCAGGGGCCTGGCTGCTGACCGGGGCTAACCACCCGCCCACGCCAGCACGCCACCTGCACCCAGCATGGCACCAGCCAAACCCACCACCCGGGCCATGCCCACGCCCTACGTCACGGCTGCTGGGGAGAGCCAGGAACCACGGCGCTGCCGGCCCCCACCATTCAGACAGTGCGAGTCAGGGCCCCACAATCCCACTCTCTTTAGGAATAATAAATACGGGGTTCTGCTTAGGAATCGGACCATTGGATGGGGAGGGACGTCCTGGGTCAGCTGCCCCCACAGATCATCCCCTTCGTAAACTGATCAAGTTCCATCTTCAGAGCAGACAGGTGTCTTGGCCCCCATTCTTCCCACCTCCGCTGCTTAGAAACCTCCTTCTCCTTCCCAGCCTGTGTCTATGCATGGCCAGTTTATCCCCTTTGGCTACCATAACTCTCCTCCCTTCCTGAGGTTTGCCCCCCTGCTGCATTTAGAGACAGCAATCAGATCTCGTAAGAGCGGCCCTCCATCCCCCTGGTCGTCTCAGGATCGGCTCGTCTTCAAATTCTTCTTCCTTGAAGGCGGGCGGCCCACCGTGTGCACAGCCCGGTCCGATGGCATTAACACATCCCTATCTCGATGGGGAACGCCTCGCCTCACACAGCTTCCCATCGTGTATGCCTTTTTCACAGCTGCAGCACATGGGTGGTGCGGTTATCCTGGGCTAGGCTGGCTGGTTCCTGAGCCTTTATGTCATGCTCATGCCAGGTTTTCACGCTTTCCTCTGCAACCAGGGTCCAGATCCTCAGAGGTGTTTAGGCACCTAACTCCCATTGCCCCGTACTTCATTTTCCTTTTTAAATGAAACCCGAGTCTCTTCATAATCACAGGACTCCAGGAGCTGGGGCTTTAAGAAATAAACCAAATATCATGAGTTGGCAACACTATCGTTATACAATCTTTTACAGGGCAGATATGACACCCCACCCACCCACACACACCATATGTACATCCTCCCCCAACATATATCACAGGGACCCCTCCATTGTCCCTCCCCCCACCACTACATCACAGACAATAATGCTACAGTCCCTGTGCTGAGAGTCACAGGCAAGGCAGATGCTGGTATTTTTGACCCAAAGTCTGGTTATATGAAGGGTGGAGGGGACCCAGGCAGAGTGGGGGTATAGGGAGGAAGGGCAGGAGGTGGGGACACACTCCAACACGGCTGTATAAAATCTCTGGATTTCTGGATTTTAAACAGAACTGAGAGGGGCTCCGGGGTCAGACTCTGGCTCCAGGGGAAGACTTTTGTTTTGTCATAAGAAAGGACAAGAGAATCAATCAAATCTCTCCAGGTCTGCCAGAGCCCAGGTGGAAGAGGTAGACATGGGGGGATTTGATTTTTTGCTGTCTTGCCTAAAAACCTTGTGGTTCTGTTTCAACCATCTGTCAAAGTACAATCCTGTGTGTGTACGTGTGGTGTTGTAAGGTAGTGGTTGGCTGGATCTCTCTTGCTCCATCCCTGTTTGTGTCAGAGAGACTGCTGCCCTCTTCTGACTGGAATCAGAACTGCTCAATAGTGTGTCCTATGACCTGTACTGCTAACAGCTCATGGAGATTTTCCTTTAGCTCAGCGTATTAGGGGCCACCTCTGCTTTTGGGGTAGGCGGCTCCAAGTTACTCAAGAGTTTCTGGCTCCTAACTGGGGGAATCCAGTGTGAATTCCCTTGGAACGGCAAACAGCAAGCAGCCTTTATGAGAAGCCTAATTGACCGAGAAAGAGACGGCAGTGCCCAGAAACCGGCCGGCTCAGCTGGATGGCTTTAGTGGTGCGTGCTGGCTGCGTTAATGGAAGGAGAAGGTGGATCGATCATGGAAGTGGGCGGGGAATGGAGAAGACCCTGCTGATGAGGGCAGCAGAGTTTAGCGCTCACGAGCAGCTGCTTTCATGCTAGTCGGCTCTATTTCCAAGCCTGGGTGCTGGGGCGGCTGCCCAGCAAAAGCAGCAAGCGGCTCCGCCATGCTGGCATTTTCAGAGATGTTTTAACACGAGTGGACGTTTAGCGGAAGCAGGACCGGCAGGTTTGGTCCAGCCCCCTTTAGCCGTAAGCTGCCCTGCAACCACCGTTCGCATTGTGTCCACACTGGGGTTTACGAGCGTGTCCGTTCGAGCTAAACTCAACCCCTCTCCGGAGCAGCCGAGCACCTCCCACTCAGTGAGGAGTTTTATCTTCACAGCTCTCCTGGGAGGCAGGGAGGGAGCTTCCCCATTTGACTGCTAGGAAGACGGAGGGTCTGCAGGCGGGAGGTGTGACGGCAGCTCGCGTACCCGAGCCAGTGGCTATCCAGCGAGATCAAAGCCAGCCTGAGTGACGATTGCAGCGACGCCGCGGGAGCTGCCCTTCGTAGCCGGGTTCTGGGTGGGTGGGGCTGACCCACGGAGCCTCCTGTGCTCCGCCAAAGCCAGCCTGGCGTGTCCTCGTGCGAGCAGCCAGGCCTCCGGCTGCCCAGCGCACGTCCCCAAAGGGCCACGGTCACTGAGCCGCGACTGCAACCTGGGGCTCCAGGCCCAGGCCTGTGCACTCTCGCTAGCCGGCCCGTTCAGGTACCATCAACCCTCTTCCCTAAAGACCAGGGCTTACGTGGCTGCTGCTACCGATCCCCCATGTTCGGAGTCCCCTTCGTCCTCGGCGACTAACGCAGCTCGCTAACGGGCCATAGCAAAGGCAGGCGCTGCTCCGGGGCAGCGAGCTCGCGGCTCAGTTCCCGTTGCACACGGGGGCTGGTCTGCTCTCTGCACTGCGATTGCAGCAGGGGGTGCTGTGCTGGGGTCAGGCTGGGCTTAACGAACCCCCTTGTCCCCCCAGGTGATGCTGGATAACATGCGGAGGAAATGCAAGTGCCACGGCACCTCCGGCAGCTGCCAGCTGAAGACGTGCTGGCAGGTGACCCCCGAGTTCCGCCTGGTGGGCTCCTTGCTCAAGGACCGCTTCTCCGGGGCCACGCTGATCCGGCCCCACAACAGGAACACGGGGCAGCTGGAGCCAGGCCCCGTGCGGCACCGGCGCCGAGCCAGCGTCGGCGACCTCATCTACTTCGAGAAATCGCCCGACTTCTGCGAGCGGGAGCCGGCCCTGGACTCCCTGGGCACCCAGGGCCGGCTGTGCAACAAGAGCAGCCCGGGCATGGACAACTGCGAGAGCCTGTGCTGCGGGCGGGGCCACAACCTCCTGCGCCAGACCCGCAGCGAGCGCTGCAACTGCAGGTTCCACTGGTGCTGCTTCGTGGCCTGCGAGGACTGCCGCCGCACCCAGTGGGTCAGCGTGTGCAAGTGAGGCGGGCCCCGGGCCCGGCTTCCCTTGGCCCCGGCCGGCACCGCGGGGGGAGCGGCTCCCGGGGGGCGCCGCCCAGCCCGGTTAATCCACCCTGCGCCTTCCGCCCTTCGGCGGCACCCCGGGGTCGCACCAGCGCCTGCCGCGGGGAGCGTTCCGACGACGGCCCGGCAAACCCGGTGCTGCTCACGGATGGGGAGAGACCCCGCGCCGGGACCCGCAGGGCAACTCTGTAGCAGGGCGGCGGGTGGGATGGGAAGGATGGGGGGGCGTTTCCGAGCTATATACCGTTCCTTCTGCTCAGGGACAGCATTAGCCACAGCCCACGGGCTGCAGAGGCTGGATGGGATTCGGGCCGTGAGCAGTTCCGGCAAAAGCTCCGTCCCCACCCAGTGTGGACACGTGCAGAGACCTCCAGGGAGCAGGGGACTAAATATCGCGGCAGCCTCCCCTCGCCCGCCCGGCTCATTCAATGGAGAGGGGCAGCTCAGGACTCACCAGACTGCACTGAAAGGGATTTTCATATGAAAAAAACATGTAAACAAGATTTGTAAGGACACTAACCCAGCGTTTCGAAGAGGAGGAGGGGTCCCCAGCGCCCCGGGGCGGTGCCATGCGCGCCCGCGGCTGGTGGTGTCTGGTAAGTTATTTTATTATTGTGAATAAAAGTGGATTGGAGACGGTGCCGTGCAGCGGTTCTGAGCGTGGGCTGGGGGGTGGGAGATTGGGAGAGGATTTTAATGGAGGGGCAGCCCCCTCCCTGCTCTGCAGAGTCCTCAGGGGTTTAAAGGGTGTTTATGCGGCTAGCCGCTGAAGAAACAGGAAGGCAGAAGAGACCCCCCTAGAAACATGGGGTGCTCCTTTGACCACTTTAACCTCCTTCACCCATTGGCTCTGCAGTCCCACTGAGCCTCCTGGCCCCACACAGGATCCACCCCTGGGAGCAGAGGGGTCAGGATCTCCGCAGATCAGTGGGAGCCGGTGGGAAGCTAGGCCCCAGGCGGTTGTGAAATGGACGCGGGACCCAACACAGCCACAGAGGCAGCCTCCTGTCCTGCCGCCGGCCACGCTGTATGTGTTCTGGGGATACAGCTGGGCACAGAGGCCCTGGAGCTGCGGGGGGCTGGGATCTTCCACCAGCACAAACGTCACTCGGGAAAGACAGGCAACCCATGGGGACAGGGGCAGTTCTGCATCCCCTGGGACTGGGCAGGAGGGGAGTCGGGGGAGCCCTGGAATAGCCCAACCCCCTTCAAATTCACCCACCCAGCATAAGAGTGGCCTGGCACATCCTGCGCCCACGAGCTCCTGCAGCACCAGCAGTGACCCCAGGCCCCATGGGCAGGATCCCGCAGAGCTCAGGGGACTGAGCCGCGCCGGTTTCCATGGTCTCAGGCGTTGGCGGGGCCCGAGGAGAGTGCCCGTCACACACGAGCCCCCGCTGCCCTGCACGCGGATTCCTGCTGCTGGCATCTCCCCGGCCATCCTGGGCTCAGCCCCCAGGCTACGCGAAAGGAAAACACCAGAGTGGAAGGAAAGGCCCCGCTGCCCCAGCTAGGGAGGGCCCCCCGAAGCGCTGCAGGAGGGATCCAGCCTTGCCAGGTTCTGGGCTTGAGCCAGCTGCTCTCCCCGTGCCAGGGGAAGGAGCCGGCCCGGCAGCCCAGCGGATCCAAGGCCTCTACCTGTGGCATGGAGAAAGCAGGGCCCGCTGCCCCCAGCCTGCCCCAGAGGGACCCCCTTTCAGGGCGAGAGGGGAGGTCAGTCCCTCGGGCTGGCGCAGGTCTTGGCACATACTGTGATGTGGAGGGAACAGGGAGCGAAGGCCGGCTCCGCTCCCAGAGCCAGCTCTTACCCTGGCCGAGCCTGCGCCACGCCCCTGACAGCTGCTGGCCCCGTTGCTGATTTTGATCTCAAGCCCGACAGGCCTGCGTCTCCCCATCCCGTCAAGCCCGTTGAGCTCAGTTCTGCCTGGCCACCCCCAGCTTTGAATCGGAGCGGGGGCAGGGCCCTGGCCTCTGCAATTCGGGGCCCAGCAACCCCACTGCGGCTGGCGTCAGGCTCAGAGCAACAGCGGGCGGGAAGGGACCTCGAGCGGCCATCCAGTCCAGCCGCCCGCCCTGAGGCAGGGCCAAGCAAACCTAGATCAGCCCTGCCAGGCTTTGTCCAACCTGTTCTTAAAAACCTCCAGGGACGCGGATTCCACAGCCTCCCTCATCCGTCACCCCGGCTTCACCTGGAAGGGCGATGGCCGGGCAGTGAGCAGCATGCTGGGTTGGGGGGTATTTCTACATGGGCCCAGATCCTCACCTGGGGTAAATCAGCACACGAAGGGCACTGCTGACAGTAGCTCCGAACTCGGCCCTTGGCGTCGGGCGCAGCTGTGTCTACTGCAAAATAAACTCGGCTCTGTGGGCCAGCCAGCGGCCGCGGACAAACAACATGGGCTGGACCGGAGGGAAAAAGCTCCTGAACTCATGGCAACACCTGCCCTGCCGATGACTCGGCGCCGTGACCGCTCAGAGGGTGTTGTTCGTATGGCGGTAGTGATAGGGACCCCGCTGGGAGCAGGACCCCGCTGCGTTAGGGGCTGGACAGACACAGAACTGAAGGCGGCCCTTGCTACGAGGGTCCCACAGGTTAAGTACAGGGCCCAGCAGGACTCAGCTGAGGAACAGACATTTCTGGGGTCCTGAGAATTATAACACTGAGTAGCTACCGAACCGCAAGTTGTCACAAGCGACAGCCCTGTCTCTAACTGCTGGTGGCTGCAAGCGGACAGGCTGCCTGGCTCCTGCAGACCCTAGCGCCTTCCTCTGGGCGTCATGGGAGACATGAGACCAGGCCGAAAGGAGCTTGCCAGGATTAACATGTGCGTAGCACACAGAGGCCTCACTCGAGATCAGGGCTCTGCCATGCCGGCCGCAGTTGCGGTCCCTGCCCTGGGGCGTTTAGAGCCAGAAAAACAAACAAGACCGAGTGAGGGGACAGAAGGAACAGGAAGGCGATCAGGCGCTTACAGAGACTAGCTTACGATCGTGGGTTATTGTGCATAAACATCGGCTGTAACGCCCCCAGGTTCCCAAAGCACCGTACCAGCTTGCACGCTGGGCTGCGTAAGAGTGATCACTCCCCCATCACTGAAATGCAGCCATCTCTGGGGAAAACACAGCGGCTGGCTAGGAGCCGCTCTTCCGCTGTGGTTCAGTTGAGAATAATGGTAGCCACGGGCCCTGCAGGAAAGAAGGAAGCAGAGAGGCAGGATTGGAGGACCTGGGTTGGACTTTGGCCAGGACTACGGGGTCCATGCCCTGACACATACAGGGAGGGGTTTTCACACAGGCCAAGTTTGTTTCACTGCAAAGAGATTTGCTTCCCCTGGGATCTGTAATTTCCACATCTCAAAAACCAACAGGGCCACCGGCCACCTCCAGCAGGAGCACGACCCCAGAGTGCTCCATGGTGCACCAAGGGATGTGCACTGCTCCCCCCATCCAAAACTGCCCCCCACCCTCCACTGGTGACTCAGTGTCCCACCTGCGCTTGTTCTCTCGTCCCCTCATGCCCACAGTCACCAGGGCCCTCCAGCTCCACTTCCTCCCCTCGGGGGCTCTCCTCCTAATCCCCCCCGGAAGTCTCAGCTTCAGAGCTTGAACGGGGACCCCCAACACTGGGAACCCCTCTTCCCAATGTAATGCTGCATGGAAACCCAGCCCCCCTCATACCTCGACCCTGGGACCACCCTTCAGTAGCAGGGCGACCCCCTTGCCCAGCTCCTCAAATGTTCACCTCCTCCCTCCCCAGCCCCTGTGTCTCTGGGCGGGGAGGTCGGCCTCGGCACATCAATCACACCTCGGCACTTTGTACTTGGCATCTGTTTCCAAACTCCAAGGGGCTGCTTTGCGGGGAGCGTGTGATCTCGCTGGGCTGCCTCAGACAGTAATTTACTCTCCCCTCCACCAGCTCATTAACGCCCCAGCTACTAATCCAGCAGCATTTACACGCTGCAACAGCTGGGTCGCCCGCTGGGGGCGGCTCACCTGGCCTCTGCTTGATGTGGTCTCGGGGAGGTGCAGCGGGGACGTGGCTGCATCCCCACAATCCCACACAACTTCCCCCGCAAAATTACAGAGAGTCTGGTGCATTTCCGATACACCACTCAAACACCACGCTCGGGTGACGCTAAGCTAGCAGGCGCCGCACCGTGGCCCGAGGCCCTGTCCTCTTTCACAAACGTTCATTCGACTCAGTACGCGCCAACCGTCCAGCAGCCCCAGGAAGCTCCGAGCGCAGGTGACATTTGCAAGCTGCCCCCCCGCTTTGTAAAGTTCAGCCATCACGCCACTCCGTTAGTGACGCCCTCAGGCAATCCGAGGCTCACACTGCTTTCCCCAGCCCCAAGCGTTGCAATCGATCAGCGACCCTAAAAATCAGAGCCCTGCCACAGCCACTTTACAGCTTGGTGCACAGCTGTGCAAGGGCTGCGTCAAACAGGTCGGCAAATCCGGGGTTAAAACGTGCCCTGAAGGCAGCCGTTCAGTCCCCACTCGCCAGTAAAAGCCCCGTCCTGTGACAGGCTCAGGGCATTCTGCCTAGGTCTTCAGCCACCACCGGACATCCTGGACTAGAGCCGGCCATCCACAGCAACATTCCTGTCGTAGCTTGTTCTTGACACCAGTCCTGGAGCAGAGGGGGTCACAAACAGCACCCAGGCAATCCCCTCTCTTGGGGTTCTTGGCCAAATGCCTACACCTGGTTTCCAGGAAGCAGCAACTCTGCTGCAAGAACTGACTCTAATTCGAATAAATTCTCCTGCCATTTGCCACAGCTCCCACAGAATGAGCGTGCATCACAAAACGAGCAACAGCTGGGCGTTCTTTAAAGACAGGACACTGCCCCCCACGCTAAGAATCCAAAAACAAGGTGTAAGGCACGTAACAGCGCCTCCTGGTGACACCTGTCGGAACAACGTTTCAGGCTAGATTAAATGGAATGTAACCCTGGGCAATAGGTTAACAGAGAGGAGCGATGAGCCACCAACAAGGAGAGTCCAAGATAGAAACTGCTACCCAGGCCCCAGTGAGATTTGAATCCGCAACCCCTGCATTCCCAGCTGACTACACTAACCCCTGAGCGGCTCTGATTTGAGTATCCCAGCGCTTTCACTGCCTGGATCTCTGGCCCCACTGCTATTGCTCCATTTCTACAAGGGAGCAGCAGCTCTGCCCCTTTGCAGAGATACCCCGAGCATAGGGAGGAGAAACAGGACAGGAGAGGGGCTAGGGGAAACGTGGGTCATTTAGTGCATACTGCCCAGCCAACCTGTGTTGGTGCAACCCGCTGGGAATTATGAGTCATAGGACCCCCGTGTGCCCGACATTTTGCCACCAGGCCACCCGCCAGGGTCACAATGTCACACCCACGCAGCACCACCCATTGGGCACGTACCCTGCCTTTCTCCTCGGGCTGAAAGAGTTTGCATAGGGCAGGAGATTAAAATATCCCAGGGTCTTCCCCAGAGATGAGCAAAAAGTTTGAGCCATCGAGTGTTGAAGCTAATTTTGCCCGGAGACGGTTGATCCCCTTCTCACCAGCACAGCACAAAGCAGTTGTGCGCTAGAAGCAAGCAGGAGGTTCCCCAGCAAATCCAGAGAAGTGAACCAGCGACAGGAAAATGGCAGAAGAAAAACTGCCCAAAACAGTAGCTAGTTCTTAACAACTGATAAAACAGGAATGGGGTTTCCCCCCATTAAAGTGCACCAATTTCAATTGGGGCCCTAGAAACCTCTCTACTTTATTGGGGTGTAACGTTTCCCCTGGAAGAGAGGGGGGTGCCTCCCAATTCTCATGATTTTATCACAAGTCTGCTGCTATTTAGTGCATTCCATAAAGCCCCAGCTCCCAGAGTCATGGGATGACACGAGACTCTCAGCTTGTATTTTTTAAGAAGAGATTTCTGGGCCCCGCAGGTAGCAGAGAAAAGCTTTAAAGGCAGGAGCCTCGTGGTGCCTGAAGGCTCGGACACCAGAAGGGAAACACAGAGAACCCAGCATTTTATGATTATTTTCTTTTTAAATTTCATGATTTTTAAGCCAAGCCCATAATTTTCAGGGCCTGACAATCACCCCCACCCCCAGTCGCTAACCACCAGGAGATCACAAGGGAAGAACGTCTCCCGGGAGCGAAGGGGGAGCCGGCGAACCCTGAGTAACTCCTTTGGTATTTGTTCCTTTCTCCAAACGCTGGGCTGAGGCCGATTCCGCCTGGGGGTTCACAGTGCACAGGGAACACCCAGCTCCCTCCCAATTCTATTCTCTTGCGGCATGAAGTAAAGCGAGAGGTCCCCACAAGGGAACGGCTCCCAGCTGCTGGGATCTGGAGAGGGATTTACGTGGCGGCACAGACCTGGTCCCTAATGGGGAGACAACACATGGCATTCGGTGCTTTCCTTCCACTGATCACACAGTGGGCTGATGCAGTTTCTCCTGCAAATCACTTGCCTGAGGTCACACAGCCAGTCAGCAGCGGGGCTGGGAGAAGAGCCCAGGAGTCCTGTGCCATGCTGCCCCTCCCCCCCCCGTCACTCACACACACACACACACCTCATTGGTTGCCCACACTCTGTCTTTCACAAGCCCAGCACCAGCCCCAAGAAAGGCGACATCTCCTACGCCAGTGACAAGGTGTGACGAAGTGGGACTGTTCTTAATGTTTCCTCTGAATACTGTAGGTGTGCCTCAGTTTCCCCTAGGCATTTCTTAAGTCTCTAGGGGGTGGGATAAGGGGGTGTCATTGTTGCAGAGCAAAGGGCCAGGGTACATAAATGACCGACACTCTGTCTCCTGACAACTGATGGCCTGGGCCCTTCCCCCTGCAAGGTGAGAGCTAAAGGGTTGGAGAACAAAGGAATCCGGTGACCTCCTGGCCCGGGAAAGGGGAAAGCCCAGAGGAGGGGGGGCTGGAGGGAGTTTCAGTTTGGGGCTGGCTGGGGACATGGAGTGAAGGGCAGACGTGGTTGTCTGGCTCACTGCCCCCCAAAATGGACCTGGCTGAGGGGTCCGGTTCTCTGCACCTACAAACTCTGTTTTAGACCATGTTCCTGTCGTCTAATAAACCTTCTGTTTTACTGGCTGGCTGAGAGTCCCGTCTGACTGCGGAGTTGGGGGGCAGGACCCTCTGGCTTCCCTAGGAGCCCCGCCTGGGCGGACTCGCTGGAAGCGCATGGAGGGGCAGAGGAGGCTGAATACTCCGAGGTCAGACCCAGGAAGGGGGAAGCCGGGTGAGCTGTGTGTCCTGCAGACAGGCTGCTCCCAGAAAGGAGACTTCCCCAGAGTCCTGACTGGCTTCGTAGGGAGCAGTTCCAGAGCATCGCCCAGGGACTCCGTGACAGGAGGCTGCAGCCAACGCTTGGTCTGTTCAATGACTCCATGTCCTGCTTTTACTGGTGTAGGCCGGGTCTGCAAGGACGAGGGTGGGGGGTGTTTTTAAAACCAGCATCTTGCCCAGATTCCCAGCCACTCAGCCAGCCACCCGCCCTCCCCGCTGAATGCGCCACGTTCCTAGCGGGGCGGAAGGGGGAGGCCACCCTCGTACAGCTTGGTCCGTGCACCTCCTGGGCTGCCGCACGGCCCAGAGACGTTGGTTTCCTGGCTGGACTAAGGATGGGCAGGGAGGGCTGGTGGGGTGGAGACCCAGCCGCTGAATTAGTGGGCACAGGCCTTGGAGGCAGAAGTGGGGCTGAGCCGAGTTTTATGGATGTGGGGTTGGGGCTAAGCGATGGGGGAAGGCAGGAGACCCTCCCCCCCCCAGGCAGAGAAGATGGGATGGACTATGGGAGGCCATGGAAGGGGGGCATGGAGCAGGCAGCAGGAGGGGGCACTGAGTCAGCGAGCAAAGAAGGCAGTGTGTGTGGGAGGGTAAAACCTCTCTAGAGAGTCTGAGAACTGGGGCACACGGTCTCAGGCCCCGGCCCCCACCCCAGCTGGGACCCTAGCTGGAAAGGTAGCTAGCTAGCCAAGAGCTCTCACCACTAGGCCTTTCTTCCATGGGGCTCACCACTTGCCCACGCCTGGCGCTACCCATGCTGCAGGGCCCTGGGATCTCCTCAGACCCCCCCAAACACAAGATCCACTGAGCTACTCCCAAGACTGGGCCCTCCCGAAATGCCAGAGCCCCCTCCCACTGGTGAGCGAGCCAGGCCCAGCGGAGACCCCGTGCCAGCCCCACCATTGTTCCGCCTTTGGGCAGAGGAGGCTCACAGCCCCTCGGCCCCCACCCTGCTAATGGGGCATCTGCGTCTCTCCCAGCCACAGCATCGGCCGGGCACAGGGCAAGGGTCTGGCTGAGGCGGTCCTGTCTCCATCCCTCAGGCGTCACCCCGCGGTCCAGGCCGCGCTGGGGGCGCTGCCCGTCGGGCCGCAGCAGAGCCATTCCTGGGCCCGGGAGGACGCCAGGTGGCCAGCACTGCGGGGAGGGTTGGAATGAATTAGACACCGAGGTCGGCCTGGCCCTGGAGTGTTACAAATCATGCCAGAGCCCTAGACAACAATGCCACGCCTGGGATCCGCCTCTCGCCCTGCCCTTCGCCATGTGGCTTCCAGGACCGAGCACACGCTGGCGTCGCCCTGCTGAGGCCCACACAGTTGCCCCAGGGGGGAGCATGTGCCCCACTGCTTGGGCACGGTTTGATCTCCACCCACAGCAGGGCTCGGCGCTGGGGACTCAGCCAGGCCGTAGTGCCAGGGCACTAGGGGACCGTCGGTGGGTAGCAGCCCCCAGGCCATGCGGCTGGAATCCGCCCCCCTTTCTGCCCACACGCAGGGGCAGGCGTTCAGCCTTGGGGGGCTCCCCAGCGGGAGGGGGCTCTGGCATTTCGGGAGGGACCAGGGCCCCCGGGGTGACGCTGCTTGTCCTCATCACGGGGGTCACTTCTGCTCCCCGCGCAGCCGGCGGGGACGTTGGGAAGGGGAGAATGTTACTCCGCCCGTGGCGAGGGGGGGACACTCGCTCAGGGGGGGCTCCGTGGGTCGAGGGCCGGTCCCCGTGTCTCCCCTCGCTCACCTCCCAGGCCTGGGCTCATCCTGCACCACACCCCGCAGTGACAGGCGAGAGCACACTGTAGGGACAGAGGCATCCTGGAAGGGTGTCGTCCCCTCCCCAGAACGGGCTGGGAGAAGGCAGGGATGGGGAGAGGCTTCTGCGAGTGGGGGGAGGGGGGTGCTCTCAGGAAGCAGCTGCCACCATTAAAAGGCTGAGCAGTGCCTGGGATGGGGGAAGGGAGCCCCCCAGAAAAGCAGCTGGGGGGGGCGGGAAGAGCTCCCCGACCAGGTCAGCCACTTGTGAAGAATGCACCTGAAGAAATTCCTTCTCCCCCCAAGGAGAAGGGGGGCCCTGGAGGCCACCATGGGGGGGAAGACAGGGGGCAACAGGGACGCAGGAGCTGGGAGAACCCCCCCCCCCAGCCCCGCTTCCCACTGGGGAGCACAGTCTTGCTTTGGGCTCAACTCCCCCGACCCACCACAGGTGCTGGGATGAGATCGCCAGGGGGTTGGCGCCCCAGCAGCACAGGGCGGGGGGCTGGCGACACAGAGGCAGCTGCCAAGGGAAGCCCGGGGGGGGGGGCAGGGCCAGTGAGGAAGCCGAGCCCCCCACCGCCAAGCGAGCGGGAGGGCAGGAGAGCTGAGGGGGCTGGGGCCGGCGGAGAGGCAGCCATGGAAGGGGCGGCCAGGCAGGAGCCAGCTGAAAGGGGCCGGGAGCGAGCTCTCCTGGAGCTGGGCTGGGGCGGCGCCCGGAGCCCTGTAATCTAGGGGGAGCTGCCGGCTCTCATGTGGTTGCCTGCAGCTGCGTGCGGTGGCCCTCAGCCCCACGGCTCCATGTGCAGGGACTTTCCAGCGGGGGGAGAAGCAATGACATAATGACAGCCTGCGAGGCCGAGCGCACAGCCAGCTCCCTGCTCAGGGGCTGCCCGCCGCGGCAAGAGGCTGTTAAAGGAAGCCAGGTCAGGGTGAGAGCTTGTCAGCCACACAGCCCCCTGCACCGGCGAGCAGGCAGAGAGGGGCCTGGCCCATCCAGAGGGTCTGGGCCTTCAAGCCAGCGAGAGCCTGGGTTGAGGGCGGCCAGGACTAATTACCCTGCGGGCCCACAAGCGAGAGAAGGATCAGGTGGCTCAGAGCCCGCGGGAGCTTTGATCAAGAACAGCCACACGCTTTGGCACGATCAACCGGCACGGCTCAGGAGGGAGCCAAGATGGTAATAGGAGAGACGGCTGCGGGTCGGGAGTGAGGGGCACCGGCAGAGCTGGCTGGGAGCAGCCCAGGGCTGGGCTAGCAGGGGGCTGCAGGATTAAGGGGCATCGGCAGAGCTGGGAGGGGGAGCCCAGGGGTGGGCTAGCAGGGGGCTGTGGGTTGGGACTGAGGGGCACCGGCAGAGCTGCGCATGGGACCTGCGTCTGGCTTACATTCGCCGTCAGACTCTCCTGCTGGCCGCACAGTCTGTCTCCTGTCAGTTTCTAATTCACCGTACAAATGTTTTCCCCCCCTTGACACGGAACGTTCGATGCCCGGGAGGGTCTGGATTCACAGCCCCGGAAAGCCCAGCCCTCTGCACGTGGAAGACAAATGCTTCCAGCAAAGACACCGAGCATGTCCCCAGTCACCGTGGCTAGGCTGAGCAGCGTGTCGAGACCCAGGGTGATTTCTGCAGGTCTTAAAATCTGCCCCAAGCACCACCAAGGCACCTGTACGTACCATCCTGGTGCTTGCTGGCGGTCGTCACTTAAACACCCGGCAGGCGTTCGGCGTGCGTTAGCACACCAGTGCTCATAAGAGACCACGTGCTTGGATTTTGGGAGCAGCTATTAATATCGCAGCCTAAAAGGCACAGCCAGCCTGATCCCCATCACGGGAAATGAGAGACTGTCCGAGGCCAGGAAACCAGCCGAAGAGCTCTGCAACTTCCTTTCTAAGCTGGGTCCCTTGGTCATGTAACCCACGAGGAACAAAACTCAGTGTCACAAAGAGCAGATTACACCCGTGAATGCCGACCTCAGGGCAGACTGTCAGAGCCAGGGCAGACACCCCAAGCTGGGGGTGTGTTCTATAATTAGATCGCACCAAGCCAAGGAACAAATGTGAACTCCTGGATCTGTCATATTGGAGTCACAGGCAGCCCCCTTAGGCTCGTCAGCCCATCCTGCCACCCAGACAAACTGGTCTTTGTGATAATGGTCACTGACACCAAAAATCACACCACTTGCTCCCAGGCCCAAGAGACCGGTCACGTTACCAATTGATCTGGGGTCTCTGGGTCTCACGCCAAAGACTCCTCTGGCAGCCAATTCTAGAGTACACTGACCGACGGATTATTAGCTATGGAAAGGAACTGAGAGTTACTGAGAGGTTAAAGCAGGTAACATATCTGCACAGGTGCGTCACAGTTTGTAACTCCAAATGGCAGCAGTGATGTAATAAACTGCGTTTCCCAGAAGTCTTCAGGGTACCCAGATTGTCTCTGAAGGATCTTTCTTTGAATCCACACTGAGAGCTTCTTCTCACCGAAAACGAGAACATAAGAACGGCCAGACTGGGTCAGACCAAAGGTCCATCTAGCCCAGTATCCTGTCTTCCGACAGTGGCCAATGCCAGGTGCCCCAGAGGGAATGAACAGAACAGGGAATCCTCAAGTGATCCATCCCCTGTCACCCATTCCCAGCTTCTGGCAAACGGCATCTCTACCCACGTGGGCTTTTCCTTTGATGATGGTGAGCAAGGAGCGTACTTCAAGTCTCTGATCTCCGGTGGTCGCACACAATGGGCGTTTGCTGTGAAATTGGCACTTTTCTGATAAAGTCCGTCATTAGCATTCCACAAGGCTTCTTTGATGTCCGATGGGTTATTTAGTCACAAGGGTGTCTGCAGTGTAACTGTTTGCTACGACATTATAACAGGACACAGATAAAAAGAAAACACTGTGCGTAATGTCCCATCAGTTTTATGGAGTCTGAACCCCACATGCACTGTTCTACCTTCAACAATCACTTGGATCGATACTCGTACACAGTGAATTGGCCTGAACACACGCTGGCATGACCTGGTCTGCCAGCGTCACCCAGGCATCCAGGAGGGGCAGATATTTGGGTCAAAATTTTCAAGAGAGTAGTGACTCAGGGAGCTTTGACGATCAGCGCCCAACGTGGGACATCGGAAAGGGCCCTGATTTCCGTATGTGTGTGTGTGTGGGCGTGTGCGCTCAGCCCTTTCTGAAAGTCGGGTTCCTTTAAGGCCCCCCTCTCAAGTCACCATTCACTGACAATTAGCCACTAGACGGAGCTCAGCTTGGTCAGCACGAACTCAGGGCCCGCAGTATGGTCCCTAGCCCGGCGCTGGCCCTGGTGGAAGCCCAGGCTCTCTCCTGGAAAGCACCGCCAGGACACGGAACCAGCTGACATGGCCATGGCTGTGTCCTGAGCAACTCCTGAAACGTGACCCTCGTCTTTCGACTTCCAGCCCCACCTCTTTCTCTCTTGCCTTCTTTCTAGGACGGGCCCAGCTTGGCCAGCCAGGACAACCCCAAACTCTCAGCACTTTCTGTGACCCGTTCCACTGAGCCGGGAGCGAGCCGCTGGGGGCCCAGTCTTACTTTAAGATTTGCTTCTAGCAGATTGATCAGAGGGAAATTCATGCCACCTGGCCAAACATTTCCCAGAGCCCGGGGAGTCCAGCCGGGGCCCCAGCATGGCCAGCTGGGCCACGGGCCAGGCATTGCACCCACGGTCTGCACAGGGGGAGAGAGAGAAGCTGCATTTTCCTGCCTTTTTGCTCTTCTCCTTTCTCTCCCCTGCATAGCTTTCGGGAGGTAACAGGATTGAACGTTCACAGCACATCCCGAGAGCCGCAGGACCCCGCCACTGGGCTCTGTCCACCCACGACTCTGATACCACTGAAGAAGCTTTCAAGGGAGGGTTTTCAAACAACTCTCCAAATAGGGCCTGATCCAAAGCCTGCGGATGCCACTGGAGAGCCCCATGGATTTTGGAGTGGGCCCAGGGAAGGACTCCACGTTGTGAGGGTTCGGACCAGCTCTGGGTTCTCCCGGGTTTTCTGGATGTAATGAGCGGGAAGAGGAGCGTGTTACGATTGTGCAAGAAGCGAAGGCGAGATCCCGCCACAGACCCTCAAGCTCCAGGTCTGGTCACTGCTCAGGCAGGAAGAAAAGGAGCAGCAAGGATGGGGCACTTTCAAAGTCAGCCTATCGCCTCCCCACAGCCCCCGTGATCCTCACAACACACCCACATCCCACCGCACCATGACAATCAGGGGTAAGGTGTGCACCCCAAATTCCATCCATGCAACGCCTGGGGCTCTGCGCCCCCCCCCCTTCCAGGAGCCTCAGGATCAGTCCTAGACTCCGCTCCCCAGGCTGGCAGGAGAGCGATGGGGGCCGCAGGGCTACCCAGTGGAATTAGCACCATCCATCCATTGCTCTGCAGCATCCCCTCTGGCTGATCCCACACAGCATGAAGGTGGCTCCAGGGGGAGTCCTGTCGGGGCAGGATGCTCACTGCCTGGAGGAGGGGGAAGACCCCAGGAGGAGATTCAGAGGCCAGCAGTCCTCCTCCTCCGCGGCCTGCTGCAGCCTTTTCTCGTCCCGGCCAGGTGCCAAGAGCTTCCCACCCCGTGTGCTGTTCTCCACCTGGGTTGCAGCTGTGGGGAGGGGAGCCACGCGCAGTGGCATGAGGCGTGCTGGGGCCTGCTCTACCGGACCATTAACACACGTCCCGGGTGCGTAGAGGCACCCGAGGCATGTACAAATGGCCCAGCAGCACACGCCCCATCACGCCCGAGCGCCGCTTGCTCCGTCAGGGAGAGGAGATGCCCGGGATTCTTCTCACAACCTGCCCGTCCCTCCTCTACCGGCCTTGCTGACGTCTCCCAGCACTCGGGAGCTTCCCCCTCCCCACGGATCCCCTGCACACAGCTCACGGGCGTGTGCTCCTTCCCCTCCTCCACCCTCAGTGATTAAGCTGGGGGCAACCCCAGGAAACCGCCGCACCAAACTCAGTGCTGGCATAATGCAACTAACCCTCATTTTATTGCAGCACTGGGTGTCGGACTGGTGCAAGCTACACACCTTAGACACTTATACCTGACGTGGCACATACGCGACACAACCGCACTGGGCTCCCCTCGACTGTAGCTACCTGTCGCCCCTTTGCCAAGCGGCCACAGGTCTCAGGGCCGCGCAGGTTGGCTCCTTGCTGGAGAAGTATTTTCCTAGTTTAGTTTGTTTGTTTACACCCCCTGCACCAGTCCTGGAGCAGAGGTGGCAGGCCGGCAAACTCCTCTTTCAGGCATCACAACCCAAACACCAATGTCTGGTTCCCAGGGAGCAACTGCCCCAAGAACTGACTCTAGTAAGTCAGAGAAAAAACTCTCCTGCTGTTTGCAACAGTGCCCCCCAGAATGAACGTGCATCGCAAAACCGAACAACACCACCACATTGCTTCAAAGACCGAACAGCGCTCACACCCTTAGAAAGAAGATTGGTAACAGGCAACTGCACCACCTGGCGACTCCCACCCTTCTTACTTTCTTCCCGTGTCTCCTATCCCCCTTTGCCAACGAGGAGAAAGATGCTCACATCCAGTCACCCCGCAGGGGCCACCCACGAAGAAAATCCAACCAAGCCCCGTGGACAGCGGAGATGGGGTTATTTCTATTACAGCGGTGCCAATCGGGGATTGGGTCCCATTGCGCTAGGCTCGGCAGATGAATTTTGCAGTCACAGATGACCCCGGATCTCAGCATTCCTAATTCCAGACCTTCTTGATACGGCCCCAAAAATACTGTCACTCAGCACAAAGGACATGTAGCATAAATCAAGACTGGACCAAGAGCAGCAGAAGTGCCCTAAAGGTGGGGGGTGAGGGGTGGGCACAGGTGCCCGAACCATGGCCCTGCCCCCCACACTCCTGAGGCCCCACCCCTTCTCCCTGAGGCCCCGCCCCTTCCTCCTGAGGCCCCCTTCCCACCCCTTCCCCCGAGGCCCCGCCCTCTGCTCACTCCTCTCCACCTCCTTCGCCCCATCGCTCGCCCTTAAGGTAGGTAAAGAGTAGGGCTATCAAGCGATTAAAAAAATTAATCATGATTAATCATGCAATTAATCACACTGTTAATAACAGAACATCATTTATTTAAATAGTTTTGGATATTTTCTACATTTTCAAATATATTGATTTCAATTACAACACAGAATACAAAGTGTACAGCGCTCACTTGATACTTATTTTTATTACAAACATTTGCACTGTAAAAAACAAAAGAAATAGTATTTTTCAATTCACCTCATAGAAGCACTGTCATGCGATCTCTTTATCGTGAAAGTTGAACTTCCAAATGTAGAATTACGTACAGAAAATAAATGCATTGAAAAATAAAACAATGTACAACTTTAGAGCCTGCAAGTCCACTCAGTCCTACTTCTTGGTCAGCCAATCGCTCAGACAAACAAGTGTGTTTACATTGGCGGGAGATAATGCCGCCCGCTTCTTGTTTACACTGTCACCTGACAGTGAGAACAGGCGTTCGCATGGCACTGTTATAGCCGGTGTCACAAGATATTTATGTGCCAGATGCGCTAAAGATTCATATGTCCCTTCATGCTTCAACCACCGTTCCAGAGGACGTGCGTCCATGCGGATGATGGGTTCTGCTCAGTAACGATCCAAAGCAGTGCAGACTGATGCATGTTCATTTTCATCATCTGAGTCAGATGCCACCAGCTGAAGGTTGATTTTCTTTTTTGGTGGTTCGGGTTCTGTAGTTTCCGCATCGGAGTGTTGCTCTTTTAAGACTTCTGAGAGCATGCTCCACACCTCGTCCCTCTCAGATTTTGGAAGGCACTTCAGATTCTTAAACCTTGGGTCAAGTGCTGTAGCTATCCTTAGAAATCTCACATCGGTACCTTCTTTGCGTTTTGTCAGATCTGCAGTGAAAGTGTCCTTAAAACAAACAACATGTGCTGGGTCATCACCGGAGATTGCTAGAACATGAGATATATGGCAGAATGCGGGTAAAACAGAGCAGGAGACGTACAATTCTCCCCCAAGGAGTTCACTCACAAATTACCTAATGCATTATTTTTTTAATGAGCGTCATCAGCATGGAAGCATGTCCTCTGGAATGGTGGCCGAAGCATGAAGGGGCATGTGAATGTTTAGCATGTCTGGCACTTACATATCTTGCAATGCTGGCCGTAAAAGTGCCATGCGAACGCCTGTTCTCACTTTCAGGTGACATGGTAAACAAGGAGCAGGCAGCATTATCTCCCGTAAATGTAAACAAACTTGGTTGTTTGAGTGATTGGCTGAACAAGAAGTAAGACTGAGTGGACTTCTAGGCACTGAAGTTTTACTTTGTTTTGTTTTTGAGTGCAGTTATGTAACAAAACAAAACAAAAAATCTACATTTGTAAGTTGCACTTTCACGGCAAAGAGATCACACAACCGTACTTGCATGAGGTGAACTGAAAAATACTATTTCTTTTGTTTGCCATTTTTATAGTGCAAATATTTGTAATAAAAAATAGTATAAAGTGAGCGCTCTACACTTTGTAGACTGTGTTGTAATTGAAATCAATATATTTAAAAATGTAGAAAAACATCCACAAATATTTAATACATTTCAAATGGTATTCTACAGTTTAACCGTGCAATTAAATCTGCGATGAATCATGATTAACTTTTTTGAGTTAATCGCATGAATTAACTGTGATTAATGGACAGCCCTCGTAAAAAGTGGGAGGGCATAGTGCTCTGCCCCCCCCCCTTCTGGCATCCCTCAACTGGACTCTGCCTCGGCCCTGAAACCGTCTCAAATCTTACTCCAGAAGGGTCGCTCGTGATCACCTAGGCTGATCTCCCGTGTGACACCAGCCAGAGAATTCTGTGCAGGTGAGTGTCTCTTTGCACACACAGCACCTCTGATCGCTGACAGGACATTGGACCCCTGATCTGTAAGGACCCCGCTGGGGACCCCCCTCTGCTGAAGATGGTCAGCAGCGCGTGTGCCCTAGTGTCTGCCTCGCTGGAGGACAGAGCCCCTGCCCCTGGGTAGCAGGTGGCGAAATCCATCACCCCCAGGACGTATTTCTTCCCTGCACGGGTCGCCTTGCTGAGGGACCCCACTTTGTCCAGAGCCCCCTTTTGGAAAGGTTCCTCTATGATGGGCAGGGGTCTCAAGGGGGCTTCATCCTTATCCCAGCCTTCCCCCGGGCTCTGGCCAGGGTCACAGGACCTGCAGTGGTGCCGGGCTGCGTCCCGAACTCCGGGCCAGCCACAGTTCTGCAGCAGCCACTGCCTGGGGCCTGGATCCCCTGGTCTCCCAAGAGAGGTGTTATACCAATAAATTAAAAACCAGCAGGATCTTATTAAAAGGGAAAAAGGCAAAATGCCACATTTATTGTGAATACAGAAAGAATCATAGTAAGCAGTTAGTTATAGCTATAACATTCCATTCAACCTCATATTTATTCACACATTCATTCACACACACACACACACACACACACACACACAGGTTCTGCAAGGTTGTTATCATAGTTACCAGCCTTGGAGTTGCTCATGCCGAACCACTGGCCAGGTGGCCTGGACATGAGGAGGGAGCAGGGCCTTGTCAGATGCTCATCTGATGCTCCTGGAAGTTGGTTTGCAGAATCAGACCCCGAAGTTCTCACTTTCTAGAGTCCATTTTTATAGGAATTTCTTCCTAGGCCAGCCTGTGGGAATTGCTTCATCATGCTGTTGCTGAATCAATCAGCAGATGGCACGTTCCTGACGGCTCCGTGCTGCCAGATGTTATCTTGTTCTTTGGTTCTCCCATTCTTGAGGCTGTTGGGTGGATTCCGGTCTGCCCTCCGGGGGTCCTCTGGTTATTTCCACTTGACGCCTTCTTCAGCCGATGGACACTGGATTCTTAGGCTGGCACCTCCCTGATCATTCAGTTATTATCCACACCAAGCATCCATCCACATACATCCTCTACCTCTATTTTAATCACAATTGTTAATACAACAAAAGGGCGGGGAGTCTCTGGGTGCTGTTTCTGTTGTTACAGAGTATTGCTTTGAGTCTCTCTCTCTGTGAATTGCTTTGAGAACAGACTCTGTCTTAGAATGTACTAACGCAATTAGCAGCTTGCAAGTTTCACATACAGAGGGAGAGAAACAGTACCAAAAACCAAGAGACCTCTTAATTAGTAATACCCTGGAATTTAAACTATGGGGAATCAAATTCATTTGTGATTTTAATACAGAACTTCTTTAATATGATCCAACAGAGGGACATCGTGGGCCAGGTACGACAGCCTGCGGTGACACTTCTGGGGCACCCCCAGCTGCCTCCTGATCCCCCACAGTTCTTATTCCCTTGGGGGAGCCCATTCCCGGTACAGGAATCCCTTCTCCCATGGGAATCTGTCCCTGCAGCCTTCCCCAAGGGGATTTGCAGCCTGTGGCCAGCACGTTCCCTCAGCTCCTCCAAGGAGGGATCCTTCTGCGGCTCGGTCTGGAATTCAGCTGCTGGGGAAGGGAGCGGGACCTGTTTCCCCTCGCTGGCTGGGCCTGGGGTCACAGCCCCGCTGAGTCCTGTCCCTGGTCGCTCCCTCCCTGCCGTGGGATCACTTCCCAGTAGCGCCTCTGGACAAAGCGAACCTGGTTGGCAGCCGACCTGCCCTGCCTGTGGGTCCCCCCCTCAGCTGGGGTCTTATCTTCCCATGCTCAGCGCTGCCCTTGCTGTCCCAGTGGGGGCAGGCAGTGAGCTCTCTGCTCTCGTTACAGCATCAGAGCCACCGCAAGCCCCCTCTCCGGTGTGCAGGGGGGCAGGGAACATCTCTCTGTCCCATCCACCCCAGGGGTCTTGTTACAGGCAGGCAGGTAGCCTGAGCCTAGCAGCTCCTCCCCACTGCCAGCCAGGTCATCTGCATTTTCACTGACCATTTCCCAATCCGCCGATTGGTTCCCTGGATCCAAATTCAAACCCTTGGCTGTTACAGGAGCAGGGCCTCGATCCTGTCCCAAAGAGACACAGTCACCCCACAACAGGGTCTCACAGCCGATATCCTGGAGAACCCCAATGACCAGCCAGCCCGACCCCTCCTGGGTCTGCACAGGGATGTGGGCCATAGGCAGGGCGAGGGGCTTCATCCCTGGGACCCTCACCCAGCTCACACAGCCCCTCAGCATCTGAGGCTGCACCACCAGGGGCCTGACAACAGTCAGTTCTCTCTGTCCCAGGATCTCGCCACCCCAGGAGTGTCTCCCCATTGACCATCACCTGCTCCCACTGGGGGTCCGCGGGGCCTGACCCCAGGAAACTCCACACAGACATATAGGTTGGGGTCAGGAGTGGGAGCCTGTCCATCTCCCCACCCATCTGGCTGACGGAGTCTATGGCCTTGGGACCCAGCAAGGGAGCTAGACACCGGGGCTTTTCCGCAGGGTCCCCCTGGTTCAAATCGCCAGCCTGCTCAAAGGCAGTCAGGTGGCATCCACATCCCCCCCCTCCTTAACCAGGGGCAGCAATTTAGTCTCGAGGTTCCCTGCGGAACTGGCCCCGCGGGGTCTATCCCCACTCACCCCTGGGAGGTCCCCTAGGCCTCTCCGCTCCACCACCGCCAGTTCACACTACTGCTGCTTCTGCAGCTCTTTCTCGGGCTCTCGCTGGCTCTCACAGTCCTCTTGCTCTCTGGGACTCAGCTCCAATCCCATCCATCTCCGATCCCCGGATGGGGAACCCGATCGTGAAGACCCCCGTCTGGTTGGGGACAGGAGTCTTGGGGATGCCTGGCTACCACTCCAGCTGCTCCCAGATCCTGCGATAGCCCCAGTTGGGGTCAGGAATCTGTTCCTTAGAGCGGTCATCCTCCTCCAGCTGCACGATGAACTGTGCTTTGGTGAACTTTCCAATGCGCAACCCTCTCTTTCTGCACAGGGTTACAATGTCCTTCTTAAGGAGACGGTGACAGACCACTGTTCCCAAGTTGTTGTGGACTCACAGGCCTGTGTGCTCTCAGCTCCCCACGGTTTCCAGGGAAAGCCCCTAGTGTGCCAGCCCTTCTCGAGGTCACCACCTCTTTGCCAGGGTCGAGCTGCAGACTCCTCCGCCCCTGGGACCGCTCGCTGCAATCCCACGGGGGACCCTGTTACTGCAAAAGTCCTTCTCTCTCCCAGGGCCAAGCCTTTGCAGGAAGGATCCAGCTGCCGTACGCTTTCACGCCTCCCCTGACCCCCAAAGCCTGCCAGTCAAAATCCTCCCTCACATCCCACCCTTTGACCTTCACCTGGACCCAGCACACCTCCCCCACCCCAACCTTGCAAGCTCCAGTGATCCCCAGTCACTCCGCTCCCACACAATCTGCTTTGGCTGCTCTGCCATTGGCTGCTGGTCCCCTTCCTCTCACCCCTCTCAGCTGCCCCAGGCTTATTTGCCAGTTTCCCTCCTCCCCACTCAACTCCCACAGCCCCTTCTTCTCCCGCTTGACCCCCTGAACCTGCACATCTGAACTCCCCTCCCCAAAGATCTCTGGCCTGCTCCCTTCACAGCTATTTAGACGGTGATCTCCTTGGGGCAGGGACCATCTCTCACCGGTGTTTATGCAGCGCCTGGCACAGTGGGGCCCCGCTCTTGGCTGGAGACTCCGGGAGCCCCCGCAGTACAAAGGAAAATTATCATTAAGGCTCTGTTCCATTAAAGGGCTATTTTTCCTCTGGAATCCCTTCTTGGGGACCGCAAGTTAGGGGAGAGCTGTTCCAGGCTTTGCATACGTAACCCATGCCAGCCCCACGTGGGGCACGTCCCCCTCAAGTGGCTGGTCTATAAGAGGAGAAGAGCCTACTACTGCTGCCAGCTAATGGAGTTACTCCTTTACTTTGACTTGCAGATGCCCATGCTTTGAATGCTGAAGGCCCTGGGTTCAAAGCCTGTGCAATGATACATCAATTGCAAAGCCAGAAGGGACCATTATGATCATCTGACCTGCATAACAACAGCCCATAGGGCCTCCCTGCATTAATTCCTGTTTGAACTAGACCAGATCTTCTGGAAAGAAAACATCCTGATCTCGATTTTAAGATTTCCAGCAGTGGAGAAGCCATCACAGCCCTTCGGAAGTTGTCCCAACTGTTAATTACCTTCCCCATTAACCATTCACACAACGGTTCTCGTCTGAATGTGTCGAGCTTCACCTTCCAGCCATTGGATCGTCTTATACATTTGTCTGCCAGCTAGAAGAGCCTCTCTATTAACAACACCATGTGTTCCCCACGCAGGTACGCACAGACTGGGATCACATCACCACTGATCCTTCTCTTCGTTGAGCTACATAGATGGAGCTCCTGGAGTCTCTCACAATACAGCAGGTTTTCTAAGCCTCTAATCCTTCTGGTGGCTCTTCTCTGACCCCTCTCCAATTTATCAACATCCTTCCTGAACCATGGGCACCAGAACTGGACACAGGATTCCAGCAGCAGTCGCACCAGTGCCCAATACAGAAATAAAATAACCTCCCTGCTCCTCCTCGAGATCCCCCTGTTGATGCAGCCCAGGATCACATTAGCCCTTTTGGCCACAGAGTCCCCCTGGGAGCTCGTGTTCAGCTGATTATCCACCATGACCCCCAAACCTTTTTCAGAGTCGCTGTTTCCCAGGACAGAGTCCCCCATGTCTGGCCTGCACTCGGTGTTCCTGGGTTGTTTATACACACACTGTGCTTCTCGGTGTTTGCTCAAACAGAACTGACAGACTCGGCGAGGCAGGCTCCGGGGGTACCCATCAATGCCGTACTGATGTCCTGTCCTTTGGGCTGGACACCAGGACCCTGGGAGTTCCCAACCCCACTGCTGTGGACAGAGTCCTACACAAATACCCTGGTAGCTACCTGCCCTGCCCGCTCGCAATAGTGATGGATGATTCCCCCGCACCCCACCCCGAGAAGGGCAGACAATTAATTAGAAATTAAGACCGTAGGAAATCTCAGACTGGACCAGCCCAGGGGCCCAAACTGACTCTGACTTGTGTGTTTGACTGCGGTCAGCACCGGCTCCTTTGGAGCAAAGCACAAGCAGCTTCTTAGCGTGCAGGTGTGGCATCTGCCCTGGGAGAAATCCCGTCCTAGCCTCGGGCTGTTATTGGTGGCTTGTACTGGGAAGCAGGAGGGGCGAGAGCCCTTGTACGTTGTATATCTTGTCTCAGAGTTGTGCAGGCTCTCACAGGCCCTATAAACACCCTGTCCTTTTTGGAATCCTGCTAAGCTTCCACTCCCTTGTGGCGGTGAGTTCGGCAGGCTTTGGGAAGAAGCAGCAATTTCCCTCTCTCCTCCAGCAGCCAGAGGGCTGGAGATTCAGGTTTTGGATCCATCTACAAGCCAGCAGCAGATGTGAGAGATGTTTCCCCCTGGCAGGGTCCAGGAACGGTCTGCAGGCAGGTATCCCAGCGCCCTTCCCCTTACCAGCAGCCGTGAATAAGTAACAGGGCAGCTGGCTCCTTCTGGGAGCTGGCTTCCTGGCCCCTCAGCTTTCTCATCTACCCTGGGCTAGCGGGCTGCACCCTCCTGGCGTCTAGTATTTCCCAGGCCTTGACTCGAGGTGGCCAGCACTGCCTGGACACTGGGTCTCATGCCCAGCCTCCTTCCGCCCCCAGGCCAGCCACAACCTGCCTCGAAAGGCCACAAAACGCTGTCACCCCTTCCCAGCCAGCACGGATGGTCCGAGCTGTTCCCAGCACCTCGCAGCACACGGGTCACCTCGGCCAGACCCACGGGTCCCAGGCTTGCACGTTCCCCTCTTACCACGGCCCTGGCTACGGGACCACCTCTGCTCTGGGACGCTGGGGCAGAGCCTTGCTGGGGAATCCTAGTTTCCATGGTGATGGCCCGTTAACATCCTGGAATTCTGGCTCCGTCGTTACCGGGCTGGTTTTTTGAATGAAGGATGAAGTCTGGCCTTTCCCATCGGCATCGCTTTTAGCCTGGCCGTTAGTTTGTCATTGCACGTACCCAAGTCATTCGGGCACTGGCTGACCCCAGACGGCTTCCCGAAGGGAACCCACCAGGGTACAGAGCTCCCACGACTGCTGCGTCCCCCTGGACCTAGGCAGGATCCTGGCTCATCCTGGGTGCCAGGCAGGGGTGAGCTGTGGTTGGCGGAGCTGCCCGCTGCTGCTGGGTGAGGCCAGGGGACAGCGCCATGTCCAGTGGGCTGCAACCAGACAACCCACAACATCCTGACAGCTGTAATGACTGACAGGCACAGGGAGGGAAACCTGGTGTGTAAACATGACCCTGCTGTCTCCTGGGCACCTCCAGCCAGGGACGCTGTCCTGCAGGCAACTGTAATTTCAGGGCTTAAGGCGGGGGGAAGGCGGGGTGCTGGAAAGGCTCTGGGAAGGCCTTTCACCTGAGCTCACAGGAATTCAGCCCGGCGGATGGCAGCAGGGGGCCGTCATGGCTAGGACACCCCACCCCAGTGGTGGGCCAGGCCCAGGGAGGTTCGATGGGCCAGTGAAACTAGTGGGAAGTCCAGGGTCACTCTGGAACCTCCTCATGAGAGCTCTGACCCAGTGAGAGCAAGAGCCCTGCCAGCCTGCCACAGCCCACGAGGGGCATCAGCATTGTGGGGCATCCACTGTCCGGGTCGGCCAGCCCCGCCGAGGTCCTCTCCGGCCCCAGCCCTCCCAGCTCCTTTCCGGCCCCAGCTGTTCCCAGCCCATGGGTGGATGGTGAACTCAGACAGTGCGGGTCGGAGAGGCTGTGACCTGGCTGGCCCCGCGCGGCCTTTCTGAGTTGTTTAATGTTCACATTCTGGCAGCACCTGAAGGCCCAGGCCAGGATCGAGGCCCTGCTGTGCCAGGCGCTGTACGAACATAGACACGACCTTGAAGAGCCTACAGCCTAGGGGGCGGAGTCTGTGTGAGTAAGTAGCTGCTCACTGTGTTAGCTCTGCTCCAGGGGCAGGTCGGTCACAGGCTACTGTGTCAAACATGCTCTCTCACCTGCTCACTGCGGGCCAGGCCCCCAGTGTGTTTCTGCAGCCATTAAACAGCCTGAAGCTCAGATGCCATGGTGATGGGCACCCTTATACAAACCCTCATGAAAAATACACTGATCATGCGGGAGCTCAGAGCCTGAGGAGTAAGGTTTCACCTCATGTGACAAAGCGGGACTGTTCTTAATGTTTCCTCTGAATATTGTGGGGGTGCCTCAGTTTCCCCTATGCAGTTCTTAAGTATCTAGGTGGTGGGATAAGGGTGCGTGATCCTTGCAGAGCCCTAGAGGCAGGTGTGTGCAGGGGCCTGGACACAGAGAATGGCCGACACCCTGTTTCCTGGCAACTGATGGCCTGGCCCTTCCCCCCTGCAAGGTGAGAGCTAAAGGGTTGGAGAACAAAGGAATCCGGTGACCTCCTGGCCCGGGAAAGGGACAAAGCCCAGAGGAGGAGGGGCTGGAGAGTTTCAGTTTGGGGCTGGCTGGGACATGGAGTGAAGGGCAGACGTGGTTGTCTGGCTCACTGCCCCGCAAATGGACCCAGCTCAGAGGTCCTGTTCTCTGCGGGTGGACTGGCTGTGGGAAGCGCACGGAGGGGCAGAGGATGCTGAATGCTCCGAGGTCAGACCCAGGAAGGGGGAAGCTGGGTGAGCTGTGTGTCCCGCAGTCTGCTCACAGAAAGGAGACTTCCCCAGAGTCCTGCCTGGCTTCGTAGGGAGCAGTTCCAGAGCATCGCCCGGGGACTCCGTGACACCTCAGTGCTAGAGTTCTCCCCCAGGACCAGAGTCCGATCCCACCCTGGTACGACTGGGCCTAGATGGTGACAGCCCAGGTTCCCGTGTGGCTACGTCCGCTCTCCATCCCCAGGCCACTGGGGCCAAAGTCTGCTCTCAGCTCCGCTGGTATAAATCTGGAGTAACTCCAGACAAGTAGAAGGGGATGCTCTGGATTTACACCACTTCAGCCAAGAGCAGAAACATCCCCTTGTCCCTCGCACGAAGGCGAGTCATTTGTTGCTCATGCTCGTGACGTGCTGGGCTAAGGAAGAGGAAATCCATCCAGGCACAGTGTAAATACTGTAAATCATTCCTGATTTACACTGGCGTAAGGCAGGGAAGAGTCAGACCTGACTGAGCTGCCGTTCCACTAAGAGTGAACTGGCTGGTGTGGCACCCGCAGTCATGCTCTTTTCCTAAACCAAAGGGATCGCCTGACAATTGAGCTGTGGCGAGAGCAGCTCGCCTATTGCCCCAAATCACTGCTCCATTTGCCAGCTGGCCCTTGCTGTCCAGTTAGAGGCTGTGATGAAGCGGGACTGTTCTTAATGTTTCCTCTGAATACTGTAAGGGTGCCTCAGTTTCCCCTAGGCATGTCTTAAGTCTCTAGGGGGTGGGATAAGGGGGTGTCATTGTTGCAGAGGAAAGGGCCAGGGTCCATAAATGGCCGACACTCTGTCTCCTGGCAACTGGTGGCCTGGGCCCTTCCCCCCTGCAAGGTGAGAGCTAAAGGGTTGGAGAACAAAGGAATCCGGTGACCTCCTGGCCCGGGAAAGGGACAAAGCCCAGAGGAGGAAGGGCTGGGGAGAGTTTCAGTTTGGGGCTGGCTGGGACATGGAGTGAAGTGCAGACGTGGTTGTCTGGCTCACGCCCCCCAAAATGGACCCAGCTGAGGGGTCCTGTTCTCTGCACCTACAAGCTCTGGTTTAGACCATGTTCCTGTCGTCTAATAAACCTTCTGTGTTACTGGCTGGCTGAGAGTCACATCTGACTGCGGAGGTGGGGGGCAGGACCCTCTGGCTTCCCCAGGACCCTGCCTGGGCGGACTCCCTGTGGGAAGGGCACGGAGGGGCAGAGGATGCTGAAGGCTCCGAGGTCAGACCCAGGAAGGTGGAAGCTGTGTGAGCTGTGTGTCCTGCACACAGGCTGCTCACAGAAAGGAGACTTCCCCAGAGTCCTGACTGGCTTCATGGGGAGCAGTTCCAGAGCATCGCCCGGGGACTCCGTGAAAACTGGTGGCACAGGTGGGATCTACTGCACCCCGTGGACGGCGCTTCCTGCAGTAAGTGACTGGGGAGCAGTAAAACAAAATGGGATTGACAGGGACCAGGCGTGCTGAAGATTCAGAGAGAGATGGTTTCAGGGGGCGGTTAACCCCTGGAAGTGTGTGACCAGAGAGAAGGACTTTTGCAGTAACAGGGTCCCCCGGGGGATTGCAGCGAGCAGTCCCAGGGGCGGAGGAGTCTGCAGCTCGACCCTGGCAAAGAGGTGGTGACCTCGAGAAGGGCTGGCACACTAGGGGTTCTCCCTGGAAACCGTGGGGAGCTGAGAGCACACAGGCCTGTGAGTCCACAACAACTTGGGAACAGTGGAGTGATGGTCTGTCACCGTCTCCTGAAGAAGGACATTGTAACTCTGTGCAGAAAGGAAGCGTTGAGCCTTGGAAAGTTCACCAAAGCACAGTTCATCGTGCAGCTGGAGGAGGATGACCGCTCTAAGGAACAGATTCCTGACCCCAACTGGGGCTATAACAGGATCTGGGAGCAGCTGGAGTGGTAGCCAGGCATCCCCAAGACTCCTGTCCCCAACCAGACGGGGGTCTTCACGATCGGGTTCCCCATCCGGGGATCGGAGACGGACGGGATTGGAGCTGAGTCCCAGAGAACAAGAGGACTGTGAGAGACAGCGAGAGCCTGAGAAAGAGCTGCAGAAGCAGCAGCAGCATGAACTGGCGGTGGGGGAGCGGAGAGGCCTAGGGAACCTCCCCGGGTGAGTGGGGATAGACCCCGGGGGGCCAGTTCCGCAGGGAACCTTGAGACTAAATTGCTGCCCCTGGTTAAGGAGGGGGGGGATGTGGATGCCCACCTCACTGCCTTCGAGCAGGCTGGTGATTTGAACCAGGGGGACCCTGCAGAAAAGCCCCGGTGTCTAGCTCCCTTGCTGGGTCCCAAGGCCGTAGACTCCGTCAGCCAGAGGGGTGGGGAGCTGGACAGGCTCCCACTCCTGACCCCAACCTATATGTCTGTGTGGAGTTTCCTGGGGCCAGGCCCCTCAGACCCTCAGTGGGAGCGGAAGATGATGGTCAATGGGGAGACATTCCTGGGGTGGCGAGATCCTGGGACAGAGAGAACTGTTGTCAGGCCCTGGGTGGTGCAGCCTCAGATGCTGAGGGGCTGTGTGAGCTGGGTGAGGGTCCCAGGGATGAAGCCCCTCGCCCTGCCTATGGCCCAGATCCCTGTGCAGACCCAGGAGGGGTCGGGCTGGCTGGCCGTTGGGGTTCTCCAGGACACCAGCTGCGAGACCCTGTTGGGGGTCGACTGTGTCTCTTTGGGACAGGATCCAGGCCCTGCTCCTGTAACTGCCAAGGGTTTGAATTTGAATCCAGGGAACCAATCGGTGGAGAGGGAAATGGTCAGTGAAAATGCAGATGACCTGGCTGGCAGCAGGGAGGAGCGGCTAGGCTTGGGCTACCTGCCTGCCTGTAACCAGTCCCCTGGGGCTGGGTGGGACAGAGAGATGCTCCCTGCCCCCTTGCACTCCGGAGAGGGGGCTCAGGCTGGCTCTGATGCAGTGAGGAAAGCAGCGAGCTCGCTGCCTACCCCACTGGGACAGCCAGGGCAGCGCTGAGCACAGTGGGAGCTGAGACCCCAGCTGAGTGGGGGGTAGACACAGGCAGGGCAGGGGATCTGTTGGGAGTGGCAAGGTGCTTGGTAAGGAAAGTCTGGATGAGCCTAGGCAGCCTTGTGAGCTGATGGCTTTGTCTAGTCAGCAGGTGTAACGAAGTGGGACTGTTCTTAATGTTTCCTCTGAATAGTGTGGGGGTGCCTCAGTTTCCCCTATGCAGTTCTTAAGTATCTAGGGGGTGGGATAAGGGTGTATGATCATTGCAGAGCCCTAGAGGACAGGTGTGTGCAGGGGTCTGGACACAGAGAATGGCCGACACCCTGTTTCCTGGCAACTGATGGCCTGGCCCTTCCTCCCTGCAAGGTGAGAGCTAAAGCCTTGGAGAACAAAGGAATCAGGTGCCCTCCTGGCCCGGGAAAGGCGAAAGCCCAGAGGAGGAGGGGCTAGAGGGAGTTTCAGTTTCGGGCTGATTGGGACATGGAGTGAAGGGCAGACGTGGTTGTCTGGCTCCCTGCCCCCAAAATGGACCCAGCTGAGGGGTCCTGTTCTCGGCACCTGCAAGCTCTGTGTTAGACCATGTTCCTGTCGTCTAATAAACCTTCTGTTTTACTGGCTGGCTGAGAGTCACATCTGACTGCGGAGTTGGGGTGCAGGACCCTCTGGCTTCCCCAGGAGCCCTGCCTGGGTGGACTCTCTGGGGGAAGCGCACGGAGGGGCAGAGGAGGCTGAATGCTCCGAGGTCAGACCCAGGAAGGTGGAAGTTGTGTGAGCTGTGTGTCCTGCAGACAGTCTGCTCACAGAAAGGTGACTGCCCGAGTCCTGACTGGCTTCATAGGGAGCAGTTCCAGAGCATCGCCCGGGGACTCCGTGACAGCAGGGTGGGAAGGCGAGGAGATTGGAAGATGAGTGTCCCTGGACCTTACCTGTTAGCTGGGTGGAGAATTGTGACAGTGAAGGAAATGTGCCTGTGTCTGTCAGGGGTATTGACTTGCTTGTGGAGGGAGCTACCCTGGTCTCCAAGCAGTTGTCTGTGACCAGCCTTGTGTGCTGGGACCAGGGGAATGAGATCCCAAGCTGTGTGTCTGGGAAAGGAGAAAGTGTGTCCGGCTCTTCTTTGTCTGTGGAGCAGACAGAAGGGGCCTTTCAGCCTGTGACGGTTGAGGGTAGTGCAGTTGTCTCAGAGCTGGTTCTGGATTCAGCTAAAGCCCAGGAAGGGAAGGGTCCTAAGTTTGTGTCTGCTCGGGAGAATGGCACCGTAACTAGGTCGCATCAAGTTAGGGTCTATGTAAAATCCCAGAGACCAGACAATTCTGGTGCTTGTATTTTGCCTGTTGCTAGTGTGTGGTTGGAAAGGGTGGAGCAACTCTGTCTAATCAGGGTGAGATCCTAGCCAGGGCACAAGGAGAGCAGGAAGGTGATGTGATTGTGTTACCTACTGAGGGTGTGGAAACCTGTAGCAAGAAGGAAAAGATTCCTGAACTTGTGTGTGGCAAAGGGAAGGAGAAGGCTTCTGACCTTTTATCTAGGAAGTCTGTCAGTTTGCCTGAAAGGGGATTGTGTAGGAATCCGCTGGATGGGCCAGAGGTAATTCTGGATGTGAGGGAGACCGAGAAAGAGTCTGTTGTTGCTCAGGAAAGTGTTCCTCTAGAGCAAGCCCTAGGTGAAGAGGGTCAGAGCAGAATTTCTGTGAGGGGTGAATTGTTGCATAGAAAAGCCCTAGGGAAAGGAATCCTCATGGAGTCTTTGCAAGCAGTTTACTGCAACTGAAGGGTGTGAAAGTGATTTAATCAAGAAAGTTTCAGTTCCTAACAGCCAGAAATTTTCTTCTCTGAATGGATCCACTGACTTTCCTGTTGAAAGACCCAGTGTGGATAGCTTTGAGAGGGTCTCAGATGAAGTGAAAGCTGTTAAGAAAGTTAAACAGTCCTCTAACCAAGTGGCTATGTTTGGCCAGCTTGTTGGGGAGAAGACCCAATCCCAGTTTGACCCCCTGGGGTTTTGGGGTGGCCAAAGGACACGGGCCGCATAAACCTTCCCACATGCGGCCTGCGAGTGGTGCCGACCACCCCCGACCTAAGGGAGGGTGTGAAACTGGAAGGGCCTGGTGTAACTCCTACCAAGAAATGGGAGAGATGCTGGGGCATCCATGGGAACGTTGGTGGCTTCGAACTTCCCCAGGTCACTGGCTAAAGTGACCCCGCTCAGTTCGATCTCGAAGGGGGGAGAGATGTGACGAAGTGGGACTGTTCTTAATGTTTCCTCTGAATAGTGTGGGGGTGCCTCAGTCTCCTCTAGGCAGTTCTTAAGTATCTAGGGGGTGGGGTAAGGGTGTATGATCCTTGCAGAGCCCTAGAGGGCAGGTGTGTGCAGGGGTCTGGACACAGACAATGGGTGACACCCCGGTTTCCTGGCAACTGATGGCCTGGCCCTTCCCCCCTGCAAGGTGAGAGCTAAAGGGTTGGAGAACAAAGGAATCAGGTGACCTCCTGGCCCGGGAAAGGGACAAAGCCCAGAGGAGGAGGGGCTAGAGGGAGTTTCAGTTTGGGGCTGGCTGGGACATGGAGTGAAGTGCAGACGTGGTTGTCTGGCTCACGCCCCCCAAAATGGACCCAGCTGAGGGGTCCTGTTCTCTGCACCTGCAAGCTCTGGTTTAGACCATGTTCCTGTCATCTAATAAACCTCTGTTTTACTGGCTGGCTGAGAGTCACGTCTGACTGCGAAGTTGGGGGGCAGGACCCTCTGGCTTCCCCAGGACCTCACCTGGGCAGACTCGCTGTGGGAAGCGCACGGAGGGGCAGAGGAGGCTGAATGCTCCGAGGTCAGACCCAGGAAGGTGGAAGTTGTGTGAGCTGTGTGTCCTGCAGACAGGCTGCTCACAGAAAGGCGACTGCCCCAGAGTCCTGCCTGGCTTCGTGGGGAGCAGTTCCAGAGCATCGCCCGGGGACTCTGTGACACATGTTCCTGTCATCTAATAAACCTTCTGTTTTGCTGACTGGCTGAGAGTCACGTCTGACTGTGGAGTTGGGGGGCAGGACCCTCTGGCTTCCCCAAGACCCCACCTGGGTGGACTCGCTGTGGGAAGCGCAGGGAGGGGCAGAGGAGGCTGAATGCTCCGAGGTCAGACCCAGGAAGGTGGAGCCGGGGGAGCTGTGTGTCCTGCAGACAGTCTGCTCCCAGAGAGGAGACTTCCCCAGAGTCCTGCCTGGCTTCGTAGGGAGCCGTTCCAGAGCATCGCCCAGGGACTCTGTGACAGAGGCGAGTTGCTTTTCCTCCCTAGATTGCCTGGGATCCCATCAGGTTTCTTAGGTTACCAAACAGCAGGCGCGGTGCCCTGTGCTAATCCATAGCAACAGCTCAGCAGCCCCCCACGCGCTGGCAGGTAGAGTCCTCAGCAAAGCCTGAGCCAATCTCCGCCCTGGAGGAGCCGCGTCCTTCTGTTTGGCTAAGGGACAGCAGCAGTTCCCTCTCCCCACCTCCTACGTTCAAAAGAACCTCCCTGCGGAAAATAATAAAGCAGCCAGAACATTGCTAAGACATTGCTGGGTTTTCCGCCTGGCTTTGGTGCATAGCTGTCATCCTTCCTGGTTACGGTGGGAAAGCGTTGAGAGAGAGGAGGGGTTTGCCATACGGCCGGAAGGCGCTCATGTTCTGGATTAGCCTGTTCTCCTCTGGAAGTTGGCTCCAGAGCCAAATCCCTTGGACCGAAACTGCTTTTATCTTCCGCTGCCTCGGCCCAGAGGGGCACAGCTGTCTGGGTGTGTGCCAGGGTCAGAGCTTCCTAGATTCCAAGCCCAGAAGGGACCATCTAGTCTGACCTCCTGTAGAACTGCCCCCTCCAAATAATTCCTAGGGCAGATCTATTCAAATCAAGATTGGCCCTTTTCTAAAACTGCCTTTCATGGAGACTCCACCACTCTGTTAATTACTCTGTTAACACTTTGCACCTTATTTCCACTCTGGCTTGGTCTAGCTTCGCCTTCCAGCCATTGGATGGAGCTGCAGCCTCTGGCGTAGCTGGGTCCTGATCAGTTTGTGGCTTGGAAGATGGAGCAAGGCCTTGGAAGGATAAGAGGCCGGGAAAAGGGTTGGAGGGAAGGGGATGAAGGGCAGGGGTGACGTGCTGGGAACTGCTTGCCCAAAAGTATCCCACAATCCCAAAGGACATCCTTTGTCCTGCAGACCATCAAGTTTGGTGGACAGTCAAGTTTTCCCACCCCGCACCATGAACAAAGGGCAAGAGTGGCTACCTTTTGGGAGGTTTCAGAGTAACAGCCGTGTTAGTCTGTATTCGCAAAAAGAAAAGGAGGACTTGTGGCACCTTAGAGACTAACCAATTTATTTGAGCATAAGCTTTCGTGAGCTACAGCTCACTTCATCGGATTCATACTGTGGAAACTGCAGAAGACATTATATACACAGAGACCATGAAACAATACCTCCTCCCACCCCACTCTCCTGCTGGTAATAGCTTATCTAAAGTGATAACTCTCCTTACAATGTGTATGATAATCAAGTTGGGCCATCTTGATTATCATACACATTGTAAGGAGAGTGATCACTTTAGATAAGCTATTACCAGCAGGAGAGTGGGGTGGGGGGAGGTATTTTTTCATGCTTTGTGTGTATAAAAAGATCTTCTACACTTTCCACAGTATACATCCGATGAAGTGAGCTGTAGCTCACGAAAGCTTATGCTCAAATAAATTGGTTAGTCTCTAAGATGCCACAAGTACTCCTTTTCTTTTTACCTTTTGGGAGGGCACTTAGGCTGTGTGTGGTCGGACTTGGGCCCGCATAATGCAGTGTAGACGCAGGAGCCCCAAGTTGGGACCCAGGGTTCAACAATTCCCAACCTGGGGTTACAAAAGGAGTGTAGAGGCTCAAGCCCTAGGTTAACAAACCCAGGGCCTGCTAACCCCGGGCTTACACTGCAGTATAGACAGACCCAGAGATACAACCCTACAGGCTTCAGAGTAGAGGGGGAAACTCTGGCTAACAGCTAACGTACCTTAGAAACGTTACAGAATTAATTAGACTGGCTTTCCAGCTCGGCCGGCATCACAATGGCAGGTCCCCATGGCATGTGGTTCGGCAGTGGGCAGGCCCTTTGCGGCGTTTGGACCACTTTGAAATTGAGAGTTGGGACTTTAACGCTGTCACCCTGGATGAATTCCAGCGTGGATCACATGACGGGGTGTGCACGAGGGCCTGGGAGGTCATCTGGCCTCACCTGAGAGCCTGCCCTGGAGTGAGGAGTCTGGCCAGAGGCGAGGAGGGGGCAGAGCAGCTCCCATGGCAAACCTAGAACCAGGCAAGGGAAGATAGAGAGGTTGGGTACAAAGGAGCCCAGGGAAACACCAACAGGGACAGGGACTGAAGACCTGGATCTCTGGTTATAGGGTCCCTGGGCTGGAGCCTGGTGTAGCAGGTGGGCCGAGGTTCCCTGCCAGCCATGGGTATAGTGGCACTGAGCCTGAGGAGGGGCTGACACCATCTGGAGACAGTATTTGGGCAGGGGTCGAGTTGGACTTTGTAACCCTGGAAGGGGCGGATTACAGGGTGACCCGGATGGAAGGCCAAGTTACCAGAAGAAAGATCATCACAGAGCGAGCAAGGGGGCACCCGACGCAGCGAGAGCTCCATTCCCAGAGCCAGACACAAGGAGGCGCACTCACGGTAAGCAGCAACCCCGTTACAGCTTGTTACATTCTGCCTCCCCAAGGTCCCCTGCAGTCCGAGTTCGATATGGGATTCATCTTCACTTCCGGTTTTAATGCTGGGTGGTGTTGCTTTGAGCCAATACTCAGACGTCACGTTGCACCTCAGAGGTGGCTGCATTGTAGACCTGAGTGAAATGAACCGAGCGCTTGGATACTATAGCATGGGGGTGTCAGATGAATAGGTAGATGCATAGATAGATATAGGTTAAACTCTCTGCTGATGCAAATGCATTGAAGTCAATAGGGTTCTGCCAGCAGGGAGTTTGGCCAATAGCATGTAAAATACTTTGGGATCCTTCAGAAGAGAAGATAATTATTAAATGTGCAACGAGATAGGCTTGGCAGGAATGGACGCAGGCCAAGAGGGAGGCAAACAAGGAACTGGGTCTGGCTTTGCTTACACAAGTCAGGCTTTGCTCATTCTCACTCTGGTGCTTTAATGTCAGGGAATTAGCACCCCAGTGCTGCTCCGATCCCAGGGAGCCAGCCACGCCGCTTCACATAACTTTACACAACATTTGCCAGCACCGCTGGGTTTTTTTCCCTGTCCTGCTGAGCCAAACACCCCAGGCAGCCTGGTGCGTCAAGTGGGTCCCAACCGCAGCCACTGGCATGAAGAGGCAAGCCCATCGGAACAACTCCCATGTGGGAAACAACGCTGCCACGCCCCACATGGGCAAGGTCCCATGGCAACGTGGGCAGCAGGGGACATGCCTACCCAGCACCAGGGATGCAGCACAGTTGGTTAAGAGAGCCCTTCTCCTTACTCCCCAGCTGACGATGAGCCAGTGGCAGGGCCGGCAGAGATGCCAAATCTGACAGCCCACACCGGAACTTGGAGAAATCCAGGATCAGGCTCTTTCCAACATGTCCCTTCAGCCAAGGCTGAATTGGAGCCTCCAAAAGGACCCATGGTGGGACTTTCCGGTGCTGTGTATCCACTGCGGGTGCTCAGCACCTTTGAAAAGCAAGCCTACATTTACAGCATGTGGCCTACACATCTTAAGGAGTGGAGCACGCCTGGGGCTGAAACCGTGGGAAAGGACAGAATTCTCAGACACACAAATTAACACGATTTGTTGAGGAAGAGTCAACGTGGCTTTTATCAAGGGAAATCAGACTTCACCAACCTATTGCAATTCTTTGAGGGGGTCAACAAGCAGGTGGACAAGGGGGACCCAGTGGATATAGTGAACTTGGACTGTCAGAAAGCCTTTGACAAGGTCCCTCACCAAAGGCTCTTCAGCAAAGTAGGCTGTCATGGGATAAGTGGGAAGGTCCTCTCATGGATTGGTAACTGGTTAAAATACAGGAAACAAAGGGTAGGGACACATGGTCGCTTTTCACAGTGGAGAGGTAAACAGCGAGGTCCCCCAAGGATCTGTACTGGGGCCAGTGCTGTTCAATGTATTCATAAACGATCTGGGAAAAGGGGGTGAACAGCGAGGTGGCAAAATTTGCAGACAATACAAAATTACTCAAGATAGTTAAGCCCAAAGCAGACTGTGAAGAGTTACAAGGCATCTTGCTAAACTGGGTGACGGGGCAACAAAATGGCAGATGAAATTCAGTGTTGATAAATACAAAGTGATGCACTTTGGAAAACATAATCCCAACTATACCTATAAAATGATGGGGTCTAAATTAGCTGTTACCACTCAAGAAAGAGATCTCGGCGTCAGTGTGGGTAGTTCTGTGAAAACATCCACTCAACGTGCAGCGGCCGTCAAAAAAAGCGAACAGAATGTTGGAAACCATTAGGAAAGGGATAGATAATAAGACAAAATATCGTACTGCCATTACATAAATCCACGCTACACCCACACATTGAATACTGTGTGCAGTTCTGATAGATAGATAGATAGATTAGTATTTGAGACGGTATGCAAGAAGGCAACACAAGTGATCGGGGTATGGAACAGCTTCCAGACAAGGAGAGATTAGAAAGACTGGGACTGTTCAGCTGAGAAGAGAGATGGCTGGGGGCAGATATGACCGAGGTCTGTAAAATCATGTCGGGTGTGGAGAGAGTGAATCGGGAAGTGTTAGTTACCCCTGCCCATTACACATGAACCAGGCATCACCCAATGAAATTAATGGGCAGCAGGTTTAAAACAAACAGAAAGAAGTACTTCTTCACACAAAACACACAGTTAACCTGTGGAACTCATTGCCACAGGATGTCGTAAAGGCTAAAACTATAACAGGGTTGAAAAAAGAACTCGAGAAGTTCACCGAGGATAGGTCCATCAATGGCAATTAGCCAGGATTGCCAGGGGTGCCACCCCCTACTCTGGGTGTCCCTAAACCTCTGACTGCCAGATGCTGGGACTGGACAACAGGGGGTGGATCACTTGATAGTCGACCTGTTCTCTTCGTTCCCACTGCAGCATCTGGCACCGGCCACTGTCAGAGACAGGACGCTGGGCGGGATGGACTGTTGGCCTGGCCTAGTGTGACCGTTCTGATGTCCTGGCGATCAGTTCCCCATTTAACCCTCGTTTCATCGCCAGAGCACATGGCAGAGGAACCCAGCCGAGCTGGGGAAAGGCCGGCACTGCAGCACTCATGCAACAGAGCCCAGAGCAGGGAGGAGGGTCTAGGACAGGCCTTTGGATTGGGGCTCCCGACACCTGGATTCAATTCCTGTCTCTGCCAACAGATTTCTTGTGACACTTTGGGCAAGTCACTTACTCTACCCTGTACCCCATTCCCCATCTGCGGGGAGAGTCGTTCCCTGCCTCCAGTCCATTAATGACTGTGGGGCGCTATGATAGGCCGACAACTGGACCCTCACACTGGAAGGAATTGTCTGAGCTGCGGGTACACCTGGGAGGTACCAGATTAACTGCAACTGCTCCAGGAGGAGCCGGGGCGTCAGCAGGGCCGCTTGACAAAGCCCCCAGCGACAGCGGGCACAAAGGTCAGGAGCAGGAGGGTGCACCAGGAACAGACTAGACAGCAACTCCCCCAGGCACCACCACGACGAACGTGATTCACAATAAACACACCGAAAATATTCAGATGTCAGTGGCAAAACCAGACGCCCACCCTGGGCTACTGTGTTCAGTTCTGTCCCCCCACATCTCACAGCAGAATGCAAGGGGTGCAGAGACAGGCCACAGAACGGTGAGGAGAAGCGCCTGCCTGGCAGGAGAGTGAAAAGATTTGGACTTCTTCAGTTTAGAAGGGAAGAGAAGAACCAGGAGAAGATGGAGGGCTAAAACCAATGACTGAGTTAGAGAAGGTCCACCAAAGCACTACTGGTCCCTCTCTCCTAGGGCACAGGAACAGTGGGACAGTGACACTTAGAAACAAACTTAACACTGATGCACAGAAAGCACTTTTTAAAATCTGTACACACAAGACACCTAATATTAACCTGTGGAACTCTCTGCCACAGGCTGTCTCCAAGGCCAAGTAATTGGCATGGCTTAAGACAAGGTCAGGCATTTATATGGATGAGAACATCACCGTTAAAGAGGTTAAATTGTTTAAGAAGGGTCCTAAACCCTCCCACTTCAGAGCACAAGCCACCCACTGAGTGACCAGGGCCAGGAGGAAGCCACCCCTATGGGCAAGTAGCTCTGTAGCTGCCCCCCAAGGGGTTTCTCACCGCAGGCACTGCCAGAGAAAGCGTAACAGACTGGATGAGCAGCTGGCTGGCTCCCCAGTATGGCACGGCTGGGTGCCCACTGCATGCTGGAGACCCAGACCCGAGCTCCATTCTTTCCCCAGGGCCCTTAACCCTGCATCAGCTCTGGGAAACCTTTCCTAGGATGACCCCACGGGGCGGGTCTGGGACTCACCTCTGCCTCCTGAGCAGAGAGCGAACTGTCTTCCTTGGCCTCTGGCTTCCTGCGAGGACACAGCCCAGGGTGCAGGGCCCTGGCGGGATGGCGAGCACCGGGCTTGGCGCCTTCAGATTTCCCTCCGGCTAGTTCCCGTGGGAACCGGGCAGCTGTTTCCAGCACAGCTCAGCAAGAGACTGAGCTAAAGCTGCCCCATCCAGGCAGTGGGCCAGGCTGAGCCCAGCTGGGGCCGACTGAAAGGGGCACAGGTGGGGCTAGGTGGCCTGGCCAGGGCAGCCAGAGCTCCTTCCCGTTGCGGGGACAGGCACTGGGGAGCTGCCCAGCCCAGAAGAGGGGACCTTGGTGCGAACAAGCCACCTGCTTGTTTGTCCCATCCTGGCAACTCCTCCAAGTCCTCCCATGGCCACTGGCCCCTCTGATTGTGGGGTGCAGGCGGGGCTCAGCACCCCTGAACATCAGGCCCCTGGTGTCCCACGTCAGGGATCTGGAATCAGATGTTGCCTTTGAAAGCTTCGGCCTAAGGGCCTCAGCCAAGGCCATGCAGTGAATCACAGGCCTTGTGGGGAAAGAACCCAGGCATCCTGAGGCTCCATTGGCATCTCTAATCAGTAGGCCGTGCTACCTAACCAGGAACAGCCAGGCCCAGAAGTGGGAGCTGCCCTGGCCAGCCCTCTCTCAGCTCCCAACCCTGCGGTTTCATCCCGACCCTGGGGCACTTCCTTCTCCCGGTTGGGGGCGCAGGAGGGGAGGCCCAGTCCGTTCCCTGCCCTCCCGCAAACCAGACACAGCAGCTCCTGGCTCACCCCGGCCCCCGGGCTGCCCCATCTTCCCTCGCTCCAGTAAAAGCCTTAATCCCAGGAGCCAGGGCAGCAGCCAGGCCTGCAGTTAGCGCGGCGTTGGGCTGTTTGTCCAGTTACATGCAGCCCCGGTTAGCCGGGGGCGTGAAAAGAGCTGGTGCGTGCAGAGCAGGGCAATTCAGTGCAAACCTCCCCCCCACCCCCCGGCTAGCGCAGGCGGAGAGCCGCACCCCAGGAGCCGAGTCGGGGGGAAGGGACCCGTAGACACGAGAATCCCAGTCCAGCCGCTCCTTTTCCTTCCCCACCCCAACCTCCCTCTGTCTCCTTCCCTCCCGCCTGCCTCTTCCATGCCATCTGCTAGGCTTGCCACAGCCCTCCCCTGGCAGCTGAGTTTGCTCCCTGCACTGAGTGCGACCCCAGCCCCCCAGGGACAGACGAGCCCTGGGACAAGGATTCGTGGTTAGCCGGTGACTTGGTGGAGAAGGCCGCGGAGCCGCGCACCTGGCAGAGGTGGAGGGAGAGACCCTCCAGGAGGAGAAGGAGGCGATGCCAAGGGCCCCGGGGATCCGCGGTAGGAAGGGACAGGGCTAGGAGCATCCTTCCTCTTGGGGAGCTTGCCAATCAGACCCTGGAGGTCAGCACGCCCCAGCCCTACCAGCCACAGCAAGGGCAGCTCCATGACCGACCTCCTCCTCTTTAACCTGGGGGGAGCGGGGGGTGGAGGGGCTGTGGGATCAGGCCGACTGTGTGCTACCAGGCCCCAGGACACCTGGGTTCCATCCCCAGCTCTGTGACTATCAGCTTGATTTTCAGCGGTGCTGGCCCCCTGGCGCTCTCATTGATTTCGGGGGGGAGGGGCTTTGTCCACTGGGGTTACCATGCTGACGGGGTGGGCGGGGCCAGGGGGGTGCTGGGATTACTGCCATCACCGCTTATCTGGGAGAGCCTGCCTGGATGCTGGTACCCCACCCTGATTTCCGCCTCCCCATTTTTGGGGGATCCGCCAAGGGCCTGGTCCTCCAGCTCCGAGCACATCCAGCTCCCGCTGACATGAGCATGGGGGCTCAGCACCTCTGAGAATCAGGCCCTCAATAGCCAACGCATTCACTTTCCCTGGGCCCTTATTATGGGAACCCACATTCCCCCCCTGGAGCAATTCCGGGAGATGCCCTCTGTGCCCTCACCCACGCAACGCCTGGGTCTCGGGAGCCTCAGCAGAAGGGTGACCAGCCGGGCACCTTGGCAGTGGGATTCTGGGATCTCCCGGATGTTAACCCCAAGCGGGGGTGTTGATTAATAGGAGCTGCCCTCACCCAGCCTCTGGGAGGAACAGCCAGCCAGCAGCCTCCCTCGGGATGGGTCGAGATCTCCCCCCCCCCCCCCCCCACAGCTGGCATTCCCACAAGCTCCCCCAGGAATGCTGCCTGCCCAGGGCTGGTGGCGGCTCGCATGCCCCTGGCTTTGGTGTGGCTCTGGCAGGCTCGGCCCCGGCCTGGGCTCCGGGACAGCCTGGCTTGCGTTAAGGGCACTCACTCAACTGCTGAGCAGGCTGAACGCGGGCCAGAAACCCTCAGCACGTGGAAAGCCCGAGAGGTTCACGGAGGCAGCCACTTGGGATCCAATGGCCAAGCAGGATCCCACCCCCCGCCCCAGCTCCCACCGCCCTGATCTGGACTCACTTCAGCTCTGGGAGGCTGGGAACACCCTTTCTGCGGCTGCCCTGGTCATAATGACAGGGTGACACCGGCAACGCAAGAATGTCCTTTCTTCCTGTGCCATTTTGCGGCCGGCTAAGTACTGGCCTCATCCCTGGCAGCCTCCGGTTTGCTTTGCCTTTGCAAAGTGTAGCTTCCACATCTGGGCTAAATGCTGCAGCTGCATGGATGCCCCCCCACCCCCCACCCAACCCATCTGGCAGAGACGCAGCCAGTGCCGGGGAAGAGGCACAGAAAATACACTGCAGGAGACAGGCTGGGAAATTCCCCCTGGAGCAGAGCAGGGAAGGACTGAGGGGAAGCCCAGTCACCTGGGATGTTGGAAACTGGCCTGGACAAAGCCCTGGAGAACAGTCTGGGGGGCAGCCCGACCCGGCCCTGACCTCCCACGCGGGGCTGGGAGGGATGTGCTTAATCAGACCCTTTGGGTATGTCTACACTGCAATAAAACACCCGTGTCTGGCCAGTGTCCACGGGCTGGCAGAACCATCCGCACTCAGGCTGGAGCCTGGGCTCCAGGCCCCTCCCCTGCAAATTCACATTGCGTCCCCTGGCCCAAGCACCTACCCACGGGGCTGTTCCCCCCTAAGGTCCAGAGTTCTGGTGCTCTGTGCTTGTCGGCCTCCGACTCACACCCCTGGGGTTGCCACGCGAGAACCCTGCCCTCCGTGGTCCTGGCTCAGGGGGGGAACTGCAGTGAAACCCCACCACCAGCGGCTACACCCGTTGGGTCAGATGATTTGCAGCGGACGGCTAACTGGAGCCCACCGGCTGCAAAGTTTCCCTTTCCTCTCGCTCTCCATCTGAGCCACCCGTTGCTGGGCCTGGTGCTGCCCTCAGACTCCTGGGACTAAGTCTCTGCCCCTTTGCCCACTTCCTGGTGCTTCACCTTGTTCCGTTCCTGCTGCCCTGCCTCAGCCCTGCGCCTGTTAGCCCCCTAGCTCCCGCTTCCTCGCCCTGACTCCGGCTTGACCCTCGCTGTGACCACTGACGGCATGCCTGTCTCTGACCACTAGGCCACAAGGCCCGTCACCGGCCCCAACGATGCTGGTGCCAAGTGTCACGGAGTCCCCAGGCGATGCTCTGGAACTGCTCCCCACGAAGCCAGGCAGGACTCTGGGGAAGTCCCCTCTCGGGGAGCAGCCTGTCTGCAGGACACACAGCTCACCCGGCTTCCACCTTCCTGGGTTTGACCTCAGAGCATTCAGCCTCCTCTGCCCCTCCGTGCCCTTCCCACAGGGAGTCCGCCCAGGCGGGGTCCTGGCCCCCCAACTCCGCAGTCAGACGGGACTCTCAGCTAGCCAGTAAAACAGAAGGTTTATTAGATGACAGGAACATGGTCAAAACAGAGCTTGTAGGTGCAGAGAACCGGACCTCTCAGCTGGGTCCATTTTGGGGGGCAGTGAGCCAGACAACCATGTCTGCCCTTCACTCCACATCCCCAGCCAGCCCCAAACTGAAACTCCCTCCAGCCCCTCCTCCTCTGGGCTTTGTCCCTTTCCCGGGCCAGGAGGTCACCGGATTCCTTTGTTCTCCAACCCTTTAGCTCTCACCTTGCAGGGGGGAAGGGGCCAGGCCATCAGTTGCCAGGAAACAGGGTGTCGGCCATTCTCTGTGTCCAGACCCCTGCCCACACCTGCCCTCTAGGGCTCTGCAATGATCACACACCCTTACCCCACCCCCTAGATACTTAAGAACTGCATAGGGGAAACTGAGGCACCCCCACACTATTCAGAGGAAAGGAGTACTTGTGGCACCTTAGAGACTAACCAATTTATTTGAGCATAAGCTTTTGTGAGCTACAGCTCACTTCATCGGATGCAATAAACTGGTTAGTCTCTAAGGTGCCACAAGTCCTCCTTTTCTTTTTGCGAATACAGACTAACACGGCTGTTACTCTGAAAACTATTCAGAGGAAACATTAAGAACAGTCCTGCTTTGTCACACCAAGACACTAGCATAATGGGGGGGAGGGTGTGAGGAGAGAGAGAGTGGCTGCTGCTCTCTATTGGGTGGCATCAGAACAGTTCAACTGTGTGTCATTGGCCTAGTACTGACAGTGAGGATCCTCCTTTAGCCGTACTGGCCGAGCTCATTGTTTCTGGAGAAGGGGGCTTGGAGGCTAGCCCCGCCGGCTCCATGATGTCAGCAGCCCCAAGGTACAGCAGGGAGGTAGACGGCAAAGTCGGGGATTTGATACAACGACACAGGACGACACAGGACGGTTGGCCTCTCGGGTGGGGAGATCCAGCTATGGGGCTGGCAAAGCTGTTTGGACAGAAGAGGGACCAGCCCAGTGCTGAACCCCCTGAACCTGTGAGATCCCACCTCCACACTCCTGGTCCCTGGTGTCAGCGAGGGAGGAGGTGCCAAGGAGCAGTGGGCCCCATCCCTGAGGGAGAGACCAAGCGCCGCAGGTGGGCTCCGAAGGGGCTTCCTCCCAGGAGTTTTGGCTGAAGCAACGTGCCTCACCACCCCCTGGAATTGGTGGGGCAGCCCTGGTTCCGCATGGCGGTGGGGCCACGCAAGGGGCACCGAGGACAGAGTGTGGCAGTGATGGGGCCGCGTGATGGTGCATGAGTGGGAGGGATCCCAGCTGGGCTCCAGTGCCCACCCCATCCTTTTACTAGTAAACTGGGCCCACGTGTCCTGCAGCCCCTGACACACTGAGCCGGAGCCGCGCAGAGCCAGGGCTACTGGGTCACTCTTCGGAGGCAGAGAGCCTCCCCCTTTCTCGACCGGAGGTGTGATCCCAGATTCGATGGCCATGGGGAGTGACCCAGCCCCATGGACCCAGCCTCCTGGGCCAGCTGGCTGCGACCCTCCCCTCCGCGTTTGCGGAGCGCTAGTCTGGAGGCTTCCGACACCCGGGTAAATTCCCAGCATAAATAAGCAGCCGGGGAAGGGGAAGCAGCCAGCTGTGCGGGGCCGGGATGGCAGCCACGGAAGCCTCGAAGGCCGAGCTCGCTTGCTCGCTGCTGCTCACGTCTGGCTCGCAGGTGTGAGAACCGGCCAGGACCACGCGCTCCCTCCCTCGGCAGCTACAGAGAGCACACCCCCTCTGCTGGACACAGAGAGACAGACGGACGGACAGACAGGGCAGGGCTGAGATAAAACGGGGGAGAGAGATGCACGCCCAGCCTGGCTCGGTGCCAGTCATGTCTGGGATCATGCCCCACATGCCAGCTCGGGGAGGAGCCAGATTTCAAGCTTTCAGCCCCCACAATTGAAAGGAGCTCTGCACCCAATGTGCACCCAGTGCTTTGAGATCCTTTGCAAATCTGAGCCAGAGGGGAAGGAGGAGCGGGGACGCATGGGGGCGTCGGGCCTCCTTCCCTGGCCTCCCTAAAACACGCTGCCAAATCGGCACCTTCGGAGAAAGTTGGTTTCTCAAATTTCATGCCAGGCTGAGAATCCAGTAACGAACCCCCGCGGGTTCTAACCCACAGAGCTGGTATCACGTGGGCAGCAGCAGGCAAGTGCCCCCAGCGCCTCCCCCCACGCCTGTTCCTGGGCCTGGACGCAGCTCTTCTAGGCCTGGCAAAGGCGGCGTGACCCATTCCCTCGCTGGGCTCTCTGCGGAGGCTGCCATGGCGGGGCACGGTGTGTGCCCACCGACAGTTTGGTTCCCCTCCACTAAGATCTGGGCTGAGACTTGAGTTCGAGCCACTCAGTCACCGTCAGAAGCTCCGGCCTGTGGTCACGGCTCCAGGTAGGAGCTGAACTGGTGCCCCAGAAATGGCTCAAAGCCAGCCACAGCCCTCCCTGGCATGCTGCACAGATCTTAACCTCTTCCCTGCTGCCTGCCTGAGACGTGGGGACAGGAGAGAGGAGATGGAGAGCTGGGGGTTCAGCTAGCAACCAGTCCCTTCCGCAGAGGAGACTGAGAAGAACCCCCTCTGCCGCCCCTCCCAGGCTTGAATCCCAGGGTGTTGTGCCCAGACACAAAGCAATCACTCGACACAGGATGCAGGTCCAGTGCATGGCCCGGCTCCCGTTAGCGTCACACAGTTGGGGAGGGAGCTAAGTGACATACCAAGGTCACACGGGTAGGCTGTGTCGGAGCAGGGAACTGACCCCAGGTCACCTCGCCGGGCCGGGCTCCCATTCAGCTTCACCCTGCAACTCTGGAAAAAGGCACCAGTGGGACCAAATGCACCACCCAGGCTGGTGAGGGAATGGAGACCTCCCACACTGCAGCCCCATGCGCTGGCCCCCAGCTACGGGTCACATCCCGGCTTAGTGCGGATGGCAGGTACGAGATGGTGCTGAGTGGCAGCAAGGGGGCGCATGCCAGCTGACGGGGCCCAATCCTGAAGCCCTGGCTGTGAGAGTGAGTCTGCATCAAGGCCCCAGGGCCTAGCGGGGGGGCGTCTCCCAAGGGCTCCGCTGCCTGGGATGGGCCTGAGAGGGGAGGCGTCCTGGGCCCCCTGGATTCTGAGCCCACGGCACACACAGATGGGGTGGATGCTCAGGGCAGGCTCTGTGCAGCCTATGGGGAGAGGGGGCAAAGAGGGCTGGGGGGGGCCCTAGGGGCTATTTGAAACTCCAGCAGTCCAGAATCCTGGCAGCGATGGGCACCCCGGGTGCCCCTCTGACCTGCCCCCACCCAAAATTGGGCTCTGCAAAGGGGGGCAGCATCAAACCACTTCTGCCAGCCCTAAGCTGCTCCTGCACTGGGGGGAATCTTCCCTCGGCCTCCATGCAGCTCCTGTACCCCACTAGAGTGACGTCTGGGGGCTGGAGTGGGGGCCAGAACCTTCCCCCCCCCCTCCGGTTTTGTCATTTTATCTACCTCTGAGGCTCCAGGAGACATTTGAGCTGAGAAAAGGTGACAGAGGGGGCTGGGAGAATGGCCACCCAGCATTGAGCAGGGCTGAATGTGTGCAAGGGGGCTGGAGGATATTGCAACAAGTGTCCTCTGTCCATCTCTCTGTCACGGAGTGTGGGGGAGTCCAGGCCCTGCACCCCTCTTCCTGGGATTCACTGAGACTCTCAGCCAGCCAGTAAAACAGAAGGTTTATTGGACAACAGGAACACAGTCCAAAACAGAGCTTGTGGGTACCCCCAGGACCCCTCAGTGAAGTCCTTCTGGGGGAGCAGGGAGCTTAGACCCCAGCCCTGGGGTTCCCTGTCTTCCTCCACCCAGCCCCAAACTGAAACTAAACCCACCGAGCAGGTTCCCTGCTGCAGCCTCCGTCCACATTCCTGGGCAGAGGTGTCACCTCCCCCTCCCCCTCCTGGCTCAGGTGACAGGCTCTCAGGTCTCCCGTCCCCAGGGCACATTCCCAGGTCAACACTCCCCCCTCCCTGCTGCGTCACATCGTCACATCTCTCCCCCCTTCGAGACTGAACTGAGCGGGGTCACTGTGACCAGTGACCTGGGGAAGTTCGGGGCCCCCTCTCCGGGACAGCGCATCCGCTATCAGGTTGGCACTTCCCTTCACGTGGACCACGTCCATGTCGTAATCCTGCAGGAGCAGGCTCCACCTCAGGAGCTTGGCGTTGGCTCCTTTCATCTGGTGCAGCCAGGTCAGGGGAGAGTGGTCGGTGTACACGGTGAAGTGTCGCCCGAAGAGATAGGGCTCTAGTTTCTTGAGGGCCCACACCATGGCCAGGCACTCCTTCTCGATGGCCGCGTAGTGTTGCTCCCGGGGTAGCAACTTCTTGCTCAGGTACACGATGGGGTGTCTCTCCCCCTTTTCATCCTCCTGCATTAGCACCGCCCCCAGTCCCGTGTCGGAGGCGTCGGTGAACACCACAAAGGGCTTGTCAAAGTCTGGGTTTGCTAGAACTGGGCCACTGACCAGAGCCTCCTTCAGCGCCCGGAAAGCCTCCTGGCACTGCTCGGTCCAGACCACCTTGTCTGGCTTCCCCTTCTTGCATAGCTCAGTGATGGGGGTGGCTATGGCGCTAAAGTGGGGCACAAATCTTCGGTAGTATCCTGCCATCCCAATAAAGGCTTGGACCTGCTTTTTGGTGTGGGGAGCGGGCCAGTCTCTGATCACCTCCACCTTGGCCGGTTCCGGCTTTAGGCGGCCGCTCCCCACCCGATGGCCCAGGTAAGATACTTCAGCCATCCCCACCTTGCACTTCTCCGCTTTGACAGTCAGCCCAGCCCCCTGGAGTCGGTCCAGCACTTGTCTAACCTGGGACACGTGGTCCTCCCAGGTCTGGCTAAAGACACAGATGTCGTCAATATACGCCACGGCAAAACTCTCCATCCCCCTCAGGAGCTGGTCCACCAGGCGCTGGAAGGTGGCCGGCGCTCCCTTGAGGCCGAAAGGCAGGGTCAGAAACTCATAGAGCCCCAGAGGGGTGATAAAGGCCGATTTCAGCCGGGCATCTGCATCCAGCGGCACTTGCCAGTAGCCCTTTGTAAGGTCCATGGTGGTAAGGTACCGAGCTCCTCCCAGCTTGTCTAGGAGCTCGTCCGGCCTGGGCATGGGGTAGGCATCCGATACAGTGATGGCATTGAGCTTCCGATAGTCCACACAGAACCGGACTGACCCATCCTTTTTGGGGACCAGCACCACCGGCGAGGCCCAAGGGCTGGCCGATGGCTGGATCACCCCCAAAGCCAGCATGTCCCGGACCTCTCTTTCCAGGTCCTGAGCAGTTTTCCCTGTGACTCGGAAGGGGGAGCATCTTATCGGCGGGTGCGACCCTGTCTGCACCCGGTGGACAGTCAGATTAGTGCGTCCAGGCTGGTTGGAAAACAGCTGTCGGTACGGATGCAGCACCCCCCTGACCTCAGCTTGCTGGGCAGGGGTGAGCTGATCCGAGAGGGGGATTGTTTCCAGGGGGGAACCAGCTCTGGTCCCAGGGAATAGATCTACTAAAGGGTCATCTCCCTGCTCCTCCCACTGACCACACACAGCTAACACCACATTCCCCCTGGCATAATATGGCTTCATCATATTCACATGGTACACCCGGCGGTGGTGGGCCCGGTTCGACAGCTCCACCACATAGTTTACCTCATTGAGCTGCTTGACGACCTTGAACGGGCCCTCCCCGGCGGCCTGTAGTTTGTTCTTTCTCACGGGGATGAGAACCATCACCTGATCCCCGGTGGCGTAGGCACGGGCCCGCGCCGTGCGGTCATACCAGACCTTCTGCTTCCTCTGGGCTCTGGCCAGATTCTCCCTGGCCAGGCCCATGAGTTCAGCCAGTCTCTCTCGGAAGGTCAGGACATACTCCACCACTGACTCTCCATCGGGAGTGGCCTTCCCCTCCCACTCGTCTCTCATCAGGTCCAGGGGGCCCCTCACCCTCCTTCCATATAACAGTTCGAAAGGCGAAAATCCGGTAGACTCCTGGGGCACCTCCCTGTACGCGAACAGCAGGTGAGGTAAGTACTTGTCCCAATCCTGCGGGTGCTGGTTCATAAAGGTTTTCAGCATCATCTTTAGCGTCCCGTTAAACCTCTCCACCAGCCCATTGGACTGGGGGTGATACGCTGAGGCCCAGTCATGCCGGACCCCACATTTCTCCCACAAGCACCGGAGCAGGGCCGACATGAAGTTGGAGCCTTGGTCTGTCAAGACTTCCCTGGGGAACCCCACTCGGCTGAAAATGGTCAGGAGCGCATCTGCCACGGTGTCTGCTTCAATGGAAGCTAAGGGCACTGCCTCGGGGTAGCGGGTGGCGAAATCTACCACCACCAGAATGTATTTCTTCCCCGACCGGGTCGTCTTGCTGAGAGGCCCCACGATGTCCATGGCCACCTTCTGGAAAGGCTCCTCTATGATGGGCAAAGGTCTCAACGCCGCTTTCCCCTTGTCCCGGGCCTTCCCCACCCTCTGACAGGGGTCACAGGATCGGCAATACTGCCGGACGGTGGTAAAGACCCCGGGCCAGTAAAAGTTCTGTAGCAACCTCTGCCGGGTGCGCCGGATTCCCTGGTGCCCTGCGAGGGGGATGTCATGGGCCAGGGACAGGAGCTTGCGGCGGTACTTCTGGGGGACCACCAGCTGCCTCCTGATCCCACAGGACTCCCCTTCCCCTGGGGGAGCCCATTCTCGGTACAGGAACCCCTTCTCCCACAGGAACCTCTCCTGGCAGCCTCTCCTCATGGTCCGTCCCTCACTGAGGTCGGCCAGGTCCCTGAGCTTCTGCAAGGAGGGATCTTTCCTCAACTCGGCCTGGAACTCAGCGGCTGGGGAAGGGATGGGGCCCGGTTCCCCCTCCGTGGCCAGGTCTGAGGCCGCAGCCTCTCTGAGCCGTGCCCCTCGGCGCTCCCTCCCCACCCGAGTAGGGTCTCGCGCCTCCAGTGTGGTACCCTCCCCAGGGTCAGGTCGCAGTGCCCCTCGCCGGCTCTGGCTACGGGTCACAACCAGGGCGGTCTGGGGGTCGCTTGGCCAGTCCTCTAGGTCTCCCCCCATCAAAACTTCAGTGGGCAAATGGTGGTGTACCCCCACATCCTTGGGGCCCTCCTTGGTCCCCCATTTCAGGTGTACCCTTGCCACGGGCACCTTAAATGGGGTCCCGCCCACCCCCGTCAGGGTCAGGTAGGTGTTGGGCACCACCCGATCTGGGGCCACCACCTCGGGCCGGGCCAGCGTCACCTCCGCGCCCGTATCCCAGTATCCATTGACCTTCCTCCCATCCACCTCCAGGGGAACAAGGCACTCTCTCCGGAGGGACAGCCCCGCACCCACCCTGTAAACCGAGCACCCTGAGTCCAGAGCCTCCAGCCCTCTGGCGGGGCTGGCTGGGGGTACTCTTCCCTCCTGAGCAGGTGGCAAACTGGTAGCCCCCCTTTCCTGGGTCGCCTGCCCCTCGTCCAGCTGAGTCCCTACCCAGTTAACCCTGGGTAGGTTGGGTCTGCTCAGTTTGTCCCGGAGCCCGGGGCACTGGGCCCGTACGTGGCCTCTCTGGCCACAGTGATAGCAGCTCAGGTCACGTTGGTCCCCTCGAACGGGTCGGAGGGGCCCGACACCAGGCGTTCCCCTTTGGAGGGGGTTCTCCCTATTTCCCCGCTGGGAGGCCCCATGGTGACTCTCTCGCTGCATCGGGGGGGGGCCTGTTCTTTTGGGACTCCTCCCGGCTACCCCCTGACCGACTGTTCACAAACTCGTCGGCCAGCTGCCCTGCGTGCTGGGGGTTCGCGAGCTTTTTGTCCACCAGCCACAGCCTCAGGTCGGAAGGGCACTGTTCATACAGGTGCTCCAGTACAAACAGGTCAAGCAGGTCCTCTTTAGTTTGGGCCCCTGCTGTCCACTTGCGGGCATATCCCTGCATCCTGTTGACCAGTTGTAGGTAGGTGACCTCAGGCGTTTTACGCTGACTCCGGAACCTTCTCCGGTACATCTCGGGGGTCAGCCCAAACTCACGGAGCAGGGCCTGTTTGAACAGTTCATAGTCCCCTGCCTCTGCCCCTGTCATCCGGCTGTAGACCTCCATGGCTTTGGGGTCCAGTAAGGGGGTGAGGAACTGGAGCCTGTCGGCAGGGTCAACCCTGTGCAGCTCGCAGGCATTCTCAAAGGCCGTCAGGAAGCTATCTATGTCCTCCCCCTCCTTCCGCTGGGCCAGGAAGCACTTATCAAAGCTCCTTGCAGTCTTGGGTCCCCCCGCACTCACCGCAGCCGGGGCCCCACTGCTCCTCAGCCTGGCCAGCTCCAGTTCATGCTGTCTTTGTTTCTCCTTCTCCTGCTGCTCATGTTGACGTTCCCTCTCCTTCTCCTGACGTTCCCTCTCCTTCTCCTGACGCTCCCTCTCCTTCTCCTCCTGCTCATGTTGACGTTGTTTCTCCTTCTCCTCCTGCTCATGTTGACGTTGTTTCTCCTCATGTTGACGTTGTTTTTCATGATCCTCCAGCTCCCTCATTTTCCTCTCCCTCTCCCATTCCAGCCGCATCCGCTCCAGGGATGGGGAGCTCCGCTGGGAGGATCCCCTGCTGGCTGCTGGGGTCAGGGGGCCCTCGGTATTCGCTGGGCTTCCCACAACCCCTCCCCCAGGCATAGGTAGGAAGGGTCTCGGGGTGTCCTGGGCAGCAGTCTGACCCCTCCCAGCCTGGTCAGGCCCCAGGGCCCACGCTGCGTCCGCCGGGCGGCTTCCCTCAGGGACAGGGATCGGGTCATCCAAGCGATCCCTCTCCTCCAGCTGGGCAATCAGCTGTTCCTTGGTGGACCTCCCGACGCGCAGCCCCCTCTGCCTGCACAGCTCCACCAGGTCGCTCTTAAGGCGTTTAGCGTACATCTCCCGGCTGGCCACTCGCAGGCCGGGCAGCTGTCCACGGTTTCCAGGAAAAGCCCCTAGTGTGCCAGTCCTTCTTGAGGTCACCACCTCTTTGCCAGGGTCGAGCTGCAGACTCCTCCGCCCCTGGGACCGCTCGCTGCAATCCCCCGGGGGACCCTGTTACTGCAAAAGTCCTTCTCTCTGGTCACACACTCCCAGGGGTTAACCGCCCCCTGGAACCGTCTCTCTCTGAATCTTCAGCACGCCTGGTCCCCGTCAATCCCCCTTCGTTTTACTGTTCCCCAGTCACTTACTGCAGGAAGCGCCGTTCACGGGGTGCAGTAGATCCCACCGCTGCCACCAGTTGTCACGGAGTGTGGGGGAGTCCAGGCCCTGCACCCCTCTTCCTGGGATTCACTGAGACTCTCAGCCAGCCAGTAAAACAGAAGGTTTATTGGACAACAGGAACACAGTCCAAAACAGAGCTTGTGGGTACCCCCAGGACCCCTCAGTGAAGTCCTTCTGGGGGAGCAGGGAGCTTAGACCCCAGCCCTGGGGTTCCCTGTCTTCCTCCACCCAGCCCCAAACTGAAACTAAACCCACCGAGCAGGTTCCCTGCTGCAGCCTCCGTCCACATTCCTGGGCAGAGGTGTCACCTCCCCCTCCCCCTCCTGGCTCAGGTGACAGGCTCTCAGGTCTCCCGTCCCCAGGGCACATTCCCAGGTCAACACTCCCCCCTCCCTGCTGCCTCACATCGTCACACTCTCCATCCTTCCCTCCAGGGTTTCAGCCAGGGAAGCTCAAGGCTCCAATCTGGAGCCCCATAAGGGCGGGTACCACAGGACTCACGCGGAGTCTGATTCCTCAGCTTAGCTCTTTCTCCTCCTCCTCCTTCCCCGTTTCTGTAAGGCCATCTCTACGGTGGCCAGCTCCTCTTCAGAGGTCCAAGGTCAGAAGAGACCAGTGTGATCATCTCATCTGTCCTCCTGTACAGCCCGGGCCAGAAAATCCACCCAGCGATTCCTGCGTCCCATGGGTTGATGCTGAGAGACAACAGATGGGAAACCTAAGACAGCCAAATTCAGGACCGTTCATCATTTCTGAGTCACTGAGGACAGCAGGCATGCACCAGAGTGACAACTGTGATGGCCATCGGTGGCCACAGATTTGTTATGGGTGCTGGCGATTTGGTACCACTCCAACTATCCAGGTACCTCTCTGGCCCTCATCACTATGGTATCTGTGACATCTCTGCTTCCCCACCATCAGCCCCCTGGGCCTAGGGTTCCTTCCCAGGCCTCCACTGGGACAGATGACTCCCAGGAGAATTAGTGTCCCAGGAAGCGTCTGGTCTAGGGAGTTGGGGAGGGCTGGGAAGCCGCCCTCCCCATGCACCTCCATTACTCAGGGCATCGCTGCTCTGTGGTTAAACATTACCTCGCTTTCCCCCCTTGGCTGCTGCTTTCTCCCAGGGAGCAGTCCCTGGCCTCTGCCAGAGAACAATGCCCCCAGACAGAGATAAATGGCCAAGCCCATCACATGCTGAGCACTGCCATTCGCTGGGGTTACAGGCGCTCCTGCCCCGTGTGCTGATGGGGTCCTGAGCAGCATGTCATGGACCGGCGGGACCAGTGCCCCTTGTCATCGTCTGGGGAACGGCAGAGTCAGGAGACTCCGCGTGGCCTGGCCCAGCCACTCCTGCTCATAGACTCAGAGACTTTACCATCAGAAGGGACCATCGTGAGCATCTAGTCTGACCTCCTGCACCTTGCAAGCCACAGAACCTCACCCCCCCCCACCCCGTAATAGACCCTTAACTTCTGTCCGAGTTACTGACATCCCCAGATCATGGTTTAAAGACTTCAAATTACAGAGAATCCACCATTTACACTAGTTCAAACCAGCAAGTGACCCTGCCCCATGCTGCAGGGGAAGGTGAAACCCCCCAGGGTCTCTGCCAAACTGACCTGGGGGTGAAATTTCTTCCTGACCCCAAATCTGGCAATCAGTTAGACCCTGAGCACATCAGTTAGACCAGGGATCGGCAACCTTTGGCACGCAGCCCATCAGGGAAATCCGCTGGCGGGCCAGGACAGTTTGTTTACCTGCAGCGTCCGCAGGTTCGACCGATCGCAGCTCCCCCTGGCCGCGGTTCACCGTCCCAGACCAATGGGGGCTGCGGGAAGTGGCGTGGGCAGAAGGATGTGCTGGCCGTGGCCAGTGGGAGCTGCGATCGGCCGAACCTGCGGACGCGGCAGGTAAACAAACTGTCCCGGCCCATCAGCGGATTTCCCTGGCTGCCCGTGTGCCAAGGGTTGCCGATCCCTGAGTTAGACCCACCAGCCAGACACCTGTAGTGACTCAGAGCCCTCCCCAGCTAGCGTCCCATCTCCAGCCGCAGGGGATTTTTGCTTCAGGCAGCCGCCGATGGGCCACACACCATCGTAGCCAGTCCTGTCACACCATCCCCTCCATAAACTTATCAAGCTCAGTCTTGAAGCCAGTTCGGTTTTTGCCCCCACACTCCCCTTGGGAGGCTGCTCCAGAACTTTACTCCTCTGGTGGTTAGAAACCTTCACCTAATTTTGAGTCTAAATGTGTTGGTGGCCAGTTTACAGCTATTTGTTCTTGTGTCCACATTGGCACTTAACTTGAATAACTCCTCTCCCTCCCTGGTATGTATCCCTCTGCTGTATGTATAGAGAGGGATCAGATCTCCCCTCACCTTTCGTTTGGTTCGGCTAAACAAGCCAAGCTCTTTGAGTTTCCTGGGCTGTCTGTGGGTTTATGACACTCCCCAGCTCCGTAGGGAGGCAAGGGGTTAAATCAGTGACCAGCTGAGATTCCTGCATGGAAGTTGCAAGCTGAAGGCCTGGCCTGAAGTCCATGGAAACTGATGGAAAGGGTCCCCTGGACCGCCGTGAGAGCCGGCTCACGCTCTACCTGGGACACCGGGGCAGCTCCAGGACCAAGATACCCGGACAAAGTGGAGGGGCTCCAGCAACAGAAATGAAGCCGGGACTGGGGTACCCAATTCAAAGAGCTAAATCCGCTGAGCTGGGCTGTGAGATGATGCCGAGGGGACACCCAGTGTGGGGCCAGTAACCGAGGGGCGTGATGTGCGGATGATGCTAGTCACATTGTTCAATGCACATCTGGCTGGTGCCCAGACGCCACGGTGAGGAGCACAGTATGAGGGGATGGCTGCAGCTCAGCTTGGGTGGGAAGAGTTCAGCAGCGGCCAGGGCGTTCGGCCAGCGAGGAAAGAGGGGACCATAAACCTGCCTACGTCAGGGCACAAGCCGCCATCTCACCGACGTCTGGAATACAGCGGCTGCGACTAGTTCTGAGCCTTTCCCAGACCCGTGTGGGCCCCTCCCCTGCTGGCATCGCACAGCGCCGGGGCAGGGCCTCTGTCTCCTAGTCCCCCAGGCAGGCCCCACCCTGACGGGGTTCCTTGCCCCCGTGCTGCCGGCCTCTCTGCCTGGCACTGCCCGAGCTCAGGCCAGACCCCACCTGGGCCCCTCGTTTATTAACATTCCACGGCTGGGGGTGTCTGGGGCAGGGACCGTCATTACACAGTTCATTTCGGTTTCTCCCCGGCTCGACCGAGCGGATCCATACGAATTAATAAAAGGGGCCCCGGCACTAACAATGAGCCGTCTGTCTGCATCCAGGCGGGACGGGATATTAATATACCTGCCCGATCCGGCCGTGCCGAACAATGCCAGAGCTCAATTAAACCACCGAGTTCGGCCCCCTAACTTCGGCACCCCGCAGCCCGGAAGGGGCGACACGCAGCGACCTGTCAGCACGACCTGCGGCTTAGCCATTTCCTGCCAAGGCCTGGGCCTGCTTTTGTGCCTCCGGCTGAACTGCCGGCATCAGAAATACTGAGTCCTGGAGCTCGGGTTCGAGGAGATGTGGCGTCATACCTCCCCCTCCGTTCCCAGCCCGCTGCCACGGGGGTCTTTGCCCCTTGTTTGGGCCGTTGGTGAGTCGAGGGGATTGGCTGGTCGCTTCGGGGCTGGTGACCAGGTAGTGAGCTCTGTAGCTGACGTGTTAGTGCCTAGATACCACGGGGATGGTCGCTGCAGAAATCAAATCCTGGGCACTGGTCCTTTGGGTGCCTGCGTGGGCCGGCACACCTGTCAGCCCAGCGTTTGGGGACAGTGGCTGGGGATCATGTGGCTGCCTGGGGGGTTCTCGGGTCAGGGTGGGAGGGCCCGAGGGTGGGAGAAGCTGTGGGGTGGAGGGTTGGGCGTAGCGCCAGGGAGGGCTTTGCTCCAGAGGCCTGCTGCGGGTGACTGTGACGCCCAGAGGAAAAGACTGGCTGGGCCTGGATAACTGGTCTGTGCTAAGACCCTGGACCCCAGTGGGAAGGTTTGGCCCGGAGGGTCAGAGAGCGCCACGGAGGAGGGAAGCTGAGGCCTGGCAGATGCCATGCGCGGGTGGCTGCAGCAGGAGCGGTGGGTATGTTTAGCAGCGTGACCCCCCAGGATCGCAGCGCTGAGTAAGGCTGCACGGCAGACTCTGCTCGCGCCGCGCAATGCCGTCGCCCAAGACGCTGGGGGCTCCTGGCCCCTGCAGGCTGGCGTGGCCTGGCTGAGCGGCGCAGAGCTGGGAGCTCCCCTGAGTCCCGGCCCCAGGGAGAAGGGCCCGGCAGGAGCATCGCACTAGCTCTGCAGTATGCACCCACGTGCATACTGGGGCTGAGCTCCTCCCAAGCCTGAACACATTTCTCCTCACACGCTCCTGGCAGGCAGGGCCGGGCTGTTATTCCCATTCTGCAGATGGGACCTGACCTACCCAGGGTCCCACAGGGCCCAGGATGAGTCCAAGTCTTCTAAGCCACTGAAAAGCCCCGAGTTCTCGGGCCCTTAACAGAGAGGTCGCTATTTGAACGTTGGCCGTTGGCCGTGGTAATAGCCACCCACTTGTGGAAGAGAAGAGTGAGGGGGGATTTGATAGCAGCCTTCAGCTACCTGAAGGGGGGTACCAGAGAGGATGGATCTAGACTGTTCTCAGTGGTGGCAGATGACGGAACGAGGAGTAATGGTCTCAAGTTGCAGTGGGGGAGGTCTAGGTTGGATATTAGGAAACACTATTTCACTAGGAGGGTGGTGAAGCACTGGAATGGGTTACCTAGGGAGGTGGTGGAATCTCCATCCTTAGAGGTTTTTAAGGTCCAGCTTGACAAAGTCCTGGCTGGGATGATTTAGTTTTGATTGGTCCTGCTTTGAGCAGGGGGTTGGACTAGATACCTCCTGAGGTCCCTTCCAACCCTAATCTTCTGTGATTCTATGACTAGTGACCCCACAGGGTGTTTGTACGGTCGAGTTTTACTACATCTAAAGTGCTGATGGTTATTTTGTATTTCACTGGCACCCGGAAGTTCCAGGCAGGGGTCAGGGCCCCATTGTATCAGGTGCTGTACACATGGACAGTCCTTGCCCCAGCGAGCTCACAATCCAGAAGCTTCGTGCTCACAACCGCAGGACGAACTTGTCAACTGCTCAGCCCCTAAGTGCTCCTCTTGGGATTCGGCAAAATACCCTGAGCAAGACAGGCAGGCAAGTGTGTCCATACGTGTGTGTTCGTGCACGTGGCATGAGTGAGGGCGAGTACACGGGGGGGGGCGTTTAGTGCGTCGCGTGTATCCATGTGTGTCACGTGCCTCTCCGTTCACGTGTGTTTTGTGAAAGATCCATCAGAGCGTATGCATGCAAGTGCACGTTGTGTGTTTCACTTCACCCATGCAGCTGTCCGGGTGCATGTCCGGCGGTGGGCGACTCTACCTGTGTGCGTTTTGTGTTGCGTTTGTGTTTGGGGGGGGCGGGTATATTGCATGCAGTCTGTATATTTTGTATGGCGTGTGTGTGCGTCTGGGTGTTTTTTCTGGCCTGTGTGTGTCCTTTGTGCGACGTGTGGGTGTGAGCGTGCGTGTGTGTACACCTGTGGGGTGTGTGTGTGGTGTGTGTGTGATAAGTGTCTCTGCCAGGCCCAGCTCATGCTGCTGGAATCTCTGCCTCCCAGGCCCTGTTCTAGTTGAATACACTTGAAAGCATTTTTTCTCCCTTAGCCACAAGATTTCACTCGGAGAAGAAAAGGAACTCGGCACTTTATCTTCATTAGCAGCTGGGAGCCTCTTGGGGCAGCTTTTGGCTGGGCGGCGCCCTCTCCGCCCCCTCACTTATGCCCCTCTGTCCTGACTCGTTAGCCCTTTGGAGACGGGGAAACGTTCCCATCCTGTCCCCATCCCCAGCAAGCCCCCGGACCTGCCCCCCAGCTCTCCCAGACGGGGGCCTGGGGGGATGTAGGGGGGGTGCCCACACCTCGGGTTGATTAATACCCAGAAACCAGGACACCCGCTAGAGGCCTTGGCTGTTGTCCTGTCACCAGTCCAGCCCACTGAGTCAGTGCAGGGGTCCCGCAGGTGCCCAGGTACCTGGCTAGGGTGTGCCAGGATAGCCCCAAGTGCATGGCCCCACGTGCTGCTGCTCTGCATGCATGCCAGCTGGGGTGCTGGGGGGCAGCCCACCATGATTTCCCAGCATGCACTGAGACCAGCGTGGTTAGGCAGTGCGGTGGGCCGTAGCTGAATGGTGGGGTCAGAGGAGGGGCTCCCAGCTGGGGGCTCCCAGGCTCGGCCTTCCTGAGGCACCCCGGGCACAGGGTCACTCGGGCTGGGACGATGGCACCTGGCTGCCGAAGGCTCGGCTGCTGGGGAGGGGTTCCCCCCCTGCTCTGGCCGATGGCTGCCGAGTTCGTTGAGACAATGAGGAGGGGAGGGGGGCTCGTTGTGGTGGGATGCCCCCGGGGAACATTCCTTCCTGCTTAAGAGGGGCCATAAATCACTCCCTCTTTATTAAATGCTGTGCCAGGCCAGGGGAGACATGTCCGGGGCATCAATCAACCCGGAGCCCCTCTCGCCTGCAAGAGACGGGCCTGGCTCCTGGTTCTGGAGACGCAGCAAGAGCCTGGCTCACTGGAGCAGGCAGGGCCGGGGGCCACCCCTGCTGCTGCCTACCGACCACAGCGGGGACAAGAGAGAGAATGAGACACGCTGGGACGGCAAAGCCCTCGGCCTACGCTCTTTGGCCAGATCAGGCAGATACTCCAGGGCCAGTGACCCCTGCCCCCAGCACACCCTGTGCTGCTGGGCACCCAGTGCTTTGGAAAACCGAGCCACTCCTTTAGGTGCCCAAATGCAGAGCTCAAGTCCCTCCGTTTATGAAAATCCCACCCTAGTTCTAGTCGAGGGCTTGTATTGAAATGTTCTGGACGAGCCAGCCTGGGTCGCCGGCGCCCTCCGGGGGATGGAAGCAGAATGGCTGCCCGATCCGCCCCCCACCCGGCTCCTCTAGCTCAGCGAGCCAGGACGTGAGCTTCAGGAGCAGGAGGTCGGGAGCCAGGCAGGCCCTGCGGACGCTGCGATGGGTGCAGCCCTCGGTGCCCATCGGGCCGTCCCAGGCAGCCGGGGTGCGCTGCAGTCTGGCAGGGAGCGAGTGACATAGCCAGGCGTGCGAGCCAGTGGGAAGGGAACGGGGGCTCTCGGGTCGCGCCCTAAAGCATGAGGGTGCCCCCTTCCCAGGGCGAGGTGAACAGTCTCTCTAAACCTCTTCTGGCCAGAAAATGGGGTTTCTCCCAAATTCTCAATTTGTCAGAAAGCAACAAAATTCAGCTGAAAACCCCCAAACCATTTTAAGGGAAAACTTTGGGGTTTCCAGTTGCCACAAACCAAAACATTTTCTTTTTTCAACAACACTCTCAACATTTGGGGTGGGGGGGACATAATTTCCCAACCAGCTTTACCCCCTAGTGCCCCCAGTGCCACGGCGCTAGGGGGCGCTGTGCTGCGGGGAGCGGGACGGGTAACTCAGAGGGAGGCGCTCTCCTCCTCCAAGCAGTGGTGACTCCCGTGGGGCTCTAGGGGGCGCTGTGCTGCGGGGAGACGCGTGGGTGACTCGATAGGCGGTGTTCTCCCTCTGGAGACAGTGCTGATTCCAGTTCCCCAGAGCGGTACTAGGGGGCGCTGTGCTGCGGGGAGGCAGGTGGTAGGTCCTGGGCCGGCATGGCTGGCTTCCAGATGAGCTGGAAAAGCCACCTCCTGACCTTTTACGCTCGTTAAAGATCCTAAGATTCGTTTGAAAAGACACAGGGCTCCACCTAGCCCCGTGCGCCTCGTTTCCACCTGTGCAGTGCGTGTGCAAAGCAAGGGGCAGGGGACTCCGCGTCCTGACCAAGAGCGAGGCTGAAATCACCCTGCGCAAAAGGAGCTTCCCCCACACGCCTCCTGTTTTTCCAGTTCAGCGTGTGGCTTAATATAGCATGACTTACACCACAAAACATCTCTCCTCAAACACGCAGGATGTGCCGTGCGGGGGAGGCACCCCAGCCTTTGCCGGAGCTGCAGTTCCAGGCTGCTTTTGATGTTATCTGCGAAATCTTAACATCCTATCAACAGCTGCGTTTAGGATTTTACGGACCGCTGGATAGATCCCCGGCTGGTGTAGCCCAGCGTCACTCCCTGGACGTCGGCGGAGCAGGCCGTCCTCGAGAGCATAGATGGGGTCATGTGAGAGGGGGGTAAAGGTTTTCTCGGGGGGGCTTCTGAGCGACGCAGAGACAGGCTCGCGGGACAGGTGATGGGGAATGCCCAGTGCAGTGTCTGGATCCCACAGTTCCACACTTCAGCACTGGCCTCTGTCTGGGAGGAGCCCCGTTGATTTCTTGGCCTGGCAATGCAGCCACCTCTCCGCCTGTGTTCTCTCTCTCCGGGGAGATGCCTGACGCTCACTTCACATTATAAACCGGCTTTTCAGCCCTCTTGCCCACTTCACCTGAACCCGATGAAGCACGCAGAAGTCAAGAGCTGTCAAAGCTGCCATGGCGCCCTTACCCTTAACTCTGCCCCCTGCGCCTATGCATTACCATCCCGATTTTAAGTGCATTGTCCCATACGGCTGTGTGAGAACCCGCCTCCCGCAGCGTGCCGGCTGTGCAGCGTTCAGGGAATGAGGCACTGAGCACAGCGGATCCGAGCGGGGAGTCCAGAACTGCAATAACAAGGAAGTGGGGGCTGCTGGTGAGGGGCACTGGCAGAGCTGGGGGTGGGATGGGGGAGCCCAGGACCAGAACAACGGGGGGGGGTCGGGGCCTGTGGTCAGGACATTGAGAAATCTACATGGAAGTCGCTTGCACTGCACCACTACGTCAGAAATAGGAAACACTCTGGTTCAGCAGAATCTGAGGAGACTTTGCACAGTTGTAAACGATGGACGGTGCAAGCTGCAGGTGACGGGGAGCAGGTCTGTTAACTCGCCGCCTCTGCTGAAAGGATTGGCTGCTAAACAGTTAACAAAAGCCGACTTTAAAGGGCCTCTCGGGTTCAGCGTTAGTGCCCCCCTGGAGCAAAGAGAGGAGCTTCTTAGAGCTCTTGTCTCAAGCTGCCTACAAAGTCAGGCCGTGCCACAGTGTCAGGTGCACTCAGGGCAGTTCTCCCACTCCCAGCTGTCGGCGCAGGCTCTCCGCAGACTCCGGCAGACATTGGGCCAGGTTTGGAAGGACCTTTCGCCGTCGGAAGGGCTGGAATCGCAGCCGTGCGGGTGCACCAAAGCGTCGGTTCTGGAGCACAAGCCTGTTGAGATTGGCTTTGGTGGCAGGTTCCACGGGACGAGGCCCTGGGGGAAGGTCTGACGTTGCTTTTCCCAACAACCAGCCCCTGAGTTTTGAGCCGGAGTCCAGGAGGTTGGAGTGGGGAGAGGAAGGGGCTGGGGGCGACGGAGTGAAAGGCGGGGACGGGAGCCGGAAGCTCTGGCTTGGGAGCCTGGTGGGCTCGGCCTTCAAAGCCTGCACTGGTGACTGCAGAGCAGGCGTTCCCGCCCCCCCTCCGCACCGAGCAGGGGCTGCAGGCTTTCATGGGCCGCTCTCTGCTGATCCCCGCCTGCATGGGTCTGTTTATCCTGGCAAGCAGAGCGCCCAGAAAGCACAGCCCTGACCCCAGCCAGCGTCTGATACAATCCAGCCAGCTGCCTGGGAGAGCCGGCCAAGAAGGGGCGGGGGGGGGGCACAGCCAGACTGGGGGGCACAAGAAAGCCAAGGGCGCCACCTAGTGGCAGGTTTTGGGTCGTGCCAGATAATGACATACTGGGGCTGGCGGAGAGGAAACCTGTGTGATACTTTGCAGGAGGTTCCCATCTTCGCTGTGGGGAGCCAGGCACAGTGGGGAGTGGGGGGATCTCTGGCTGTCTGGGTGCCGGGGGGAATTGACAGCTGGCTTCTGCTCCCCCTGAGGGGGCGGAGGGGTCCCCACTGTGCCTGGCAACCCCAGAGGCTCATTCCCAGCTGAGGCTGGTTGCCTAGGATGGGGCCTGTGTGCATATCAAGCTGGGATAAAGCTCAGGCATTAGGGGATGCCCGGATCCTGCCCTGGGTCAGACAGGGATCAATACCCCCCCACATGCCCTGGGCTGCACTGGGAACCCCAGGGGGACAGAGCGATTAGAGCCCACATTCTCCTGCTCCAACAACCTAGACCCTGGCTACCTGAGCTATCGGAGAATCTCTATTAGATGTTAACGGTATGGGGCCTGTGACACACAGATGAACAGCCTCACACACACACACACACACACACACACACACGGTTGGGTGGATACTGCAAAAAATTTATTTTGTGAATACTGCCCCCACCCCCCCAGTTTAAAACAATTCCCCCAGCCCAGCTTCCCTGATCTCACCTGCCACTAATATCCTAGCCACCGAATTTCCACGCAGGAGGGTCCTAGAAGCCACGCGTGCTAAAACCAGGCCAGGGGAGGGGATGATGGCGGAAAGCAAATTTCAGGTTTGCGGCTTGATTCTAAGAGTCCTGCTCCTCCAGGCACCGGGTGAGCGGGTGTCTGATCACAGGCGCAGCCCCCAGGATTTCAGAGAGGCCACCAGCTGGGGAACACTCTCCCGAGCCATGGGTGCTGCTGGAGAATTTGGAGTGAGGAACACATTGGAGAGAGACATAATTTGCAAACAGTGAAATTCACACCTGGGCCCCGCTCACCTGCTGATCCTGCCCTGGCGGTGGAAAGGGCTGGGCCCTGCCTGGCGTGAATTTCACCCGCAGAGAAAGAAGCGGAAAGCCGCCCGGGTCGTTATTCCCCTAGTGCTAGGCAGGTGGTCGGACCCCGATGACGGGTGGGGAGCGAGAGGCCTGTGCCCGGGGAGAGAGCAGTAGAGGACCAGGCACCATTTGACCGAAAAGCAGTGTTGACCTTTCGGTGGCCGGCAACAGGAGCCCTGCTGGAGTCATCAGCAGCTTTCGCAGGGGCGCAAGTTCCCCTCTGCCCGGGGGGATCGGAAGTACGGAGCAGCCTGGCCTCTGGCCCAGCAGCGCGATCTCAGACTCAGAGTTGGGGGGTCCTGTACAATCAGGGACTGGGGGGTGGGGGCTCAATGCGATTTGCTGTTTAATCTCCTCCTCACTTCCCCCTGCGGCGGCATCAAGCCGTGGCAGCTCACGGGGCCTGTCATGGAGTCCCTGGGCGATGCTCTGGAACTGCTTCCCCAGAGTCCTGACTGGCTTCATGGGGAGTCTCCTTTCTGTGAGCAGCCTGTCTGCAGGACACACAGCTCACACAGCTTCCACCTTCCTGGGTCTGACCTCAGAGCATTCAGCCTCCTCTGCCCCTCTGTGCACTTCCCACAGCGAGTCCGCCCAGGCGGGGTCCTGGGGAAGCCAGAGGGTCCTGCCCCCCAACTCCGCAGTCAGACGGGACTCTCAGCCAGCCAGTAACACAGAAGGTTTATTAGACGACAGGAACATGGTCTAACACAGAGCTTGCAGGTGCAGAGAACAGGACCCCTCAGCCGGGTCCATTTTGGGGGGCAGTGAGCCAGACAACCACGTCTGCCCTTCACTCCATGTCCCAGCCAGCCCCAAACTGAAACTCCCTCCAGCCCCTCCTCCTCTGGGCTTTGTCCCTTTCCTGGGCCAGGAGGTCACCGGATTCCTTTGTTCTCCAACCCTTTTGCTCTCACCTTGCAGGGGGGAAGGGCCCAGGCCATCAGTCGCCAGGAAGCAGGGTGTCGGCCATCCTCTGTGTCCAGACCGCTGCACACACCTGCCCTCTAGGGCTCTGAAGTGATCATACACCCTTACCCCACCCCCTAGATACTTAAGAACTGCCTAGGGGAAACTGAGGCACTCCCACACTATTCAGAGGAAACATTAAGAACAGTCCCACTTCGTCACAGGGCCCCGTCCCCAAGGCGTTGCGGTACGCGCTCAAACGAGCCGAGCCAGCACGGGGGCAGGAAGGCTGCAGGGGAGGAGAGGGGGCGGCCGGGGCAGGAAGGCCAGGAGGGCCAGTGCCTGCAGTGGTGGCCCTCAGTGCCAGGGCCGACCTGGAAAGTCAGCCTGGCTGGGGGCTGCATGAGGGGAAGTCCTGGGGGCAGCTCGCCGTGTCTGTAAAGCCCTGAGCTCTGCCCATGCTCCCACCATCCCAGCCGAGTCACTTGTGCAGCTGCACGGGGCCACCGGCCAGTCCTGCCCTGGAGGGTCCCACTGAGACCTGCACCCCACAGCTCCACAGGGCCCTCTGCAGATCCACGTCCATCACCGCTCTGGGGCGCAGGGCAGCTAGTCCTAGAGTGCTGTCAGGGGGACTCCAGGGTGGGCCCCTGGCTGCAGCCCCCATACAAGCAGCTGCATTGAGAGCCAAGCGGCCGCTCACCTGAGCTGCATGGGGCGCGCTCCCCACCCCGCTCAGGGGACTCCGTGTTCGGCCTGGGAGGAGAGCGCGTCCCGGAGAGCCTTGTCTCTGGGCATCGGACTCTGAAGCAGCCGCCTTGAACCATCGTGGTCCCTGCAAGGCACCAATCACCAGCTAGCCCCCGAGTTCCCGGGCAGGCCCCTCCAGAGCAAGACCTGGGAACCCCTGGCCATCTCCAGAGAATCTGGCCTGGCTTTGATGCCGAGCCTCAGGGCCAGGCCTTGGGAGTTTGGTCAATGCCGGGGCCAAAGTTCCAGCTTGTGCATCTCCTGATCCAGCCTCAATGTCACCTGTTCCCTGGGGAGTGGGGGGGGGAACTGAGCCATTTGGGTGGTGCTGACGCTGCCGGTGGCACTTGCCGAGCCGTCCCTGTGGGCACAGAGTGGCCCATCCCTAAGGGGGCCCCATCTGCTCTTGGGCACCCCTGTGCAGCCACCCAAGCCGGTACCAGTGGGACCCTGCTCTGTGGATGAGAGAGCACGGTTTGGCCCAGTGCATTCCTTGCCCTTGGCAAGCAAAGCTGCCAGGCCAGGGAAGCGAATGCACCAAGGGCAGCAGCTGTGTCCCCACCCAAGCCCCCTGCTATGGGACTAAGCTCAGTGCAAATACATGGGGGTCCCGGCCCATTGCACTCAAAGGGGGTCCCCGCAGATACACCTGTCCAGGAGGAGGCTGGGCAAGCAGCAGTTCTTGCTGTTCCCCTCTCCCAGCGAGGTGGGGGGCTCGTTCGAGTTCCTGGGAGTTTCTTTCCCACGGTCCCTGTCTCAGCCCTGGGGGGCGGGTTCGTTCCCCAGCTCGTCGCCTGTCATATTTTGCATTTCTCTCTTATCTCTCCACTTACTCCCCACTTCCCAGCTGGCCTGTTGTTTTCGCTCCCCCACCTGCACTGGCTCCATGGCATGCTAACGCTCGTGCTGAAGGAGCTGATGGCAGGTCCCCTGATAAGGGCCAGACAAAACAAGGCCCCTTTGTGCCCCGATGAGCCAGCCGAGAACAGCAGAAGGGGACGGCGGGGTTTCTGTATGCACCAAACGGAGGGAGAGAGCAAAGCGGGCCCAGCGTACTCCTGGGGGTCCGTGTGTGTCCCCAGACAGAGACCACAGGGCTGGTGGCTGGTCATGTGGAGAAGGCCCTGGGCTGGAACTCAGGAGATCTGGGCCACGGGCTCTGTAACCTTGGCCTCATCACTCAACCTTTCTGCGTCAGCTCCCCATCCCATCAATGGGATAATGAGCCTTCCCTTGGCTACTGGGAGTATCACAGCTTTGAAGGAGGAAGAAACATCTGCCTGTCTGTGCAGGGCCCTGATCTCAGCTTGGGGCAGGGCCTCTCTCTCCCTGTGTGTCTGGGCAGCGCCCGGCACGACGGGGCCCTGATCTCAGCTGGGCAGGGCCTCTCTCTCCCTGTGTGTCTGGGCAGCGCCCAGCACGACGGGGCCCTGATCTCAGCTGGGCAGGGACTGTCTCTCCCTGTGTGTCTGGGCAGCGCCCGGCACGACGGGGCCCTGATCTCAGCTTGGGGCAGGGCCTCTCTCTCCCTGTGAGTCTGGGCAGCGCCCGGCACGACGGGGCCCTGATCTCAGCTTGGGGCAGGGCCTCTCTCTCCCTGTGTGTCTGGGCAGCGCCCGGCACGACGGGGCCCTGATCTCAGCTGGGGCAGGGCCTCTCTCTCCCTGTGAGTCTGGGCAGCGCCCGGCACGACGGGGCCCTGATCTCAGCTGGGCAGGGCCTCTCTCTCCCTGTGTGTCTGGGCAGCGCCCGGCACGACGGGGCCCTGATCTCAGCTGGGGCAGGGCCTCTCTCTCCCTGTGTGTCTGGGCAGCGCCCGGCACGACGGGGCCCTGATCTCAGCTGGGGCAGGGCCTCTCTCTCCCTGTGAGTCTGGGCAGCGCCCGGCACGACGGGGCCCTGATCTCAGCTGGGCAGGGACTGTCTCTCCCTGTGTGTCTGGGCAGCGCCCGGCACGACGGGGCCCTGATCTCAGCTGGGGCAGGGCCTCTCTCTCCCTGTGTGTCTGGGCAGCGCCCGGCACGACGGGGCCCTGATCTCAGCTGGGCAGGGCCTCTCTCTCCCTGTGTGTCTGGGCAGCACCCGGCACGACGGGGCCCTGATCTCAGCTTGGGGCAGGGCCTCTCTCTCCCTGTGAGTCTGGGCAGCGCCCGGCACGACGGGGCCCTGATCTCAGCTTGGGGCAGGGCCTCTCTCTCCCTGTGTGTCTGGGCAGCGCCCGGCACAACAGGGCCCTGATCTCAGCTGGGCAGGGCCTCTCTCTCCCTGTGTGTCTGGGCAGCGCCCGGCACGACGGGGCCCTGATCTCAGCTTGGGGCAGGGCCTCTCTCTCCCTGTGTGTCTGGGCAGCGCCCGGCACGACGGGGCCCTGATCTCAGCTTGGGGCAGGGCCTCTCTCTCCCTGTGTGTCTGGGCAGCGCCCGGCACAACAGGGCCCTGATCTCAGCTGGGCAGGGCCTCTCTCTCCCTGTGTGTCTGGGCAGCGCCCGGCACGACGGGGCCCTGATCTCAGCTGGGCAGGGCCTCTCTCTCCCTGTGTGTCTGGGCAGCGCCCGGCACGACGGGGCCCTGATCTCAGCTGGGCAGGGACTGTCTCTCCCTGTGTGTCTGGGCAGCGCCCAGCACGACGGGGCCCTGATCTCAGCTGGGCAGGGCCTCTCTCTCCCTGTGTGTCTGGGCAGCGCCCGGCACGACGGGGCCCTGATCTCAGCTGGGCAGGGACTGTCTCTCCCTGTGTGTCTGGGCAGCGCCCAGCACGACGGGGCCCTGATCTCAGCTGGGCAGGGACTGTCTCTCCCTGTGTGTCTGGGCAGCGCCCGGCACGACGGGGCCCTGATCTCAGCTGGGCAGGGCCTCTCTCTCCCTGTGTGTCTGGGCAGCGCCCGGCACGACGGGGCCCTGATCTCAGCTGGGCAGGGACTGTCTCTCCCTGTGTGTCTGGGCAGCGCCCAGCACGACGGGGCCCTGATCTCAGCTGGGCAGGGCCTCTCTCTCCCTGTGTGTCTGGGCAGCGCCCGGCACGACGGGGCCCTGATCTCAGCTGGGCAGGGCCTCTCTCTCTCTGTGTGTCTGGGCAGCGCCCGGCACGACGGGGCCCTGATCTCAGCTGGGCAGGGCCTCTCTCTCCCTGTGTGTCTGGGCAGCGCCCGGCACGACGGGGCCCTGATCTCAGCTGGGCAGGGACTGTCTCTCCCTGTGTGTCTGGGCAGCGCCCAGCACGACGGGGCCCTGATCTCAGCTTGGGGCAGGGACTGTCTCTCCCTGTGTGTCTGGGCAGCGCCCGGCACGACGGGGCCCTGATCTCAGCTTGGGGCAGGGCCTCTCTCTCCCTGTGTGTCTGGGCAGCGCCCGGCACGACGGGGCCCTGATCTCAGTTTGGGGCAGGGCCTCTCTCTCCCTGTGTGTCTGGGCAGCGCCCGGCACGACGGGGCCCTGATCTCAGCTTGGGGCAGGACCTCTCTCTCCCTGTGTGTCTGGGCAACGCCTGGCACGACGGGGCCCTGATCTCAGCTGGGCAGGGCCTCTCTCTCCCTGTGTGTCTGGGCAGCGCCTGGCACGATGAGACCCTGATCTCAGCTGGGGCCTGTGGGCACCATTGCAATACTCATAACAGGGTGTGATAATCAGAAAGGCTCAATGGGCACGAAGTTGCAGTGACTCCCTAACTCAGGAGTGAGCCTTTCTGGGTCACCCCCAATGCCATCCTGGATTTTATTTATGCAAAAGATTCCTACGGGAATTGCTAAATTTGACTGGGCCCTATTTTTTCCCCTCTCCCCCACCCCACCCCCACTGGCCCGGCCTGCGATACAGAGAGATATTCTAAAGACAGTTTCGAAATCTCTCCAAATCACCTGCATGAGGCGGAGTTAGTGAGGTGTGAGCAGTGGTCTGCTGCCCAGCAACGCCAAGGCCCAGCACCCGCTGAGCTCTGGGGCCGGGCGCTCAGCCCCTTGCAAAACCAGGCCACTTCCATGGATGGGCACATCTACACCGCAGTAAAACCCGCGGCACCAGGTCACGGAGCCCAAGTCATTTGACAGGCTCACGGGGCTCGGCTGCGGGGCTAGACATTGCCGTGTAGACGTTCGGGGTCAAGCTGGAGCCCGGGCTCAGAGACCCTCCCACCTTGGGGTGCGAGTCTCTTACTGCCGTGTAGACACACCTGACGTGTCCCAAGTTTGAGCCCTTATTCCGTCTGAGCACAAGCTACAGTGACTCAGAGCATCTCAGCTATGGAACCCCCTGCCCTTTAAACGAGGCCGTTAGCCAAGCAGGGCAAATCCCTGTGATGAATTTGCTCCTGGGAACGTCTGGGCAGCTGAGTTCCCCCGGCCCAGGTGCTCAGGGTGAGCGAACGTTACCCTCGTCCACCCACCAGCCCGGGGAAAACCCCTGCCCCAGAGAGCTCACTGTCCCAATAGGCCAGATAGAGAAGGGGAAACTGAGGCACAGAGAGGGCAGTGACTAGTCCAGGGTGACCCAGCGGGGACTAGAACCAGGTTTCCTGAGTCCCAGTTCACTGGGCCACGCTGTCTCTTAACTGGATCTGCTGTTAAATTGCTGGAGACAGGTCTGAACCCGCCTGGCTTGCTGACACGCTGGCTGGGCTGGATGTGGGTGGTTGGACATGGGAGAGCTCCCTGGCATCCCACACTGGCTCCGGCTGGAGCTGCGGGTGCTCAGCACCTGGCAGGATCCAGCCCAATGATGCCACATGTTACGAGTCTGCGGCTCTCCCCGCTGCTGGCTTCTCGGGTGACTGTAGTGGGGGGAGTTAACTCAGCAATAGACCCCGCAAATTCAGGGGCCGGGGGGAAGGCTGATCTAGGTGAAATGCCCGCATGGGACGGGAGGAGGGGATTGCTTTCACTTGGGCTAAGAGGGAGGAGGGCTGTCTCTTGTCAGTTTCAGGGCGGGAGGGGGGGACACAGCCAGCACCCCTCCCCACATAAGTGCTGAGAGCTGCTGTTAGTGCTGGGCCCAAAGCCTGCAGCCCCTCAGCGTGCAGCAAGCCTGGGTGATAAAATCCTCCTCCCTCCCCCATGCTGCTCACTCCTCCCCCACCCCCCCAGGCAGGTTAATATTCCCTGCACTGACAGATGGCTCCTTTTATCCCCTCACACGCTCCAGCCAATTATTTAATCTCAGAACAAGCCGTGATTCTTTCCTGCCCAGCTGCCTCCATGGACTGGCCTCTCACTCCTGGGCCCAGCCAGCCAGCAACCTGCACAGAACGGGGGGAGATGGGGCCTGGACCCTCCTTCGCACTGATCGCCCAGCTCCAGCCTGGGCTGGCCAGACCCTTCCCGCTCCAGCTGCTCTCCAGCCAATGATCCTTGTTGCAACTATTTACTCTCAATAATAATCTAACTCCTCCATCGTTCCAGGGGCCATTCAGTGCTTCCCTGCAGTAACAAGCACTCAGCTCTTCCAGCTGCCATAGTCCCAGCACCAACAGCCTGAGCTGGGGGGAATCCCCCTTAGAGGTTAGCCATCTAGGCTGTATGACACACGGCAGAGCCATTCTGATTTCAGCCAGTAGAGGGCAGTGGTGATGTAAGTCCACTAGCCCAGTTTTTTGCATTATAGTACTGAATGTTAGAATCATAGAATCATAGAAGATCAGGGTTGGAAGGGACCTCAGGAGGTATCTAGTCCAACCCCCTGCTCAAAGCAGGACCAACCCCAACTAAATTCTGACCTTAAAAACCTCTAAGGGAAGAGATTCCACCACCTCCCTAGGGAACCCATTCCAGTGCGTCACCACCCTCCTGGTGAAATAGTGTTTCCTAATATCCAACCTAAACCTCCCCCACTGCAACTTGAGACCGTTGCTCCTCATTCTGTCATCTGCCACCACTGAGAACAGTCTAGATCCATCCTCTTTGGAACCCCCATTTCAGGTAGTTGAAAGCAGCTATCAAATCCCCCCTCATTCTTCTCTTCCGCAGACTAAACAATCCCAGTTCCCTCAGCCTCTCCTCGTAAATCATGTGTTCCAGTCCCCTGATCATTTTTGTTGCCCTCCGCTGGACTCTTTCCAATTTTTCCACATCCTTCTTGTAGTGTGGAGCCCAAAACTGGACACAGTACTCCAGATGAGGCCTCACCAATGTCGACTAGAGGGGAACGATCACGACCCTCGATCTGCTGGCAACGCCCCTACTTATACAGCCCAAAATGCCATTGGCCTTCTTGGCAACAAGGGCACACTGCTGACTCATATCCAGCTTCTCGTCCACTGTAACCCCTAGGTCCTTCTCTGCAGAACTGCTGCCGAGCCATTCGGTCCCTAGTCTGTAGCAGTGCGTGGGATTCTTCCGTCCTAAGTGCAGGACTCTGCACTTGTCCTTGTTGAACCTCATCAGATTCATTTTGGCCCAATCCTCCAATTTATCTAGGTCCCTCTGTATCCTATCCCTACCCTCCAGCGTATCTACCTCTCCTCCCAGTTTAGTGTCATCTGCAAACTTGCTGAGGGTACAATCCACGCCATCCTCCAGATCATTAATGAAGATATTGAAAAAAACTGGCCCCAGGACCGACCCTTGGGGCACTCCGCTTGATACTGGCTGCCAACTAGACATCAAGCCGTTGATCACTACTCGCTGAGCCCGACAATCTAGCCAGCTTTCTATCCACGTTATAGTCCATTCATCCAGCCCATACTTCTTTAACTTGCTGGCAAGAACACTGTGGGAGACAGTGCGAAAAGCTTTGCTAAAGTCAAGGAACAACATGTCCACTGCTTTCCCCTCATCCACAGAGCCAGTTATCTCGTCATAGAAGGCAATTAGATTAGTCAGGCATGACTTGCCCTTGGTGAATCCATGCTGACTGTTCCTGATCACTTTCCTCTCCTCTAAGTGCTTCAGAATTGATTCCTTGAGGACCTGCTCCATGATATTTCCAGGGACTGGGGTGAGGCTGACTGGCCTGTAGTTCCCAGGATCCTCCTTCTTCCCTTTTTTAAAAGATGGACACTATATACACGACTTTTTCCAGTCGTCCAGGACTTTGCCCGATCGCCATGAGTTTTCCAAGATAATGGCCAATGGCTCTGCAATCACATCCGCCAACTCCTTTAGCACCCTTGGATAATGTCCAGCCTAAAAGTGCTTGCTGATCATAGACACCCCGTTTTATTAATGCAGAAGCTGGGACAGATTGGCAGTGATTTGCCCATGGTCACGGAGGTGCCTGATCATCCAGTTTTGCTTGTTGTCAGTGACGTCCTGCCCCACCCCCTTTGCAAGCACAGCTGGGGGGAGGCTGGCTGGCTGAGGGGACAAGGAATGGGAGACTGTTGTGACACTGGTTTGGCTCTGGATCTCTCCCTCTGGCTCCTAAGGGATGTCATGGAAACACCCTCCCCATCAGCATGGGTTGGGCCCCTTGCTCAGATGCTCCAGCGCTGAAAGGGGCCCTGGGGACTGTAGTTTCCAGTCCAGAGGGGAGGTGTGCTGGCAGGACCTGCGGCACGTTCCCAGCCCCATCCCGTGCTGCACCTGGTCTGGCAAGAAGAAAACTCCAGTCTCCGGGGGCTGCAGGCAGCCCTGCTAAACCCTGGCTGGCCACCAGGAGGCAGCCCCACAGGCAGAATGCTCAGCCCTCTGCCCAGCCATGGGCCCCAAGCTCAGAAGCCCAGCGTGCAGCCGGTGGGTTTGAAGGGGCAGGGATAGCAGAGGAGAGCCTGGGGCAAGGGGGAGCAGGCGAGGGACAGGGGAATCGGGAGATCCTGGCTTACAAGGGACAGAGACACAGGCTCCAAGCACAAAAAAGCTGGCAGTGCACCGAGAGCAGCCTGCCATGCTGACTAATATTGTTCCCTCTGCCGGTAGCCTCTTGTCTCTGATTGTCAGCCCTTTGGGGCAGGGAGTGTCCCTTTGTTCGGGGTCTGCACAGCTCCGAGCACCAGGGGGTCCCGCTCCAGGGTTGAGCTCCTTGCTGCTACTGCAATACAAGGAATAAATAATAAACCGTCAGCCTCCGTCTCCCAGCTCCCGAGCCCGGCCCACCCCACAAGCAGAGGTGGGCACGAGGACAGCCCAGTGGGTGGGCATTGGGGAAGAGGCAGGTTTCTCTGGTAGGGCTGGAGCCAAAGCCCAGTGAAATCAATGCAGGGTTTGCCAGTAACTCAGTGGCTGCTGGGGTGGACTCTGTTCATCGTAAGTACACGCACCTGGCCCAAGCCTTTCCCAGTGCAGCTCGTTAGTCACTGCACTGATCCAGAGGATTGCAATATGCTGGGGCAGCACGTGCGTCCGCTGCCGGGGGCAATCAGAGCTGTGTGTCTTAGACCCCGCGCTGCCGACAGAGATTCTCCACTAGGTCAAGCAAGAGGGGAGCAAACATTGTCCTGGCCGCTAGTGCCATGGAGTTCCAAGCAGCCACCAGGTGCAACACGGGACCTCCTGGCTGTTGCTAGGCTACCTCTGAGTTGTCACGGGACACGCCCGTGGTGCACACGCACCGCTCCTGGGCCCGGCCTGATGCTGCCCAAGGGTTTGTGGCGCTGTCCGGGGGCTGCAGGCGAAGGGGACAGGTGTGTTCTGTTATCCAAGCCAGCTTGCAGCGGCCTAGGCTACGCCGTCTCCGGGGCTGCCAGCAGATCCAGCTGGCCCCACGGCCAGGGCAGGGCAGCGGTTGAAGGGAGCGGTACACGCCCTAGGGTGTAGCTGGAGACGTTCCTTTGAGCATTCCCTCCCTCAGGAAGCCACTTCGCAGGTTGCAGGTTTCTATAGGATCCCCTCCATAATACCCATAAAACCCAGGCCTTCCGCCTGCAAACCAGTCCTTCAGTCTCACAGACCTATAGATCCAGGCCGTGAGGTGTCCCGGGACTACGGTGATGGGCCCCTAACAGCTGCACGGGACACACCAGATCTTTGTGCACATGCCCTGCGAAGGTGAAGACTGGGGACTGCCTGGGGAGCTCCCGGAAGGCCAGAATCCCGGACCCCTCCCCAGGTAATAACTAGCCCCAGCAAAACACCAGCTGAGCCGCATAAACAATACTGGGGGGGCAATGCCACCTGGTGGGCAGAGAGGGGGTTACCGGCATGTCACCGAGGTAGACGCCAGCTTCGGCCCCACCCCTGCGGAGGGGTTGGAACAGTCCAAGGGAAGATGTAGGATTCGTCGGGAGGCGGGTGGGGGACGCCCTGCCTGTCTCTCACACCGCTGGGCAGCCTTAAATGCTCCCTCTGCCACACCGGACTCCTCCGCCATGGCCCTTCAGACCCTGGCCGCTAGGATCCGGTGCCCCGCCTGTGGCAAGGCCCCACAGGTGCTGCCTCCAGGTAAAGCAGCCCTTCCTGCTGCCCATGCCCCCAGCTCTGTGTCCTGTCCTACACGAGGGGGTTATTCCTCCCCAGCACCCCGCCCCAGCTGCTCGGCTTGAACCCCCAGGCGTGAGGTTTGAGGCCCCTGATCATTACACAGTCTCCAAGGTTAGGAAGGGCCACCCACTGATCCACTGCACAGTGCTGCTCTCTCTGTCCTCCTGCACCAATGAGTTCCCCAGGTCGACCCCGTGCTGCGTGAAACAGTATTTCCTTGTGTTTGTCCTGGATGTACCAGCCCTGGCTGTGGACCCAGAGCCGTCAAGGGCAGAGGGGACCATTGTGACCATCTCAGTTGGCTTCTTGCCTGACACAGGCCGGAGAACCTCTTATTCACCTAGCCTGGGGCAGGGCAAAAAGAGAGACAGAGAGAACCCCGTGTGGGGGGCACCCAAGCAGCAACTCCTACCCCTGCCCTCCGACCCCATTGGGACCAGCATCCTCTGGCTGGGGGGGGGTCAGAGAATTTGGAATGCAGCCCCTCCCCCCAGTCCTGGGGAGCCCCGCAGACCCAGCAGCCAGCCCTCTTGGGATGAGAGCAGGCGGGGGGGCCTACAGCCCCCTGGAAAGCCCAGCACCACAGAACGCACTTAGCAGGAGCAGGTATGGCAGGAGCTTGCGGGTGCTGCTGAGGCCCTGCCCTGGAGAGCTCACCAGAGAGCAAGGCAGAGGAAGGGTGTCACGGAGTGCCCGGGCGATGCTCTGGAACTGCTCCCCATGAAGCCAGTCAGGACTCTGGGGCAGTCGCCTTCCGGTGAGCAGCCTGTCCGCAGGGCAAACAGCTCACACGGCTTCCACCTTCCTGGGTCTGACCTCGGAGCATTCAGCCTCCTCTGCCCCTCCGTGCGCTTCCCACAGCCAGTCCGCCCAGGCGGGGCTCCTGGGGAAGCCAGAGGGTCCTGCACCCCAACTTCGCAGTCAGACGGGACTCTCAGCCAGCCAGTAAAACAGAGGTTTATTAGACGACAGGAACATGGTCTAAAACAGAGCTTGCAGGTGCAGAGAACAGGACCCCTCAGCTGGGTCCATTTTGGAGGGCAGTGAGCCAGACAACCACGTCTGCCCTTCACTCCATGTCCTAGCCAGCCCCAAACTGAAACTCCCTCCAGCCCCCCCTCCTCTGGGCTTTGTTCCTTTCCCAGGCCAGGAGGTCACCTGATTCCTTTGTTCTCCAACCCTTTAGCTCTCACCTTGCAGGGGGGAAGGGTCCAGGCCATCAGTTGCCAGGAAACAGGGTGTCGGCCATTCTCTGTGTCCAGACCCCTGCACACACCTGCCCTCTAGGGCTCTGCAGTGATCATACACCCTTACCCCACCACCTAGATACTTAAGAACTGCATAAGGGAAATTGAGGCACCCCCACAATATTCGGAGGAACCATTAAGAACAGTCCCACTTCGTCACAAAGGGTTATTAACCTCCTTTTACCGACGGGAAACTGAGGTCCAGAGAGACGCAGGGACCGGCCACAGGTCAGCCAGTGATGGACAGAGCTGGGAACAGATCCACCACCTCCCGGCCCAGCCCGGCACCTTCACCCCTCTGCCATAAGCCCTAGGAGTTCTCCCACAGCCCCACCCCAGCTGGGAGCTTCCCTCCCGGGCTTCTATTTCCGGTAAAGCCCCCTTCCCGCAGCCGCACAGAAATGCTGGAGATGGACAGCCTGGGGCAGAGCCAGGCCCCCCAGCCTGCCTGCTGGCCTTGTGGGTGAGCTTTGGTTGGGAGGCTCCAGCTGCCCTCCGTATAGGTGAGGGAATCCTGGGGGGCAGCCCCATCCCAGGCCTGCAGGAGGATCCTAGGGGGCAGCTCCATCCCAGCCCTACGGGGGCGGGGGGAGGATCCTAGGGGGCAGCCCCATCCCAGGCCTGCAGGGGTGGAAGGGGGAGGGTCCTAAGGGGCAGCCCCGTCCCAGGCCTGCGGGGGGGGAGGATCTTAGGCAGACGTCCGGTCCCAAGCTTGGCGGGAGGGGGAACTGAACTTGGTTGCTCTTTGATCTGCATTTCTCTCCCCTGCAGCAAAATGGGAAACTGCCCCGGGGGAGACGGGGCCCAAACCTGCCCAGTGAGAAGTGCCAGCTCAAACCACATTCAAGGCATTAAACGGGGTCTGAGGCGGGTTCCAACCCCGGTGCCAGGCTCTGGAGGGTTTCAAGGCCCAGGGCATGGCCAGGAGAGCTGGGCTGCAGCAGACAGATCCGCCCCAGCAGGGACCTTGAAGGGGAAGCAAGGAGCCGGCGGTCAAAGGAGTCTCCCCAGGTGATTGCGTCTCTGTGCAGCTGCCCTAGAGGATGCTAGAGCAGAGATGGGGACAGAGAAGCCTGGGCTCACATCAGCAAAGGGGAGAGACCCTCCCAGCAGAAGGGGCACCATGCACTGTTATTATTGGACAAAGCAGCCCTGGGACAGCTGCCATCTTGGCCAGCCCTGGGGATTGAACTGGTGACCTCCCAAGCTGGGCACATGAGCTGCTACAGCTCGAGCTGGAACTCCTCCAGGCGCCCAGCCTAGGAGCTGCACCAGACCTACGTTCTCTCCGGACTGGGCACTGAGGGGGCGCCCGAGGCAGCACCTAGTGATCTAAACCCGGGATCGGGGCCCTGACGTGCCACGCACTGCACCCGCCTGCCATGGAAAGACGGTCCCTGCCCCTGATAGCACCCAGCCAGTAGGGAGACTTCCCCAGAGCACCGAGAGCAACGGCCAGGACGGTCATAAACCTGACCCTAAATGGCCAACCTCTTAGCCAAAGACTCTGAGCAACCTCCTCTGCTCGGCCCGCAAACCCCCCTGCTCGGCCCGCAAACCCCCACCCCCGCCTAGGCCCAGCCCCCAGCAGCTCGCTGTCATCCACATCCGATCACGGCAGGCGTCAGGAAAGCACTGGGACCGCTCTCCAGGGAGGGTGGGTGGGACGAGACAGCAGGACCTACAGCATATCATCCCCCCACTGGTCTGCCCCATCCTGCCTCCTACCCAGATGCTGCAGCCCAGCTCGGCGGCATCCGACTGCCCGGCCAGCCGCAGCCCCGGGCGGCAGTCTGTTATACGGCGCTAATGCGGGGTCTGTGCCATGACCCCGCCTCAGGCCACAGGCAGCGTTTAACCCTGAGATCTTCGGCAGCCGGCCCTGAGCTCTTCCGGCTGAGCGGCGGGAGCAGCTCCGCTGGCTGGCAGCAAGGGCTGCCTCTCGCCCTTTCCCTGGGCCAGGCACTGGAGCGGGGAGGCGACATTTCCAAAGCGTGATGCCCGGGTACAGGGTGCCTACGGCACAGTGACAGGCCCCTGCCCTGAGAGGCTCTGGTTTCATCCAGGGGACTGGAGACGAGGAGCTCTCTTGCGAGACATTCCACCTCCCCCGCTCTTTGGTTGGGGACCGAGGAGACCGGGGGGGGCAGAGAGGAGCAGCGGGGCCCTGGCTGTGGAGTAGCGCCAGGGCTCGGCTATAGCGACCGTACAGCACAGGGCATGTGCACTGGGGCTGCGGGACACGGGCAGACCCTGGGCTTCTTGCCAGCTCCCCAGAAGCCAGGGCAGCACCGAAAGGCAGGGCGGCCAAGAGGAGCATCCAGGGGTGGGGTGTAATAATGCAGCGGTTAATCACACACCCCCTGGCACCGCAAACCCTCGTGCTTGTGCTAAGGGGACACTGCATTAACTCTCAGCCGCTAGAGGGCAGCGCCAGCCGGCCCAGGCAGACCGAGACCTTGGAGAGCGATCAGCCTGCCCGGACAAGTAGGACGTCTCTGGGCAGACAGCTCCTGAAAAGCCAGCCCCACCCCACCCCAGGGCAGCTCTGCTACCTGGGCCCATCAACGCGCCCTAATCTGGGAGCTCCCCTGCGAGAGAGTCCATACGGCACCGCAGCAACCGGACGTGGGGGAAGGCGTGAAAGGGAGACGGACCGAATGAGCCCAAATCAGGCGGCCTCCTGCTCGGACTCCAGGCCTGCGTTCAGATCAGGCCTGGTAACCCAGAAATCGGTGACCCAACATTGGTGTCAGAAACTAGGCCCCATTGTTGGACAAAGCCAGGAGAGACCAGTCTGGGTCGCCCGTCACACCGTTTCGGGGTCCTTCACAGGGAAAGATTTGGGGGGGAAACTGCCAGAAGCAGCGAGCTTCCCCACGCCCACCATCGCCTGGGACGCAGTCACTTTGCCCCTCACCACCCTACGCTGCAAGGCAATAGTCACAGCATGCTAATGAACTGGGCAATGTGCGTCCCCACTGCTGCCCCCTACTTGGTGCGCTCAGAACTGCCCGACGGTGAGCCAGTGCCCTGGTACTGCTAAGTGCTCGTGGAGAGTCTCCTTTACCTGAGTGGCAAGGGAGCCGGGGCTTTGAAGTCACAACATCGGAGTTTGATCCCTGCAGGCACCATGTGCAGGAAAGTCATTGACAGGCCCATCATTACGCTCCAAGCCAGGCGAGGGAGTCAGCTCTGCTCTCTCTCCACAGACGCAGTAAAGGCCGGTGCCACCAGTGCTAATTCATCTCCTGCATGCGAGCGGGAGGGAAGGCTCCTCTCCAGAGCTCCCTCACCCTGGCTTTATGCTGAGTCAGGACTGCAGCTGCCCAGCCCAGAGGAGCAGCCTTCCCTTCCCCAGGTTTCTCCAGCTGCTGCTGCTTTCAGTAGGACCTGCCCCCCATACGGCTCAGAAAGTCGCAGCACCAGCCGCGGGCGTGCGGGCAAAAGAACAAAAATAGATTCTCTCAAGGGTCTGCAGCGTATCCGCTCCACTTCCTTTTCCAATACAAGGGAGGGGTGCACAACGCTGGGCTGAGCCGAGCAAGGTGGGCAGGAGCTGGGCAAGCCCCCCACACACACCCCCAATCCACCCTACAGATCCCCCAGCCATGTCAGCCCTGGGCTCCCACATGCATGCCCAGCTCCCCTGAGTCCCGTCAGGTCCAACCCACAGTCCCGCTAGAAGCCTCACCATCCCAGAGCCGCCTCTCGTGGCACTGACACGGCTCCCAGGGTGGGGTACTTGGCCCACCAGAGTCCTGGGGCATCAGCATCCTTTGACGTCCTAAAGGAACATTCTTCACCAGTATTAAAATGCAGAGAGCGAGCCAGAGGGTCCTCCAACCCCCAGGGTCTCCTGTCAGTTCCACTCTCCCCCGCGAGTGATGTCCAAGCCATAGCACCAGCTCACGCCCACCCGAGGGGCTGGAGCGTGGGTCTCTCTCCAGTTCCCTTTTGTCCTATTGTCAGGGCAGCGACCCCGCAGGGCCATTCCCTCGAGCCCTGCCCCTCTCGAGAGGACCATGGCAGAGACCAACCCTGCTTCCTGTAGCTTAGTCTTTTCTTCTCGCCTGTGACTGAGTCCTTCTCTTCCAAAGAGGACACAGGACCCCTTACTTCAGGGTCTCCTTCCCCACTGGCCTAAACTCCTTCCCTTATGGCAACCAGCCAGCTTCTCCCCAGCTGGGCCTGATACTGGCCTGAGCCCGAAGCCCTCCAGGTGCCACCAGCTAGACTATGTGGGCTCTCAGGCTCCCATTAACAATTTGTTGGCCTGTATGAGGTTGATGCACCCCATCACACAGCTCTGAGGTCCCCCCACCCCCCACAGCTCTGCCTCTGTCTCTCCATCCTGACTGTGTGGAAATCTCAGAACTGGAAACGCTGCAGGGCCAGGCCCGGTGTGGACCACACCTTAAAAGAGATCGTCTCCCTGCCCACGCCCGCCCGAACGGACCTTCCTCCCACTGGGGAGCGGCCATCTCCACCAGCCAGGGCCCCCACGCCCAGAGCAGCCTGGGAACCATGCAGGGGAAAGGATGGGAGCGATCGCACTGCAGTCTCAGCCTTCCACCCACAGGAGGCGAGCTAGAGCAGCCTAGAAGCTCTTGCTCTGTGGTGGGAGCCCACAGGTCCCCCAGTGAGGCGTGAAGGAGACTGCCGCCCGCTCCCCCCCGGCCAGTGCCCCCCGGCATTACCGGTGGTTGGCGTCACCCCCAGCGGGGCCCTGTGCTGTAGCCACAGCTCAGTGTAACCCAGGGGTCATGGAGGACAAGTAATTCCTACTTCCCCTCTGCGGCCAATGCTCCATTAACTCCAATGGCTGCCAGCCCCTGGGGACATGGGGAGATTCCCCACCAAAACGCCAGGGTGAGGGCCCTGGAGCCTGCACGCGCCGGGCGGGGACACAGCAGGGCTTGGCCTACAAACCAAACACCCTCCCGCGCAGGCTGCGGCCCTTTTGACTCATCAGCTTTTAGCGCCACTAGGCTAGAGGGGACCGCACGGGCCATCCCGTCTAACCCCTGCCAAGATGCAGGACTTGTTGGGTCTCACCCATCCCAGGCAGACGGCTCCAGCCTCCTCTCGAAAACCTCCAGGGAAGGAGCTTCCACAACCTCCGGAGGTGTCTGTGCCTTTGGCGGACTGCTCTTACGCTGATTGACTCCAACTCTGCTCTTTCTGTCGTTTGAACCCACGGCCCCTTGTCCTGCCCCCCGTGGCAAGGGAGAGCAGCTTTTCTCCATCTTTTTTATGGCAGCCTTTCATATGCTCGTTACGCAGAGGCAGCCAGCCACATCCTCAGCTGGAGCAAAAGAGCAGAAATCCATTGAGGTCCATCCTCAGCAGCTGAGGGGCTGGCCAGTTGCAGGTTGTCGCAGATCCCCAGGATCGGTGCCATGGCCCCAGCTTTGGAACAGGCTCTGGGAGGAACCCCTCTGTGTGCCAGACCCCTAGAGGGTCTCAGTCTTCCTCCAGGGCGAGCCACATGGCTTCACCGCCTCCTGAGATGGGCCCCAGCGGGGAGAGGAGGAGCAGGGGGCGGGGAAGCGGGGGGAGGGAAGAGGGGGCACCGGAGCCCACAGTTCTGGCACCGGTGCCCCCTCCCCGACTTCTACCCAGGTTCTGGTGCTCCTGCGGGGGCTGCGCGTTAATCCAACCCTGCCTCTGGGCCTGCAGCCCCCCCCCGAGCGCCGTTCAGCGAGTCCAGCTGAGACAGACCCAGATGGAGACTTGCCCCTCTGCAGGGATCAGTGCAGCTCTCCGAGATCTGCAGGGACAGTCGGGTTTATTAGTCGTCTGGGACCCAGCCTAGGAAGTCCCTCTGTGCTGACTTAAGAACGAAGGTTAAAGCATCATCTGTTCTGGTTAGCTCCGAGTCCAGCCAAGCTGCAGTGACCCTGTCTCTCTCTGCCCATCCAACCTCCTTGGTCAGAATCCCAGGTGTGCCCCGACTGCTCCCCAGAGCCCTCACTTTACCCCCCATCTCTATTGTTCTCCAGCTGGGGAAATGCTGCTCCAAGCCCACGTCCCTCTGGGTCATTGGTTGGTAGGTGCCCATGTCCAGGCAATTGGGTTTGCCATTGTCTTCTCAACAGCTCCCTTGATATGGGACCTAAGGCCCAGACAGCTGGGCGCCATTCACACCTGTGTCTTAGCCTGCCTGGAGAGCTAACAGTCCCTTTGCCCCCGTCTAGGTAACAGTGCAACATATAGGGAAACTGAGGCACACACAGACGTCACAAAATATTAAAAATTCCCACTTCCTCACACAGGCGTACTCCTTAAGGGAGAGGAAGCACAGTCTTGTGGTTTAGTTCGTGCACAGGGCTGGGACTCAGGAGATTTAGATTCACTTCCCAGCTCTGCTATTGACCCCACCCCCACGTGACCTTGGGCCAGTCACATCGTCTCTTTGGGCTTCAGCTTCCCCAACTCTAAAACAGGGGCCGTTATCCTCTCTGCCTCCCACCCTTTGCCCACAGGATGTATTTGGGTTGTGAGCAGCTCTCTGTTCCTGGGCACCACAACGGGGCTGCAATTTCCCCTGGGGTCACTAGGCACCAGGCCAGGGCAAACAAACAGAGCGGGCTTCACCCAGAGTTATTGTTCAGCTCTGGAGAATCAGACTGGGGGGCAGGGGGCAAAGCTCTTCTGCAACAGCCAGAAAAGCGGCCCGCCTCTGGGACGAGGTGCTGAGCAGAGCTCTTGGCTGACACCTCCCGGAAGAACCTTTCCTGCAGTCGGGAGAACGCGGTTCCCAGTGGCCTCAGCAAGCCCCCTCGCGAGCTGGCAGTCTCTGTTTCAGCAGCACTAGCCCAAACTGCCCCGATTCCGTCTCCTGCCAAGCCCCCACGCTGAAAACATGAACCCTCCATAGGCAAGCAGAACACAAAACCCTCCCCCAGCCCTGCAGCGGGGGCCCAGGCCCACCAGATGCTGGACTGGATTTTTAAATGGGCTTCAACCAAGTCTCCGGTGTTGTGGCTGGAATTTCCCCCCACTCCAATTTAATTGCGAGGCGCTGGCCATCTAATTACCTGCAAATACAACCAGGTAAGTAAGATGGGCTAACCCCTCTCTTGTCTGCACCTGTAATTCACTGTGGCTGCAGAATCAGACTATCTGGGTCTAGCACAAATTGCACCTGGTTAACCGGAGTCTGTTCAGTTAAACTGATTGTGAGTGTCCACAGAGGGTATTGAATGGACTTCGGAACAGATTCTGGTTAAATCAGAGCAGGTTGGGGGAACGGGCATTTCCTCTTCTGTAAGATCCGGCTATGGGCACAGACCCCCTGGGCAGGGCTTAATTTATTCCAGGGCTGAGCCCCAGCGTCTCTAGGCTGGGCAGTTCCTCGCCCTGGCACCTCTGGCCTTGCTGCGTGTTATGAATGTAAAAGAGTTGACGAGCCCGGCACCTCTTCCGTTACACGCTCAGCCCTGCCCCCGGGATCGCAGGCGTCGTTGGTTACGATTTGTGGTGCCCTCTGAACGGAGGAAATATTAGAAACAAACAACCCTTTGGACACTCCACAGGAGCCGAAGCCCGCAAGCGGTTCCACTTCCCCTCTAGGCCAGGACTTCGCAGCCTGTTCAATCCCAGCCGGCCCGGAGGCCTCGTTTGAAGTCACTGCCAGGTTCTCATGCACTAATTGCGACAGCAGGTGTGTTCAGACACTGGCCCCCGGCCTAGCTAGGGCCCAGGGGCAGCCCCCAGACCACTCTCTCCTCTCCTCTCCTCCATAACCCCTCTACCACCCATTCGCACCCCCCTTAGACCACCTCCCGGAACCCCTTGTGTTCTCAGCCAACCCCCAAGCCCCTGCCGTGGCTTGGATTGACCCAGAGGAAGTCTGGGGTCTGACTGGGAGCAGCTGGGGCCCGCTGACACCGGGTTCTCAGCTGCCCCAGGAGCTGAAACTGCCCGAAGTGCAAGCAGGCCCCAGCTGCTCTACTTTGCCGCAGCCCGGGTTGTAGCACAGGCTAGAATTCCCACCGCCCCATGACCCTCCCCTCCCCTCCCCGGCCTACCCCCTGCTTCAGGAAAGGGCAGCGTAGGGCTGGTTATGGCAGAACCAACACAACGCCTGGAATTCTCCTCCGGCCCCTTGTTGCACAGTAACAACCACTGAGCCCTGCCCTGACGTACGCGTGATGGAATCTGTCCCTGAATCTAGATTTTGACCCGACCCTCCCCCCTGCAAAGGTTCAGATCCAGGGCTTGGGACCATGCCATTCAGATCTGGGTCTAAACTTTGATTTCAAATGCCCGCAAAGTTTCAGGGGCCAGGGTCTGGTCCAGCTCCGCTCTAATTCATTACAGCTCATGTTCTCCTGTCGGTCCTGAAGGCTGGTTACATTCACTGCACATCCATTCATTAATTTCATATGTAAAACACTGTGTCAAAAAGCATCACTGATACATTCTCGTTGAAATTTTCATGAGCTGCACATTCCCTGATGCGATCTGCTCCCTGGGTCGAATCGCTGCGGTGATTCGCATGCGGGAAGGCTGGAAAGAACGGTTGGGGAGCGTCAATTCGGTACAGAATTTCACAGCCCTCGGAGAGAAGCCTTGTGCCCGGGCGAGGGAGAACCTGTGCTCTAGTCTGTCAGAAATCCGGAGTGGGAATGCTCTGTGGGGGGGAAGAGGCAGGGAGGGAGGGTTATTAATTGTTTGTAGAAATAGAAAGAGGACAAAGAAAAATCTCCTCTGGCTGGCTGGCAATCAGACACATTCATTCGATGCCGGAGCCTTTCCAGGCCCGGAATAATAAAACAAGTTCTGAGCAGAGGTTATTAGGTTTTCACCACTTTGTTTTCACCTGCTCAGACCCCAGACTCCAAGTGCTGATGGAGGCTATCACAGAGTACCCGGGCGATGCTCTGGAACTGCTCCCCACGAAGCCAGACAGGACTCTGGGGAAGTCTCCACTGTGGGAGCAGACTGTCTGCAGGACACACAGCTCACCCAGCTTCCACCTTCCTGGGTCTGACCTCGGAGCATTCAGCCTCCTCTGCCCCTCTGTGCGCTTCCCACAGCGAGTCCGCCCAGGCGGGGTCCCCAGGGAAGCCAGAGGCTCCTGCACCCCAACTCCGCAGTCAGATGGGACTCTCAGCCAGCCAGTAAAACAGAGGTTTATTAGACGACAGGAACATGGTCTAACACAGAGCTTGCAGGTGCAGAGAACAGGACCCCTCAGCTGGGTCCATTTTGGGGGGCAGGGAGCCAGACAACCACGTCTGCCCTTCACTCCTCATCCCCAGCCAGCCCCAAATTGAAACTCCCTCCAGCCCCTCCTCCTCTGGGCTTTGTCCCTTTCCCGGGCCAGGAGGGCACCAGATTCCTTTGTTCTCCAACCCTTTAGCTCTCACCTTGCAGGGGGGGAAGGGCCAGGCCATCAGTTGCCAGGAAACAGGGTGTCGGCCATTCTCTGTGTCCAGACCCCTGCACACACCTGCCCTCTAGGGGTCTGCAACGATCATACACCCTTATCCCACCACCTAGATACTTAAGAACTGCATAGGGGAAACTGAGGCACCCCCACACTATTCAGAGGAAACATTAAGAACAGTCTCTCTTCCTCATAGAGGCGTCAGTTTTGTGCCTGGTGAATAACGATTGTTGGCTGTGCTAAGATGCCGTAAGAGGCCCCTGAACCTTTCACCAAGGCCCCGGCTTCATGCTAATCCTGGGACTTGTCAGAGTGGGCGCAAATATCGTGATTTCCACTGGTGACGCTGCTGGGTGGAGATGGAGATGGGTGTGGATGGGGGTGTTTGCTAGGAGCAATGTGGGTTGCAGGCAGCAGGTCCTGTCGCCTGAGGAAAAGCCCGTGACAGGGCGAATGCTGGGAGATTGCCCCCATGCAGGGATCTCTCTGGTCATGGAGGCTGAGTGTGAGCAGGGGATATGCCCCTTCTTCAACCCCACAACTACCCAGCAACCCACATGGGTTTCCCCTAAACTCCCCCATGCACAAGACTCCCACCTGAACTATGTCAGCAGGGGTTCATTTGGGGAACTGGCCCACAGCCAAGCCCTGCCCAAGGCACCCCACAGTGGTCAAAACCTCCCTTTTCTGCAACTGGACATTCCTAGCTGCTGGGCCCCTTCGGGACTGGGAACAATTCACAATCCTGCTCCTGGCCCCAGGACAAGCTGTCGCTCACAGCAGGGTGTGCTGGTCTTAACCAGGTGTCATGGACTCACAGGACTCATGCTCTCTCCCAGCTCTGTGCGGTCCCTGGGAGGAATCCCCTGGTTCAAATCACAAGCCTCCTCATCAATATCCCTCCCCAATTACACCGGAGCACACTTTGGAATCTAGGCTTCCTGCCGAATTGGCATCTTGGGGTCCTTCCCCACTTAACCCACGGCAGGTCCTCTTGGCCCACCTCTCCTCCAGCTCATGTTTTCACTGCTCCAAGTGGTCAGCTACCCTCCGCTCCTCCAGCTCCAGCTCCTTCACTCTCAGCTCCAATTCCCATCTCTTCATATCAAGCGGGGGAACCTTGGTTGGGAAGGCCCCTTCCTGGCTGGGGAACTGGGTCTGGTGAACCCCCTGCCATGACCCCAGGCTCTCCGGGCAGCCCGGAAGCCCTGCTAGAATCTGGAACTTGCTCCGTGTACTGGTCACTCTCTGCCAGCCAGGCAATCAGCTGCTCCTGGGTGAGTCTCCCAATGCTCAGCCTTCACTCCCTGCACAGACATGCCAGGTCCCTCTTACAGAGCTGATTCCAGGCCATTTACACGCTGGTTCCTTCAATCTTCTCACTTTATCGCTGGCAGCCACTCACTGCAAAGCGCCTGCGCTCACAGCCAACCGTCTACAGGGTGCATCCACCAACCATCCTCTGCTACCACATTATCACGGACTCCCAGGACTCCTGCTCTCTCCCGGCTCCATACGGTCCCTGGAAGGAACCCTCTTCAGTGCGACAGCCCTTCTCGGGGGTCCACTCTCTCTCGGGGGTTAAGCCCCTCCGCCTCCAGGAACCACACCTCTCTGAGCCTTCAACACACCTGTCTCTGCCATGGGCCCCCTCAGGGAGTCCACTCGCTCTGGGCCCCCCGGACCTCCACTCCCAGAGGGAATAATGCCCCCCCCTGTTCTCTAGACTGGAGCAACTCTCAGCCAGCGTAACACAGGAGAGTTTATTGCATCTGAACCCAGCACAGGAAACCCTCAGGGCCTCAGGCCTGGCAACCCTCAGCACAGCGCATCTAGGTCTGTCCCGCATCCAGGGGGGCTCTGGTTGCTCTCTCTCCTCCCAGTCCAGCTGCCCCCTCCTTCCAGCCGATCATCTGATATCATCGGCCCCAACAGCTCCTCCCTGTCCTTTGTCTTCCATCCCAGGTAAAGAGGTCACTGGGCCCCTCTCTCCTCAGTCCTATGTTCCTGCTCTGGCTGGAACTGGTTGGTCATGTCACCCGGGTCCTCCATCCTCAGCCCATTGTCCCCCCACTGGCCATAACCGGCTGCCTTCCATGCTTGGCTGGGCCTCTTGGTCACCAGGTCACCGGTCGCTAGGGTCCCCCATCTCCAGGCCATTGCCTGGGGTCCCAGCTGCTAGATAAGGTCATACCTGGTGCTCTGCAACAACAAACCCTCTCCCACCACCTTGCTAAACATGCAGCATACAGGAAAACTGAGGCACACAAATGCTATTCATGTAAAACTACAAAAATCCACATCTTCAGGTCAGGCCTTCCTGTCATTATGCCTTCCTGTCGTGCTTTGGTCAGCAGTGAAATGGTTAATGCTAACGCTTCAACAGTCATAATCAGGGGTGTGAATTAGCACCCCTTATCAGGGGGCATCTCATCGAGTTTAAGACCCAGAGGAACCATCAGCTCACCTAGTCTGACCTCGTGGATAGCCCAGGGGCCCTTACACTTCACCCAGATCCCCCAGTATGGAGCCCAAGGGCTATGTCTGCACAGCAAAGAAAACCCCCCAGCTGGCCCGTGCCACCCCGCAGGGGACAGAGCCCAGCAGTCTACCAGCAGTGAACCAGCCCTGCAACCTCAGCCGAGTCAGCTGGCATGGGCCAGCCGCGGGTTTCTCTTTGCTGCGTAGACATCTCCTTAGACTAAAGCAGGTCAGTCCTCCAGACACAAAGCTGCTCTATGCCCCTGGCAGAGAACAGCAGGGCCCCAGGGGCTGCCGTGCAGGGGCAGGGAATTGATGAGGGGAGATGCCCAGCTGATCCCAGCAGGCAATCCCCACCCCACACTGCAGAGGAAGGTGAAAAGCCCCAAGGTGTCTGCCAATCTGACCTGGGAGGAAATTCCTCCCTGACCCCACCTCCGGTGATTAGCTAGACTCTGAGCACATGAGCAAGACCCACCAGTCAGGCTTCTGGAAGGGGAATTCACTGACCCACCTCCGACCACTGGCCCACCCTGCCCCGTGTCCCACCTCCACCTGAAGCCAATCTCTGGTGCCCCGGAGGAAGTAGAAAAACAACCCAGATACAGCCGACCAAGGCCAGAATCCACCTCCACCCTTGTCCAGTGGTTAATTACCCTCAGTGCTAAAGATGTGCACCTTATGACCAGTCTGAATGTGTCTAACGTCAACGCCCAGCCATGGGATTGTGCTTGACCTTTCCCGGTCAGACTGAAGAGCCCACTATTAAATATTTGTTCCCCCTGTAGATACTGAGAGACTGCACATTATGCACTGGTGGGGGAAAATGCCAAACATCAGAATGGCCAGAGTGGGTCAGACCAAAGGTCCACCCAGCCCCGTGTCCTGTCTGCCGACAGTGGCCAGGGCCAGGTGCCCCAGAGGGAGCGAACAGACCAAGGAATCACCAAGTGACATCTGCAGGCAGCTAACAGCCTGAAGCATAAGCTTTGATTAGTCATTGTTCTCGCCTGGGAGTTATTGTTTCAGGGTGTCTGCAGTTTGGCAGGTTTTCATGGTAACCCCAAGGTCTGGTGATTTGCTCGTTTATTTTGTTATGAAAACTGAGATTCTGGAGCACAGGATGGTGGCACCAGGCTGTTGGGGACTGCACCCTACCTCCCCCCCTTCCCCCACCTGAGCCCAGCTGGGAATCAGGAGCATTCTCCTGCCTCTCGGGGAGGCAAATTTCTTTGCATCTCCACAAAAGCAGGGAAATCACACTCTATGGTCCACAGGGTCTAGGCTAGGGATGGAATAGCGACTATATCCCCTCCCTGCTGCTGTCATGGTGTGCTAGGGCCCCTGGGTTCATGACAATGCAGCCCATGATCTCTAGATGGTCCCTATCGTTAACCCCATGGTAGCTTAGGTTGGGCTAACCTGGAGACCCCCATATGGTGCCCAAGGGGTTTGGAGTCCCCCCTTTGCAGCTATTCTACCAGTGTCCCCTTGCACAGGCCCTATGGGGGGTGGCTTGAGAACTGCTGCATGGACCCTGGCATGCAAGAGGTGTCTGCTGCCTTCCACCCCAGAGGTGGCTGCATTTTGGTGGTAAACATAACAACTGGGTCAGACCATGGTCCATCTTGCCTAGTATCCTGTCTCTGGCAGTGGCCAGTACCAGAGCTTCAGGGGGAGTGTACAGAACTGGGCAACTATGGAGTGATCCATCCCTGTCTTCCACCACCAGCAGCTGATAGAGGTTTGGGGACAACCAGAGCATGGGGTTGCAGCCCTGACCCTCTTGGCCAATAGCCATTGATGGACCTGTCATCCAGGAACTTCTCCGGGTCTTTTTTGAACCCAGTTATACTTTTGGCCTTCACAACATCCCCTGGCAGTGAGTTCCACAGGTTCACTGTGGGTTGTGTGAAGAAGCATTTCCTCTTGACCGCATTAAACCTGCTGCCGATTCACTTCATTGGCTGACCCACGGTTCCAACAGTGTGTGAAGGGGTAAATAACACTTCCCTTTTCACACTCTCCACACCAGCCATCATCTTATAGACCTCTATCATCTCCCCCCTTAGTGGTCTCTTTTCCAAACTGGACAGTCCTAATCGGTTTAATCTCTCTTCCTGTGGCTGCAGTTCCAACCCCCTGATCGTCTTCTCTGAACCTCTTCTGGGCCCATTATATCCATTTGGAGCTGGGGGACCAGAACCGGAGCTTGCGGCTGCTGTATTCTCTGGCTGTGCTATGCAGCAGCTGGGACTGGATGATCGTTATGGTCCCTTCTGGCCCTGGGCTGGAGGAATCGGTCTGTACAGCTGGAGAGAAGGGCCAGCCAGGGACAACAGCAGCTCCCCTTCCCATCGCTGGGGTCAGGCAGGGACGGGGGCTCACCACGCGTGGGAGCCAGTAATGTCCCCCCCGATAAGAAGCGCCCACTCCACATCCTTTCCGGGTTAAGGTGGTCCCGGGGGATCTGCCAGGGAAAGCGCCCCCCTCCCCTGCTCCTTCCCGCGGGGGGTGCTCCCTGGAGCCCAGGTCCCGGCCAGCCGCCTGGGGCAGCAGGGACCCCCAGCCCCGGGTTCCCCCGCCCTCCCCCAGCCCGAGCCGGAGGTCCCCACGGGGAGGCGGGCCTTGCAGGCGGCGGGTGGGGGAGCCCGGCTTGGATTGGCTGCTCCGGGAGAGGCGGGGAGCGGCGGGGCCGGGACTGGCGCAGCCGCTGGTGCAGAGCCCAGATCGGGCGCGGCAGCCGCAGCGGCGCGTCCTCCGGCTCCGCCCGGCGCCCTCCCATGGCCGGTGCCTGCTCCTGGCTTCCAGCCGCGCCCTAGACCGCTCGGCTCCGGCCCGTCCCAGCGCCCGGGGGAGGAAGGAGCGAGGATGGGCACGGTGCTGTCCCTCTCCCCGCCCGCCGCCTCGGGGAAGGGCGGCGGCGGGGGGCCCCTGGCGCAGGGGGCTGCCCCGGCCAGGGCGCACGGGAAAGGCGAGAGCCGGCTGAAGCGGCCCGGGGTGCTGATCTCCGCCCTCACCTGGAAGCGCCTGGTGGCCGCCTCGGCCAAGAAGAAGAAAAACGCCAAGAAGGTGACCCCCAAGCCGGGCAGCGGGGGGGCCCGGCCCGACCCGCTGGTGCAGCAGCGTAACCGCGAGAACCTGCGCAAGGGCCTGGGGGCGCCGCAGGCGGCGGGCGCGCCCGGCCCCAAGCAGGGGCCCCTGGCCGTGCCGGTGCCCACGGTGCCCGCCGCCCCGCAGGAGCTGCAGCCGGGCGGGGGCAAGCCGCCGCCGCCCCCGCCGCCGCCGCCGCCCCCGCCTCCCGGCAGCCGCGCCCCGGGCTCCCCGCGCCGGGTCATCGTCCAGGCCTCCACCGGGGAGCTGCTTCGCTGCCTGGGGGACTTCGTGTGCCGCCGCTGCTACCGCCTGAAGGAGCTGAGCCCCGGCGAGCTCATCGCCTGGTTCCGCAGCGTGGACCGGGCGCTGCTGCTGCAGGGCTGGCAGGACCAGGGCTTCATCACCCCGGCCAACCTGGTGTTCGTCTACCTGCTGTGCCGCGAGGCGCTGCGGGGCGAGGAGATCGGCAGCCAGGGCGAGCTGCAGGCCGCCTTCCTCACCTGCCTCTACCTGGCCTATTCCTACATGGGCAACGAGATCTCCTACCCGCTCAAGCCCTTCCTGGTGGAGGGCGACAAGGAGCGGTTCTGGGAGCGCTGCCTGGCCCTCATCCAGCGCCTCAGCGCCAAGATGCTGCAGATCAACTCGGACCCGCACTACTTCACCCAGGTCTTCCAGGACCTCAAGAGCGAAGGGGAGACCGGCGGCAGGAGGGACTCCGGCCCCAAGCCCTGGACTATCAGCCTGGACCGCTAGGAGGTCCCTGGGGATCCCTCCCTCTGCCCCCACCGCCGCCAGGGAGCTGCCCGCTGGAGGGGGAGCGGCTGGACTTCCCTTCCCCCCAACATCGCCCGCCGGAGCCGCCTCCAAAAACTGCCCAACCCCTGGAGCTGCCGAGGAGGCAGCGAGGACCGGGCCTGTGTGAAGGCGGCGGGGAGGGGAGGGACACTGCCGGTTCGCATCTCCTGGGGTGGGGCTCCATGCTGTATGCGGGGGTGGGGGGGGGGAAACAGGCTGCTCTGGCCAAGGGAGACCCTAAACCATCAACCGAGGTCTTGGCGGCGGCTGCCTTCCCTGGAAGGGAGCGGGCTGCATGGCAGAGCTGGGGGGGGGAGGGGTGACTTGTCCTCCCAAATGGGGGGGGGACTCTTGGATTTGGGGCTTTGTGGCTGGCCTGAGGCATGATTAGCCGGGTTACGTCTTTACAAGGGGAGGTGGCAGCCTCTCCGTGCTCTAACCTCACCTTCAAGGGAGGGGACCCGGCCCCCAACACCCCTGTGCTCTTAGCCGCTACTGTGAATCACAGTACGCCGGGGGCCAGGGATCGGGTTTGGTTTGGTTTTTTTAACCGAAAAGAGAAGGCTGCAATTCTGCATGCGAGCGTCTGTCCGGCTCTGCCATTGTGGGGGTGTCACACGCAGCCGCTGGGTCCGGAGATGGGGGGACGGGACGGGGCGTCCCGCGCAGAGCTGGCTGGGGGGCCCTGCGGGGGAAATCCCGGCGCGGAGCAGTATTCCCCCCACCCCACACCGAGTTCTGGTCTCCATCCATCCCCCTCCGCCCGCTCTCTGGGGCTGGGGAGGGTCTGGCCCCTTCCGCTCTGCCTTGCCCGCTGGGAGGCGAGCCGAGGAGGCAGCCGCCCGCTGCTGTCTGAACGTAACGAGCCCCTGTCTGCCCGCGGGGTGCTCGCCGCGCCAGTGTTGCTCAAATGTACAAACCAGAAGCAGATTGTTTTATATTGTATATTGCAAAGAGAGATAAACCTACGGAGACCAAGCAGAGCCCGGCGGCGGGCGGTGAATTTCTTAGCCCGGGGACAGGGGAAGAAGCTGGGTCACTGGGGAGGGTGTTTACGGGGAACACGTTTGGGTTTTGTGGTGAGCCGGGGCCAAGCCTTTGCCCTCGGCTGCTGGTTGCTAAAAGAGCAGCGTGGCAGTGGCTCCTTGGTTCCCTAGCTCTCAGCCCACTGGGGGGCCTGGAGCAGGTTTCAGGGGGGCCGCCCAGCAGGGCCAGCGTTAGACTCGCTGGGGCCCAGGGCAGAAAGCCGCAGCCCCAGGGCCTGGGGCTGAAACCCAGGGCCCTGAGACCCGCCCCCCAGAGCTGAAACGGAACCTGAGCAATGTAGCTTGGTGGGGGCCCCTGTGGCGTGGGGCCCCTGGCAATTGCCCTGCTTGCTAGCCCCTAAGGCCGGCCCTGGCTTATATATGCAGAAAACCAGTTACTGGGATACAGGGGGGCTGTGAAATTTTATAGCATGTTGGGGGGGGGGCTCAGAAAGGGGAAAGGTTGAGAACCTCTGGCCTAATGGAATCTAATATCCAGTGGCCCTGCGAGCCAGCCCCTCCGGTCCCAGCGCGACTGTGTTCCCCAGAGCACCGGCGGTACGGGGTGCATTTCAAGAGCCGACCTGCCTCTTCCCCCCGTCTCTGTCTCTTTCTTTGTGACTTACACTCCAAGCAGAACCTGCTCTGGGTTTTCGCATGCGGGGAGGGTGTATGTAGATCCTCCCTTGCAGTCTTTTCTGAATAATACAAAGAGACGCATTCTCGCCAATCCCATGCACCTAATCAAATAATCTGACAACCAGCCTGTCCCTCCCAGTGCAATGAATGCGAATGGTGCCTGCTTTAGGAGGCATTGTTAGTGTCTCTCCCCCCCCCCCACTCTTCTCCCCCCCCCCAGCGTTCGCTCTTTCCAGACAGGAAGTCTGGCTCGAGACTGGCACCCTGGGAGAATGCTAATGTCCAGCCCCCCCCCCCCCCGCTGTGCAGTAATAACCCTTTAATTGCAGCAGTCCGGGTCCGGGCTCGGAGGGCTCCGGGGGGCTCTTCTTTTAGCAAGTCACGGGGCGTTATTTGTCCCCCTGGGGTCACTTCACAGAGTCACGGATCCGCAGGGCGCGACGCGGCACGGGACGGGCAGGGCCTGGCTGAAGTATACAGTCGCGCTTTAGTCCCTTTCAAATGATTTACTTAGAATAATAATAATAATTTTCCCGGCTCCGACGGTGGCCTGTGTGATCTTCGGCTGGTCCTTGTGCTTTTCAGTGCAATTCGGAGTTGATTGCTCCCCTCGCTGGCTGGACCTGGCGGGTCGAGGATGGGGATAGCGATGGAGCGCGAGTGCTGTCCAAGGTCCTGAAAGCGCTGGTCTAGTCGAGTTTGCTTTGCTTGCAAAGCGCTGGAGTGATCTTCCCTCCAAGCGGGATGTTTTTGTAGCCGGCCAGGCCTTTCCGCCCTTCCCCCTCTGCGTCTGGGGCTCACAATGTACGATTCTATGGGGTTAAACCCACAGCTCTGGTACTGAGGTGACCCCACCCCCACCCACCCCCAGTCTGGCTTGTGAGCTGCCTGCCATTCCAGCACTGTCCTCTCAACCTTCCTGCAGCTTCCTGCCCACAAAGAAGTGGTAACGCGGAGTTTCCTTTTTACACACTAAGGTCCTGAGAGACAGGTAGCAAGAGCGTGATGGGGCAAAGCATTTCATTTAAGCCTGGGAAGAATCCGAGTGAAGTCAACGCTATGACTTGCACACTTAGTTCAAGCAGGTGCTTAAATGCTTTGCTGGGTCAGGCCCGAGGCCTTGCCACCTGGCAGAATTGAGCCATGAGGATAATCGAGGGTTACAGGTGACCTACAGAGGAGTAAAGAACCAGGCATTCTGAGTTTGCTGCTTTGCAGCATATAAAGGCCTGGAAGGGGGTTATTTTATTTTGAACATTCGGCTCACTAGGTAATCTCAATATTTTCTTGGCGGATTCCCCAACTGGTGGCGAACTGGAGTGAAAGTTTTTGCGGTGCTTCCTGGAAGGGATGGGGAGTCAAAAATGATCATAGTCTCCCAAGGTGCCTGAGTCATACAGAGGTGGTGTTGAAAACTTCACATGGCCCATCTAAAGTCCCTTCCCCTCTCCATGGCTCGGAGCTCCCTTGTGAAGACAAAGGCTCTAGATCTCCAGTGCCTTCCAGAAATCCTCAGCCAAAAGATAGCTTCTCTTCCCCCCAGAGAGATCAGCGCATACAGCTTGGACTCTGCTGGGAGTCAGTGCACCATGGGAGAGTGAGGGGACAGGTAGGCTGGGGGTATCTGCACCCCTACTGGCCCATCTCCTGCTTGGCATTCTGCCTGGTCAGCATCTTTTCCCTGCTGTCCTTTGTGAGCCCCTGAGCCTGCATTAGCTGGATATTGAAGTGTATCCGGCATGAGAGCAATGGCCTAGCTGTATTTCAGAACATCAGACCCATACTCACCATTCTGGCAGCACTTGTCCATGCTAGATGTGCCTTTTACGTGTCTAATGTACTTGTCCGGCCTGCATTACCATTGTACCTGAGCACCTCACAAGGGAATCTGTGGGAGAGCCAGCATTCAAACCAGGTCTCCCAAATCTTAGTCTAGAGCTCTAACCATTGGGCCATCTTCCTTTGCTGCTTTCAAATAATAATTTGCTGCCACATAGCACCTGTCAGCAATGGCTGTTAAAGGACTTCATTCTCGCCTTGGTGTATAAGAGGTAAGTCTTATCCCCAGCTCACAGCTGAGGAACTGCAGGGCCAGGGCCCGTTAGCTGCCCAAGCCAGGAGAAGGAGTTGGTGCCACAGCCATGGTTAGAAACTGGGAGACCCCAATTCCCAGCCCTGAACTTAAACACCTGAACCCCTCTATTTAACCCACCATCTCATCCCCCATCACAGAGGTCTTTAGGGGCCATCTCAGCTCTTAGTCAATGATTAATGTTCACTTAAAGTGCAGTTCTGCACTGAGAAGAGTCTGTGCGAAAATGGCACCTTCACGCTCCCCAAACCGGCCACACTTGCTCATTTCGGGGACGGAGTCAGATGCCTGGTAGCTCTGGCTGCAGCGTGCAAGCTGGATTCTACCTCTGGCTGCACGTGCAGAGCTGTTGATTCAGTTCTGATCCGGTTCACCTCTGCAAACCACGTCGCTGGGGGCTGGCTGAGAAAGTGGTGCGGGTAGGCGTGGTGTGAAAAGCAAGTCTTCATTCTCAGACCCCAGGGCGCGTGCAGGGCTGGCCATTTAGAATCCCACTCTTTGGCTTGTAACAATAACAACACCTAGCTCTTGTCATCAGCAGACCACAAGGGAGGTAAATATCATAGCCCCATTTGACGGGAGGAACTAAGGCACAGAGCAGTGAAGTGCCTGGCCCATGGTGACCCAGTGCCAGCGGTGAAGTTGGGTCTTGTGATTTCCAGACCAATGCTCTGTCCACTAGGCCAGGGTCGCCCTGGCAAGCTGCATGCGTTTGGCTGGTGTCCGTGACAATCCCCAAGGTGGAGCTGGGCTCTGCAATATGTAGTGTCATTGTTTGCAGAGCTGGGCCACGCCTCCAGAAGCATCACACACTTTAGAGCAAGGAAACCCTCCGAGGCCGCGCTTGAAGTCATGTCAGCCCCAGAGCCGGGCGTTGGAAACACTGTCGCCGGGAAAGGATCTGCCGTGCACACGAGGGACCATGCCCCTCCTGCACTTAATGTATTAAAAGTGCCGGGCTGAACTGTGGATTTAGTAAAGCTAATTGCAGCAGGGTAATTGAAGGCAGCTCGGAGTCACTAGAAATACACCCAGAATGAAAGATGATCTTACATGCTTTTGTGCATTTAAAAGCATGTATACACCAGCCAAGCGCCTTCTCTCATCCGAAGCGTCATTAGGGCAGAGAGGGTCTTTGCCTGAGCCACGAGCTGGCCTGAGGCAGCCCTGAAGTGAAGGCCAGCCCTGCTGTTGGCCCTCTGAACAGGGATAATTGTAACCCTAAGGGAATGGAAATAGAGATTGAATTTAAAGCGGTGGCATCTGCTATTTGCCGTCCCACCGGCTGTGACTTTCGCAGCTGCCTCGGGCAGTCCAGACACACGCAGGCACCAAGGGGTTAAAATCCAACCTTTTCTCTCTCCTGGGGGCCTGGCTATTTTAAAACCTATCTCCCCGCATGGTATTCTAAGGAGTCATCGAGGGAGGGGGTTAACGCAAGCTTCTGCCCTCGCTTGAAGTCATCCTTCTCCCACTCGGAAGGTGGGTGGATGGGCCTTGCAGTGTGGTGGGGAATTTTAGATGACCACAGCCACAGTCAGTAGGAAACCCTCAGCAATGCCTTAGAAGGAACAAAGGGTAAGATTTTCAGCAGCCCTAAGTGACTTGGGAGGGCACGTCCCGCTGCATGCCCGTGGAGGTCGGGCCTTGCCTATGCTAAGAGCTGTGTCGGTCACAGCTCTTCTCTGATCTTGGATCGGCAGATGCTGCCACTCCCCAAGCGAAGAGCCCCTGTGAGAGCCCAGGAAAGCGCACTGGGGAATTCCTTCCTGGGGGTACCCTCAAGCCCTTTCACCCCCCCTCCCCGGGGAAGAGCTGAGAAAGAAAAGGGAAAAGAAGGAGCTCAGCTGTTGCCCCCAGATAATGAAACAACATGTGCACAAACCCTTAAGACACAAACATGCAATCCTGTTCTTAAAAAAGATAGAAAATACTTCCGGGAACTGAGGCTATTGCTAGATTTTAAAAGAGAAACTCCAAGGGTTAAGCCCCTAGAATCGCTTTCTTGAGGTCCAGCTTAAAGGTTACAAGCAAAACAAAAGCACCTGGGGTCAGCACAGAGGAATCCACAAGCCACAAAGAAATGAAAGGGACAAACCTCCTTGCCTCTCCCTGGACGTTTCCTGATCCGCTTACATCTCGGGGGGTTCAAATGCGGAGTTTCTAGGGATGACTCTGAGGACTTTTCATACCTGGCCCAAGCTTCTCCCAGCACGGCTCTGCCCCGGCCCCCTCCCCGGGAGAACAAGCACTGACAGCCACAACGGGAGTCTTTTCTCCACTTTAAAAGGTTCTCGCCTTCCCGTTGGCTCTTTGGGCCAGGTGCCCACACCCTTCCCTTTACCTGTGCATGGCAGAGAGACTTTTTAACCCTTTCCAGGTGGAGCAATCAGAGAACAGCTACTAAGAGGGATTTTATAGCTACTGGCTGGCTGGGTGTCCATCAAAGGGAGCTCCCCTTCCACCTCATTTATCACACACTTTGAAGTAGCTTTATGCATAGGCATGGCTGGGGTGACTTGCAAACCCGGCTGTCCCCAGCAGTGTCAGCGATAGGTTGTCATGGGAGCCCGGGTGGGACAGAGACTTTAGCACCAGGCGGCACATGGGAAGCCTGGGCAAAAGGCCGAAAGGCCGATCGGCCCTGACACCTCTCATCACCTCAAGGACAAAGCGGTTTGCACTGCGGGGGATGGAAGCCTGCTCTAGCCCATCAGGTCTCTGCTGCATCCAAGATGCTCTTGAGTGGCCCTCTCCGTGGCCCTGGCAAACCTACCATTGACTTCAAGAGAGCCTGGGGGAAGCGGCAGCTTTCTCTTGGGCCTAGCCGAGCAGGGCCCGCACCTGCTCCTGGAGGCGTCAAGGGGCGTTTGGGGGAGCAGGATCGGGTGGATAAAGAGGCCGGGCCGGGAGCCAAGAAGGGGGGACAGCGGGTGATGTTGCACCTACAAGCTCTAGGGGCTGCTGACCCCGCTTGGCTCCTTCTCCTGTGTGCTCCCTGGGCGAGCCAGGGGCTGCGTGTGAATTTCCCTGATCAGCTCCTGGAGAAAAATCTGTGGCCTGGCTGAGCGCTTCTGCCTGGCCCTCCCCCTCGACCCCCCACAGAGCTCTCAAACAGCCACCTCCTTTGCTTCCCTTTCGTTCTTCCCCCCGCCCTGGCCTCGGCCAGCAGACGGGGTTCGGATGTCCCTGGCTGGGCCTGGGCCGGACCGAGGCTATCGCTGCTAGCTGATTGTAATGTCCCCAGGCCAGGCACCCAAACTCGATTCTGAGCAGCGCTCCGGGTCTCCTAGTGATTCCCACAGCAGCAGCCACCTCATCCCTGGGGCAGCTTCTCTGCTGGGGGGTCACGTGAAACACAGCTGCAGTCGATGAAGCTGAGCCCATTTACCGCCCTCCCCCTGGCCGGGAGCTGGCCCCCATTGTGCTGGGTGCGGTACATAGCATGAGGCATTCCGGCCCCAAGGAATTCACACCTGCAAGCTGGGTGAACACAGCCCTGGGCCGGCGGGCTAACAGCGTACTCTGGGAGTAGTCCCCTGGAAGCGGAAGGGCTTGGGTGCTACTCAGCCGAGAGAAGGGGTCAGAATCCGGCTCTTAGGGTGAAAGACAAGGGCAGCTGCCTGGAGGCGTTAACCAGGGCAAGGAGACAGAGGCAGCTCCATGTCCCTGTTACAGTGTCAGCAGGGGGATAATGTGGAGGGGGCCTGCTCTATCCTGGTGAAGAAACAGGCGCGAGATCAATAGATGTTTGTGGCTCCCTGGCTCGTTACGTCTCCGCTGACGAATCTAACTTCAGCCCCAAAGCGCCTTTGTCAAGGCGGGTTCTGTTTTCCCAGGAGGCTGGGCCTGGATCACACCCCTTCCGTCAGGGCTCCGCATGAGCGCTGAATCCGGCATTAGAGTGTATTGATCTGCTCTGCCCGGGGAAGGGGCAGGATGGAGCCCGGAGGCCAGCCCTCCCCTCGCTCCAGGGGGTAAAAGCTGGACTTGGGCCCTCTGATGCCCGCGTAGCGATGCGCCAGGCCGTGAAGCAGGTCTCCACGCACCCTGCATGGGAAGGGAGGAAAGGGCCCCCCCGGGAGCCGTCTCCTCTGCCAGCTCTTGCCTGCTCTGTGCTGTGTTCAGCCTGACTAGCGCTGTCTCTTGATCAATGTGCCTCTTCCCCTCCCCTGGTCCCTCCGTTCCCCGCCCCCCTTGGCACGGAGAGCGGGCGGCTGATTACAGGGACTCCGCCATGCGACACCGGCCGTGCAGAAATCTGCTCTATTAAGCAGCAGGTTCCAGAACAGGGTGTGCAGCGAAGCCCAACGCAGCGGGAGGGGGAAGCACTGAGCGGCAGCAGGCCTGGCACAGAGACACAGGTGGCTTTTCCGAGCGGAGCCGTCAGATGGGGGGAGGGCTACAAAAGGCAGCACTGCAGATCCCCCCCTGCCCGCATCTGACGTCCCATGCGCAGCTGCCATTCGTTGTGCAACGTTCTTCCAGGCCAGGTCATCTTCCCACCTACCCCTGCACCCCCGCGCCCCTTAAACCTTTGCTCCCAGGCCATCTCCCGCCTGTTGCCCCATATGCTTGACTCCTCACCTCCACGTTCTTGCCCCTTAACCTTTTCCTTTGCCGGGCTTTCGTGGGGCTTGGTTTTATAGCACAGCCGGGGAGACTGCCACTCTGGGAAGCAAAAGCGAATGGGGGAGAGAAAAACACCCCAGTTCCCACCACAGAGACTGGCTCTGAGCTGAGCTGGGATCTAGCAGAGTGAACTGGCCAGCGAGCAGGCAGCTGACCTGCACCCCAGCCAACCCACAGCACAGGGCAGTGATGGGCAGCGGGAGAGGCCTACGGTTGGGGCTTGGATTCTGACGGTCGGGGCTGGGTTGCTGACCCCTTCTTGCTGTGCAGGGGCTGAGGCCAAGGGGCAGGTCTGCGGGCTGGATGGTGCCAGAGTGACAGCTCGACTCTCGGGGCGGGGCAGGGGGGAGCTGGTGCCTCCCAGCCCATGCAGGAGTTAGACACGGACAAAGGATCCTGCAGAGCTGGGCCACTGGGGAGCGGGGCCGTGGCCTGGGGAGAGCCGCTGAGCAGGATCGTGTCCCACATCTGGCAGTGTCCAGGGCTGCTTCCCTTAGGGGAAAAGTGAGGGCTCCACAGAGGGAGGAGATGAGCCTGTGGATGTCTGGGGAGCCAGCTAGGCTGGGGCGTGCGGTGGGGTGGGGAAGGAGGCTGCTAGTGGGAGTCTGGCTGGGGGAAAAGCCCAGAGCTTAGTTGGCACCGGACCCCCTTTTAGCTTTCCCCCACCACTGGCAAGTGTGGTCTCTGCTGGGGGTTAGGAGCAGAGGCTAAGGAGTTTGGACTCCATACAATTTAATCACCCTAAATAAAAAAGTCACTGATGGAAGCTAGGAGCCTAAATACCTTTGGAATCTGGGCCTGAGTCACTGCAGCAAAACCTCGTTCCTCTACTGCCCCGCCTGGCCTCCAGGAGACCAGTAACTGCCATGGGCTTTCCCTGCTCTTTGCCTGGGCTTAGGGGTGCGCTCAGGCTGGGGCCTGTGGGCAGGAGAAGGAGTCCATGAGCAGAGAGCTGCGGTGCCCTTCTCCAAAGCAGAGAGAGAAACGGGAAGGAAGGTGATCATCAGCTCCGGCCTCCTGGTCACATTGCAGAGCGGGGACCAGCCAAGGTGGGGAGGGAGGAGAAGCTGCAGGGGGTGACACATAGCTTCGGGTGGGACTGAGCCTAAATCCAGCTGGGCTCATCTCTCTGAAACAGAAAACACCACCCGCTCTGCCAGAGCCTCTTGCTTTGTGTGAGAAAGTGAGGGGGTCCCGAGCCAGCTCCCAGGTTATTGTCAGGCCTCTGCTGAGCAGTCACAAGTGGCAGGTCGATTTCCCAGTTGAGGTGAAATCAGTGACTCAGAGTCTGGGTGTTTGCTTAGTGCCAGGTGTTTATGTACTCACTGTGCCCCAGGCCTGGGACAGAGGTGGTCCCAATCGGCACACCAGCAATCCCCTCATTCAGGGATCTCAGCCGAGCCACAAACACCTGCTACTCAAGGGACTCTTCTGCCTCAAGAACTGACTAGCTGGAGAGGTTAAGGCAGGGGACAAACTCCTTTGCTGCGTGCAACAGCTCCTTAGAGGAACGGTATCACAAAACTGAACAGGGCAGCGGTTTCTTCCAGGACTGAACGCTGCCCATGCACTAAGGAAAAGCACTTGGGAGATGCCCTGCCCCAGCACCCCCTGGAGACTCCTGCTGTGACACCATGGTCTACACCCGGTGGGTTGGGGACCGGAGGCCCTATGCTGTTGTAGAGGGACAAGGAGCAGGGCTTCTCCCAAAGGATGTAGGGGAGGGTGGTGTTTACCTCCATTTGCAAACAGGGCGAGCTGCAATCCGTGTCAAGAGGGGACAAATGCCTCGTCTTTGCTGGTCAGGCTTTGGCCAGTTCTGACCTTTGACGTGCTGGGGTGTGGGCATGCCCGGCTTGTGAATTGGACCTGTGCGTGTCCCATGTGGATGAAAAACCCAATGAGGGAGGAGTGGGTCTTCCCGTGCGGGAGGTTGCCCAGATTGCCTTGAGGAATGCCAGGGCGTCGGCTTCCATTGAGTGGGTCACAAGGTCCATGCCGAAGAACCCAGATCCATGCTGACAACCCTGCCAGCTCTCACCTGCTCGCTCTGGCAACGGTTGTAGTGAATGCTTCAGACCCCCCCAGGCTCTGTCAATCTGGCTTTGGGCCTGCTATGGCTCGGAGACCTCCCTAGTCACCTTGGCCAGCAGGCGCCTCCTAGATGGGCCAGCAGACTCCGGGACCGGGGCTGTGCTGAGCAGGTTCTCTGGAGTTGACCGGGATGGGCGGGATGCTCTTGAGAGTTTCCTTGGGGAGAGCTGAAGGGCGATGCACCGCTCTCCGGGCTGGAGAGTGGCCGGGTTCAGTTCTGCTCGCTCCAGTGGGGCTGAGCCCTGGTACCGGAAAACCCCCGTGTGGCTGAAGCTGTGGCTGTTTGATCCTGCGAATGAGCACACGTGAGTGTCCGCACGGCCACGCGGAGCTCGCGGGGTCTGCACTCTGCCCAGCGGCGGCTCTGATTAGCTGGCCAACAAATCCCAGCAGAAAGGAAGTGTGGAAATGCTCGCACAACAGTGGCTGAAATGGCTGGGGGGGGCTCTTTGTCTAGCCTAGGCCCTTGCCCGTGGATGACCCAACAGTGGTAGCCAGTCCCTGCCGAGTGCAGACAAGGCCTTGATGAAAGATGGGAGGGGTGGTTTTCAGGGAGGAGGGGCGGGTTAGTGGTGACAGCTGGGTGAGGCTGCTGCTTTCGAATAAACCTTCCATCACAAGCCACCTGAGAGAGACCAACCAGCAGAGGCAGCTTCTTGACTTGGTGCCCGGTACTCAGAGCCCCCCAGATGGATGCGGGGTTACAGACCATGTGCTCCAGCAGCTCTTCCTCTGGGGGTGGCACCACTTCTGGGAGTGGGCTGATACAGCTGTCTCCCTGGCTCGGTGCAGTCTGGGGCGTACGGACGCCGGGAAAGCGTGTGTGCGCCTGACTCCGGAGACAGGTGCTAAACCCTCTGAGGACACCCTGGAGGCTGCTGAGCCAAGCTGACTCCCTGATCCCGGCTCCGGGTGCGTTTGCGGATGGAAACAGCCTTTCAGAAGCGTCTTGGCTCATCTGCAGCGTCTCGTGCTGCGACGCAGCGCCCTGCCCCCGATCCTTCAGGAGCCCCCTTCACGCCACGCTGGGCCGGGCGCCCTAGGCAGGGGGCCAGGCCGAGGGTAGAGAGGAAAGGGAGGTTCCGAGGTGGCGTCTGCAGAGAGGTCGCTGCAGAGTGAAGAAGTGTCCCCATCCAGGTGCAGACCCCCAAGGACATGGGCCCGGGGAATAGTTTCCCCACAGTGAGCGGTGGAACCCCCATCCCCGGAGGCAGCCAGAGCCCGCTGTGGGGAACAACGTTGTCTTGGCATGGCCGACAGCCCTGACCCTGCTGATCTGACCTGCTCTTCCCATTCCTAGATGTCACAGGCCAGACGTGCGGAGCGACAACCAGGCTCTGTCCTGGGGGGTGACCTGAAGGTTTCCTCCAACCATCTGTGACTCCGGCAATGGCAGCTCAGCGGCATTAAAAGCCAGACGCAGGGCACGCAGCCAGGGCTCTGGGGAGGGGGAGCTCAGCCAACCTCTGCCCCACCTGCCAGCCGGGAGTCAGAGGCACCCAGTTAGGGCCCGATCCTGCAGCTCCAACGTGCGTGATTAAGGTGTTCCCAGCATTCAAGGGGCTGTCCATAAATTACATAATGCATTAGGGGGCAGTGGGGGGAGGGGCCTTAATGTGGCATGTTCGTTTCAGTGTCGCAAAGTATTCCAAGGGGTGGGTGGGTCTTGAAAATCAGCAAAACACGTGTTATGTGGCTTGGGGGCTGCCCCACAGGGGGCTCGCAAAGGATTTTTACAAACTTTGCATCTTTATGGGGGATCAGCAGGGCCTGAAAAGGTGGGATTTCCCCCCCTTTTTCTTTTTCACTTTAGAACTATAAAAAAAATTCATGTCCATTCCTCCCTGGCTTTGCTTCCCCTTGGGGCGGGTACTCCAGGGCGTTTAGTGAGAGTGGGGCTGGCCAGGAAGCAAGAATTCCAGAGCATGAAAAATGTTGAGGTTTTGAAAATGGTTTTAGTTTTGTCTGCACTGGACAGAACCGAGACCTTTTGAAAATGTGTGTGAGAAAAGCAAGAGAGAGAGGCTGACTCTATGGCCCAGTCACTAGGGGTATTCTGGGGTGGGTCTCTCCACCCAGACCTGGGAAACATTCCCAACAAAAGTTTCATTGTAATGGCCCTTTCCCACAAAAAGCTCTAATTTGGTGAATTGGCATTTTCTAGTGAAAAAAATATTTTGTTGAAAAATTCCCACCCAGCTTTGACGCCGTCACTGAAGGGGCTGGGGGGAGGGGGTGTTTGGTGGCGCTGGACCTTTGTCAAAGAGTACCTTTCTCCCAAGTGTGCAATAGCCATCAGAGTGAAGTGTGGATGGACAAAACTAAAGAGTTTCGAAGAGCCTTACTATAGACTCATAGGCGTGTGGGACTGGTGGTTGTCTGGCCCATGTCAGACCAGATACTCGTAAGTGTCCCTCTGGCTTTAAAACTGAGGAATCTCTTATTGTCTCCAACCACGCACAGGCCGCTGCAGCCCACTGGGGGGCTCTGTTCATGCCAGAAATAAATTCCAGTCAGCCCTGCTTGTAGCCTATGAAAATGATACCAGCCTGACTGTGTTTGTCTGCCACCCCCGCCCTGTTGATCCATCTGGGAAACAGTTAAATGCAGCCTGCTGACTCCCCAAGGTAGGCGGCTTCGCCTACCCAGCGCTGGGCATGGCTCTCTGGAGGGAGAGGATCTAGGGTGTGGGCTGAGCAGGCCAGAAGGAGGAGCCTTTGGAGCAGCCCACCCCGGGGAGAACGTCAGAAGTGGCCTTTCTGTTCTCTTATTGTTCACGTTTGTTAATAAGGCCAAACACTGGGGAAGTGGGGATGAGTCGGGCCAGTTCTGTACCATGCGGGCTATATTCGAGGTGCAGCGGAGGAAAAGCACCTGCATGGTGCAGAGCGACGAAGGGCCTGGTGCAGAGCCGGTGCAAAGATTGGCTTTGGGTCAGACCCTGTGCGTGGAAAGGTGAGTGTTTCAGAGAACTGTGAACATGCGTAAACGGGGTAATAATGGGGGCACTACAGCGATCGCTCTTCTGTGCCCTCATATATCCCCTCCCCCTCTGCCCCCACCTGTTTTTCACATTTCTATTTGGCAAACGGCTACAGTTGTTCGCTCCCTCCTGAACTTTGAATGACGCTTAAACCCAAGAGGACTTTCTTGGTTCAGCTGCAATGCATCCTGCTCTTCATCCATGCAAAGTATCTTTCTTTGTGCCTCCGGCATCGGTGACGAATAGCGGCCCAGCTTTGGGCTTCGTGCTTGTTCAGGAGCGAGAGGTGGCGTTTTTGTAGGCCCTACAGAATTATAGACAATTGTTCTTTCTTTTGACAATGGAGCGAGAGGACTTTAAAAAGCAATCCTGGACACATGGGATCCTTTAGGGTTATAACAGGTGTGAAGGCTGGTCATGTTTCTCTCCCGAAACCCTTTTGGCTCTGGAAAAAGAGCAGACACTTTGCTCTAACTTACTGTTTTCCCTTCTCCGCGTCTTGATAATTCCTCACTAGCAGGGACTTAAATCCCTGAAGAACAGCAGTAAACGTACAGCAACTGCGGGTGTTTTTCTACTTCAGTGAACTCTGATTAAGCCGACTGGGGCTACCAACGCTCCTGCCTGTGGCTGAAAGCAGATGTGCGAGACAGATGTGCCAACAAGGTAAACCACCAAACAAAGGAGCAAACAGATGCAGAGGAAACTGACAGAGAGCAGGGTGGGGTGGGTGAAAATGACTCCCTCTCCCCCCAAAATCCATCATCCATCCCGCCCCCCTTCTGATCCGTTCTGGGAGATTCAGAGTGGATCCCTGCCCCGCCCCTCGGTGGCCTGCTGCAGCTAATTGTTGAGCGGGGACCTTATTAGGAATTCCTGATCAAAAACTGTGAATCAGGCATATGGCACATGGCACGGGGCGCGCCGGCCTGCTGATTGGTGGGATTTTGGTGCAGTCTATTTAGAGCTGTCAGCTGGTGACTGAGAAGTGCAGGGCTCGCCGCGGCTGGGTCAGCGGCTAATGGAGAATGCAGGATGCCTCTGCAGTGTGGTAACTATGACAGCCAGGAGGAGAAGGGGGGGCGTGGATGGGGGGGATGCTCAAGGCTCTGACCGTTCCGGCCTGAGCAGGGTCCCTCGGATGGGGAGTACCGACAGGAGCATCCCTAGTTGCCATGTTAACGGCTTAATGGCCTAGTTACTAGGGCGAGCAGCACGCAGGCGCCCGCTAATTAGGCATTTCTGTGCCCCCCACGGGTGTGGTGGCTCCCAAGTGCGTAAAAAGGAAGAACAATGACTCGCTCCCTCCTTTCGCAGACGGCAGGAGTAAACAGCCTGGCGATCGGCTCAGAGAGACGGTGATGGTTATTACCATGGGGAAGCCCAGTCACAGGGCTGAGTTGAGGTCTAAGGCACACAGTCCCATCTCTCTAGTGGCAGATAGTTCCCCAGTCAGGCTCCAGGGCCTGTGATGGATCTGTCTTGGTTTGGAGTCCTTGTCCTCGCTGGACATGGCTGTGAGGGGAGGTCATGGTTACAGACGGAGCCAGATTTGATCCCACAGGGGGAATGTGAATCTCAGGACAGAGCCCTTGCACTGGGCTCCATACCACAGGGCCGCCAGTGGAGGAGGTGGGACGTCAGGGGGATGGGCTTGCAGCACCTGGCATTGCTGAGCAGACGGGCTGCTGGGTCTGCACCCACTGGAGCTTTCTCAGGGTGGGCAAGTCCATCCCAGGGAATAATAATGAGCCACTGAAGTGCCACGAGAGAGTGCAGGAGGCTCCGTGGTCCAGATGGTACCACATCAGACCACAGGGTGAAATCCTGGCTCTCATTGGCTCCAGTGGGGCCAGGATCCCACGCGTGGCCAGCGTAGAGATGAGACGGCTGGGGGCTCTGGGCCCAGAGGGGCAGTGTGGTCCAGAGAGTAGGGCCTGGGTCTAGGACTTCCCAGCTCTGTTACTGACTCACTGGGTGACCTTGGACAAGTCACTGCCCCTCTCAGTGCCTCAGTTCCCCCCTCTCCCATGGAGGAATGATCCTGACCCTGCTTTGCGAAGCGCGCGGCACTCTGGGGCTGCGAGGTGCAATGTCTGGTCACCTCGCGGATTGCGGTCTGCTATTGGCATGCGCCTGTTTGAACCGAGCAAGGCCCGGACCCAACTGAACCGAACGCCGGCTCCACCTGAGGGTGGTTTCAGTGCTGGCTGCACCCACTGGAGTGGGCAGGATCATCCTCGCGCCACCCCCCGCTGAGAGACACCCTGCTGCCCCTGGGGGGGACCAAGAGTCTCTCCTCCTTTGCGCCAGCTAGCGTCGGCCTGGCCTGTCCCTGCCAACGGGATGGGCGCTCTGGGGAGCCTGGGCAGCAGGGACCCGGGCAGGGGCTGCAAGTCCCAGCTGAGCCAGAGTCTGCTCATGCTGATGTCAGCCCCCAAGGGATTGCTGGAGCTGCCAAGCAAAATAGCCCCAGTCCTGGGCTGAGGGGCCTTAGCGGGAGGGGGAAGGATCCAGTGACCCAGAGCTCGCAATCCAGGGTCACTCTGATGTCACGGAGGCTGTTGAGCAGGGGCTTAGTCAGCAGAATCCGCTCTCCTCGCCTGCTCCCCTTGCGGACGGCAGATTGCCCCCGCTCGGAGCAGCTCCCTCCCTGCCGGTGCCCAGGTCTGATGCGGTCCCAGCCCCGAGGAGGAGGGAAGGGGCTGCAGCGCCCGTCCCCTGCTGGCAAACTCCTGGTAAGCGGCTGATCCAGTCCTCATGCAGCAGCGACAGCCGTGGCATGTTCCCTCAGCACGGCCAGTGGCTACCCATGGGCTACCAACACCCTGCAGTGGGAGAAGGGCATTCACCCGCCACAGCCCCTTGTGCCTGTGCCCGGGGTGCCGTCACACTCGGCTCACACTTGGGGCCCCAAGAGCGACAACTGCCGGTCAGGAGCACCCTGGATCCCGGAACCTGCAATGCCCCAGGGCGGGGCTGGGCCAGGGGGCTGAGCACAGAGGGGGGCTGGGGAGGGGGCAGAAGGGGATTTGGAGGGGGAGAGCTGGGTGAGGCAGGGCGCGCAGCTCAGTGGAGATCAGGATGCAGGAACAACCCCTCCCAGTTCCATTTTTTTGAACCTTCCTTTCCACTTTTCTTTCCTTTTTACCTTTTTTTCCTCAGTATTTTGCCTTGATCTAGCGGAAGGAAGGCGCTCGGGCTGCTCCGCTCCCTCCCACGACCTGCCCCCCACAGCTGGCATCCACACGCAGGCGCAGACCAGTCACCAAGATCCACTCCAGCAAGAGACCTTTCATCCCTTCTCCCCAGCACAGGAAATAACCTAACCCCTGGGCGCCCGTTCCTGAAGCCACGAGGTATTTAGGCTATTTCTCTGCTTCCTCGGTGCGCCCCCAAGGGCGGCGCCAGTGAGTCAGCTGCTCCCTGGGCCTGGATTTCAGTGCGGCCTTCTCCCCAGCGGAGCCGGGCCCTGGGGTTTAACCGAACGCTGCCCGCCAGGGCCTGAATGTGAAATCGTGTCCCCAGGCGAGCGCTCCGGGCCCGACACCTTGTCAGGAACTTGTCACCACAATTCATTGTCTGGCAGTTGGGTCTTGTCTCTTGCCCCCGAGCGATAATGAGGTCGTTGCACCCTCTGGGCCTGGCTGGGCGTCTCCGTGTGGGCGCTGCCATTAGGCAGGGAGGGTAGGGTAAGGCGGAAGCAGCGAGCGCCTGGCTTTCTGGGCTGTGCGGGGTTGGCTGGTGAGTGACTGTGTCCCCGGCATCTGTCACTGGTGAACGTTGGCCCTGGTTGGCAGTGCCGGAGAATGAGCCGTGAAGCTCACTGGGCACGTACAGCAGCCGTGCCCTAGCAATAAACCTTCGCGTGGTCATGGCCAAGGCACTGAGCAGACACTAATTCCCTGGGTGCCAGGTGAGTCACTGTCATCATCTCTGTGGTACAGGTGGGGAAACCGAGGCACAGAGTAGGGACAGGGCTGCCTAAGGCCATGCAGGATTGGACCCTGCAGGGGACTCCCTCCCTACCGGGGAGAGGGATGCTCATCCTCCGTGGCACTTTCACTTCTCGGCCTCTTCGCAGAGACTGGGAACCAGGCAGCCAAGCAGGGGGGCAGCTTTTCCAGGGACACCGAAATGCCGCATGGTATGGCCCATGGCGCCCACTGGGAAACTGCCAGTGGGGAACTGCTGGCCCCTGGCAGCCAGGGCTTGCCACAAACCGGTGAGCGGGAGGGCCCAGCTGGGTGCTGGTCCTGCACCTCTCCAGCAGGGGGCACTGTCAGCCCTGGGCAGCAGGGATGGGCAAACACAAGGAAGCCCCTTCCCCACAGAGGACCCAGCCGATCGCAGTGACAATAAGCCCTTCAGGGATGGATGTGGCACCTTTCGCTTTCGCCTTTCGCCTTTTGCCTCGCCTCCCCGTTGCTGCCTTTCCATGTGCCACGGAGGCTAATGGGGCTGTGGGCACCTGCTGCCCTCGCCGAATGCACTGCAGCTCCCAAAGGGCATGCTGGGGGAGCGGGAGCCGGTGCCTGGCACAGCCTGGGGGGCTCTTGGGGCCCTCAGCAGCTGGGCCAGGCCCAAGGACAAAGCATCGTCTGGCCTTGGGATGCCCGTTGGCGCTGGCCTCCTGCTGTCCCTGCCCGTGTCTCCCGCCCCACGCGGGCGCTTTAACTGGCATCTGTAGCTGTCTGCGTCCTTGCTAATCAGCTTAGTGAATGGGATCAAGGGGGGGCCGGGGCTCAAGACAGGAGACAGCTCGGGGGTGACGTCAGTGGCAGCCAGAGCATGCAAAGCGCCGGGGTCGGACGGGGCTCCGTGCCCTGCTCCCTGGGCTGGGGGGAGACAGCGGGCAGTGGGGCTGTACTGGGGTAACTGGCGCTGCACCCGGGGGGGCACCATCGTCCCAGACAAGCCTCTTCTGACTGCCAAAGCCACATCCCCCTGGTGTTGGGGGACTGCGGGGCCAGCTGGGTGCCACGGAGCCCACGCCCAGGGCAGAATGGGCCCATTGCATGCAGATTCACATGTGGGGGAAGGAACGCGTGCCTGATGGGCCCGATCCTGTGGGGTGTTGCCTCATCAGGCCCAGTTCTGCAGGTGAGACACCTTATTGGGCCCGATCCTGCAGACTGAGTGTTGGGATTCCCTCCAAGAACTATGAGTCACTTTTTCAGGCCTGATCATGTAGGTGAGGTACCTTATCGGGCCCGACACTGAGGGGTGGGTTGCCTTATCGGGACCGATCCTGCAGGATGAACTATTTTATTGGGCCCGGTCCCCCACTTATTATTATTTATTATTTGCATTGCCATAGCGCCTAGGAGCCCCAGTCATGGAGCAGCACCCCATTGCGCTAGGCGCCGTACAAAGGCAGCCCCCTCACACTGCAGCAGATGGGAGAAGAGGGTGCTCAGCTCTGGCTCAGTGCCAGGGAGCTGCTGATTCGCTTGGCAGAGGGAGGATCCCACACACGCAGGGGCCTGTAACCCTCCCCACTGCAAGGAGAGAGCAGGAGGTTTCTCTGTTTCCCTATGGGATTGCTGTGGTGAGCTGCTTCTGCCCGAATAGCACCCAGGGACCACCAATGATAGGCCCCAGCCCTGGCAGGGTGGGGTTTTAAATACAACAGGAGAGGAACAAGAGGCAAGTGGGACAAGGCTGTGACCCATTGGCTTTGTGTGAGAGGGATGGTGCCCCCTACTGGCTGCTCAGAGGGAGGATAACAGACCTCCTAGTAGTGCTGGCTAATGGCATTTCCCTTTAGCTCAAGGGTTAGAGGCCTGTGTGCGTAGCACTGAAGAAGCAGCATTCTGAGCCCGGCACCCCATGTGTGGGAGATACCTGTGCCCTGTCTGAACCCCAGGCTGCCCCCTCTCCATGGGGCTAACAGGAGCAGGGGATGGGAACCTGCAGTGGCGGGTGCCATGAGGGACAATGACTACGGCACAAACTCCCCCTGGTTATAACAACAACCACAAAGTGCACAGCCTCTGCGCCCGGGCAGTGGTACTGATGTATTACTTTGCAGAAATGGGAGAATTGTCAATAATAAGCTGAAATGACAAAATGTTCAAAATTTCTCCTCTATTGGGGAAAAGCCAGATGATGTGATCATAGCATATGAGGCGGATGAAACATTTTCTATTTCAACCATAACTCAGGAGGATGTTAAACAGCAGCTACTAGAAGTTAAACATCTTTAAAGCAGCGGGCCAACATAATGTGCATCCAAGAGTTTTAAAAGAGCTGACTGAGGAGTGGTCTGGCCCATTAATGTTGATTTTCAATAAGTTTTGGAACACTGGGGAAGTTTCAGAAGACAGGAAGAAAGCTAAAGATGGCCAGTATTTAAAGAGGATGAACAGGATGACCAGGATAATTATAGACCTGTCAATCTGAGTCACTGAGACACTGTGAGTCACTGAGACAAAGTGATCTGGCTCGGCTGGTAAGCTGGGAGCAAGCAAACTGTGTGTTTTAACAAGGCCAAAGGTAAAGTCATACATCTCTGAACAAAGAAAGTAGGCCCTACTTATACTGGGGGGATTCTATCCTGGGAAGCAGAAACCAGTTGGGGGTCATGATGGATAATCAGCTGGACACCAGCTTCCGGTGCGACACTGTGGCCAAGAGGGATGATGTGATCCTGGGATGCATAAATGGGAATCTCAAGGAGGAGCAGGGAGGTTATTTTACCTCTGTATTGGTCACTGGTACAACATTTGCTGGAATCCTGTGTCCAGTTCTGGTGCCCACAGTTCAAGGAGACTGTTGATAAGTTGGAGCAGGGTCAGAGAAGAGCCACGAGAAGGATTAAAGGATTGGAAAACCTGCCTTGGAGTGAGAGACTCCAGGAGCTCCATCTATTTAGCTTAACAAAGAGAAGGTTCAGGGGTCACTTGCTCACAGTCTGTAAGTACCTCCATGGGGAATATCTATTTATTAACGCAGCGGAAGGTCTAACACGGTCCAATGGCTGGAAGTTGAAGCTAGTCTAATTCAGACTTGAAATATGGTGTACATTTTTAACAATGGGAGGAATTAACCATTGGAACATCTTCCCAAGGGCTGTGGTGGATTCTTCATCCCTGACCATTTTGAGCTCAAGTTGGGACGATTTTCTAACAGCTCTGCTCTAGTTCACACAGGAATTAATTCAGGGCCAGTCTGTGGCCTGGGCTATGCAGGAGGTCAGAAGAGATGGTCCCGAAAGCCCCTTCTGGCCTCGGAGTCTCTAAGATGAACAATCAGAGCTCAGCGTACAGATCGTTTATATAAAACAACCCAACAGGTCACTCCACTGCACACTCAACTCGCCCCCCGGGGAGAGGATGAGCACGCGAACCAGCCACACGCCAGATGTTAATCATGTCACTTAACGCACGACCGGCAAGTGCGCCGAGGCCCCAGTGCGGCGCATGGGATAGGACGCTAGATTCCTAGATTCCAAGGAGAGACGAGAATGGAGAAGAAAAAGCCTCCTCCATTCTGCACCAGGGCCCGGGGAGGTGGTCCCTAGGACGAGATCTCCAACCTCCGTACTAGCGAGTCGCACGCTTTATTGCTTCTCTAGGGCATTGCACACCCAGGGGCTCCTTCCGTTCCTCCTTCAGCCTCCCCCTCCCCAACACCCTGTGTGCCACCCTCCCATCCCCCTCTATTGCAGGGACTCCCTGCAAGCCCTCCCCCATGCCAGGGGCTCTGTGTCTCCCCCATTACTCCCTCCCCCATACGAGGGTCCCTCATGCCTGGGGCTCTGCGTGACAAATAGGAAAATGCCTCTGAGTTCAGTGTCAGACCTGTGACTGCACCCGCCGGCTGAACACTGAAGCCGAAAGCTGGGGTTCGGGTTAGGGCTGAGTGCCCCTGCCACATGGGTGAGTGAAGCACCCAGCCACAGGCCAGGCTGAGATGTAGCTGGGAGCTGCCCTGGGCCCCATCCTGGGGGCTTATTCCCGTGCGGTCCATGGAGCCGGGTTTTGGCTGTTTCCCAGTGTTCTTCCTAGACGACCATAACACAAACTGTATGGCAGAATGCGGGTAAAACCATGGAGCAGGAGACGCACAATTCTCCCCCAAGGAGTTCACTCACAAATGTAACTAAAGCATTTTTTTAAACAAGCATCATCAGCGTGGAAGCAAGTCCTCTGGCATGGTGGCCGAAGCACGAAGGGGGATGCAAATGTTTAGCATGTCTGGCACGTAAATACCTTGCAATGCCAGCTACAAAAATGCCATTTCTCACTTTCAGGTGACACGGTAAATAAGAAGCAGGCAGCATGATCTCCCATAAATGTAAACAAACTTGCTTCTCTTAGCGACTGGCTGAACAAGAAGTAGGACTGAGTGGACTTGTAGGCTCTAAAGTTTTACATTTTTTGTTATTGAGTGCAGCTATACAACTGTGATGAAGTGGGACTGTTCTTAATGTTTCCTCTGAATAGTGTGGGGGTGCCTCAGTTTCCCCTAGGCAGTTCTTAAGTATCTAGGGGGTGGGGTAAGGGTGTATGATCATTGCAGAGCCCTAGAGGGCAGGGGTGTGCAGGGGTCTGGACACAGAGAATGGCCGACACCCTGTTTCCTGGCAACTGATGGCCTGGCCCTTCCCCCCTGCAAGGTGAGAGCTAAAGGGTTGGAGAACAAAGGGATCAGGTGCCCTCCTGGCCCAGGAAAGGGACAAAGCCCAGAGGAGGAGGGGCTGGAGGGGGAGGCAGTTTTGGGGCTGGCTGGGACATGGAGTGAAGTGCAGACCTGGTTGTCTGGTTCACTGGCCCCAAAATGGACCCAGCTGAGGGGTCTGGTTCTCTGCACCTACAAGCTCTGTGTTAGACCATGTTCCTCTCGTCTAATAAACCTTCTGTTTTAGTGGCTGGCTGAGAGTCCCGTCTGACTGCGGAGTTGGGGGGCAGGACCCTCTGGCTTCCCCAGGACCCCGCCTGAGCGGACTGGCTGTGGGAAGTGCACGGAAGGGCAGATGACGCTGAATGCTCCGAGGTCAGACCCAGGAAGGTGGAGCCGGGTGAGCTGTGTGCCCTGCAGACAGGCTGCTCCCCGAGAGGAGACTTCCCCAGAGTCCTGACTAGTTTCATGGGGAGCAGTTCCAGAGCATCGCCCGGGGACGCCGTGACAGCGACAAAATAAATCTACATTTGTAAGTTGCGCTTTCACAACAAAGAGATCGCACACCCGTACTGGTATGAGGTGAATTGAAAAATACGATTTCTTTCGTCTGTCATTTTTACAATTCAAGTATTTGTAATCAAAAGTAACATCAAGTGAGCGCTCTACCCTTTGTAGACTGTGTTGTAACTGAAATCAGAATATTTGAAAATGTAGAAAAACATCCACAAATATTTAAGACGTTTCAATTGGTATTCTACTGGTATGGGTTGAACAGTGGGATTAAAACTGCGATTAATCATGACTCATTTTTTTGAGTAAATCACGTGAGTTAGCTGCAATTTATCGACAGCCTTAGTTTGAACCCACGGCCTCTTATCCTGCCCCCTGTAGCAAGCGAGAACAACTTTTCTCCATCTTTTTTATGGCAGCCTTTCACGTATCTGAAAACCGCTCTCCTGCCTCCCCCAATCTCCTCTTTTCCAGACTGAACATAGTTCGTTCCTTCAGAAGAGAGCAACCCCCAAACCACAGGCCAGAATCACAGGGTGGTGAAGTGTGGGGCGTGGGACCTAGGGGGCTGGGCAGTCCTGGGCCCAGCTGCTCCCAAGCCAGGGGTGCTCGGTCCATTGCTCTGGATGAAGGAGCCAGGACCAGGCTGCTTCCCATGCAAGCGGTGCAGGGCATGGGCCCACAGGGCAGCAGGAGACAGCTAGTTCATCGGACAGGAGACGGAGGGGTGACTGGCTGGGGTGGATGAGGACATGCCCGAAGAGCAAATGCCAGCTGCCGAGGGGCCCTTGAATCTAGCGGAGAGAGACGGGGCAGGATAAGAACCAACAGCCGGAAGCTGAAGCCAGACAAAGTCCAGTTAGAACCTGGGCACCAACTGGCAGCAGCGCGGGTGATTAACCCCTGGAACCCGCTCCCCAGGATGGGGGGATTCGCGGTCTCTCGACGGCTTCATGCCCAGACCGGCTGCCCTCCTGGACCATGCTGCAGTCACTGGGCTCCGTACAGGGGTGACGGGGTGGAAGTCTCTGGCCTGGGCTCTGTGAGTTACGTGCTGAGAAGGGGAATCAGCCCTGGGGATGGAGGCTTCGGCCACCATCTGGTCCTGTGGCCGCTCCGGCCTCGGCAGCTCCCCCATGCCCCCCATTTGCTTGCTGTGGTATTAGGTTGTTTGGATTCCCCTGGGCTCTGGCCAGGGAGAGGTTAAAGCCGCTTTGCTGAGTCACCAGCGCTGGCTGTTTATTTCTGTGCTGGCCCAGACGGGACCAGTGCGCTCCCTCCGCAGGGCCGATTCCCGGCAGAGCGTCCCCATGAGCCGCTGGGCACCAGGCAACCGCCTGCCTTCCTTCCATGCATGCTGCAGTGTCTCTGCAGGCCCCGACTGCTCCCTGCTGCAGCCCACTGCCGGTGCTGTGCGGGATCTGGCTGTGTCCTGCACGCCCCCATGTGAAACGGCTGGCCTAGGGAGGAGCAGGGGGAGCCTTGCCGGTGCAGGAGTAGAAGAGTGGTCATTACAGCCCAGCTGGGGCCTCCCCACTCTCCTCTCTCTGTCCCACCCCGACGCCCCAGTTACAAGCTCCCTCTTCTAAGAACAGACTTTAAGGCCATCACATTCAGCAGGATTTCAGCAGCACTTGAACTCCCAAAACCAAGGCCCGTGGTCATCTGAGCTATGGGAGAATCCCCACTAACTGTCAGCGGTACAGGGGCTATGACACACCATTCAGTTACAACTACTAGAGGCCAGGGGTGATGCATAATTAAGTAGCCAGTCACTCAAGAGACAACAGTAGCTTCCCCCTAATGCCCTACTGCCAACACACAGCAGGGCTGTGGGATTGGAGGGTCAGGAGACTGGGGGGTGGGCGGGAAGTTCCCGGAAGGCTGGAAGGGACAGTTCCTAGCGAGGGGGCAGAGGATAGCAGGAGGGGGAAAGGGCACAGCTGCTTCTGTTGTTCCCCACTCCCCAGTCCCGATCCCATTGGTGGTTGTCCCTGGTCACTTGTGATGTATGTTTTTGAAGCAGCCCATGCCACATACACCTCTAACGGGAACAGGGCTTCTGCCCCCAGAGGTGCCCAGGAGCTCTGAAGCCCATGGAGAGGGGCATTGGTACAGCTGTGATGTGTGGGAAAGCCCAGGGCGGGAATAGCAGGGGGCTGTGGGTCAGGACTGAGGGGCACTGGCAGAGCTGAGGGAGGGGGAGCCTGTGACAGATTCGGTCACAGAGATCCCCTTGGGACTGTCACCTGTTTTGCCGAGACTACCTCTGAGCCCGTTTTCTCTGCCAGTTTGGGAATCCAGAACCCTGCCTTGTTGAGCTGGACACGCCAGCCTGCTGCAACCCAGACTCAGGGTCTGAACCACGTCCCCAGAGCTGCAGACTTTAACCGAAAACCACTCAGCAGGTAGTCCTGTCTCCAGCACCCAGATACCCAGCTCCCAATGGGATCCAAACCCCAAATAAATCCGTTTTACTCTGTATAAAACTTATACAGGGTAAACTCATAAATTGTCTGCCCTCTATAACACTGTTTCTATAACACTGATTAATACCTGGGGGAGCTGCTTGCTCCCCCAGGTATTAATCACTTACTCTGGGTTAATTAATAAACAAAAGTGAGTTTATTAAGTTTAAAAAGTAGGATTTAAGTGGTTTCAAATAATAACAGACAAAATAAAACAAAACATGCAAGTCTAAGCCTAATACATTAAGAAACTGGTTACAGATGAAATCTCACCCTCAGAGATGGTCCAATAAGCTTCTTTCACAGACTGGACTCCTTCCTAGACTGGGCCCGATCCTTTCCCCGGTACAGCCCTTGTTCCAGCTCAGGTGGTAGCTAGGGGATTTCTTCATGACTGGCCTCCTTTGTTCTGTTCCACCCCCTTTTATAGCTTTGGCAGAAGGCGGGAATCCTTTGTCTTCCTCTGGGTCCCCACCCCTCCTTCTAAATGGAAAAGCACCAGGTTTAAGATGGATTCCAGTACCATGTGACATGTTCACATGTCATAGATTCATAGATATTAAGGTCAGAAAGGACCACTATGATCATCTAGTCCGACCTCCTGCACAATGCAGCCCACAGAATCTCACCCACCCACTCCTGCGATAAACCTCTCACCTATGTCGGAGCTATTGAAGTCCTCAAATCGTGGTTTAAAGACTTCAAGGAGCAGAGAATCCTCCAGCAAGTGACCCGTGCCCAACGCTGCAGAGGAAGGCGAAAAACCCCCAGGGCCTCTTCCAATATGCCCTGGGGAAAATTCCTTCCTGACCCCCAATATGGCGATCAGCTGAACCCTGAGCATGTGGGCAAGACTCAGCAGCCAGACACCCAGGAAAGAATTCTCTGTCGTAACTCAGCTCCCACCCCATCTAACAGCCCATCACAGGCCATTGGGACTGGCCTGCACCTATGCAGTGGAGACTTGCAGGTAAACAGAGCCATCTACAGTCAATTGTCCTAGGCAATGGGAGCCATCGAGATTCCAAACCACCATTAATGGCCCACACTTTGCATAATTACAATAGGTCCTCAGAGTTATGTTTCATATTTCTGGTCTCAGATACAAGAACGGTACATTCATACAAATAGGATGACCACACTCAGCAGATTATAAGATTTGTAATGATACCTTACAAGAGACCTTTTGCATAAAACATATTCCAGTTACATCATATTCACACTTATAAACATATTTTTATGGAGTGCAATGTCACAGAGCCCAGGTTGGAATAGTAGGGGTTTCTGGGGGGTCAGGACTGAGGGGCACCGGCAGAGCTGTGGGGAACCCCGCCGTAGTATACCAGGGTGGGAGGCTGCAGGTGAGGATTGAGGGGTACCACTTTCTTTTAAGCCATTCGCTGCCCCTCCTCCTTACTGCCATCCCTCATCCCTTGGTTCCTTCCTTCCCTCTCCCTGTATCAATCCCCTGCTCTGTAGCCTGGAGGAAAAGCAATGCCCTTTAATGGGCGCTGCAGGAGTTTAGCTTGATATTTCTATCAACATCTGAACCAGAACTGGAAATGGGTCCCTTCTGGGTTTGAATCCAACTCAGACCCAAAACCCCAGGGGCTGGTTTCTAGCTGTGTCTGCCCCAGGGGACAGTGTGCTGGGGGATCTTCGGCCTGGGTGGGGCCCGCAGAGCTGGGCAGGGTACACGATGGACAGCTCATTGCACAAAGGATTTGGGGATTTCTAAACCTGGCTTCGTTCCAAAAAGGAAGAAAACCAACAATTCCAAAATTCCCCCGAAGGACGATTCCTGACCAGAAATTGTTTCGGGTCATTCCAAACATTGCGTTTCCCTTTGGGCTGGTTTAGAAATGTTGGGTGATACCCCCCATTGCCTCTGTCACCCAGACTCTGACGTAGAATGGCAAATTCAAGAACAATCCAAACGCAGCAGCCCGTCAGACTGAAAGCTGGGCAGGTTTGGGTCTGCCGAGGTAGAAACAGGACCTGCCGAGGTTGTACAAACTGGTTTCCCATGTTTTCATTGGTTTTCCAATTGAAATTCCAGAGAAATCAACCCGATTTTCCCAAACGTTTTGCTGCCCGTGGGATATGGCTCCATGGAAGTTTTTCTGACCAGCCCTAGGGTTCCTCACCCCCCACCCCACCCCACTCAGCCCCTTGCCAGTTGCTTCTAGACAAAGCTGGTTCTGCCCTCCCTCTCCTTCCTTTCTCTGGCCAAGTGGGGGCGCTGTGGGGCTGATTGAGAAGGGACCCCCCCGCAGTGAGAGGAGAGGGGGTGTCCTGAGGTCAGGTCCCCCCTCCTGGAGCTCTGCAGGGCTTGGTCTTGCAGCTGCTGCTTGCTCTGAGCTGGTGCCTGGGCCCAGCATGGCAGACCTGCCGCTGGCGATGGGGCCAGACAGGCCCATGGTGCCTGGAGCCCTGCTGGGTGACGGGGAGAGGCAGCTCTGCGGGGAGGTTCACCATTACGTCAGGTAGCGCTGGGGAGAGCGTGCCACGGGGATTATTTCAGGAGCACGTTCAATGGGGCAGGTGGCCCAGTGCTGGGCTCAGGGTCTGGCTTCTGTGCACCCAGCATCCGGTGGGGAAGGGCTCCAGGGGCTCCATTAGCCTGGAATTGCTCATGCAAGCCCTGTCTCCGTCCCCTGGCCTCAGCGCAGGGTAAGGAGGGAAGGGGGGAGTTGGGAGAAGGAGGGGTGATCTGGGGCCAGGGCAGAGACAGGGCTTGCATGAGCACATGCCAGGTTAATGGGGCAGCTGCTCCTGGAGCCCTTCCTCAGCAGCCAGCCCTGCAGCTCCTCCAGCCAGCCGCCTCCCCAAGGAAGGGGGGCCCAGGGCCATGCATGGGAGCAGCGAGCTGGGACAGAACGGGCCCATCTTCCCCCTCTTCATAGCAAATCCCCAGTGGATGTAGCCTCCTTGCAGGTCAGGCCTCGCCCGGCTCCAGGTCATAGAATCATAGAATATCAGGGTTGGAAGGGACCCCAGAAGGTCATCTAGTCCAACCCCCTGCTCGAAGCAAGACCAATTCCCAGTTAAATCATCCCAGCCAGGGCTTTGTCAAGCCTGACCTTAAAAACCTCTAAGGAAGGAGATTCTACCACCTCCCTAGGTAACGCATTCCAGTGTTTCACCACCCTCTTAGTGAAAAAGTTTTTCCTAATATCCAATCTAAACCTCCCCCATTGCAACTTGAGACCATTACTCCTCGTTCTGTCATCTGCTACCATTGAGAACAGTCTAGAGCCATCCTCTTTGGAACCCCCTTTCAGGTAGTTGAAAGCAGCTATCAAATCCCCCCTCATTCTTCTCTTCTGCAGACTAAACAATCCCAGCTCCCTCAGCCTCTCTTCATAAGTCATGTGTTCCAGACCCCTAATCATTTTTGTTGCCCTTCGCTGGACTCTCTCCAATTTATCCACATCCTTCTTGTAGTGTGGGGCCCAAAACTGGACACAGTACTCCAGATGAGGCCTCACCAGTGTCGAATAGAGGGGAACGATCACATCCCTCGATCTGCTCGCTATGCCCCTACTTATACATCCCAAAATGCCATTGGCCTTCTTGGCAACAAGGGCACACTGTTGACTCATATCCAGCTTCTCGTCCACTGTCACCCCTAGGTCCTTTTCCGCAGAACTGCTGCCTAGCCATTCGGTCCCTAGTCTGTAGCGGTGCATTGGATTCTTCCATCCTAAGTGCAGGACCCTGCACTTATCCTTATTGAACCTCATCAGATTTCTTTTGGCCCAATCCTCCAATTTGTCTAGGTCCTTCTGTATCCTATCCCTCCCCTCCAGCGTATCTACCACTCCTCCCAGTTTAGTATCATCTGCAAATTTGCTGAGAGTGCAATCCACACCATCCTCCAGATCATTTATGAAGATATTGAACAAAACCGGCCCCAGGACCGACCCCTGGGGCACTCCACTTGACACCGGCTGCCAACTAGACATGGAGCCATTGATCACTACCCGTTGAGCCCGACAATCTAGCCAGCTTTCTACCCACCTTATAGTACATTCATCTAGCCCATACTTCCTTAACTTGCTGACAAGAATACTGTGGGAGACCGTGTCAAAAGCTTTGCTAAAGTCAAGAAACAATACATCCACTGCTTTCCCTTCATCCACAGAACCAGTAATCTCATCATAAAAGGCGATTAGATTAGTCAGGCATGACCTTCCCTTGGTGAATCCATGCTGACTGTTCCTGATCACTTTCCTCTCATGTAAGTGCTTCAGGATTGATTCTTTGAGGACCTGCTCCATGATTTTTCCAGGGACTGAGGTGAGGCTGACCGGCCTGTAGTTCCCAGGATCCTCCTTCTTCCCTTTTTTAAAGATTGGCGCTACATTAGCCTTTTTCCAGTCATCCGGGACTTCCCCCGTTCGCCACGAGTTTTCAAAGATAATGGCCAAGGGCTCTGCAATCACAGCCGCCAATTCCTTCAGCACTCTCGGATGTAATTCGTCCGGCCCCATGGACTTGTGCACGTCCAGCTTTTCTAAATAGTCCCTAACCACCTCTATCTCCACAGAGGGCTGGCCATCTCTTCCCCATTCTGTGATGCCCAGCGCAGCAGTCTGGGAGCTGACCTTGTTAGTGAAAACAGAGGCAAAAAAAGCATTGAGTACATTAGCTTTTTCCACATCCTCTGTCACTAGGTTGCCTCCCTCATTCAGTAAGGGGCCCACACTTTCCTTGGCTTTCTTCTTGTTGCCAACATACCTGAAGAAACCCTTCTTGTTACTCTTGACATCTCTTGCTAGCTGCAGCTCCAGGTGCGATTTGGCCCTCCTGATATCTTTCCTACATGCCCGAGCAATATTTTTATACTCTTCCCTGGTCATATGTCCAACCTTCCACTTCTTGTAAGCTTCTTTTTTATGTTTAAGATCCGCTAGGATTTCACCATTAAGCCAAGCTGGTCGCTTGCCATGTTTACTATTCTTTCGACTCATCGGGATGGTTTGTGCGAGGCCCTTGCACTGCTGTGCTGGGGTGTCCCGTCCGCGTCTGTCCCTGGCGACCGTCTCACGCCACGTGGGCACCAGCCGGGCAGCGCCATTCCTCGGGGGACGCACGTCACGGACTGCTGCTCTTCCACCCCACAGCGCAACCGCACTGAGGAAGCCGCCGGGCCCGACCCCACGCTGGGGTGGCCAGGTGTCCGGTTCTCAACCAGAAAGTCCAGTCAAAAAGGGGACCCGACAGCGTCCGGTCAGATCTACGACAGGACACTCAATGTCCGGTTACTGCAGTGGGGGAGGTGGGGAGACGCCGGGTCATCGCCCGCGGCAGCCACTACTCAACCGGGGCCACCTCCTACCTGCATCGGGCAGCTGCAGCCCCCAGCCCCAGCTCCGCAGGCCAGTTCCTCCTGATGTGGGGGGAGCACTGAGTGACGGGGGGGGGAGAGGGTTAGGGAAGTGGACGGGGGCTTGGCCTCGGGGGAAGAGGAGGGGTAGGGGAGGTTCTGGCCCTCCTGCTGGAGTGTCTGGTTTTTAAAGATTACCAAGCTGGCAACCGAACTCTGCTCCCAGCTCTGCCTGTGCCCATGAGCAAGTCCCTTCCCCACTCCTCCCTGCCACTTCCATTTCCCCTTCCCCCGGCCTGTTTCCCCTCCCCGGATGTGTCTGCCTGGTCGCGGGGGCCAGGGTCGTGTTGGCTGGCACAGTGACCGCTCTGTGTTTTCTGTATCAGCGAGTTGCCCCACCAGAGCCCGCCCCTTGGCCACAGGGCTGGCCCATGCCCCTGCCCCATACACGCTGCAGTGCATCACCCAGCCCTGGGCCAAACCTCCCGTGTGACATGGCTCCTCTGGCTTCCCGGGAACCAGCTCCCCACTCTACCCGAACTGGCTGCCCTGGAGCTTAGAATCATAGAAGATCAGGGCTGGAAGGGACCTCAGGAGGCATCTAGTCCAATCCCCTGCTCAAAGCAGGATCAACCCCAACTAAATCATCCCAGCCAGGGCTTTGTCAAGCTGGGCCTTAAAAACCTCTAAGGATGGAGATTCCACCACCTCCCTAGGGAACCCGTTCCAGTGCTTCACCACCCTCCGCGTGAAACAGTGTTTCCTAATATCCAACCTAAACCTTTCCCACTGCAACTTGAGACCATTGATCCTTGTTCTGTCATCTGCTACCACTGAGACCAGCCAAGCTCCATCCTCTTTGGAACCCCCCTTCAGGTAGTTGAAAGCAGCTATCAAATCCCCCCTCATTCTTCTCTTCCACAGACTAAACAATCCCAGTTCCCTCAGCCTCTCCTCATACGTCATGTGCCCCAGCCCTCTAATCATTTTCATGCCCTCCACTGGACTCTCTCCAGTTTGTCCACATCCTTTCTGTAGTGGGGGGCCCAAAACTGGACACAGTACTCCAGATATGGCCTCACCGGTGCTGAATAGAGGGGAATAATCACTTCTGCAGATCTGCTGGCAACGCTCCTACTAATGCAGCCCAATTTGCCATTAGCCTTCTTGGCAACAAGGGCACACTGCTGACTCATATCCAGCTTCTCGTCCACTGTAATCCCCAGGTCCTGTTCTGCAGAACTGCTGCTTAGCCAGTCAGTCCCCAGCCTGTAACGGTGCATGGGATTCTTCCGTCCTAAGTGCAGGACTCTGTACTTGTCCTTGTTGAACCTCATCAGATTTCTTTTGGCCCAATCCTCTAATTTGTCTAGGGCCCTCTGTATCCTATCCCTACCCTCCAGCATATCTACCTCTTCCCCCAGTTTAGTGTCATCCAACAACTTGCTGAGGGTGCAATCCACACCATCCTCCACATCATTAATGAAGATGTTGAACAAAACCGGCCCCAGGCCTGACCCCTGGGGCATTCTGCTTGATACCGGCTGCCAACTAGACATCAAGCCGTTGATCACTACCCGTTGAGCCCGACGATCTAGCCAACTTTCTATCCACCTTATAGTCCATTCATCCAGCCCATACTTCTTTAACTTGCTGGCAAGAATACTGTGGGAGACCATATCAAAAGCTTTTCTAAAGTCAAGGTATATCATGTCCACCGCTTTCCCCATATTCACAGAGCCAGTTATCACAGAAGGCAATCAGGTTGGTCAGGCATGACTTGCCCTTGGTGGATCCATGTAGACTGTTCCTGATCACCTTCCTCTCCTCCAAGTGCTTCAAAATGGATTCCTTGAGGACCTGCTCCATGATTTTTCCAGGGTGAGGTGAGGCTGACCGGTCTGTAGTTCCCTGGATTCTCCTTCTTGCCTTTTTTAAAGATGGGCACTATATTTGCCTTTTCCCAATCGTCCGGGACCTCCCCCGATCGCCGCAAGTTTTCAAAGATAATGGCCAATGGCTCTGCAATCACATCCGCCAACTCCCTCAGCACCCTCGGATGCAGCGCATCCGGCCCCATGGACTTGTGCACATCCAGCTTTTCTAAATAGTCCTTAACCTGTTCTTTCTCCACTGCGGGCTGCTCACCTCCTCCCCATGCTGTGCTGCCCAGTGCAGCAGTCTGGGAGCTGACCTTGTCTGTGAAGACTGAAGCAAAAAAAGCATTGAGTATTTCAGCTTTTTCCACATCCTCTGTCACTAGGTTGCCTCCCCCATCCAGTAAGAGGCCCACACTTTCCTTGACCTTCTTCTTGTTGCTAACATACCCGTAGAAACCCTTCTTGTTCCCCTTCACATCCCTTGCTAGCTGCAACTCCAGTTGTGCTTTGGTTTTCCTGATTACACCCCTGCATGCTCCTCCCTAGCCACCTGTCCAAGTTTCCACTTCTTGTAAGTGTAAGCAGAGTCAGGATGAGCTCTGCCCTGACATCTGGTGGTGAGGTGTGGCAAGTTATGGAAAAGAACTTCAGGGGCTGATCTCATTTGCAGAGGCACACGCACCCCGCCTAGAATGAGGCCATAGCTGCCCAAATGGTCACTTTGGCTGCTGTGGGATCCCCAGTGTCTCTGTTATTGGGGCAGGAAGAATAAATTGTTATTACCCTGATTATGGGAACTGTGCTTGGAAATGTACTTGGCCTTTTGTTATGATGGAGGGACTCACCATCAACTAAGTAGCACTCGCTAGGCAAGGGTCATGGGTTCCAAAACTCTGTGAATTGAGAGAGACTGGAGACAAGTATTAATGCTGGGTGGCATGGGGTTCCTTGGTGAGGGCCTTACATGCTAATTGCACTTCTTCTCTCTACTGTGGAATATCAGAGCTAATTTTGATTCCAGTAGGAGTCTAGTTGCAGGCTGCTGAGCTGAATTCACTTTGGGCTAATGGTGCACCAGCACTGAGGCTCCCCTGCTACAAGCTGAATTTACTGAGCGTTGTGTTAAGTAGTGGGGGAGCGTGAAGATATATTGTGGAGCAGTTTGCGGGACGGCTGGAGTGCCTTGCGGACAGGCTGGTGGAGCAGTTTGGGGGACGACGGGAGCTGCTGGTGGGACGTGGAGCGGAGCCCTATGGAGCTGCAGGGCAGTCAGATCCTGTAAGGTGCCCCTTACCTCTCCCCCCCCCCCCCGATCTCCACCCAGGTTGGGAGGTAAAGCTCTGCAGATAAACTTTCGAACTCTGGGGCTGCTCTGACCAGGGCAGAGACTTTTGGGTCATTGGACTTTTGGGACTTTGGGTGATTTCGGGTTGCTGGACTCAAGAACCAAAGGGAAAGGACACGACCCAATTTGCTTGGGGTGAGTTTTTGCTCATGGGTTGTGTTATGAATCCTGTTGGTCGTGTTTCCCCAACATAATGCCACATTGTTATTGAAAGGCTTTTTGCCACACTCAGACTCTGTGCTTGTGAGAGGGGAAGTATTGCCTCTTGGAGGCGCCAGCGGGGGTGGTATATATTTGTCCCAGGTCACTGGGTGGGGGCTCAAGCCGGTTTTGCATTGTGTTATTGGAATGGATCCCCTAGATATTGAACCCGGCCCTTGTTGCTGCCAACTCTGACGGGCAGAAGGGTTACATAAGCTTCCTTTTTGTGTTTAAGCTCACCGAAGATTTCTCTTTTAAGCCAAGCTGGTCGCCTGCCATGTTTGCCATTCTTTCTGCACTTTGGGATGGTTTGTTCCTGGGCCCTCAATAAGGCATCTTTAAAATACAGCCAGCTCTCCTGGGCTCCTTTCCCCCTCATATTAGCCTCCCAGGGGATCCTGCCGATCAGTTCCCTGCGGGAGTCACAGTCTGCTTTTCTAAAGTCCAGGGTCTGTGTCCTGCTGCTCTCCTTTCCGCCTGTTGTCAGGATCCTGAACTCGACCATCTCATGGTCACCACTGCCCAGGTTGCCACCCACTTCTACTTCCCCTACCAATTCTTCCCTGTTTGTGACCAGCAGGTCAAGAGGAGCATGGCCCCTAGTTGGTTCCTCCAGCACTTACACCAGGAAGTTGTCCCCAACACTCTCCAAAAACTTCCTGGATTGTCTGGGCACTGCTGTATTGTTCTCCCAGCAGATGTCTGGGTAATTGAAGTCCCCCATGAGAACCAGGGCCTGCGATCTAGTAACTTTTGCGAGCTGCCGGAAGAAAGCCTTGTCTACCTCCTCCCCCTGGTCTGGTGGTCTATAGCAGACGCCCACCATGGCATCACCCTTGCTGCTCTCGCCTCTAAACTTAAACCAAAGACTCTCAGAGGCTTTTCTCCAGTTTCATACTGGAGCTCTGAGCAGTCATACATCCCTTACGTACAGTGCTTCCCCTGCTCCTCGGCCTGCATCTCTCTTGGTCCGCCCCAGCCTCTTCCTCCGGCCGCCCCATAGTTCAGTCTCCCCGCTCACTGAGAGAGACGAGGGCCCCGCCGTCGCCCAGCGGGGTGAAGTGGTGGGTCTCTGAGCTCCCCTTGGCTCTATAAAGCCCTCACCCGAGGAGATGCCCCGGAACGGCACGGTCCAGGGCTCTGTGTCCCATGGGTACAGTGTGGGGGAGCATGACTGGGAGGGTCTGGAGACAGGCCCCAGCCGGGCTGTGACTGGCGGGGCTGCAGCCCTGTCCCTCCCTGGCCCAAAGCAGGGGCTGGCTAGCCGGCTGGATGTGCCCTTAGGAGATGGGCACAGCGAGAATGTGCAGCTCCACAGGGCGCTGCGCTCAGAGGGCCCAGTTCAGCCCAGCTACAACTCGGGGGGGATGGCGCCTGCTTTCCCCAGGGCTGCGTTTAGTTCACAGGCCGTGTGCCCCGTGCCCAGCCGCTGCTGCCATCCCCAGCTCCCAGGAGCTCCCTGGCCACATGCCAGACCCAAAGCAGACGCTGCTGGTCAGTCAGTGCAGGCCATCAGCTCCCTCTTGCTGGGCCCGGCTTAGCACCCAAGACACACGCTGCCTCCCCAGAAAAACTCCCTTGTTGCCTGGATGGGCACCACGCACCCCTGCCCCTGCCCTGCTTTCCCCAGCCTGGCAGCAGGGCAGTCTCTGGCATAGCCAGGGAAACCCGCCGGGGCTGGCACCACGCACACCTGTCTGCAGGTAAATCAGGGCCTTACCCGTATGCCCAAGAAAACAATGGCACCACCCCACCGCCCAGCCCAATCAATCACTGCAGGCCCTTGCCAGCCCATGCTGCCCCCCGGCTGAGTCTGCCAGGGGCTGTCTGACCACAGCAATGACACAGCCGGCTTAGAGCACCGGGGCAGGGCCGGGCCCGGCTGAGCGGCTGGCCAGCTGGAAAGCGCTTGGCTAAGTATCCCTGCCCTTCTCCCCGCCGGGTCTGCTGGCTCTGGGCTTGCGGACACACACGGGCAGCTGGCAAAGAGCCCGTGAGCCGCGGCCACAGCAGCTGCTGGCCAATTCCCACAGCTGGAGCCGGGGAACTGATGCAGGGGCCAGGAAGGCCGGGGGCCCCACGCCAGAGCCCGGAGCACAGTACCAGCCGGCACTTCACAGTGACAGGTGCTGGCTGGGGGCAGGGGCTGTGAGCCTGCTGTTAAAAGGGACAAGGCTGCCCCACCGCGCCTTCAGATACTGGTTGGCACGAGGATCGTTTCTAAGGTGCCCTTCACCATAGTGCCTTGGCAGCTGGGTCGCCCGGTGTTAGCCAGGGTGCTAGACAGCTCATCTCTTTTCCCCTCTGTGACAAAAACACCACGGTCTATAAGGGAGCTAATACTCCCCCCCACACACACACACACCCTCAGGATCCTTCCTCAAACGTGAATGAGCTGTAGGATTAACCCTGTTTCTGCCATGACTGTGTTATGTCTGGGTCATTTCTCTTCTCTTGGGAAAATATCCCCGTGACGATGTCGCAGACCCACTGTGACCACTGGGAGGGGAACCCATGCCCCTGTGCTTTGGGTTCCCAGGGCTGTTTCAAGCTCCTGCAGCCTGACCAGGGCCCAGCCGCTGCTCCAAACCAGGGGTCCCGAGGCATGCTCTCGGGGACCCCCCGGCCGAGTGCTGGAGCCAGCTGGGTGCAGCACTGGCCCTGCAGACTCCCTGGCATTTGAACAGCCCCCCAACCCTCCCTCCAAAAGGTGTGAAACTTCTGGCTAAGTCCCTCGGGGCCAGGCGCTTGCTGAGAGTCTGGGACACACTCCACTTTGTTCAGTCTGTCGTCTTTATGCCCTTGATCATTCGGCACGTGAAGAGCGCAGCGCAGACAAGGCAATCAAACATCCTGAACACAATGTCCCGCCCTACATCACCCTTCTGGGTTCCAGCAGGCAGGGTCCTCTGCCCCCCACCTGCCCTGCCCCTGTGGCAGCCCCCCCACCCCATCTTAATCTGCTGCAAACTGGATCTATCCCGCAGTCCCCACCCCAAGTCCCTTTGTAGACTCCTGCTGGCATCACCTGCTTCTTTCGTTCTGCCTTTTGTTACTTTTCCATTGTTCCCAGCCCTCGCCCCCTTCAGACAGCAGGAGGAAGCATCTTCTCCCAGTCAGGGCAAACTCCTTGTCCCCGGACCTTTCACTCTGACTGGCCGATCAGCTGAGCGCCGATCACGCCCCGGTGTCGCTGGCCCGGCAGAGACCTGACACGGACATGGATCCACTTCTCGTGATGGAGCCTTTTCATGAGACCAGTTCACAGTGTTGGCCACAGCTCCAACGTGGCCTGTGTGACGCAGCAGGGAGGGGGGAGCGTTGACCTGGGAATGTGGCAGGGGAGTTTCACTGGGGATGGGAGACCTGAGAGCCTGTCACCTGAGCCAGGAGGGGGAGGGGGAGGTGACACCTCTGCCCAGGAATGTGAACAGAGGCTGCAGGAGGGAACCTGCTGGGGCGGGTTAGTTTCAGTTTGGGGCTGGGTGGAGGAACGCAGGGAACCCCAGGGCTGGGGTCTGAGCTCCGTGCTCCCCCAGAAGGACTTGACTGAGGGGTCCTGGTTGTACCCACAAGCTCTGTTTGGGACTGTGTTCCTGTTGTCCAATAAACCTTCCATTTTACTGGCTGGCTGAGAGTCACGGTGAATCCCAGGAAGAGGGGTGCAGGGCCCGGACTCCCCCACACTCCGTGACACCCCGGCAGTGGCCCCAGCACATCACGGTGGGCGCTTTCTTTCGGCGTTAGCGACTGGAACCAGCCATTGAGAATCCACGGCCCGAGCTGGGACTGCCAGGGGCACCTGCGGCTAGCGTGGGCAACGCTATGATTGACCTGGGAACCGTGTGCACTTCCCCTCTCGATCCAGCTACCATGATTTACCTGTGGGCAGGTGAGCCGCCCGAGGGCCTGCTCAGGGGTGGGATGTCCCTGCGGAGGGGCGGCTGCACCGTCTCTTCTGTTAGCCCATGACTCTTGGACGCCCCCTCCCTTGCAGGCCAGGTGGTGGTTCACACCTCTGCAATACGAGTGAGCCTGTCCGTGTGGTCGAGAGCCCAAAAGCCGCCAGCTGCGTGCAGAGCCGGGGAGGGGGCTGAGCAATAGCCTGGAGCACCGACAGGAACCGTTCCCCCGAGGGAGAGGGATCACAGCCCGGGGACCAGGCCCTAGCAGGCCAGGCCCTGCTTTGGCAGGACGGCGCCGAGCAGAGTGGGAGAAGTGGTGTCACGCCGGTGTCAACCTGGGTGCGGGCAGCAGGCCCGTTCCTGGTCTGGCGGAGCCTCAGCTGGGGATGCTTGGGGTAGGGGGACACCTTGTGGCAGGCCCTTGTACTGCAGCCAGGAGCAAAGTCCCCCCTTACTGCTGATCTAGGGGAAGGGGTCTGTCTGGGTGTCCTCGGACAGGGCCTGCTTGTGCCCTCAGGCGAGTGCACGGGGCGCCCCCTGACGCCAGGGGCGATTGCTCATGTGGGTCTGAAGCCTGTGGTGCCCGCCCAGACCTACACGATTGTAGTCACCTGCAGCAGGGTCGTGCATTTGCTTTGTGTGTGTGAAGGGATGAGTGCAGAGGCTTAATGCCCTTCTCCTAACGCCAGCTGCAGGCTCTGCTAGAGGCCGGTGTTTTGAGGCAGAGGGACAGGCTTTCTGTTCCCGGCAGTCCCCGTCTGAGCCCTCCAGTCATTGCGTCTGGTGTCTAAATTTGCTTCCCAGCACTCCGAGGGGACTAGACAACCACAGCGTGAGGGGTCAGGGAACGCCAGACCCCAGCGAGGCCGTGTCCCCACGTTCGCTCTCAAAACAGCCCCAGAAATGACACTCAAGGTCAGGTGTAACTGGGGGTGAGGAGGCGGCTCAGTAAAGAGCCTATGGGCAAGTAGCAGCCCAGAGGCAGCCAGCTGCTGGAAAGTGCTACAGGATCAAAGGTTTGCTGCAAGCCCCCACACAGTGCTCTGTGAATGGCCGGAGCATGCAGACCCACAGCTGCGGGGCCCACACCCTTAGGGGAGCAGTTAGCATGGGCTTTCTGGGGGCTTTCATAGCATGCCTGCCATTTCTGTGGTGGTCCTAATGACTATGGTTTCACAGCATGACAGTGGTCATGATTCTGAACCCCCCCCCCGGGGAATTCTGCACCACTGCACAAGGCAGAATTTGTGCAGAAATTAATATTATGTGCACAGAATTCCCCCCTCTCCCTCCAGAAATGGGCTGCAGAGCTGCTGGCCGCCATGAGGGGGCTGCTGGACTTAGCAGAGCCCAGCTCGCAAGTAGAAGACACTGTACGGGGTGTGGTCGGGGAGGGAAGAGGGGAGCTGGAGGATTCCCAGCAGCTACAGTTGCCAGCCCTCCCTGGAGGAAGGAAGCGGTGTGCAGGAAACTCCATGCAAGCCTGGGACCCAGGATCAGGCTGTTTCTCTCTCTGGATCCCTGAGTTTTGGGGGGGCAGGGGGTGTGAGTGTCTGGACTGGGGGGGCGCCGCAGCTAGGCTCTGGGGGGATGGGGTGCAGGTGTCTGGGCTGGAGGTCCCCGCAGCTTGGCCCTGGGAGGGAAGGGACAGAGAAATAGGAACTGGGTTGTCGTAAGGGTTTCTTTAACACTCTACTCCCGGGGGAATTTTTGTGTGTGTCTGTATTGTTACTGACATACTTGCTGACAGGTGTTTTGAAATAAATTACCAAAATAATGGAAACTGTTGTGATTATATAGTGTTATTTTGATAAATAAAATATGCAGAATTTTGCAGAATTATAAAAATCTTGTGTGCAGAATTTTTAATGTTTTGGCGCAGAATTCCCCCAGGAGTAGACTCTGCTCCAGAGTGTCCAACTTTCCACTCTGTCCTGACTTCATTCCCCATTTCAAACTAGGAACCCAACTCTGGGGGCCAGGCATGGGAGTGGGGCTGGACCCGCCTTTCCATAGTCCAGTACCGTGGGATTGTGGTGTTGGCTCCTAGTGGCACCTCCATGGGTCTGTTTCTTCTCCCCACACTTGCAGACGTCACCAGCAGCCTCCAAAGCAAACACCACCGGGGCAACAGGAGTCACTCCAGCCACTGCACTGATGCATTCACAGACTGAGCCTCGGCGTTAAAGTAACTCTCCAGTTTATTGAACGTGCCAGCACCACTCATGCACCCCACATCCTGCCCCCACACATGTTTACTGAGCCCCGTGCAATTCAGTGGAGGGGCCGGTCTGCCCTTCGGCTGTTTCATCATCCTCCTTGCTGCGCTAGCATCCTGCCACGTGGCCAGTGCTCTTATAACTGCAGGGAGGAAGCCCGAGCTGCCACCCTGAATCCCAGGGCTTCCCAACCCTGCTACTGATCATGCAGCAGGGAGCCCCCCAGCCCAGCAGGGCTCAGAGCGAGCCATTCATACCACCAGCCAAAGCCGCAGGAGGGGTCAGCGTTTACTAGATGCGACTGTGTCTGGGGGAGAGCAGTGAAGCCATGCCACATGCAGCCAAGTGCCAGAGACAAGGGGGCTACTGAAATCCCAGCAGGGCCCACTGAGCCCTAGAACCAAACCACCAGCCTCCAGCACAGCCCAGGTCATTCCAGATGCTCTCGTCTCATTATGCGACTGACGGGCCCAACTCCCCACGTCCTCCCGGTCCCTTCCAACCCCGCCACGCCTGTCTGCCCCGAGCAGCCGCTGTGTGAGCCCCTCGCTTCCACCCCACCCGCTGGGGGCTCAACTGCTGCCAGTCTGCTGCAGCAAAACCAGGGACTGGACCCGACCCAAGGACTTTCAGACAAACAGACCCACCTAGCCTGGTATCCTGCCCCCCCACCTCAGCCCTGCTGCCCTGGATCAGAGCAATGGACCCATCTAGAGTGACCAGACGTCCCGATTTTATTGAGACAGTCCCAATTTTGGGGTCTTTTTCTTATATAGGCTCCTATTACCCCCCACCCCCGTCCCGATTTTTCACATTTGCTGTCTGGTCACCCTAGGCCCATCTAGCCTGGTATCCCTCCCTCTCCCCTCCCCCACTGCCCTGGGTCAGAATAATGGGCCCATCTACCTCAGTATCTTCCTCCCTATTTTCACACTGCCCTAAATGAGACCAGGGGCCCATCTAGCCTGGTCTCCCGCCTCTGACGGTGCCCCGAACCAGCTGCTTCAGAGGCAGGCAAGACTCCTCTGACAGGCACTAATCTTCCCCCAGGGGCAAGAGGGGGGATTTCCTCCTGAGCCCAGGGCCTGGCTCATGCGCTGAGGGGTGAGGGTTGGCGTTTGAGCCAGACTCTCCCGGCAGCCCACAGCAGACAGAGGGGCTGGGCTAGAGAGATGCTGGGCCTGGGGCCTCCGGTGACCCGCAGCCCAATGACCCCGTCGGCAAGCTGCCCCTTCCCCACCCCCCCTCCAGATGCTGCCCGGTGAGAACCTCACCCTCCGGGCATGGCTGGCATTGCCAGTGGGGCCCTGGCTCGGCCTAATTGCTTTCCTGACTCAGAGGGCATGAGGGTGAGGTCAGGAGGGCCCATCCCTTACGGGCTCCAGCCACCTACTCAGAAACCCCCCTCTCCCCCGAAAGGGCCACGGAGCAAAGAGGGGGTCCCTCGGAGTGGAACCCAAAGGCAAACCCACCCCCCTCGTGCACACCGCCCCCCGCCCCCCACCTGGCACGCCCCGGCGGGCTCTAATGGTAGTGGTTATTCATGGTGTTGAGGTGGGAGGCAGCCATGGCGCTGAAGGGGGCGGAGGGCTGCAGGCCGGGGCCGGGGTAGAGGGTGGGGGCGGACCCCGGCCAGTAGGAGAAGCTGGTGGGCGTCACCCCCGAGGCCATGAGGTTGAGTTTGGAGATGCCCGAGAAGGGCAGGGGCGCCAGGTTGCCCTGGAGCTTGTAGAGGGCGTGGTCGGGGGCGGCGGGCTGGCAGACCTGGGCCAGGCCCTGGAAGTCGAACTTGTAGGCGTAGCGCTTGCCGTGCACCTTGCTCATGATGCTCTTGTCGTAGTAATAGCGCAGGGCCCGGCTCAGCTTGTCGTAGTTCATGTTGGGCTTGCTCTTGCGCTCGCCCCAGCGCCGGGCCACCTCGTCCGGGTCGACCAGCTTGAACTCCCCGTTGGCGCCCTCCCAGGCGATGCAGCTCAGGTTGGCGCGGTCCGACAGGAGCTCCAGGAGGAACTGCCACAGCTGGATCTGCCCGCTGCCTGCAGGGCCAAGCGGCAGGCGGTTAGCGTGACTGCCCCCGGCGTGGGGGGGGCCGGGGCAGACGGACATGGGTCACCGCGGGGCTCTGCCCAGCCCTGGCTCTTCACCCTGCCCCTCCACAGCCCCCGGGGCTCGCGTCCCTCCCTGGCGATTGCCCTGAGCCAGGCTCTCAGGGTCGGGCCCCTAGGTCAGGAGCTGTAGATGCGCTATGGACACATGGGGCCCTGAGCGGGAGCCCCCCGGCACCACACTGATCACCCATTTCCACAGCGCAGCTGGGGGCAGGGGCTGGCACTGGACAAGTCTCCCCCCGCCCCCCCCCGAACGTCCGGAGAGCTGCCCCGAGAGCAGCGCGTTGGTGGGGACGCCCCGGCCGTGCCCAGCCCAGGAGTTACGGGCACGGGCTTCGACAGTGATCGCCCATGTGCCCGAAAAGCCCCAGAGCCACTGCTCCCTGGTGCTGCCCTCTGGGGAGTCCTGGGGAGGGAGGTGACCCGCCTTGCCTGCCCCAAGTCACTGCACCCCGTAACTGGCAGCGGGGCCAGTGCCCTGGGCTGGGGAGCAGCCAGCCCTGCGTGGACAGGTCCCAGAGAAACACGTCCAGCCCATCCCCAGCAGTGGGCTGCCCCCAAGTGGAGCGAAACCAGCAATATTATTATTGAGAGACACGGCAGGGGAGGTGATCTCTTTTGTTGGACCAGCTTGTGATGGGGATGTGATGTGGTCGAGCCCCAGGGAGCCCTTAATGCAGGTGGAACAGAGTGCTCAGTGCATGTAGTTAGCACATGGTGTAAGGGCCCATTGAATTGTCTCATTAGACTTGGTAAGGCAACCCCCATCTTTTCATGTACTATGTATATAGATCTTCCTACTGTATTTTCCACTCCATGCATCTGAGGAAGTGGGTTTTAGCCCACGAAAGCTTATGCCCAAACAATTTGTTAGTCTCTAAGGTGCCACAAGGACTCCCTGTTGTTTTTGCTGATACAGACTAACAGAGCTGCCCCCCCCAGAAACCATTCAAGGGGCAGGGGCTGGTTAAGATCTGTGCAGTCAAAAAGGCGGGGGGGGGCTACTGGGTGACAGATGTTGTAATGAGCCATAAACCCAGGGTCTCTAGCAGGCCGAGCAGAGTTACGAACTGAAGCTCCCCCGCTCTGTCTTTTCAAAGTGTTGTACAGGTTCCCTTTGAGGACCAGGACAGACCGGGGCTCCGACATGGAGTGATCACGGTCGTGTTCACCCGCGGGTGACAGAGCGGTTTTGTCTTTGATCATTTTCCTGTGTGAGTTCATTCCAGAGCGCAGGGACTGTCTGGTTTCACCCACGTCACAGTTCGGGGGGCTCTGGCTGAGACACACCACGTGCTGTGAGGGGCGTGTGCGGGACCCATGGATCTTGAAAGGTGTGTTATGCCGGGTGCTGATCATTGTGGCAGCGGAGAGACGAAAAAGACTGAAACACTCTGTCACTCGCAGGTGAACACTTTTCACAGTGCGATCACCCCGTGTCTGGACAGAGACTCTGGATTTATGGCTTATTACAACAGCCCGTAGCCCCCTCTGCTTGTCCTGTGACTGCAGAGGTGTTAACCAGCCCCTCCGCCTTGAATGGGCCCTTACGACATGGGCACGAAACACTCTCTTCCTTTGTGTCTAGCTGGGACGCTGGGAGAGCCTTTCCCAGCCCTGAGAGGGCCCTGTGCGTGCGGCCGGAAAGCTCGTCTCTGTCCCCACCAGGAGTGGGTCCAATGGCAGACCTCACCTCCCCGGCTGTGTCTCTCCGACACCCTGGGGCCGACGGGGCTGCAACAATGCTGCAGACAACAAATATTATTAACATTTCTATGGTGGCCCCAGCCGCACGCCCGGCCCCCGGTCAGTGCTGGACGAACACGTAGTGCAAGACAGTCCCTGCCCCCAGCGCCTGCAAATAACTCAGCAACAAGAGGTGCTGGGGGGCGGGGGGGGGCAGGAGGTCAAACACCGCAGGAGAAACAGAGCCACGTACATCAACAAAACGGCCCCTGTAACATCCCTCTGCGTGTGTGTGCGTGAGTGTAACATAACTGTGTGTGCCTATGTGTGTGTGTAACCTGCCCGTGTGGTGCTGTGTGTGTAACATGCCCATGTGAGTTTAACATACCCATGTGGTGCTCTGTGTGTGTGTAACATACCCACGTGTGCCCATGCGTGTGCATGTAACATGCCCGTGTGTGCCCGTGTGCGTGTAACATACCCACGTGGTGCTGTGTGCGAGCACTGGGCACCCGGGTGTCCCTGTTTCTGTGTGCGCCTCTCCCTCGGAGACTGCGGCTCCTACCACAGCAAGTCCCCACCAGGCCAATGACCCGGGATGCTGGAGATCGCAGGAGACAGAGCCTCCCGGGAGCGGGGCCTCACCCGGGGGCTCCCACACATTTTACTTGGGAGACCCTCCAACCACATTTCGCCTTTTTGTGGCCCCCACTCAGGGTTCTAGCTGGGGGGAGGCCAGCATCCTCCTCCTCGCCGTGCCAAGGCAACGCCCTCTGCCCCAGCACCACCCCCCGAATGCTGGCCCAGCGCCAAGGGCAGGCACTGGGGGCCTGGAGAGCGAGTGTGCCCCTCACTCACCCCGCAGCGGTGGCTCTATCCCGGGGCTAGGCCCAGCTCCCCGCTCCAGGCCTTGCGTCCTGGTGTAAACCTGAGAGGAGCCGGGCCCAGCCCTGCACGACAGCAGCTGCCACTTTGGGGTGAGTGCAGGGGGGTTCACTCTCCGACATCCCCCCTCCCCCCAGGGCTTCCCCTCTGCACTGGGCCTGCGACCCATCTGGAGCCTTCAGCGAGCCACCGCTTGGGAAACTCTGGCCTAGACGGTGGAACTCCCTGCCACAAGACAGAAGAGACCCCAGGCTTCAAAGTGAATACCTATCTCCTCTCTGTGACTTAGCTTCCCCTCAGTCAGCTCTTCACACAGAGACAACTAGCATACCCCCCGCCACACAGCCACCCCCGATGTCCCCAGAAACCGAACTACCTGTAAGCTAATCACATCTTTCCTCCTGCAGGCAGGGAAGGACGAGAGAGAGAGAGACGGTGATTGTTATTTCTACCCGAAACACTCGGGAGGGGTCAGGCACTGCCAGGCGGCAACAGACAGACAGAAGCTAAACTCCAGTGGAATTCAATGGGGATCTTCTCTGAGTTGGGACTGAGCAAAAGTGATAAAGGGTCTGAGGACTGGGCATGTGTGTTTGTGTGTGTCTGTGTGTGTGTGTGTGCGAGTGTGTGTGAGAGAGAGACAGAGAGAGACAGAGAGATGGATGTGTGTGTCTGTGTGCATGTGATGGGTGTGTGTGCATGCGCGTGATGGACGTGTGTGTGTGTGTGTGTGGGTCTGTGTGATGGATGTGTTCATATGCACGTGATGTTTTATGAGAGAGATGGATGTGAGTGACTGTAGTGTGTGATGGTATGTATGTGTGCCTGTGATGTGTGTGTGTGTGTATGTTATGGATGTGTGTGTGAGACGATCTGCGTGTGTGTGAAAGATGAATGTGTCTGTGTGTGTGATGGATGTGTATGTGTGCATGTGACTTGTGTTGGTGTGTGATGGTTGTGTGCATGTGATGTGTGCGTGTGATGGACGTGTGTGTGTGAGAGAGAGAGAGAGATGTGTGTGCATGTGATGTGTGTGATGGATGTGTGTGTGTGAGATGTGTGTGTGTGTGATGGATGTGTGTGAGGGGTGTGTGCATGTGACGTGTGTGTGTGATGGATGTGTGTGTGTGTCTGCATGCAGGAGTTGTGTGTGTGTGTGATGGATGTGTGCAAGGGGTGTGTGTGTGTGCATGTGATGTGTGTGATGGATGTGTGCAAGATGGATGTGTGCAAGGGGTGTGTGTGTCTGCATGCATGAGTTGTGTGTGTGTGATGGATGTGTGCGAGGGGTTTGTGCGTGTGTGGGGGGGTGCATGTGATGTCTAGGGCACCCAGCTGGGTGGCCGCCCAGTGCATACGCGTGTCTCGCTGTGGGAGCTGGGTTTGAAAGCGTCTCCTCAGGGAACTGCCAATGGCTCCGCGTGTCAGTCTCCCGTTACTGGCAACACCTGCAGGCCGGGAGCCTGGGTTCGACTGGAGAGGCCCCCGGCTGCCTGGAGAGCTTTGCACTCAGCTCCTTGGGCAGGCACCCCGATAGTCAACCCTCCATGGCTAGCAAGCAGAGCCAGCTGAGGAGCGAGTGACCCAGCTCCGAAAAGAACCCGCCAGCCCCCTGAGACAGGTCCCTGTCCCCTATCCTGCCACCAGGCTGCCAGCCCGCTAGCCACCATGCTTCAGCCCCACGGCGGAGCACTGGCTCACGCAGACCCAAAGCAGACAGCTGGGCATAGGCACCTGCCTTCAGCAGCCATGAGCCAAGGCAATTGGTGAGGGAGGAATCCCCTTCTCGTGGCGGGCAGGAGCCAGGAGCCGGAGTGGGAGTGGGAGTGGGGTGCAGAAAGGCCAGTGCAGTTCAGCCTCCCAGCCCCAGGGATCCCCCCCAGTCCCACACACTGACCCCTCATTGGAGCCTGCTCACCGCTGCACCCAGAACCCCTGCACACCCCAGCTTGGAGGGTCCCCCCCAGTTTACTGAAGTTGGTGGGACAATACGCAGCCATCCCACCAGCAGAGATCCCTGGGCCCTGCAGAGGGGGCTCCGTGGGATTTGGGGTGCAGAGAAGGTGCCACCTGTCAGGGCTGGTCTAGGTTTACTTGGTCCTGCCCAGCGCAGGGGGCTGGACTAGATGACCTCTCCGGACGCCTTCTGACCACTGCATTCTGTGTCACTGGTCCCCATCCCCCTCCTCACAGGAAAGGCGCGGCCTCCATGCAGAGGGCCCCTCCAGGGCACAGAGCTCAGCCAGACCAGCGACCCCCAGGCCACGCTGCATGGACTCATGGGGCCATATTGACCCCTGGGGACATCTGCACTGAAGCCAAGGCTATTACACCAGGGAGGAACTTGGTCTCTGAGTTCTTGCTGGATCAGGTGTTGGCACGAGGCTGGAGCAGACGGCCGGCCCGGCCTCCCATCCCATTCGGTGGCTAACATGGGACACAGTCAGAGGAAGTGGTAACCCTCTCCCAACCCCCCCAAAATGCACCTCCCTGGGCAATACGATCCCACGGGGCCTGACTCCCACCCTGCGGGGGCATGCGGCCTGATGGCACTCCAGCAACACCCAAGGACCAGCTGCAGCAGGGGGGAGGGGATGCGCTGGAGCACATGGGTGTTAGGGATGGAAAACATCCTATCAGACCCTCCAGGCCAGCTCCTGGGGCCAGGGCGGGAGGGATGCACTGTACAGCTTTGCCCAGGCCCACGTGAAACAATCCCAAGCGAGGGAGCCCTCACACCTTCCCGGGGCCCGGCTCCCAGCCAGCTCCCTCTGCTTGCCAGGGGGCTTGTCCAGAGCTGGGCGTGGTGAGCGGAGATTGCTTAGGTGCCAAACTCCAAGCATCGTAATGCTACCCCGTCCTGCTGGCCTGTCTCGTTCACAAGCATTGGAATAGGGGTGGCATTGTTGGAGGGGGTGGGGGGGTTGAGGGCAGAGGCGCCGACTCTGTGGGTGCTCCGGGCTCAAGCACCCGCAGATCAAAACAGGGGGTCCTCAGAACCCACCAACCACAGCTGTTTGGTGGGGGTGCCAATCAGCTGTTTGGTGGCTGGCAGGAGGCGCTTGGGGGAGGGCAGAGAGCAGCGAGGGGCCTCGGGGAGGGGGCAGAGTGGAGGCAGAACGAAGGTGGGGCCTTGGGAGAAGGGGCAGAGTGGGACCGGGGCCTCAGGGCAGAGCGAGGGTGGAGTACCCACCAGGGACAATAAAAGGCAGCAGGGTTAAATACGCCGGGTTCACCTGCTGTGGGTTATGCTCAGTGCTACAGCTGTGCGCAAGGGTTATTTGTGGTGTGAATTTAAATCCTGTTAAGGGAAGCTCAGGTGTCTGGAGAGGCAAAAATTGGCCAGATTGTGAGCTGCCTGCCCTCTCTCTTCCTTGTCCATGCAGCGCCTAGCACATGAGCCCCTGATCTCTGACTGCGTTTAAGGCCAGAAGGGACCCGCTATTAGATCTTCTCGTCTGACCACCTGTGTGGCACAGGCCAGTGAATTTCACCTCGGTACCTCCGTAGTGCGTGTGCCAAAGCAGACGCTGAACAGCGTCAGGCCTGGTGCTGATCTCGCTAGAGACCCCACATCCCGTGGTGGTTCCCCATGGACATCAGCCAGTTCCTGGTGCATGTAACATGTGTTCCCGCGATATCACATAGGGCAAGCGCCTTACCAAAGTCCGTGTGTGGTCCAGGTATGCAGTTACCTCTGTGAGCCAAACTTGCTATCTCAGCAAAGTCTGAAATCAGGTTTGTTTGACAAGACCTATGTTGGCCTCATTCATTATATTCCTGTCCTTTATTCCTTTATCAGCTGAACCCTGTGGGAGTTTTTCCATTATTCTGCCCGGTACTGATGTCAGACTAACTAACCTATGGTTACCTGGATCATCCCACTTGCCCTTTTCAAATATTGGCACAACTTCCTGTCTTCTGGTATTTCCCTTATATTCCAAAATTTATTAAAAATTAAGATGAGCGGGCCATAAATCTCCTTAGCCAATTCTTTTAAGACTCTTGCTACCTGCAAGTTATCTGGTCCTGCTGATTTAAAACTATTTAGCCCTAGTAGATGTTGTTTAACATCCTCCTGAGTTACTAATGGACTGGAAAGTACTTAATCTTCCTCATGTGATACAAGTACATCAGCCTGCTTCTTTCCAAATATAGAACATAAATATTTATTGAACACTTCTACCTTTTCTGCATCATTAACAATTTCACCATCTCTATCTAGCAACGAGCCTGTGCCATTACTAGTATTTCTTTTGTTCATAATATACTTTAAAAACTCCTTCTTAATTTCCTGCCAGCCATGGATTTTTTCCCTGATATCTTCGGCTTCCTTTATCAATTTTCTACACTTCACTACTTCTAATTTATATCGATTGCAACCTATTTCCTCTTTTCCCCATTTGCTAGGTATGGCTTTTTTTTATTTCCAGCTGCTACCTTCACCTCACTACTGAACCAGGATGGGCTTTAAGTCAAAGTTGTCCTTTCGCAATTGTGGAACCATGGCTTTTTGGCCACCAAGTAAACTCTTCTTAAAGAGCTACCAATTTTCACAGATGTTCTTCTCTCTAAAATTTTCCTACTGGTCAATTTCACTAATTTTTTCCTCAGCTTTGAGAATCAGCCCTTTTGAAGCAGCAGGAATTTCTGTGACTGGTTGGGATTGTCCTCTGCTTTCCCCCACTGGTTTCCTAAGAGTCAGGGTACCACTAATAAGAGTGCGGATGATGTTTTCCCTTTCTCAATTTCATCCCATAACTCCCAGTTCAACCCCCAATGTCCTAAATAACGCCCCCCCCATCCTCAGGGTTCACACCCCCCAACTACTTGCAGACAGCGACCCCTTAGTCAAGCCCAAGCCAGGTCCTGTGATGCTGCTCTGAGTTTGTCAATAGCTCCCTGGTAAGGCGCTGCCCAGAGCAGGATGTGGTGCGACCTGCCCAGCCGTGTCAGCAGCACTTGGGGCCTGGGGCAGAGCAAACCATGCCAGCCCGTGTTTTCAGAGCATGGGGGGGGGGGGGGGGGGCTTGCTCTGAGCGTTCAGAATGTCGGAAGGCCCAGGAGCCTCGTCCGTGCTCCCTGGTGTCTGCCTGTCTGGGGTTAGCACTGGGGGCGCTGCCTGGGAATGTAACCCCTGCTGTGCCCCAGGTCTGGAGAGAGGCGGCTCCCGGGTGCGATGGTTCTGGGCTTGCAGTCACGCACTCTGCTGGGAATGGCATACCTGATACTAGAATGACAGGGTCAGCTGGAGGGCTGGCTCCTCTTAAACCCTAACATTGGGAAGAGGGGGTGACATGGCACAGGCATGGCCAGAGTGGATCAGACCCGGGGTCCACCAGCCCAGTGTCCTGTCACCCACAGGATACCCTGGTTATTTTTTGTAATATTTACTGTAACCGCTCTGGAGAGTCCTGCTCTCCTATGAATCACCCTTACAAACAATCCTGCTAAGCCTTCCGCTGCACGGATATCCTGTGGCAGGGAGTTCCACGGGCTAAGTGCGCGTTGTGTGAACAGCTTTCCTGGGCTCTGCTTTGAATTTGCCCCCTTTCAGTGAATGGCCCGTTGTCCTGGTGTCACAAGACGGGGTGAAAAGAACTTCCTGGTCTAGCCGGATCCTGAGTCTGTATGTATCTGTCACGTCCCCCTGGTCCTGTCCTCACGGAAGCCAGTCCCGGTGCGTCCCCTCTCGCTCCCTAGCAGATCGGTTCAATCCGGCTGCCCGCGCACCCCTGGGAGCACCCCTTCCTCCCGGGTATGAGGGGCTGAGCCGCCCCACAGAGCCGGCCAGGCTGAAAGGTCCCCTCCGCCTCCAGCCCCTGCGCTCCTGGCACGTCGCCTCCCCGCCTGCAGCTCCTGCCAGCAGCCGCCGGCCCCCCCACCCCTTCCATAACCCGGCTCTTCCGCCGCTTGCCCTCGGTCCTCTCCCGCTCTCCCCGGAGCTCGGTTTGCATGAACGAGGCTCTGGCTCTGCCCGCCTGGTGCTGCAGATCCGGGCCGAGGGAATGCAGGGGGCAGGGGTCCTGGGTTCTCGGGGAACCGCACCCCAAAGCCGCGGGCGGGGGAGGCTGCGGCTCCGGGCTGCGTTCAGACGGGCGCGGCAGCCCCCGCTGTGCACAGTCAGACGAGCGCTCCTCCTGGAAGGCGCTCGCCCAAGGCAGCTCCCGTTCACACCAGCCCCGCTCAGCCACGGGGAAAGCGAGGCACGGGGGGTGTGGGAGATGCAGACAGCCCCACCCTGGCCACTGCAGCTCCCTCGAAAGGGCGTCCCTGAGCTCTTCCCCCAGATCATTGTGCGGGGGCCGGGAGATCTTTCAAACCTGCCCCGGGGGCTGGCGGCTGGGAGCTGCCTGGCCAGTGGGTTCCTCACAGGAACCGCTGGGTTCATAATTCTCGGCGGGTGCCTGGCTGGGCCCGTAGACGGGGGCAGGGAACGCGGGTAACAGGGAACCTGGCCGGCAGAAAGCGCTGGTGCGGGTCAGGCCGGTGTTTTCATGGGGCGTTTGCTGGGCACAGTAGCGGAGAGTGTCTCCTCTGTGCCCGACACACCCAGGTTAGGTGCCAGCTGCGTCTTTGCTTGACCGGCCCCCAGAGTCTTGGGCAAATCCCCCACCCAACTCGAGAGCCGGCTGCCCCTGGCATCCAGCCTGCTGCCCTCCCCCCCCCCAGCACGGTCTCTCCGGGCGCTACGGCCTCTGTTCTCAAACCCCGCACTGCCACACCCTGATCGGTCCCTACGCTTCAATAGCGCCCGATTTCATCGCGTGCCACGAATCGCTGTTCGGACACTGGGGCTAAAGGGAACAAACCCAGACAACCGGGTATTAATCGGGACAGAATAGCCGGGCTCATCCGGGGGGTTGTTACTCCGGGGTTGTCGGGTTTCGGTTGTTCTGTCCACACCCCGTTTACATTGATCCTTGCTGGCGGCGGTGTATTAAAAATAGCCAATAGGTCCAAGGAAACGAGGTTAAACCGTTATGAGACCATTTCAGGGGCGCAGAGACTGTCCCGTCCCCCGCACACAGGAATGGATCCGTGCCGGGTAACGCGGTGTCGGGGATAGAGACCGGGACAGGTTTGCTATTTGATCATTTCGTTTCTTGAACTTTGCGTCTTTGTATTTGATACCCTCGTTTCCCCTCGAGTTCCGCTTGACGTTCGGATCCAAGGACCCACAAACCAGAATTTAATCCCCGGTGAATGCACAGGCTGGAAATAGTCGAGAGCTGGGTGTGAATGGCCGGATCCGGAGCAGATGGATGGCCAGGGCTCCCGTTTACAAGGGACAGTGTTTTAAAGGGAGCGAGACAGACGAGAGTCTGTCCGAGGGGCAGATTTATAGGTGGGCGGGTTTGGGGGGTTTTCTTAGGGCTCGGTTTTGTTTTAAATCTACCTCTTGACCCGAACATTTCGCGGTGTTTGTTACATTGGGCCGCTCGTTCTGCCGGATTCCTGCGATTGTGTTTATTAACAAACCGCAGCGCGGCGATCACTGGGACTCGAGCTAACGGGTCAATCGGGCCCGCCTGGCACAAGCTGCTGCGCATGTGGCCTCCAGCCTCTCCCCAAATCCCCCCATCGAAAGTTTATCCCGCATCGAATTTGCAAATGATCAAATCGAAATTCTCCTCTGGAAAGCCCGAGGGCAGGTTTCCGCGCCAGGGTCAGACTCCGCGTTAAGCGCACGAGAGTTCGCGGCCAATTCGGATTCCAGTGGGGCCAGCCCCTTGGGCTACCCTCCCCACAGCTGAGGCGGTGGGATTTGGGGGTGCAGGGTGGGGGGGAAGTTTCCCTTCGTTGTTTCCAATAATCCGTCGGGGTTTGGCAGAAGCTGGGCGCTGGGTCGGAAGGAAAACGTTGGTTTCGGGGGGAAAGACGAATTACCACCGCCCCGCGCCCCCGAAAACAAAGCCGGGTCTCCCAGCTGATGGGGAGCCCGAATCGCTGGGTCCCGTCCCCGAACGCGGCGCTCCGATGCCGCGGAGCTAAATTCCGGGGGTTGAAAAGCGTCCATCCCACCCGGGGAATTTCACCGTGCGCGGGAGAGGGGATCCCCCTGCCTGCTGCCCCTCTTCCCCCGAAGGGCTGGGTCGCTCTTGTGTCTCCCTCGTATTTCCAGCCTGGCCTCAGTGCTGGGGCGGGGGGCGAATACCCCTGTCCCGGCCCCGGCAAGGTTCCTAAGCCTCCGCCGGAGTCGAACCACGCGGCGCGTCCCGGCGGCCCGGCAGGCGGAGGCTGCGCTGCGAAGCGCCGTGTGAAAGCTCGGGGTTGACTCCCGGAGAGGTGCGCGCGGAGGGGCCCGGCGGGAAGGACAGACGCCGCCCTTACCTTTCTGCACGCCGGGGCTGAGCGAGCCCCACGCCGGGCTCTTCCCCTCCTTGAACAGAGTCTCCCCGACTGGATCTGGAGCGGAGACAGAGACGCGTTAGCACGGGGCCAAGTCCCAACCCGCTCCGGAGTCTCTTTGCCTCTCCCCAGCGCCCGCTGGGCGGCTTTTAAAGCGCTGCCCGGTCCCCAGCCCCCTGCGCGCCGCTGGCCGCTTCCCCCCCGCCGGGGCTATGAAGCCAGGAAACGCGTCCAGGAAAAAGGAAATCCGATTTCCGAGCTAGCCCGGGGCGCTTTAAATAGGGACAAAAAGCCCGCCGCCCGGGCCGGAGCGGCGGGGACGGGGAGAGGAAGGGAGAAAGCAGGGGGCGGCAGACGATGGAGTGCCAAGGAGCCGGGCTGCCGGCGCGGGGAGCCAGGGGCTTGGCGAGGAGCGGGCGGGGAGCCCTGGGAGCCCCTCGCCGTGCCCTCGGGCCGGCTCCCCGCAGGGGCGGGGCGGGCCGGTACCTGGCAGGTACATGTTGAGCAGCAGCGGCGGAGCTGCGGCGCCGCGGCTCATGGCAGCTCTGGGGGCGGCCCGCGGGCTGCATGGTTTATTATTCCGGCCCCGCTGATTGCCGCGATTGTCGCGCTCGCTCCGGGCGCCGCCGACGGGGGGAAGCTGGCAGCGGGACCCGGGGCGCGGGGGGGAGGGGGGGCAGTTTCCAGGCAACTTGCGAGGGGCGCGGGGCCCGGCCGCAGCAATTTCCGCTGCAGAGCGCGCGCTGTAATTACAGCCGCGATCCCGCTCCGGCCCCCGCCCCCCCTATCGGGCCCGCATCAGCCGCGCCCCCGGGCCCCCGCGCCGGGCGGGCGGCGCGTTTCCATGGAGCCGGGCGCGGGCGCCGCCTGCGTTTTCCGCCTCCTTAACTCTGGGCAAACAGCCGCCCGCGGGCCAGCTGCGAGCCCGGGAGCTGCGGGGGGGGCGCACGGCCCGGGCCCCGCCGCCTCCCCCCGCTCCCGGGCCTCCCCCCGGAGCGACCGCCCCCGCGCCCCGCAGACACCCCGGCGCCCCCCGGCCGGGGGCTGCCCCCGCCCTGTCACACTCACCCCGCCTGTCACACTCATCACAGCCCTTTCACACTCACCCCGTCACACTCACCCCGCCCTGTCACACTCACCTCTGCCCTCTCACACTCACCCCGCCTGTCACACTCACCCCCGCCTGTCACACTCATCACAGCCCTTTCACACTCACCCCGTCACACTCACCCCGCCCTGTCACACTCACCTCTGCCCTCTCACACTCACCCCACCTGTCACACTCACCTCCGCCCTCTCACACTCACCCCGCCTGTCACACTCACCCCCGCCTGTCACACTCATCACAGCCCTTTCACACTCACCCCGTCACACTCACCCCCGCCCTGTCACACTCACCTCCGCCCTGTCACACTCATCACAGCCCTTTCACACTCACCCCCGCCCTGTCACACTCACCCCCGCCCTCTCACACTCATCCCGCCTGTCACACTCACCCCATCACACTCACCCCGTCACACTCACCCCCGCCCTGTCACACTCATCACAGCCCTTACACACTCACCCCATCACACTCACCCCCGCCCTGTCACACTCATCACAGCCCTATCACACTCACCTCCGCCCTCTCACACTCACTCCACCCTGTCACACTCACCCCCACCCTCTCACACTCACCTCTGCCCTCTCACACTCACCTCCGCCCTGTCACACTCACCCCCATCACACTCACCTCTGCCCTGTCACACTCATCACAGCTCTGTCACACTCACCTCCACCCTCTCACACTCACCCCCACCCTGTCACACTCACCCCGCCTGTCACACTCACTCTGCCCTGTCACACTGACTACAGCCCTGTCACACTCATCCCCTCCTGTCACACTCACCTGACTTGGCACACTCACCTCCGCCTGTCACACTCACCTCTGCCCTGGTACACTCACCCCCACCCTGTCACACTCACCCCGCCTGTCACACTCACTCTGCCCTGTCACATTCACCTCTGCCCTGTCACACTGACCACAGCCTTGTCACACTTATCCCCTCCTGTCACACTCACCCTGCCCTGTCACACTCACCCACCCTGTCACACTCATCACAGCCCTTCACACTCATCCCATCCGTCACACTCACCCCGCCTGTCACACTCACCTCCACCCTGGTACACTCACGCCCACCCTGTCACACTCACCTCCGCCCTGTCACACTCACCTCTGCCCTGTCACACTGACCCCCACCTGTCACGCTCACCTCTGCCCTGTCACTCTCACTTCTGCCCTGGTACACTCATCCCCATCTATCACACTCACCCAGCCTGTCACACTCACCCCCACCTGTCACACCCACATCTTCCCTGTCACAGTCCCCCCTCCTGTCCTGTGACACTGATCCCTTCCCTGTCACACTCCCACCCCATTACACTCACCTCACCCTCTCCCCACCTTGTCACACTCACTCCTGCCCTGTAACACTCCCCCCATTTGTCACATCCACAACCTTCCTGTCACACTCACCCCACCATCACACCCACGTCCTCCCTGTCACACTCACCCCACCTGTCACACTCAGCTACTCCCTGTTACACTCACCCCAATGTGTCACATTACCTCCTCCCTGTCACACTCACTGTACCCTGTCACACTTGCCTTCTCATATTCAACATCCCACCATGTCACACTTGTCCCCTCCCCATTTCTATCTCCTCTCATCATCACACTCATCCCTTCTGTAACAAAGTGGGACTCAGAGTAACAGCCGTGTTAGTCTGTACTCCTTTTCTTTTTGCGAAAGTGGGACTGTTCTTAATGTTTCCTCTGAATAGTGTGGGGGTGCCTCAGTTTCCCGTAGGCAGTTCTTAAGTATCTAGGGGGTGGGATAAGGGTGTATGATCCTTGCAGAGCCCTAGAGGTCAGGTGTGTGCAGGGGTCTGGACACAGAGAATGGCCGACACCCTGTTTCCTGGCAGCTGATGGCCTGGGCCCTTCCCCCCTACAAGGTGAGAGCTAAAGGGTTGGAGAACAAAGGAATCAGGTGACCTCCTGGCCTGGGAAAGGGACAAAGCCCAGGGGAGGAGGGGCTGGAGAGAGTTTCAGTTTGGGGCTGGCTGGGACATGGAGTGAAGTGCAGACGGGGTTGTCTGGCTCACTGCCCCCCAAAATGGACCCAGCTGAGGGGTCTGGTTCTCTGCACCTACAAGCTCTGTGTTAGACCATGTTCCTGTCAGCTAATAAACCTTCTGTTTTCCCGGCTGGCTGAGAGTCTCGTCTGACTGCGGAGTTGGGGGGCAGGACCCTCTGGCTTCCCCAGGAGCCCCGCCTGAGCAGACTCGCTGTGGGAAGCGCACGGAGGGGCAGAGGATGCTGAATGCTCCAAGGTCAGACCCAGGAAGGTGGAAGCTGTGTGAGCTGTGTGTCCTGAAGACAGGCTGCTCCCAGAGAGGAGATTTCCCCAGAGTCCTGCCTGGCTTCATGGGGAGCAGTTCCAGAGCATCGCCCAGGGACTCTGTGACAACTGGTGGCAGAGGTGGGATGTATTGCACCCCGTGGATGGCACTTCCTGCAGTAAGTGACTGGGGAGCAGTAAAAAGAAGGGGGATTGATGAGGACCAGGCTTGCTGAAGGCTCAGAGAGGAGCGGTTTCGCGGGGCGGTTAACCCCTGGGAGAGTGTGACCAGCGAGAAGGACTGTGCAGTAATGGGGTCCCCCTGGGGACTGCGGGGAGCAGTCTCAGGGGCCAGGGCGGAGGAGTCTGCAGCTTGGCCCTGGGAAAGAGAAGGACTTTTGCAGTAACAGGGTTCCCCTGGGGATTGCAGCGAGCGGTCCCAGGGGCGGAGGAGTCTGCAGCTCGACCCTGGCAAAGAGGTGGTGACCTCGAGAAGGGCTGGCAAACTAGGGGTTCTCCCTGGAAACCGTGGGGAGCTGAGAGCACACAGGCCTGTGAGTCCACAACAACTCGGGAAGAGCAGAGTGATGGCCTGTCACCGTCTCCTTAAGAAGGACATTGTAACCCGGTGCAGAAAGAGAGGGTTGAGCATTGGAAAGTTCACCAAAGCAGAGTTAATCGTGCAGCTGGAGGAGGGTGACCGCTCTAAGGAACAGATTCCTGACCCCAAATGGGGCTATAGCAGGATCTGGGAGCAGCTGGAGTAGTAGCCAGGCATCCCCAAGACTCCTGTCCCCGACCAGACGGGGATCTTCACGATCGGGTTCCCCATCGGGGAATCGGAGACGGACGGGATTGGAGCTGAGTCCGAGAGAACGAGAGGACTGTGAGAGACAGCGAGAGTCCAAGAAAGAGCTGCAGAAGCAGCAGCAGCATGAGCTGGCGGTGGGGGAGCGGAGAGGCCTAGGGGACCTCCCAGGGGTGAGTGGGGATAGACCCCGGGGTGCCAGTTCCGCAGGGAACCTTGAGACTAAATTGCTGCCCCTGGTTAAGGAGAGGGGGGATGTGGATGCCCTCCTCACTGCCTTCGAGCAGGCTGGAGATTTGAACCAGGGGGACCCTGCGGAAAAGCCCTGGTGTCTAGCTCCCTTGCTGGGTCCCAAGGCCATAGACTCCGTCAGCCAGATGGGTGGGGAGGTGGACAGGCTCCCACTCCTGACCCCAACCTATATGTCTGTGTGGAGTTTCCTGGGGCCAGGCCCCTCGGACTCCAGTGGGAGCGGAAGGTGATGGTCAATGGGGAGACATTCCTGGGGTGGTGAGATCCTGGGACAGAGAGAACTGTTGTCAGGCCCTGGGTGGTGCAGCCTCAGATGCTGAGGGGCTGTGTGAGCTGGGTGAGGGTCCCAGGGACGAAGCCCCTCGCCCTGCCTATGGCCCAGATCCCTGTGCAGACTCAGGAGGGGTCGGGCTGGCTGGTTGTTGGGGTTCTCCAGGATACCAGCTGCGAGACCCTGTTGGGGGGTGACTGTGTCTCTTTGGGACAGGATCCAGGCCCTGCTCCTGTAATGGCCAAGGGTTTGAATTTGAATCCAGGGAACCAATCGGTGGAGAGGGGGCTCAGGGGGCTCACGCTGGCTCTGATGCAGTGAGGAAAGCAGCGAGCTCGCTGCCTACCCCCACTGGGACAGCAAGGGCAGCGCTGAGCACAGTGGGAGCTGAGACCCCAGCTGAGGGGGGGAGACCCAGGCAGGGCAGGGGATCTGTTGGGAGTGGCAAGGTGCTGGGTAAGGAAAGTCTGGATGAGCCTAGGCAGCCTTGTGAGCTGATGGCTGTGTCTAGTCAGCAGGGTGGGAGGGCGAGGAGAGTGGAAGATGAGTGTCCCTGGACCTTACCTGTTAGCTGGGTGGAGAATTGTGACCGGGAAGGAAATGTGCCTGTGTCTGTCAGGGGTATTGACTTGCCTATGGAGGGAGCTACCCTGGTCTCCAGGCAGTTGTCTGTGACCAGCCTTGTGTGCTGGGACCAGGGGAAAGAGATCCCAAGCTGTGTGTCTGGGAAAGGAGAAAGTGTGTCCGGCTCTTCTTTGTCTGTGGAGCAGACAGAAGGGGCCTTTCAGCCTGTGACGGTTGAGGGTCGTGCAGTTGTCTCAGAGCTGGTTCTGGATTCAGCTAAAGCCCAGGAAGGGAAGGGTCCTAAGTTTGTGTCTGCTCGGGAGAATGGCACCGTAACTAGGTCGCATCCAGTTAGTGTCTATGTAAAATCCCAGAGCCCAGACAATTCTGGTGCTTGTATTTTGCCTGTTGCTAGTGTGTTGTTGGAAAGGGTGGAGCAACTCTGTCTAATCAGGGTGAGATCCTAGCCAGGGCACAAGGAGAGCAGGAAGATGATGTGATTGTGTTACCTACTGAGGGTGTGGAAACCTGTAGCAAGAAGGAAAAGATTCCTGAACTTGTGTGTGGCAAAGGGAAGGAGAATGCTTCTGACCTTTTATCTAGGAAGTCTGTCAGTTTGCCTGAAAGGGGATTGTGTAGGAATCCGCCTGATGGGCCAGAGGTAATTCTGGATGTGAGGGAGACCCAGAAAGAATCTGTTGTTGCTCAGGAAAGTGTTCCTCTAGAGCAAGCCCTAGGTGAAGAGGGTCAGAGCAGAATTTCTGTGGGGGGTGAATTGTTGCATAGAAAAGCCCTAGGGAAAGGAATCCTCATGGAGTCTTTGCAAGCAGTTTACTGCAACTGAAGGGTGTGAAAGTGATTTAATCAAGACAGTTTCAGTTCCTAACAGCCAGAAATTTTCTGTTGTGAATGGATCCACTGATTTTCCTGTTGAAAGATCCAGTGTGCATAGCCTTGAGAAGGTCTCAGATGAAGTGAAAGCTGTTAAGAAAGTTAAACAGTCCTATAACCAAGTGGCTGTGTTTGGCCAGCTTGTTGGGAAGAAGACCCAATCCCAGTTTGACCCCCTGGGGTTTTGGGGCGGCCAAAGGGCTCGGGCCGCATAAACCTTCCCACATGTGGCCTGCGAGTGCTACTGACCACCCCCGACCTAACGGAGGGTGTGAAACTGGAAGGGCCTGGTGTAACTCCTTCCAAGGAATGGGAGAGATGCTGGGGCATCCATGGGAACGTTGGTGGCTTCTTACTTCCCCAGGTCACAGGCTAAAGTGACCCTGCTCAGTTCGATCTCGAAGGGGGGAGAGATGTGATGAAGTGGGACTGTTCTTAATGTTTCCTCTGAATAGTGTGGGGGTGCCTCAGTTTCCCCTAGGCAGTTCTTAAGTCTCTAGGTGGTGGGATAAGGGTATATGATCGTTGCAGAGCTCTAGAGGGCAGGTGTGTGCAGGGGTCTGGACACAGAGAATGGCCGACACCCTGTTTCCTGGCAACTGATGGCCTGGGCCCTTCCCCCCTGCAAGGTGAGAGCTAAAGGGTTGGAGAACAAAGGAATCAGGTGACCTCCTGGCCCCGGGTAAAGGAACAAAGCCCAGGGGAGGAGGGGCTGGAGGGAGTTTCAGTTTGGGGCTGGCTGGGACATGGAGTGAAGTGCAGACGTGGTTGTCTGGCTCACTGCCCCCCAAAATGGACCCAGCTGAGGGGTCTGGTTCCCTGCACCTACAAGCTCTGTGTTAGACCATGTTCCTGTCGTCTAATAAACCTTCTGTGTTACTGGCTGGCTGAAAGTCACGTCTGACTGCGGAGTTGGGGGGCAGGACCCTCTGGCCCCCCCAGAACCCCGCTTGGGCGGACTCGCTGTGGGAAGTGCACGGAGGGGCAGAGGATGCTGAATGCTCCGAGGTCAGACCCAGGAAGGTGGAAGCCGGGTAAGCTGTGTGTCCTGCAGACACAGAGAGGAGACTGCCCCAGAGTCCTGACTGGCTTCATGGGGAGCAGTTGCAGAGCATCGCCCAGGGACTCCGCGACACCTTTTGGTTCCTGCCCTGCAGCATCACACTCCCTGCCACTCCCACCCCTCCTCGGGGTCACGCTCCCCCACACTCCTGCCCTCCAACTGCCACTCACACTGTTCCTGAGGTCCTGGTAGGTGCCCAGGGCCCACCCCTGCCTGGTCAGGGGCCGCCTGCGAGAGCAGGTCTGGACACCAGGACCCAGGAGGCCCCTCCCAGCCCTATGTCCCTATGCAGAGCCAGGGGTTGGCAGATAGTGGCTAACCTACCCTGGGGCAGCCTGGGGCCCACTGGCCTGGCTGCCATGGCCTGCTAAGGGACTTGCAGCCACCATGGGTTAGCCTGGGCACAGGATCACCCCAGCCATGCCCCCTCCTACCCAGGAATGCCTTGTGCTGGGGACTCCTGAGGGAGGGGGGCAGAGCTCTGTCTGTGGAGCGGGCGGCCTTTCCAGGGGGGTATTCCCTGGCTGGCTTTACAGCAGCTATGAATCAGGGTGGCACAGGGGTCGCATGAGTGAATGAGGCCCTGAGGGGTTAATATTGACTCAGACATTCATTTTGTTCCTATTAGGTTACAGTTTTCCCTATCCCTGCCTCTGCCCCTGCCCCATTAGAGGCTGTGAGAGCTGCCTTGTACCAAAGAAACCAAACACCCACCTGAATCCATCCCTGTGGGTGTCTCGGCATCGTCACTTGTTCCAGCCCAGAGACACCCAAGCAAAGCTCATGAACGTCTGGGCTGGACTCTCCCTGTCCTGCTCCGAGTGCAGTCATCCAACCCTGTGCAAAGAGGCGGGGTCCAAGGTGGCCGGTGTGAATGGGTAGCACTTTACTCCGGCTTTGGACAGCTGTGAATCTGACTGAAAGGCAGGCGAGAGGGGGAAAGGGTTTGCCGCTCTAATGACACCTCCGCTTTTCTTTTAAATTGGTGGAAATGAGGAAGTTTGTGCGGTTAAAGATCGTGGAAAGGAGGTAGACAAAGATTTGTCCAGTTCTTTGGTACCCAAATGTGAATGATTCATTGATTCAGCGGTTATATTCTTGCATCGTGTCTCGGACTTCAGCCACTACCAGTCTGGAACAGATGTAAACCAGCGTCCAAGAGGTAAAAGGCCCATTCCCCATTCCCCACCCCCTGAGCCAGGCAGAGCCCCTTACCTGGGCCGGATCAGAACCAGTCCCTGGAGGTAAAAAGTCCCGTATCCCACTCCTTTTCCCCCTCCTCTCCCACATGGAATCACAGTCTTTCTTAAACAGGAGGCATTTATTAAAGAAAACAGCTACAAACTGTAGACACAAACAAACAGACTCCTCCACAGCTTGAATTCCAGCTTTGTTTCCATTGTTTACCAGGGACTAGGCCCCGTCTGGCCTGCTGTACAGCACCCAGAGACCTCCAGTGGATGGATAATATAACTGCAAATACATATCATTATTGAGAGGACCAAGGAGGTAATACAGCTCCTAGCTATAACCCTGCTGGCCCAGATTGCTATGCAGAAATAATGGGGGGACAGCATCTTTCCCACTCCCGGCCCCATCCCCTAAACTAAGTGTGCAGAACATCACCCCTCTGGGTGTGAATGGGGAGATGGTGCCCCAAAGCTGACTTGGTAGGGCAGCCTAAATCTACCCTGCACGCCCAGAGTCCAAGTCCCTGCCCTGACGAGCTCACAGTCTAAATAGACACGATCCACAAGAGGGAGAGGGTGGCAGAGGCCCTGTGTAGATGCTCAGATAGCCTAGGGAGATCATGATATAAGAGTCTATGGGTATCCCATTCCTTCCTCCCCAGGAGCCATCCAAGCAGCCCCTCGGCCTGGGTGACGACTGCCATGTGGATTGAATCCGTCCCTCATGCCCCTTAATCCAAGGGCGTGGGTTAGGAGTGGGTGTCCCAGGGCGGGATGTCGGAAAGGCCTGGATAATATGGTGGCCACAGATCCAGGTTAGAGTCACGTGCTGACGTTAGAACAACTGGACAGCTCCTTCCATTCATACATGGGGCTTCCCCTGCCCGGCGGGTTCTCCTCACGCGTCCCAGACTTGCTTTAGCTGCCTGAGTCCTTCTAACCAACCACAGGCAACTGAAAACAAGCCCGACACACAGAGGGGCGAAGGGGGATCCAGCCTGAGGACAGCAGGGCCGCTCCTGGGCCAGCGAATGTGCCAGGCTCCGAGCCCAGCTCCCAGCTACCTGGCCAGAGAAGATGCCTGGCTCCAACCTGTGTCCGAGCCGTTTGTTCTTTCTTCCCTGGAATGTCCTGTGGTGACCAGGGTGTGGCACAAAGGAGCCGGGGCAAGGGTCAGGGGGCACCAGGCCAGCCGACCTCTGAGCTCAGCTGTTGTTGAGGGAAAGGACAGGACCCACTCCACCAGGGCAGCCCGTTCACACACTTGCAGCCTGCACCAGCCCTGCTCCCCCCATGGCCAGCACATGGAGCCTGACTGCCCTCTCCCCCACACCTGGGCACAGGCATCCCGACGGGGGGCAGCTTACGCTCACTCTGCATGGGGGTGCCAGGCCAAGGCAGGAAGCAAAGAGCAGAGACTCCTGGGGGGGGCAGGGCAGTGCTGAGCTGGGGTGCGGGGCAGCAGGTGATGGGGAGGGGTGCTCCTGGGCCACTCCAAGGCAGAGATGAGCCAGGCTTTGGAGAACAGGAGGAAGATCCAAAGCTGCACAAATACCTACTGTGCCCAGATGCCGGGGTCCTGACCTCCTGCGCTTCCTGTTTCAGCTCCTGGCCCTCCCCGCGGCCCGGGGGTTGGGACTAGGACCGGCCTAATGGGGCTGGGGGTGCAGGCCAGAGCTGAGACACTTCAGCAGAGCTCGGCGGGGGGTGAGACGCCGAGCTGAGTTAGCAGGGGAGCTGCAGGATGGGATTGAGGGCCATTGGCAGGGCTGGGGACGTGCCGGGGCAGCCCAGGGGGGGTAAAGGTTGGCATTGAGAGGTGTTGGCAGAGCAGTGGGGGGCCCAGGGCTCGGATGGCAGGGGGCTGACGAGCAGGTGTGGAGGCGGGGGAGCAGCACAGCGGGGGGGGGGGGGCGTATTTGGGCAGCACCTTCCCATACCAGTCGAGTCTCTCCGCAGCACTGGAAGCATCTCGCCATCCGGAGCAGGAAATCCGTGCCCAGAAAAAAGAGGGGAGAGCTGGTGGGTCATCTGGTGCCCCCCCTCTTCCCCCCCTCCAGCCCTGCAGGGACGTTTCCTGGCCTTAGACCAGCGGGATGAGGAAAGTCCCAGCCCAGCACATCAGGGCAATTCTCCAGCCCTCCTCTCCCAGCTCGCCAGGCCTCCAGCTCCCCTCGGAACCGGCTGCGCCCTGGGGAGCCAAGAGCCAGCCCAGCCCAGCCGCCTGCCGGGGCTCGACTCAGAGGGCGGAGCGAGCAGGCAGGGGAGAGGGAGCCAAGGGCTGACGTGTCCCTGGCCGGCGCAGGGAAGCTCAGGTGCGCTACCTGCCCGGGCAGGGTGGGCCGCAGCGCTGGCATGTGTTTGTGGAAGGGGAGAGGCTGGCCAGCACTTCCTTAGAGGAGCAGTGGGGGCAGGGTGTGCTGGGGATGGGAGCCTGGTTGAGCCGGCAGCTGGTGGGGAAGGAAGGGGGAGCTGGTTTCCTGGAGGGGGGGAAGGGGTGGGGCTGGTTTATGGGGGGGGGTGTGGAGAGGGGGAGGGAGTTGGACCTAATGGGATTTTCATTCAAGGAGGCAGGGCAGGGGGCAAGGGGACAAAGGGGGGGTGTTGCAGGGTAATTTTAGAAACCAGGATTCCCAAGCCATGGGATTAGGGGCAGCTGCTCCCCCTCTGTGTCATGAGAACAAGGAGGCCCTGATCCTCAAAGGTGCCCAACTGTGACGAAGTGGGACAGTTCTTAATGTTTTCTCTGAATACTGTAAGGGTGCCTCAGTTTCCCCTAGGCATTTCTTAAGTCTCTAGGGGGTGGGATAAGGGTGTAATTGTTGCAGAGCAAAGGGCCAGGGTACCTAAATGGCTGACACTCTGTCTCCTGGCAACTGATGGCCTGGGCCCTTCCCCCTGCAAGGTGAGAGCTAGAGGGTTGGAGAACAAAGGAAGCAGGTGACCTCCTGGCCCGGGGAAAGGAACAAAGCCCAGAGGAGAGGGGCTGGAGGGGGAGTCAGTTTGGGGCTGGCTGGGGACAAGGAGTGAAGTGCAGACGGGGTTGTCTGGCTCAGTGCCCCCCAAAATGGACCCAGCTGAGGGGTCCTGTTCTCTGCACCTACAAGCTCTGGTTTAGACCATGTTCCTGTCGGCTAATAAACCTTCTGTTTTACTGGCTGGCTGAGAGTCCCGTCTGACTGCGAAGTTGGGGTGCAGGACCCTCTGGCTTCCCCAGGACCCCGCCTGGGCGGACTCACTGTGGGAAGTGCATGGAGGGGCAGAGGAGGCTGAATGCTCCGAGGTCAGACCCAGGAAGGTGGAAGCCGTGTGAACTGTGTGTCCTGCAGGTTCAGAGTAGCAGCCGTGTAAGTCTGTATGCGTAAAAAGAACAGGAGGACTTGTGGCACCTTAGAGACTAACAAATTTATTAGAGCATAAGCTTTCGTGAGCTACAGCTCACTTCATCAGATGCAGACAGGCAGCTCCCAGAGAGAAGACTTCCCCAGAGTCCTGCCTGGCTTCGTAGGGAGCCGTTCCAGAGCATCGCCCAGGGACCCCGTGACACCAACTGCCATTGAAATCAGTGGGGTTCTGGCCCCCCACTACCTCTGAGGGTCCAGACCTAAACCCGTTCCTCTCCAGGGCCTGGGACCCCTCGCTGTGGCCTCCCTACCCCCATGGGACAGAGGGAGGAGCTGGGACAGAAAAAGGCCAGGACTTGCCCCAGGGCGGAGCACCGCCAGAGCCAGCGAGAGAACCCAGGAGTCCTGACTCCTGGTCCGCTGTTTTAGTCCCTGTAAATTCAGGGATTCCCTGAGCAGCGTCAGGAGCTCCCCGGACCGGAACTCAGCCCAGGTGTCTGCCCCTCCCCCCCTGCGGGGACTGACCCAAAGTCCCTGTGTGCGCCCCCCGGGGGGGTGTTTGCAGATGAGTGGCGGGGGCCCGGCGCCTGGGGGTGTCCGCCCGGGCACCCCCCTGTACCGCCGAGGGGCAGCTGGGAGAGGGGGCAGGTGCTGGGCCCTGTGGGGGGGGGGCGGATTATCCCAGGGTCCGCACGGGGGGGGTCTCTGTGCCCGGGGTGATCCAAGGACCCCAAAGGGGGGCTCCCAGGGGGCTTTCGCCGCCGGGGCTCCGAGCAGGGGGCTCCCCGGGGCGCAGCTGCCCGGGCTCCCCCCGCTGCTCCGGGGGCGGGTCGGGGGAGGCGGAGCCCGGCCGCCCGGGAGCCGGATCCCGGTGCGGATGTGACCGCGTGGCCGGGGCAGCCGGGCCGGGAGGCGGGGAACCGAGCGCGGCCGCTCGGCCATGGGCGCTCGGCCGCGGGGTGGGGGCCCCGGACCCCTCGTGTGTGAGGAGGGGGATTGACCGGGGGGGGGCTCATGGGGGCTCCTCCTCCCGGCCGGGGTCTGCCCGGGGAGCCGGGCTGCGCCCCACACGAGATGTCCGGTAACGCCCCGCCCCCGGTGCAGCCCCTAGCGCCCCCAGATGTGCCCCTGGCCCCAGAGAGGGACTGCCCTAAAGCCCCCTGGACTAGCCCTGTGGCCCCCAGGGAATCCCCTCTTCATCCCCAGGGAATATACCCCTAACTGCCCCACAACGCAGCCGTAACTTCCCCCGCGGATCACCCTTACCTGCCCCACAACTCACCCCTAACTGACCCCACGGATCACCCCTAACTCCCCCACAACTCACCCCTAACTGCCCCCACAGATCACCCCTAACTCCCCCACGGGTCACCCCTAACTGCCCCACAATTCACCCCTAACTGCCCCCACGGATCACCCCTAACTCCCCCATGGGTCACCCCTAACTGCCCCACAACTCACCCCTAACTGACCCCACAGATCACCCCTAACTGCCCCACAACTCACCCCTAATTGCCCTCAGAACTCACCTCTAACAGCCCCCACAACTCATCCCTAACAGCCCCCACGGATCACCCCTAACTGCCCCACAACTCACCCCTAACTGCCCCCACGGGTCACCCCAACTGCCCCACAACTCACCCCTAACTGCCCCCACGGATCACCCCTAACTACCCCACAACTCATCCCTAACAGCCCCCACGGATCACCCCTAACTGCCCCAAAACTCACCCCTAACTGCCCCCATGGGTCACCCCAACTGCCCCACAACTCACCCCTAACTGCCCCCACGGATCACCCCTAACTACCCCACAACTCATCCCTAACAGCCCCCAAGGATCACCCCTAATTGCCCTCACAACTCACCTCTAACTGCCCCACAACTCGCCCCGAACTGCCCCCACGGATCACCCCTAACTGCACCACAACTCACCCCTAACTGCCCCCACGGATCACCCCAACTACCCCTCACAACTCACCCCTAATTGCCCCATAACTCACCCGTAACTCCTAACTGCCCCCACTGTGGTTCGTGTGACTATTTACTGCTTCTGTTAGGGTTATCCCCCCTCGCCCCCAGCCCACCTGCCCCATCACGCCCTGCCCAGCCCTGTCCCCTGGGCCAGGGCTGATGGTGCCAAGGGCAGGCGGGAGCCGCGGGACTTGTGTGCTAGTCCCCAGTCACCGCCACCCACAGGTCAGCGCTGCACCCTGTGGGGGGGGCTGTCGGTGGCTGGTGTTCATAGGGGCCCCAGTCCCCGCGCTGTTTGCATTGTTCCCGCGTCTCATGGTATTTGGTGTTTTTCTTCAAGCCCCAGCTGCTGGAGTCATGGGACTTTGGTAGATTCTCGGCTTCCACGGAAAGAAAAGGAAGTTCCTCGCCCTCTGGGCTGTGGTGAAAAGCCCGAGAATCTGATCCCCAAGGACTCGAAAGCAAATCAACACAACCCCCCGGATCCTCTGTGAAATCTCCTGGTTTTTAAGCCAGTCTTGTGGGCTGGGGGCCCTGGCTGGCGATTTCTGAATGCTTGGGATTGGCACCGCTGGTTCGTGTGTGGGCGCCCCTGCCCGCCCCATGTGGGCAAAGAAACTTCACTGGCTGCCACCCCATCTGCTGGTCCTGCCTCCCCACCCCCCACTCCCCCTTCTGCTGGCCCTGCCTCACCCCCCCACCCCCACCCCCATCCGCTGGCCCTGCCACCTCCCCATCCACTTCCCAGCCGCTTGTTTCAGCTGCCCTGGCTCGGTCTCCCACCCACCCTCGCCCCACATTCTCCACTCATCCAGCACCGGCCTCCTCCCCTGCTGCAGCTTCCCTGTATCCCTGACTCTCCCCCTCTCCCTTCCCCTGGGCCTTAGACCTTCCACTGCCTCTCCTGCCACCTGCCCTGTGAGGCCTGGCTTGTACGCGCGCACGGCGCTGCACAAGCCCTGCACGAGGAGCTGCGCTCTGCTAAACAATATCCCCCTGGGACAGTGATTGCAGAGGCACCGTGCGTCCAAGCCGGGGATTGTGATGGGCTCAGCTACACGTGCTGGGATCAGACCCCGCACCTCTCAGTGGCCACACTCCCACATCAGCCACCTTCCTTCTGCCCCTGCTGGGACCCACACAAGGGACAAGGGCCCCAGCTGAGCTGTTCGAGCCCTTTCTTTGGGGTAGGCAGTATAGGACGCTCACTTTGCCAGCGCCCGGCTTTTGATGTTACTGATTAAATGATCTGGGCAGTCCCTGTGTGTGTGAGAGAGAGGGCGCACTGCCCTCTCCTGGCTGCACTCAGAACTGCTCCACCATGTGTCAGACTCTATACTGCTAACAGCAAAGGGGATTCTCCGTTAGAGCAGGTGCCTTTTGGAGAAGTGGATCTGTCCCAGCTGTTGTGCATGGTGCCTGATGGTAATCTGGAGGGGCCAAGTGGCCTCTGAGTTGTTGCACTAATTTGCAACCAGAAAGGCCAGCAGGTGTGCATGGGATGGAGGCAAATTGGCACTGGCGGGAGGGGAAAGTGGAGGGGACCTCCCCACCGATTGATCTGCGAGGGGAGAACTGAGCTCGTGTGCCCAATGTTTGCAAGGGGGCTGCAGACCCGGTGACCCACCTGGCTACCCGGTGTGTGGCTGATACAGTGCCACCCTGTCAGCTCGCAAAGACTTCTGGCGCCCAAGTGCATGTGCACCAGTATGCATGCAGCTGCCTGAGTGCGCGTGCAAAGCCAGTGCTCCCTTGCACACTCACAGGGATGTCAAGCCCTGTCCCCTGGGAGGAAACTCAGCCACCAGGGGGAGAGTCGGACCCGATGATCCAATCCTTCTGGCCTCTTCGGCTCTAGGTTTCTGCCCACTCCTCAATTTCCCTTTCCCCAGGCGCCCACCCCCATCTGGGCTACGAGTCCCTCCACCAGGGACAAGCTTGGCTCCTGCGGCTGCTGCAGAGACCTGGGGGCAATGGGGGGGCCTCCCTTTTCATTTGCTCCTTTCCCTGCTGTGACGATGTGACGCAGCAGGGAGGGGGGAGTGTTGACCTGGGAATGTGCCCTGGGGACGGGAGACCTGAGAGCCTGTCACCTGAGCCAGGAGGGGGAGGGGGAGGTAACACCTCTGCCCAGGAATGTGGACGGAGGCTGCAGCAGGGAACCTGCTGGGTGGGTTTAGTTTCAGTTCGGGGCTGGGTGGAGGAACACAGGGAACCCCAGGGCTGGGGTCTAAGCTCCCTGCTCCCCCAGAAGGACTTGACTGAGGGGTCCTGGGTGTCCCCACAAGCTCTGTTTTGGACTGTGTTCCTGTTGTCCAATAAACCTTCTGTTTTACTGGCTGGCTGAGAGTCTCAGTGAATCCCAGGAAGAGGGGTGCAGGGCCTGGACTCCCCCACACTCCGTGGCAACTGGTGGCAGCGGTGGGATCTACTGCACCCCGTGAACGGCGCTTCCTGCAGTAAGTGACTGGGGAACAGTAAAACGAAGGGGGATTGACGGGGACCAGGCGTGCTGAAGATTCAGAGAGAGACGGTTTCAGGGGGTGGTTAACCCCTGGGAGTGTGTGACCAGAGAGAAGGACTTTTGCAGTAACAGGGTCCCCCGGGGGATTGCAGCGAGCGGTCCCAGGGGCGGAGGAGTCTGCAGCTCGACCCTGGCAAAGAGGTGGTGACCTCAAGAAGGACTGGCACACTAGGGGCTTTTCCTGGAAACCGTGGACAGCTGCCCGGCCTGCGAGTGGCCAGCCGGGAGATGTACGCTAGACGCCTTAAGAGCGACCTGGTGGAGCTGTGCAGGCAGAGGGGGCTGCGCGTCGGGAGGTCCACCAAGGAACAGCTGATTGCCCAGCTGGAGGAGAGGGATCGCTTGGATGACCCGATCCCTGTCCCTGAGGGAAGCCGCCTGGCGGACGCAGTGTGGGCCCTGGGGCCTGACCAGGCTGGGAGGGGTCAGACTGCTGCCCAGGACACCCCGAGACCCTTCCTACCTATGCCTGGGGGAGGGGTTGTGGGAAGCCCAGCGAATACCGAGGGCCCCCTGACCCCAGCAGCCAGCAGGGGATCCTCCCAGCGGAGCTCCCCATCCCTGGAGCGGATGCGGCTGGAATGGGAGAGGGAGAGGAAAATGAGGGAGCTGGAGGATCATGAAAAACAACGTCAACATGAGGAGAAACAACGTCAACATGAGCAGGAGGAGAAGGAGAAACAACGTCAACATGAGCAGGAGGAGAAGGAGAGGGAGCGTCAGGAGAAGGAGAGGGAACGTCAGGAGAAGGAGAGGGAGCGTCAGGAGAAGGAGAGGGAGCGTCAACATGAGCAGCAGGAGAAGGAGAAACAAAGACAGCATGAACTGGAGCTGGCCAGGCTGAGGAGCAGTGGGGCCCCGGCTGCGGTGAGTGCCGGGGGACCCAAGACTGCAAGGAGCTTTGATAAGTGCTTCCTGGCCCAGCGGAAGGAGGGGGAGGACATAGATAGCTTCCTGACGGCCTTTGAGAATGCCTGCGAGCTGCACAGGGTTGACCCTGCAGACAGGCTCCAGTTCCTCACCCCCTTACTGGACCCCAAAGCCGTGGAGGTCTACAGCCGGATGACAGGGGCAGAGGCAGGGGACTATGAACTGTTCAAACAGGCCCTGCTCCGTGAGTTTGGGCTGACCCCCGAGATGTACCGGAGAAGGTTCCGGAGTCAGCGTAAAACGCCTGAGGTCACCTACCTACAACTGGTCAACAGGATGCAGGGATATGCCCGCAAGTGGACAGCGGGGGCCCAAACTAAAGAGGACCTGCTTGACCTGTTTGTACTGGAGCACCTGTATGAACAGTGCCCTTCCGACCTGAGGCTGTGGCTGGTGGACAAAAAGCTCGCGAACCCCCAGCATGCAGGGCAGCTGGCCGACGAGTTTGTGAACAGTCGGTCAGGGGGTAGCCGGGAGGAGTCCCAAAAGAACAGGCCCCCCCCGATGCAGAGAGAGAGTCACCATGGGGCCTCCCAGCGGGGAAATAGGGAGAACCCCCTCCAAAGGGGAACGCCTGGTGTCGGGCCCCTCCGACCCGTTCGAGGGGACCAACGTGATCTGAGCTGCTATCACTGTGGCCAGAGAGGCCACGTACGGGCCCAGTGCCCCGGGCTCAGGGACAAACTGAGCAGACCCAACCTACCCAGGGTTAACTGGGTAGGGACTCAGCTGGACGAGGGGCAGGCGACCCAGGAAAGGGGGTCTACCAGTTTGCCACCTGCTCAGGAGGGAAGAGTACCCCCAGCCAGCCCCGCCAGAGGGCTGGAGGCTCTGGACTCAGGGTGCTCGGTTTACAGGGTGGGTGCGGGGCTGTCCCTCCGGAGAGAGTGCCTTGTTCCCCTGGAGGTGGATGGGAGGAAGGTCAATGGATACTGGGATACGGGCGCGGAGGTGACGCTGGCCCGGCCCGAGGTGGTGGCCCCAGATCGGGTGGTGCCCAACACCTACCTGACCCTGAGGGGGGTGGGCGGGACCCCATTTAAGGTGCCCGTGGCAAGGGTACACCTGAAATGGGGGACCAAGGAGGGCCCCAAGGATGTGGGGGTACACCACCATTTGCCCACTGAAGTTTTGATGGGGGGAGACCTAGAGGACTGGCCAAGCGACCCCCAGGCCGCCCTGGTTGTGACCCGTAGCCAGAGCCGGCGAGGGGCACTGCGACCTGACCCTGGGGAGGGTACCACACTGGAGGCGCGAGACCCTACTCGGGTGGGGAGGGAGCGCCGAGGGGCACGGCTCAGAGAGGCTGCGGCCTCAGACCTGGCCACGGAGGGGGAACCGGGCCCCATCCCTTCCCCAGCCGCTGAGTTCCAGGCCGAGTTGAGGAAAGATCCCTCCTTGCAGAAGCTCAGGGACCTGGCCGACCTCAGTGAGGGACGGACCATGAGGAGAGGCTGCCAGGAGAGGTTCCTGTGGGAGAAGGGGTTCCTGTACCGAGAATGGGCTCCCCCAGGGGAAGGGGAGTCCTGTGGGATCAGGAGGCAGCTGGTGGTCCCCCAGAAGTACCGCCGCAAGCTCCTGTCCCTGGCCCATGACATCCCCCTCGCAGGGCACCAGGGAATCCGGCGCACCCGGCAGAGGTTGCTACAGAACTTTTACTGGCCCGGGGTCTTTACCACCGTCCGGCAGTATTGCCGATCCTGTGACCCCTGTCAAAGGGTGGGGAAGGCCCGGGACAAGGGGAAAGCGGCGTTGAGACCTTTGCCCATCATAGAGGAGCCTTTCCAGAAGGTGGCCATGGACATCGTGGGGCCTCTCAGCAAGACGACCCGGTCGGGGAAGAAATACATTCTGGTGGTGGTAGATTTCGCCACCCGCTACCCCGAGGCAGTGCCCTTAGCCTCCATTGAAGCAGACACCGTGGCAGATGCGCTCCTGACCATTTTCAGCCGAGTGGGGTTCCCCAGGGAAGTCTTGACAGACCAAGGCTCCAACTTCATGTCGGCCCTGCTCCGGTGCTTGTGGGAGAAATGTGGGGTCCGGCATGACTGGGCCTCAGCGTATCACCCCCAGTCCAATGGGCTGGTGGAGAGGTTTAACGGGACGCTAAAGATGATGCTGAAAACCTTTATGAACCAGCACCCGCAGGATTGGGACAAGTACTTACCTCACCTGCTGTTCGCGTACAGGGAGGTGCCCCAGGAGTCTACCGGATTTTCGCCTTTCGAACTGTTATATGGAAGGAGGGTGAGGGGCCCCCTGGACCTGATGAGAGACGAGTGGGAGGGGAAGGCCACTCCCGATGGAGAGTCAGTGGTGGAGTATGTCCTGACCTTCCGAGAGAGACTGGCTGAACTCATGGGCCTGGCCAGGGAGAATCTGGCCAGAGCCCAGAGGAAGCAGAAGGTCTGGTATGACCGCACGGCGCGGGCCCGTGCCTACGCCACCGGGGATCAGGTGATGGTTCTCATCCCCGTGAGAAAGAACAAACTACAGGCCGCCTGGGAGGGCCCGTTCAAGGTCGTCAAGCAGCTCAATGAGGTAAACTATGTGGTGGAGCTGTCGAACCGGGCCCACCACCGCCGGGTGTACCATGTGAATATGATGAAGCCATATTATGCCAGGGGGAATGTGGTGTTAGCTGTGTGTGGTCAGTGGGAGGAGCAGGGAGATGACCCTTTAGTAGATCTATTCCCTGGGACCAGAGCTGGTTCCCCCCTGGAAACAATCCCCCTCTCGGATCAGCTCACCCCTGCCCAGCAAGCTGAGGTCAGGGGGGTGCTGCATCCGTACCGACAGCTGTTTTCCAACCAGCCTGGACGCACTAATCGGACTGTCCACCGGGTGCAGACAGGGTCGCACCCGCCGATAAGATGCTCCCCCTTCCGAGTCACAGGGAAAACTGCTCAGGACCTGGAAAGAGAGGTCCGGGACATGCTGGCTTTGGGGGTGATCCAGCCATCGGCCAGCCCTTGGGCCTCGCCGGTGGTGCTGGTCCCCAAAAAGGATGGGTCAGTCCGGTTCTGTGTGGACTATCGGAAGCTCAATGCCATCACTGTATCGGATGCCTACCCCATGCCCAGGCCGGACGAGCTCCTAGACAAGCTGGGAGGAGCTCGGTACCTTACCACCATGGACCTTACAAAGGGCTACTGGCAAGTGCCGCTGGATGCAGATGCCCGGCTGAAATCGGCCTTTATCACCCCTCTGGGGCTCTATGAGTTTCTGACCCTGCCTTTCGGCCTCAAGGGAGCGCCGGCCACCTTCCAGCGCCTGGTGGACCAGCTCCTGAGGGGGATGGAGAGTTTTGCCGTGGCGTATATTGACGACATCTGTGTCTTTAGCCAGACCTGGGAGGACCACGTGTCCCAGGTTAGACAAGTGCTGGACCGACTCCAGGGGGCTGGGCTGACTGTCAAAGCGGAGAAGTGCAAGGTGGGGATGGCTGAAGTATCTTACCTGGGCCATCGGGTGGGGAGCGGCCGCCTAAAGCCGGAACCGGCCAAGGTGGAGGTGATCAGAGACTGGCCCGCTCCCCACACCAAAAAGCAGGTCCAAGCCTTTATGGGGATGGCAGGATACTACCGAAGATTTGTGCCCCACTTTAGCGCCATAGCCACCCCCATCACTGCGCTATGCAAGAAGGGGAAGCCAGACAAGGTGGTCTGGACCGAGCAGTGCCAGGAGGCTTTCCGGGTGCTGAAGGAGGCTCTGGTCAGTGGCCCAGTTCTAGCAAACCCAGACTTTGACAAGCCCTTTGTGGTGTTCACCGACGCCTCCGACACGGGACTGGGGGCGGTGTTAATGCAGGAGGATGAAAAGGGGGAGAGACACCCCATCGTGTACCTGAGCAAGAAGTTGCTACCCCGGGAGCGACACTACGCGGCCATCGAGAAGGAGTGCCTGGCCATGGTGTGGGCCCTCAAGAAACTAGAGCCCTATCTCTTCGGGCGACACTTCACCGTCTACACCGACCACTCTCCCCTGACCTGGCTGCACCAGATGAAAGGAGCCAATGCCAAGCTCCTGAGGTGGAGCCTGCTCCTGCAGGATTACGACATGGACGTGGTCCATGTGAAGGGAAGTGCCAACCTGATAGCGGATGCGCTGTCCCGGAGAGGGGGCCCCGAACTTCCCCAGGTCACTGGTCACAGTGACCCCGCTCAGTTCAGTCTCGAAGGGGGGAGAGATGTGACGATGTGACGCAGCAGGGAGGGGGGAGTGTTGACCTGGGAATGTGCCCTGGGGACGGGAGACCTGAGAGCCTGTCACCTGAGCCAGGAGGGGGAGGGGGAGGTAACACCTCTGCCCAGGAATGTGGACGGAGGCTGCAGCAGGGAACCTGCTGGGTGGGTTTAGTTTCAGTTCGGGGCTGGGTGGAGGAACACAGGGAACCCCAGGGCTGGGGTCTAAGCTCCCTGCTCCCCCAGAAGGACTTGACTGAGGGGTCCTGGGTGTCCCCACAAGCTCTGTTTTGGACTGTGTTCCTGTTGTCCAATAAACCTTCTGTTTTACTGGCTGGCTGAGAGTCTCAGTGAATCCCAGGAAGAGGGGTGCAGGGCCTGGACTCCCCCACACTCCGTGACACCTGCCCACTGGCCTCTTCATCCCAGCCAGCTGGGAGCCCGAGTGTTTGCTGGGGCTTTGCGCTCTTTTTCAGGGGTGCAGCATTGGGGGGGTCCCCCGAAACAGCCCAGAGCGGTTGGTGTTTTGTCCCAGCCACAGAGAAGTGGAAGAAAGAGGCCACAGTGGCACCGTTCCCCGCCACGTCCCTGCCCCACGGCAGAGCTTTCACCCCGACAGAGAACGCGAGCGGCCAAGTCTGCTTGAGAGACGCCTTTATTCGCTAGCGGGGGCGGGGCTCTCGCCCTCCAGGCCCCGCAGCGGGGCCCTGCCCGGCTCAGTGCTGGATGCGGCGGATGGACTGGACCTGGTTGGTGTGGGCCTGGGTGCTGAACTCCGTGTACTTGGGGAACTCGCCGTTCTGCCTGTCCCACTCCAGCACGTACTGGTAGCCCCGGTATCCTGGGTACTGGTACGCGACCCACCTGCAGGGGCAAAGCATCGCCATGGGGCAGAGCCCCCCCCCAGCTTTCCATCTTCACTCCCACCCAGCCACCCTCCCTTGGGCCCTGGGCATCCTCCTGAGTGGGTGAGGGTCCGGCTTCAGGGCTGGGGAAGGGGGACGCTCTCCCCACCCTTATGGGGCCTCCCACTTCCTCCCTTTGGGGTTGACAGAAACATGCACCCTCCTCTGAGCCTCTCTTGGCCTCCCTCGAATTTGGGGCCCCTTTCTCCCCCGAATGCTCAGCCCCTCACTCATTCTCCCCCACTCACAGCACAGGTCTCAGCCACAACCTCTGAGCCGAGCTCAGGGACCAGGATGGTGCATAGGGCTTAGTGCATAGGGCCCGGGATGGTGCATAGGGACCGGGATGGTGCACAGGGCCCGGGATGGTGCATAGGGACTACAATGAAGTTTAGTGCCCAATCCAGCCAGGCACAGGTGCACCCTGGATAGCCAGTGACCCCAGTGGATGTTGGGGGTGCTGAGCACACTACCGGCCGGGCCCAGTGGGGTGACTGTCCGGGGTCACTCAGCCCCTGGCACCCCACGGCTGGAGGCTACTTACGCTCCCGAGTTCACCTTGATAGAAGCCACCTCTTTGCTGCCCCAGCCCATGGCCTGCAGCGAGGGGAAGTCGTCGCTCAGCTCAAACTTCCGCCCCTGGAAGTTCTCCACCTCGTAGAGGGTGACTTTGCTGTCGCTGTGGTTCTGTGCGGGGAGGAGGCCAGTCAGGACGGGCCCCCACAGCCAGATGGGGCTCCCCGCTCGCCCCCTCTCCAGCCCCCTCGTCTCTCATGCCCTCTGGGCTCCATGCCCGGCCCCTCTCCCAGCAGCTCTGCTCTAGATGGCCCCTGCTGCTTGGGGGCCAGGCTACACTCCCCCTGGGGCCTGTGGCAGGGCAGCCGTACCCCGCTTAGTCAGTGGGGTGCCCTGCGGAAGGGAGGGGGAACCGACGCCCCAACAGCACCTGGTCTTTTCTTTCTCAGCTGCCTCCTTAACTTGAAATCGCCAGCCACTGCTGGAGACACCCTGCGCCAACTCCCAGTGCAGGGGGCAAGCGGTGCCAAGGGAAGGGCCGACCAGGCTGGGCCAGGGAAACACCAAAGGGTCCCACGCTGGTGCCAGGCACTGCACAGACCCAGCACGAGCCGGCCCCTGCCCCAGCGACAGAGACAAGGCGGACGAAGCTAAGGACACCCTGGGGAGCTGAGACACCCAGGGTCATGCGGGGAGGGCTTGGACCAGAACCCACTTCCCTTGAGTCCCAGCCCAGTGCGTTCACCACCAGGTCAGCCATGCAAACCTCTCCTTTCCTCTCCAGCTAACCGTGCCCATGTCCTGCGCCTCCCATTGCTCTCCTCTTCCAGAGACACCTGCCCCAGAGCCCCCCGGGGAGCTGGGAGCCGGAGCTGCAGGCCCATGCTGGCCATGTCCGTCTCACTCCAGAGGATGCCGATGTGCTTGCCTCTCCCTAGTGCCCGCGCCTGCCTGGGGGATGCGCTGGTACCCCCGTGCCAGGGAGAGCCAGAGGCAGGCGCGACGATGCCAAATGCCCAGTGGTCTCGGTGCCAACACAGTTGCTATCCCTGCTTCGGCTCTCAGGGCTTCTCGAGGCCTGAGTTGTCTCTGCTACAGAGGGACGATGCAGACGCTCTGGGCAGCCGTGGCCTGCGGCTGCCCATTGGGCACCGAGAGCCAGGGTTGGTACTTAGCCCGTGCCTGGGTGCCGGCTGGCTGGGAGACTGGTGGGCACCGAGGGGTTAATCTCAAGGACCACACTAGATGTGGTGCTGTCCCCCACCCCCACCCGTCTGCGTTCTTCCCCACCGAGCAGCCCTGCCAGCGAGCAGCGATCTTATCTCAGCCCCTTTATTAAAGCCTGAGCGTATCTGCCTGGCGGTTATTAAAACGCCGGGGCGGGATGCGGTGCTGGAGCCAGGGGACGTGCCAGGGTTTACAGCCCTTGTGTCTCTGCAGATGGAGTGATAGGGCTACAGCCTGGCATGGGGGAGAGCCGAGACCTGGGTGGGAATGTCCGGCGAGGCCCCAGCAATGTCCCTTCCCGGTGTCACTGGCCCCAGCTGGCAGGAGCGTGCACCCCATGCCAGGCTGCCCCTTTGCCACCCGGCAGCCCCTTCTCTGGGGAGCCTGGCATGGCCCAAACAGTGACACTTGGGTTCCCCTGCACTAGCCCCACCTGCTCCTGGGTTGGGGGTGGTTTAAACACCGAGCACTGCCGGCTGCCTGGTGTGTTGGGAATCACAAAATCGGTCCGTGAGAGGGATCCTAGAAGGGCTTTTAACCTCAGCAACCTACTGCTGTCCTGTAAAGGCAGTGACCTGGCAACTATATGACTGTCTGGCTGTCTGTCTATCCATCCATCCCCATACCCCCTTCTATCTATCTATCTATCTATCTATCTATCTATCTATCCCCAGGCACCCCCTCTGTCTATCCATCCCTGCTCATCACCCAGGCACGAAGACGATACGAGATTTCCATGAGACTTTCCATTGTCTCCTTGGCCCCAGGCCCCCTGCTGGGCCGTGGCCCCTGGGCCAGCTTGACGGGCGCATGGGCCAGCGTGGGAGGAGATGGGGATGATCCGGGGGGGCGCGTCCGACTCACAGCGCATTTGATGGGCCGGAACGACAGCAGGTGCTCAGTTCGGTAGCCGCTGTTTCCGCTCCAGGCCTCCCAGCGGGGGTAGTCGCCCTTCTCCAGGATGAACTGCTGCCCCTGGTACTCCGGGTACTCAAAACCCACCCAGCTGTGCGAGAGGGGGAGGGGACGGTGTCAGCAGTGCCATCACATCTGCAGGAACCTGCCCCGGGAAGCGGGGCTGGCAAAGTCCCCGGGAGGAGGGGGCAGGGCAGGCACCCAAGGGACCCAATCTGGGCTGCCCCCTCCTGGACAGATCAGCTGCCCCTTGCCCTCAGCACGGCCTGTGGAGAGGGAGCCCATCTCTTGCCCCCTGCAGCCTCGGCCTCACCCTCATGCTCCCCATTGCACAGCAGGAGAAACCAAGTCACAGAGCAGGGAAGCAACTTGCCCAAGGTCACCCAGCGAGTCTGTGGCGGAGCTGGGGATAGGACCCAGGTGTCCTGCCTCCCTGGCGTGTGCTCTGACCCCTGCTGCGCTGCGGAGCTGCCCTACGGCCTGGCGCCTCGCAGGAGGCGGCGGCGAGGGACGTGCCATGCTGCAAAGCAGCTGCCAGCACGAAGGGGCCCCAGGGCGGGTGAGGCTGGGGCCTGGGGCACTTACGGGCCGTTCTCCACCTTAATGGAGCGGATCTTGCGGAAGCCACGGTCCATGATGCTGGGACACTCCTGCAGGAACTCGCTGCGCTTGCCCTGGAAGTTCTCCTCCTCCCAGGCCGTGAGCTTGAACTGGCCCAGGGCCTCCATGGGCGGGCTGGTCATTGGGAGCTCTCCAGCTGCAGGGACAAAGCCCACCTCAGCCCTACGAGACCTCTGCCCTGGCCCCCCAGAGCGACACGGCTCCAGCCAGGGCAGGGCACGAGTCTCAGCTAGGACCATGGAGGAATCTGGGGTCCTACAGCTCAATCGGCCCAATGGTTTGCCTTTGTCCCGAGGGGGAATAGGAGCACGGCTGGGGCAGCTACATGTTGGGATTGAGGAGTTAGGGGCATGAAGCCCAGGGCTGGGCTAGCAGGGGCTGCAGGTCGGGAATGAGAGGGAACGGGAGAGCTGGGGGTAGCCCAGGGCTGGGCTAGCAGGGGTTGCGGATCAGGAGTAAGGGGCACCGGCGGAGCTGGGGGGAGCCCAGGGCTGGGCTAGCAGGGGTTGCGGGTCAGGAGTAAGGGGCACCGGCAGAGCTGGGGGTAGCCCAGGGCTGGTCTAGCAGGGGCTGCGGGTCGGGAGTGAGGGGCACCGGCGGAGCTGGGGGTAGCCCAGGCCTGGGCTAGCAGGGGCTGCGGGTGGGGAGTGAGGGGCACAGGTTGCATTGTGCCTGCCCGTCCCATTCCCATCTCTCCCCAGTGCTCTCAGCCCCTCACATTTCAATCCATCTATTTCCTCCGACAGCTGGGAGAGCGACAGCCCCTCCTGCCAGCCTGGGGGGAGGGCCAGGGGGTAGGGGGGACGACAGGACAGACCCTGGCTGGCAAATTCCTGAGAAACTCACTCCCGCAAAGGTGTGGCAGCAGCTGAGACCTCCCCCGCTCCCACCGCCCCAGGTCCAGGTCCAGCATCCTCTCCCCAGCGCCCAGCCCCAGTGGCCCCCATTCCACTGCCCACAGGGGCCGGCAGTACAGTGGGGGTCCTGCTGGGGACAGTGCAGCCACTGGGGCTGAGAGACAGAGCAGCCCCACAACTCAGCCCCACGGGGTCCCGTCCTGTCCCAGCGCCAGGGCAGGATCATCCCATCTCCGGGGCAGAGCCCAGCAAGGGGGCTCCCGCTCCCCACCCAGGGAGGCTCCTGCTGCCCACGGTTGGATCCAAAGCAGGCTGCGGCTGGGGGTGGATGACAGCCCGATAAATGGTGCCTGGATCCCCCAACAGGCTGAGCCTCTGCCCCATAAGCTGAGGGGCCCCCCATGGAAAGACGCCCCCCCCCCAGCCCAGCCACCTCCCCGCCCAGGCCAGAGGGGCTCCTCTTTCTCCCACCCTGTGTCCTCGGCCTTCCCAGCTGTGTCCTGCCGCTCTCCACACAGGGCTGCAGCCTGGCGCCCCTTTGCCCCAGGGCCCAGGCCAAGGATCCTGCCTGCCGTAGCCTGTCTGCACCCAGGTCATGTTCCCGGACAAAGGCAGGAGGGGTCACGGGCTGGGCAGCACCGGGTCCATGAGCCAGGAACCCAAAACAGCCAGGGACATGCTGCAGAGGTGTGGCACGGCATTGGGGCACCATGTGCTGGCTGCAGGCTGCCCCCCCCACAGGAGCCCCCCACACCCTAAAATCAGGGCAGCAGGCAGGGCATGGGCAGGCTCCCTGTCCCAGCACCCACTGGGACGCTCACACAGCAGCGGGGTGACTCCACGGTGAGGTTATCGGGGTGCATGGCAGATATGCCCTTGTGAGAGGGCTCTGCCCCTCCAGCTTCCCTAATCCCATGCCGTGGGGGGGGGGAGAAGGAGGCAGGGGGCAGTCAAGAACATGGGCAAGTCCCCGAAACCAGGATCCACCCCCAAAATACCAACGTGCCCCACATGCTGCCCCCCCAAGCGCCCCTGGGGAGTCTCGGGGGTGGCTGCAGGGGCACCGGGGGTTCATAGCTGGGTACTTACTTGGTCTGCAGGGACAGAAGCGAGGGTGGTGCTGCGGGGCTGGGGGCCTCCCAGGGCCTCTTATAGCCCGGCCGGCTCAGTGCAGCGTGCGCACAAGCAGCCAGGGCTGAGTCAGCGGGTGGGAGCCCGGGGGGGGCGCGGGGGGCCAGGCGCCAGCTTGTCCATTCCACTCAGCCATTGTGGGGAGATCAGCCGCCGGGGCCGCCAATGGAAAGTGCTCGCTCCGGGGCTCAGGGGCACAATAGGGACAGGCCTGACGCGCCACTTTCCTTTCTCCCGCGGCACAATGCGCCCGCCCTGGGGGGATTAGGGGCACAGCCCGGGCCAGTGGGACGCCAGCCAGGGCGGGGGGGGGGATAGTGGTGCCATGGGGCGGGGGCAGGAGCTGCGCTGATCACTGGGCCGCTTGACGAAATGCCAAAGGGACACTGGGGCAGCCGCTTCCCTTCCTTCGGTCAGTGATGCCACCCTGTGCCAGACCCCAGGCCCAGGGCTCACTACCCTCCCTCGTCGGACCCTCTCGCCAGCCTGTCCCCCACCTCGGCGGTGTCGAGCTGGGGCGGTGGGTCACAGCCCTGGGATGGGGATCGGCCCATCCCGGCGCCCCGCCTGCGGCCCCACACGCTGCTCCAGCAGCCAGCCAGGAACCCTGAGCTAGTCTGTGACCAGCGGGGGGGCTGTTCAGCGGGGGGGCTGGCCCCACAGCGGGAGCAAGGCTAGCGAGCCGCGGCGGGGGGGGAATAGAGCAGATTTCAGGGGATTCCCCCTCCTGTGCTCCAATCGGGCCCCTCTGGTCGTTCTTCTCTTCTCGCTGTACGGTGGGGCCGGGCCGGCGGGCGATGCCTGTGCCCAGTTCCCATCCCTGTCTCCTTCCCGCCCCCTCCCCGGGGGCACTGGGCTTTGCAGCGGGGCCAAGGCCGCCCTGTCCGGGGAGGGACCATTTTGGTTAAACGCGGAGGCAATTGGGAGCAGCTTTGCCTTTAACTCCTGACGTGGGGCCCGGCCCCAGGCCCAGACTGGCCCCGGCCTGCCTCCTCCCCCACCGGCCACCTGATGGCTGGGGTGTGAAAGGTGCCCCGGGGAAGGGGCAGGGACCGGGCACTCCTGTCTGGGAATGCCCCTAGGAAATGTCTGGATCCCCCTGGGCTCCCAGGAGAACAAGAGAGCCGTTCTGGCCTATTTGGGGGTGAGGGAGTGCTTAGAGTATGGGGCGGGGGGGGGTGCCCTGGGAGTCAGGACTCCTGGATTCTCTGCCCTGTTCCGCCACTGACTTGCAGTGGGACCTTCAGCGAGTCCCTTTCCCCACCCCGTGCCTTAGTTTCCCCAGCCGGGGGTGACACTGGGGCGCTTTGTGAGCCCAGGGCAAGGCGCGCCAGCTCCCCACAGGGCTGACGCAGGAGCGAGACTGGCCGGCTTCACCCTGCTCCTGCCATGACCCCAGCAGCGCTGGGCCTGGTCCCAGGGGCCCGGCTGAGAGCGGACAATCCCGCAAGCCCCCACGAGAGGGCGCAGAAGGGCAGGGATTGCGCCCTGGAGGCCCAGACACCCGGGGCTGGGGCTGGGGCCAGGACAAGGGCGTGGGGTTGAGGGGGACGCACGTTGCTGGGTGTTTTCTAATGCAGGGGGCAGCGCGGGGCCCCCGGAGCCGGACTGTGGGGATGAGGCTCCGGTGGGGCCCTGCCACGCTCTCGGCCGGCCCAGGACCGGCAGCAGGACCCCACAGGCTGGGCGCTGGCGTTGCTGGGGGTGCTTCGAGCATGTCCCCTCCTGCCAGCCCCGGAGCCCCCAGCAGGGCTGGGCAGGGGCTGGGGAGTAGGGCTGGGAACGGCGTCCGTTGCCGAGGGGGGCGGGAGTGGGAGCAGGGGATGTCCCTGCCTGGCGAGGGGGGGCGGGGAGGATGCAAACAGTCAGAGGGTCCTGAAGGCGATGCCAGGGCCCAGCGCCAGCCAGGGCCCCAGGGGGCTCTGGGTCCTTCCCAGGCCAGCGGCTCCGGCTGGGCTCGCTGGGCGTTGTGCGAAGCTGGGGAGAGGCAGGGGGCAGGCAGTGCTCAGCTCTGCCCCCAGGGCGCAGGATCAGCCTCGCCCGCTCCCCAGCACCCGGGCAGCGATGCCGCCCGTCCCCTGGAACAAGGCAGCTCCCGGCGCGGCTGCCCCTGCGGCCACGCCAGCGGCAGGCGTCTCCAGGCCACAGACACCCCGGGCCGGGGACTCGTCTGCCTCGAGGGCAGCTGCCGACGCCGGCTCAGCCAGCTCATTGGTGTGCCCGGGGCTTGCTGACCGGCTGGGCCCTTGGTCCTTCTGCCTCCCTCTCCTCCCACCCCAGGGGCCTGGGCCGATCTCACCCTCCCTGGAGAAGCAGCAAGTCAGAGACTGGACGGGAGGCAGGAGCTGGGGCTTCGGGGAGGCTGCTCCGGGGGCAGAGGGGGGGCTCTTGGGCCTGCAGTGGGGAGGGACGGAGAGGAGGCCGGTGCTAGGGAAGAAGCAGGGTGCCCCGTGGCTCATGGGACAGCAGGGGCCAGGGCAGCCCCATTTCCCAGGCACAGACCCCAGCGGTGCCCTCCCAGCAGAGCAGAGCTGGGGACGGCCTCGAGACCAGGCAGGGCAATGCCAAGGCGCTGGGCAGGCAAAGGGAATGGGGGAGAGGATTGTTGCCCCCAAGGAGCAGGAGGGGCCCTCAGTGATATTGACCGGGATTGGTGGGAGGAAAGGCTGCCTCGTTACTCTGTGGGACTGCCCGCAGCAGGGTGTTCGGGCAGCAGAGGGGTCGGTGAGGGGTAACGATGTAGCGGGGGGAGGGGGCCAGCTGTACACACTGACAGCCTGGCTTCTTCTCTGCTCCCCCCTAGAGCGGCGATCACCGCAGGGTTCCCATGCTAGCCCCCAACCCACCCCCTTTGGGGCAGTGACGTCCCCGGCTGGGGAAGTGCCTGGAGGGGAGCTGGGCTGACCCCTGCGCCAACAGCAGTGGGCATTGGGCAGTGCTGGGGCGGGGATGGAGCTGTGCCCTGAGCTGCATGGAAGACACAGGTCAAGACCAGGCAATGGCTGGACAGGAGGGAGGATGGGCCATTGGCCTGATCCGGAGCAGCCGGAGGTGTGGTTCTAGACTAGCTGGGCTGAACCAATGCAGCCGGAGGTGGGTTCTGGATTAACTGGGCTGAACCAAATCTTCAGAAGGTAGGTCCTAGATTAGCTGGTCTGAACCAATGTAGCAGGAAGGGGTTCTGGAGTAGCTGGGCTGAACCAACGCAGCAGGAGCTGGGGTTCTGGAGTAGCTGGGCTGAACCAACGCAGCAGGAGCTGGGGTTCTAGACTACCTGGGCTGAACCAACGCAGCAGGAAGCCGGCCACCGTGGCCAGTGCTATGAGCCGGGGCCCGTGTCCCTAGTGAGCTGCCCTGGCCCCACATCTCTACCCCAGCCCCCTGGATTTTGACAGAGGCAGAGGGCAGCTCTGAGCCTCTGCCCCCAGTGGAGAGGGAAGTTCGGGGCCTGAGTGGGGACCTGCCCCCGCCCCCCCCAGCAGATGGAGCTGAGGCCAGGCCCTGTTTATCTTGCTCCCAGTTGCCTGGTGCCGTGTTTGCTCTGGGGATTGTTTCCTGCCACCAGCAGCAGACACAGGTGGCTTTTATTTGCAGGGTCTGGCTGATTAGATCAGGGCCGGTGCGGCCTGGGGGAGCCTCATTTCCCTGCAGACTCACCCTACAGGGAAGGGATGCAAATTCACCCAGGGCTGGGCGAGGCCGTTATCCTGCAGGGCTCGCCACCGCCAACCCCCCTGAGCCCCAGATCGGGGCCTGGCGAGCTGACCCACTCCCCAGCCACCAGGCCGCCCTGTGCCTCTCCGCTCCAGGGCCACCGGGGAGCGGTCACGCCGAGCCCCGCGGCCCACACACGTGTGCTCACACACATGCTCGGTGCCGGTGTGTGCACACAGCGAGCCGCCGCCCCCGCTGCACGTCGGAGCCACCCCGTCATGTCGGAGCCCAGGCCCACGCCCCTCGCTGGCCTGGACACGTGCGAGTGCAGCCAGCCCCCGCCTGCCCTGACAGCAGCTCCTGACCACAAACAGGCTGGCAGATGTTGCTCGGATTAGCCCCCCCCGCCCCCATCCCTCCCCCCTGCAGATGGGGAGCGGCTCTAACCTGCTCTGCCTCCGGCTGCTGCAGCCCCTTGGCCCCCCAGCGCCTGCTGCTCTGTGCCAGGGAATTTGGGGAGCATGAAGATGAGATCAAGGGGGCAGCGGCTGGCAAAGCTTCCCCCGCACAGCTCCGCTGGTGCCCCTCACTCCCGACCCGCACCCCTGCTAGCCCAGTCCTGGGCACCCCCCGACACACTGCTCTGCCGATGTCTCTCCCTCTGGACATTTCGCCCCATTGCTGGGAGACCCCCCCGCCCCAGAGGAACGGTAGCCAGAGGCAGTGCGGCACAGCTGGGTGGGCGGCTCTGTGCCAGGGAATGGGGAGCGGGGGGCAGCCGCTCCGGGTGGGGCTGTGCTAAGCACTGAGTGTGTCTCTGCTCTAAGTAGGGGGCAGCATGGGGCTCAGCCCCACTGAGCTCCTGCTGGTACTGAGTGGGCCGGGTCCCTGCCCGGTCAGGACAGCACCCGCGGGGGAGGGAGGGGGCGCAGCCGTTATGTTGGGGGCTGGGGTCCTGCCTGGAGCCAGGACACCCAGCGGGACCTTCCCCAGGGCACGTTCCAGACCCCCTGGCACCCAGGCACTGTCTGTCCCTCCCCCGTCCACCCCCACCCCCGGGAGCGGGCGCAGCCCATGACACGCGCCACGTTCATGCCTGCCAGGGACACGCCGCTCTGCCCGCCTGCCCCAGGACTGGGACATGTGCTACCCCCAGACGCCCCCCCCGCCCCGGGGACCCCACACTAGGCTGCCACAGGTAGAGCCTGGCTCCCAGGTGTGTCCCCCCGGCGAGGCCCACGCTCGCTACGTGGCCTGCAACGGGAAGCGGAGCCAGCGCTGGCTCCTGTTCCCATGGGGATTAATCCCGTGTGAAGGTCACCGGAGCCCCGCCAGCTGCCACGCTCCCGCCGGTGGATTACTGCCTAGGTGCGTACAGGGCCTGACGCCAGGACGGGCAGCACCCGCCACCCGGGGCCAAGTCCCAACGGCACCTGCCGGGCGCCCTTAAAGACCCTCAGGGCTCGGAGACAGGGCTGGGGGGGGTCCTCTCCATCCAGCATTAGAGCTGGTCTACAAGCCACCCCCCCCCAGGCCTGCCTGGAGACGCCGGGCTCCATCCCAAAGGAGGCAAAGATACCCAGCCCCTCACGGGCACCCCACCAGCTGGGCACTGGGGGTCTCCGGGCACCGTCTGCCCTCCCTGCCAGCTGGGGCCTGCAGGAGTGAGGGGCTGGGAGGGTGTAACGCTGGGAAAGGCCCAGCCTGGTCCTGCCCTGGAGGCGGACAATGGTAACGAACCCCCAGAGCCCTGGGTGCCCCCTGGGCCCCGTGAGGAGGCATCAGGCCCAGGGGGCTGGGGAGGGGGCACCCGCCGGCCCATTGCCACGTCAGCCGCAGCCCGAGCTCCCTGGGCCCCCTGCCAGGCCCGGCCAGCCCCAGGCCTCACCCTGCCCACCGCGCCCCAGGCCACGCTCACCCGGCCTGCCCAGTGCCCAGCTCCCCAGGGCCCACAGGGGCTGAAAAGGGGGCTGGACCGTTAACCCTTCACTGGGCAGCTGCTCTGCCAGGCCAGGAACGTCTTCTCCGGGGCAGTTCGTCTGCAGGGCTTTGCCCAGCAATGCTAGCCGGCAGCGCCCGGCGCGAGAGTGTGAACCTGGGACAGTACCGCCCCCCAGGGGAATCTGCAGCTGCCCCTCTGCCCAGCAACCCCCGGGCACCTGAGCCCATCCGCCTGGCGTCCCGCCCCCTGCCAGCGCCCCACTGATACAGGGCCCCATGCAAGGTCTCTGGCCTGACATTCAACCCCCGTCCCCACACGGGCTCAGCCCCAGCCTCCCTCCACCAACATGAATCCCCCCACCCCTCCCAAGGAGGCGGCTGCACCTGCCAGACGAGCCTGTCCACACGGACTGAGAACAAGCTTTGACCCTGCCACGGAGTGTGGGGGAGTCCGGGGCCTGCCCCCCTCTTCCTGGGATCCCCGAGACTCTCAGCCAGCCAGTAAAACGGAAGGTTTATTGGACAACAGGAACACAGTCCAAAACAGAGCTTGTGGGTACAACCAGGACCCCTCAGTCGAGTCCTTCTGGGGGGCAGGGAGCTTAGACCCCAGCCCTGGGGTTCCCTGTGTTCCACCACCCAGCACCAAACTGAAACTAAACCCCCCCAGCAGGCTCCCTCCTCCAGCCTTTGTCCAGTTTCCCCGGGGCAGAGGTGTTACCTCCCCCTCCTGGCTCAGGTGACAGGCTCTCAGGTCTCCCATCCCCAGTGAAACTCCCCTGCCACATTCCCAGGTCAACGCTCCCCCCTCCCTGCTGCGTCACAGACCCTCAGTGCCAGCCAGGGGGGCGGGGAAAGTTGGCGTCCCCATGGTGTAGTTGGGGAAACTGAGGCACTGGGCAGGGCAGTGTCACACCCAGTCAGTGGCAGAGCTGGGAATGGCTCACAGCTCTCCTCGGTCAAGCAGCCAACGCTGGGACTGGAGGCAGGGCACCGTGCCGCAGGGAACCCTGTCTGGGCACATTCGATCGACACAGCGGAAGCGGGGGGACCCTGCTCCCTTCCTGGTGCTGGGGCGTAGCCCTCCTCAGACGGGCCAGGCAGCCACAGGCCAAGTGCCCCTGCCCAGTGCGTGCTGCGTGCACCAGGGACCTGGCTGGGCGCAGGGAGACGGGGACATGGGGTTCCTATAGTGGGGTGCCCAGCACCTCCTGGGCATTCGAGGGCCGGCCGTGGCATCCCAGCCAGCCAATCAGAGCTGGTGCAGTGGCCTCCCTTGCCAGCCAGTCAGGAAGCCCCAGGCCAGGCACGCCAGCTTGCTGAGCCCCATCCCGGCCGAGGCCTCGTGTTAGCCTGGCATTGCCCACTGCCAGGGGTGCCAACCCAGCCAGACCCCCCCCGACAGCAATGTCTCCACAGCCGCACAGGTGTTTCCAAGAGGGGGGAGGCAAGGGACGTTCGGCGGGCGGGGAAGAGCCCCACAGTGCATGGGGGGCTGGCCCCATGCCGGCCGCCCCTGCCCCCGCCCGGGCGAAGGCCCAGCTCCCTGCTGGCGCGGGGTGCACCCGGATGCGGCTGCAGGACGCTCTCGCCCGTTCAGCTGCCATCACCCTGAGCAAACAGCAGCGCCGCTGAGGCAATAACTGCAGCAGGTGTGGCCGGGGCTGGGCCCGGGGGGAGGGAGCCCGGCAGCCCCGGACCCCCTGGACCGCCGGGCCAGAGCCGCAGCCGGCGCAGGTCGGCCCCGCTGCCGGCAGCACCGTGGCTGCTCGCGCCGGCTGGGGATCTGGCCCGCCCCCTCGCTGCCCCAGCTCCACCCTGGCCAGGGCGGGGGGCAGACAGGGCCTTTCCCCCCGCGGTGCTGTCCTCCCCCGCCCCACCTTAGCGCTGCCCACGTGCCCAGCGCGGGGCAGGGTGAGGAGGTCACTGGCTTCTCCTGCGCCCCCGCACGGGCATCCCTCTGCTGCTCAGCAGGGAAACGGGCCCTCAGGACTCCTGGGTCCATTCCCAGGGGGAGGAAACAGCAAGAGGTCAGAGCCGGGGGAGTCGGGGCTCTAGGGACTCCGCCCTGAGCCCAGGGAAGGCGTGAGAGCAAGTGGCTGTGTCCGTCTCTGGTCTGACACCGAGCTGGGCCAGCTCCCCGGGCGGGGGCCGCCTTTCTGTCCTGTGTCTGTGCAGTGCCCAGCCTGGAGGGTCCTGGGCCGGGCCCGGGCTCCTGGGTGCTGCGGCTACACAAATAACAACACAACACTACACAGTTAGGTACCTGGCAGTCTGCTCGGGAAAGGTCCAGGCCTGGGCTAGCAGGGGGCTGCGGGTCGGGAGTGAGGGGCACCAGCAGAGCTGGGTATAGAGGGGAGCCCAGGGCTGGGCTAGCAGGGGCTGTGGGTCAGGAGGCACCGGCAGAGCTGGGTGTAGAGGGGAGCCCAGGGCTGGGCTAGCAGGGGGCTGCGGGTCGGGAGTGAGGGGCACCAGCAGAGCTGGGTATAGAGGGGAGCCCAGGGCTGGGCTAGCAGGGGCTGTGGGTCAGGAGGCACCGGCAGAGCTGGGTGTAGAGGGGAGCCCAGGGCTGGGCTAGCAGGGGGCTGCGGGTCGGCAGTGAGGGGCACCGGCAGAGCTGGGTGTAGAGGGGAGCCCAGGGCTGGGCTAGCAGGGGCTGTGGGTCGGGAGTGAGGGGCACCAGCAGAGCCCAGGGTGGGGGGATCCCAGGACTGGGCTAGCAGGGGGCTGCAGGTTGGGAATGGGGGGCTCCAGCAGAGCTGTGGGGGTGGGGGTCTGGGACTGGGATAGAAGGGGGCTGCGGGTCGGGAGTGAGGGGCACCGGCAGAGCCCAGGGTGGGGGGATCCCAGGACTGGGCTAGCAGGGGGCTGCAGGTTGGGAATGGGGGGCTCCAGCAGAGCTGTGGGGGTGGGGGTCTGGGACTGGGATAGAAGGGGGCTGCGGGTCGGGAGTGAGGGGCACCGGCAGAGCCCAGGGTGGGGGGATCCCAGGACTGGGCTAGCAGGGGGCTGCAGGTTGGGAATGGGGGGCTCCAGCAGAGCTGTGGGGGTGGGGGTCTGGGACTGGGATAGAAGGGGGCTGCGGGTCCGGAGTGAGGGGCACCGGCAGAGCTGGGGGTGGGGGTGTCCAGGCTGTGCCACTGGGGAGAATCAGGGGATTCAGGCCCCAGAAGCGGCCGGGCCGGCCCCTTTCACCAGCACAAAATTAATCTAATGAGAAGGGAGACAATCCAGGCAGGTGGAACCGACCCTCCCCCACCTGCTACTAAAATCCCAGGCGGGGGCGGCGGGGGCGGGGGGGCGAGCGCTGCAGCGAGAACAGAACATCCTGCCCCCGGCGCTCGGCTCTGCAACAGCTGGGCCTGGCCCCTGACAACAGCCCAGCTGCTGTGACCGCCTTGCACCCTCCACCCCCCGGCTGCCTGTCCCGGGCGCCCGCATCTCCAGCTCCTCTGCTCGGCTGGGGCCAGCGGGGACACCCCCACCCCCCCCACACACCTGGTGGGGGGGGGACCCCCCACTCTAACAGGCTGGGACTCGGAGCCGCCGGGGGCTGCGGCACTGTGACTGCATCTGCTCGGATTTACGCCATGACTGGCTGGGGGCCGGGGCGCGCTGGGCTCACTCCCTCCGTCCACCTGGCCCCAGCCTGTGCCACCCGGTGTGGGCCCCCCAAGCTGCTTCCCCAGGGGCCGCGTGGGGTGGACTCCTGGGCTTTCCCCGCGCCCCTTCCCTGGGAGCCATGGGAAATCCAGCCCCTTGGGCCCGGCCACTCAGGGAGCCGCCCACAGCTGCATCCCCTGCCCAGAGCGCAGGAGCCCGGCCGGTATCACCCTGTGACATCTGCTCCACTGGGGGGCTCCAGCCCGGCCCCTTTGCCAGCCCCACGCCCGCTGGCTCGCTGCTGCGGACACGTCTCCCTGGATGGCAAACTGCCAAGGATTCTCTCGAGGATGCCGGGGCCCAATAGGGGGCGCTCTCCCCCGGCAGTCACTGCTAACCCCAGTGCGGCGCTAGGGGACGCCGTGCTGCAGGGAGCAGGGTGGGGGCCCAATAGGGGGTGCTCTCCCCCGGCAGTCACTGCTGACCCCAGTGCGGAGCTAGGGGGCGCCGTGCTGCATGGAGCAGGGCGGGGGCCCAATAGGGGGCGCTCTCCCCCAGCAGTCACTGCTGACCCCAGTGCGGCGCTAGGGGGCGCCGTGCTGCAGGGAGCAGGGCGGGGGCCCAATAGGGGGCGCTCTCCCCTGGCAGTCACTGCTGAGCCCAGTGCGGCGCTATGGGGCGCCGTGCTGCAGGGAGTAGGGCCGGGGCCCAATAGGGGGCACTCTCCCCTGGCAGTCACTGCTGACCCCAGTGCGGGGCTAGGGGGCACCGTGCTGCAGCGGATGCCATCTTTCAGCCAAGAGGCAGCGCTGGGGCCCTGACCCCTGTGCTCATGGCAGGACCAGGGCATTTTCTCCAGGAGTCAGGTGTCAGCCCGGTGTCCTGGCCAAAACACAGCGCAGGTGATTCCATCCTGCCGCCCTCCCGCTAGTTCTGAGCTGCCTCCTCACTGCCTGTCCTAGGCTGCCGCGCACTGTGAAGCAGCTGCCATGTTCCACCCCAGAGGTGGCTGCATTGCAGTGATGGGCAAAAGGATCCCTGTGGGCGGAGTCTGGGGCAGGCAACGAGAGGCCCAGCTGGCTCCCCTTGGCCTTCCCTTGGGCGACTGTGCCCTGGCCCTTCTCCTCCAGCCGGCTGGGGCCACCTACTCCCTGGGGCAGGGGCAGCATCTCGCTGTGGCCCCGGTGGCTCCCCATTGTTACCCAAGTGGATGCAGCCCCAACCCCAGGATGCCGGCTCCTTCTGCAGCCCCTGGCTTCTCCCCCATAGACAAACTCCTGAGCCCCGCTCAGGCTCCCAAAGCAAGCCAGGGCCAGAGGCTGCCTCTCCGGTGGGCAGGGCCGGCTGGATCCAGGGAGGGGCACAGTCGTGGGCGGTGCCCAGCGCCCAAGGGAAGGCTGGTTTGCCCTCCCTGTCTGGTGTGAGACTGCTCGCTCTCCTGCAGCTCCCCCTCCCGGCTCTGGATCCGGCTGGCTCTCGGGGGGGGCAGGCTGGCGTCTTCCGAGCTGGAATGCTGTGATGCTGGCAAAGCACCCAGGGGCAGTGCCAGCCCCTGGGGCGGTGCGACCCTCCTGGGTGGGGAAGACCCATTCATCACCCTCCTGAGAGCTGCAGGGGTGGAGCTGCGGAGCCGGCAGGCGTCCGCAGGGAGCAGCCTCTGCCCCGGGCGTCTGCACACCCCCGTGGGCAGCTCGGCTGCACCCGCCCTTCGTCCGTCCGTCCGTGTCCCCCACGGGCTGCTGGAGAGGAGCCTTTGGAGGTGCCCCACTTGGTACTTAGCCCTCCCCAGAATCCCCCAGGCCCTGGCGCCCTGGGGAGCCTGTGAGCAGCCAACATCTGCTCCCAGCCAGGCCGTGCCCGGCTCCACCTGGCTGCCTCTGCCCACGGCCTGCTTCCCCGCCAGCCAGCAGCACCTCCAGGGCACAGCACGCTGCAGAATCACAATCACACACACGCACAATCATCGACATGCACAATCACATTCATACATAATGACACACATGCACGCTCACACACACACACACAATCACACAAATGCACAAACACGCACATACAATCATCCCACACACACAACTTCACGCACACACCATCACACATGCACACACCCAATCGCAGGCTTACACACTGTCACGTGGCCGCAAGCACACACAGTCTCTCGCATACAGTGGGGAGGGGGGCAGCAATATGGTGACAGCTCCTCAGGCTCCCCCCAGCCCTGTGGCTGCGTGTTGCCATTGCCGTGTGGGTCCCAGGATATTAGACGGAAAGGGTGGGGGTGGGATCATCCTTTACTGGACCCACTCCGGGGGAGACGAGGGCAGAGACTGGAGACGGGGGTCTCTGTCACCAACAGAAGCGGGTCCAGTAAAAGCTCGTCCCTCCCCTGCCCCGCCACTTGGGAAGACGCAATCGCACACACATGCTCATGCAAATGCGCCCAGCCCGAATCCCACACACACTCTGCCCCAGCCATGCAAATCGCCCCGGCCCAGGCCAGGTCTCATACTCATATACACAAAACACATGCAAATCCCTCCCCACTGCCCCAGGCTGAGCCCGGCCTGTTGGTCCGGGAGGCCACAATACCACACACTCCAGGCTCCTCCCGGTGTCACTCACACCAGGAATCACAGCAATATTCCGGCTACGCCCAGCCCCAGAGGACCAGTCACTTGCCTCAGGCCAGTTACACCTGAGATCTCACACCAAAGAAAACACTTGTAGCCAATCCTATAATAAACTATCTCGAGGTTTATTAAACAGGAAAAGGAAACAAGAGAGTTATTTACAAGGTTAAAGCAGGTAACCACAGCTACACAAGGAGTTTCTATCTTAAGTTTCCAAAGGTAAGGGAAGGGGCTGTGATAGACAAGCTTTCTATGGCCACTCGGGCTAACCCAGGCAGATTACCAGCGCGAACACACAGGGGAGCCAGAAAGGGAGAGATAATGGACAGAAAATATCACAATGCCACTATCTAAATCCATGGGACTCCCACACCTTGAACACTGTGTGCGGATGTGGTCGCCGCAGCTCAACAAAAGATACATTGGAATGGGAAAAGGTTCAGGAAAGGGCAACAAAACTGATGAGGGGGATGAAACAGCTGCCGTATGAGGAGAGATTAATAAGACTGGGACTTTTCAGCTTGGAAAAAAGACAGCTAAAGAGCGGGGCTGGGCGGATGTCACGGAGCCCCCGGGGGATGCTCTGGAACTGCTCCCCATGAAGCCAGGCAGGACTCTGGGGAAGTCTCCTCTCGGGGAGCAGCCTGTCTGCAGGACACACAGCTCCCCCGGCTCCACCTTCCTGGGACTGACCTCGGAGCATTCAGCCTCCTCTGCCCCTCCGTGCGCTTCCCACAGCCAGTCCACCCAGGCGGGGTCCTGGAGAAGCCAGAGGGTCCTGCCCCCCAACTCCACAGTCAGACGGGACTCTCAGCCAGCCAGTAAAACAGAAGGTTTATTAGACGACAGGAACATGGTCTAACACAGAGCTTGTAGGTGCAGAGAACAGGACCCCTCAGCTGGGTCCATTTTGGGGGGCAGTGAGCCAGACAACCACATCTGCCCTTCACTCCATGTCCCCAGCCAGCCCCCAAACTGAAACTCCCTCCAGCCCCTCCTCCTCTGGGCTTTGTCCCTTTCCCGGGCCAGGAGGGCACTGGATTCCTTTGTTCTCCAACCCTTTAGCTCTCACTTCGCAGGGGGGAAGGGCCCAGGCCATCAGTTGCCAGGAAACAGGGTGTTGGTCATTCTCTGTGTCCAGACCCCTGCACACACCTGCCCTCTAGGGCTCTGCAATGATCATACACCCTTATCCCACCACCTAGATACTTAAGAACTGCATAGGGGAAACTGAGGCACCCCCACAATATTCAGAGGAAACATTAAGAACAGTCCCACTTCGTCACAGTGGACATGACAGAGGTCTATAAAATCATGTCTGGTGTGGAGAGAGTGACTAGGAAAGTGTTATTTGCCCCTTTGCGTAACACAAGAACCAGGGGTCACCCAATGAAATTAACAGGCAGCAGGTTTAAAACAAACAGAAGGAAGGACTTCTTCCCTGTGACAAAGTGGGAATTTTTTGTAATATTTTTCCGGCGCCTCAGTTTCCCCAAAAAGAAAAGGAGGACTTGTGGCACCTTAGAGACCAACAATTTATTTGAGCATGAGCTTTCATGAGCTACAGCTCACTTCATCGGGTGCAATATGCTGCATTGTTACCAGGGGGGTGGGAGATCTGTTCGCTGTCTGGGCAGGCTAAGACACAGGTGTGAATGGCTCCCAGCTGTCTGGCCTTAGGTCCCACATCAAGGGAGCTCTTGAGAAGACAATGGCAGCCCCAGTCGCCCAGACATGGACACCTAGCAACCAAGGAGGCAGAGAGATATGGACTTCCCCGCCTCTCAGCAGGGGGCTGAGTCACATCTCTGCAGCTCGGGAACAAAGGACTGGGCCAGGGGGGTGAGGTGACAGTCAAGTATGGGCTGTCCCTGCAGATACTTACAGAGGTGCAGTGTTCCCTAAGATGGTACACGTCTCCCTCCGGGGCTGCCTCAGCTGGCTCGCTGACCGGAGCTCGCTGTGTGAAGTAGGGGGGCTGAAGGACCAGGGGCCCAGTCTGAGGAAGTGGTGAAGCCACAGGGCCTGCCCTGGAGGGGTCTGGCTTACTGACCCCCAAGAGATTGTTCCAAAGGTGGGGTCACAGCATCGGTCCTGTGGATATGTGACATTCACACAACGGCCAGTACACCTGTGGAACTCATTGCCAGGGGATGTTGTGAAGGCCAAAAGTATAACTGGGTTCAAAAAAGAACTAGATACGTTCCTGGAGAATAGGTCCAGCAATGGCTACTAGCCAGGATGGGCAGGGTCACAACCCCCTGCTCTGGGTGTCCCTAAACCTCTGACTGCTAGAAGCTGGGAATGGGTGACAGGCTGGATCATTCGATAATTGCTCTGTTCTGTTCATTGCCCTGAAGCGCCTGGCACTAGCCCCTGTCGGACGACAGGACACTGGGCTAGATGGACCATTGCTCTGACTCAGTCTGGCCATTTTTATGCTGGCTCGTTCCTGGACCCATGCCAAGCCTCACGCGTGAGTTAGGGACGGCGATGGGCGTGAACCAAGCGTGGCTGGTGAACTGTTGTTATTAATTTGTTCTGCGGGAGCCTGGAGCCCATGGCCCCGCAGAGCCCAGTGCCGCACGCACAGACAGCGCAGGGATGGGCCGGCTCACATCCCCGTCTGGGGACAAGACAAGAGATGGATTCTTGGGCACGGGGCCCGCTGTCCTGGCAGGCGCAGGGATCCCCAGGCCGGCTGCTGTTTGTTTCCATGGGGTTGGGGAAGCAGGACCTTGCGCACGCTCTTTGTGAATAAACAAGCCTGCCCCAGAGAACAGCCCTGGCCTGCAGCATCCATTTCTCCTCCTTGTGGAAGGCCCCAAAACCGGGGGAACTGCTTGGGCATCGGGCACGGCCAGGGTCCTTGCCCTGGCTCTGCCACTGTCTCTGGCCTTGGGTGAGTAGCTGCGGTCTCTGCTGGCGCCTCGAGTCACCGCAAGGCCCCTGAAGACGCACAGGGTTTGCCAAAGCACTGAAGTGATTTAGGGGCAAGGTCCCAGGGGCGTCCAGTGGGACACAGTCCTACCCAGCGCCCGTCGCCCGTCTCCTGTCTCTTTAGGGCGAAACCTCCCGAGGAGGACGAGCGGCGTCTGGGCCGGGTGTCCATATGCACCTGGCTGCGGAGCTGTCACTCGCGTGTGGGGCAGCCAGCTGTGTTATCTGAGCAAGCCCGGCGTTAGTGAAGGAGGCAGGGGCCCTGGGGCGCCTGGCCTTGGTCAGGACTTGTGGCAGGGTGGAGTGGGGTCGGGCTGGTCTTTTTCTGGGCTGTGTTTGTTGCAGGGGTTTTTCTTTCTCTCTTTTTAACTTTGTCAGACTTTTACTGCAAAAGGAAAAGGGGAACCGGGGCCAGAATCCGAACTCAGAGGGAAGCCCAGGGCTCGGCCACAGGGGAAACCGGCCGGTAGCTATTCCGGCTTAGCTCCTGCTGCAGCCGCGCTACTGCGGAATAGCTAGTCTGGGCGAATCCCCACGCGGACGAGCCCCCAGAGCCGAGCTCAGCAGGGTACAAACAGTCCCTTCTGGCTGTAACCGAGACCTGTCCACTGGCAAGGGCCTTGCTCCGGTCGCATGCTTGGCCGATGGCCACCCCACGTCCCCCGGGGTGCGCGTTCAGCTGCCCCGGCATGGGGATGCCCTCCAGCGCCACTTGTGTGGGTCAGAGAGCCCACCAGGCAGGTGCACCTCAGACAGCGCCCCCCATGGGGCGGCTGATGCCAGGTCAGCTGCATCCCGCCCTCAGACAGCTGCAGTCGGTCGAACCCACTTCTGTGCAGAGGGAACCCCCCCTCCCCACCCCGGGCAGCGCGGCCTCAGCCCAATGGGCCAGCAGGGCAGCAGGGCACTGCCCCCACGTCCCAGCGGCTAGAGCTGCAGGAGGCCCATCAGGCTGGTCCCTGGTGTTAAGCCCTCATGTCGGAGTCGCAGGTGCTGGGCTCTGGCTGGTTGCCTCGCTGATGCAGTGCGATGCGGCCCCGGTGGGACCCCACCCAACCTGCAGGGCTTGGACTCCACGTCTTTCACCCACCCACCGTCTCCACCCCGGCCCCTCTCTGCAGCAGGATCCCCGCTGAGCTTGCCAGGACTCCCCCGCTCTGGGAAGCCCCAGGATGCTGAGCCAGAGGAGGCCAGCAGAGGGGAAGGGGCCACCTCCAACAGCTCCCTCAAATCACATCCCAACACCAAGCCGCTGCTCAGGCTGAGCAGGGCAGCCAGAGGCAAAGTGCCAGGGCTGGGGGGAGCAGGGCTGGCCAGTGGAGGGCGGTGCCAAGGGGAAGGGGGCAGCGAGGGAGTGCCAAGGTAGAGGGAGGCGTGGGGGTGTCAAGCTGCCCCAGCAGAGGCCTCTGTGGCTAAGCCAAGGGCCCTCCAGGGCAGCGCCAGGCTCAGGGGCTCCCCCCGGCCTTCGCTGCTACCCACAGAGACGTTCTGAGCCCAGCTCAGGCCAATGCTGCTCCTAGGCCTGTGAAACGGCTGCATCCCCCCTCCGCTGACCCTCCTGCAGACAGTTCCACAGGTTAACTGGGACCAAAGGCCTTGCCTGCGCTGTAACTGCCTTTTAACCTGCCCTGAGGTGGAGGCTGTGGGCATGTCTCCGGGGGAGGGGGTTGTCAGCAGGAGCAGTGATTTGTCCTGCAGTGTTGCCGAGGGGCCCTAGGCTGGGATCGGGGCCCGTAGTGCTGGGCACATGATGACAGGCAGCAGACGGTCCCTGCCTTGCTCAGAGACAAAAGCTGGAGCCAGCCAGCTGAGGGGGCACAAGGGACCAGTGCAAAATCCATCCTCCCCCTTCCCCGCTGCCCCAGGGGCCTCCTCAGCCTTGACTCGCCCAGGAGAATCGCCCCGCGGGTCTCCCCGCTACGCCACTATGGGGCAAGGTCCTCCCCAGGGAGTCCTAGTGGCTCTGGGGGACCTGGGCTGTGGAGCCTTCCAGCTCCGAGTCCCTGGCCCCAGCGTAGCCCGGGTTGCACAGAGGACAGCCCAATGGTGAAGTGACCCAGGGGGTCTTAGCTCCGGCCCTAGGGGAACCAAGGGGTGCACATCACACCAGGCCCTGTGGCTGGCAATCCCAGCAGAGAGCCCTCTCGCCCCCCAGGGTCCCTCTGGGGAAGAGGGGGTGCTGGGAAGCTCACCCAGGCACGGCCCGTGCTGTGGGTAAGGGCTTATCTTCCTGTACAGCGGTGGGGGTCGTCCCCCACCTCCCCAGGGGGTGGGCACTGGGCGAAGCTCTGTGCTGGCTGCCCAGGGGCTCGGTCGGTATCACTCCGTCACCAGGGGCTGGATTTTTCACACCCGTGATGGAGTTACACCGACGGGTCTGCAGCGTAGACCCAGCCTTCGGGGAGAGCGGGCTCCCTGGGGCCCCCAGCCTGGCCCTCGCCCCTATGCAGAGTCAGTTACTGAGCATCTGACTGGGCACTGGTGGGGGGGGGGTTTAGCACAGGTGAGAGCCAGGCACCCACCGCCCCTGCAGCTGGGGTTGGCTAAGGGGACAGAGCCATGGGGGCCAGGCCCTGCTCTGTCACTGGGCACAAGGAAGGAGCTGGCTGCAAATATTTAATGACACCAAGTATGGGGGAGGGGGCTGAACTGAGAGATGCGGCCCCCCACCCCATCCCCCTACCGCTGCCCTGCTCGCCCTCCCCGCCCCGCGGGGCTGCTGGCAGCTGCTGAGAGTCCCCTGAACTCAGGGGAACAGTGAGACCTGCCTGGGGCGAAATACAGGTGAGCACCACCCCCGCTGAGCCGGTCCCCGGGCGGCAAGGCAGGTGAGCTCCCACTGGCTTTGAATGGATGGGACTCACGGGCAGGGGGTAACTCTGGCACTCCCCTGTCTCTCTCCCCAGACTCGCTGCCGGGAGCTCCCTGGGGCTGCATGGTCCCTTGCACGCCGGAGGTGTGCGCACTGCGTGGCTGGCACATTTCACGGGTGTACATTGCGTGTACCTCATCTGACATGTATGTAGGGTCCCGGCATGTTGGCCGGGGAGCTGTATGCCACTCGTGTATAATGCATGTCACACATGATTCGCAGGTCATGGCAGTGACACGCTGCATGTCCACCGGGTGTGCACCTTGCACGGGCATTGCACGGCGTGCGCGCGCATTGCACACGTGTCACAGGTGTGTCACAGGCGTGCCGACAGGCTGGACCTGCCTAACGCGAGCCGAACGAACAAAACGTTCACGTCAGGTCTTGCACGTGGGGCTCGACGCCAGGCAAGTGCAGAGGTTGCTCCGGGCTCGGCCTGCTTGCGCCCGTCCCTGGCCCAAGCCGACAACCGGGCGGGGGAAGACGCCTGGGCGGGTCCCTCTGCCCCTTGGATCTGACGTGCAGGAGCAGGGGTCCCTGCCATTGCCCTGGGCTTGGAACCGGTTCACCCCGGGGGAAAGTCCGGAAGGTGCAGCCTGGGGGAACAAACAGAGCAGAGAGAAGGGGAGTTAAACCGCTGGGGGCAGGGGCAGGAGAGCAGTGAAAAGAGAAGGAAGGAAATTAAATCCCCAGGGAGAGAGGGGCAGAGAAGGGCAGAGAGCAAGAGAGGAAGGGAAAAGCGAGGAGAGGGAGCGAGAGAGACACCGAAGGGGGCAAAGCAGGCGGATCGGTGACTCCCGCCGAGCCGAGCCCCGTTCCCTCTGCTCTCTGGGGCGAGTCCCTGGGGCATCGGAGGAAAAGCCCCTGGGATTTCAGAGCCTCCCTTGCAACCCGACGGTTGGGGTGCAGCCCCCAGGAGCCCTGAGCCCTGACCCCTCAGTCTGAGCCGAGGACAGTCCTGCTCCCAGCCGCAGCCCCAGGCCCCGAAGGCAGCAGGGCTGGCAGGATCTCACCTGGTTCCGGGGACACGCTGGCAGCTGGCAGGTGAGTCGCTCACCTTCTCCGGCTGGCTCCCGAGCAGAAAATGAGGGCGCCGGCGGCTCGGTGGGGCTTTTATAGCCCTGATAAAAATAGCGCTGACTCCCAGGGAGCAAGGGGGGCCGGGGAGCTGGGGCTGTGCAGAGCCCGGGGAGAGGGCTGGGTCGGCAATGGAGAGCTTCTCCCAGCACACCTGTCACAGGCTCTGTGTTTGCTCAGCGCAAATATTGACCCAGAGGAGGCAGGCTGGGCAGGGGAGGTGATTAGCCCACCTAGATTAGAGCCAGAGCAGGGCTCTCTGCAAACTCCCCAGGGCTGCTTTGTTAATGGGAGCCTGATGGGCTGACAGGAGCCAGGAGCCTGGGCGCTGGAGGGGGGGCGGAGGGGGCCAGAGGAGGAGACACTCATTAACCTGCCCTGGAACAACACCAGCTGTCACTTTTCCGCCCACCTGCCTGGATCACTTTGCAGCCACGGGGCGGGGCAGGGGGGACCGGGGGGGGGGGAGCAGTGTGGGTGCGCAGAGGAGCCGGGCCTGAAGGCAACCTGCATCGTTCCCAATGGAAAGGAAGGAAGGACGGAATGGGGCAAAGGAGCGAGAGATGGGGTGAGGATAAACGGCTCCCCTCCTGGGCAGGCTCTGCCAGGGCCTGGCAGAACATGGGTTTGGCTGGCACTGGGAAAGCCCGGGGAGAGTCCCCCGTCCTCCATGCGGCCTGCGTTCCCTGGATCACTCAGGATCCGGGACCTGTCACTTCATTATTTACCCCTCCCTCCACTCCTGTGTCACCTGCAGACCGTATCCGGGAGGTTTGGGGGTTTTCTCCCAGGTCATTGCCAAAGATGTTAAACGGAGCGACCCCAGCGTGAACACAGTGGGGGTGAGGGGAGCTCACGCCCAGCTCGATGAGGGGCTCAGTGCCAGGCAGCCATTGGATGAACTAGCTTCCCTCCACTTGCAGGAGCCCTGGCAGGTAAATCGATGCTGCGGCTGTGTGTGACCCTTTCTCCCAGACAGACCGCACTGGAGCTCGAGTCCACTATTTACCCACATAGCAGGGGCAGGACAAGCTTCCCCCAAACCCGCCAAGGGATGGTGGGCTTGTGATGCAGGCCCCTGGCCCCCCTAGGAACCAGACTGAGACACTCCCCCCACCCAACCCACTGCAGACACCAAGCAGCCTTCAGGGGAAGGGCCTCCAGTCCCAGGTTAGACACGGCCAGGGAGGCTCCAGGCCCAACCCTTAGAGCAATCCAGTGCCCTGTCCCAGAGCACTGAGTTGCTGGAGCTGTTCGGCCTAGTGGGTGGGGGCTGAGAGTCAGTTTGATGCCTGGCTCCGCCACTGTCCTGCTGCGTGACCTTGGGGAAGTTACTTCATCCTCTTTCCCCTCTCATCCTTTGTCTGTTTGGCTATTTACACTGCAATCTCCTTCAGCCATGGACTGTCTCGTGGCATTTGTACAGCACCATGCGCGCTGGGGTCCTGATCTGCACTGGGGTCTGTGCAGCACTGTGTGCACTGGGGCCCTGATCTGTGCTGGGATCTGTACAGCACCATGCACGCTGGAGCCCTGATCTGCACTGGGGTCTGTACAGCACCCGGCACGCTGCAGCCCTGACCTGTGTTGGGGCCTCTAGGTACCACCACACTAATAATGAATTGTGCAGACCAAGGGACCCATTCATTGCTCCTCGGCACATGGTGCCAGGTAACCCACGGCGAGGACTATCTCTAGGGCTGAGGCTCTCCCAGTCTTTCTGCCACACACGAGGCTGTGCTGGCGGGACGGACGGAGCGCGTCAGCAGCAGGCCCTGGCGGGGCTGCGGAGCCGTGCGGTGCAGACACAGGGTTCTCACCGGTGCTCCCAGCCCAGGTGCTGTTTTGTTCTCATCTCATTGTCTCCCAGACAATGGCATGACGCGCCTGGTGTTAAATGTTTTAAGGAGTCAGGATCCCTTCTGTTCTCCCCCCTCGGGCTCTCCCCAGAAGCGGGGCCCCGGCAGCAGAGCAGCGGGCAGAGAAGAAAAGGCTGGGTGTGCATATCGTATGAAATCCATGGCGACGGATCTCTCTGCTATCTAGCACCGGGCGGAGAGCATCTCATTAGCTGCGCCGCTGGTGAGAGCTCTCTGCTCCTACTCAGAGGAGACATCAGTCCTCAGCCCGAGGAGATCTATCGATTGCCCTCCTGGGAAACATCCAACTCCCCAACCCGCGGGGAACAGACCACAAAAGTGCTCCCTTCTTTCCCTCCAAACATGCCCCAGGCAAAAGCAGGGCCTGAGTCTGCAGCACCTCCTAGGGCTGGAAATGACACTGCCCCAGGTGCTGGGCAGCCAGCATTCAGGCCTGGCCTGAGGGCAGGGTTAACGTGTGATTTCTCAGCAAACAGCAAGGCTACATTCCCAAGCTGTCTCCCAGCAGAGCTGGGCAAGCAGGTTTCCAGCTGTCCCTCCATCCCTGCGGCTTCTCACGGTGTTTCCCTCTGTCCCTGGAGCTTCTCGTGATGACAGGTCACAAAACAATGGCACCCTGGCCCATCTTGAAATGGGCACTTGGCATGTCTACAGCATCTTCCATCTCATGGCCCCACTTCCCAAGCCTCGGTGAATTCAGTCTCTCCTCCATGAACGAGCAAGTTTCCGTGTTGCCCATTGTACAAATGGGATAAACAAGATGAAGCCACTTGCCCAAGATCACATGGCAAACGGGTAGAAAAGCTGGGTGTAGAACCCAGGAGTCCTGGCCCCCACACCTGTGGTGGTGCCATAAGGTTTAGCAGCTAGCTGGAGACACTCTCCAAGCTCTTTAGACCTTTGGTAGAAGTTTTGTAATTGTATGCACGTTCTCCTGTCATGCCTGGCTGTGGTACCAATGGCAACCTGGCATTGCAGGTGGAGGGAGATGAAAACTGGCACCAAAGCAAAACGTTCAGCCACTTTTCTCCAGAACGGCCGGGGCAGAATCCATGACGGCGGGTGGCGCAAGCTCTATTTCCAACTTGTTAGCATCGTCTCTCAATCCCTCTAAAGAGATGCTCCCTGGAGAGCCAGCACCATCTCTGGCATAACTCTGCTGAAGCCAGCAACCCCCGAGATTAAAACGGCCCAGAGAGAGAGAATAAGATTAGTTGTACCTAACAGCCATGGACCAATGTGTGAGAAAAGGCCAACAGGGCACCAGAGCTGGGGGAGTCTCGGTTCATCACAGCCTGGTGGCAAAGAACGGACAATAAACATCAATCTCCTCTTTCTTGAGAAGGGTCGGATCTGTCACCAATAACACCCCCAACCCCCAGCGCCCAGGACAGGATGTGAGCTGTTAACAACAGGAAAGCTGTTCCCCAGGCATCACACTGCATCTAGGCTACACACACGGTCTGTTTGCTTTTCAATATTATGCCCTTAAACATATAATAATGCTTCGCACTTTCCAAACATTAACTTGGTCATCCTGCCGCCCCATGAGGGAGGGGAGCTGAGACCCAGAATGACTCAGCCCAGACAACAGAGTGCATCAGACTAGAAGGCAGGAGTGCTTGTTCCCATGCTCAGATGACTAGATCATCCTGCCTCTCTGAGCTTTCCAGGTCACCCCTGGTTCTGTTCCCCATCTCGATCCAGTGGGATCCCACCCATGGGGTGCACAGGTGCATCTTGGCCCAAAAGAGGTAGATCCAAGGACAGAGACGGAAGAGGGGAGCAGATCCCGGGCTGGTTTTACAGATCTAGGGCTGAATGTTGTGAACAAGGGTAGAGGACTGTGGAGAAATACCCCTTTGAGGTGATTGTCTGTCTGAGATGCTTGTTGAGCCCGGGGCGGGGGGTCCCCTGGAAGTCTGCTGGTGGGACAGGAGTTTGTGCATCTTTGTGTCGTTTCTCCCTACTGAATTTGCCCCAATTACTATATTTTAAGAGCATTGTACAGGGCAGAGCAAAGACTCTCCTGCCACGCCACCTCTACAGAGCTTTCTTCCAAGGGACAGACAGAATTGGAATGCACCTGGGAAGAAATTAGCCAAAAGAATCCCTGTGAACCGCATGGCATGGGTCTGTCTGTCCAGGGGTAGCCTACTGTCTAAGTACTTCTGCCACTCTCAGCACCGGTCTCTGGCTTCTCTGACAAAAGAAAAGTCTTGCTTTTCAGCCATTCTACTAGCCACGTGCTGTCACCAAGGTTAGAAATACCCGCAGGAAACAGGGATCCCACCCACGACTGACACCCAGGAACCCTCCCTTTGCTGATTCAGCCCCATCCTCGCTGAGCTGGAGGGGCGAGGAAGAGCTCTCGCCACCAGGGAGCTGGCCTCCCCGGGAGTTCAAAGCAATCTAATGAATGGGATCCATGCTGCATGAGGATTGTCTGGGCCTTTCCCCTTCTAGGGATCAGTTGGCTTAAGAGCCATAGATTCCAAAGCCAGAAGGGACCATTGTGATCATCTCGTTTGATCCCCTGTTTAACACAGGCCAGAGAACTGCCCCAAGTAATTAAGAGGGTAACAGTCTACTGCAGCTGCCAGCTAATGAAGTTGCCCCTTTAGCTCAAGCGGGAGAGGCCCGTGCTTTCAACCTGCTGGGCCCGGGATCACTTGCCACTGAGGAGCGGTTTGATGCCTTTGCTGGACAGCCCCCAGGATTCCTTTGGCCCAGGACTGCAGCAGGGCAGCCCTGAAGGTTATTACAGGAGGAGCCTGCAGCCAGCTGACATGGCAGGAGGGAGTCCCCTGTGTCAGGATTCCGCCTGGGCACTGGGTTCACCCCCCTTCGTGGTGTGATCCAGGAGTCCGCAGGTCCATTTCCCACCTCATTAAAAGAGTGTTCCCTCCAGCGGCACAGTGCCCCATACCCTGAGCTGGGACACTGAGGTCAGCACCGACTCAGAGGGGAGGGGGACAGCACCGCCTAACGACTCACCCACCCTGCTCCCTGCAGTACAGCGCCCCAAGACTAGAACCATGCTGGGTCAGCACGGACAGGAGAGTGCCCCCTATTGAATTACCAGCACCAGCTCTTCCCCACCCCAGCCAGGGTGAGCTTGCATGATGTGCCAGGATCCCAACCCAAGCTGTGCCAAGCATTTCACTGGCCTGGGACAGGGTGACCCCGGAGCACAGGTTCCGCCCAGGCAGAGAAAGCAGCCAGCGCCCTGGTGCAATGAGCTGTGGATCACAATGGGCTGGGCTGGGCGGTGGGGGCACCTCACGCTGTGCTCTCAGCTCGGGCGAGCAGAAGGCCCCGCTGGGGAGAACTGGAGCCCCAGCTCAGAGGAGGGGAGCAGGCTGCTCAGGAGAAGGATCCAGACTCCATCTGGAGCCCCCAGGCACCTGGCTGAGCTCTGGAGCAGCCAGATGGGCCCTCGCTGTCTCTCTGACAACAGGAACAGCCCAGCCCTGCGGCTTGGGGACATTTACAAACATGCAACTGCTGCTCGTAGCTGAGTGCTGGGTTCAGCTGCGTCATGTCCCCGGGTACAGCAAGCGGGAGGTGCCTCCTGCACCCACTGCCAGCACTGCTCTGGGCACCTGGGGCAATACACCCCTCCCTCCCTCCCCAGGCACCATGGGTATCGGGTCAGTACCACAGGACCCAACTACAGAGGGACATGCAGTGCCAGCGCTGCCCGGGCACCAGGCACAACGCACTGGCCAGGCTGCTGCACCAGGGCCATGGTGCCAGCCCGCACTGCCTGTGTGCTAGGCACAGTATGACTGGCCTGGCTCATGGCCAGGCACGTGCCCAAAAGATGGCTGGAAAAAGGGGTAGAGGTGGGCGGCCAGAGCTGTGTCTTGCACCCTCATGTTACCCCACGCAGGAGCTGGCCGGAGGGGTGGGGCCCACTCCGGCTCAGCCGCACTCCTCAGAGTGACTCCCCTGCCCAGCCACTCCCCAGAGCCCACAAAGCCTGGGAGCAGGGGGGGCCTTGGCCAGGCATCTGGCTGAACCATCTGGTACTTTTACTAATGGTGCTGGTGCCACCTATTGGCAATTGCAAACCCTGCCTGTTTCGGGTGAATCTCTCTCCTCTGACACTCGGGTCTTGGCCTTGCCTGCCAGACCACGGGGTGCTGAGGGGGAGACACAGACAGGCATGCACAGTCTGCAGGGGTCCCAATTCCCCCCACCCCCGGGGGAGCAGCATGAACGGCTCTGCAGGGGCCCATGTGCCATAACAGGACTCTGAGCGGCGAGGGGGGCACCCAGTGGTGGCAGGAGCTCAGTCCAGACACGTTAGCCACCTCACACTCTCCCAGAGAAGGGCACAGCCATACAGCGCATTTTATTTGGGAGTAGCACCCGAGGGAGTCAGTGCTGCAGCCAGCCAGGTAGCTGCACGGCGGGCGGGCCGTTCCTGAGCGGAGCTGCCCCAGTTTCACTGACGCTGGGCATTGTGGCAGCAGAAGGGCCCGGGTTCCTGCCGCCGCTGCAGAGAGATTGAGAACCGGAACAGCGTGCAGGGAGGGAGTCGTCAGCGGCAGGCTCAATTTCAAAGTAGGCATGTTCAAAACCCATGTCCCACCCACAGGCACGACCTGGGGCATGCGGGGGACACTTCACCGACAGAGTCCCGCTCCAAATGCCCAGCTCGCTGCAAGGCAAGATGCCCTCCACACTCAGTGCCAGGTGGCTGAACTCCCCTGGGCACAGCCACCCACCTCGGGTCTTGGGGCTGGCTCCTCTCTGACCTGGCCAGCAGTGGAGAAGGCCTGGTCCCCAGGAGCCGGCTGCTGTGGGGGATTCCAGTAGGGGCTGTGGCCGCTGCCATTCCTCAGAGACCAGACTGAGCGCTGAACTCAGCTAGCATGGGCAGCGGTTCTGAGCCACGCAGGCCATCTAGGCAGACAGGACCATCTGAGGGTGACCCTCAGTTTCCTTCCCTTCGGTGTGGAGGCTGGGCCCAGGCCCTGACGTGTGCGACAGCGATGCAGTGTGGCCAGGCGTGGCTGGGCTGATGCCTCTGAAAGAGAAGAGATTCCCTTTGGATCTGGCAGCATCCAGCCTGCGGCCTTTCCTCAGGGCCTCCTGCACGTCACCCTCCTCCTCCACCACACAGCCCTGGGGGATCCAGCAGGAAGAGCCGCCCCCGTAATGCCGGGAGATGGGCAGGTCAACCACCGAGCCTCTCCCACCCCATCCCAAACACTGTGCCTCTGGCCTAGCCCCGAATGCCGCTGCCCTGCCCATGCTCCCCTTCCTCAGCACCCACAGCTGCCCCTTCCCGCATGCAAATGGCTTCTCAGTGCCCGGTCCTGCTAGATGAAACCACTTGGCCCTGCCTCCCTTGGCCTCTCTGGCCCAACCCACAAGCAGTGGGCGAGAGCTCTGCCATTTAGGGAAGTGCCCCAAACCCCACCCCACAGGTTTCTCTCGGTGGGTCAGAGCTCAGGAGAGGTGTGCGGGTTCTCAGCTGCAGTGAAGCCCTGGTGTGGGGCTGCCAAGCGTGAGTGTCGGAGCTTGGCTGCTGCTCCATTACGCTCTGGGATATAGATACCTACTGAGGATCGTTCGCCCGCTGACCCAGCCCAGCTCAGGACTTGTTGTGGAAATCCACAATCGCACAGACACACTTATGAAGGGTGGGATTTCGTCCTCACACAGCCGGCCCCCTGGCCTCACCCAGCACCACCTCCTCTGGCACATCCACAGGCGCTGAGACACAGCATGACTGCCCGCACATGGCGCCAGCAATTCCGCACGGACGTGGAGCGTGTGCCCAGGAGGAGGCTGGGGTTGGACCCACGTTCCTCCCCCACCGTGCTCCCAATTTTAAAATGTGACCCAGCGTGAGGAAGGTTTGGATGTTTGCTCAGCCACCCCCTATTAAACAGGGGTGCACTGTAGGGCTCCGAACGACGGGTGTCCACCCATCCTCCCCCTCCCCCTGCTGGAAAGGAATTAAACGACACAAAGGGAGACTCCCCCCTGGAGCCTACACCCTTGGCCTGGATCCTCCAGTGCCCTGGCCATTCCTGCTGCCCCGCTCTGGATCCTGCAGCGGGGTGATGGTCGCACTCTCTGGGAGGAACCTGCCCATTTCACACCCGGCGCATGAGCTGCTGGCAGACGGGACGACAGAGTCAAGCCCTGTTGCCAGGAGTGGAGGTGTGCTACAGCCGGACACAGGAGGCACTCCCTCCCCTTACCTTTGGGCGGAGGAGGGGGGCAGGGCGATCACCCTGGGACGGGCCGTCAGAACCACCTCGCCACGGCTGGCCTCCACCATTATGTTCTGGAGCGTGTTCTCCAGCACCAGCTCCAGCAGGTTCCCGAACGCAGGCAGCCTAGAAAGCCCAGAGGTGCAGGCTGGGGATGTTTAATGCTGCAGAGAGGGCAGCTGAGATTCCCCCGGCACACACCGGGCTCCAGCAGGTGCTCCTAGTGCACAGGCGGGTGCCAAGGTGCCACGGCCAGCCACACGGAGAGCGGAGAAATGCAGCACCTGATCCCACGCCCTCCCCTGGAGTAGCCCAGCCACTCTCTCTGCATAGACTGTGCCTGAATCGGGGGCTGATGGGCAGGAGCCTCCAAACCGCCTTGTCTGAAAACCCTGCCTCGTCTGCACTGAATCGCTGTGTCCACAGCTGCTCTCATCTGCAGTGCTGCGTTGGGTCAGGAGCACTGCATGCTGGGGCTTGTCGCCTGCACAGGCCGCACCGCTGTACACAAGAGGAGGGTGGCTAGCAGGCTGCGCGGGAGAACTCAGTGGGTGGCCACACACAGTGCATGGCTAGCCCACTGGAGGTACAATGTGAGAGGGGGAGACAGATTCGTGTCGAAGGTGACACCAGTGCCACGCAGTGGGCTTCCCATGGCCATGCTCCCTGCATCACACCAGCCGGGGCTCCTCCTCACCTGGTGATTCTCTCCTTCTCCTCCCGTAGCTGTTCCTGCTGAAGGATGTCACGCAAGCTATCCGGAGGCTCCTCCCCAGCCGCCCTGGGAGAGGTGACCAGGCTCATCTCACATTCTTCCTGTCTCTCCCCCTCCTCCTCCTCTCCCGACTTGTCCTTCGCACAAGGGGCTGGGGAAGGAGACACTCTGGAGGAGCCACCCAGGCTCTGCTTCCTGCCCTGGTGCTTTGCTGATCCTGCAGCCCTGACCTGCTGGAAATAAGGCAGGGGCTCATCCAGGCTCCTGTTCACCGCCTGGTGGAACTGGGTGTCCTCCAACAGGCCTCTGCGATGGGAGGGAAAGGAACAAAGGGATCAGAAACAACAGGCCATGGTCCCCTCTGACATAAGTAGACGCATGCCCGCGAGGCCGATGTCCTTGGCAGTGTAGTGACCCCTAGGGATCACTGTAAGCCAGCTGCTCACACTTGAGTCAGTGGCCAACTTGGCCCCCTGCTAGGCCTGGGGAAGATCGCATCGATCCCTGAGTGCCTATGCCCAGAGCCTGTACAGCCAGTTAGTCGTAATGTAGCATCCTCCAGCAGGATCTCGCACTCGGCAGGTGGGTGTGGTGCAAAGGCCACGGCCGGGGGATTGGCAGTGCCTCTGAAGCCAGGACAAACGACAGTTCCAGAATCCAGCAAGCAGCTGGGAGCGACACAGGAGGAGAAGCGGCACTGACGTTTATTACAGCTCCTCCCCAGCAGCTGGTGGGCACGCGAGGGAGCGCACACCCTCTGGTCAGCCCTCGCGCTCCTGGCTTAGCATGGCTGGCGATGCACAACCCCCAGGGTAGGGCTCCTGCGCTTCTGTCTTTCGCAGGCCCAATTCCCCATTCCACCCCACTGGTCTGACACAACGTTCCCGCCACTGGAAGGCCAGTAGAACGGAGCGGAGAATCGGGCCCATCTGCAGCAGTCCCCGTCCCGTCCCCCCCCGGCCCCCATTACAGCGGGGAGACACTGACTCCGAAAGGAAAGGGGAGCCTGTACCTGATCACAGCAGCCAGCAGGTCAGTCACCACCTGCATCTCCTGTTCGGAAGAGCCAGCCAGCGCCAGAAGAACAGGGTCTGTCCTGACGCCTCCCTCGTCCTTCCGCCTGTCCACAGCCTTGTCTCCCACCATCTCCTTGAGATGCCTTCAAAATAAGAAAAAGCAGAGGGCGCCTCAGAGACAAAGTACAGTGCCTGGAACTTGGGAGGGGGCCTGAGGGAAACCAGGACATGATCAGGTAATTAGAGTTGGTAGCATCAAGCACATCACTAGGGGCTGGAGTGGGGCACCTGGCTCACCCAACCTTGCACCGAGTAAGTTTTGGTGCAGAGAGAATCGTTTTTACCCCAGCTCTGACGATACATAACAACAGGACTTTGGAAAGACATGGGACCCTGCAGCATCCATCGGAGGGATAATGCTGTAGACCAGAGGGCCTGCAGTGCTGGCAAACAGCTGGAAGCAAAGGGGAACAAGGGAGGGCACAGAAGCGTCCGTGTGGAGCAGAGAGGCACCTCTGGGTGAGAGAATGGACTGAAAGAGCGCCCCCCTGGGCCACACGCAGGCACTGCTGAGACAACAGCAACCACCTCTGCTGACACATGCAATGACCAGATCAGCTAGTTCCACAGGGATTTACGGATGCCAATAAATTGCAGCCAGTCTGAAACCTGGCTCTCAGCGCCTGGCTGAGGGACCTGTGCTCCCTGCCTACGATTCCAAGCAGCAGCCTTGTGCACCAGCCGACATGCATTACCTGGGCCAACAGAAGACTCAGGGAAGGTGTCAGCAGGGAGGCTGCCAGCAGGAGAGCGGACATGTGCTGGCAGCTCTCGAGAGAGAGCTATGATTGAAGCCCTCAATCACCATCCCCCAAAGGGCCCGAACTGCCCCTCCAGAGGAACAGCTCCTGATTCACATCAGGACCAGTGAGAGGGGACTCAGGCCCCAAGTGTCTGCCAGGAGCCTTCCCGGTCTGTTCCCAACTCCCCAGGCAAGCGCCAGTGCATGCGGGGGTCACAGTGCATGTACGTCGATGGCAGAGAGCCGTGAGCTCAGGCCTTGCTCGGCTCCAACCCGGGGCACTCGGCGTTGAGGGATTTAATGCTGCTGACAATGAGCAGAGCACCTTGAGCCCCACCAGCATCAAAGCCCTGCAAGCACAGATCAGACGATCGTTTTTCCTGGGCAAGGCAGGGAATCAGCTGGTGGTTTCTGAGCCAGGGCTGGAGGCAGCAGAGGGGAAGACAAGGTGCCACTTGGTGGTTCTCAAATTTTTGTCCTAAGTGACCCTTTTACACAGCAAGCCTCTGAGTGCGACCCCGCCATATAAATTAAAAACACAGATTTTTAAATATTTAACACCATTATAAATGCTGGAGGGAAGCAGGGTTTGAGGTGGAGGATGACAGCTTGCGACCCCCCATGTAATAACCTCATGATCCCCTGAGGGGTCACAACGCCCAGTTTGAGAATCCCTGAGGTAAAGGGACACAGTGGCATTACAGATCCCTGGGTTCACTTCCCAAGAGCCAGGTGTCAAGCCAGATTTCAACTCAGGTTTCTGGATTCAGCCACCCTAAATTCCTCCTGCAGCTCACGGAGAAACATCCTTTGTCACTTGCTGTCCTGATGCAATTGCTGTGCACTGTGAAACAGCTGCCATGTTTCTAGTCCAAGGGTTGAGTCGACGTACACGGGCATGCGTCGTAGCAGGAAGAGCTCTGGGTCAGGTGGAGATGTAATTCCAAACAAGAGGCCTGTCTTTTCTTACCGGCAAAGGAAGTATTTGGGGAGCTCGGAGCAGAAGTTACTCAGGAAGTCGTCCATGGAATGGGACCTGGCTGTCACTCCGAGGTGTAGCAGATGGGACTTGGGAGGCTCTGGTTTGGCCCACAGTCTACTGGCTTCTTTGTCCATCAGGTGCCTCCTCTGACTGCGGCTGACGGGTGGATTGGGCGCAGGGAGGTTTTTAATGGGGGGCAGAGTCTGTTGGGGAAGAAGAAAAATTAGCCTTTTACTGAGCCTTCTGCTGGCACTAACTTCTCCTTCAGCACTGAGCCCTGGTGCAGGAAATGACCAGAACTGGGTGTGGATACCTGATCTCACATCACCATCCACACAGTGACCAGAGAAGGAGGAAGCGTCAAAACATGGAGGCCAAAAGGAATGAAATGGAGACTGACCCCTCTACCCAGCCTTGCAACAGGTTAGCAGCAGGGCCAACTTCCTCTTTACACTGCCCAAGACCCAGGGCCTCAGCTCCTTTCATGGCAGTATTAGCCTGGGTGATTGGCGCCCAGGTCTGAGTGCCTGGGTTAGTCCAGCCCAGGGGTGAGCAGCCGCACTGCAAAGCCCTGCCCAAGTCACTGCGCACCCCCATGTGTGTCGCCTGGACCTCTGGAAGCAGACCCCAGAGTTCTCTGTGCTGTATTAAGCTGAGTCCTTCTGATTCTTTCCCAGTGAACTGGGGGACAACTTGTCTGTCCAGCTGGATACAGGTGGAATTGTGGGAAGGCATTGGAAGACTGTCAGCACTCGAGTGATTTAGCCTGCATCTTCACTCCAGAGTGGACTGCTACCAGCCCACGTGAAAGCCTATACTCCCAGTCATGCCAGCTAGACTCAGTTCCCAGCACCATTAGTCTCAGGTGAGAGGGTTTTGTGTACAGATGGGAAAGAGTTGGGGCAACACCCGGGGAAGAGTTTGTGTTAACTCTGCAGTGAAGTCAGATCCACAGGTGAAAGGGCAATTCAGTCTCTATGGTCACGCCCTGGCTTCTCCGCTGACAAGGGAGAATTAGTAACATTTCTGTCAAGGACGCCCAAGTAGGCAGAGATCTCCCTACACATTTCACACAGGGAAGGTGGGTCATTGCCAGCAGGTTCCAATCAGCCTGCAGCTTCCACCTAAACTGCTCGCCCCTTCTCAGTCATCTCCCTTCCCCAGCCAACCTCCCTTCCATTCCAGTCTGATGTATGGTGAATGCCCCCAGCTCCCCAGCCCCACCCTCGGCCCAGGAAACTCCCCAGGATGGCTCTGGCAGGTCGAGAGACTCACCATGCTAGATGCACAGAGCCATCTTCAGTCTCAGTCTATCCTACAGTCCCTGCTCTTGGAACTCCCTGGGTCCTGAGACCCTCTCTAAGGTCACACCCTTCATCTCACAGCCCTTTAGTACAGCCCCCCACAGAGCGGCCCACATTCGAGACACCCCGACACACTGCCGATGAACCGCATGGCAGGCAGAACCCTCTGTCCACGGTGCCAAAACTTTCACTCAGCAGCATCTTATCTCCAGCCATCAATGTATGTTTGGTTCTAATTTAACCCACCTCTTCTGTAAAGCTAGCAGCCGACAGTCATAGCCAAACAGCCTAATTCTTCTATGTATGAACATCTCCTCCCAGCGTGGCAGTCTAGCCTTTCAAGGAAGCGTTTTACTGGCTCTGTGCACCCTGTCCAGCCAGCCTCCTTGCCCCACATTCCCCAGGATCTCACTGCTGGGCTCGGTCTACTTCTGGGGATGGAGCCATCTTACCTTGCACTGTCTGGTCACAGCGGGCGACTTAGTGAGTTTTTCTTCTGCAGAGGAGTCTGATGAGCTCTAAACAGAGGAAAGGAAATGAGAACCAGGTTAAATGAGAACCACTCCCCAGTTAGTCAGTTTCCAGAGCCTCCGGTTCTGCTCTTCACCAGGCTCTGATCAGATATTCCCTTCCAAATGTCACATGATCTTTAGTAAATTCAGAGTTTGCTGGATGAGGATCATTTTGATTTCGTTACAAAGCTATCACATATGCCAGCCCTTCTCAAGTGTTACACATGCAGCAGAAGGGACTGAGGTATTCTTGTGGGTAAAACAAAAGACAAGGAGCCAAGATCATCTTGGGTTCTAGTAGCCATGGAGCAACTGACCACATGAAGCTTGGGAAAATCACATGACCCCCTTGCCTGTCATTGGCCCAGAGGGGTTTATTTTTAGAGAAGGCTCCTCACTGAAACCCAGATGCTCTTCTGCAGCTGAGAAGCTGGAAAAACAAATTACACACAAAGAAGCGTCTTGTTCCCTTGGGGAGCTGAGAATTCCCAGGAACTGTTCCTTACTCTGACATGCTGCTTTAGATTGCTCTCGGCCCCCAGGTCCTGCTCGGTGATGGTGAATTCCACAGTTTGCCGTTCCTTCTCAGCCTCCCATTCCTGGAGCGCCTTCTCGTACTTAGCCAGAGGCTGCTGCATGACAACCTAGGAAACTAACCCGAGATTAGAAGGAGCAAGGCCAGCAGGAAGGCGTAAAGAGCTGCCCATGCCACATTCTTCCTGCAACAGTGTAAGGCCATGGACAGTGTATGGTTCATGCTCTCTGGCTCATAATACATGATCGTCAATAGTCATGCGAACCAGCATTCAAACCCGCGGTCCTTTTCCCTTGCCGTGCCTTCCAGGACCTTGGAGGATATGCCCTGAGTCCTGCAGAGAGGTGGACCGATCTCATATCAAGAGAACTCAAGAGAGTATTAGCAGCATGGGTGTATCACACATTCTGCTCCTAGCAGTACAAGAAGCAAGTGCCCCAATTCAGTGACTGCCCCAGCTCAGTACATTACTCATTACACAAGCATTTCTCACAGTTAATCTTAGTGTGACGAACCACAGCCACACCTCCCTCACGAGTGGGGATCGAACCCCAAATGCCTAGTGCTAAACACCAACGGCCTCCAGCCCATGAGCTAAAGAAGAACTCTGTTGTCAGCAGTAGGCTGTTAGTTGCTGGGGGCAGCCCTAGAGGGAGACATGACAGCATCACTGAGCCGATGAAAGAGGTAGCTGCCCCCCACGTCTCACCTCACACACCAGATCCGCATTGTAGAAGCATGGGTTCCCAGATGCTTGCAGCGTGATGATGCAGTGGGTACCGTCCCCGGGCTGCACGACCCCCATCTCTGGTACGATCTGTAGCGTCTAAGACACAGTGTGGACTCATTACAGTGACCTCTGTCCGGTATGTCTCTACTCACCGGCTGGGTAACACAGGCCTCGGGAATTCTCCCAGACTGCCCTCCACATGAAATCACTAGACCTGGGAGGGATCCTGGAGCTACCACAGGTTTCACTGGTGTGGAAGGGTTATGGGGACCCAGGCTGCCGAACAGGAGGCGTGATGCGCTGATTCTGCGCAGCTAGAATCCACTCAAGTCCAGTCTCCAGACCTCCCATTCCCTATCTTCCTCTGAGCTCTGCTGCTTTGCCCAAATCCCCAGTCATCTCCTTCAGGTTTCTAAGTACCCTTCTTCCCCCATGTGCTAATGTACATGCCACCTCCATCAGACTGCCCGCGCTCCCATTGTTCTGATGCAATCAGAGAGCAGGGCCCTTTCACGGCCCAGTGTTGCAGAGCTGAAAGCAGAACTTACCTCGCTGGCGCTAGAAGCGCCGACGTGCCAGGCAAAGATGACTGCCTCGCTCTCGGAGGCATTGTTGAGAAAGACGAGCCGGCTGGACTTGCTGTAGACTGGGATGTTTCCAAGGCAAATCCTGTGCTGGGATAAGAAGGCTGTCTGGAAAAGAGAAACCAGGCAGGAACTTCAGCCAGAGAAGATGGGTGCACGTTCCAGAGAGACGAGCACAGCTCTACCCTGTATCTGCCTGATGTCCAGCAATCGATGGGTCACGTTTGGCTAGCACCAGATACACTAGTCATTTATATAACGCTGGACATCCTGTTCCAACAAGACAATTACTGCCTGGTTCTAGGGCCATTCCTGTCCTCCAAGGTGGGGTTAGCAAACCGGGGCACTGCCCTGCCCAGGTTACAAAAGCTGTCTCTTTTCGGCAAGGTGGCAACCCTTTCCAGCAGCAGGAGGTTCCAGGCCGCGCAGTGTAACGACACGGAGGATGTCATGCTGCAGCTGGGTTAGGCAAGAGACATCCCCGGAGCACAAGAGCTGCAGCTAAGCCAGAGTCTCCAATCAGAGCAGCTGCTCTTTTGGCAAGTTCTGAAGACCCCCCACTCAGTAATAGCGGGCAAACCCTGGGGTCCTGACTTGGACAAAATCCCCACTGACCTGACTGCGAGTTCCAGGTAAGCACTCCATAACTCAGCCTGGTGCAAGGTGCTGCAAACACTAATTAATTACACTGAAGAGTTAGAGAAGTTTAACAAGCTTCGGATTACAAATTTCAGAACCCCCTAGGGACACTGATATGCATGGCATTCTAGAGCACGTTGTAAATTGTCCTGTTGGCTTTCCACAAGAGTGCGATCTTCCTTACAAAAAAAAAAAAAAAAAAAAAGAAAAGGAGTACTTGTGGCACCCTAGAGACTAACAACTTTATTAGAGCATAAGCTTTCGTGAGCTACAGCTCACTTCATCGGATGCATTCAGTGGAAAATACAGTGGGGAGATTTTATATACACAGAGAACATGAAACAATGGGTGTTACCATACACACTGTAACGAGAGTGATCAGGAAAGGTGAGCTACTACCAGCAGGAGAGCGGGGGGGATGGAACCTTTTGTAGTGATAATCAAGGTGGGCCATTTCCAGCACTTTACAAGAACAGTAGGAGGGGAAATAAACAAGGGGCAATAGTTTTACTTTGTGTAATGACACATCCACTCCCAGTCTCTGTTCAAGCCTAAGTTAATTGTATCCAGTTTGCAAATTAATTCCAATTCAGCAGTCTCTCGTTGGAGTCTGTTTTTGAAGTTTTTTTGTTGAAGATCTCTATCAAGCATTCTTACAACTACAATACCCACCTGCTGAAGTGAAGAAACAGATTGACAGAGCCAGAAGAGTACCAGAAGTTACCTACGACAGGACAGGCCCAACAAAGAAAATAACAGAACGCCACTAGCCGTCACCTTCAGCCCCCAACTAAAACCTCTCCAGCACATCATCAAGGATCTACAACCTATCCTGAAGGACGACCCATCATTTTCACAGATCTTGGGAGACAGGCCAGTCCTTGCCTACAGACAGCCCCCCAATCTGAAGCAAATACTCCAGCAACCACACACCATACAACACAACCACTAACCCAGGAACCTATCCTTGCAACAAAGCCCGTTGCCAACTGTGTCCACATATCTCTTCAGGGGACACCATCATAGGACCTAATCACATCAGCCACACTATCAGAGGCTCGTTCACCTGCACATCTACCAATGTGATATATGCCATCATGTCCCAGCAATGCCCCTCTGCCATGTACATTGGCCAAACCGGACAGTCTCTACGTAAAAGAATAAATGGACACAAATCAGACGTCAAGAATTATAATATTCAAAAACCAGTCGGAGAACACTTCAATCTCTTTGGTCACTCGATTACAGACCTAAAAGTGGCAATTCTTCAACAAAAAAACTTCAGAAACAGACTCCAATGAGAGCCTGCTGAATTGGAATTAATTTGCAAACTGGATACAATTAACTTGGACTTGAATAGAGACTGGGAGTGGATGGGTCATTACACAAAGTAAAACTATTGCCCCTTGTTTATTTCCCCTCCTACTGTTCTTGTAAAGTGCTGGAAATGGCCCACCTTGATTGGTTTCAGAGTAGCAGCCGTGTTAGTCTGTATTCGCAAAAAGAAAAGGAGGACTTGTGGCACCTTAGAGACTAACCAATTTATTTGAGCATAAGCTTTCGTGAGCTACAGCTCACTTCATCGGATGCCTTCCTTTCCATCTTGATTATCACTACAAAAGGTTCCTCCCCCGCCCCCCGCTCTCCCGCTAGTAATATCTCACCTTTCTTGGTCACTCTTGTTACAGTCTGTATGGTAACACCCATTGTTTCATGTTCTCTGTGTCTATAAAATCTCCCCACTATATTTTCCACTGTATGCATCCGATGAAATGAGCTGTAGCTCACGAAAGCTTATGCTCAAATAAATTTGTTAGTCTCTAAGGTGCCACAAGTCCTCCTTTTCTTTTTACGGATACAGACTAACACGGCGGCTACTCTGAAACCTGTCATCTTCCTTACAGGAAGTCTGCTCCACTCTTACTAAGACCTGGTCTACATTACAGGTTATATCGGTCTAACTTTCACACCCCTGCGTGATGTAAATAATCCACCCCCTGAGCTATGTGACCTAAGTGCCGGTGTAGACAGAGCTCTCTCAACAAAAGAGCTTCTCCTGCTGACATAGCTGTTGCCTCTTGCCGAAGCAGCATTAGTAAGCCAACCGGAGAGCTCTCTCCCGCCAGCTTAGAGCATCTCCACCATAAGTGATCACATTGAATCCTCTCAACTTGTGTTACACCACTGGATCCGGGCTCTGGCAGGCCAGCTCTCAGCTGGGCCAGGAAGTCCGCAACCAAGTCTCACGACACTTTTCACTGTGAACAAGTTGTTAGTTGCCTGTTTAAGTAGCAACCCTGCTGTCTGTGTCTGGATCAAGTGATGCCTAGTGTACTGCTGTTAGCACATGGGTGTGCGAGCCTGGCCCAGGAACGAAAGGAGCATAGCTTTCTTTTAATGAATAAATGACCACGGAAAAGCTGCCGTACTCACTAAAGGTGACCGTTAGCTAGCTTTAATCTTTAATAATGCGATGGTCACATGACAACACCCCAACAACCATCTTGATTCTGGTTCCAGTGGAGATGGAATTGCGAGTAAATCATCTTTCGGGACAACAGCTACCATGGGCAGGAATCTGGCTTTTCCAATATCAGGCCAAGGCGCTCCCCATGCAACCAGAGCCTCTAGAAAAGAGGCCACCCACCAATTTCAAACCTTTTCATGCACTTCTGGAATGATTGCCTTTATCATGCTGTGGCTATGGTAATATCACACCTGGTGCTTACCTGCCCAGGCACTGTTAGTTTTGAAGAACCTGGAGTCACTGAAGGAGACAAGACTTGGTCGAACTGGGCAGTCTGTCCCATAATATTTGGATCGTAGCCTATTCCCTGGAAGGTGATCAGAGCCGAATCTCCCTCCAAGATGTGGATGGGAACATCCACCTGCCACAGAAAGGGCAACAGGGATAAATTCAGGGCTGCATTTTGAGGGACCCCCTTACAAAGTGATGTCTTTGCTAATGGAGCTGGACTGCAGCCTCCTCATTTGGAATAAGTGACCTGTGCAGTGGGATTCTTAGAGACACTGACTAGACAAGTCCCCCCGAGACCCACTAAGTGCAGGGACACTAGCTGCCTGCTGGGTATGTGGGTTACGTAACAGTACTGTGCAACAGATACCTCTTTGGAGTAACTACTTTTGAAAGACTTCCCAGTCTGATCCTATAGCCAGTTATGGATGTGTTGCAACTTCAAGAGCCTGATTCTCCTTTGCACCAAGGCCCCTTTACACCACGCAGACCCAAAGTCTCTAGTATTTAGGCTCTCTCTGTTCTCATCCTGATTCCTCGCCCCACAGTTTCATGGTGGCGCTACAGGGGGCTCCCTGTCTGGTCACGGGGCCAGTGACACCAGATCCCTGCAAGCACAAGGTGCAGGGAAAGCTAAAGTTCTGGCGAGGTAGAGCAGAGACCCCTGGCCAGGGGCACGAGGAGGAGGACAAGACCCCAGCTGTGGGGCACACCACCCATTGCTGAATGGCTCCTGCCAGGGGATGGCCCCGCACTCCCAGCAGCGAGTGCGTGAGCAGGGTCATGGCAACAGGACTGCAGAGGGCAGCTGAAGAGTACCAGACCCAGGAGTGACACCGGGCCCCTGCAGGCGCTAAGTCCAGCAGGGGCTGTGCTTGCCCACTGTAACCAACAGATTTTTTTTTGTCAGTGTCAGCGTGCCAGGTGAAATCAATGTTTCACGAGGACAAATGATTTAAATCAGATCCTACCAAGCCAATTTCTGATGTGAACAGAGACGGCTGCAAGATCTTGGCCTCTTCAGCCACCCCAGGGAAAGCACTTTACACGATCACTCGTTTATACTGAGGAGCATCTTACCGAGTATGTTCTGGCTTCCAGTGGTGAGAAGACCCACTCAATGTGGCTTGTCATGCCAGGAAGGATCTCCCCCCTGGGATTCAAACAGACAAACACGGGGTGCTGGAAATTCTCCTCCTGGATTTTCATCACAGAGTCCAGCTGAACCTCATAAGCCACAGCCATGGAGCCCCCGTTGTACAGCTCATAGATCTGCAGGTAACAGAAGAGGGGTGCAGTGCTCACTGTACCACGCTGAAGTTAAACTAGTTAGCAACAGCCCTCAGGCCTGAGATGAGGATTAATGAAGTTCATAAGTCAGGGCATTTAATAGAACAGAGGTTCAGAGGGAGGAGACCCCATAACGCCAGAATTTATAACAAAGGGTCTGGTAGGTGACCATACAAAGCCAACATCTATCACCACATCTACATACACTCTTTCTGCTACAGCGCCTCCCACACACTGCCCACCGAACGCAGTTTTACTCAGGTCCAGTGGCAGCAGGCTGCAGAAATCAACAATATATGCTAGCATCTTATGGGACAATCAGTTCAGTCAGATCTTTGGAGATGGGAACCAGAGTTCAGAGATGGTGACCTCCCGCCCGCCTCCCCAGTGCAGAACAGGCCCTACCGCCCATCTCCAGGGCTTGGGCTAGTTCCAGTCTCAAACCACCCATGTGATGGGGCCTCACTACTTCCCTTGAGAGGCTATTCCACAGCCTAACAAGTGCCATTGCTTCCTTCCCTCCCCAGCACAGGCCGGCATTCTAGCTATTTTGCTCTGCCTGCTGGTAGGTAAGAGTCATGGCCACTCACCTGTTTGGGTGGGCTGGAGCTGCCGCTGGCGATGGGGGTGAACAGATGCTTAGTGGAGGTAAAATGAACGTACCGCTGCTCCCGTTCCACTGTCACGCCAATGAAATTCAACTACAGTGCAGGCCAGGGAAAAGAACCAGTAATTCTCTCCAGGAAGAAAGCATCATGCTATCACAGTTACAGAACTAAATCAGTAATAACAGGAGAGGCAGATAGGAGCTAAGAGGCATAAGCAAGGAAGGTAAATATTACTGACCTGTACAGTCTTCCTCTCGGAAGGTTTGAATTGCACCAATCCCCACCCCCGCCCCACAGGTGCACACTCCCAGCCCGACAGCTGTGAGACAGAGCTTTGGCGCTTTATCTCCTGTACCAGGAGATGGTACCAGCCTTATCAGGGAAGAGCCGTAAGTGATTCCCTTCCTCCAATTCTCAGTCACAGGCCCTCGGACAGTGACCCATTCCAGGGAGCTCTCTAATGCGGGGGAGCCTAGAAGCTGCCACAGGAACCAACAAGCATAAATGTGAAGTGGAAAACCAGTGGAGTTATCAACAGTGTCCCCTCTGCAACGCAGCAGAAAGGAACCTCAGAGGCTGGATGTCCTCCCCTCACCAACTCTACAGAGCCCCTGAGAGGGCAGACCTCGAGCCACACGGGGCAGGGAACTGCAGGCTATAATTTCCCGTTGGAGTGCACCGGAGAAACCCAGAGCTGTTTGATCTAGAGCGTGACTGCAGCGTTGAGGTGGAGACTGCCGAGGAAGCCCCAGATACAGCTGTTGGACAGGGTGTAGGCAGGGTTCACAAGAAGCTTGGAGGCCTCAGAACTCCACAGCGAAATGGTTGAGCCGGTTTCTCTTCCAATCGTATAAATCTTTTGCCTTTTACTAAAGATTTCTGTGGAGAGGAACATTTATGAGTTTCTACCCAATTTTTTTGTGAAACTTTTTTAAGAGCCCAGGTGGGAGAGCTACTAAAGCAAGGGGGAGACAGGAGCTGCAATGATCCACAGAATTCCTGGGTTCTCAGAAACCCACGGGAGATGCTGATGTAGTTCTGTAGTTAAATAAGAGCCGAGTAGACAAGAGGCTGGTGGTGCCTCTAAAGTACCTCCTCACCCTGATCAGGAAGCTGAGCCTAACACAAGAAGAGAACAGGCACTAATGGATTCCCAAGGCACGATATCAGTATTTATCATCTCAGAGCACCATACAAATACTTAGCGCCCCAAGGATCAGGGCTCCATTGTGCCAGGCTCTGCACAAATACAAGGGAAGACAGTTCCTGCTCCAGACAATTCACAATCGAGACAGACAAGCAAGAGTGCCTGGGCATGAGATAGTCCCCAAACCCGGCACTCCGATGAGAGTGGGAGATTCCATTTCCTGAGCTTGACTCAGGGAGCCAGGCCTGCTGGCTTTATCCAGCGGGCCCTGCTTTCACAGGACTCTGATCCTCAAGGTGAGACACCTGTTCCCCTGGACACAGGGGATGTTACCTACAGGCAGTTGTCTCAATACAACTGACAATCAAAGTAGCAGGATGGAACTTAGAGAAAGAGATCAAAAGGCTCAGGCTTGCTGAGATCAATACTTTCAATCCTGGCTGAGACCAATACTGATGGACTCTGTAGGCACTGGAAGTCTGCCCGTGATGATCACTGTCTGTCTAAGCATGCAGAGCCCAGAGACGGACACCCACGCAGGGAGCAGGGTTGCTCAGAGAATGCCAGCTCCAGGTAACTATATGCAATGACCAGTTAATAAGCTTTTGAAAGCTTGAAGCATTTAGGGGTCCATCCTGTGGATTCCACATGCCAGTGGGGATCCCCCCAAGATCCTGCCCTTCAGTGGAAGTGATCAAGCCCCCGCTCTGATCTGCGCTCTGGGAACCAGGCTCTATGGCTCAGACTCTCTCAGCATCTACAGCCTGCAGTCGGCTTCCTTTCAAAGCCGCTGATGGCAGCAAATTCTGTCCAGCCCACTCTCCTGCTCCACCGCTGTGCTCTGACAGTGAAGTCAGAGCTGCAGTTCCTTGGATAATGGAGACTGGCCAAGCAAAGGGTTTCCCATGCCAAAAGCCACCACCTCTCTGGAAGAGTGGGGCATGCAGGTTCCCAGAGCTGGGGATTTGCTCCTGCAAAGAGTTTCCTGTAGGAAATCAATGTGGTTTCCTTCAACACCCCCACAAACCTAGAGTCACCTCAAAGCCAGAACAAGTCACTTTAGACCATTAGCCTGCAACCCAGTGGGAGGGGAGGGAGTGAAGGCCCCATAAGAGACCAGACTCCAGATGGAAAAGGTCACTTATGAAGAAAGGCAGTGCCAGGGGAGGGAGAGAGAGGTGGGAACAGATCCATCATCTTGATCCTTTCTGGGCTGGCTTGCTAGTGATCAGCACCAAGCTGTGCTTAGGGCTCAAAGATGGACAAAGAAAATCCATGTCTTGGGTTGGCCCACATGCCCCTAACATCATCATACAGACCCCGGCCTGCAGGCAGTCTGCTCTCCAGTCTGGAAGCACACAGATGGCAACGACCCCCACCCCAGAGCTGCTTACTGATGCCATCTGAGATATCCCAGGTCCAGCTCTTGGGAAAAACACTAAAGCAGCTGTTTCCCTTGAGGCTACGATGGATTCTCCAAATGGCTCCAAGCCTCAATGAATTCCCAGGCATGTCTCTGTTCCCCTTCTTTCCTATGAGTGCAGGCAAAGAGCAATCTTCTGCACCATTCCTGCTCCTCTTGAGGGGGAGGAGCCATATTAGCAGGAGTGTGGTAAGCAATACACAAGAAGTAATTGTTCCGCTCTACTCCATGCTGATTAGGCCTCAGCTGGGAGTATTGTGTTCAGTTCTGGGTGCCACATTCAGGAAAGATGGGAAAAATTGGAGAAAGTCCAGAGAAGAGCAACAAAAATGATTAACGGTCTAGAAAACATGACCTATGAGGGAAGATTGAAAAAATTGAGTTTGTTTAGTCTGGAGAAGAGAAGACTGAGAGGGGACATGAGAACAGTTTCAAGTACATAACAGGCTATTACAAGGAGCAGGGACAAAAATTGTTCTCCTTAGCCTCTGAATAGGGGTCAGCAACGTGTCCATGGTAAAAATTTTGAGGTCTGTGGTAATTTTGAAAGAAACGTTGAATGACTGATTGACATAACCCCCCCACAGTGTCTGTCACTAAATACGGTAATTTTGTCAAGTGTCCATCGCGCAACATGGTGGTGCATAGGACAAGCAGCAATGGGCTTCAATTGCAGCAAGGGAGGTTTAGGTCGGACATTAGGAAAAAACATCCTGTCAGGGTGGTTAAGCACTGGAACAAATTGCCCAGGAAGGATGTGGAATCTCCGTCACTGGAGATTGTTAAGAGCAGGTTAGACACACCCCTGTCAGGGACGGTCTAGAGATAATACTTAGTCCTGCCATGAGTGCAGGGCACTGGACTAGACGACCTCTCAAGGTCCCTTCCAGTCCTACGATTCTATGGTTCTATATCATGCTTCAGCTCCTGTCTAGCATCCTCCATGTGCCATGGGCAGTGGGGGGGGGGGGGGCATGCAGAAGGGTTTCCTCAATACCTCTCCCTTTTCCCCTTCTCTCTCTCCCCACAATATATCAGCGCAGGAGAGGGAAAGTGTGGGGGACAGGCAGCTCCTTTCTGACGCAGCATATCAGCACCCTTGACACACGGGTGCACCGTAGCCTGTACTACAGTTGTGAGTGCACGGGCGGGTGGTGTTCCCTTCAGTGCACAGATGCTGCATCTGCCCCTCCACTGGTCCAGGGCTCCCTGAGCACGGGGGCCAGCGCAGCTCTCTGTGTAGTGGCTGCAGCAGCTCCTACAGCACTGAGCTCTCTCCAAGACTCCTTCAGCATCGTTCCATTCTCACTCTCCTCTGCACCTCGGTCTGGGGCAGGGTGGTGGCCACTGGTCTTAAGCCACTAGAGTCTCTACCGGGCAAGTCAGGGCCATGTGCCCCACTGTCCTCTGGAGCTCTAGGCCTAATCCCTTCCTGGCTGGCTGGCAGAAAGCTGCCGGCCCCTCTCTGGAGTGTGCCAAGCCGGCATCACACAGGGAGCCCATCCAAGGGCTTCAGGGGAAGGTACAGTTAAGCCACTGTTTGAACAACTTGTTCAACGGGCTGGATTTCCAGCTGACGATAGCCCTGAAAGAAAGGAACGGAAAATAAAACACAATGTGAACACAAAGCTCTCCGAGGAAACTTCAGAGACAGACAGGAAGGCTCACAGAGGTCTGAGCCATGCCCAGCAGAGCACAAGGTGACTTTGGCTCTAACTGAGAAAGAGAAATTAGTTCCAATCCCAAGGAAACCCTCAGGGAAAAATGCAAAACAGGAGCAGCTCTTAGCTGTTTTAGTGATCTGCAAGGCAGGGAGAACAAGTGGCAGCTCCTCACTCATGGTTGCGGAGAAAAGAACTGACAGATGAAGGCACGTGGGCTGCTGTCCCCACCTTTGTACAGGCAGGACAAAATGTACCACCTGCTGGACCTGAAGGAATAGCTGCCTCCACACCTCAGAAGCTGTGGGAGATCCTGACGATCACATGCTGGAGCTCAGAACAGGGATCCAACGCAGCTGGTGCTTTAGGAGAAGGCCCATCTCAGAGGGATTTGAAGTGAGACAGTGTTGATGAGGAGGAGTGATGAAGGGAGGGTAAATATACCAGAGAGAGGGCATGAACTGCAGAGGTGAAGACTCTTGCACCAAATGTTTGGAGCGGCAGAGAACCAACCAGTGTGAGACTAGGAAAGGGAGTCTGGAAGCAAGTAGAGAAACAAGGTCCATGAGATACCGCAGGGTGGGCAAGTGTGTGGAAGATTGAAAAACCAGGAAGGCTGTTCTGAGCTGGCTCCTGAAATGAGTGTGGAGCCATGGAAGGATGGGGCTCCTCTGCACCGGCTGTACCATGTAACAATCCTCAGGGCAGAATCCCAGACCCCCTCCAAGCAGAACGCCAGCGGGGTTCAGGTGGCAGGACGCTGGCACCCATGCGGGAATTTTGCCATGGCGCTGACATTTGTAGCCCACTCTACATGGTTCAACTTATAAAGGATAGGAACTTAATTAACGCCAGTCAACGTGGCTTATGGAAAATTGGTCTTGTTCAATAAAGCACATTTTAAATGCATTGAGAACTGACTAACTCACAGATCTCCAAAAATAGCCATCAGGGGGAACCCTTGTCGAATAGGGCATTTCTATGGGGTCCAGCAGGGAGCAGTTCTAGGCTTGATGCTATTCAACATTTTCATCCACGATCGGGATGTAAATATAAAATTGCTGCTGATAAAATCTGCAGATGACACAAATGTTGGCGGAATAGTAGTAATGAGGGAGGGCTGCCCTACAGAGAGGGCTGGATCACTTGATGAGCTGAGCTCATTCAAACAAACTGCATTTCATTACAGCCAACTGCAAGGTCACACATCCAGGAACAAGGACTTCAGGCCACACCTACAGAATGGGGGACTGGAAAGCAGGGACGCTGAAAAGGGTTTAGGGGTCAGAGTGGGAAAGCAGCTGAACGTGAGCTCCCAGTGCGATGACATGGCAAAGAGGGTCCATATTTTAAAGAGGACTTTGAAAAACTGGAAATGATGCAGAAAAGAGCCACAAAAATTATTCAAGGGCTGGAAAAACACCCTAGAGTGAGACTCAAAGAGCTCAAAAAGAACAGGAGTATTTGTGGCACCTTAGAGACTAACAAATTTATTTGAGCATAAGCATTTGTGAGCTACTTATATGCTCAGATAAATGTGTGAGTCTCTGAGGTGCCCCAAGTCCTCCTGTTCTTTTTGTGGATACAGACTGACAGGGCCGCCGCCGCGCTGGCACCTGCCAAAGAGCTCAGTCTGTTTCGTTTCTCAAAAGGAAGGCCGAGGGGAGAAAACGCTAGGTAGTAGAGGGCCTGTAATCTCAGTAGTCAGGGAAAGGCAGAATAAGAGCCAAGAGCTGGAAGCTGAAGCCAGACAAAGTCCAATTCCAAATAAAGCACAATTTTTTAACTGAAGGTGATTAACCAGTGGAACCAACTCCCACGGGAAGGGCTTGATTCTCCTTCTCTTGATGTCATCAGCTCTAGACTGGAGCCTTTCTGGAAGCTGTTCTAATCAAACGAGTTCTTGGGCTCAATCCTGGTGTAACTGGGTGAATGTCAATGGCCTGTGCCATGCAGGTGGACAGACTAGACGATTTAGTGTTCCCTAATCTATGAAAGGTGCCATGGGACTACAAACTGATTGAATCTGGGTTTCATGCCTCATCCGCAAGAAGGCACCTCCATCACAGCGCCCCCTAGCCCCAGTCTAAGGTACTGGTTCGGTACTGACCCCACGGGAAGGCCACCATTTAGTGAATGCTTCGCGGCTCCTGTGTAAAGTGCCTCCGTGTGAATTCAGCTCCTGGAACTCACTGGCCTGCTAGCTGCGCGACAAGCAACGCCTGCTATCTTACCAGAATCTCTCGGCCATGGGAGACCTTCAGCAGGACCGGGAGCCGATCAGTGCCGACGAAATCATGTCTAGCAGGGCAAGAAAAACCACCAGGGTCAGCGAGAGAGAGAGAGGAAAACATTAAAAATCTAACCCTGTGCCTGGAGTGACAGAATCGAGGGTCACACAGTGAATGCGAGACAATTCGTCTCCCTGCTAAAGAGAGTCACCGTAGAATAAGGGCCATTGATGCAGGGAGGGGCACAACTGTATTTGATATAGACATGCACCAATGTACAGGCCCGAGCCCTGGAGCTCCTGGAGTCCAGAAGAATTAGGAGCAATCAGGGTTAGACCCCAAGGGAATGCAAAGCTGGTTCATTTTTCTATACGGCGCCGCTGTTGCTGACACAGCCAGTCCCTGGGCCACCCTGATTTTTTGAAAAACTATGAATCGATAAAACCACACAAACCGGCTCTGGGAAGCAGCTCCCCAGCCATCTTTCCAGTCCCCACTCTGTCCAGCTAGCACAGTTTTAAAAGATATTAACGTGATTGCTGTAAAGACCACATTGGGGTCAGAAAAAAGGGGACAAAATCAGAGGGACTTCTCTGGGGGCCTGCTGGGGACGCACCGTGTGATGGGAGTGTTTCCAGCATTGAGGTACAGGAGGATCCTGGCAGGTACGCACTGACTCCTGTGGAAGGGAAGGCCCAGGAGAGGGGGGTATGAACTGTCACCTGTGAGAGAGCTGCACTGTTTGCTCCTGTCCTGGGAAGAGTCTTCCTGACTTTGGGGAAACACTGAAGAGCTGGTTGTCCTGAACTCTCATCTGGTGCAGCTCACTGGGGTTGAACTCTGTGTTTTCTGCCCAGTGCTCCACATCAATCTTCTGGTCAGACGGGAACAGAAAGGCCCTATGGACCCAGCAAAGCCAGTCAGCCAGAGCAGGAATGAGAATGGGCATCATTCCCCTTGTTCTGATGGTAAATATGCCAAGGTCTGGGATCATGAAGGTATCAGCTTTAGCACAAGGCATGGAAGTGCTGGAAACTCCTCACCACTGCCATCCTGCCAGTCCCCCCCAGGCTTGGTCTGCAGAACCCTCTGGAAACCCAATCCTGGGTTCCCCACACAGATAGAGCCATGAGTCTCAGGCCTGACCTGCAGGACACAAGATGGAGCCATGAAAACTGGGACAGTCCCGCACAGTTTGTGATGGACAGCGACCCTTGCTTTTCCTCTGTAGAAGGGCCCCAGGCGGGTGATGGGACGGAGTTCAGCCCAGCCGGGTATTCAGAACCCTCCCGCTGAAGTCCCCTGTCAAATCTCCTTCAGCTCACACCCTCAGAACATAGAGCCCCTTAGATGCCAAGTGCACTCAGTGCCCTGGGAGCAGCTCCGTGTCCTGGGGCAGCAGCTCTGATTCCAGAGGAAGGCACTGGGTTTAACGAGAGCTACGTACCATTCCACCGGCACCACCCCATTGTTCTCCAGCATGAGGATCACCACAGACGGCTCGGCTTCGATTGGAGCAGCCCCAAAGTTGAAATCCAGCAGGACGGGGGTGTGCACGGGAGGGACTGGGCAGATGCTGTGCAGGGCAGAGAAAGAGGAGATGAAATCAAGCCAAGAGGAAGGAAAGCTCACTGGAGGTGCTGCAGGAGCTGGATGTAACACAGCTGCTGGGAGGCTCCTCCCTTGGGTACCAGCGGAAGCTAGTGACCTTTACTCCTCTCGAGGGCTCCACGCTCCAGGAACATCAGCTGCCCAGAGAGGAGGCACCCAGATGCTTAAACACTTTCCCCTCCTCCTGAGAGCTGCCTCTGTCTAAGGTGGCTCTTCCCTCCAAACCCATAAACTGTCACATGGGGAATCTCAACACCCAGTGGGGGCTGAGGGCGCTGGGTAGGCACGGCACACTTAGTGCCTAGAGCGGGCACAAAACAGGTCATAGCAAGGAACCCCCCTGGCTGACCCAGGAGCGCTACTGCCCTCCTGAAAAGAGAGATGACTCCACACAGCACAGCCAGAATGGCAGCTCAGCCAGACGCTGGGCCCTGGAGAGGAGATGGGGGCCTGAGGGAGAGCAGTGCCCACCCAGGCTCACTGCATCATCTCTGGATGGCTGCATGCAGGGGAGCAGGGTGGGACTCATTCCCATTCTCCATGCCCTGCTACTATCCAGCAGGCTCACACACATGCAGCTGGGCAATGCTGAGTCCATGGAGATGGGCCCGAGAAGAGAGGGAGAAAGGCGAGGTGAAATTCCAAGGTTTACAGCCTCCCCGCAGAGGGGAAAGGACAAGACAGGGCACACTGGCAGCGGGCCAGGGAGAGGTGAGGAGCTGCCTGCTTTGGAGCTGAGAAGGAGTCAGCAAAGATTTCTAGGCGACACCGAGCTGCAAATCAAACCCTCTGGCCATGCTTTCCCTGCCTGGATTGTACTGCAGGTTACAGACTCCTCTGGGCCAGGTCTCAAGTCACCTGTGCCTTGTGGGAACCCTGTAGGTGAGCTCTGCGGAGGTGGGGTCTCGCTCCATGTACTGGTTCAGAGTTTCCAGTGCAAAGAGCCTCCAGAGGTGCAGCTTGCTGATGCCGCGAGCACTTCCTGCTGCACACACATCCGTGACGCAGACAGAGGGGTAGACGCCCGTCGCTACTACACAGCAGAGGGCCTGCTGCTCCCCTACAGTGTTTGCAGGATCCAGAGCTTGCGGGAGGAGAGACAAGAACTAGTCAGTGCAATGTTGAGGGAAGCTGCCCAGGCTGGGCTAGAAGTAGGGTCTGGATCCCCAACAGAGAGCCAGACCCCTGCCTGGCATGCCCGGGCACAAGTTTCAGAAGCAACCAACACACAACCATGTCTGTTATAAGACATATAAAGGGAAGCTGCCTGGGTGGGGCATCGGCATGTGGAGGAGAGGGGACAGCGTGGGGCCTGGGTGGACAGGGAACCATCTCTACCTCAGCACCCCAGGGCTCAGCTGTGTCAAACACCATCTCTGCAGACAGCATAGGGGCAAGGGAGAAAGCAAAACATCCCCTGTGAGTCCAGCCAAGCCGTTCAGCACAGAGACTCCTGCTGGCAGGAGTAATCCACTGGGAATGGAGGGAGGGACGCAGCTGGGAGCTGACATCTTCGCAGATTCAGACACGGTTTATGTCTGGCGTAGAAAGGGCCCCCTGGCTGGATGGGATGGAATGACCCTTTTGGTCCTTCCCGGCAAGCCAGGGCTCTCACCTTTAGGCATGGAAATGGTGTAACTGATTGGCCAGGTGTAATGCAGTTGACGGGCTGGGCTGACGGTTACTTGAACAATGGCCTTTGACCTTGCAGGAATCATCCCCTTGTAATGATCCAGCTCTAAAGCTACAAGAGAAAGGAAAGGGAGTCAGTACCGGGAGGGCACTGACCTCTTGGTCTCAGTATAATTCTCTCTCTATGTATATATCACTCTATATCATGTATGTACCGTGTTCAGAATGTACATATTTGTTCTGCACACACCTAGTGTGCCATTTTCAGTCCAGACCAAACACGGACACACACGAGTCCTCATGGAGGACTGTCCAGGACAAGCTCCAAGTGTCAATCTGGAGATTGTTTTGCTTCTAGCCCTGTTTAAAAAGGTGTGCACTGATATTATTTTTAAAAGAAAGGTTTTTTTTCCCCAAATCCAAAAACTTCTGAATTGATTTTGCTCAAAATTTTACCCTTTGAGCTGAAACTTTGAGCAGGACCCCAGCATGGAAATTTTCAGCTGAAGTGAGCGATACTGGTGGAACTGGTGAATGATGAGAACAGGAAGCTTTTGTTTTAGTAGAAATTTGTTACACCTTTAACAATAGTGGCAGAGGTTTGTACTAGGTACCCAGTATAGAATGAGAGAGACAGACAGACAGACACACCTGCACCTTCTCAAACAGACCAGCTGTCACAGAAAGAGTAGGTGTTTCTCGAGCTGGCAAGAGCAATTCATCCATTTTAGAATGCCTTTGTCTGCAATAAAAACGAGGCCCAATGCCCCCCACTCTACCTCCCCAAACATTCTTTCAATACCTAGCGGATCGCTGAGGACTTCCTCAGGGTCACACGGTCCTGTGATCATCTGTTCCACGTGGAGGATGTAGTTCAGAGAACAGGTCCCATTATTCAACAATACAAGGTCACAGGACTGCAGGCCGCCAACCAGAATGTTCCCTAGGTCCAGCTGCTCCTCTTGAGCCTAGAGCCCAAAGGCAGCACACAAGAATCAGGGTGGTATTGTTACATCACTGCCGACTCCTCAGGGGGCAGGACAAGGCTGCTATTTGGCTAGGCCAATATACACAGTGTAACGCAGGGATGTGCAAAGTTTGACTCCAGGACCCAATATGTACCAAGGAGATTATAAAGCATTGCCTGCTGGGACTTGTAGTCTTACTATGGACCTTTGCCCAACCCATAGAGCAGGGGAGCTGCATAGGCACCTGATAACAAAAGGACGGATGGGTGATGGATTCCTGCTGAATGCAAGGCCAACCCAGAAGCACAGCAGAGCGGGAGTAACATTCTTTCCTCTACCACCACCTCCCTCTCTCTGGAAAGAAGCCGCTACTGGGCTCCAAGCACCCTCCTCTAGTACATTACTAGGAGGCTGGAGATTCTGCTTAGCCAATTAATCCCCCGGGGAGATACTCCTTCTCTTCCCCCTCTCCCACATGCTGGTACTTACCACAATGGTGCCCAGTGCCCCCTCGCCAATAACCCGCAGGGTGTAGCGGGTGCTCTCAGGAGACTCAGGGGCTGAACTCCCTTGGGGTCTCCACACTGACACCCAGCTTCGCAGGAGATACTTGGTCTCCTTGCCAGGAGTAAAGGTCCATGCCTGAGCCTAGAATCACAGGAGGGAGAAGGCATTCACTGGTGTTCCCAACCTCTCTGCTGCCCGGGCCAGGGAGTCAATTCCAAACACATTATGGAGCAGCTGACAATCCTGAGTGTATAAGACAGACAGCACCTTCCTCCCTCACTGCTGTCTTGGTCACACTCCAGCTACCATCCTTCCATTCAGCTTTGGCCTGATCCTGATTGTGTCTCTGCCCATTACCTGACCCCTGTTTTGGGGGTTCTTACTGGGAACACACGCCCAGACACTCACAGCCAGGCCTTCTCAGATGCACCAGTTCTTGCTGCCCTCCACAATATATTTGCTCCTAGTGTCTGGAAGGAAACAAGCATGTGGTGGAGCAAATCTACTTCAAGATCAAGCTGGAAGAAGCTGGCTAGCTACCCTACCCAAGACACGTACTGGCACCCTCCGCCCTTGGCCTATGGGGCTGTGAACTACTGCCATGTGTTTTTGCTCTCAGCTCTCTACAGCTCTATGGTGGGTGGCGAAAGAAAATGACTTCAGCAGAACTCACCAAGGCTTCGCTGGGCTGGATGACCCCTGTGGCAGGCTTGACGGACAGGACCTTGCTGTCAGACTCCTGGATCTTCCACTTGAAGTGCATTGGCAACCTTGTGCAGTTCTTTATGGTGTAAGTGCGTGTGGTTGAGGTTCCCACACAGGTAGGCTTGAAGTACAGATTCCCATCTCCTTCTAAGAGCAACAGAAGGGACTCGCCATTGCTCCGGAGCAGGATCTCCTATGGGACTCAGGGAAAGGGAATATATAGTAGCAGAAAACCTTAGCTGAGCTCTGAAAGAATCAGGCAGATTTGCATCTCCTTCCAAAAGGCACCTGGGATCACAACAGGGCTGAGCTCAGAGGGGGAAGGACTCCGGGCCTGCCTGTTGGGCTGTCACGGACAGTTCTGAAGAGAGCTTGGCACAAGGCAGGCAGGACAACAAGGGGCACCAGGCCTTGGAAGGCACCTGCTGTGCCAATAAGAAATGGGCACATTGATAACACCCAAAGGACATTTTAGAAGACTTTTGTCACGGAGTGTGGGGGAGTCCAGGCCCTGCACCCCTCTTCCTGGAATTCACTGAGACTCTCAGCCAGCCAGTAAAACGGAAGGTTTATTGGACAACAGGGCACAGTCTCAAACAGAGCTTGTGGGTACAACCAGGACCCCTCAGTCAAGTCCTTCTGGGGGAGCAGGGAGCTTAGACCCCAGCCCTGGGGTTCCCTGCGTTCCACCACCCAGCACCAAACTGAAACTAACCCCCCCCAGCAGGCTCCCTTCTGCAGCCTCTGTTCACATTCCTGGGCAGAGGTGTTACCTCCCCCTCCTGGCTCAGGTTACAGGCTCTCAGGTCTCCCATTGAAACTCCCCTGCCACATTCCCAGGTCAACACTCCCCCCTCCCTGCTGCATCACATCTCTCCCCCCTTCGAGACCGAACGGAGCGGGGTCACTCTGACCAGTGACCTGGGGAAGTTCAGGGCCCCCTCTCCGGGACAGCGCATCCGCTATCATGTTGGCACGTCCCTTCACGTGGACTACGTCCATGTAATCCTGCAGGAGCAGGCTCCACCTCAGGAGTTTGGCGTTGGCTCCTTTCATCTGGTGCAGCCAGGTCAGGGGAGCGTGGTCGGTGTACACGGTGAAGTGTCGCCCGAAGAGATATGGCTCTAGTTTCTTGAGGGCCCACACCATGGCCAGGCACTCCTTCTCGATGGCCGCGTAGTGTTGCTCCCGGGGTAGCAACTTCTTGCTCAGGTACATGATGGGGTGTCTCTCCCCCTTTCCATCCTCCTGCATTAACACTGCCTCTAGTCCCGTGTCTGAGGCATCGGTGAACACCGTAAAGGGCTTGTCAAAGTCTGGGTTTGCCAGAACCCCTTCTCCCACAGGAACCTCTCCTCATGGTCCATACCACACTGAGGTCGGCCAGGTCCCTGAGGTTCCGCAAGGAGGGATCTTTCCTCAACTCGGTCTGGAACTCAGCGGCTGGGGAAGGGATGGGGCCCGGTTCCCTCTCATTGGCCGGGTCCGAGGCCACAGCCTCTCTGAGCCGTGCCCCTCGGCGCTCCCTCCCAACCAGGGTAGGGTCCTGCGCCTCCAGTGTGGTACCCTCCCCAAGGTCAGGGTGCAGTGCCCCTCGCCGGCTCTGGCTACGGGTCACAACCAGGGCGGTCTGGGGCTTGCTTGGCCAGTCCTCTAGGTCTCCCCCCATCAAAACCTCAGTGGGCAAGTGGTGGTGCACCCCCACATCCTTGGGGCCCTCCTTGGCCCCCCATTTCAGGTGTACCCTTGCCACGGGCACCTTAAATGGGGCCCCGCCCACCCCCGTCAGGGTCAGGTAGGTGTTGGGCACCACCCGATCTGGGGCCACCACCTCGGGCCGGGCCAGCGTCACCTCCGCGCCCGTATCCCAGTATCCATTGACCTTCCTCCCATCCACCTCCTGGGGAACAAGGTACTCGCTCTGGAGGGACAGCCCCGCGCCCACCCTGTAAACCGAGGACCCTGAGTCCAGCCCTCTGGTGGAGCTGGCCTGGGGTACTCTTCCCTCCGGAGCAGGTGGTAAGCTGGCAGCCCCCCTTGCCTGGGCCGTCTGCCCCTCGTCCAGCTGAGTCCCTACCCAGTTAACCCTGGGTAGGTTGGGTCTGTTCAGTCTGTCCCTGAGCCTGGGGCACTGGGTCCGTACGTGGCCTCTCTGGCCACAGTGATAGCAGCTCAGGTCACGTTGGTCCCCTCGAGCGGGTCGGAGGGGCCCGATGCCAGGCGTTCCCCTTGGGAGGGGGTTCTCCCTATTTCCCCGCTGGGAGGCCCCATGGTGACTCTCTCTCTGCATCGGGGGGGGCCTGTTCTTTTGGGACTCCTCCCTGCTACCCCCGACCAACTGTTCACAAACTCGTCGGCCAGCTGCCCCGCATGCTGCAGGTTCTCTAGCTTTTTGTCCACCAACCACAGCCTCAGGTCGGAAGGGCACTGTTCATACAGCTGCTCCAGTACGATCAGGTCAAGCAGGTCCTTTTTAGTTTGGGCCCCAGCTGTCCACCTGTGGGCATATCCCTGCATCCGGTTGACCAGTTGTAGGTAGGTGACCTCAGGCGTTTTACGCTGACTCCGGAACCTTCTCCAGTACATCTCGGGGGTCAGCCCAAACTCACGGAGCAGGGCCTGTTTGAACAGTTCATAGTCCCCGCCTCCGCCCCTTTCATTCGGCTGTACACCTCCACAGCTTTGGGGTCCAGTAAGGGGGTGAGAAACTGGAGCCTGTCTGCAGGGTCAACCCTGTGCATCTCGCAGGCATTCTCAAAGGCCGTCAGGAAGCTATCTGTGTCCTCCCCCTCCTTCCGCTGGGCCAGGAAGCACTTATCAAAGCTCCTTGCAGTCTTGGGTCCCCCCGCACTCACCGCAGCCGGGGCCCCACTGCTCCTCAACCTGGCCAGCTCCAGTTCATGCTTTCTTTGTTTCTCCTTTTCCTCCTGCTCATGCCTACGTTGCCTCTTCTTCTCCTGACGTTCCCTCTCCTTCTCCTCCTGCTCATGTTGACGTTGTTTCTCCTCATGTTGACGTTACTTTTCATGATCCTCCAGCTCCCTCATTTTCATCTCCCTCTCCCATTCCAGCCGCCTCCGCTCCAGGGATGGGGAGCTCCGTTGGGAGGATCCCCTGCTGACTGCCGGGGTCAGGGTGCCCTTGGTATTCGCTGGGCTTCCCCCAACCCCTCCCCCAGGCATAGGTAGGAAGGGTCTCGGGATGTCCTGGGCAGCAGTCTGACCCCTCCCAGCCCGGTCAGGCCCCAGGGCCCACGCTGCGTCCACCGGGCGGCTTCCCTCAGGGACAGGGATCGGGTCATCCAAGCGATCCCTCTCCTCCAACTGGGCAATCAGCTGTTCCTTGGTGGACCTCCCAGTGCGCAGCCCCCTCTGCCTGCACACCTCCACCAGGTCACTCTTAAGGCGTTTAGCGTACATCTCCCTGCTGGCCACTCGCAGGCCTGGGCAGCTTTCCATGGTTTCCAGGAAAAACCCCGAGGGTGCCAGTCCTTCTTGAGGTCACTACCTCTTTGCCAGGGTTGAGCTGCAGACTCCTCCGCCCCTGGGACCGCTCACTGCAATCCCCCGGGGGACCCTGTTACTGCAAAAGTCCTTCTCTCTGGTCACACACTCCCAGGGGTTAACCGCCCCCTGAAATCGTCTCTCTCTGAATCTTCAGCATGCCTGGTCCCCATCAATCCCCCTTCGTTCTACTGCTCCCCAGTCACTTACTGCAGGAAGCGCCATCCACGGAGTGCAGTAGATCCCACCGGTGCACCGGTTGTCACAGAGTGTGGGGGAGTCCAGGCCTTGCACCCCCCTTCCTGGGATTCACTGAGACTCTCAGCCAGCCAGTAAAACAGAAGGTTTATTGGACAACAGGGCACAGTCTCAAACAGAGCTTGTGGGCACAACCAGGACCCCTCAGTCAAGTCCTTTTGGGGGAGCAGGGAACTTAGACCCCAGCCCTGGGGTTCCCTGCATTCCACCACCCAGCACCAAACTGAAACTAAATCCCCCCCCAGCAGGCTCTCTCCTGCAGCCTCTGTTCACATTCCTGGGCAGAGGTGTTACCTCTCCCTCCCCCTCCTGGCTCAGGTTACAGGCTCTCAGGTCTCCCATTGAAACTCCCCTGCCACATTCCCAGGTCAACACTCCCCCCTCCCTGCTGCCTCACAACTTTAAATTCCCATTTCCAAAACAGAAGAAACAAACTAGCAAAAAGGAGAAATAACCAGGCCCACGGTGAAGGTTATCACAAAGGGAGAGACCAGAATACAAAACAGCCCTTCTACCCTCGCCCTACCTGGGTGTACTTGGGATAGGAGTTCAGCTGCAAGGACAGGATATGCTGGTGTGTGGCCATGTCCACCGGCTGCGTTGAGAGAAGGAAGATTTGGTGGGCTCCTGGGGCTACGTACCCTGAGCAGGGTTTGACCAAAACGGAGGGACAGATGTCCTGGTTCATGCAGAAGGTGATTGGGGAAGTGCCAACGTTCCAGAGCAGCACGCTGCGGTAGGTGTTGGTGTTCAGACCCACCGCAGGGAAAACCTGATGGACAGAAAGCGAGCCGGGAGGGCTGGGTTCATTTCAGAAGGCCAATTTACACAGGAAATGTTTGTCTAGTTGAATTTCCCTTTCCGAAGTCTGACAAGTGCCAGCCTGAGCCCTAGGTGAACCCTGCCACTACTTCTAAGGAAGCAAGAGAGGAAAGTGAATTCACTCTAAGGTGGGCAAAGTGCGGCCAACAGCAACCCATGGAGCTGTGAGGATTGCACCTGCCCACTCCTTTATTTGTCTGAAGTGGCCTGCTGAGACTCCAAGCCCAGCATGCAATGCTTCTTACCAATCCAAACAGCCAGGCTGCACACTGGGACCAGCGACCTCTGCAGGCCCTGCTTCTGGGTTAAAGACAAAGATGGCTGCAATCTGCTCCACTTTATGCAAATCACGTGTGGCTATTGGATTCTTGGCAAGTTACCCAGGCAGCCCCTGGGCTAGCTGGGGAGTCTCGCCTGATGACTCAGGAGGACTCTTCCTAGAAGGCTGCAGGCTCCTGGAGTCGGATCTTCCTTAGCCTCATGGGAAGGACGACGACCCCTGTGCGGGAGAAGCAGCAGCAAGAGCCCGGCTTACGTCGCACTTTGCCTTGCAGGAGACCTTTCTTCCAATGAAGTCTTGGTGCACCGCTCTGCTGCTGACCCCCCAGCCCAGTGGACGGAGAGGGGAGAGGGGCTAACTCAGCAGTCCTTACCAGTGACGAGATCAGCTTTGACAGGAAGGACCAAGATGTTCACTGCAAGCTGGGACACAAGAGAACTGGGATACAGGGGGACCCCCCACCTGTCCTAAGCTGGGAGTCTCCATACAGTAGGAAGCCACCCAAAGCATGTCTCTGACTAGGACAGCAGGAAAGAGGGTTCTGTACTCCAGGACTCTCCACATCAAAGATTCACCACATACTTCCATGTGACACACGCTGACCACACTCACCTTGGGGTAGTCCAGGACATAATGCGGGATGAAGTGCTGCCGATCTGCTTCAAAGGTGTGGCCCCTCAGCCGGATGGTCAGGCACCAGGATGGACACATGGTGCTGTCCTCCTCAATGTTACTATAGTGTCTCAGCACCTGCAGGCAAAGGAGAGAGAGAATCGTGCATCTGTGGGGAGGGAATGTGTCACAGAACCGTCTTTAAATGAGATAGCACATGGGCCAGCATGAGCAGCCATTCATATGATTGCCACCCTCAGGGGATACAGAGGAGATGACATGCGTCAGGAAAGCAGGGCCGGTCAGGGCGGGATCAGGAATGACCTCCAGAGAGTGACATCCCAATGCCTGGAGACCTTCACTGTCTATCTTATGTACTTATCTGGCCCCCACTACTGCAGGTATCTGAGCTTCACAATCTTTAATGCATTTACCCTCACCACGCGCCTGTGACATGCTTTTATCCCCATATTACAGCAACTGAACCCCAGAGAAACTAAGTGACATGCCCAAGGTGACACACGAAGCCTGTGGAAGAGCTGGGAACTCAACCTTGGTCTTCTGAGTCCTGGACGAGTGCCCCAACCATTGAACCAACTCTTCGCTCCCCAGCCATCCTGCCGCTCACACTGACTGGCCTGAACTCCGGACATGGCAAGAGGAGGGTGTCAGTGAAATGATTCTCAACCATTTTGTTGTCAAACTTTGTGGGTACTTCCAAGCCTGCTCACAGACCGGGAAGGATCAGCAATGGAACAGGCAGCTGGTTGGGGAGCATTTATCCTCCTTAGGTTACTCACTAAGACCAGAGAAAGTCTGATATAACAAAATGCCATTTAAAGAAAGCCAACTCAGCCTAACCCACCCAAACAGTGTTGGGGCAATGTGATTTCTCCTTAACTCACTCCCTACCTTGGGACTGAAGCACTGGGGTGGACAGATCTTAGGCCCAACAAGGTGAAAGCCATAGGTCTAGATTTCAGTCAAGCCCTTGACATTAATGCTGCTGCATTTGGTGTGGATACTGGTAACTCCCACTGACCTTGTAGAAGGCAAAGCCTTCCAGCTCTGCTGCATACAGAGTGTTGAGCTGAGAGGGCTGGAAAATGAGGCGAAAGGCTGTGGATTTCAGAGGTGGGATGTCGCAGGTTTCAGGGGTCACTAGGAAGGGACTCTCCGGCCTGCATGTCCACGTAACAGTGATCTTTCCTTTGGTGTGATTGGTCAGGCAGAGAGGAAGTGGTTCCACCTCTTGGAGCCGCACACAGCAACCAAAATCAAACTCCCTAACGCTGACACTGACGTGAGGGGGAAAGATGGTGAGGTCGCTGGTTATGCCATCATGGAAATATTCGGTCATGGGGTCGATGTATGGGTACTCCTCAGGGGGCTTGTCTTCAGGGACCTAGAAGAAGGAAACAGATCTCTGTCTAGCTCAGGGGTAAACACTATAGTAAAGCACACTCCCTTGAGGGAAATGACTCTCAAGACATGGGAGCCAGGTGACCCCACAGCCCTGACTGCCAATGCAACCGACAAGCTGTAGTTAAGCACAGAGGACTTCCCCTTTATAGCATGTTTCCCAGGAAAGCTCAGCATTTAGGATCCAAGAAGGCTCCTGCTTTTTAGCCAAATTTCAATCTGAGGTTGACTGAGGCAAGAGAAAGTCCAGCGATTCATTCAAAGGCACACAGTGGGCTCCTGACTGAGTCGGGATAAGAACTCAGGCAGATGAATGCCAATATATGCTATGGACATTTGTAACTGCACGATTAGCATGAAGGCATCTGCAGTGAGCAACCGGTACCCTGCTGGGCAGAGCAAGGGCAGCGTGGCATCTGCCCAGGGCAGCCCATACCTGTGGAGGCAGCTTGAGGGCTCTGTTTTCATCCATCTGCAGCTTCCCCTCCCTCAGCATCGAGCTCAGGATGTCCGGTGGGTAGAAGGTCAGCCCTCGCGCCATGTTGGTCCTGTACCACGAGAGGTGTCTTGGCCGCAGGATGGCTGGTTTAGTTGTATCAGAATGGCAGGTACCAAACAAATCCAGGAACAATGGATTCTGGGGAAGTGCCAGAAACACTTGCAGGAAACGGGCTACTTTGACTGCCCTCCGGTTGGCTGCTTTTCCTGTTACGCAACACCCCACCCCCCACAGACTTAGCACTGTGTAAACACACACCACCATTGACATTGCCTCTGGATTTGGCCCAATATCTTTGCTAGAATTAGGGAAGGATGTAGGTGACACACGATGCAAGGTCAGTGCACCAGACTTTCACTTCCAGACACCTAACCTGACTCACAAGGGAGAGGAGTTTGCAGATCTCCCTCTAGTACTGGTGAACATCAACAATCTACCACACCACCTGGCAGAATACACCCCAGTGAAGAGTCTGCTCAGAAAAGGCCCAGGCTGGATTAGCAGGAGACGGAGTGATGGATTTACAGGGCTACGTAGGGGAGCCCAGGACTAGAAGAGAAGGAAGCATTGCAGACAGGTCAGGGTTGAGGTGGGGGGCCCTGTAGGCCAGGCTGTGAAAGAGAGCCCCACCCTGGAACAGGAGGGTACTGCAGGTCAGGATTGAGGTGCGCTGGCAGAGCCATGTGGGGGAAGCTCGTGTAGCACAGTCTGTGTTCATAGCCCTACATTCATCAACAAACAAGGGGGGGGAGGCAATTTGTGTTTCATTTTTTAACCTGGTGTTGGAGACAGACGTCTTGCTCTGAAATGAGCGCAGTTGCCTGGTGCCTAACGCGGCCAGACCGAATAGATGACACTAGCCCTTGACCCTATACACATCTCCTCAGCAGAATGACGGGCAGCACTCTCCTGCCACTTACAGATCCCTTCCTTCTCCGAGACACATAACCACGAGATGAGCAGGGCTCTGCAACAGCATGTTACCCATCCCCTCTCTGATGCAAGTTCCCAAACAGAAAAGGTTTCCTTCATTCTTGGACACCTCAGTAACAGCGTCACCCGTTGCCCCTCCTACCTGGTGATGGACGAGGCAAACCACTCTGCGGTAACAGATGATAGGGTGAGCAGGCCGAAAGGTCACCCTCAGGATGAGAGTGGCCATCCCGCTCAGGACTCCACATGGGCAATCAAAGGAGAAGACGCTCTCTCTGCCATCAATGTCAAACTGGTAATAGGCAGGGACATCCGAAATGTTGCTGATTTCCAAAGGCTGTGTCAAACACTCTCCAAGGTTGAGCCAGCCAAAGTTCACGAAGGAATGTTGCAGGAACACTAAAGGACCTGGAACAACAACCAATGCCTGGGTCTTTCATACCAATTTCTGTCCCTGCAGCACACTCTATTCCAGCCAAAGTGGATCATCCCAAGTCAGAAACGAATCATCTGACAGGTTCCCCGAATCAATCTGCCTCAGCAAACAGCTGGACGTGCTCTTCCAATAGCCTCATGCCCAAGCACAAGCAAGTGGTAGAATTTACACCCCACTACGGCCAAGAAGAACATGGAACCCTGCAGAAGGCCAGTCCCAGCCCATGTACTGGGGCACTCCGTCAGCCACTCCCCTACCCCACAATGAGAAGGAGGCCTGAAGACATGGGGGACTGTCCTTTGATACCTTTGCATGATCCAATCACCTTCAGGACCGTTTGGGTGAGGTTCCCTACCGGCTTGATGGTGAAATAGTCCACACTCTGCACCCCTACTGTGTGGGGGCTAAAGCGCACAGAGATAAGCAGCTTCCCGTTGGCTGGAACAATGGCCTGTGTGACATCACAAGAGAAGACATAATCCCAGAGCAGGGGTTCCATTGCTCTCTCAATCCTAAACGGGACGCTGACCTGTGAGGGGAAGACGAGCAGGTTCATACAGTTCTGGTCCAGACTAGGCTGCTCTGCATTTTGAAGACTATCAGTTTAAGATCTGTGTTCTTATGTCAGCTGAGCCCTGCGTAGGCAAATGTACTTGTCTTCCCCCTTGGAGAGCTGGGTCTTATTTACAGCGAGTCACAAGTGACGTGAGTTGGGGAGAACCTCCCCCTGGTTTCTAGTGGGCATCTGCCTACGTTCCCAAAGCAGCAAGGTTAGCTGCTTCTGTTCAGGAGACACCAAGACCGGGTTTGCCACAGGGTGCGGCAGGTCAGAACTGTGGTGCATGAGCCCTGCTGGGTGAGGTCCAGCACTGGAATAGCAGGTCAGAACTGAGGTGCATTGCAGAGCTGTCTGAGGAAGCCAGCACAGCACCCACCTGCATGGTCACTGACTATCTGCCCCTCAGTCTGTTCAGCAGCCAACTCAGCCAAAACACTAAGCAGCCAATGAGGCCTGACAGCAAAATGCCCATCCGGAGAAGGGAGCTCACCCTCCTTTGGGGTCAGCTGGCTACACAGTGTAAAGAAGAAAAAAGAAAAGGAGTACTTGTGGCACCTTAGAGACTAACCAGTTTATTTGAGCATGAGCTTTCGTGAGCTACAGCTCACTTCATCGGATGCATAGCATATCGTGGAAACTGCAGAAGACATTATATACACACAGAGACCATGAAACAAAACTTCCTCCCACCCCACTGTCCTGCTGGTAACAGCTTATCTAAAGTGATCATCAGGGAGGGCCATTTCCAGCACAAATCCAGGTGTAAAGAAGGTGCCTTTCCTGATTTCCCAGGAAATGCTGCCATCTGCTGGGCTGCTGTTAGGGACAGTAGAGAGACAAGGTCAGCGAGGTCATATCTTTTATTGGACCAACTTCTGGTGGTGAGAGACCAGCTTTCAGGCTTACACAGAGCTCTGCTTCTTTAGGGATGGTTGTCATTTGTGTCCCAGAAAGCATCAGCCAATGGAATGTAAAGCTGCAGAAGGGTCCAGCTAACTACTGTTATTCCCACTCAGACTGATACCCGTCTCTACTGCTTCCTGTCCCCTACCCCCGTCTGGCTGTTCAGCCACCTGTTTTACCCTGTAAGAATCTTAGACAATGGCAGGGACTGACTGACTAACAGGGCCCTGGTCCCTGCTTGGGGTTTCTGGGTGCTTTCACAACAGAAACAAGAATAAAGGAGAAGGCTTCCTTAGTCTGTTTCTCAGGCTTTACAACCTGTGGTTGATTCTCCCCTCCTCTGTGCTCTTATCTTCTTGTGAAGCAGATGCTGGGCTCAGGCTACCTGCCTGCCTGTAACCAGACTTAAGTGTCTGAGGCACACCCACACTATTCAGAGGAAATATTAAGAATAGTCCTACTTCGTCACACAGGGGGCTAAGGGTCAGGAGTGAGGTGCCCTGGCAGAACTGCAGGGGTGCGGGAAGCCTGCGCAGTGCCTGTCTGCACTATGCCTGGCTCGAGCTCACCGCTAACCGCACCCACCCACGCTTTCCTCAAGCATATTATTCATTTGCAAAGTCCAGTTTTGCTCTGAGAAGTGGCTGATGCCCAATGAAACAAGAGAGAAATGCATGGCTTTTCTTCACTGGCTATCAATCGATTGGTCTCTCTCGAATTCGTCAGCCTTATTCCGTGCCCACGCTCCCAGCTTCCTGACACAGACCCCCCACCTCGCTCTCCCCTGCACACACCCATGTTATTTGTACAGCTTTGGTAGGGAGAATAAAGCACGCTAGCTGCTGAGGTCTGGGAGGAACACAGACTTACACCCACCTTGCCAACTCACCATGGATGGGTTGCAGATCTCCACGTGTCTCTCCACGGTGGCACCGACGGCCACAGAACCAAAACACAGCACATCCCGGAAGTCCCCAGGCTCGACATCTTCACACAGGTCCCCAAGCACACTCACCAGAAGATGAGGATATTTGGCTATTAAAAATTAGAACACACAATCAAGAGGCAAGTCCTTTTGTTTGTCACTCCACTGATAACGCACATCAGGCCCCCAGCTGTTCTCTTTACGTCAGCAGGGCCCTTGGCAAAGAGCAGTTCTATATCTTAGTAATTGTGGTTGTTCAAGATAATCGCCCGCACGGAGCCACACTTTGGCCTTAGAAAAAAACTCCCATTGGCAGCACTCATGAGAGCCCTAGTACAGGCAAGGCTCCTGCCATGTCTAGTGTTTTTACTACTGTGAAAATTAAATCATCTTGTCTACCCCCATCAAGTTACTGAAGAGCAAGAGAATTGCCAGTTTGGACCAAGATGCAGCATTGCATGCTGGGACCTGTAGTCTCCAAACTCTCTCTGTATTAAAGATGAGGATGACCGCAAGTCATATTACAGAATTTCATGGGCCAATTTCAACCTGCGGGCTTCACTTTGGCCACCCCTGGTTCACATGGGACAACAGAAGGGCCATTAGTCATGGCCTCTTGATGCATTTGTCTTGAATATGATCCCACAGACTCCTGCGCTTATGGACTGTGCTGGCTTCTTTTGCCTTTACACTCTAGAAAGCCTCACCGATAGCTCTTAGCTTGATGGTCCTCTTCCATTCCTCATTGTCTCCAAACCAACACACTGCTATCGCATCATACACCAGTGCCATCTGGGGCTGGAAGGTCACCTTCACCACGCACTCAGAGCCTGGCTCCAGCATGCCACTGACAGGAGTCAGGTGAAAAGGGCTTGCCGTCTCCCAGTTAAATAAGGTAATTAGATCACTAGGGAAATGGAGATGTGTGGTAAGCAGACATCAAAGCCCCAACCCATCTCTTGGTGCTTCTCTCCCAGCATATTCACGCCAAGGCTGTGCCTTCCCAGTTGGCCCTCTGGGGCCAGTGCCCCACCTCCTGCAGCAGCCAACCCCTGTGGTTTCAGCAGAAGGCAAGAGCCCTCCACAGTGCACTTGGACATTCAAAATGGTTTGTGGCAGATCCATCTGCACCTGGCTCCCTTTGTGCCATCTAGCCACAATTTACTGCCAACGGCCCCACACACTCACCATCCCAGGTTTAGAACATGTTAGAACACGTGACAGTTTCCAAACAAGAAAGGCCATTTCGCTCCAGGGGAAGCTGGGCTCGTTCCAGCTGGCCTGAAGCCCACCTACCTGCTTTCCCACCATAGCCCTCTTTCCACACCTGCCCTGAACATCCTGTCACTGCTGTTCCCACTGCTTTGGTGATCTTCTCTGGTATGACACCCCCTGAGCCTACTGCCCTTTCATTCAAAAATAATCAAACCCATGACGACTCCTAGTTTCCTTATCTTAGATGACATCCTCAGGTGGCTGAGTCCCTCACCAGAGTAACCAGTTTGTACTGAGAAACCGTCAGCCCACTTTACAGCATCCCTGGGGCACCCATCCAGTTCAAGAAAAGATGACGTAAGCACAAAGCAGTTCAGTTACTGTGTGTGCCGCTGCAGCATGGCGAGGAGCTAACCCGTCCAATTCTCGAGTGACAGTCCTTGGCATGGATAACACAGACGTAAGGCACCGGGCCAGAGGATACCAACACACAACCAGTACTTGATGCTTGCTACGCTTTCCTCTTCGCTCTCTCTGCCTTCCTTTCTCTCAGCCACCTCTCTTCAGCCTCTTTCAGAATAAGCAGTTTCTATGCTGTCTGCCTCAGCGTGGAAGTGATGCACTAGAGAACGGACTCGGTCCTGAAAGCCCTGCTGTCATTTCTGTGCTGCTCATTTGCCAGGGGATGAGAGGCAAACTCAGAGAAGGGCTGAATGAACAAGCTCAGCCACCAGCCCATCTGCCTGTTCCCTAGGAAGGGGTGGGAATTTACTAACAAATATCTCCACCCTTTTCTGTGGGCTTGGGCATTGTTCAGGATCCCGACTCTTTGCGTACGGGGAAATCAGGGTGCACACATGGAGGCTGGAGGCAACTGAATCCCGGGGGCTGAACAGTGAAATCAGAGACCTGCTCACACAAACAGAGGGTAACCTCACGCCTCAGTGAAATGTATTGTACAGCGATCTCCAACACTCCCCTCCCCGGGCACACCTGTGCATTACAAAGAGAAGCGGTTGTTAGCCAGATATCGGAGGGGAGGAATGTTCAGAGAGGGAAGGAAATGTGGTTGTTTGGACAGACAGTTATTGTGTGCGATTCACAGAGAAAGCACTTCGACCCCAGAGCGGGATTCGCTTTTTCAAATCAGATACATTGAAAGACAGAACTACGAACCACTGGGCCCGGTTGAAAGGCTGTGTTGAGGAACAGACACTAGAGTGCCCTGGAGGTTTGGATCCCTTGGATAACTGGGCATCTCCCTGCCACCATTCCCAGCATCAGAACCCCAGCCCACACAGGAGACACTAACCGCCAGCAGTAGGGCCAGCAGGCTTTCACTCTTCTTTCGCTAGATGAAATTAAGTCTGGATTGTCAGCCCTAGAGACTGAAGGCATCTGTTCACTCACAGAGCAAGCTCAGTTCAGCAAGCTTCCCACACACTCTGCCCTGCCAACATCCCCCAGCCCTGCCCTGGAGAGTCCACTTCTAGAAGTGAAAGGAGAGTTCAGTCTCCAGGGCTTCATTAGCCAAGACTCCCAGCAGGGTGCCAGGTGCTCTGGTGGTGGGTGATGTAGACACCTGCCCTGTGAGGAATCACAGAAATATAGGGGCTGGCAGGGGCCTCGAGAGCTCACCTAGTTCATCCTCCCCCATGGCCTGTTATGCAAGTCAGACTGGATAGAACAGTCCCTTCTGGCCTTAAAATGTAGGAGAGCCTCCCAATGCATTCCCCATGAGAGGTAACAGGCTACAGAGATGAGACTTTACTTTCAATCAACAAAGGCCTGGGCAACACTAGAAAATTCGGTCAGCTTAGTTATGTCAGTCAAGGGTGTGAAAAATCCACACCCCTGAGAGACATAGTTAAGCTGACCTAAGTCCCTGTGTAAACAGTGCTAGGTCGACAGCAGAAACCGTCCGTTGACCTAGCTACCGCCTCTCAGGGGGTGGATTACCTACACCGATAGGAGAACCCCTCCCATCGGTGTCAGTAGTGTCTACACTGAAGAGCTGCAGCTGTCCTGCTGTAGCATTTCAAGTGTAGACAAGCCCTAACAAAATAGTGACCTAGATCTGAAAGGCTGTTTCCCACTTCCGTCCTCTGGAGCCAGCCAGTCCTCTTGATCAGGTGGAACTGGTGCACAGCAACGAACTGGTGCCTCATATCCCAGTCCCAACCCCTGAGCCCTCCCCTTTAGAACGTAACCCTGGAAAGTCTTGCACTGCAGAGGTGGCTTTCCAGAGGAATGATGTCAGCCTACAATGGGAATCGTGGCAAGATCTAAACAATGAGCCAAAGAAGCCAAATTGGCCTGAGGGCACAAAGAGGATGGCTCAGCCCCGGCAGGTCTGGAACGTGGTTCTGCTCAACCTGCAGCAGCCTTGCAGACTCACTCACCCAACGTTGCACAGGGGAAACGAGGCTTCTGTAAAATCGTGGACGGCACAGAGAGGCAGCTGGATGGTGTCTGGGAAGAGCAGCTTGTGGCGTGGAAGCGTAGCCCGCAGGGCAACAGAGAATTCACCCTCAGGCTTTTCAAAGCAGATGCTGTCTTCATACTCCTTCTGCACAAAAATAAGGAGAGAGAGAGCTGGGCAGTTAGACAGGACCCAGCTCCCACCTCACCAGCTGGGGCTCTTTCCCTGGCCACTCACCCTCCTCTGGGCACAGGGGATTCTGTCATTCCAGCACCTTAGGAAGAGTGTTGGTGATGGAGTATGCACGATGGAGGGTAGGACATGAGAGGTGCTAGGGACTGGCAATCACTGTCTCATGGAAGTGAATCATGCAGCCCCAGAGAGCACAGCGTTTGAATTACCAGATACATTCATTTAACCTTTGTTTGCTTCCTGGCAGTTTTCTTTTTTCAACCTCTTTAAGACCCTGATCCAGCAAAACACTTTTGCATGTACTTAATTTCAGCCTGCAAGACCTCCCCTTGCCTTCAGTGGGGCTCCTCTAGCACAAGCAGTTATGCATGTGACTAAGTGCTTTGCTGGCCTGGGGCCTAGCTACAATTTATGTGGGTGGAAGGTGCCAGATTGAGCGTTGCAGACTGATGGCCTCTGTTTATCCAGTGAAGAGTTACAGCACAGGGAACTGCAAGGCACACATCTTCCACACACCACAACCCCAGCGGGCCACACTCGTGCCTTGGAACTAATACTTGTGTAGGTGAGAAGGCACCCCACTCTCTGTGGCCCAGTCAATCCTTGGTGTCTCTGCCAGCAGGCGGACAATTGCACAGGTGGCACGGTGTGATGTGGACCCCTGCCTGCCTGAAAATGGAACGAGACCATCAACTCATTTCACACAGGCCACCAAATCAGAAGTGGAAGGTAACACCTTTCATGTCACCACTGACATAGTCCTGACTCAGATATAGACCTCTAGGCGAAATGTTCCATATCCCCTGCCCAAATGCCTAAGCCAGCCAGTCCACCAAACTCAGGCCGGAGTGGAACCAATGGCCTCAGGTGAAAGGCTTCCAACCGTATATCTGAGCCCCCACAGCATACAAGTTCATAGTACATAGAGTTATATAAAGTAGCTGTGCACCTTGGCCAAGTTATAGATGCTGTGGGAACCAGCACTTTGAATCCCTGACTTTTGTTTGCTCACATATCTTTTTTATTTAACATTCATTCCACACACACACCACCCCATCACCATCTCTCTAGTCCCAGCACATGGACAATACACATAAAAGCACACAATAATAATCAAGATTAACACACGACCAAAATGAGACTAAATGAATTCCCCAGTCGACTGGAAAAAACAGTGGGGGGGAGGTTCTTGCCACTCAACCTGTCCTGCAGCCAATCGACAGCCCACGCACTGTGCCCAGAAGGTCAGTGGACTCAGGCTTTGTCGGGCCAAGGGGGAAAGTGAGTTCCAGAATCAAGGGTTCTTCACTAAACCTCCCCAGTTCCAGGCCCCATATGGACAACAAGGGACTGTCAACTCAAGCATCACTGAATTGAGAAGGGAGAGGCAATGTGTAAGATACAGAGACTGTACCCTGTGGAAACCACGTGTTGGCAAACTCTGCAGAGAAGCCATGCTCCCTCCATAGGAGGTCCCTTCAGGGCAGGCCTGAGGCATACTAGCATGGGGTGTAAAGTTTCCCTGCTGCTGCCCAAGCTGTACCCATTCTGAGGATGGACAGAAGCTGTTGGTCTCCAGGGCTGCCATTTCAGCACCTTCCCCCAGTGATGTATTTGCTCAAGAAATTTAAAAAAAACCCTAAAAAACCCCAAAGGACATCTGAGAAAGGGATCTGCTGACCCCCACAGCCCATTCTCTCCCTTCCCAGAGTCTCGCCTGGACGCAGATGTGATATAAGCAGCAGAAAGGGCTGTGGGAGGTACTGTTTTACCTTTTCCAAGGGGCGGAAAATGATGGGAAGAGTTAAGGACATCCCAGGGCTCAGGACAATCGGTTGTGGGAAAACAGTGATGAAAAATCTTGTGGCAGGAGGTCTAGAAAATCAAATCAAAACAAGAGAGCCATCAGAGGAGATAATGTCAGCACCTGGGTCAATTACCCCAACCATGATAACTTTTACCCTTCCGTATCACCTTCCTCACTCTCATCTCCCCCCAGCAGGCAGGGAAGCAGCATTACCCCATTCAACAGGGCACGGAGATGCTAAGGACAGTGTCTCCAAAACCAGCCTCTAATTTCAGGTGTCCAGATCGAAAACCCTTAGATCTCATTCTCAGGAATCCTGGGCACCCAAACTCCAACCAAAGGCAGCAGGAGCTGCAGTTGCTCAGCACCCCTGAAAAAAATCAGGCCCCGGGTGTCTGAAGAGGAGCATCCAAATACTTAAGGAGCCCAAAATTAAAGGCCACTTTCAAAACTTGAGTCCAAGGTCACCCAGCAAATCAGCAGCAGAAGCAGAAACAAACCCCTGGTGTCCTGACAATTCCCATCTCTAAGCACTAGACCCCTTTCCTTCCCTGAATAATATTTTTGCACTGCCCCCCCACCCAGGCAACCCAGCATGACTTATAAAGCTGCAAAGGGCAGAAGCATGACAGTCAGAGCTGAGATGGTCTCAAGGCATCCAGGAGTGGTGGGCTTACCAGATGCACTGGTTCCAGGCCACACCAGCGAGAACCTAATACACATCCTGCCTGAGTTTCTATCCCCACTGGAAGCTGATTCTCCTTCGGGTTAGAAACAGCTCAAGGGCAGAAGTATTATTTTAAAGAAAAAAGCCATTTCACTTGAACACCTATTGCCAGGAACAAAGCTTTCTGTACCCACGTTGGCACGTTTCAGATGGGGCATGCCCTGAAGCAAAGAGCACAGTCCTGCCCTGCGATTCAGAATGCCCATTCTCCATCCCACAGCAAATGGGAGAAGGGGCAGAAGGGACCCATGTAAGGGTCCATGAGGGTATCAGCATGGTAGGAGGGATGGGGATGGATTGTTCCCACTAGTGAGGGGGATCTCCCCTCCCCCCACCTACCTGTAACTCAGCTTCTGGGTTTTCACCTGAACGTTTTTCAAGGATAAATGTTTGGTAAACTCCTTTCCCAGCTCCCAGCCATGCCAGTGGAGAGCCTCTGCCACTTCAATGCCCCAGAAAGTGCCTTTCTTCTCCTTGGCCTTCCTCGCAGAGCGTTCGGGAGGCCTCAGTGGGGACATTGGCTCTTCCTGAAGGATGAGGGAGAAGTCACTCATACTGGTCACTTGCTTGTGCTGGGATCTCCAACTGCCACAAGGGGGGGCGAGGGTCCATCCATCCTACAGCGCAGCCCCGAGGGTCGCTGGATGGCTTTCATCACCCGGTTTCACGACAACGCAGTGGCCTCCCCAGAAAACCCACAGAAGTTATAGGGCTCCATGAAACAGGCAAGTAGCAATGAGAATGTCCCTGAAGGCCCCTGGCTTTAGCCACTCACCTGCCTGATGCTGCTGCACCCAAGTCTCTGGCCGGAGTCGGAGCTTGGCAGCCCCCTGGGCATCTGAGCGAGCACCAGGCACCTGGAACAAATGGGGGCAGGTTGTTCCTGCGTCCTGAGGGAACGTCCCGCAGGGAACAGCCAGGCCCGGGAAATGGGCTGAACGGGGCTGTCCAGCTCCAACCGACAAGCCCCATTTGAGCCACTGCCCGGGGCCAGGCTGTTCCCCCATGCTCGCTCCAGTCCGGCCAGGGGGCCCCCCCAGGCTCCCACCCTCGACACCCGGCAAGCTGGGCGCGGGAGCAGGGCTCCCCTCGTGGGCCCTGGTCAGGGCCCAGGCAGCCTGCAGGGAGCACAGTGCTCTGGGCTTTGGGCAGGTGCTGCCAAAACAGTGCGGTCCTGGGGTGTGGGCTCCCAGGGTGGGGGGTCCCTGTCCAGGTGGTGAGGGGTACCTGGGGCTCCCGGGGGGCGGGGGTTCAGTGGGGTCCTGGAGTGGGGGTGGGGGTAGCTGAGGAGGGGGGAGGGGCGGGGGTTCAGTGGGGTCCCAGGGCGGGGGCGGGGGTACCTCAGGAGGGGGGAGGGGCGGGGGTTCAGCGCCGCGGGGCCCCGCGCGCCGCCATCTTCCCGTCTCTATGGAAACTGGACGCGGCGGCGGCGTCGCCCCGAGCAACGACGGCGGCCGGGAGGGGCCCGGCGAGCAGGAGGCGAATCGCGCCGCGGCAGGAGCAGCCGCCAGGGGGCAGCGCAGAGACTCCCCACCCCCCCCCGGCCGCAGCGCCCCTGGGGGCTGGTCACCCCGGGCCGCGGAGCGCTGCGGGGGGAGCTGGGGCTGTGGGGGGAGGGGTGTTAGATGTTGGGGGGGTGAAGCAGTGGGAGGGGCTGGGGGAGCTGGGGCTGTGGGGGGAGGGGTGTTAGACGTGGGGGGGTGAAGCGGGGGGGGAACGGGGCTGTGGGGGGAGGGGTGTTAGATGTTGGGGGGGTGAAGCGGGGGGGGAACTGGGGGCCATGGGGGGAGGGGTGTTAGATGTTGGGGGGGTGAAGCAGTGGGAGGGGCTGGGGGAGCTGGGGCTGTGGGGGGAGGGGTGTTAGACGTGGGGGGGTGAAGCGGGGGGGGAACTGGGGGCCATGGGGGGAGGGGTGTTAGATGTTGGGGGGGTGAAGCAGTGGGAGGGGCTGGGGGAGCTGGGGCTGTGGGGGGAGGGGTGTTAGACGTGGGGGGGTGAAGCGGGGGGGGAACGGGGCTGTGGGGGGAGGGGTGTTAGATGTTGGGGGGGTGAAGCAGTGGGAGGGGCTGGGGGAGCTGGGGCTGTGGGGGGAGGGGTGTTAGACGTGGGGGGGGTGAAGCGGGGGGGAACTGGGGGCCATGGGGGGAGGGGTGTTAGATGTTGGGGGGGTGAAGCAGTGGGAGGGGCTGGGGGAGCTGGGGCTGTGGGGGGAGGGGTGTTAGACGTGGGGGGGGTGAAGCGGGGGGGGAACTGGGGGCCGTGGGGGGAGGGGTGTTAGATGTTGGGGGGGTGAAGCAGTGGGGAGGGGCTGGGGGAGCTGGGGGTTGTGGGGGGAGGGGTGTTAGATGTTGGGGGGGTAAAGCAGTGGGGGGAGCTGGGGAGGGGCTGGGGGAGTTCGGGGCAGGGGTGAAGGAGCTGGGGGGGCTGGCGGAGGGCATGGGGAAGGGATGTTAGGGGTTGAAGGAGAGGGGGTTGGAGGGGCTGTGGGGGGGTGAAGTAGTGGGGGAGGGGCAGAGGGAGTTAGGAACTTCGGGGTAGCTGGTTCCAGGCATGAGAGCACTGGGTTACCCAGGTGGGGCCTCCAGCCCCATGGCCCTGTGTGGGGCTGGCTATTAAGCTGGCTCTGGGGAGTCCAGGCGGGCCATGTGGTGTGCGAATTGGGCCCAGTGATGCCTGGAGCCTCTGGCCTGGGATGGGCGGTGGGAGAATGGAGGGATTTCCACAGCAGCGGGGCTGCCAGCCGGCCACATTCCCCTTCTGACCCTCTCATCGTTAAGAAGCCAACAGAGCATCTGGTCCCATCCGCTGTCTCCTGCATGGACTAGAGCAGCCCAACGGCCCCTTGAAGTCGGTGCCCATATCAGATGAGACTAATGGTCCATCTAGGTGGTTGACCCTGACTCCTGTCTCTCCTGGTTGGTTCAAGTTCGTTGGTCTATCTGGAGCAGCAGCCCTGTCTCCTGCCGAACCAGATCAGACTTGATCCAGGTCCATCCAGCCTTGTTTCCTGGCTCCATACGACCAATGGTATCAATAATTAACAGAGGTGAGGTTGCTGGTGCACTCATACCGCTGCCAATCATGCTGACCAATACTGGCTCATTGTTTCCTTGAAAACCGCGGTCTGTCTGCCTCTCCCCTGTTGTCCCTTAGCTGATAGTGAGGTTCTGAGCTCTTTGGGGGCAGGGGTTGAAAGTGGCTCCCCAAAGGCAGACTGAACGTGACAGGACAGAGTTCCCAGGGAAGGGGCCACACGTATTGCACCCCATTGCAGATGGGCAATGGGGATTCCCTCCCCCACCCATCCTGCTTTTCACAGGCCAATACCATGTCCTGCAAGCTCAGATAACTGGCCTTTAACGCGTCACAGAACATCTCCAGGCCCAACCCGAGACGCTTTCTAAAGTGGAGGCCCAGTGCAGTGGTAGTGCTGGGTGGATCTCCTGTCCCTGGTGGGGTTAGCAGAGGCCTTTGAATCGGTACTGCCTGGCCAGGGTGCCCTTGGCCTGGCAGAGAGTCGCTCGGGTTGGAGACCTGCATGGCAATGTGGGCAGAGGGGGTCAGCAGGGAAGAAATGTGTCTTTAATGGCATTTGTCTATGTTTACATCATGAGTCATGCGGATAAGTGGCTGTAAATCAGCCCCCATCTCCCCCAAGACATCGAGAGCGTCCCCTCCCCTCATCCCCCCAGAACTGGATGTGTGCCCGGATCCTGCAGAAACAGCCTCATAAATAACAGCAGCAAAATAAACCCTTTTCACAGCAGCAGAGGCCCCAAACACACTCGGCGCAAGATTAACGCCTCCCATTCATCACTTTAATGGTTGTACTTTGGAAATTAAACCTGTCACGGCCCATCAAGGTGAACATTTTAAACCTGTGACATCCCTACGTGCCTCCCCGCCTCCCATCTCGTCCTGGAGCGTGCTCCCTCTTTCTTCTCCGGCTCGCTCCCACGTCCTTGCTCTCCTGGCCGGCCAGCCAGCTCCATCTCCTGCTCTCTCCCCTTCTCGCTTGGCCTCATTCAGCCCTAGACCATGGTGCCCACTGTGCCAAGGCACGGTGCTGGTTTGGAGTTACAGGAGGTTGTGTCTTACGTCAGGAGGGATGCGTATAAGGCCACAGACCTACCCAAACCCCAGGCCACAGCGCCGGGCTGGCAGGGCTGGGAATGGTGTGATGTATCTCACCCAGGCTCAGTGTTCCGGAGGCAGGACCTGCGTCTCTCTCTGCAGGGGACCCTGAACTCCCCCAAGTCACCGGGAGCTCCTGTAAGGCTGCAGCTCCAAGGGTTTACAGGTGCTGCAGGAGGGAGGGAGATGAATTGGGGTCTGCGAGGAGGGACAGCCCAAGGGGAAGGCATCCACCTCTTACGGCCTTATTATGGGAGGCAAAATGCCCACAAGAACTCACGGGCAGACCCCCCCCAGCCACACCCTCTGCTCTCCCCAGGCTCCATGCTGCCTGTGCCCGATGCTCTGCGCAGAGGGGATCAGGGCGCCCCCAGCGCAGCACGTGTGACAGTACTGCTCAGACACCCAGGGCCTGCTCCTTTCCTGGCTATCCTGCCAGCATTCATCTTCTAGCCCACTCTTCCCTCGCCCTGTGATCGTTAATCCTCCTGTATTTCCCTTGTTCGTTCTCTCCTTCCCTCGCACCCTGCACCTCATTACAATCCTCTGTCCCTCCCCCGTCCCTCTCTCACTCCATTCATCTCTTGCCATCCCTCCGGAGAGCCCATCATGATGGTGTCCAGGCCCCTCATTCTTTGCCCCAGGCAGTGTACGGGCTGGGCTGTGTCCCCTTTCCTGGAGAGAACGTTAACCTTGCTGCACGCCATGGGATTGTGTCACCTTGTGGCTGACTAAAGCTGCTGCTGGGGTGTTTTCCCAGCAACTCTGGGGCCTAGGTTCCTGGACCAGAAGGTCCTGGGTTCTAGGCTGAGAGCTGACCAAAATGTCTGCATCGCTCCTTACTGTGGTGCCCCCACCTTGGTCTCCTGCACAAGCCTGTGCTGTGGGAGTGCTTCATGTTATCCTGCAGCCCTGGCGGGGCTTATGGTATTTGAGATGGACACTGCCCCATGCTGGGTGTAGGGCAAGGCTGCCCACTTCCCCTAGGCTCCTCAGTTCTAGTCAGGCCTTCACAGAGCCCTTGTCACTGAGGTGTCTGTTATTAGGGGCACCCCCCAAAGGGCCCTGCAGCAAACACCTACCCTGCCAGGCTCTCTGGTGACGTGTGAGCTCCACCTTCCTGTCGGTGGGGTACCGGAGCAGCAGCCCCCCATGGAACCCTGCTCCCTCAGACCCCTGCTGCTGCTGGGAACACCAAGGGCCTTGGTTTTGCTTTATCTTGTCAGCTCTTTCCAGCTGTGCAGCATCCCAGGTGCCCCCAGGCCAGGAGGACCAGGCCCACTAATAACCCAAGGGGCTTAGGCAGGCTACAAATGGGGCATGCAGATCTGCAGTACTTCCAGGCAGCCACCATGTGTCACGCTTGCCCCACACAGACAGCTGGATAGCTAGTCATACCCACCGAAAGGCAGGCACTGGGCTATGGACAGCTCGCTGCTGGCTCTTGCCCTCAACTCCCTGGGTTGAACCAGCCTTGAAGAATTACGGTGCAAATGCACCAGCCCAGGTGCAAAACTCTCCTGGCTGCCCTTTGCCCTGGTGAGAATGGAGAAACCAGTGATCTGGTCCTGGCCTGCCGCCAGAAGGGGATCCCCGGGGCAAGCGGGCCTGACAAACATTGCAAGGCTTAGACTGATTTTTCAACGTCCTCCACTGTCCCCCTTGGGTTCCCCTTTGCTGCTGTTACTGGGACAGGCTGGGGTTTGCACTTGGACCTGGAGGTCACAAGGATCAGGATGAGGCTCGTTCAAACCTCATCTCTGCTCTGTGTGGATGCACTGCTCCACCAAGCACTCCCTGCTCCAGCGCCCCCGTGCCCCTGTCCCGCTTTCCCATTGCTGGGATAAGCCTCCAGCAGAGCCTGGTGCTTGGGCACCCAGGGGTCTCAGTGCAAACCTCTGCCAGTCTTTGAGCCTCCTGCAGGGTACCAGGTGCAAGCGAGACAGCTGGAGGTTGCAGAACCCACAGGGGACGTGTCAGGGCAGCGAGTGGACACTCTCAGCCCGGAGCCTGGGCTGGAAGGTTGATCTGCCAGCTGCAGGACTGATGGGTAGAAAGAGAGCGAGGCAGGAGAGATGGAGCTGGGACAAGATGTATAAGCAGGACCCGCATGCAGCCGGCTCCCGCATTGTGCCCTAACCCCATGACCTACAGAGCCCGGCCTGCCTCCCACATCTCCTGTCTCTGTCCTTTCCAGCGCTCTTTGCGTTCCTCTTCCTTCTTTTCCTTCCTTCCACCTCAGCTCCTCTCCCTCCCATCCGTTCTCCCCTTCCCCGTGAACTCACGCATTCACATTCTACCTCCACACTCAGCCTCTCTCCCTGCGCCTGCCCCACGCAGCCCCCCGCCCCCCCAGCAGACCACACTCCCCCTCCCCCAGCAGCCACCACTCTCTGGGGCTGCAACAAGGAGCGTGGGCCGCTGCAGGGTGCCTGGATCCCTCTCTGGGGCTCCGAGGCGGGGAGAAGGGGCCTGGCACATGAGGCTGTCTGCATTAGAGCCGCAGTCACTGGCAGCCTGGCCAGGGGCTGCTCGGCGCTGCTCTGCGGGCAGGCTGGCTGGGCCCTCCTGGGCATAGGTCTGGAAGGGGGGAGGGGAGAAATCGCCTCCCCCGGGGAGGACAGTCAGGGGTACCAGTGCGGCCACTCACAGCTGGGGCAAGACACTGCTCCCTGCTGCACCTGTCTGACGCGGGAGCGACTGACTCGCCTGCCTCCGGGGGGCTGGGAGGGACGGGCGGGCAGACCAGCACTTCAAAAGTGATTCCTCACTCTTGTGTGCCCAGCTCGAGACCCACACACAGAGCTCCAGGGAGTGTGTGGGGGTCCTCTCCGCAGCCCGTGCCCTAGGGCTGAGCTCTCCGAGCGTGTGGGGCTCCCCAGGGCTGTCCCACTGTGGGCTCCCCAGGGCTGGCTAGGACGGGCTCCCTGGGGCTGTCCCACGGTGGGGCTTTGCTTCGGTTTGGCTAGTGGAAGATTTACAACCAGAAAGGGTGTGCGAGGGGCGGTGGGGAGGTGCTGAACCCCGTCAGGGGTCCAGCGGCCTCTGCTGCACATGGTGTGGGGCAGGCTGATTTTCAGTGTCACGCTCCAAATGCAATGGAGACTGCTTGACCAATAGGGACTGCCTGACCCCCACATCACAGCAAAGGTGTTCCAGCAAGCTCAAAGAAAGTATAAAAGAGGGGAAGTGACATCATCACTTGGCATCTCCCCCCCACCCCCACCCCAGCCCAACCTCAACGCAACACCTGGAAGAACATCTGGAGGACAAAGATTTTGAACTGGAGAAGTTTGTCCCCAGGCTGGAAGGGAGTCCCAGCCCGTGTATTGAGGAACTGTGACCTGCTTGTGCCATCTGTCAGGATGAGAAAAGCTGTAGGATTCAACTCTTTGTTAGACTAAAAGTTTGGGATTTAGAATGCGCGTTTCTCTTTTTATTTCTGAGGTAACGATCTCTGACTTAGAATGCCGTGCAGTCTCTCTGTCTGGAGTTAATAACCCTGTTTGACATTTGACCTAAAGCCGTGTGTTTCGGTGGAAGCGCTTGGGGAATCTCAGCTCAGGTTACAAGGGCGGTTGCACGTCCAGTACCCTTTTGTCGGTGTGGCGAACTAGCAAATGGACTTACACTGGCCAGACTTCTGCACAGTGCAAGTCGGTACCGTTCTGAGATGCAAGGCTGTGGAGCGGGGAACTGGCTGGAGCCTCCCTGTTGATGGTTCATGAGCGGCTGTAACTCAGCTGGGTGTGGATGGCTGTGTAAGTGCAGTGCCCGTCAGAGGTTTGCAACTTGACGTTAGCATCACACAGTGTGAGGGCCAGCCCAGGTTGGTGGGACAGAGGGCTCAGCAGTCCCACAGTTCAGGTTGCACCCCAGGGAATCTGTCACAATGGGGATTGGCAAGATGAAGAGTTGGCTAGTTGGATGGCTGGGTAGGGGCTGGCAGGATGGGTGATTGGTTAGTTGAATGGCTGGGTAGTGGGTGGCAGCTCGGGTGATTGGTTAGTTGGATGGCTGAGTAGGAGCTGGCGGAACAGGTGATTGGTTGGTTGGATGGCTGGTTAGGGGATGGCTGGACAGGTGGCTGGTTAGTTGGATGGCTGGGTAGGGGCTGGCTGGGTAGTTGGTTAGTTGCATGGCTGGGTAAGGGCTGGCAGCACGGGAGACTGGTTACCTTCCAGCGTTTGATACATTGCTGCAGAGCCCTTAGAACTGGCAAAACGAGAGTGGTGTAGTTGTCCCTCCGTGGCTCTGACCCTGGGGCAGATGATACCCACCTCGGTGCCGGCACACCAAGGGTCTGCGTTACCCTCTGCATACACTGTCTGGCAGGGTTCCTAGGCTCACAGCCAATGGGAAGGGAAGTCAGGGTGAGCAGATACTTCCTTGCATGCATCAGTAAGGACCAAATCCTGCAGCTCATTGATCAAACCCCCTTCTCCATGTGCAGGCAACAAGAAACTGACCCTGCAGCAGCTCCGGCAGCCAGCAGGGCACTGGCCGTGGATCTGCACCATAAAGCATTAGGGAGACCATGGCCAGCCACTGCTCTCTAGGGGTCAGAAATGCATTGAGAGGAGTCAAAATGCAAAACAGGGAGCCCTGGGCTCCCTCTCCCGTGAATTCACTGGGGGTCTTGCAGAGAATGTGGGTCAGGAAAAGGGCAGGGGGCGTCCCACACAGGGCGGGGGATGAGTGCAGTGGCATGGGGCCGGGGCTCCCTCCTGGGGGGCATGTTAATGTCCACCGGCCAGGGCCTCCTCACTCAGCACCTGGCAGAGGCTTTGATCTAGGCCTGTCCAGCGCTGCCCCCTCCAGGCCTGCCCTTGCACCCTCGTCTGTGAGACCCATACCCCCAGCTCTCAGCAGAGCCGCTCGTGGTGGGGGGAAAGGAGGGGCCATACCCCGTATTTATTGGTCTTGGCCCCCTTGCAAGGAAAAGCACCAGCTTGCTGATACACTGTAGCAAACATCTTTATGGGGGAAGCACGGGGGAGGGGTCTCAGTCCAGCCCCCCCTGCCCCCAGCCCCCCAGTACACACTGACAGAATAATTACGAGTTAAATAGAATCCAAACACACATAAATTAAAGGAGACGGGCAGGTGCCGCGGAGTCTCCCCAGTGCCGCGGCCTGGGTTGGGTCTCTCAGTCTGCTAGCAGTGGAGGTGGCCCCAGAGCCGGCTCCATCTGGCTGGCCCCGGCCCCCTTGCCCCGGCTCCGGGCTGCTCTCCCTGCTCTGTTTCATGGGGTGATCGCCCAGGGCTGCCTTTCATAACGCTGAGCCGATCTTCCTGTCTGTGGAGCTGAAGCGCTCCTCTTCCTCCCCGGAGCACGAGGAGCCCGGGCTGTAGCCGAGCTCTGCGGTGCGGCGGTGCAGGATCTCCACGCTGGCACCGTGCCTGTTGAATCCAGGGCCCTCCTCCTGCCGCTGCGGCTCGCTGGGCAGCAGCTTCTCGGCAGCTTTGCTGACCCCTCTTTGCTTCTCGGCCTCGGCTTGGGCCACCTGCTCTTTGGCTTTCCGGCTGCGTTTCCACTTCATCCTGCGGTTCTGGAACCAGATCTTCACCTGCAGAAGACCGACAGGAGGGTGACTATAGAGCTTCCCCAGCCTCGCACCCGGGGGCAGCCTCTCCCAGGGCTGACACACCACCAGCCCCAGGGCGGGGCACGGCACACGCTTCCTTGTTTCTCACTGAGACACGTTATACTGCCACGAGCGCAGAGCCGGGCCCTGCTGGGCCAGGCGCTGACCGACACCCGGTGAGAGAGTCCCTACCCCAAGGGGCCGAACAGATTAATAGATCACCCCCTCCCTGGTCACCCGCCCTGGAGATCAGCCCCTCCACAGGATCACCCGCCCTGGAGATCACCCCCTCCCTGGTCACCCGCCCTGGAGATCAGCCCCTCCCTGGTCACCCGCCCTGGAGATCAGCCCCTCCACCGGATCACCCGCCCTGGAGATCAGCCCCTCCCTGGTCACCCGCCCTGGAGATCAGCCCCTCCACCGGATCACCCGCCCTGGAGATCACCCCCTCCCGGGTCACCCGCCCTGGAGATCAGCCCCTCCACCGGATCATCCGCCCTGGAGATCACCCCCTCCCGGGTCACGCGCCCTGGAGATCACCCCCTCCAGGGATAACCCCGCCCAATCCCTGCAGTACAGCACCCCACTCTGGGGTCCACCCCAAGAGCAGCCTGTACCCATTCATTGCCACCATTTGCTGCAGCACTCTGACATTTCCGCCGAGGTCTCCCAGCCAAGCACTGACCTGACCCCGCCCTGCCTAGCTGAGGAGCTGAGCCCAGAGCCCGCAGCTCTCCGGCTGAAGGAGGGGAAGTAGCGGGTGACTGTCCTGAGGCCAAATCCCCTTTCCCCTGCCCCGGGGCCCTCTCCAGTCAAGTGCCAAGAGACCGGGGCAGGGGGGAGTCACACAACTGATGGCAGGGAAGGATCTGAAATACCTATTTCCACATAGCTGCGTGGGCGCCCTCCCCGACAGGTGCTCTCTTCCCGGGATGAGGCTGCGGGGTCGGATCCTGAGTTACGCCTTTCTGGGAGTGTAAAGGGGCTCCGGAGTAGGCACAGACAGCCCCCTGAGGATCGCCCCCCACACACACAGCAGAAAACCTCCCACAGCTGGTGTGGAGCTGGTATAAAGGGTTTATAACTGCCCTGCTCCCAGCCCCCGGTATACAGGGTGGATCAAGGGCATGGCCAGAGTGCTCTGTGCTACAGCTGCCCTTTGCCTCCTAGGTCCACCGGGCACGGGGGAGACATTTAGAGCAGCTCTGAGGCTGCTCTAACTTACACTGGGGGCTGGGCAGATGCCCGCATAGCATTTTGTAGGGGACACACACACGCACACAGACAAGAGGGGCTAGAATCAGCCCAGGGTCCCAGAACAGTGCATACACACACACACATGCGCACACACACACCTCCAGGGTGCCAGACCAGCAGCCCCGCAGGACAGCGCGGGGACGGGCCCTGCCGCTGGCTGACTGGTTTCTGGACGGAGTCGCTGTGCTAGTAAAAGAGCCAAATCTTCTGGGGTCACCATTGCAGGACGGGAGCCCAGGGCCCATCGGCCCTGCCCCTCGCCCGTAGGTGCAGAGGGAGGCCGGTGGGCAACTCCCCGCCGCCACCCACCCCCTTTTCCCGTCCCCCCTCCCCGCCCCCTCCCACAGGGACGGTACCTGGGTCTCGGTCAGCATCAGCGACGTGGCCACCTCGAAGCGCTTAGGCCGGGACAGGTACCTGTTGAGCTTGAACTGGTTCTCGAGCTCCAGCAGCTGCTGGCTGGTGAAGGCCGTGCGGGGCCGGCGGCATTTGCCCATCAGGCCGGACTGCGGAGTGGCTGAAATGCAACGAGCAGGCACAGGTCAGCGGGCGGGGGCGGAGGGCTGGGGCCAGGCGTCTGCCCCGCCCGCCCGGAGCTGAGCAGCTGGACCCAGTGCCAAGTCCCTGCTTTACCGCACCTGACCTTGGGCGGGGCTCGGGCGGATGCTCACGCTGCTCTGCCCTGCAGGGGGGCACCCGAGGGGGCGGCCGCTAAAGAGTGGGAGGTGCTCAGCCCCCCCCCCCGCCCCCGGCAGTGGGCGCAGACGGGGCTCCTGGGGAAAGGGCGCAGGGGACGAGGTGGGGCTGGGCTGCAGGAATTCGGGAGCCGTGTCCCATGAAGACAAGGCTGAGCTGGGGGGCATTTCGCTGAGGTGACTCAGGGTTAGGCGAGGCGGGAGGATGGGGCAGACAGGACGCCCCTGCTAAGCTGACGGGTGGGCACTCGGGGGAGACGGTGGCAGGCTGGAGGGCATGGGCGAGGGAAGCCTGACGCCCCTTTGGGCAGGGGTGAGAGCAGGAGGGGGGCAGGTGCTTCCTGAAGATGGAAGAAGTGTCCAGGGCGGAGGGACAGTGCGGGTGGCGGGATGGCCTGGGTGCGGGACGTCACTGCAGGCAGGCAGGAGCCTGGGCCTGAAAACTGGAAGCTCCCTAGGAGTGGGAGGAGCCACCAGTGCCTGAACCATGGCCCCGCCCCCTGCCCTGCCCCCACTCACCCTCTGAAGCCCCGCCCACGCTCCACCCCTATTCCACCCCAGGCCCCGCTCCCGCTCAGCCCCCTCCCCAGAGGGGCCCCCTTGCCTACCGCCTGCACCTCTCTGCCTCTCCGGGGGTGAAGAGGCACAAGCAGTGGGCAGGGGGTTGCGGGGGGGGAGGCGAAGAGGTGGGGGGGATGGGAAGAGGAGCCGTGTGGGCGGGGCCACAGGGAGAAGCGTGGGCGGGGCCACACTTGGCCTCCCCTGGCCTATTGTGCCCGCCGCCCATGGGGAGGAGAATTCGTAGCATGTGGGCACTGAGGGTCGCTTCATCGCAGACCCGCTGAGGGGCACAGAAAGGGGAAGTCACGCGAGGCCAGACCGTGCTGGGGCCCCTGGCCCAGCAAACTGGCCCCGTCCCAGCTGGGATTCTGCTGCCGAGACTGTCTGCACCCAAACCAGCTTGGGTGGAGCTCTCCCGGGCTGAGCAGGGCCAGCCCCGGGGGCCAGGCCCCACTGGCCAGCCCATGTGCCGGAGGACGTGGTGGTTCGCTAGGGAACGCGCTCCCTTCGGAGGAGCAGAAGCTGAACAGCGCGTGTGTGAACACCTGGCGCAGTCCCAGGGAAATGAGGCCTCTCCCTGGTAGCCAATGCTGCTCCCCACGGAGCCCCTGCCTGGCCACCTCCCAGCCCCCAAGAGCCAGCAGGGCTCCCCAGAGGACCCTGGCGCAGGCTGGCGATGCAGTGCCCCCCGGCTCCGGGGCACAACGGGGGGTGCGGAGCGCTAAGTGTCGCCGTCATCGCCTGGTCGTCCAATAATGGTTTTATTGCCCAGCTGATATTAAACTGGCAATGTCGTTATCAGGGCTCGTTTGGCGATTAAAATCGATTCCGTTAGCGAAATGAAAACTCCTTGATTAGCGTGAAGTGTATTTGATTACCCCCAGCTGCCAAAGTCTGCGATAAGGGCAGCAGCCCACGGAGCGGGGCCCTGGGCCTGCTATCTCGCTAATCACCCTTTATCGCAGGGCCGTGCTGAATCAGGAGGGAGAGGAACAAAAGAGTCTTTGAGAACCCGGCGCGCTCGTCTCCCTGCATGGCAGGGACAGGGCACGCACTGTTTGATTCCCCCTTCATCTCCACTCAGCCCTCTTTATTGTCTCTTTGGGGCTCCACTTTTACGGCCCTTCTTTAGGAGAACAGCAGCTATTGAAACCAGCAGGGCCCTGGCGGGGTGTGAAATGCTGAGCAGGAGATGGAGGGGTGACAACAGAGACTGCCGGGGGTCAGGCTGCAGCCCAGTCCCTGGGCATGTCACAGCGCTTGGAGACGGCTCCGGGAAAAGCGAGGCGGGGGTGTCACGGAGTCCCTGGGCGATGCTCTGGAACTGCTCCCCATGAAGCCAGTCAGGACTCTGGGGCAGTCGCCTTTCCGTGAGCAGCCTGTCTGCAGGACACACAGCTCACCCGGCTCCACCTTCCTGGGTCTGACCTCGGAGCATTCAGCATCCTCTGCCCCTCCGTGCGCTTCCCACAGCGAGTCCGCCCAGGCGGGGTCCTGGGGAAGCCAGAGGGTCCTGCCCCCCAACTCCGCAGTCAGACGTGACTCTCAGCCAGCCAGGAAAACAGAGGTTTATTAGACGACAGGAACATGGTCTAAAACAGAGCTTGCAGGTGCAGAGAACAGGACCCCTCAGCTGGGTCCATTTTGGGGGGCAGTGAGCCAGACAACCACGTCTGCCCTTCACTCCATGTCTCCAGCCAGCCCCAAACTGAAACTCCCTTCAGCCCCTCCTCCTCTGGGCTTTGTTCCTTTCCCGGGCCAGGAGGTCTCCTGATTCCTTTGTTCTCCAACCCTTTAGCTCTCACCTTGCAGGGGGGAAGAGCTCTGGCCATCAGTTGCCAGGAAACAGGGTGTCGGCCATTCTCTGTGTCCAGACTCCTGCACACACATGCCCTCTAGGGCTCTGCAATGATCATACACCCTTACCCCACCCCCTAGATACTTAAGAACTTCATAGGGGAAACTGAGGCACCCCCACACTATTCAGAGGAAACATTAAGAACAGTCCCACTTCGTCACATCTCTCCCCCCTTCGAGATCGAACTGAGCGGGGTCACTTTAGCCAGTGACCTGGGGAAGTTCGAAGCCACCAACGTTCCCATGGATGCCCCAGCATCTCTCCCATTTCTTGGTAGGAGTTACACCAGGCCCTTCCAGTTTCATGCCCTCCCTTAGGTCGGGGGTGGTCGATAGCACTCGCAGGCCGCATGTGGGAAGGGAAGGTTTATGCGGCCTGTGCCCTTTGGCCACCCCAAAACCCCAGGGGGTCAAACTGGGATTGGGTCTTCTCCCCATCAAGCTGGCCAAACACAGCCACTTGGTTATAGGACGGTTTAACTTTCTTAACAGCTTTCACTTCATCTGAGACCTTCTCAAAGCTCTCCACACTGGATCTTTCAACGGGAAAGTCAGTGGATCCATTCACAACAGAAAATTTCTGGCTGTTAGGAACTGAAACTCTCTTGATTAAATCACTTTCACACCCTTCAGTGGCAGTAAACTGCTTGCAAAGACTCCATGAGGATTCCTTTCCCGAGGGCTTTTCTATGCAACAATTCACCCCTCCCAGAAATTCTGCTCTTACCCTCTTTCCCTAAGGCTTGCTCTAGAGGAACATTTTCCTGAGCAACAACAGACTCTTTCTGGGTCTCCCTTACATCCAGAATTACCTCTGGCCCATCCGGCGGATTCCTACACAATCCCCTTTCAGGCAAACTCACAGACTTCCTAGAGAAAAGGTCAGAAGCATTCTCCTTCCCTTTGCCACACACAAGTTCAGGAATCTTTTCCTTCTTGCTACAGGTTTCCACACCCTCAGTAGGTAACACAATCACATCACCTTCATGCTCTCCTTGTGCCCTGGCTAGGATCTCACCCTGATTAGACAGAGTTGCGACACCCTTTCCCAGCAACACACTAGCAACAGGCAAAATACAAGCACCAGAATTGTCTGGGCTCTGGGATTTTACATAGACACTAACTGGATGCGACCTAGTTACAGGGCCATTCTCCCGAGCAGACACAAACTTAGGACCCTTCCCTTCCTGGGCTTTAGCTGAATCCAGAACCAACTCTGAGACAACTGCACTATTCTCAACCGTCACAAGCTGAAAGGCCCCTTCTGTCTGCTCCACAGACAAAGAAGAGCCAGACACACTTTCTCCTTTCCCAGACACACAGCTTGGGATCTCATTCCCCTGGTCCCAGCACACAGGGCTGTTCACAGACAACTGCTTGGAGACCGGGGTAGCTGCCTCCACAGGCAAGTCAATACCCCTGACAGACACAGGCACGTTTCCTTCCCTGTCACAATTCTCCACCCAGCTAACAGGTAAGGTCCAGGGACACTCATCTTCCACTCTCCTCGCCTTCCCACCCTGCTGACTAGACACAGCCATCAGCTCACAAGGCTGCCTAGGCTCATCCCCCCACTCAGCTGGGGTCTTATCTTCCCCCTGGCTCAGCACTGCCCTTGCTGTCCCAGTGGGGTAGGCAGCGAGCTCGCTGCTTTCCTCACAGCATCAGAGCCAGCGTGAGCCCCTTCTCCAGTGTGCAAGGGGGCGGGGAGCATCTCTCTGTCCCACCCAGCCCCAGGGGTCTGCTTACAGGCAGGCAGGTAGCCTGAGCCTAGCCGCTCCTCCCCCATGCCAGCCAGGTCATCTGCATTTTCACTGACCATTTACCTCTCCACCAATTGGTTCTCTGGATTCAAATTCAAACCCTTGGCCGTTACAGGAGCAGGGCCTGGATCCTGTCCCAAAGAGACACAGTCACCCCACAACAGGGTCTCGCAGCCGATATCCCAGAGAACCCCAACAACCAGCCAGCCTGACCCCTCCTGGGTCTGCACAGGGATCTGGGCCATAGGCAGGGCAAGGGGCTTCGTCCCTGGGACCCTCACCCAGCTCACCCAGCCCCTCAGCCTCTGGGGCTGCACCACCCAGGGCCTGACAACAGTTCTCTCTGTCCCCGGATCTCGCCACCCCAGGAATGTCTCCCCATTGACCATCACCTTCTGCTCCCACTGGAGGTCCGAGGGGCCTGGCCCAAGGAAACTCCACACAGACATACAGGTTGGGACCAGGAGTGGGAGCCTGTCCACCTCCCCACCCATCTGGCTGACGGAGTCTATGGCCTTGGGACCCAGCAAGGGAGCTAGACACAAGGGCTGTTCCGCAGGGTCCCCTGGTTCAAATCGCCAGCCTGCTCAAAGGCAGTGAGGTGGACATCCACATCCCCCCCCCCTTAAACCGGGGGCAGCAATTTAGTCTCGAGGTTCCCTGCGGAACTGGCCCCCCGGGGTCTATCCCCACTCACCCCTGGGAGGTCCCCTAGGCCTCTCCGCTCCCCCACCGCCAGTTCATGCTGCTGCTGCTTCTGCAGCTCTTTCTTGGGCTCTCGCTGTCTCTCACAGTCCTCTTGCTCTCTCGGACTCAGCTCCAATCCCGTCCGTCTCCGATCCCCGGATGGGGAACCCGATCGTGAAGACCCTCGTCTGGTCGGGGACAGGAGTCTTGGGGATGCCTGGCTACTACTCCAGCTGCTCCCAGATCCTGCTCTAGCCCCATTTGGGGTCAGGAATCTGTTCCTTAGAGCGGTCATCCTCCTCCAGCTGCACGATGAACTGTGCTTTGGTGAACTTTCCAATGCTCAACCCTCTCTTTCTGCACAGGGTTACAATGTCCTTCTTAAGGAGACGGTGATAGGCCATCACTCCACTCTTGCCACGTTGTTGTGGACTCACAGGCCTGTGTGCTCTCAGCTCCCCACGGTTTCCAGGGAGAACCCCTAGTGTGCCAGCCCTTCTCGAGGTCACCACCTCTTTGCCAGGGTCGAGCTGCAGACTCCTCCGCCCCTGGGACCGCTCGCTGCAGTCCCCCGGGGGACCCTGTTACTGCAAAAGTCCTTTTCTCTGGTCACACACTCCCAGGGGTTAACCGCCCCCTGAAACCGTCTCTCTCTGAATCTTCAGCACGCCTGGTCCCCGTCAATCCCCCTTCGTTTTACTGCTCCCCCGTCACTTACTGCAGGAAGCGCCATCCACGGGGTGCAGTACATCCCACCGCTGCCACCAGTTGTCACGGAGTCCCTGGGCGATGCTCTGGAACTGCTCCCCATGAAGCCAGTCAGGACTCTGGGGCAGTCGCCTTTCCGTGAGCAGCCTGTCTGCAGGACACACAGCTCACCCGGCTCCACCTTCCTGGGTCTGACCTCGGAGCATTCAGCATCCTCTGCCCCTCCGTGCGCTTCCCACAGCGAGTCCGCCCAGGCGGGGTCCTGGGGAAGCCAGAGGGTCCTGCCCCCCAACTCCGCAGTCAGACGTGACTCTCAGCCAGCCAGGAAAACAGAGGTTTATTAGACGACAGGAACATGGTCTAAAACAGAGCTTGCAGGTGCAGAGAACAGGACCCCTCAGCTGGGTCCATTTTGGGGGGCAGTGAGCCAGACAACCACGTCTGCCCTTCACTCCATGTCTCCAGCCAGCCCCAAACTGAAACTCCCTTCAGCCCCTCCTCCTCTGGGCTTTGTTCCTTTCCCGGGCCAGGAGGTCTCCTGATTCCTTTGTTCTCCAACCCTTTAGCTCTCACCTTGCAGGGGGGAAGAGCTCTGGCCATCAGTTGCCAGGAAACAGGGTGTCGGCCATTCTCTGTGTCCAGACTCCTGCACACACATGCCCTCTAGGGCTCTGCAATGATCATACACCCTTACCCCACCCCCTAGATACTTAAGAACTTCATAGGGGAAACTGAGGCACCCCCACACTATTCAGAGGAAACATTAAGAACAGTCCCACTTCGTCACAGGGGGGCTGGGAATGCAAAGCTGAGGCAGATCCCCCCAAGCAAAGAGAGCTAGTGAGCATTATCAGCCTGCAACGCTGGCAGCATGCCCATGCTGGAGAGGCCGCATGGGGCTGATCCCCACCCGTGCAAGGCACATGTGCCACGCTGCAAATGCAGGCCCGTGGTCTGTTGCACTGGTGCAGTGACGGCACAAGGGGCAGGGTGGCAGCGAACGAGGTGGGCGGGAGGGTAGGATCTCCGGATCAGCTTTTAGCTTCCCAACCAGAGACGCTGAAATGCCCATCGGAAAAGGGAGCAAATCCACAGTGCCGGAGCATCAAGTGGATTTAACACCATGAGATTGCAGGGTGCTACTCACCACTGAACGTCTGACACCCAGGAGATCTGCCCCAGAGCCCCGGAGCCAGCGACTCTGCCAGGAGAGTTTGCACCACCCTTCATAACCAGGAATACTGAATACATTGCCTGCCTCCAGCACTTCTCCGCCAGGCGGCTCAGAGCCAGTCACACACTTTAGCTCCGTTTTAGCAGATGCATCTCACATCTAGCCTGCGCCCATGGCACCTTGAACATTGCCCTTCTCTGGTCCCATAAACTAAGCCAGGGGGGCTGAGCCAGGATGGGAGTCCCAGGGGGCTGTAGAAAGTGAGGTCAGTGATGCTCTTCCCTCTGGCTCAGAGCTGTAATGTTGAGGTTTAATAACAGGTCACTAACGATCCAGAGATGCTCGTTGTGAGAGCTGGGGTGTTAACCCCGGAGTCCTGGCCCCACTCCAGCTCTGGTCATCCTATTCCACTTCCCTAGAGCCCCCTGAGTGAGGCATTCTGCTCACTTCCTGTCCTCCACTCCTCTGCCGGGGCACTGAGCACTGCCCAACAGGCTGCCCTCCGGGGGTAAGGGAGTTGATTCATATGGTTTGTAAAGCACTTTGGGCCTTTTGGGATGCAGGGTGCTTTCCAGCTGTGTCACTGTATCCCATGCAGCTGTCAGTCACTACACTCCTCCCTCGGACTTCCAACAGATCACCCATTGACCTCACCGGCCTTCGCCACACAAGCTGACGGAAGGTGTCACCGGAAGGTGGTGATCTCATGGTTTAAACCCTACTATAGACAGGAACCCCCTGTAAAATCAAAACCTGATGCACACTGAGATACCACTGCTCTTCCCGGAGCACTGCATCGCACTGAATCAGCGTGTGAAGCTTTGGCACCGAGTGTTATTAGTGGCTTTTTCGCGGGAGTGTAGCTAGGAGCTCTGTCCACACCCAGCCCCGAGACTCAGGCAGGGAGCCACTTAGAACTGCACCGCAGCTAACAACAAACATTTCTCCAGATCTATCTGTCCATACGGTCAGGTAAATGAAACTTGTCAGAGTATCTGTAACAGCACTGCCTGGTGGCTCCCAGTAATATTACCAGGAATACACCGTGCCCTCCTTTCCAGAAGAAGCCCCCTTACTATGCAGGAGGAAATGGATCTGTGTAGGAATCTGCAAAGCACAGCTGCTACCCACCCGCCCCACATCTCCCAGTGGCTGATAGTGAAACCAGGGGCAGAGGCTTGGATGAAAACAAACCGACACACATGGAATTTGCCCCTTTTGGTTCTACAAGAGGATCAACCTTTGCTATCTCCAGGCAAGAAAACACCTGAAATAAGCGGAGGGTCTGTTAACCTTTTGCCACCCGCAGTGCCACACACCCCAAACACTGAGACCTCCTCAGGCCAGCCAGCTGGAAAGTGCCAGGGTTCGAAGGGTTAAAGCTGTCAGTTTATTCATGGACTGACATCTGCAGGGCAATCATCTCAAGAAGTGTATTGAGGAAGCAGATAGTAGCCAGGAAGGGGAGGGGGAGGTTGGGAGGTGTTAAAGGAACTGAAACCTGGATGTGACCTGGATCTCATGGATAGATGGGTCCAAAAAGGGAGGAATTTCATAGGCTCTGCACAGGGACACCCCTCCTCTGCCTGCCCGCACTGATGCAGGCGACCCTGAAGTGCTTGCTCAAAATTCACATGCCCATGAGAAGTATACGGACAAAGCAGCAAAACAGGGAAATTGTCGGCATGGGAACTGAAGTCAAAGGTACCAGGAAGGAACCTCCCTGAGCTAATAACAGTGTGCAGCCCTTAGACAGCACTTTCCATTGTCAGCGCTCTTTACAAACAGGAGTCAATTAACTGGGGCTAAGCCACTGAGTTAATGATGTGTCAGGCGGGAATTTATGGATGTTGCATTAACTGCACGTTATAAAGTTGCACTGGGTTGACTCCTAGGTGTCCGGATGCCAGGTGCCATGTAAGAACCTAGAGAGATCAGACTGTGTCACGGCTAATAGGAAACTCAGCAAAAGCAGGACTAGAACTCAGACCTTCGTGACTCTGGCAGACCAGGGGCCAGCTCATGCCAAGGTCCCCATGTCTCAGCTGAACCCTGAGATACATAGCTAGGACTAGCCTGGCTACCCTGTGTTAGAGCTATTCAAATCTTTATTAGAATTATAAGAACATGTTTAGTGTTTAGACTTAATTGAATGCTTGTGAGTGGCTTCCAGCATTAATCTCAGTTGTAACAGTGGTGTGCCGTGTTGCATGGTAATATTTGAGCATTTGTATTGAGAGTCTCTGTGACTCTGTAAATCACCAGGCAGGAGATAGACATTAACTAGTGTGAAGTGCTGGTCTCCAGCTGAAGGTGTTATGTCCTGGCCAAGAGGGAAAGTCCAACTCCCTACGGCTATTGTGAGACAAAAAAGAGGACAAAAGACATTGCTGGTTTTGTGGCCCCCATGAAGATAAGTCTTGCAAGTGGATTCCTCCCACCAGCTGAGCTTGAAGCTCTGGACACAGGGGAGAACAGGAATAAAAACCCCTAACAAGAAGGAACTGTATCTCTGTGCTTCTTGGACTCTCAGGTGCAAAGTTTACTAGGCATAAGTAAGAGATCCCCAGTGTTTAGCACTGGTTAGTCCTAAAAGACATATAATGAAATATATCCTAGAATAGTCCAGGTGCTGACGGAGGACATATCTGAGCCATTAGCAATTATCTTCTAAAAGTCTTGGAAGATGGGAGAGATCCAGAGGTCTGGAAAAGGGCAAATCTAGTGCCTATCTATAAAAAGGGAAATAAGGACAGCCCGGGGAATTACAGACCAGTCAGTCTAACTTCTGTACCAGAAAAGATAATAGAGCAAATCATTAAGCAATCAGTTTGCAAACACCTAGAAGATAATGAGGTGATAAGTAACAGTCACCTAATAGAAAAGGAGGACTTGTGGCACCTTAGAGACTAACCAATTTATTTGAGCATCCGATGAAGTGAGCTGTAGCTATTGGTTAGTCTCTAAGGTGCCACAAGTACTTCTTTTCTTTTTGCGAATACAGACTAACACGGCTGCTACTCTGAAACCAGTCACCTAATAGCTTGCTTTGACAGGGTAACAAGCCTTGTGGCTAGGGGAAAACGGTAGATGTGGTCTATCTTGACTTTAGTAAGGCTTTTGATACTGTCTTGTGTGACCTCATAAACAAACTAGGGAAATGCAACCTGTACTATAAGGTGGGTGCATAACTGGTTGGAAAACCGTTCCCAGAGAGTAGTTATCAGTGGTTCACAGTCAGGCTGGAAGGGCATAACGAGTGGGGTCCCGCAGGGATCAGTTCTGGGTCCAGTTCTGTTCCCTATCTTCATCAATGATTTAGAAAGTACACTTATAGTTTGGGGCCGATAGCAAGCTGAGAGAGGTTCAAGTGTTTTGGAGGGTAGGATTAAAATTCAGAATGATCTGGAGAAATGGTCTGAAGTAAACAGAATGAAATTCAATATGGACAAATGCAAAGTCCTCCACTTAGGAAGGAACAATCAGGTGCACACACACACAATGGGCAGTGACTCCCTAGGAAGGAGCACTGCGGAAAGGGATCTGGGGGTGATAGTGGATCACAAGCTAAATATGAGTCAACAGTGTAATGCTGTTGCAAAAAAAGCAAACATCACTCTGGGCTGTATTAGCAGGAGTGTTGTAAGCCAGACACGAGCAGTAATTCTTCCGCTCTGCTCTGTGCTGATTAGGCCTCAACTGGAGTATTGCGTCCAGTTCTGGGCACCACATTTCAGGAAGGATGTGGACAAATTGGAGAAAGTCCAGAGAAGAGCAACAAAAATGATGAAAGGTCTAGAAAACACGAGCTATGAGGGAAGATTGGGTTTGTTTAGTCTGGAGAAGAGAAGACTGCGGGGGGGACATGAGAACAGTTTTCAAGTACATAAAAGTTGTGACAAGGAGGAGGGGGAAGAATTGTTCTCCTTAACCTCTGAGGACAGGACAAGCAGCAATGGGCTTAAATTGCAGCCAGGGAGGTTTCGGTTGGACATTAGGAAAAACGTCCTGTCAGGGTGGTTAAGCACTGGAATAAATTGCCCAGGGAGGTTGTGGAATCTCCATCACTGGAGACTGTTAAGAGCAGGTTAGACACACCCCTGTCAGGGACGGTCTAGATAATACCTAGTCCTGCCATGAGAGCAGGGGACTGGACTAGACGACCTTGCGAGGTCCCTTCCAGTCCTACGATTCTATGATATAGAGCTTGCTTATTACCAAAGCTTCTATTACTTTTTGAAATTTAAGATTGTAACTCATTTGCATATATATGTTTACCTGCTTTAACCTCTCTTGTCTCCTTTTTCTATTTAATAAATCTTGGTATAGCTTATTACAGGCTTGGCTACAAGCGCTCGCTTTGGTGTGAGATCTAAAGAGCAACTGGCCTGGTGTAAGTGACTGGTCCTTTGGGACTGGGCGCAGCCGGACTGTTGCTGCGATTTGTGGTGTGAGGGACGAGCTATCACAGAGACATGCTCACTGGGGTGACGAGGCAGACCGGGGTATCCAAGGGGACTGTCCCAAAGAATGGCTAGAGCTGCGAAGGGGACTCCAGCTGCCCGCTCTGGGGAAGGGTGTGCAGACAGTACTGGGGCTCAGTGCTATCGAAGGCAGTTTATGGGCCAAACAAGAGCCAGCAAGGAAACTCGATCCTCATCCATCGGCAGGGGAGATCACTAACCAGTGCCACCAGCAGCTACTGTCCCACAGCCAGGCCAGGCCAAGGGGTCCGAGAGCTCCAGATGCTGCCAGAGCTACCCCCTTGTGCCCCACTCAACCCCCCTCCCCAAACCAGAAGACTGAGCCCAGAGCAATAGCGAGAAAGCCTGTCAGAGCCAAGGGACGGCTCCTGAGAAGAGAGAACTGGGCCAGCCAGGAGACTATGTTAAACATCACACTCCCGGCTCACACTTTTGCAGGGATCTTCCCCTCCCCAAAACAGCAGGGATCAAAGGGCCTACGCCCCCCCACACATACCAATATCCACTCCCACTCCCAAATCACCTGTTGTCCCAGGGTCACTGGTCCCTGTAAGAGGGAACGGGCCCAGTTCACCTGGAACTAGTTAGCTGCCTCCCAATGGAGCTTGATGGGGGCCTCTGTAAAGAGCCAGGCAGCAGTTAAGAAGGCGCTGGTGAGAGCACGTGGAGACAGCTGGAGTTGGGAGCTGGTGGGAAGAGACCTGATGGGAGCTGTGGGAGAGAACTGGCCAGAGCTGAGCAGAAGGCCCGCACCAAGGCCCGGGGGCAAAGGGAGACACCAGTGTGATGTTGCACCCCATGTGTTTTATGGAAATATGCTGATAAGTGTGAATATGACGTAACTGGAATATGCTTTCTGCAAAAGGTCTCTTGTAAGGTATCATTACAGAGCTTATAATCTACTGAACATATTCCTCCTGTTTGTATGAATGCATCATTCTTGTATCTGAAGCTAGAAATATAAAGTATAACTCTGAGGTCCTATTGTAATCATGCAAAGCGCAGGCCATTAATGGGGGTTTGGAAGCTTGATGGTTCCCATTGACTAGGACAATTGGTTGTAAATGGTCTGTTTACTTGCAAGCCTTAGTGGGTGCCTGCGAGTCAGGCCTGGAAGAATGAAGGCTGGGGTCTGCCAGGACATGTGACCATGTCACATGATACTGGAATCCATCTTAAACCTGGTGCTTTTCCATTGAGAAGGGGGGGTGGGGACCCAGAAAGACAAAAGATTCCTGCCTTGTGCCAGAGATATAAAAGGGGGTCGAACAGAACAAAGGGGGCTGCCAGTCATGAGAAAACCCCTAGTTAACACCTAAGGTCCCTGCTGGAACTAGCAAGGGCTGTACCAGGGAAAGGATTGGACCCAGACTAGGAAGGCATCTAGTCTGTGAAAGAAGCTTATTGGAACATCTCTGAGGGTGAGATTTTACCTGTAATCAGTTTCTTAATGTATTAGGTTTAGACTTACATGGTTTTGCTTTATTTTGCTTGGTGACTTACTTTGTTCTGTCTGTTATTACTTGAAACCACTTAAATCCTACTTTTTATACTTAATAAAATCACTTTTGTTTATTAATTAACCCAGAGTAAGTGATTAATACCTGGGAGAACAAACAGCTGGGCATCTCTCTCTATCGGTGTTAGAGAGGGCAAACAATTTATGAGTTTACCCTGTATAAACTTTATACAGAGTAAAATGGATTTATTTGGGGTTTGGATCCCATTGGGAGCTGGGTGTCTGGGTGCTAGAAACAGGTGACCTGCCGAGCAGTTTTTGGTTAAAGTCTGCAGCTTTGGGTGCATGGACCAGGCTTGGGTCTGGGTTACAGCAGGCTGGCGTGTCCGGCTCAGCAAGGCAGGGTTCTGGAGTCCCAAGCTGGTAGGGAAAAAGGGCTCAGAGGTCATTTCAGCACGTCAGGTGACAGTCCCATGGGGGTCTCTGTGACTGAACCCATCACAACCAGCTCAGTCAGGGCAGGCTGGGCCCGGAGAAAGAGGCTGACTCCAGAGGGAGGTTCCCATGAGAAGCTGCTCGGCAATAGCAGGACTTGCCCGTGAAGGGGCCTGGGGAGTGGAGTGCCGGGGGGAGGCCAAGCTGAGGCTGCGGGAGAAGAGTTGCAGCAAGCGAGGAGAACTGCCAGACGCAGAGGCCCTGGAATAGGAACGCTGGCCCTGGGGAAGAGGCCTGGCCACTCACAGGTGGCTGGCCCGGGGAGGGGGGCAGAAGAACTGGGGAACGCAGTGGGTGGGGGATCTCGGGTGGGCAGCCTGGAGGCGGCTCCTGGAATGGGGGTGGGGAATGGCTGCATTTTACTTTGAGGCTTTGGGAATTGTCTGCGGGTTGCACTGATACAAATAAATTGTGCCCAGAAGCAGGGCTTGAACACGACTCTGGGAAGGACAACATTCCTTTCCTGGGCAGGGGAGGTGACCATTGGTCTGATCTGTGGCGGGGAGGATGGGCAGCTCTGCCTGCCCTAGGAAAACTGAGGCAGGAACTTTCTGCCTTGCTGTGGTTGGCCACACAAGGGCGCCCTGGCACGGGCAAGCTCTGTTACACCAGCTCAAGGCAGCAGCTGTGAAATTCCATGCAGAGACCAACTTGAATCAGATTTCAGACCCACCCATGGCTTCCTGTGTCCACACGGACCCCAGAAACACACGTACATGGAGGTCTGCAGGAATAATACATGCAGGACTCCAAAGCAAACGCTGGGCGTGTGTTTCAGGGACATGGTGGACGTAAGGCCTGGCTGGGGTCCGGCTGTGTCTGCAGGGAGCCCTGCCCACTCTCTGCCTTGCTGCACCGTGTGGGGCAGGGAGGGGCCTGTAGCTAGAAACTGAATTGCTCGTGGGAATTGTAAAAACATCAGTTCCAGCTCTGGGCTACCCGTGCAGCCTGAGATGGTTTCTGAGTCGAGACTTGCCAGGTGGTTTGTGGCTGTGGGCTGACCCCTGACCTCACTGGCTCACACACAAGGACCTGCGGGGTCCTTCTGAGACAGAAATTCCTAGAATGGGGCGGTTCTTACCTAATCCAACCCCACTAGGTGAAGCCAGTGACCTCAGAAGGAGAACACTCCATTCTGATTTGCCAAGAAACTCCCCAGGAGAAGCCTCGCTCAGGAAACGCCCCAAAGGTGAGGAACCAGCCAGGCCACCATCTCCACAAGGGAAAGAAGAACCCTGGTTTCCACCTGCTGCCGTGGCTGCTGTTGACCACTCGTCCCTGGCCATGCAGTGCCGCCATGCCTGAGAGAGGCCTGGGCTTCCCAGGCTAGCCGCCGAGGGGGAGCTGCCCAGAAACACGCAACATCTAGACTTGACGTCTACAAGCCAGTAACCCATGGCCAGCCAGCAAGTCCATTGGTACTAATCAGCCAACACGATAAAACTGCCAGCTGATCTATTCGACCCTGTACGAGCTTCCTGAAAGAGAACGAAACTACCAGGGTCACAAGACTCTCCCGCCCCCCGCAGAAATATCAACCTGTTCGTAGATTCCAAAGCCAGAAGGGACCTTTGTGATCACCTAATGTGAAGCTCCTGCCTGCCCCAGGCCATGGGATTGCCCTGCATTAATTCCTGTTTGAGCTACTGCAGCTCTGAGTAAATTTCCAATCTCGATGTGAAAATTCCTAGTGATGGAGAACCTGCCAGAACCCTTCCTAGGTTGTTCCTGTGGTTAATTACCTGGAACAAGCTGTCTCACCTTGGGCTCTGCAAGACCGCGTGAAGCCCCATCTTGCTGTGGGGAGATTCACTCTTTACCTACCCACCTACCATTCGGGCCGGCTGTCTTGACTGACATCCGAGCTACTTTCCACATTTGCTGCAGGCTGGAAGTGATTTGACACTCACCACATCCGCCATTCAGCTGGAATATCAAGACACTGCCTGGCCGTCAGACTGGGGCTTTGGGGGCCGAGCGCGAAACAACACAGCTGCCTCCCTAGATTATTAGGTGACGTTCATAAAGAATTGCTGGCTTCTTTGGTATGGTTCAGACTGCCGGTACCTAGGTTCATCGGGGATCTGGTATTAGCCGACTGTGTTTTCACTTGGTCTCTAACACATTTTGCTTGGTTGCTGTAGCTAATAGAATGTATCACACTAGAGCCGGGCTGGGCCGGGTGGGCTTTGCCCCCAGTGTCAGGGTCAGGACTCTGAGGAGCTGGGGCAGACAACAGAGCTGACGCTGACCCACCTGACCCATTGGACTGGCTATATTGGCCTGGCCCGTCTGCATTGCAGCTGGTGTCTTCGGCCCTGAGCACGATGCTGCCAGCACCACAGACAGAGCTTAATGGCCACCTTCTACACCCTGTCATCTTGGGCCTCTTGCCTTGGCTTTTCCTCCTGAGACCCGGGCTCCCCCGCCGCCTGGTTTCCTTCCTCTCGCTTCCCCTCTGGTGGTCTTAGCTGCTGGACCATTCTGGGCGGTTCCCCGAACCCCCCACTTACCCCTCGCTACCTCCTCCCGCTTGGCCACATCCCTGTAATTTAACTGCACTGCATCCCTCCCGGACTCCCTGCGGCCCCCGCGCTGCCAAGCCTGGCTCTACCCTGCGTGTCCCACTGGGCCATCGCCATACCAGGCACCGTCCCACCGAGCAGGCTTCTCAGCCAGGTGCCCAGCTCACCCGTCCCCTCTCCCATATCGCTCCTCCGGGCAGTCTCTCAGACCCACGACTTACAGAGGTTTAAGGCCAGAAGGGGCCATCTAATTCTAGTCTGACCTCCTATAGATCACGCCCCGCCCGCCCTGCACTTAACCGAATAACTAAGGCAGCTTCCAGGAAGGCCTCTGGGCTGGCTCTGGAGACCTCAAGAGCTGGAGAAGCCACTGCTGCCCTTGGGACTTTGTCCCAGTGGCTAATGGCCCGCAGAGCTAACAATTCCCGTGGGAATGTGTCTGGCTTCAGCTCCCAGCCACTGGCTCTTGCTCTGCATCTCTCCACTGCAACAGATTAAAGAGCCTGGTTAGCGCCGCCGTGTTCTCCCCAGGAAGGCACCGACACACTGCAATTCACTCGCCTCGCCCTCTGTCTGGGGAGCTGGACAGATCGCGCGTCTGACGTCTCTCACTCTAAGGCGTTTTCTCCAGCCCGTGAATCACTCCTGTGGCTCTGTTCTGTCCCGTTCACGTGGGGACCCAGAACCGGCTGCCCTATTCCTGGCGGTCTCACCAGTGCTGTGCACAGAGGTAAAATCACCTGCCTACCTCTACTTCTAGTCCCCTATTTATACACATTAGCCCTTCTGGTCACCGCTCATATTCAGCCGTTTCTCCATTAGGACCCTGTGGCAGGGTGGACACCCGCTCGGGCCCAGAGGGGTTTAAGGCAGCCCTGGGAGAGGGCTGGGCAGGGGAAGAGCTGGGCTGATTGGCAGAGGAGCCGCAGCTGGGGGCCACGCCCCAAACAGACCCAGCGGGCCTTACAAAAGCCAGGAGCAGAAGAGCACTCTTCTCCAGTGCTGAGAGGCAGGGACCTGGCTGCAGAGACCTGAATAGGGGACCTAGTTTGGCGCAGGGCTGGGGAAAGGCCAAGGGAGCCGGGGAGCTCGGGCCGAGGCAAGCCCCAGGCTGTGGGCCTGGGAAGGTCTATTAGGTATGGGGGTTGCAGGGGCAGCCACGGGTAGGCAGAGGCAGCAGGTCTAAACCCAGCCTTGCCTGGGATGAGTGGCTCACACTGCAGTCTGCCCCAGGGCGCGAGGGCTAGCTGGTGGCTGGCAAGAGCCTACGACAGAGGTGTCGTAGGGATGGCGGGGGGGTTCCCCTGGGAGGGGGAGACCCAGAACTGTGGGGTACTGCCAGGGGGCAGCACCCAGTGAAAGGGGCACCAGGGTCCTGGGAGGGACACGGGAGCCAGCAGCAGGGTGAGACACTGGCCTGAAGAGGGCGCTCTGGAGGCTGGTGAGCTAATTCCCTTAGATGACCAGCAGGAGGCACCGCCTGTGAGTCTGCGTCCCGTTACAGACCCCAGAACCCTTTTCAGAATCACTTTTGTCCAGGATCCAGTCCCCCGTCCTGTAGGTCTGCCCTGCAGTCCTTCATCCTCGGTGCACGACCTTGCATTTGGCTCTATTAAAATGCATTTTGTTTGAATGGGCCCAGCTTACTGAGCAATCCGAATCACTCTGTATGACTGCCCTGTCCTCAGCATCATTCCCCACTCTGCTGGTCGGTGTCTCATCTGCAGTGATTTGATATTTTCTTCCAGATCACTGGTGACAATCTTGAACAGCATCAGACCTAGAACTGATCCCTGCAGAACCTCACGAGAAACATCCCCATTCAGTGAGGATTCCCCATTCACAACTACCTTAGAGATCTGTCAGTCACCCACTTCTTTGTTGATTTGTGACGGTACTGAGTCAAACACCCGACAGAAGGCTCTGTCTGTTACATCGACACAATCACCTTCATCAACCAAACTTGTAATCGCAAAGAATGAAATTGGGTTTCTTTGAGAAGACCAATTTTCCCCAGCGCCCAGACCTCTCCTGGCCTGGCATCCCCAGCACCCAGACCTCTCCTAGCCCTCCCTCCTCCTGCTCATCCTCACACTGTGGTACCCGCTGGAGGGTGGGAGTTAGCTGTCTGAAATGACAGTGCATTGGGCTGCCGATGCAAGCCGGAGGCTGCCCCAGGGCACTGCCCTGTCTCTGACCTGCAGAGCTGAAAAGGAACCAGTGTCCCCAGCTCCCAGGGTTTAAACCACAATGGGGCCGAAGTGCCACAGATGGATGAGCATCACACCCACTTCCAAGCCGCCGCCCAGAGTGTAAAAGGGACAGGCCAGCGAGCATTAACTGCCAGGATCTGGCTTGAATCAAACCAGGGGGAGCGCTGGGCGCTGGTGCTACGTTGGCCTGGGCAGGCAGAACTTGGGCACTGACCAGGGTCCAGGCACATAGGAGGAGACAGAGCATCCCGTTTACATGGACACGACAGATGCAGGGAGGACGGGTCATTGTCCCCACTGTACAGCTGGGGACCTGGAGCCCAGCGAGGCCAAGTGACTTTCCCAGGGTGACACGGGAGCGGGTGGCTGATCTGAACCTAGATCCCCTAGTCCAAGCCCAGCGCATCATCCTTGCCCCGGGAATCCCCTGTCTGTTTACCCCATCCTGCTGCTGGTGGAGCAGGAGGGGCCGGCCCTGCAGTAAGAAGCCCGGATTTCCTACAGCTGGGGCAGGGGGGCTCTGACCCTAGAACGACACCCTCCCCCAGCAGAAGCGTGACAGCCCTGTGCCTTCCCAGCTGCTGCCTTTGCAGGAGCTCAGCGGGCAGAGCCGGATGGCCGGCCTCTCTCCTGTCCAAGGTCTCGCTGAGTCCAGCCAGGCACCGGTTGCCCCAGTGGGAAAGCCGAGAATGATTCACTCTTGCAAAGAGCTTTCACACGCTCACCCGCCCGGGGACATAGATCAAGTCTCTCAATGCCCATAAATCTCCAGCTTGGCAGCTCTCTACATAGGACCTCACCGGCCTGCCTCGCACTTCCTTACTGCTGACAGGGGGCACAGAAATCAGCCTCCCCCGGGAATCTGAACACACCCCGGCTTCCTGCGCCAGCCGCCCCTTCGCGCACGGCCCAGCGGGTCCCCAGCCAACACCAGCTAAGAAATTCCTACGGCTTGAGGAGAAACGCAGCCCTGGCAGAGACTCCCCTCCCTTTGGCTCCGCTGGGCCCCAGCTCACGCCTGCCTGGTCTGGATCCCTCCTGTCTCGATGTGCGACAGAGCAACCGCACTAGCCGGTGTGGTAAAAGGCTTCTATGTCCAGTTCCTGGGAAGGATCACCCCCAACGGCTGGAAACAGCAAAAGCAACGTGATCTCTCCTGGCTCGGGAAGCAGAAGAGAGGCCCCCTCCCACAGATTCCCTGAGCTGTCTCAGGGCCAGACACCAAGCCCAGTGCCCAGGCTTGGATGGCTCAGGAGGCCAGAGCCTTCCTGCTCCACGCTACCTGGCTGGACGCAGTCTAGGCTGGCTTTGAGAGGCAGCTGTCGCCCCCCAAGCCAGGATGTTCTGCTAAAACTTCAGGGAACCCCAAAAGAATTCCTCCCCTCAGCTTGTGCTGAGCCCTAGGTCCCGGGGGGCCGTGGAGAGGCAGGAGGGGAGTGGGGAATCAGATCATTTGTTTTCGCACTCAGATAAAACGATTTCCGGGTGAGCCTGGGAGAGTCGCTGCCCCTGTCTGGGCCTCAGTTTCCCCCACCTATGTCATGGGGATGAAGAGACTGACCCCCCTCCCCTGGGTGGGTGATGATATATTCATTAGTGAGGGAAGGTCAACCTGTGCAGAGGGCTAGAGCAAAGCTTAGGGTGGGTTTTGCCCAGGAAGTGACAACCAGGGGGTACCAGGGTGAGTGCCACCGAGAGGAAGGATGATCCAGTGGTGAAGGCGCTAGCCTGCGACTCTGCTCTGCCACAAATGCCTGGGTGACCGCAGGCAAGTCCCTTAATATCTGAGCGCCTGAGTTCTCCATCTGTTCAATGGGGGAATAGCCCTGCCCTGCCCCACAGGGGTGTTGTGGGACTGCATCCACCAAAGCTCGTGAGGGGCTCAGATGCTTCCTGGCGGGGGTGGGGCAGATAAAGACCTTTCCTCAGTAGCAGCGTTTCCCTGATGAAGTGAATTTTGCTCACACAAATTATTTAGAAGGGGGAGCTCAATGTCGTGTGTGTGCACAGGTATGTCTGTGTGTGCATGCGTGTGCGCGCGTGCATGCATGTGTGTCTGTGCACGTGTGTGCACGTGTGTCTGTGCGTGTCTGTGCACGTGTGTGCCTGGTGTGACAAAGTTCCTGCTCTACCTTGGTGGGTCTTGCGCTTGTTGGCGGATTTGCTCGCCTTGGAGCTTCACGGCAGCCCTCAGCTTGGCCATTTTCATGAACCCACAGTCCAGGTCGACTCCTCCTGTGTCTGACCAGGAGTTGGGAGGATTTGGGGGGAACCCGGGCCCGCCCTCTACTCCAGGTCCCAGCCCAGGGCCCTGTGGAATGCAGCTGTCTGGAGTGCCTCCTGGAACAGCTCTGCGACAGCTACAACTCCCTGGGCTACTTCCCCATGGCCTCCTCCCAACACCTTCTTTATCCTCACCACAGGACCTTCCTCCTGGTGCCTGATAATGCTTGTACCCCTCAGTCCTCCGACAGTCCGCGTTCTCACTCTCAGCTCCTAGTGCCTCTTGCTCCCAGCTCCTCACACGCGCACCACAAACTGAAGTGAGCTCCTTTTTAAACCCAGGTGCTCTGATTAGCCTGCCTATATTCGCAAAAAGAAAAGGAGTACTTGATGATCACTTTAGATAAGCTATTACCAGCAGGAGAGTGGGGTGGGAGGAAGTATTGTTTCATGGTCTCTGTGTATATAATGTCTTCTGCAGTTTCCACAGTATGCATCCGATGAAGTGAGCTGTAGCTCACGAAAGCTCCTGCTCAAATAAATTGGTTAGTCTCTAAGGTGCCACAAGTACTCCTTTTCTTTTTGCGAATACAGACTAACACGGCTGTTACTCTGAAACCTGCCTATATTGATTCTAGCAGCTTCTTGATTGGCTGCAGGTGTTCTAATCAGCCTGTCTGTCCTAATTGTCTCCAGAAGGTTCCTGATTGTTCTGGAACCTTCCCTGTTACCTTATCCAGGGAAAAGGGACCTACTTAACCTGGGGCTAATATATCTGCCTTCTATTACTCTCTTGTAGCCTTCCGGCCCGACCCTGTCACAGTGTGTGTGCACACATGTGTGTCTGTGCGTCTGTGCATGCATGTGTATGCCTGTGTGTGCATGCATGTGTGTGTTTGTGCACGCGTGCACATGTGTCTGTGTGCGTGTGCATGTGTATGTGTGTATGTGCATCTGTGTTGATGTGTGTGCGCGTCTGTGTGGGGTACATGTATGAGTGTGTGTGTGTGTGTGTGTGTGTGTGTGTGTGTGTGTGTGTGTGTGCATGCGCTCTACACCAGGATTAAGAACACCTGACTCCCAAATCCATCTGGTGCCCTTGTTATTTATTCCTGTTATTAATTAGGGCGGCAGTCAGGAATGCCATTCACGGATGGGGCCCTCTTGTGCTGGGAGCCGTACAAAGGAGTCACCAGGAGGACAAGCCCTGCCCCAGAGAGCTTACAACCTACACATCAGACAGGGTATGACAGGTGGAACTTGCTCCTCCAAAAGATTTTCAGGAGCCGTGGGAATTTTGTGGCTGTGGCAGGTCCAGCGGGTCCCAGGCTGCATGGCCCCAAGTCTCCTTTCAGTTTGCTGGAAGAAGCTGCCCCTGCAGCCCAAGGGCAGCAGTAAACATGGCTCTGGCACTGGGGAGAGAAGCAAGGGGTGCAGTGACTGGGCTGTATTTGGGGAAGCATCTGCCTGAGCTCCCCCCTGCACCTGCTCCCCAAATCTCACTGGTCTACAGCCCTCCCGCACCAGATTGTCAGCCACCCTAGGGAGTGAGGAGCCACTGAACATTGGAGCAGAGGGGTTGCCAGTCTGGGTCGGCCCAGGAGTCCATCTAGCCCAGTATCCGGTCTCTGACCATTTCCTGTGCTAGCTGCATCAGAGGAAGGTGCAAGGAATCCGCTATCTAGAATAACCGACCAATAGGGGAAATTTGTTCCTAGCCCCGGTCACTAGAGATTGGCAGGAGCCCTGCAGCAGGAGATTTTATAGCCCCCACATGCTTATTGTGTCTAATGTACCTGTAGCTTGTTCATATGCTTGTCTGCAGGCTTTTTAAAATCCTGCTAAGCTCTTGGCCTCTGCATCATGTGGCAATGAGTTCCACAGGTTAATTATGCATTGTGTATAAATAGTGAGCCTGATTTTTCTCCTGATTTACACAGGCATCAGCCAGAATAACTGCACTGAAGTTAAAGCTCTGGGATGAACCATCCAGTCCTGGTGACTTGTTGCAGGGAGAATTATCATGATGTTCCAGGCCTTCCTCTTTTAACCCTTCAGTCTCTGACTCCCCTCACCTCTCTTACCTGGAAAGTAGGTATTTTCCCCAACTCTTCTGTGCTGGAGACTGATATAAAGGGATCATTTAGCTTCTCTCCAATGTGCTAATCCGCTCTGACTGCTCCCTTTGCCCCTGCTGGACTCACGGACACTCACCGGCTTCAGCTTCTGCTCTCCCCACAGCATTTATTTGTTTTTCTGTCTCTGGCGATTTGCTCTTCAAATTCTACCGTTCCCCGAATCGCTTGCACTCATTTTACTGGTCCCCACTCAGGCTTGTTTCTGTGGGCCTAGGGCCGCGGCTCCAGCAACCTCTTCACTTTGCAGGTTAGCCACAATGGTAGTTTCTCCTCCCTGCTTTCTGTTTGCATTTCTGGGTGTGTGTGGCTTCTGGGGCTCCAGTGCGTCCTGCTGCGTAAGGAGCCCCCATGGTGAGGGCCAGGATTTTAATGCGAGGCTCTGGGGTTCGTTCTTTCTAACAAGCTACCGCAGATGTTTTTAATCCTCTTTCCTGAACATCGCATCAGAGGGTTAATTTGTGAGGCTGTTCTTCCCCCAAGGATGCTGAACGTAATTACACTGTGGCCCCTGCCACGGGGTGACTCAGCTGAAGGACACACAGCAGACTCCTAGCCCTACCTCTGCCTATATTTGGACCAACCTCCCGTTGACTCTGGTACACTTTGCCCCAGTACAATGAAGAGCTTCAGAATCTGGCCCCTGGGTGTTGCTTAGGACCCAGTCCAGACCAGTCTCTTCGCTCGTTACTCCAGACTCAGCTGTCCTGAGAAGATACCATTTACGGTGGCAAGAGATTGCCGCTTCTGGCTGCATCCTGCTGGGACATGTGCCAGTCCGGAGCTGGAGTTATTCCTGCTTCAGCAGCTTTGGTGGCCTCTCCGCATTTCTCCATCGCTGTCTTGGTCAGGTGCCCACCACCGGTGGGACCTGCCCCACTTTATGGGCAAGATCCTGCAATCACTTCAGTTCACAAATAACTTTATTCCCACGTGGAGTTCCGATGGGCCTAGTCCATTCCTGCCGGGGGCGTCTTGCGATGCTTGGAGCATGGGCCTTGTCTAGTTTCCCAGTCTCAGACCAGTGTAGGAATAACGCAGCACTGAGCCAGCCCCATAAACTTCAGTTCAGCTACTCATGGGAGTAAAGCCATGTCTTTGCAGGGCCGTTGGCATTCGTCTGATCTGGGATTTGCCTCCTTGCCTGCATGTCTCTGGGGACAATCAGATGCCCAGTGTCTGGGGTCAGTATAGGCCAGGAGTTCTCAAACTGTGGGTCGGGACCCCATTTTAATGGGGTCGCCAAAGCTGGCATTGGCCCTGGGACCCAGCAAGTCTGACGCCAAAGCCCCATCACCCAGGGATAAAGTTACATACCCCTGCCCAGAGCAGAAGCCCTTGGGCTTCAGCTTTGGCCCCCCGGCCCGGGGAAGCAGGGCTCGGTCGGGCTTGGTCTTCAGTCCCCGCTCCTGGGGTCGTGTAGTAATGTTTGTTGTCAGAAGGGGGTCACAATGAAATGAAGCTTGAGAACTGCTGGTCTAGCATTTGGGAGTCCAGTCCTTCCAGGCAACAGGTGCGATATTAATAACAGACCGAAAGCAGACAGGCACCGAGCGGTGACTATGTCCCGTCTTGCAGGTGTTCAGATTCTGCCCAGTAAATGTGATTAGAAGAGTGAAATTCACCCCTTTTGCCCCAAGGTCGAGACATGCTGTAGCCCCCCTTTGGCCCCCGGGGCTCAAGGGGCGTCTCACCCTCAGGCCAGCCTTCAGCAAAGGGGCAAATTCCACCTGGGAGTGAATATATTCATATTTAGTCCCATGAAGCATGAAAATGCAGCCAGTTAACACCTGATGCTTTGTAAATGCAACACTAAGTACAAGCTGTAAATGTATCTGTCTCCCTCACCTCCACCCCACCTCTGCACCGGGAGGAGAGAGAAAACGTTCCATAGGAAGGTGCCTATCCCCAGAAAATGGCCCCCCTGGCTGTCTTGGACCCGATCACTAGGTGTTTAATTTCAGGAGATGGGCGATAATGGGCTTTTCCTTTTAACTTTCTACACCATTACTCATCCAGCTGGGCTTTTAATTAACCAGATTGCCTGGCTGTATTTTTTTAAATGGGCTTTGAAGTTATTAAATCATGAAATTTACATAATAAATCCATGCTTTTCATAGCCAATTCATCAAAGGATCGGGCTTCATTTTAAAGATTCGGGACCTAATCCCTACAGTCTTTGCACAAGCAGGATTTCCACTGGCTTCAACGGGAGGTACAAGGGCAAGGACAGACCTGGGATACAGATATATAAATATATATTCCCATCAACTAGTGTGAAAACTCAGGACAGAATAAGGTTCCAACACCTTAGGCCTGTGGTACTTGTGTGTTGGCTGATATGCTTGTAAAGTACGTTCCCAGGCCCATTCCTGACTGGTCCACTCGAGGACAACAGCCTACTACTGAGGCATGTTAATAGAGTTACACTAGAGTAATATGCTGGAATTGGAAAAGGTTCAGAAAAGGGCAACAAAAATTATTAGGGGTATGGAACAGCTTCCCTATGAGGAGAGATGAATAAGACTGGAACTTTGTGGCTTGGAAAAGAGATAACTCAGGGGGGATATGATCATGAGTGGTGTGGAGAAAGTAAATAAGGAAGTGTTATTTACTCCTTTTCATAACATAAGAACTAGGGATCGCCAAATTAAATTAACAGGCAGCAGGTTTAAAACAAACAAAAGGAAGTATTTTTTCACACAGCGCACAGTCAACCTGTGGAACTCCTTGCCAGAGGATGTTGTGAAGGCCAAGACTAGAACAGGGTTCAAAAAAGAACTAAATAAGTTCATGGAGGATAGGTCCATCAGTGGCTATTAGCCAGGATGGGCAGGGATGGTGTCCCTAGCCTCTGTTTGCCAGAAGCTGGGAATGGGCAAGGGGAAGGATCACTTGACGATTCCCTGTTCTGTCCATTCCCTCTGGGGCACCTGGCCCTGGCCACTGTCGGCAGACAGGACTAGATGGACCTTTGGTCTGACCCAGTCTGGCCGTTCTGATGTTCACTGTTAGCTTCAATGGTAGAGGGCTGTTTTCTGGTACTGAAGGACCTGACTTCAAACCTGCTAATGACCCATTGAGGGGAGCAGTCATCGCAAATACACAAAGGCAAATTACAATTCTGTTATTGTCACAACTAGAGCAGAGCAGAGCAAACTGCGGAAGAAACGGCCAATATTTGTTTGAATTTCAGTTTTTTCCCTGCAAATATCCACAAAATGGAGAGTCACTGGCACAGAAACTTGTGAATGGTGACATTTGAGTTTGAACATTCCTCAGAAGCACAATTCAAACTGTACGTTCAACTGGCCCATCCTCCGTCCACACCGGCCGGGTTGGCTCTGCGAGCCACGCAGACCGGGACCAGAACAGCCCCGCAGGACCCGGGTAACCCATGGGAAGAATTCCCTGGTCTGCAGAGCCAGGGTCACTGGCTGGGGCTATTTACGGAATTGCCCCTCATGAATCAATCCCAGCAACCTTCTGGCTGGTCACGTACAAGAGGAACGGCTCCGTTCTGACTCACTCACTGTGACTTCCGTGCTCAGTTGCGCCCAGGCCTCAAGGGCGACCCACCAGCCATGGGGTGAAATGTCTCCGTCTGTGCTCCGCACATGGTCAGCCCAGTGCCCTTGCTCCTGCTCCAACTGAAGCCCAGGGCAAAAATCCCCTTGCAGCCCTCAGCCCCTCCCTGGGCAAAACCTCCACACAAGTCAAGGAGCAATTTGCCTGAGGACCCAGCCCCCCTAACAAACTCTCCAGCGTGTGGCAATCCCGCGGCCGGGTACGGTGCTCTAGGAACCAGGGATGGGCACCGTGGACACAGGTCTAATGATCAGCATTGTCAGCCTGGTCTCTGAGGCCCCCGTCGGTCCCCTCCAAGCCACCCAAAATCTGCCAACAAAGTCACCGTGGCGGCCTGTCACCGCAAGGGCCTTGTCAGGCTCTGTCGATAGGCCCCAGCTCCCCTGGCCGCCCGCAGCAAGTGGGCAGGCCCCGTGCTCCCCGGCAAGGCCGAGCCCTGACTGTGTGAGCAGCTCTCCTGGTGCCAACCACTCCTCTTCCCAGCCTCCCTCCCCTGCCCCCTGCGCGGCTCCCGCGGGCAGAGGGTCAGCAGGAAGCTTCTGGGCCATCACGCCCTGCCCGGCTGGGCTGGGTGAGAAAGGGGCAGCGGTGCCTTCAGTCCTGCTCGGGACACCCCCCACTGCCCCCCACCCGACCTGATTTAAATCCCGCCTGTGGTAAGTGAACTGAAATTGACCAGATGAAACTCAGCTGATTTCAGAGATTTAAACCACCAAGTGCCTCCCTGCTGGGGGTCGGACAGGCGTGGTCAGCTCTGGGGACCAGCCCAGCTTCTCCCATATAGGCCGCCCCCAGCGCTTTGGGCTGAGCCTGCAGCTAGGCCCAGGGCCCTGCCGCCCCTTCGCGCAGGGGCGGATTTCACCAGGACCCAGCGTGTTTGCGCCTCAGAAAGTCTCCAGACCTGGCCTGGAACATTCTTGTTGCTCTCTCCCCACAGCGCGGGGCTGAGCCCTCCCGAGGCGGCTGGGGCAGGACAGGGTGGAGAGGAACCAGCTTCACCGGGAGAAAGCTCCCCCCACCCTGAGTCTCCCCGCTTGGGATTCACCGACAGCTTTTAACTGGAGACTGGCTGGGGTAAAAGCTCTGCTCTGGGGATGGGGGCGGGCGGTTCTCTGGCCTGCCCTGTACGGGAGATTGGATACGATTCCTTCTGGTCTTGGCATTGCTGGCCTGTCCGCAGCTTAGGGGCTGGCATCCCGCGTGTTTAAAGCACAAACCTTCAGTAACCCCCCCCCCCGCGTCCCCCTTTCATTGTCTAGAAGCTCCCCCAGCTGCCCCTTTCGGCCCACACTGCTCGCAGCGCTTCCGCAGGAGCGTCCCAGCTTGCCCGGGGTCCAGAGGTTGTGAAAAGAACCGGTCTGACCCGCTCCCTGCTCGCTCCGCCGCCCGGTTAATGATTAAGGCGCGGAGGCAGGAGGGTTCCCGGGCGGTTCTCACCCTGCCCCAGGCGATGGAAAGTGTCTCCTCCGCTTCAGCGCTACCCGCCGCCGGCCGCGCCACAGCGAGCGCAAGGGAAACTGAAAGCAGGCTCCGGGCTGGAGAAAGACCCACACTGCGGGCCCCCGCCCCGCTCCGGGTTCAGACACGCTGGGTCTGCAGCCTTTTCACACCTGTTCCCAGGGGCCCAGCCCCGGGAGAGAAACACTGGGCCACGCTGCGCTGAGACCCGGGCTCGGGCCCTGGGATCGCCGCTAATCCCGAGGGGAGCAAAGGAAACGGAACCCCCCACGGTGGCTCTCAGTGTGAACGGCCCCAGATGCGCGGCTAGAGCGAGGGATGGGGGCGTTTTCCCGCAGGTTCAGGCTGGCTCCCTGCGGGGAGCCCAGGTCTGAACCATGCTGCGGACAAGCAGCCCCGTCCCTCCTCCGCGAGCGGGTCGGTGCTGGCCCTGCCGACCCCCGGGGTGGGGGGCAGATCGCGATCGCTGGGGGCTGCTCCCTCCGCCCCTCACTCCTGAGCCTGGGCGCTTTTGATCGCCACGAACCGACCTACCCACATACCCGTGAAATCCGGGATTTGGCTGCGGGTGAAACCTGCGTCAGGGAGTGGCAGAGGGACCCGCGCACCGAATAACCCCGAGGTGGCCGGGCCCGTTCACACTGGGACCAGGAGCAAAGCCCCGGAGCAGGGGGAGGAGTTGGCAAGGCGTGTGAGGGCCAGCAGTGCTGCGCTGGGCAGAAGCTGGGGGGGGATGGACCGAGATCATTAACAGTTCGCTTCGAGTTTGGGGGGCTCTGGTCGGTTGACCGGGCCAGGGACCGGCTGAGGAGCGAGGCTGAAAAGTGGGTTCACAGTAGATGAGGTTTTGGGGGAGCGGAAACCCCTTAATTTCCCGCCGCTTCCTCCTGAAAAGCTTTGCTCTAATGAGAAAGGAAAGCCCGGACTTTCGGTCCCGGAGCCTGGCGGGGGCAGATGCTGAAGCCAAGGCAGGGTCCCAGCGAGGCTGCCAGGCCCCTGGTCCAGTGGCGCGGTGCGGCGCAGGTCGCTATTATTGCGCAGTAACGCAGGGATCGAAATGTCCCGTGCGGGGAGCCTCGCGGGTCTCTTCCCTCTCCTGCCTTGTGTTGGAGCAGCAGGACCCTCGGGAGCCCAGAGCCGGCGGGTCTTCGCCACCCACCCCGACGGTCGCTTCAGTCTTTACGCGGGGCCAATACATTCGTTGGGAGCGATTTAGCTTCCCCGAGGGGCACAGAACTGCCGGGCTGGGGGCCTCGGCGCGGGGCATTTCGCCTGGCGCTGCCTGGCCCAGGACCGGGACCCAGGGAGCCAGGGAAAATGAAGAATCGCAGAACCCGCTCCCGCCCCCAAGCGCCCCGCCCTGCGGGACTCGGGGGACCCCGCCCGGGAGCGGGTTGTGTCCTGGGGCCGCAGGGTTTCCGGGGGCTCTGCCCGCAAGGTCCCGGCCAGGTTTGTTGCGGTTTCGCTGTCAAACGCACGCGCCGCCCTGTGCAGATTTTGACCCTCCGGGGCTCCATTTCCCCGCCTGGGGCTCGGTGACCGGGAACCCAGGCCCGGCCCGGCCCCAGCCCGCAGGCCGGGGCCCCGCGGCTGCCGGGGCAATTCGCTGGTTGCAAGAAAAGGCCGCTCCCGGCAGGAGAAACCTGGTGGCTGAGGCGCAAACCCGCGGGCGCGATTTCCCCGCGGGACCCGTTCCCTGCCCGATCCCCTGAGCGCGGGTGGCCGCCCACCCGCCCGGGCCTCTGGCCGCCCCAGCTTCAGCTGCTCGCCCCTTTCGCGGGGATTTCCATTTCCATTTTTTGTAATTTCCGTTTAATTCTATTGGACCCAAACGCTTTGCAAATGTGCCGGCCGCAGCTCGCAAGGCAGAGGCCCGGTGCCCCCCGAGCCCCCTCGGTCCGTCTAAACGTCATTCCTCGGTCATTCTGCCGGACTGTGAGACCATTGCCGCTAGACAGAGAGGGGGGTGCATGGGGATGGATAGATAGACAGACAGACAGACAGACAGATAGATAGATAGATAGATAGATGGGGTGGATGGGAATAGAGAGAGAGAGAGAGAGTGGGGGTATAGATAGATAGAGGGGTGCATGGGGATGGATAGATAGATGGATAGATAGATAGATAGATAGATTAGATTAAAAGAGTCAGATCTTTACACTCTAATCTCTCTACCCCCACACGCCCTGTCTGTCTCTCGGCAAGGATCCCCTACTCCGGCAGAAGGAGGGAGGAATGGAAGTCGCAGGACCGGCTCACAACGCCGCCCTCTGCGGTGTTTGGCCCTGTGGACCCCGGGAGAGCAGAGAGACCAGGGCGGGGGCGGTGATAGTTTTGGGCCCAGCTCCTGTGCGTGCGGCCCAGGCTGTGGAGCCGCAGGGGACCCGCAGAAGGCGCCCCGAGGCTGACACCAGGGAAGTGGGCCCGATGACGGAGAAGGCCGCACCCAGCCGCTGCGTGCCTCAAGCCCGGCTCTTCCCAGCTCCAGCCGCGGCCCGCTGCGCTCCGGGATCGTGCCCTGCTCCGCTGCGGGCTCTGTTGTGATCCGAAAGCTCCTTTATACGGATGTTGCAAAATCCCGACCCCCCCGGCAGCCCCCTTCGAGTGCCCTGAGGCCGAGGAGTCTGGGTCCGTGTCCAGTGCCCTGCCTGTGGGGTGCGCGGGGCGGGGCCGTGTCTCCAGCCGACCCTGCGGCACCCGGGACCCCTCGGGGAGGGAGGCGAGCCGGGGGATATCAGCGGGCAATGGGGGGACCCATCGGAGAGAGACATTTCCCCCGCGCCCTGAGCAGCGCGTTTGGCAGCTGGAGGTGGCCAGGTTTTACGCCGGTTTCCCCACGTGGGATTCCCCACTTCCTACCTCTTCCTTCGGCCTAAAATCCCTCCCTGAACCCGCCTGGCTCCCAGCCTCTGCCCCGCAGCGAATGCGAGGAGCCCGGAGCAGGCGCACGAGAGGGGATGCGGCCGCCCTGGGGAAGAGTCCCCGGGAGTTCCCTCCATCTAGGGAAGTTACTGGTCGCTGCTCCCTGGGCCCCCGGTCTCCAGCCCCCTTGAGAGCTGTTACTCACCGTGGAAGTCTGAGAGCCGGGGGACTATCATTCCAGCGCGGATCCAGTGCTCCAGCGGGAACGATCCAGCCACTGCCGCGGCCTTCAGGTGCTCCGGGCCGGGCTGAGGCAGGTGGGCGAAGCCGGGATAAGGGAAAGCAGGGTGCTGGCCCCCCAGGGCCCCGATCGAGTACAGGGGGGACGGGTACATGGCCGGCAGGGTGCTCAGTCCGGGAGGGGGCAGATGCAACAAGCCGGGCTTGGGGATGAATCCCGGGGCAGGCAGGGGGGCCGTGCCCTGGGGCGCACGGGGAGACGGCGTCTCGGTGCGGGCACAGGAGCCGGGGCTCCCCGCCGAGCTCTCGGGGCTCAGCCCCTGCGGGGAGGCGCTCGGAACGGGCCGGGGGGGCTCCTCAGCCAAGAGGGCGTCGATCCGAAAGTTCTTGGACTTCTCCATGGGGGCTGCAGGGCCCGGCCCCCTGCGGACCCGGCGCCCTCGGGAGAGACGCGGGGGGCCCCAGGCCACCCCAAGCCCCGCAGACTCGCTGCTCCCCGGAGGCAGGAGCTCCCCGCGGCGGCGTCACTCCTCACGGGACCGTCCGCAGCCTCCTCCCAGGGCAATCCCTGCTTCTTCTCCAGGGGGCCGCCCGGGTCCCTTCACCAGGGCTTCCGGCCCCAGGGCGCCTTCACCCCCAGCCTGAGCGCACCTGCAGCGGTTCCGGCCGGGATGGGGGCCCCGGCGCTAGAAAGTTTCGCCGCTCGAGCGACTGGTGGCTTCTTTGCAGGCACCTCCCTCTCTCCTCCTCCTCCTCCTGCTCTGGCTCCTTCCCCCCCCCCCCGCTCCCCCTCCCCGCCTCTGGACAGCCCCCCCACCGCTCCCCCCACCGGCCTCTGGACAGCCTTCCCCCCCTCCCCGCCTCTGGACAGCCCCCCCCCCCGCTTTCCCCCGCCCCTGGACAGCCTTCCCCCCCCTCCCCGCCTCTGGACAGCCCCCCCTCTCCCCCTCCCCGCCTCGACACAGGGAGCCTTGGGTTCATCTCCCCTCCACCTGCCCCTTTGCTCCCGGGTCTTCATTGGCTCCCACCGCCCCCCGCAGCTGCCCCCGGGCTTTGGACTCCTCCCTGATGCACGAGCGACTCCCTCTTTGCGGGTCAGATCAGAGCCAAGCTCCAGTTTGGAGGAGGTGGGATCCGGAGGGCAAGGCTGGGAGACCAAGGGGTGGGGGGACTCGGGGCCTGAGCACAGGCCCGTTATACCAATGCCCATCTCCCCAGGACTGCAGGGCCCCGGGGCTGGTGTGCGCGGTGCCTTTGGCTGGTGGTTGTCGGACCCGAGGTGGCCGCCGCCCGGGAAGAGACCGCAGCCAGCACGACCCGGGGAACGTCAAACACAAAACGAATTCCGCGAATTTTCAGTCCGAATCTCGATGAAATTTCAACACGAATTTAAACATCCAGGCGGCCAACGGGAACCGGCGAGATCCGAGGAACAGACTCGCCAGTAACTCGAGGGCGCTTAAGTAATTGTTACTGGGGGGGGGCTCCTTAGCTCTGAATTGCGTGGCAAAGAGAGACCCCAAATATGTTGCTAACTGTAAAACACCCCCCCATTGTAAAACACCCCCCTCCCGGCAGCCCAGCTCTGCGGGCGGGGCGATCTAGTCTGCTTGGGGCAGGTCGGTTGTTCCCCAGCGCTCGTCCTGTTGTTATGTGTGTCCCCCCCGCCCCAGCCCCTGCCCGCTGCTGAGGCCCCCTGGCTGGAGGACGCGACTCGCCCCGCCTGGGCTTGTCTGTTTGATGCGTTATTTGATTTGGTCCCGTTACTACCCGGGCCAGGCAGCCTCCCACCTCCTGCCCGGGGGGCGGGTCTGGCCCTGCTCCTGGGCCAAGGGGGGCGGTTCGATATAAGGTGCGTTTCCAACCCTCCGTGGAGCCAGTGGAAGTCTGGGGTCGCTGGCTTTGGGCCAGGCCCGAACCGTCCGGGTTTCAGAGGGAGACTGAAGCCCCCCCTCCCCCCTCCCCTGGCTACCCCCCCGCCCACACACACACACACACACACACACACACAACCTGCCTCGCAGTCAGGCGCTGTCACCTGCGCAATGACTCGCTAGCGGGGTCTTGGGGGCGCATGGTCGGTCCCCCCCCAGCAGTACTGGGGAGGGGTCTGCGCGTGTCACGGGGGGGGGTGTTTATCCACCTCTTGTGACATGAGCCACAACCCAGCTCCTGGGCACGGGCCACACGCCGATTCCAGGCCCAGGAGCTGGAGCCAGGTCGGTTCGGGTGCCGGTTTCTCGGCCAGGTGCTGGGAGCTGCGCGCGGGGAGGGGGGTCTAAGTGAAAGCGTGGGAACAACGCGCCCCCTCCCCATAATCCCGCAGCGGCCTCGCGCTAATCCTGCGGCCACGCTTTACACGCCCGCCTCGTGGTGAGTAGCGCAGGGACTGTCCTAACCCGGAGCGGAGCCCGTGTGAACGGAAAGCCAGCGCGCGGCCGCCCTGGAAGAGCCGTGCCGGCCGTAGGAGCGGCTGCCTCTGCTTTGGGGAGAGACGAGGTGTCCGTCTCTCGGGCCCTCGTCCCAGGCTGGCTCCTCCGAGGGGCGAGGTCCGGCCCTGGACCCCCTCCTGCGCCAGCACCGAGTGCAGCCGGACCCTTTGCCTTCGCCTGGTGTCAGCTCCCAGCTAACGAGGGGGCCTGAGGCAGAACCCGCCCAGGGTGCGTGAGGGGCTGGAGCCGGCTGCACGGGCCTCCCCTTCCCCTCTTTCCCTCCCCCAGCCTTTCCTCCACCCCCCCGCTTGCCCCGCACCGCTCCGGACTCCTCTGGCCCATTCCTGCCTGGACGCCTGGCCCCGCCCGCGCCGCGGAGCCGCGGGGGGTGAAGGGGCGCCATGAGCCCTTTCCCGGGGCTCCCGCTCACTCCCTGCCCTTGGGTGCTTCTTTTCCCACACAAACGTGCCTTTATCTGCCCCCAGAGATTATTCACGCTGTTGACTTTCCAGGGGGGAGGTGTTTAACCTTTGATCTGAACGCTTATTTTCCTTGCAAACGTCTATACAGGCTCTAAATTACCCCCTTGCAGATAAGGGCGAAATTAATAACGAGCGAGATGTTTGTCTAACTCCTGCCCCGCTCGTTCTCCCAGTGGTTACGCGGGAGCCATTCAGGCGGACACCGGCCCAGGCTGCCCTGGACCGTTTGCCTGCGGAAAGCCGGTAATAAATGTCAGCCCCTGCTCCCAGGCTGAGGCAAACCTCAGATGTCCAAGGCCTCCGGGGGAAACCACCTGCCTCTGGGTAACTGGGCAGGAGGCAGGGGATCCCTGGGGGGGCTGAGGGGAAGGGCAGCAGAAAAGGCCTGTCTCTACTAGGCTACTTCACACTCAGAGCTGCACTAAGAGAAGGGCCAGACCCCGTCAGACCAAAGGTCCCTCCAGCCCAGGATCCTGTCTGCCCACAGCGGCCAAGGCCAGGTGCCCCAGAGGGAGTGAACAGAACAGGCCAATTATCGAATGATCCGCCCCGCCCTCCACTCCCAGAGGCCTTCAGTTAAATCAGGGCAAACCCTTGTGTGAATGTTCTTAACTCGGATTAGAACTGGTTTATGTCCTAAGGCCATGTCTACACAACAGGGCTAGCAGGCAGAGCTGGACAGGTCTCCCATGTAGCGGCTCTGTGCTGAGGGGACAGACAGACATCACGAAAGCACCCCCAAAACTGATTAAAACCACCCCCAGGGAGCTGCGTCGGGCTGGCCACACCGGCCTTCTGCCAGTGAAACTTATGTCAGTCGGGGCTGTTTTTCCCACACCCCTGAGTGACAAAAATTACACCAACAAAAGTGCTCGTGTAGGCATAGCCTGAGTTAAACCAGGGCACTTTCCTAGGCAAGGCCGCAGGGCTCAAATGCTCCTGATTGTAACAGACAAGGAGGGGGAGGGGATCTTTCATTGGACTAACTTCTCTTGGGGAGAGAGACAAGCTTTGGCTGACATGGAGCTCTGCTTCCGGTCCTCTCTGTAGCTCAAAAGCCTCTCTCTCTCCCCAACAGAAGTGGGTCCAATAAAAGATATCCCCTCCCCCGCCTTGTCTCTCCAGTATACCAGGACAGACTCGGATGCACCAACGCTGCATCCCCCATTGTAATAGGCAGCGCAGCGGGATTTGTTAATAACCTAGGGAAGGAGAGGAACAAGAATTCATGGGTTGGCAGCATCCTTTAAAATAACTGTTAATACAGTCGATCCCCTGGCCCACTTCTGGGCACACTGGGTCAGACCAAAGGTCCATCCAGCCCAGGATCCTGTCTGCCGACTGTGGCCAATGCCAGGTGCTCCAGAGGGAGTGAACAGAACAGGGAATCATCCAGTGATCCATCCCCTGTCACCCATTCCCAGCTTCTGGCAAACAGAGGCTAGGGACACCATCCCTGCCCATCCTGGCTAATAGCCGTTGATGGACCTATCCTCCATGAACTTATCTCGTTCTTTTTTGAATCCTGTTATAGTCTTGGCCTTCACAACATCCTCTGGCAAGGAGTTCCACAGGTTGACTGTGTGATGTGTGGAAAAAAAACGTACTTTTGTTTGTTTTAAACCTGCTGCCTGTTCATTTCATTTGGTGACCCCAGCACTTCCTTATTTACTTTCACCATACCCATCATGATTTTATAGGCCTCTATCAGATCCCCCTTAGTCGTCTCTTTTCCAAGCTGATAAGTCCCAGTCTTATTAATCTCTCCTCATACAGAAGCTGTTCCATACCCCTCATCATTTTTGTTGCCCTTTTCTGAATCGTTCCCAAGTCCAGTCCGTCTTTTCTGACATGGGGCGACCACATCTGCACGCAGTATTCAAGGTGTGGGCGTCCCGTGGATTTATAGAGAGGCAACAGGATATTTTCTGTCCTATTCTCTCTCCCTTTCTTAATGAGTCCCAACATTCTGTTCGCTGTCTTGGCTGCCGCTGTGCATTGAGTGGATGTTTCCAGAGAACTCTCCACAGTGACTCCAAGATCTCTTTCCTGAGTGGTAACAGCTAATTTAGGATGATGTTTTCCAATATGCATCACTTTGCATTTATTAACATTGAATTTCATCTGCCATTTTGTTGCCCAGTCACCCAGTTTTGTGAGAGCCCTTTGTAGCTCTTCACAGTCAGCTTTAGACTTAATTATCCTGAGTAGTTTTGTATCATCTGCAAATTTTGCCACTTCACTGTATAACCGTGACAGGGCTGGCTCTGGGCAAGCTTTTCCCACACATCTCTGCCAATGCCAAGGGCTGGGCTATCAGGGGGCTGCGGGTCGGGAGTGAGGGGCATTGGTAGAGCTGTGGTGTGTGGAGGAGCTCAGGGTGGGAATAGCATCAAAACTGATTAAAAGTCTAGTAAACATGACCTATGTGGGAAGATTGGAAAAATGGAGTTTGTTTATGCTGGAGAAGAGAAGACTGACAGGGTGGACATGAGAACAGTTTCAAGTACATAAAAGGTTGTTACAAGGAGGAGGGAGAAAAATTGTTTTTCTTAACCTCTGAGGACAGGTGTGACATCACCTGATTAAACTGTGATTATATAGATCATTGTTGCAACCACCATTATATATTTGCAATGAATCTTGTACAAAATGTGGCATGTAAGATGTCTATGACGAGGTTATGGTTGGCTGGTTAGGATTATGCTGTCTGTCTGCATGTGTCATTTTTGTATTTGAAGTTATGAGTATTGGCTTTATACCTGGATTTCAAATGCTCCTGGGGCAATGCCCACAAGGTAGGTAGCCAGCACGTCTTGGAGGGACTGTTCAAATTGAGTCAGGGACGGCAGGTTTGTATAATTTTTGGTGGTGCCCAGAACAGGTCCAAGTCCCACACACACACACACCTGCCTAAGGCTGTGGGAGGGAGTTTGGGTGTGTGGGGGTGTGTGGGCTGTGGGAGAGAGTTTGGGTGCTGGGCACGGCCTGCCCCAGAGCCAGGTCACCCCGCCCAGGCAGCTCTGCCCGGCGGCACCGTGGCTGCCCACACCATGGCATCAGCCAGAGCAGCAGCTGCTCCACACTGCCTGGCTCCGGCTTCCGGCCTCCGACGTGGCCAGGGGGCAGGCCCTCAGAGTGGGGAGAGGTTTCAGAGCGGTCGCTGTGTTGGTCTGTCTCAGCAGAAACAACGAGGAGTCCTTGTGGCACCTTAGAGACTAACAAATGTATTTGGGCATAAGCTGTCCTGGGCTAAAACCCACTTCCTCAGATGCATGGAGTGGAACATACAGAGGCAGGTATAAAGACGCAGCACATGAAAAGATGGGAGTTGCCTTACCACGTGGGCAGTCAGCGCTAATGAGGCCGATTCAATCAGGGTGGATGTGGCCCATTCCCAACAGCTGACAAGAGGGGGTGGGTATCAAGAGCCTGTACTTGCCTGAGGAGCAACAGGGGGCAGGGCCATGGAGAGGGGCGGGGCCTTGTGGCAAGGGGGGGCAGAGGCCCCCCAATTTTCGGTCTCACGCACCTCACACACACCCGCCCCCGGAAGAGGCTGGTGCCACCCCGGGTCAGGCACTAGCGGGCAGCCATGCTGCATGTGGGAATCACCGACTCCAGCAGCCCCCCCAGCCCAGCCACGGGGCAGGCAGAGCCAGTTTCTCCAGGGGGAGCAACTCAGGAGCCCTTCAGCGGCGGGGCCGGCCGTGCCGTCCGGAGAAGCCCCGACAGGAGCCGCCCGCAGCACGCGGCGATGCCAGCAGCCGGGGCGATCGCAGCTGGGCAGGAAAACTTCATTTCCGCTGGGAAATGCCATTTTCATTAAACCCGGGTTTTCCCCATGAAATTGTTCCTGATTTTGACAACCTTTCGCTCAGGACAAAGAATGGGGAAGCAGCATTCTGCCCTGTCCGCAATGAAAACGTCCCTGCAGCATTTACTTTGTGTGAGAAAAAAATTGTTTAAAATAACAAAGGGGCCAAAACTGAAACAAAATACCCGTCAGTGCATTGCAAGGAAACATCTCGCCTGACCCAGCACAGGTCTTTCCCCCAGATTTCAGTTCCCGCAGAACGTTAATTTTTGGCTTTTTTGTCCTGATTTGGGACAACATTTTTTTTCCACATTTTTCACAGGACGGGAACTCCGTTTTCTGGCCAGCTCCAGGGAGATGCCCGCAGCAGGCTCTGCCTGCGAGGGGAGACCCACTGGCTGGTGTCGCGGGGCAGTTCCATTGACTTCAGAGCTGGCCCGGTTCTCTCTCTTGCCTTGTTCCATCTTGGCTGCACCCTGAGACAGGTCTCTCCTATAACTGCTCTGTGTGGGCCCCGTTTCCTGTGGTTACACTGGCTGGAGGGGTGGGGATTCTCCCGTGTAGGGCGGAGGCCAGAGACTGGGGCCTCAGCCCATCAAACCTCCTGGTTCATCCTTGCCGCTGCACACTGGGGTAAATGACTAGCACCTGGGGCCGGGATCTGCTGGATTCGCCTCTTCGAGCCCGGCCCTGGCGCCCACTGGGGAGAGGACATGGCTGGAGCCCTGCAAGTGAGAGGAGATTTGGAAAGAATAAGTTAGAAAGCAGCTGAGGGCAGCAAATTCTCCTGCAGGGCGTCCGAGCTCCAGGGTGACTCTGCTAACAAGCATGCTGCCCCAGCCCATTCCCCGGGCCCCCCAGCCCGAGGCAGCCCCTCCCCAGGGCAAAGCCCTCTGCGAATCCTCATCCCCACCTGGGCAATCCCAGAACAGCCCTTCTGGGCCTCCCTCTGCAAACTCTTCTGGGCACAGCTGGCTCCGCAGACAGCGTGCAGGGAAAGGAGGGTGAAGAGAACAAGGGGGCAGGAAGAGAGACAGGCCCCAGGCCTGCATAGATGAGAATCCCATTGACAAGGCAGCCGGCAGCAGGGGAGGCTCCCAGGCCTTGATAGATGCCAGGGTGGCTGATGAGTTCAGAGGCTTAGGGGTCATTAATCAGATCAGAGTTGGACTAAGGTGTCTGGGGTCTGATTAGCTTCATTTCCCAGCTCAGGAAGGAGGGAGCTGGCTTCCCCATCCATCAAGCTGGGAGTGACAGCACCTGGCTGCTAACTAACACTGGGGATTGCAATAAGTGAAAGCAATCATGGGCTGGCCCCTTCCCCATGCCAACCCCTGCCCCAGCTCCATCCCCCAGGGCAAAGCCAAGCCAGACCCATGTGAGAGCAGCCGTGTGCAGCCCGGAGCTCCGCATTCCTTTGCCTGGATTGTGGGCGGCAGCAACAGGTGTCATGACGCAGGGTAGGTCTGGGACGGGGGTTGTAAGCTAAAAAGCCCCATTGTGCATCATGGTCTATGCAGCTCCATGGGCATGCAGGGCTCGTCAGAGGGGATGCTCACTGAGATGGGAACACAGGGCTGGAGGAGGGCAGAGCCGGCTGGGGACAACAAGGGGCAGGGAGCCAGAATGGGGAGAGCAGGATGTAGACAGGATGAGTGCTGAGTTCCCGGCCACATTGTCACCCCTGTGCCGAGTGGCAGCAGCTGTCAGGGCCTTGCAGATCTGATTCCCATTGGAGAAGCTATCAGTGACATGGAGTCTGGGTGTTTTCTTAGTGCTGCTCTGTTATGCCCCAGTCCTAGGACAGAGGTGGTCACAAGGAGCATGCAGGTAAGCCCCCTCTTTTGGGGATTTCAGCCTGAACCCCACCCCCACCCCGGTTCCCAGGGAGCAGCTGACTCTAGTTAGAAAGCAAACTCCCTTGCTGCTAGCAAGAGCTCCCTCCCTAGGAACGTGCACGACCACAAACTAACCACATGGCAGCATTCTGCTGAGACCTGAGTGCTGCCTGAGCCCAGAGACGCTGGGTAACCGTGCCCCACTCCCTTCATCGTACCGTCCTTAGGGGTCTTTGTCCTCCCGACCATGGCCACTGCTCCCAGAGCAGCTTCCTGGGTCAGGGAACCACAGTTCCAGCCCTGTGATCACTGCCATGGTGAGGTGTCTTTCTCTGGGAGGTTGATTCATTGGCACATCTCAGGGGTGGGGAGCAGGGCCCAAGGACTAGACAAGCAGGGGGGTGTGGATCGGGATTGAGGGGCATTGGCAGAGGTACGTTCTGGGAGTTTGCCAGGGCCTGGCTCCCGGAGGTCAGTGCCTGGCCCAGGTTGGACCTGCCATCGTGAATTCCAGTGGCCCTAGGCTGCTCTCTGGCACCCCATCTGTATGGGGAGTGTGGGGCATGCAGGGCGGCTGCCCTCCCGGGCACGTCTGCAGAGCTGCCCTGCGCCTCCTCCCCTCTGCTCAGTGAGTCACTGGCTCCAGCCTTTGCAAAGCCACCCTTGGAATAAGTGCGGGGGCCAGGGGATGAAATCAGGCCCTGTGGCGTCGCCCCCTGCTGGAGGGGCGGAGCCAGCAGCTTCCCAGCCTTGTACTGCACCTTGCACATGCCCGCACATTTCTGCCCCCCACGAGGCTGGTGGGGGGAGACCCCAGGAGTCCTGGCTCCCCGCTCAGTGCTCAGCCCACTAGATCACGCTGCCGCTCACTGGGTCAGCCTTTTCAGTGGCCTTCGGCACCTCCCAGGCCTCCTGGGAGACAGCCCTGTGCTTTGGGAGTCTGCCTTGGGCTGCTGCCCCTCCTCTGTGCACCACCTCCCCCTGGGTCCCTGCTATCTCTGGAGTCTGGGAAGCCCCAGACGGCTGGTGGGGAAAGTAAATAAACCGCCAGCCCTGCAATGATTTGTGGCAAAATGAAGAGCTGAAAAGTAACCTGTGGTCGGCTGGGAGCCCAGTAACTGGCCACAGAGTACGTGAGAAATCAGCTCTTAACCGGCCCTGTGTCTCTATGAGCCAGGCTCTGCCCGGCCCCTGCCAGGACAGGGCCAAGTCCACCTCCCAGGACTCCCCACCTCTTGGCTGGACTCCCCTCTGCTCCTGCAGTACAAATCATAGCAGACGGCAGGCACCTGTACAGCACCGCACACATTAGAACTAAAATCCTAGGAACTAAGGGGCCAGGGCTGGAGGGGCCCTGGAGGCCGGATCCCCTGGAGGCCCTGGCGCCAGTGGGTCCCTGCTGGACAGAGCAAGGGGGGCTGGCCCAGTGAGTGGGGGCACCAGGCTAGAATTCATAGGGTACGTCCACACCACAATAAAAACCCCACAGCGCCAGGTCTCAGAGCCCGGGCCAGCTGAGCTGGGCTGTGGGGCTAAAGATTGCACTGTGGGCATTTGGGGTTGGGCTGGAGCTCGGGCTCAGAGACCCGCCCCCCAGTAGGGTTTCCCAGGGCTCCAGGCCCAGCCCAAACATCTACGCTGCAGTCTTTAGCCCCACAGCCCGAGCCCTGCAGGCCCCAGTCAGCAGCCCCAGGCCAGCGCACCAAGGGGTCTTCTGTTGCATCACTGACGTACACAGACGTTTGAGGCCAGTCGGGATCACCCAGTCTGCCCCACCACCACCTCCACCTGGCAACTGACCGGCACCCACACGCTGCAGAGGAAGGAGACAAACCCCCGAGGTCCTTGCCAGTCTGAGCTGCGGGGAAATTCCCTCCCCACCCCACAGCTCAGTACCAATGTGGACACAAGAACAAATGGATATAAACTGGCCATCAGGAAGTTTAGACTTGAAATTAGACGAAGGTTTCTCACCATCAGAGGAGTGAAGTTCTGGAACAGCCTTCCAAGGGGAAGCAGTGGGGGCAAAAGACATATCTGGCTTCAAGACAAAGCTTGATAAGTTTATGGAGGAGATGATATGATGGGATAGCCTAATTCTGGCAATTAATTGATCTTTGACTATTAGCAGTAAATATGCCTGATGGGATGTTAGATGGGGTGGGATCTGAGTTACTAGAGAGAATTCTTTCCCGGGTGTCTGGCTGGTGAGTCTTGCCCACATCAGGGTTTAGCTGATTGCCATATTTGGAAGGAATTTTCCTCCAGGGCAGACTGGCAGAGGCCCTGGGCCGTTTTCACCTTCCTCTGTAGCATGGGGCACAGGTCACGTGCTGGAGGATTCTCTGCCCTTTGAAGTCTTTAAACCACAATTTGAGGACTATAATAGCTCAGACATAGGTCAGGGGTTTGTTACAGGAGCGGGTGGGTGAGACTCGGGGGCCTGCGTGGTGCAGGAGGTCGGACTAGACGGTCATGATGGTCCCTTGTTCTGACATTAAAGTCTATGACTTTGTGACTTGCAGCGGATCAGCCAGACCCTGGGCGTGTGAGCCAGAGCCAGCCCCCGAGAGAGAGTGAATGGTCGGTGCCACCTCAGAGCCCTGCCCCTCCCCACCCGATGGCCCGTCTCCAGCCATGGCCAGCCCCGATGCACCCAGGAGCCCCCGCCCCGGGCCAGGGCCCCAGCACGGACAGAGGTGGCTGCCTCGCAGTGGTAGGCGCAAAGCACTTGCTACAGTGGGACCGAGTCTGACAGGAGCGGTTCAGGGGCCGCAGGGGGAGGGAGCAAAGCTCCAGGTGTCTCCTCAGCACCGGGGTCGTGAAGTGTCTCCAGTTTTGCAGCCTGGGATAAGAAGCCCAGAATTTGGCTACCGTCTGCAGCAAGCACCCTGCCCCGCCCCTGTCTGTCCGTCTGTCTGTCTGCCTGCCTGTCACCATCTGCCTCTGATCACCTGCGCGTCACTTTCCAGGAAAGCTGGCAAAGAATTTTCTGTCTCCCCCCCCACACACACACCCTGTGATCATTTCCCGGTGACCATTCCCCTCCCACCCAGCCGCTCCCAGGGAGACCCCCACCCCAGCACAAAGAGCTCACTCGTACCCTTTCCAGGAGATCCCCCCACACTTGTGCCAGGGGGCTGCCCACGGCCCGGCAGTGAGGGTGTGTGGGGCACCCCCTCCCCCAGTGTGGCAGTGCCATTCGTCCTGAGCAAGCACGAAACGTCCCTACCACAGAGTTGTCCAGAGAGGGCTGCCCGCCCCCCACCAAGAGCCCTGTGGGTTTCTCCCCAGCCTCAGGGCCCTGCCGGCTGCCTTGGGCCGCGATGGCAGCTCTGAGCGCTAACCATGGAGGGGTCAGAGGGAGCCTGGCGCTGGGCCATTGCAGGGCATGGGAAGACCATGGGTGCACAGGGGGGAATGTAGCCCTCTGAGCCCTGCCCCACGGGCCATGCTGCCCCCCCCCAGCCCTGGGCCAGATTTAACAGGTGCCCGGTCACAGGGCATCCCTTCAATCAGCTGCTTCTCCCAGGACCTTGGGCTCTAATTAATGTCAGCTCATTAGCGAGATAACATCCATTTATTACCCAGCCTCTCTGGCTGCTGATTAACCCCTTCCCCAGCGTGGGGGGTGGCCACAGCAGGGGACCCAGTGCCAGGCCCTGGAGGCGCCACCAGGGCAGGGCTGGCAGGAGGGTGCGGCGCACTTCTGGGGGGCAGGCTCTGGCTTGGGGCTACACGAGGGAGTGAGCAAAGGCTGGAGGGGCAACAGCCGGGGGTGATGCACAGCTGGGGTGTCAGGACTCCTGGGTTCTATTCCCAGCAGTGCCCTTGGGCAGGAAGGATGGCCCAGTGCCAAGGGCCCTGGCCTAGGACCCAGGAGCTCCAGGTCAATCCCCTGAGTGCCATGGACTCCCTGTGTGAATGGGGCAAGGCACTAGGCCTCTCTGTGCCTCGGTTTCCCCTCTGTGCAAAGGGGATGACAGCCCTGCCCGGCTCCCCTGGGGTGCATGAGGATTGATCCATTACAGCCTGGGAAGGGCTTTGAGATCTCCTCGTGAAAAGCGCTCTAGAAGAAACAGGCACTATTATTAGCCCCCTTGCCTCAGTTTCCCCACCTGTGCCATGAGGAGAATGCTCTGGCCCAGCTCCTCCAGGAGAGGAGACCCGCTCCAGGGAAGCTTGCAGGATGCTTTGCGTCCCTCGCAGGGGGCTGATGGGGCCAGACAGAGGACGAGGGCCCAGACAGAGGAGTGTGGTGAGACCAGAGACGGGACTTTGGCTGGCTTCCTCCTCTTCCATTGTGTCCGGGCTCCGGCCCAGTGTGACAGCGCCAAAGCCCTGGCGCTCATGGGACTTGTGGCCTCTCCCGGCAGGATTCTTAGCTCCCAGTTATCGATGCAAGAGGCTGACACGGCCCACCCCAGAGAGGGCTGCATTTCCAGGGGGTGCCTGTCTGGGTCCAAAGCCTGTTCCCAGACGCACCTGCATAGCCCCACTGCCCTCCCTGCCCCAGAGCCCCAGCCTGCCCCACACAGCTCCTGAGCGCGGCACGTGCCCATCTCGAGCAGAGGTGTGGGGCGGGTGGGAACGCAGGGGACCCCATCCTGCTGGGAGAGGGAGCCATGTGGCCGGGGTGGGGGAGGGGGTAAACTGGTCTCCTCAGACGCACCCCTGGCCCCTGCCCATCCAGGAGGTGCCCCTGGGTTCTGCAGAGCCACATGGCTCAGTGCAGAGTGCAAGGCCTGGTCCTGGCACGAGGGTTTGCAAAGGCCGGGCCAGAGCCTCGGGTCAGAGCCAGTTGCACCTCTGCCCTGCTTCCCCCCATACAGGGAGCGCAAGGGTCCCACACTGAGACCCTCCGGCCCCAGGGAGGGGCCTGCCCAACCCGCTGCTGGCATGAGACCCCTCAAGCCTAGTGGGCCAGGCGAGAAGCGGGGGAGGGGCAAGGGGACGTGCAGATTCGGGGGGGAGGTGGCAAGGATCAGCACCGGCCACTAGGCGCTGGGAGGACACAGCACCCTCCAGCGCCAGCTTTTCTCAAAGCCCCTCCCTCGCCCCCCATCAAAGTCACTGATAGGGCTGCTCCCCCCACCCCCACCCAGTGGGGATCTCACCCCTGCAGACTGGAGATCAGCCCTGCTCTCATCGCTGGGGGCGGGGGGGACGGGCAGGGCTGCCCCTGTTCTGGTGCTGGAGACCAGCAGGGCCCGATGCTGCGAGGTGCTGAGCTCCCTTTGTGATGCCAGTGCGGGGCTGGGGCTCAGAGCCTCCAGCTCGGTGCCAATGCGACTGAGGTTGCTCCACTCGGGTGGTCCTTGGAAGAGCGTCTATGGGGCACCGGGCCGCCCTGGCGCTGGCATCAGCCCCTAGGAGGTTGGCACCTTGCAGCATTGGCCCTGGCACCGGCATTGTCCCCCCAGCCCGGGGACAGCCAGGCCAGTGCTGCAGGTCCAGTGCGGGGCTGGTGGGGGACGGGGGGAGGTGGAGGTGGGATGAAGCCCCCCGTGGAAGGCGCGAGCCCCTGAACCAACCTTCCCCAGTGCCTGGGGCCCATCGGCCTGGGGCTAAGGCAATAAATAATGCAGACGGGTGCCCTGGGCCAGCAGCACCGAGCAAAGCCGCTTAGTCTAATGAGCTTGTTATATCAATCATGCCGCTCTGTTCCCTCTTAGCGGGATCTGTGGTGGGTTAATCAGGCTGAGGGCTTCGGCTCGTTAAGCTGACACCTTCGTTCCGAGAGTGAGACAAGGGGCCACCCAGGTGCTGCTTATTTATGGACTTCTTTCCAGGGAATATATTAACCAAATGAAATCCCTGGGCCGGCGCGGGCGGCTGGGCCAGGGTGGGCGGTGGCTGGGCTGGGGCGGGCGGCTGGGCTATCTCGGGTGGCGGGGGGGAAGCTGGGCCGGGGTGGGTGGCTGGGCCATAGTGGGCAGTTGGGCCGGGGCGGGCGGCTGGGCTATCACGGGCGGCTGGGCTATCGTTGGGGGGCTGGGCTATCGTGGGCGGCTGGGCTGGGGTGGACGGCTGGGCTATCGCGGGCCACTGGGCCATCGTGGGCAGTTGGGACGGGGCGGGCGGCTGGGCTGGCACGGCACCTGGCAGACCCCCACTCTGCACTGGGAGGGGGCTGTACGGTACCACCATGCCAGCTGCCAGGCCCCCAGGGATCGTGGGCACAGCCCCCGAGGGAGGGAGCAGCCGGGACGCAGGAAGCTCAGGGACCGGAGTTGGCCCTGTGGCCACGTCCTCCATCCTGCGCCTTCCCGCTCCAGACTCCTGCACCCAGGCTCTGATGCCCTGTGAGCCCCAGCCAGCCAGCCAGCAACTTGTGAGCGGGGCAGGGTTGCCAAGCCGAGTGGCATTGTGCCCAGGTGGTAGCTGGCTGGAGAGCGCTCAGGGGACGCAGGCAACAGTCCGGGGGAGTCACTGGCTAGAACTGGTCCCCCCAAGCTGGTGGTAGGTAACCCATGGACTGCACCATGTTGAGGGCACAGGGCAGAGCACAAGTCCCCAAAGCAAGCCTAGAACCATAGACCCACAGGGGACCGCACGGGCCATCCCGTCTAACCCCTGCCAAGATGCAGGACTTGTTGGGTCTCACCCATCCCAGACAGATGAACATACCCAGTTCCTTCAGCCTTTGCTCGTCCGACTTGCATTCCATCCCTGTGATCATCCCTGTCACTCGCCTCGGGATCCTTTCCAGTTTCTCCATCCTTTCTATACAGCGGGGACCAAAGCTGGGCCCAGGTCTCCAGCTGAGACCTGACCAGTGCAGAGTCGTGCGGTCTATCACCTCCCGTGACTTGCATGCCCTGCCTCTCTTAAAGCAACCAAAAATTGCATTTGCTTTTTTTGCCACAGCATCGCATTGCTGACCCCTGCTGAGGCTGTGACCCACCCCAACTCCCAGCTCCGTCTCGGGGTGCTGCTGCCCGGCCAGGTCCCCCCCAGGCGGTATTTCTGCCTTTGGCTTTTCTTCCCTAAGTGCAGCACCGGACGTTTGGCTCTGGGGAACTTCATGTTGTCGTCTAGAGCCCCAGTCTCCAATTTATCGAGATCCCTCTGAATTTTATCTCTGTTCCCCAAAGTGTTGGCAACCCCTCTCCCCCCGACAGCTTTGTGTCCTGGAGATTGCAGAAGAGGTCAGGGTCGCTGATGCCCTCCAACTAAACTCAGCCCGAGCCCCTGTCTGCACTCAGGAGTCTGCTCCGCTGGACAGATCCCCTCTGGATACCGAGGCTAGATGGAGAGAGCCGCATCAGCCCTATTAGAATGATAACGAGGAGGCCAGTTCGGGCCAGGCCTAGGAGCTGTCCCGGCGTCCCCGGGCGATGCTCTGGAACTACTCCCTACAAAGCCAGGCAGGACTCTGGGGAAGTCTCCTCTCTGGGAGCAGCCTGTCTGCAGGACACACAGCTCACCCGGCTCCACCTTCCTGGGTCTGACCTCGGAGCATTCAGCGTCATCTGCCCCTCCCTGCGCTTCCCACAGCCAGTCCACCCAGGTGGGGTCCTGGGGGAGCCAGAGGGTCCTGCACCCCAACTCCGCAGTCAGACGGGACTCTCAGCCAGCCAGTAAAACAGAAGGTTTATTAGACGACAGGAACATGGTCTAACACAGAGCTTGTAGGTGCAGAGAACAGGACCCCTCAGCTGGGTCCATTTTAGGGGGCAGTGAGCCAGACAACCATGTCTGCACTTCACTCCATGTCCCAACCAGCCCCAAACTGAAACTCCCTCCAGCCCCTCCTCCCCTGGGCTTTGTCCCTTTCCCGGGCCAGGAGGTCACCGGATTCCTTTGTTCTCCAACCCTTTAGCTCTCACCTTGCAGGGGGAAGAGCCCAGGCCATCAGTGGCCAGGAAACAGGGTATCGGCCATTCTCTGTGTCCAGACCCCTGCACACACCTGCCCTCTAGGGCTCTGCAATGATCATACACCCTTACCCCACCCCCTAGATAGTTAAGAACTGCCTAGGGGAAACTGAGGCACCCCTACAATATTCAGAGGAAAGATTAAGAACAGTCCCACTTCTTCACAGGAGCCAGGGCGGGGCTATCCCCTCCTGTCCATGCTCCAGGGCCTGGCCCAGTCAGTGTGAGGATGACCGACACGCTGGATTGGGTATTCACACCATCTCAGGCTCTGTTCGTATCGTCCCACACAGAAGAGTCCTGACTGGCAGCGAGACGGGGACACACCTCCAGGCTGGCCGATTCCTGCTCGGCTGCGTCCCTGGCCAGAGAGAACCACTGTCAAGGGGCAACGCCTGGCCAAGGGAATGGTTGGGGAGCCGCACCTCTATCCCCTGCACGGCTCACCTGGGAAATCAGCCACCGCGGGGCCAGAGCGTCCCTTCAACGTGGCCGCCCGGGTTCCTGACCAAAGCCCAGTGGAGGCTTCTCCCCTGAGGTGCCCAGGGCAGGCCACGCGCCACCACGGGGAGGGTGCGAGCCAGGGAGGATGAGGGTGGCTGATCATTCAGGAGACCTGCTGCGGGAGAGAAGCCCTGGGGCATCACCAGGCCATGGGGAATCGGCAGGTGGAACTCACGACATTTCCAGCTTATGAAGGAGCCTTGGGCGCGATCCCTGAAGGACAGCAGCACGGGGGGGCAGGAGGCACGACGGGTGGGCTCTCTGCGCATGTGCTCGTCCCTGGCTGCCGTGGGCCCAGCCATGCGGGTTGCACTGCACCACTCCCACTGCCCGTGGAAATCTCGCGGGCCTCTGGAGACGTCATATCACCACGATTGGCGCCAAAGTCTCCCCAGCCTGGCGATCAAATCCTGAGCGTTAGTGGCACCGAGAGCCCGGTCGGATTCGCCAGGACAGCCTCCTGCCCCAGCCCTGCCATAGCCGGTGACGTCCCAAAAGGTCCCTCAGCAGCGCTGGGAGCCGGGCCGGGATTTGGGCTGGGTCAAGCTGCACCTGTCCTGAGCCCTGAAAGCAGACGCTGTCGGCTGGTCTCAGACACGTGGCCCAGCAGGGCCTGAGACTGGCACCGGGACACGCCTGCCAGTTGCTTCAGGCCCCGCGACCTCTGTTGTGCCGGAAATGCGAATCTTTCCCACAATTGAAACCTTCTGCGGCTGCGTGATTCTCAGAGCGTCCAGCCCAGGTGCTGTTCGCGGCCTGCTGCGTTCCACCCCAGAGCTGGCTGCACGTCGGCAGCACTGAACGTGCCCTGGGGAGGCTTCCGGACGACAGGTGGACTCCAGCCAAACAGAAAACGCAGTCATTGATCAGCATGCTTAGTTTATTTTTTGACAATGTATAAATTCACCCCCCCTCCAGCAAACAAACTCCACCCCCCTGTCCCCCGCCAGCGTTAGGAGAACACAGCCCCTCTCTCCCCACTCACTTCCCGCAGCCCTTCAACTGTCTGTTTATCTAAGGCCTGGCCCCACCTTTCCCCGGTGGCAGGGTGACTCCTGGGGGGTTAGTGACGAATTAGAAATAATTTAATTTACCTCTCTTGTCAGGAGCGTTGATGAGCTGAAAGGCCCTTGTCAAGCCGCGAATCCATCTTCCTCCAGCCTTACATCAAATTTCATTCACTAATTAGAAACTCTTGCCCCCCGTGCGTCCGATTTCCCCCCTCCCCCCACCGGCACCATTATGAAAATAAATCGTTCCATTAGCTGCATTGTTGTGGCTTCTGGGTCCCTGACGCCTTGAATTATTAGAGCGGGAGGGAGGGCGTTTGATTAAGATGAATGATTTAGTAAGGAAAAGGGCTGTGATTAGATTTTATCCCCCCCGCACTCTGCAGTCCATCGACCACCCCTCCCCAAGTTGTCTGTGGGAAGGTCACCATGGAATTGCTGAGTGTTCCTTTCGCAAAGGGCTCGGGGACTCGCCCTGATCCCGTGGGCCCAGTCTCAGGGCAGGGTCCCCGGCCCTCGGGTCACAGCCCGTTTGCAAGGGAGAGGGGTCCTACAGTAATTGGATTAGTTATCATGTGGCCCACTGGTCCTTGTGTGTTCTGCATCTCGCTAGCGACTGGTCCATATAAGAAGGGAACAGCCTATTACTGCTACCAGCTAGTGGAGCCATTCCATTAGCTGCGGCCGTAGGGTCGTGGGCGTCCAGCACTGAAGCTCTGGGGTTTAGTCCCCAATGAGCCCCCCTCCCGGGGGGGGCCGCGTTACAATAGTCCAACAGCCTGGTTCAGCCTGATGCTGAGCTGGGGAGGAGCAGGCCAGGGGCTGCCCCAGTGACTCTCCAGGAGCCCCAGGGCACTGCAGGGACCCCTCGGGCCTCGCCCATGAGGAGGTCGTGGCGGGCCTAGCTCTGAGTGGCTTGCAGGCTGCATGGTCAGACCTGGGCGAGACGTGGCCCCACGGCCACATGCAGGCTCCCGTGAATGGGCCGTGGGAGAGGAGGCGAGAACACGAAGGGAAGGGCTGGCAGGTGGCAGCCCCGCTTGCCCTGCACCTTGGGGCCATGCCGTGGGTGGGATCCCAGAGGGGCTGCACTGGGCCGGTGCTGGGACGGCGGGACTGGCAGACACCACCTGGGGAGAGGCTGTGAGTAGGGTACAGATGAAGCAGCCCTGGCCTCAGCGCTCTCCAGCTGCAGGGGACGCCCCAAGAACAGGGTGGGAGCTCATGTGCCAGGAGCAGGGGCTGTGGGGGGGAGCAGCTCCCTTTGTGAACAGCCTGGTGGGCCCGCGTGGCTGATAGGTGAGTGGGGGCTGCTGGTGAGTCCTTGGGGAGCAAGGCATCATGCCTGGCCCGCCTTCATAGCAGGGAGGGGCGGCTTTGCAGGGGGCTGTCTCTCCCTTTGGCTCCCCTGTGATGCGCCAGGGGTCGGGCACAGCTCGTTGGAGCAGAGATGGGCCCGACTCCGGGAAAGGCTGGCTCCGTCTCTGCTCAGGCTCGCGACACGTGATGCAGAAGCGGGAGTGCAAAGCTCGCACTCTGTCCCCTTCGCGCCCTGCCCTGCCCCAGGGTGCCGACACACGAGGGAACTGGCTCCGGTGGGGTGGAGGCTGCGGAGGGAGCTGCGGTGAATGGGAAAGAAACCAGGGTGCTGTGAGGGCTGGTCTCGCAAGCAGTGCAATTCACATTCTGCCCCCAAAATCTTTGGCCTGCATGTTGGACTTACCTTCCGTTCCTGTTCTAAACGGCTGTGCAGGGCTGACAAGAGCTGGTGTGCTCTGCCCCAGAAGTGGCTGCATCCCAGGAGCGGGAGGGAGAGATTCCTGTGTCTAGCACTTTGGGACAGAGGGGCTGTAGCCGGGGGCCTTACTGGGGTTCAGGGCTGAGGTCAGAGGGGACACGATTTGCCCACACACGCCTGCCCATGCTGCAGGGAGCGCCCTGCACAGCTGATCCGCCCTGCCAGCTGCAGCCTCTGAACCAGCACGAAGCTCCTTCCTGGGAGGGGAACTGGGCACTGGCCAGGGGGATGAGCTGCCCCCAGGGCATCCACTTTGTGAGGCATCTCTGGGAGCCTGGACAGGCCCTGCCCTGCCCGGGCCCCAGGAGGGCAAAGCCCAAAGCAAACGGGGGGGCATTAGTCACGGCCCAGCGACAAGCACAGAAATGGAGCAATGCCAGCCTGTCGAGGGGGTGTGGGGGTGGACCCAAGGGAGGCTGTAAGCCAGTCGCATGGGGGGGGAGCAGGGGGTAAAATTCCTGGCGGGGCTGGAGTTGGGTCCAGCTACTTTACAGCATCCGGGCTTGGAAGGTTAACGCTGAGCAGTGAGCTTGGCCTGTCAGCCACGCGTGGGCGTTTGTGTGCACACGTGTGTGTGCGCACATGCAGCACTGCCCTCTCCAGGAGGAAATCGGGGCTACTCAGCCGTACATCAGAGCCCCTATACGGCTGACGGCGAATGGTGATTCTCCTTTCGCTCCAGCCTGAACCGGAGCTGGGAGGAGAGAGGAATGAGCATGTGGGGGTGGGGGGCTGAGCCCCCTGGGCACCACAAGCCTCCTGCAAAGGGCTTCAGGGCAGGTCTAACCACCAACACCCCCTGGCTCTGCTCAAGCTGCAGGAGGCTGGCGCAGGCTGGGCTGGGGGCAGGAGGGGGCATGACTGGGGGTGGGCATGAGCTGCCTCCAGCCTCTGCCCAGCAAGGCTTGAGTCACCTCCCCTCTGGCCCTGCACAGGGACGAATCTGGGTCCCCATGTCCCGGGGCTGGAGGGGTCAGATACAGCCTGGCCCCCCAGAGCCTGGCCCAGCCAGAGGGTCCGGGGAGGGGGGCGGGGGGGCGTGTGCAAGTGCTGGCACCAGTGTATTACTGTAATGGCCCCATGCCGGCTTCCCTCGGCCCATTGATCGCGCCTGTCCCGGGGGCTCCCGCGAGACCCCATTAGCTCAATTGGAAAGCGCGGCTTGCGGGCCGGGGCCGGGCCGGGCCTGAGCTGGGGGGGAGGACGTGAGACTCCAGCTCCAACTGCTCAGCCATGAGGGGCAATGGAGCACTGGATCCAAAGTGTGGGAGGGAGCCCTGTGCACTGGGGGGCTGCCCCCTTTCCTGCCACCAGAGGGCCAGCCTGAGTGGTCCAGCTGGGGAGGGCATTGGCCCAGCCCTGCAAATCGGGGGGCAGACCTGGGGGCAGGGCAGAAGCAAAGTGAGTTTGGGGCTTTCACATTGATACCCATAGCAAATCTCTGGCTCTGGGCTGGACTAGCAGGGGCTGCGGGTCGGGAGTGAGGGGCACCGGCAGGGCTGGGGGGAGCACAGGGCTGGGCTAGCAGGGGGCTGCGGGTCGGGAGTGAGGGGCACCAGCAGGGCTGGGGGAAGCCCAGGGCTGGGCTAGCAGGGGGCTGCGGGTCGGGAGTGAGGGGCACCGGCAGGGCTGGGGGAAGCCCAGAGCTGGGCTAGCAGGGGCTGCGGGTCGGGAGTGAGGGGCACCAGCAGGGCTGGGGGAAGCCCAGGGCTGGGCTAGCAGGGGGCTGCGGGTCGGGAGTGAGGGGCACCGGCAGGGCTGGGGGAAGCCCAGAGCTGGGCTAGCAGGGGCTGCGGGTCGGGAGTGAGGGGCACCGGCAGAGCTGGGGGAAGCCCAGGACTGGGCTAGCAGGGGCTGCGGGTCGGGAGTGAGGGGCACCGGCAGAGCTGGGGGAGCCCAGGGCTGGGCTAGCAGGGGGCCGCGGGTCAGGAGTGAGGGGCACCGGCAGGGCTGGGGGGAGCCCAGGGCTGGGCTAGCAGGGGCTGCGGGTCGGGAGTGAGGGGCACCGGCAGGGCTGGGGGGAGCCCAGGGCTGGGCTATCAGGGGCTGCGGGTCGGGAGTGTGGGGCACCGGCAGAGCTATGAGGGGGAGCCCAGGGCTGGGCTAGCAGGGGGCTGTGGGTCGGGAGTGAGGGGCACCGGCAGAGCTGGGGGAAGCCCAGGGCTGGGCTAGCAGGGGGCTGCGGGTCGGGAGTGAGGGGCACCGGCAGGGCTGGGGGAAGCCCAGGGCTGGGCTAGCAGGGGCTGCGGGTCGGGAGTGAGGGGCACCGGCAGAGCTGGGGGAAGCCCAGGGCTGGGCTAGCAGGGGCTGCGGGTCGGGAGTGAGGGGCACCGGCAGGGCTGGGGGGAGCCCAGGGCTGGGCTATCAGGGGCTGCGGGTCGGGAGTGTGGGGCACCGGCAGAGCTATGAGGGGGAGCCCAGGGCTGGGCTAGCAGGGGGCTGCGGGTCGGGAGTGAGGGGCACTGGCAGAGCTATGAGGGGGAGCCCAGGGCTGGGCTAGCAGGGGCTGCGGGTCAGGAGTGAGGGGCACCGGCAGGGCTGGGGGAAGCCCAGGGCTGGGCTAGCAGGGGCTGCGGGTCAGGAGTGGGGTCACCGGCAGAGCCAGGGGAGCCCAGGACCAAATCAACCGCTCTCCCAGACTGAGCCCTGGGTGAGATTTATGCCCCAGGCCAGCTGCCTGCTGCACAGCAGAGCCCCCCGGAGCCCCCCGGCCCCCGTTCCCCTGTACTCAGTATCTCTGGCAAGTCCAAGAATGTCCCCCCCAGCGCAGAGCACCGCAGGTCCTGCCCGGGCCGCCCCCAGGGCCCAGCGCACTTGAAGAAGTAATTAGGCTAATGAAAGTGTCAGTGTGTAGCTGGCATCTGGGATCCCCCAGTGCCCTCCCCCCGGCGCCCGCCCCAGCAGCACCCGCCTAAAGAGCACAATAGGGCGTCGGGGGCAGGGGGGCAGGAGGGCGGGGGGGGCGGCTGTCGGAGGCTGACAGACTCTTCAGGCATCTGTTAGCTTGTTAACCACAATAAGCAGAGCTGCCCTTTGTGCTGCCTTAACTGCACCTCCCTCCCCCGCCCCCGGCCTCCCACCCACTCCCAGACCCCCCACAGAGCACTGCCCCCCCACAGGGCCTCTCTGCCCCCCCGTGCCCATGGGGTGCCCCCTTGCCCTGACACACACAGCCCCCTTCCTCCGCAGCACCTCTCGGCCCTAATACACAGGGGTGGCCCCGGGCCACCCGGCCCAGGTTCTCCTCCTGTGCCCACCACGTGGCTGAGGGTCCGTCCCGCGTGGCTCCTTCTCTTGTTGCCCGCGAGCCCGTCATGGCCTGCTGCCATTCAGCGCTGCCCGGGCCAGCTGCGGGCAGAGCCGCCGGGCTGTACGAGGGGCTTGGGTCTGCTGAGGACGGTGCTTCATGCTGGACGTGGGGGTTCGATCCCTGGGCCGGGTCTTCCCGGCGGCGAGCGGCTCCCCGCACGACCCGTCTCCCTCCTCAGCGTCAGGCTGGAGGTAACGGGGTCGCCGGCTGCTGGGGCTGGTTCTCAGCTCGGTTTGGGGCAGGAGCCCAGTGCCTGGCTCCGGAAGGCGCCATCCTAGCTGGGCCTGGCTCCCATCGCTGGGCTGATCAACTCCCTGTTGCTGGAAGGACTGGGCTCGCCCCCGTGGCCTGCGCCCAGTTCGCCATCCCCCCTCGCCCTGCCTGCTGGCTGGGCCCCACGGTGGCTGTATTGGCAGCGTCAGGGGGCTCCGTGTCTGGGGGGGGGGTCACTTTGCCCCAGAGTTTCTGGCAGTTTGTACCAAACCATTTCCCTTCCCCACTGGGTTTAGCCCTTCCTGGCTGGGGGCAGATGAGCGGGAGGGGTCATGGTCCTCCAGCCTGAGGCTGGGGGCTCAGGGATCCATGTGTGTTCCTTGGAATCCTGTATCCAGCTGGGCTCCCTGGGTCTGGCTTGGCTCCCTGGGTTACCGGATCAGGGCAGATCCTCTTGGGTTACCAGATCATGCTGGAGAGTCCGTCGGTCACTGCTGGATTGGGACAGGGTCCCTGGGTTACCAGATCAGGGCTGGTTCCCTGGGTTACCGGATCAGGGCAGATCCCCCTGGGTTACCAGATCGGGTGGGTTCCCTGGGTCACCGGGTCACTGGATCAGGTGGGTTCCCTGGGTCACTGAATTGAGCGGGTTCCCTGGGTTACCAGATCAGGCGGTGTGACATTATTGACATACTCTGGGACCGTACAGATCATTGTTGCAACCAAGGTCCTGTAGTCGCACCAAATCTTGTATAAAGGGGGTCAAATGAGGTGTCTCAGACGAGGTTATGGTTGGCTGGTTAGGATGATGCTGTCTATCTGTGTGTATCATTTTTGTAGTTGAAGTTATGAATATTGGCTCTGTACTGTCTGTAGTTCAAACTTATGCTCTGCTTCTGGGGGACACCCCAGACAAGCTGGTGTCAGCTCTGCCTAGCCTGCTGGGTGGCCCATTAAGGACCATCAGCGACACAACTGACCCACTGAGAGAAGGCAGACACGTCTGGGGACTCAGCCAGGTGTGCAGGGACCTGCCTGTGGACAGGACTCTGAGGTGTTTCCAGGCCATGGGATGGGCAGCTTGTCCTTGGGATAAAGGAAGACAGACCACACGGCAAGAGACTATACAAAGCTTGACTTTAGCAAAGCTTTTGACACTGTTTCCCACAGTATTCTTGCCAGCAAGTTAAAGAAGCATGGGCTGGATGAATGGACTATAAGGTGGATAGAAAGTTGGCTAGATTGTCGGGCTTAACGGGTAGTGATCAATGGCTCCATGTCTAGTTGGCAGCTGGTATCCAGTGAGTGCCCCAAGGGTCGGTCCTGGGGCCGGTTTTGTTCAATATCTTCATTAATGATCTGGAGGATGGCGTGGATTGCACCCTCAGCAAGTTTGCAGATGACACTAAACTGGGAGGAGAGGTAGATACACTGGAGGGTAGGGATAGGATACAGAGGGCCCTAGACAAATTAGAGGATTGGGCCAAAAGAAACCTGATGAGTTTCAACAAGGACAAGTGCAGAGTCCTGCACTTAGGACGGAAGAATCCTATGGGCCGCTACAGACTAGGGACCGAATGGCTCGGCAGCAGTTCTGCAGAGAAGGACCTAGGGGTTACAGTGGACGAGAAGCTGGATATGAGTCAGCAGTGTGCCCTTGTTGCCAAGAAGGCCAATGGCATTTTGGGATGTATAAGTAGGGGCATTGCCAGCAGATCGAGGGACGTGATCGTTCCCCTCTATTCGACACTGGTGAGGCCTCATCTGGAGTACTGTGTCCAGTTTTGGGTCCCACACTACAAGAAGGATGTGGAAAAATTGGAAAACGTCCAGTGGACGGCAACAAAAATGATTAGGGGGCTGGAACACATGACTTATGAGGAGAGGCTGAGGGAGCTGGGATTGTTTAGTCTGCGGAAGAGAAGAATGAGGGGGGATTTGATAGCTGCTTTCAACTACCTGAAAGGGGGTTCCAAAGAGGATTGATCTAGACTGTTCTCAGTGGTGGCAGATGACAGAACAAGGAGTAATGGTCTCAAGTTGTAGTGGGGGCGGTTTAGGTTGGATATTAGGAAACACTATTTCACCAGGAGGGTGGTGAAGCACTGGAATGGGTTCCCTAGGGAGGTGGTGGAATCTCCATCCTTAGAGGTTTTTAAGGTCAGGCTTGACAAAGCCCTGGCTGGGATGATTTAGTTGGGGATTGGTCCTGCTTTGAGCAGGGGGTTGGACTAGATACCTCCTGAGGTCCCTTCCAACCCTGAGATTCTCTGATTCTATGAAAGCTGCTGCAGCTCCTCCATCTTGTCTTCAATCCTGCTTTTGACCTCTGGAGGGACTTGGCTACAAACTGAAGCTTTGACCCAAGGACTGAAGGACTCATCCCAGCTGGGGATGTTCTCCAGAGACTTGATTTGAACCTGCCGTTTATTCCATCCCTGCTGCAAGCCTGAACCAAGAACTTGGCCATCACTTTATGTCATTGATTCCATTTCACCAATTCTAGCTCCCATCTGTATCTTTTTCCTTTTCTGAATAAACCTTTAGATTTTAGATGCTAAAGGATTGACAACAGCATGATTTGTGGGTAAGAGCTGACTTGTACATTGACCGGGGTCTGGGGCTTGGTCCTTTGGGATCGAGAGAACCTTTGTTCTTTTACTGGGGTATCGGTTTTCATAACCGTCTGTCCCCATACCGAGTGGCCCTGGTGGGGATACTGGGAAACTGGAGTGTCTGAGGGAATTGCTTGTGTGACTTGTGGTGAGTCAGGGGGGTAAAACCAAAGTCTTCTCTGTCTGGCTGGTTTGGTTTGCCTTGGTGGGCACAGAAACCCCAGCCCTGGGCTGTGACTGCCCTGCTCGAAGCAATTTGTCCTGAATTGGCACTCTCAGTTGGGTCCCGCCAGAACCAGCCTCGTTACAGGCGGGTTCCCTGGGTCTCCGGATCAGGGCAGGTTCCCTGGGTCTCCGGAGCGGGCGGGTTCCCTGGGTCTCCGGAGCGGGCGGGTTCCCTGGGTCTCCGGAGCAGGCAGGTTCCCTGGGTCTCCAGGTCACTGGATCAGGACGGCAGAGTCCCTGGCCCCAGCGCAGAGAAGCACAAGGCCAGTAGAGGGGAAAATCCTACGACCCCATCAAACCCCAGGCGTGTGAGTGACAAGGACGCTGCGTGCACCTCCAGCCCTGTCGCCCCGGGCGTCCGGGGCGGGGATGGTGGCCTGGGGCTGGAGGGGAGGGGAGGGGAGGCTCAGACAGAGCCATTGAGGTGGGAGGACAGAGGGGGCGGGGGGTCCCCTTGTTAACATCTCCGGGCCATGTCACCTTTTCACACGGGGAACAGAGGCCAGCGGGTCCCTTCTGCTGAGCCCCGGCGGGGGGAGACATCCTCCTGCACAGGAGCCCATGGGGAGGGCTGGCAGCTGCCCCAGATGGGAGCAGGGGAGGCGCAGGGCCCCACCCTCCAGCTGCCCCTTCCCCCCGCGCCATTCACATGGTAACGAGGACAAATTGATGGAGACGTCTCCATTGTGGCCTGTCTCTGGCAGGCCCTGGCCCAGCCACCCGCCACCCACAGCCAGCCCCATCCATCACCGCCCAGCCCTGCGTGAGCTGGGCCAGGGCCAGGGCCAGGACGGAGCAGAAGGGTCCCCCCCCCATCCCTCCCCCCAGGGCACTTTTCAGGGTGCCCAGCTCCCCTGCCCACAGGCAACGCTGCGTTCTTAGTGTGACAGAGACCAGCCTGAGTGCCCGGGCACCGCCCCCGGCCATGCCCCGGTTCCCCCACCCGCTGCCCTGCCTCACCGCTGCCCTGGCACGGCCCCTTGGGGGGCAGACTCTGCGCCCCTTTCGCTCCTTGGGCTCACAGCAGGGACCCCGAGGAACCAGCACGGGCCGGCTGCCATGGAGCCAAGAACAGGCATGGCCCTGCCTGGCACAGGAATGGCTGTCGGTGCCACCCCCACGGGGTCCAAATGGGGAGCAGAGGGGAAAGGCCCCAGATTCCATTTGCTGAGCCAGCCAGTCCCTGCCCTGGGGCCAGATGGGAGCCAGCGCCCCCCCCGCCCCATGCCCCATTCCCCGCCCCCCCCGCCCCCCCGAGCCAGCCAGTCCCTGCCCCATGCCCCATTCCCCACCCTCCTGAGCCAGCCAGTCCCTGCCCCATGCCCCATTCCCCACCCTCCTGAGCCAGCCAGTCCCTGCCCTGGGGCCAGATGGGAGCCAGCGACCCCCCCCCCCCCGCCCCATGCCCCATTCCCCGTCCCCCCCCCCCCGAGCCAGCCAGTCCCCACCCCATGCCCCATTCCCCGTCCCCCCGCCCGAGCCAGCCAGTCCCTGCCCCGTGCCCCATTTCCCCCCCCCACCTCCGAGCCAGCCAGTCCCTGCCCTGGGGCCAGATGGGAGCCAGCGCCCCCCCGCCCCGTGCCCCATTCCCTGCCCCCCTAGGCCAGCCAGTCCCTGCCCTGGGGCCAGATGGGAGCCAGCGCCCCCCCGCCCCGTGCCCCATTCCCTGCCCCCCTAGGCCAGCCAGTCCCTGCCCTGGGGCCAGATGGGAGCCAGCGCCCCCTAGAGGGGACAGGCCCCATCTCCTGCTCTGCGCTGGCTGGGCACCGGGGCTGGCTGTGATTTAGGAAGTGGGCCCTGGCGCGATGGAGCCCCCCTGCCAGCTGGCCACAGCTGAGCCGGGAGGTGGGGAGGCAGTGGGAGGAGGTGGGCCCTGAACTCCCAAAGGGCAGAGCCAACCCTCCCCTCTTAATTAGAGCCAGTCCCCCCTCCCTGTCCAGCCTGGGGGGGGAGAAGGGACAATTGAAACCTCACTCCATAAAGCTCCTCTCACGGTCTGACCCCGGGGACCCTGGGGACCAATTTGTCCTGCTCTGTAATAAGAACCTAATTAAATTAGCTGCCAGCGGCCTCGGCATTACCCCCCCACCCCCGGTCCCACGTCGGCCTGACCGCCGGCTCGCTCCGCCCTGGGCTGGGGCTGAGCGGGGTCCCTGGGCGCCCAGAGCCTGGCCCCAGGGCTGGAGTCTGCACGCCGGCACTGGGGGGGTTGCTGGTGCCGGGCAGAACAAGGGGGAAGGGGGGGCACTGAGCAAGGAGACCCGGGGTTTGGCTGGGCTGAAGGCAGCGCGGGGGTCGGTGACACGGTGGGAGTCAAAGCAGGGCCTGGATTTGGGGTGGGGGGACACGGACTTGCCTGTCAGGATGGATGGAAAGGGCTGGATCCAAAAGGGGTGGAGAAGAAATGGCCAGACTGGCTGGGGGAGGCGGCTGGGAGCTTGGGGGGGAGGTGGAGGGGGCCCTGGGCCCTGAGACACGAGTTGGGGGCTCAGGGGGAGCCAGAGGGAGCCTGAGAAGCAAGTTGGGGACTCAGGGGAGCCGGAGGGGGCCCCGGGGCCTAAGAGGCAGCTGGGAGGCTCAGGGGGAGTTGGAGGGGGCCTGAGAGGTGGCTGGGGGCTCAGGGGGAGCCGGAGGGGAGCCCGGGCCCTGAGAGGTGGCCAGGGAATGGGGCCGGACCAGTTTGGCCAAGGGCTGTGACCTCCAGGCAGGGCTTCGGGCCAGCCCCTGACAGCCCACGGGACCCCACTCCTCTCCCGCCCCCAGGGTGACTCCCGGGCTGGGGGTGGCGTCGGGGAGGCCCAGCCCTGCTGCTTGGACAGGCCGTGTTGGGGTGGCTGGAGGGCTCCCAGGCTGGACCCCATCCAAAGTCCTTGCCCCTGCGCCCACCACACCTGGCGGAGCCCGAACTCGCTCCTGGCCCTGCTGTAGGCGCCTGGCTTGGCAGCACCTGCCTGGTCCCCCTGGGCCTGCGCTGGACCCCGGGTTCCCCAGGCGGGGGCTCCCCACAGCCCTGGGGCAGCCCTTGGGGGGGCAGGGCCCTTCCCGGGGGGGGGGAGCCGCAGCCAAAGCCCCCCGCCCCTGGCAGAAGAGGGCTCAGGCCTGGCGCCCAGCTTCCCGGCCCCTGGCGGATTTGCTGTAGGGCAGCGCCCCCTGCTGTCCCTTCGGGAGCACTCCCGGGGCGGCTTTATATGGGCTCCCATGGCACAGCGGGGCCAGGCCAGGAACGGGGTGGGAGACTCCCGGGCAAGTGCGGGTCTCTCCCCTCGGAGTCAGGGCTGCCCCCAGTGCCCCGGCCCCTATGCCAGCGGGGGTGCCAGCTGCCAGAGCCCTGGGCCCTCCCACCTCCTGCCTCCCGTGGGCATGACAGGCCCCCTAGCACTTCTCCTGCGTGGCCCATTCCCACGGACGTGACCCTCAGCCCCCCCACCCCGGGATTTCCATGGAGCGTTTCCGAGAGTGTCGTGTGCTGGTGGGGGGCGCTGTGCTCCGCTCCAGAGCTGGCCGCATTTCCCGCTATGTCCTGCGTGGCCAGGGAGGCTCCTGGCCGGCGCCGGGGCAGGGGACGGCAGCTTGCGGGCATTTGCCCTGGGCTTGGCTCGAAACCACAGAGACGCGTGGAGCACCCATGAGTCCATCGGTTTATTGGCCTTGTCCCCGACCGGGAAATCGCCCTCCAGTGAAGAGACAAGCGGGTTGCGGCCCGCTCCGGCCAACGGGCGCCAGCCACGCCGGCTTTACAATAATCTTTAAATAATTTCTGCTTTGACCCCCCCACCCCACCCCCGGAGCCTCCGCCACAGGGACACCGGCTCCGTTACAGTGAGCAGAGAAATAAATAACGGGGGGCTGATGCGGTAGGAAGGGGACATGGCCCACGGCCGAGCCACAGACACTGAGCCACTGACTAGAGCTGGGGGGGGTCCCTGTGGCTGGTGCTGCCAGCGGGGGGGAGTTCCCTGTCACGAGGGGAGCAGCCATGACTTACCCTGGGGCGGGGGAGTCTGGTAGCCAGTTCAAAGCCCGGGGGGGGCACCTGGTTTTGTGGGCGTGAATGGCACAGATGGGGTGGGGGCAGGGGGAGGTGGGTGATTTCAGAGTCCGCGCCTGCACTGGTGCTATTTTTAGTAATATTTGGGGGGGGCTCTCCACCCCATAACCCCCCCACCCCGCCACACACACACACAGGCTCACATCTGGCTAAGAGGCACCTCTCCTGGCTCTGCAGCCCAGTCCAGCCCAGATCTCGCCCTCCACCGGCGCACCGTGCCCATGAACCCGCCCCCACCCCCGGGCCCCAAGCCCCCCGGTGCCCTCCCCCGCTCACACTCACCCCAGGGCCCCCCGGCCTGGCTGGGCAGCCTCGTGTCCTCAGAAGCAGCGTGGCTGGCCCGTCCCTGGGTGCACCGGCTCGTTCTCAGCAGCGACTTTGCTTCCACCTGGCACAGGGGGCTGCCCTGCCGGGAGGGGGTGTCTGCCCAGCCCAGCCCTTGGGGCGCAGGCAGCCGGGCGGCCTGGCTGGGCACGGAGCCGCTCTGGCACTCAGATCTCTCCTCTGCCGTGCCCTGCCCCCCACCGGCCCCTGTGCTGGGCACCTCCACACACCCCCCCGCCATTGCCCCCAGCATGGGGGGGGCTCCCGCCTGGCCCCTCCCCCTTCACCACCGTCCCTGGAACTCGCCTCACGCACAAAAATAGCAGCATGTAGATTCATCTGGGGGCGCCCCTCCCCAGCAGCCCCCGTCCCGGGGCCCTGGGCTGGTTGGCAGAGCCCAGGCTGGCAGGGAGCCGGGGCAGCCCTGGCGCCAGCAGCAGAGGGGGGAGACTGGCGTCCGGGCCCCACAGGTCCAGGCCTCCCGGAGCAGCTGGGGTAGCTGGGGGCATGAGACAGGTCCCCCAGCCCCAGGCTGGTGGCTCCGCAGGGGTCTGTCAGTGGTGGGGCCCAGCCGCGCTGGCACATGGGACCCGGGCCCAGGGGAGGACGTGCCCCAGCCTCCCTGCCCACTCTGGCCGGGCCCTGCGCGGGCTCAGCTGGCCCTGCTTCCTAGGGCAGGCGGCATTCAGAGCGCGGATGGCTCCTCTTCCCAGGCAGCTGCCCTGGCGCTGCTCCCGGCAGAGCGGCCCAATGGCCACCCCTCCGCCCGTCCCTCTCCTCTCCCCGGCAGCCCTCAGCTCTCGAACTGGGCCGTCCCCAGCGGGTGGAAGCTCTCCGGGGCCAGCAGCAGCCGGCCCAGGTGGTACAGCAGCCCCGAGTACCAGTGCACGCCCTCCGGCTGCGTCCTGTGCCCGCCCGCCAGGCTATGGTACAGCCGGAGCGGCCAGAACGCCAGCTGCGCCAGCCGCTGCTCCTGCACCAGGGCGAAGCAGGAGGCCACCACGTCGTCCACCACCAGGGTCCCGTGACGGGTGAGGGGGGCGTAGGCCCCGAAGTCTGTCTGGGTGGAGACATCCACCACCCTGGCCGGCCGCAGGCTCATCCCCACCTCTGCCACCAGCACGTAGTGGCCAGGCCGCACGTGGCTGGCGAAGGCGGCCTGGAAGCGGGCAGCGGGCGCCGTGGAGTTCTCGGCCACGAACAGCAAGTGGGCAGGGGTCAGGGCCAGTCGACGGGGCGGCTCCTGGGTCTCGATCACGTGGAAGGTGGTGGGCGCCGACGCCTCCTTGTCCAGGAAGGCCAGGAAGTCGCTGTAGGTGGCCCGGCCCTGCTCGTCCATAGCCAGCACCCGCTGCCCCGGGCGCAGCGCCCACAGCGGGGTCCTCGCCCCACTCTCCAGCGTCGCCAGGGCCCGGGCAGGGAAGCAGCCACCCGTCTTCGCTGCCGCCGAATGCTCTAGAGGGAACGAGAGAGGACAGGGCGGTCACCCTGCGGATCCCTGACCTGGCGGGCAATGCAGCCGCCTCTGGGGTGGGGCGTAGGGTCTGTTTATACAGGGAGACACACCCACCCCAGTGCTGACATGTGGCTGCCTCTGGGGTGGGATCTGCCTCAACCCAACAGCCAGAGCCAGAGTGCAACCCCCCCAATTTACCCCCACACTTCCTGTAAGGGCAATATTCTGCACTGCCCCCCACGCGCCCCAAGACCCTTCACCCCCTCCAAACCCCAGCTCGAAAACACCCAATAACCTACCCACGGCCCCCAGCTCATAATCCCATCCTGCCTCCATTGTATCCCATCCCCCGCCCCCACCTGCAGCCGCATCCCCCCCAGCTGGGGAGTTCCAGGCACCCCGAGGAGCACTGAGCATGGGGTGGGGGTGGGGCTGTAACCGAGCCCCCAATCTGTAGGGCTCTGTTGCTAGCGGGTGTGTGTGTGGGGGGGTCAGCAGGTCTCCCGCTGGCCCTGTGGGGCCTGTCGCCCATCTGCCCTCACAGCCAGAAACCTGCTCCCGGCCTGGCCAGCCCGGCTTGGGGGCCGGAGCCAGACCCGCTGCACTGGGCAGCCGGCTGGGGGTGGGACCGTCTGCAGCTCCTGCCAGCTGGACCCCGGGCAGACGAGGGGGGTGTTACCGTGCTGGCACCCCCAATGCCAATCCCCGGGTGAGTTCGCCCCAGCCTGTGCCCACAAGCCTGGCCGGCCCACGGGTGCTGGGGGGGGGGTTTAGTCACCAAACCCCTGGAGGGGGCAGGGAGCCTGGAGCAGGAGGGTTTGGGGGGGAACATCCCAGAGGGGGCAGGGAAGGGGTTTGGGGGGGAACATCACCAGGAGCTGGCCTAGCTCCAGTGCAGCACCTGCCAAAGTGGGGGGCTGGAGCACTGACAAGCTGGCCAACCCCCCCCATACTGAGCTCCAGGGGGCTGGGCGCCTAGGGTGGTGGGCAGGTAGGCACTGGGGGGCGGGTCCAAGGGCTGGGTGCCCAGGGGGGTGGGCTGAGGGGTCCAAGGGCTAGGTGTACAGGGCTTCCTCTCACCCCTGTTCCCTTCCCACCGCCTGCCCCTCACCTGCTCCCACCCCTCAGTGCCCCTCAACCTTCTTCTCTCTTCCCTTTCACTCACACCTCCCCCGCTCCTCCTGCCCCTCCGCCCCACACAGCCCCACTCAAACTCCCGCCCCCATGTGACGCCCTCATCCAGATATGGCCTCCTGCCCCCCACTTCCCTGCCACCTGCAGACACCCCCCCCGGCTCCCTTCCTGGGCAGGCTCCCCCTGGCACTCCCCCCCAGGCCAGCAGAGGGAGAATGGGAGCCATGGGGGGGCCTGGCCCCACTTGCTGGGGCCCCACCGTGGGCTGGAGGCTGATTGAGAAAAGCATCAAACTCCAGAGCAAATCATTTTATTTCCCACAGTTGCAGATTCAGCCCCCAAAGGTGCCCCTGGGAGCCCCCCCCAATCCTGCCCGGGCCCCTCAGCACCAGCCCCAGCCCCACGGGGGGCTCAGAGCCTGGCCACAGGCAGAGAGTGACGCTGCCTGGCCTGGCTCAGTGCCAACGGGGGTGGGGGGGGGAACCAGTGGGGAGAATTTAAACCAAATGTGGGGAGAAAGCCCCGGCAGGGGGATGGATCCGGCCAGGGACCGTCCCTGGGGGCAGAGCCCCGAACCTGGGCACATTAACACTGGCCCAGGCCAAGCTCTGGCACCACCTGCCGGCCCTGATCCTGCCTGATAGAGAGACTCCCCCAGCCCATCGGGATGGGCACAAAAGAGCCAGGCGGGGGGGGGGGGGGCACAGAGGAGCAGGGGTCACTGGGGCAGACATGGAGGGCAGGCATTCGGGGCGGGGCAGAGGGGAGGTGATGGGGGGTGTTCGGGCAGGTGGGGGGGACAGAGCAGGTGGGGGCAGGTGAGGGGACACTTGGGGGGGGTGTTTGCGGGGGCAAAGGGGAGGTGATGGGGGGTGTTCGGGGCAGGCCGGGGGGAAGGAACAGGTGTGGTGATGGCGGGGGTGGGCATGATACAGAAGGGTCCCCGTGGTCACAGTACAAAAATAAAATGGGTTTATTCCCCGGCATGGGGCAGGCCAGCTGCCCCCGACGTGCAGAGCTGAGGATGGGGAGCAGCCCCCCCAGCAGCCTGCGCCCGGTCCCAGCCACGCACCACGTGCTCCCAGTGGCGTGGCAGACACGGGGGGCGGTCCCCAAAGATTGTGGCGGGAGGCCTGGAGCCCAGGGGCGCAGCAGCCGCATGCTGGAGCTCCCTGGCCAGGGCCACTCGGTGCCCAGCTGCCAGCTCCCTCCATTGTCCGGGGGCCCTGCCCCGCTCTGTCCTCTCTCCAGCACGGCTCGCTCCTGGTCCCGGTCGCACCCATCCTGGCCTGGGCCGGGGCAGCCGGTCAGCGCGGGGGCCCAGGCTGTGTCCGAGCAGGCGAGGCTGATGGATCCAGGCCAAGGCATCAGGACGGGCCCCGCGCGGGGGGAGCCGGGGCCTAGCAAACACTTCCTGCCCAGCGGCCAGAGCCCCGAGGCTGGGCGTGCCCAGGGCGCCTCCCATCACGCTACTGGGCAAAGCACAGCGAGAAGAGGCCACGGTCAACGCCCGCCCGCTCGGCCCGAACCCGCCTCCTCTCGAGGGGCACGTCCTGGGGGTGCTGCGGGATGGGAATTATCCGGGGGTCTCTGCTGGGAGGAATCGGAACAGCGCACCGTGCACCACAGACCCCTCGCTGCCCGCCGGGCTGCCTCTCCCTGGGCGCCGACGGCAGGGCCCGGGGAGCCGGCGCCAGACCCTGGCCCTGCCGCCCGGGCAGGTCCTGTGGCCAGGCAGCCGCGCCGTGCCCAGGCCCTCAGGGCTCAGGGACAGGCTCCCGGCGAGGATTCGACGGGACAATCGGCTCCTGCCCAGAATTCACCCCGAGTCGCGCTGGAGTGAGGGTCACCCCAGCCCAGCCCCAGTGGCAGGGAGCCCCGGCAGCCCTCACAGAGCAGGGGCAGGGATCCCGCGAGAGCAGGGCCCCCCAGCAGGGCCTCCCAGTCCTGTGCGCTCATGTCTGGGTGGGACGGGCGCTCGCACCCCAAGCCAACGGCAACAGACAAAGCAGGTGATGACGCCTCAATCCCAAACACAGCCTGACCCTCACTCCCGACCCGCAGCCCCCTGCTAGCCCAGCCCTGGGCTCCCCCCAGCTCTGCCGGTGCCCCTCTCTCCCAACCCGCAGCCCCCTGCGAGACTAGCCCTGCCCCCCTCAGCTCTGCCGGTGCCCCTCACTCCCGACCCGCAGCCCCCTGCTAGCCCAGCCCTGGGCTCCCCCCAGCTCTGCCGGTCCCCCTCTCTCCCGACCCACAGCCCTCTGCTAGCCCGGCCCTGCCCTCCCAGCCCTGCCGGTGCCCCTCACTCCCGACCCGCAGCCCCCTGCTAGCCCAGCCCTGGGCTCCCCCCAGTCCTGCCAGTGCCCCTCACTCCCGACCCGCAGCCCCCTGCTAGCCCAGCCCTGGGCTCCCCCTGAGCAGACATTGCCAAGCTGGGATGTTTCAAGATGCCGTGTCTGAGCTCTACCCCGAGCTGTTCATTCTCACCCCAGAGCAACCAGCCCCTGCCTCCCATCTCCCCACGGCCATGGAGCCGCTGTCTTCCCAGCACAGGATGGGGAGGGGGAGCAGGGGAGACGGGATGGGGGAGACTCAAAGATGGGGGGGCAGGTGAGGTGCCATGTGGCTCTGATGTTTGGGCAGAGGAAGCGGGGGCAGGGGCGTGAGCAGAGCCTGACGTGGAATGTGGGGGGGAGATGGCGCTGGATGGGTTGGGGGTTCAGGAGGGGATGGGATGGTGGCGAGGGGGACTAAGGGGGGGTTGGAGCCTAGGGCGAGGGTACGCTGGTAGGACAGCATGGTGGGGGAGCGGGTGCAAGGCAGGCAGAGTGATGGAACAGCTGGGGGGAGTTTGGTGGGGGCAGGGTGGGCGGGACAGCTGGGGGTGTGGGGCAGGGCGGGCAGGAGGCTGAGACGGAGTGGGCAAGGGCAAGGTGGGTGGGGGCACTGGAGTGGGGGTGGGCGAGGGAGGGGACCAGAGGCTGCGGGGTAGTGGGGCCAGGCTGGTCCAGCCGAGCAGTTGCCCCCAGCTCCCGGGTCCCACGGCCACACGCGCGAGCAGCGCCCGGCCCGGCCCGCCCCACCTGACTTGACGGAGCAGTGGATGTGGGCCTTGGACTCGTAGTAGACCCAGTCGAAGCCGGCCTCCACGGCCAGGCGCGCCAGCAGCCCGTACTTGTTGCGGTCCCGGTCGGAGGTGGTGATGTCCACGGCTCGGCCCTCGTAGTGCAGCGACTCCTCCGAGTGGTGCCCGTCCTCGTCCCAGCCCTCGGTCACCCGCAGCTTCACCCCCGGCCACTGGTTCATCACCGAGATGGCCAGGGAGTTCAGGCGGTCCTTGCAGCGCTGCGGGCAGGGGGCAGAATTAGTGCAGAGCCGGGGGGGGGGCAGCACAGAGCGGGGAGTGGGGCAGGACAAAGCCGGGGGCAGGACAGAGGGGGGAGGGGCAAGACAGAGCGGGGGGGCAAGACAGGGGGAGAGGCAGGACAGACCGGGGGGCAGGACAGAGTGGGGGGGTTAGGGCTTATCAGCCTGCACCCCCAGGACATTGCTGGGAGCCAAACAGGCTGTACATGGGGCAGCCGGACCCGACCCCTGCCGGGGGGTTCCCCCTCCCTCTGCCCCATACTGCAAAGCCAGCCCTCTGCTGCCCCCTGCTGCGTGTGGGGATCCCCCATGCCCCACACAGAGTGCACCAAGCTACCCCCCCCGCGCCCTGTAAGTCCAGCCCCTCCCCGCCCCATCACAGCCCCCGCTCTGCAGCCGGCAGCCTCCCTAGGCGGCCTGGGCCGTTCTCGTCACGCTCCCGAGACCGCTGTGGACGCGGGTCTTTCCTGGGGGATCCAGGGAATCAGACCCCGCGAGGTGTGTGTTTACACCCACCACCAGAATACAAGGGACTGTTTCACCGGCCGCCGTGGGCCCCGTGCCCCCCAAGCTCCTTCGGGGCTCCCTGAAGTGCCTCACGTTAACCGAACTCACCTGGCGTAGCCGCACACACCTGTCCCCCTTCCCACCCGTGGCCGCGAGGAGCCTTTGGCCCCGATGCAAACTGACCCTTTCAGCCCCCGCTTTGCTCTCCGGCTCCGGGCCAGATTCAGAGCCATGTCGGTACTTTGCCTCTCCCGCCATGACGCCTTCGCTTCTTTCGTCACCTCCAACGCTGGTGCGACGCCTTCCCCGCCCCTCCCCGGCGCCCCCACCCATGGCCTGGGCCGGGGCCACACACCGCCCGGAGCTGCTCCTGCGTGCCCATAAGGGCCAGGCTCCCTTCAGCAGCCCCACAGCCTCTGGGCACGACCCGCATTGCCCCAGGGTGCCATGTCCACACCACACCCCTGGCAATCGCTTCCCCGTCCACGGGGGGTGAGGCTGGCAGACCCCTTCCCCAACCGGCAGGGCCAGGGCCCGCACGGGGAGCCACGGAGTCAGCAGGAGCTGAGCCCCGCAGTCACTTCCCCCTCACACCCGCCCCGCAGGGGCCCTGGCGCAGTCTGGGCAACCCTCTGCTGGGCCTGGCAGTGAGGGGCCCAGCTGGTGCCCATGGGTTTGGTGAGGTGGGCACTGACCCATGGGGTGCTGGGCTGAGGCCCGGCAGACCCTCACCCCGGCCTCCAGGCAGCTGGCAGAGCTGTTGGGTCACTGCTAGCCTGGGGGGTTAGAACCAAGCCCCACAGCCCCCTCCCAGCCCCCATGGGGGCCGGTTCTCACTCTCACTGCCCCAGTGCTGGGGGAGGGGGAGGCTGGAGACACTCTCCAGCGGCTCCCTCCCTAGCCAGGGTGGGTGCCCTGCAGAGCCGGGGAAGGGCGCCCCCAGGAGGACAGGGATGGGGCTGCACTGATGGCTAAGGTCTGAGGGAGTCTCCTGGTCGGATCAGAGCCTCCAGCGAAAAACCATCCCAAACATGGGCACCGCAGACCCCAGGGACGGCCCTTCCCCACCCTCCGCCCCCAACCCCAGGACAGCCCCTCCTCCAGCCCCCGACCCCCAGGGAAACGCGGCCCCAGGGCAGCCCCCAACCCAGGCGGGGAGGAACGTGCTCCTGCTGGTTCTACAGCCTGGGGGTGTGACTTCAGTGCCAGCCCATAGTCCCCTGTCCGAGCCCTCTGTATCCCCCTCCCCCACTGCCGCCCCTCCCCCAGGCACCCGGAGCCCCGGGCTCCCACCAGGAACAGGGATCAGCGCAAGGAAGGGTTTGGAGACAGATGCACCCCCAGAACCCAGGCTGCGAACTGGGAGGGCCGGGCCAGGGTTCAGTCCAACTGGGTGACCTGGGGGGGAGCTTCGTCTGTCACCCCTGAACCGCTGGGGCCAATATCAGCGGCACGAGAAACCCCCAACTTGCGGGACCTGAGGCAGCCCCTCACTCCCGACCCACAGCGGCCTGCTAGCCCGGCCCTGGGCTCCCCCCAGCCCTGCTGGTGCCCCTCACTCCCGACCCGCAGCCCCCTGCTAGCCCTGCCCTGGGCTCCCCCCAGCTCTGCCGGTGCCCCTCGCTCCCGACCCGCAGCCCCCTGCTAGCCCAGCCCTGGGCTCCCCCAGCCCTGCCGGTGCCCCTCACACCCGACCCGCAGCCCCTGCTAGCCCAGCCCTGGGCACACCCCAGCTCTGCCGGTGCCCCTCACTCCCGACCCGCAGCCCCTGCTAGCCCGGCCCTGGGCTCCCCCCAGCTCTGCCGGTGCCCCTCACTCCCGACCCACAGCCCCTGCTAGCCCAGCCCTGGGCACCCCCCAGCTCTGCCGGTGCCCCTCACTCCCGACCCACAGCCCCTGCTAGCCCAGCCCTGGGCACCCCCCAGCTCTGCCGGTGCCCCTCACTCCCGACCCACAGCCCCTGCTAGCCCAGCCCTGGGCTCCCCCACAGCTCTGCCGGTGCCCCTCACTCCCGACCCGCAGCCCCTGCTAGCCCAGCCCTGGGCCCCCCTCAGCTCTGCCGGTGCCCCTCACTCCCGACCGGCAGCCCCTGCTAGCCCAGCCCTGTGCACCCCCCAGCTCTGCTGGTGCCCCTCACTCCCGACCCGCAGCCCCTGCTAGCCCAGCCCTGGGCTCCCCCCAGCTCTGCCGGTGCCTCTCACTCCCGACCCGCAGCCCCCTGCTAGCCCAGCCCTGGGCACACCCCAGCTCTGCCGGTGCCCCTCACTCCCGACCCACAGCCCCCTGCTAGCCTGGCCCTGGGCTCCCCCACAGCTCTGCCGGTGCCCCTCACTCCCGACCGGCAGCCCCTGCTAGCCCAGCCCTGTGCACCCCCCAGCTCTGCTGGTGCCCCTCACTCCCGACCCGCAGCCCCTGCTAGCCCAGCCCTGGGCTCCCCCCAGCTCTGCCGGTGCCTCTCACTCCCGACCCGCAGCCCCCTGCTAGCCCAGCCATGGGCACACCCCAGCTCTGCCGGTGCCCCTCACTCCCGACCCACAGCCCCCTGCTAGCCCGGCCCTGGGCTCCCCCACAGCTCTGCCGGTGCCCCTCACTCCCGACCCGCAGCCCCTGCTAGCCCAGCCCTGGGCCCCCCTCAGCTCTGCCGGTGCCCCTCACACCCGACCCGCAGCCCCTGCTAGCCTGGCCCTGGGCTCCCCCACAGCTCTGCCGGTGCCCCTCACTCCCGACCCGCAGCCCCTGCTAGCCCAGCCCTGGGCTCCCCCAGCTCTGCCGGTGCCCCTCACTCCCGACCCGCAGCCCCTGCTAGCCCAGTGCCCCTCACTCCCGACCTGCAGCCCCTGCTAGCCCAGCCCTGGGCTGCCCCGCAGGAGGATGGAGGGTGAAGAATAGCCATGTGATGATAATTGTGAGACATTCCAAGGCTGCAGCTGAGGCTTCTACTCTCACGTCAGTTGTGAGCTCAGGAAGCTCCGAACCCAGCTCAGGGGTCCCCAGTGGGGAAAGGCTGGACAGGGCATCACCGCTGGGCATTCAGAGCCTGGCACTGAGTTCTCTCCCTGGGGCTCTCCCAGGCACCCCCTGCCCCTCCCAAACCAGGAGGCCCCACCCTGCGGCTGCTCTGGCCATGACACCTCCCTTGGGCTGGGGAGGGCCCAGGAGAGGCAGAATGGAGTTTGCTGGAGGGGCAGACGGGGTCAGTGCAGGGATGGGAGGTATGGGCTGGGGGCTCCCCATCCACAGGTCTAGGGTGGGTGACAGGCAAAGTCTGCAATGTGAGGGGGGGCCACAGTGCTGGGGGCCTTTCCTGATGCAGTGGGCCTGGGGGGGGCTGTGATGCAGAGGGAGAGGGCGGGGGAAGGGGGCCTTTGCCCCAGAGAGGTTCCTCTCTGCCCTCCCCCTGCCTCCCTCCAGCGTGCTCCCCAACTGCCGGGTGCAGTCTCAGTGTCTGAGCCAGCCAGGGATAAGACAGGGAAGGAATTTGACAAACACAATTCATGGGGAGGCGGGGGGGTTGTCTCCATGAACCACCTCCCCTTTGCTGCCCAGGGACATGGCACCACGGCATGGGTGCCACCAGCCTGACTGGGAGTGGGGCCACCGCGTCCCCCTCAGCCCCCTGGCCATGCAGCCCAGCCAGCCCCAGAGACACCCCTCCTGGCCGGGTGGGGAGGCTGGCACGGGGCCCCCTCAGCTCTGCAGCCAGGCAGGGACGGGCCCGGCCCCCCGGGCACTGGTTTGACTCCAGCTCACAGCAGCCGGCAGGAGGGGGAGGCTGTTTTGCCTCGTGGGCCCACAGCAGCCCTGATCCCCCCCGCCACCCCTGCCGCCCAAGCTGCACCTGACATCCTCCCAGGCAGGGGGCGCTCATGTGCTGGCTCCCATAAACCCCAGCATCAGGCAGGGCTGCCCCCCTGGGCCCCGGGCATCACGCGCCATGACTGCGCTCTCTCCAACCCCGACCCCTTCCCTCGGCAGACAACGGCATCCAGCCAGGACACCCCTCCCCAGCCTCATCCCATCGCCCCTGGTCACGCCCCTCGACCCCCCCAGCATGCAGCCCCATAGCCCCAGCTCAGTCTGCACATGGCCCCCAGCTCAGCTGTTCCTTTCCTCCCTCCCACCCCATCCTTGGAGCAGCTCCTCTGGGATGGACAGACAGAAACACACCCACAGGATAGACGAGAGGAAAAGGGGGGAACAATTGCAGCAGGACACTGAGCTCAGGGGGTCCCCTAAACGTCTGTGCAATGGGAGTGGGTGGGGCCCAGCAAAGCTGGGGTAATTGGAGCCCCATATGGGCCTGCCAAGCCTGCACACACGGCACGTTCACCTCTTTCCGGCGGTGGATCCCCCCAGCAGATTAGAGCCGCCCCACCATGCCCAGGCCCCCTGTGCTTACAGATCCCCTGCAAGCTCCTGGCCTGTTCCCCGCCCCTCTCTCAGCCCTTCCTCCCAGTGCACATCTGGCCGGCAGGTTATTTCCCCCTTCTCCTGGCTGCATAGGACCCTCACTCCGAGGAGCCGAGTCACGGGCCAGGACCCCCTGTGCTAGGTGCTGCATGGGCAGAAAGATGCTTGCTGATTGCTGGGTCCCCCATGGGATTCTCAACTCCTCACAGTTTAGCGTCACCTGAAATTCTCCCCAGCCCCAGGCGCGCCCCCTGCATTGCACTTCCCCATCCGTGGGGCACACTGTCCCAGGCGATGGGGACATGGCTGCACAGGGCAGGCATCAGGGGAAGGGGGCTCAGACCCCAGCTGCTTTCACTTTGGCCGCTGGCCAGGGAGCAAACCTGTCCCACCCCAGCCTAGGGCGGCTCCCGGCCACCCAGGCCATGCTGTGTGGACACACGCCAGGGAGGGGGCGTGCAGGGGGCAGCTGGGAGGGCGAAGGTCCCTGTGGCTGGAGCGAAGTGCTGCTCTGTCATTCCCAGCTGTAGCCAGCAGGTGTCACTGCCGTGCCAGAGAGGCCCCACAGGCGAGTGCCTGGGGACGGGGCACGGATCGCAGCCAGGCGCCCCCCTTCGGGGCACGGGATGCTCCCCGGCACCGGGCTGCCTCGAGCTCAGAGAGCAGGGCATGGCCAGGGCAGTGCAGCTCAGGTACGCCCCATCGTGGGGCGGGGGCAAAGGTGCCCAAAGCGCGGAGGAGACAGAAATCCCTGCATGCCCGGATGCCCTGTACCAGTGGGCACGCTGCAGCCTGGCCAGCGTCCACACGGCTACATGTAGTCTGGGATCTGCCTTGGCCTGTTGCCAGGTCTTCAGTGGGAGCAGAGCTGGCTGCCCCCCGACCCAGGCCACCGCCATGGCAACAGGTGGCAGCCACCTACTCAGATCACGACGGGGAGAGAGAGGGAGAGATCCCAGAGACTGGCACACAGAGCTTGCCACAGAGACAGGCTCAGGACTGGAGCAGGGCTGCCAGGTGCTTGCATCACTGCCGGGGTGGTGATGGCTGGGAAGGGCACAGCAAGAACCCACCCTGGGCTCAGTTTGCCCAGTGCCGTGAGCAGCCACCTGAGGAAATCACTGGCAGGGGAGTCACAGGGCCCAGTTGACCTGTGGAACTCTCTGCCACAAGAGGGAGCCGGCGAGGGCAATGTCATGGCTGTGCAGTGTGTGAGTAGCTCTGCACGCTAAGGACACGAGCGACAGGATGGATCCAGTCTCACGCTGCAGGACGTTCTGCCCTCCCATTCTGCACAGCCAGCCAGGGACATTACAGGTGGGGGGGAGAGTAATGCTGCCCCCTGAGCCATCGGCTGTGGGCCACTGCTGGAGACAGGCTGCTAGCCTAAGAGGCTCTCAGAGGGGCTGGTGCCCTTCACACAGCAGCTGGTTTCAGGCAGGAGTGGCATCCAACGCCCTGTCTCAGGTATGCAGCCCCTGCGGTTCCAGACCTCGGAGAGCTGGAGGGGGAGGCCAGAGGGAGAGCACGGCTTGGAGATGCCCGGAGAGACCCCGGCCCACGTGGCAGGTAAGCAGGCTCACTCACTATGAAGGACCAGCTCCCCCAGGGCGAGGAGCCAGCACCAGCCCAGTCAGCACTGACCAGTGGTCGTGTCCAGCTGCTCAGGGCTCCCAGCTGAGCTCTGTGCCAAGCTTGATGGCCCCAGCAGGGGCCGAGGGCTGAACGGGGCCTTGGAGAGGGAGTGCCCCTCCCCTAGGGTGATCCTGCTCGCAGGGCGTTTGGCACCAGGCTCATATGCTGTGCCCGCCTGGCACCTTCAGCTCCCAACGGAGTCACTCACAAGCAAGGCCAGGCGGGACCCACTCCCACCGGGAGCCCCGATATGGCAGGGCCAGGCTGAGCCCCCCACACCATACACTCATGGAGGGCAGCCAGCAGCTCCACCCTGGATGGGGACCAAGGCCCTGCCGTCCCTGTGTTGCGGGGGGGGGGGGTGTCAGTGGCATTTCCTCAGCAGGGCAGCCTGCCCAGGCACTGCCAGCCCCACTCTGCAGGGTGGAGGGTGAGGAGCCCCCCGGGAGGGGGCAGCACACTGGGTCTGCAGGCCAGTGGGGCTGGGCAATGAGGCTGGCCCAAATGGCACCATGGGGGGGGCACCTGAGAAATTCCTCTGCCCAGCGAGGGTGGTGAGGGGCCGGCTCCGTGGGAGGGGAAAGGTGGGGCCTTCTCTCAGCGCCTGCCAGCAGGCCCGGCCCAGCGCAGAGCAAACAGACGCAGATTCTTGAGGCAGATGAACCGATAAGGGGAGGCGGGGAGCAGCCCTCCCCGCCCCCCAGCATCTCACAGCACCACCCAGACGCCCAGACCCTTGGACTTGGGGAAAACAGGTTCTGAGGTGAGTCAACAGCAGTAAAAGCCAGTGAGGCGAGGGGTTGCATGGGAGTGGGTCCCGTCCCCTCCCAGCCATCCTGGCAGCGTGGAGCCTGCACCTCAAGCCACCTGGGGCCCTAGGGGCATCTCTCCCTTCACCCTCCCCCGCAGGGGGCACTGGGAAGGCTGCTGCCCCAAGGGTGCTGGGAGTCCTGGTGCAATGGGCTGGCAGCCCCCTGCTCCCCCAGCTAGGTGTCCCTAAATCTTGGCCACTGGGCTCCCACCAGGGCCAGGCCAGCGGGCGTCCAGCCCCCAGGGCAGCAGGGCACTTTCAGATGTAACGTCTGGGCTGTGGGGTGCCGAGAGGCTCTGGTCAGGGCCCCATTGGGCTGGCCACTCCACACACACGGCGAGAAGAGTGACACCCTGGGATTACTTGGGACCGGTTCTGCCCTGCGTGGTGCAGCAAGAGACAGAAATAGGGCTCACAGTTGGGACATGGGGCCTGTCCCCTCTAGGGGACGCTGGCTGTGATCAGGCTCCAGAGCGGAAGACTGGCTGGCTCGGGGGAGGGCGGGGGGAAGGGGGTGGAATGGGACACTGGTCCTTTCCCCTCTAGGGGGCGCTGGCTCCGATCTGGCCCCAGGGCAGGGACTGGCTGGCTCAGGGGGACAGGGAATGGGACACGGGGCCTGTCCCCTCTAGGGGGTGCCGGCTCTGATCCAGCAACTGGCATTAGTGACCCATGTGACAGTCATTACTAGCTGTGAAGTGCTTTGGGCTCCCAGCCCACACCCCAGCTGGCACTAACTGCCCCTGGCTGGCAGACTCAGCGGAGGTCCAAGCAGGTCAGGCAGGAGCAGCTTGGAGTGCAGGGGGCTGTCCCGGATGGCACCTATCCAGGGATCCAGTCCCCAGTGATGTCAGACTGCCTGACACTCACTTCCTGGAGTTCTCCTGTCCTCACACACACCAAGGCCGGAGTCCACCGAACCTCCGCTTTCACAGCCTCCTGTGTTCAGCCCAGGGCACGCGAGTCATTCCCCCGCCAGCCAGGAACCCACGGGCCCAGCGCGGCCAGCGCCGGCCTCCAGCCCTGGGACCCAGAGTCTCTGCTGGGAAATTCACCTGGGCTGTAAATCAGCAGAGAGGGCTGGGACCAAGCTCCTTATCTGCATTCCTGAAAGCCGCAGGCATTCTCCTTGCCCACACCGAAACGCCGGGTAACCTTCGTCCCGGAGCCACCCTCCCCTGTCCCAGGCCGCCTCTGCTGGCTTCCAGGTGGAATTTACGACAGGCCATTGTCCCCTACGTTAGACAGGGCAACGCCCGGCGAGGGTCAGTAACTTCCAAACACTCCGCCCCAGACATCAACCCACCCCCCACCAGCAACCCCCCAGCTCCCAGAGGCAGGGGAAACTGAGGCACGGAGAGGGTGAGGGCTTGGCCAATGCTGCACAGTGAGCTGCCTGCTCCGAATGAAGGCTGTGCCTGCTAGGCAGCTCTGCCCAGGGCTCTGGGGACATTCACCTCCCCAGTGAAGAGCGCGAGGTTCTGCTTTGCCACCCTGGGCAATGCCAGCCGGTCACGCGGACGGAGCCCTGCAAGGCCACTGCCCCCACCTCCACCGCCCTCCCGGGTGCTCAGCCCCTGGACAGAGGCCGGGTGGGGGGCGCAGTGCTCGGTGTCATGCCCAAGGCAGTCACACCCGAGCCCTCCCCTCCTCACCCCATTCTCAGGCCCTGATCAAAGAGGCCTGCCCCGCCGCGGAGCTGGGCACCCAGGTGTGCCCAGAGCCTTCGTGGGAAGCGGCCAGCGACCAGCTCCTGCTCTGCTCCCCGTGGGCCCAAGTCACTCGTGCCAACAAGGGGCTCCTACCGCCCTGCGGAGCCCACGCAGCCACCTGCTCCACTCAGTCCCCAGCGGGCAGCGCCAGCAGGGACCCGGCTGTGGTCTCAGACCCTAGCCGAGGGGACAGAGGACCCGACCACTGAGCAGCCAAGGGTCAGTCTGTGCTATGGGTGCTGACAAGGGTCACCCCAGCCGTCCCCCTTTCCTGGTCCCTCTGCAGCCCGAGAAGGCTCTCTACGCTGCTTTGGCACAGCACCACGACCCCCAGCCGCTCTGCCTCCCCAGCCCTGGGGCACAGGCACCCTCCACTGACCCCCTCCCCACTGCAGCGCTGGGTCCAAGACACCCTCCACTGACCCCCTCCCCCCACTGCAGCACTGGGTCCAAGACACCCTCCACTGACCCCCTCCCCACTGCAGCACTGGGTCCAAGACACCCTCCACTGCCCCCTCCCCCCACTGCAGCACTGGGTCCAAGACACCCTCCACTGGCCATCCTCCCCCCACTGCAGCACTGGGTCCAAGACACCCTCCACTGCCCCCACCCCCGACTGCAGCACTGGGTCCAAGACACCCTCCACTGCCCCCCTCCCCCCACTGCAGCACTGGGTCCAAGACACCCTCCACTGACCCCTCCCCCCACTGCAGCACTGGGTCCAAGACACCCTCCACTGACCCCCTCCCCCCACTGCAGCACTGGGTCCAAGACACCCTCCACTGCCCCCCTCCCCCCACTGCAGCACTGGGTCCAAGACACCCTCCACTGACCCCCTCCCCACTGCAGCACTGGGTCCAAGACACCCTCCACTGCCCCCTCCCCCCACTGCAGCACTGGGTCCAAGACACCCTCCACTGGCCGTCCTCCCCCCACTGCAGCACTGGGTCCAAGACACCCTCCACTGCCCCCACCCCCGACTGCAGCACTGGGTCCAAGACACCCTCCACTGCCCGCCCCACAGCACTGGGTCCCAGGGCTCTGGAGATTTCAGACACTGAACCCTACCCCCAGCCAGTGCCAAGGGACTGCCCAGCTGGGGGCCTCCCGGGGCAGGCAGGGGGATGCCACTGCCCACCCCCTCCCGCTCTCTCCAGCGCTCTGGTCCTCCACAGCATCCGACCCCGACTCCCTCCAGGGACGGGAACTTCCTAGCGGGCTGGGGCAGCAGCGTGCGCCCGGGAAGCCCCTCGTGACTCCGAGCATCTTGTGGCTGCCGGGGGCCGGCTGTGAACTCGCCACCTCCTGCGCCTCGGACTGGGGCTGACGGGCGCGGCGCCCGCAGCCGGAGACCCAGAGCGCACGCTGCCCGGCAGGTGAATGGGAGAGCCGCGCCGCGCGCCCTGATCCCCGCAGCTCCTCTCCGCCTCCAGAGCCTGGGGCCCCCTGCAGCGCTGCCGCCCCGCGTCGCCGGTCACTGCACGGGGAAGGTCCCCGGGCTCGGGGGAAGGAGGGCAGCGGAGGGCAAACAAACGAAGCCGGGCCTGGGAGAACAGAGGAGACCCCCGCCGCGCATCGGGGATCCGACTGGAGAGGGGCCTTCGGGAGGGCAGGTGCCTGCAGCAGAGGGTCACCGCAGCGGGCAGCTATCCGGGGAGGAAGCATCTGCTCGGGCCATTGCTCTGCCGTGCACTTCCAGGCCTCCCTCCCAGCACCTGAGCCGGGGCCCCCGGATAGGACGTGGAATGTCCCCCGGAGCCCGGCATGGCTGAAGCAGGAATCAGGGCAGGAGCCGGGGGGGCGGGGAGGAAGAGAGCAGGGCTCCCCCGGAGAGGAAGGACTGCAGGGCGCAGAGGGCTCAGGAGCCTGGCATGGCCCGGGGAGGGGCTGGGCCCGTACCTGGGTCATGAGGCGGTCGGCTCCCGTATTCTCTTCGTCCTTGAAGATGATGTCGGGGTTGTAGTTGGGGGTCAGCTCCTTAAAGCGCTCCGAGTTCCGGGCGATCTTGCCCTCGTACCTGCCGCTGGCGCCCAGGGTTTTCTCGGGCACGTTGGGGCTGAACTGCTTGTAAGCCAGCGGGATGAGCTTCCTGGGGGGCCGCCGGCGGCTGCCCACCACCCGGCCCGGCCCGCACCCCCGCACCGCCGGGGCCAGCAGCAGCGCGCACCCGCTCAGGAGCAGCAGGAGCCGGGCCAGCTTCATGGCAGGGAAGTCCGGGGACAGCGGGGACGCTGGGCAGCTCCGCCGGGGAGGGGAGGCGGGCGACAGGGGGTCCTCAGCCCGGGAACCCCTCAGGCTCGGCCGGGATGCTCGCCGTGCCCCAGGGGGGTCGCCATCCAGTGCGTAAAGGTGGCCGTGTGCCGGGCAGGTGCTGCCGTGCGCCCCGCCGCTGCTGCCCGGCGCCTGGGGCTGGCCGCCTGCTCTGAGCTTTCCTGCCCGGCCGCCTCCAATAAATAGCGAAGGGCCGTTTGTTTTGGCAGCGGGGCGGCTGCTGCGGGGCCGGGGCCCGGCTGCCCGGAGTCCCCGCGGTTGGCGCCCTGGTGGTCAGGGCGGCGGTGGCTGCAGGGGCTGGAGCTGGAGCCGGAGCCGCTGCTGTCTCCACTCCCAGGGCACGAGTGAGAGGGGAAATTGAAGAGATCCGGGATCGGGAACCGCCAGGACCGCACCCTGCCCATGTCCCAGCCTCCCAGCTCCCTCCCTCCGCCTCCCCGCGGAACCTGCCATGGGCCGCCGGCAGCCTCCTCCCCCTGCCAAGAGCGCCGCTGGTCGGAGCCCACCCCACCGGCCGGGGAGGGTCCCGCTCCACCTGTCCCTGAGGGCGAGCCCCGGTAGGCAGCTGTCCCCACCCCGCCAACGAGAGCGAGGCCAGAGGGCTCCCTCCACCTCGGGAACCAGTCCTGCTCTGGGGGCCCCGGCTCCCAGGCCACCCGGGCGACTTCGACAGGTGTCAAAAAAACACACGTGGAGGGGCCCTGAGCCCGTCATAGCGGGCACCCCCCACCCGGGAGCCCTGCAGCTCAAGCAGGGCCCCCCACTCCTGGGCTTTATTTGCTCGGGGCTGCAGGTGTGCGGGGTTCCTGGAGCAGAGCAGGCGAAGATTCCTGTTCCCCCTGCATCAGGGCTGATACCAGATGCCCCAGCGCGCCCTGGGAGGGGGGGATCAAACAGAGCAGGGAGGCAGCTGGTTGAAATTTAACCACAATATTCTCGGTCTCTATTGTTCGGAGGGAGGCCCGATATTTCCACAACAGGATTATGGGATCTGATTAACTCGCTGAGACAACAATGCGGGGCTGGGATGGGCTTCCCCTTCCAGCTGCCAATAGGGGAAAGTAAACACAACACCCTGATTTCACTACCCAGGCCAGGGGCCAGCCAAGCCCCCTCCAGCCCCCTCGGCTCTGCACCAGGGAGGGCGCTGTGCCCCTCTTCCCACAGCCAGCCTCATCTCCCCAGGTGGGTCAACTCCTTTGGGCAGCCTCCGCCCAGTGCCACAGCCCTTCCCAGGGTGCTCTGGCTAGGCCAGGCGAGAGGCAGAGGCCGGGGCGGGTCCCAGAGAGGCAAAGCCCAGGTCAGGCTAGTTCCCAGGAGTGGCCTGCCATGCCGAGATGGGTACCATGCTGGCCCGGGAGGCACCATGCTGCAGGGGAGCAACCAATGGGATTCATTCTGGGGACCTCAAGCATGCGGGCGCAGCCAGAAGCACCCACTGAGGTGGGATGCCCAGCTTGAGAGCCCTGCGACCGGATTTCCAGAGGTGCTGGCACCGCCGGCTCCCAAGGCTGCTCTATCCCCCGCCCCAGCACCCGTCCCCTTGGGGAAGCAGGACTGGGGCCGCCAGCTGCACACCGAGAATCAACAGCCACTTATTAACCAACACGCCATGGCCTCCGTGAGCCCTGCCAGCCAAGGGGCTAATGCTGCACTCCCCCTCCAGTGCCACACGGGAAAGTGCCAGGTGAGCAGCCCCCAACTCTCCAGTTAGCCCCCTGCATCTCCCTGGCAGGACCCCTCAGGGATGGGCTCCTGGGGGCTTGGCACAGAGGGGAGGGCTCGGGGCATGCTGCTTGGGAGGCATTTTCCAGGCCATTAAGGGGCCAGGCAGGGCCTCATCCCACTCCACCTGCCTCTCTGGGGCTTCGCCATCCCATGGCAGGGCTATGTGGGGAGTGCAGGGCTGGGCTGGGGACTGGGCACTCGCCAGGAACAGGAGACTGGTCTAGATCGGTCGCTCCGCTGGCCCGGCCTGGCACTCCTAGGGACAGGCCTTTTGCAGCATCCGCCGTGAACTCTCCCCTCTAGCCCAGAGACGCCTTCTCCAGCTGGTGGGTAACCCACTCCCAGGACCTGCGTATGAGAAACGCACCCGCCAGCACACGGCGCCACGATGCCCACGTACGCCCCCGACCCCGCTCACGGCGCCTCGACACCCACGTACGCCCCCCAACCCCGCTCATGGTGCCACCACACCCACGTACACCCCCCAACCCCGCTCACAGTGCCACGAGGCCCACATACGTCCCCCGACCCCGCTCACAGTGCCACGATGCCCACGTACGCCCCCCAACCCCACTCATGGTGCCACCACACCCACGTACACCCCCCAACCCCGCTCACGGTGCCACAATGCCCATGTATGCCCCCGCTCATGGGGCCACGACACCCACGTACGCCCCCCAACCCCGCTCATGGCGCCTCGACACCCATGTACACCCCCCCAACCCCGCTCACAGTGCCACGAGGCCCACGTACGTCCCCCGACCCCGCTCACAGTGCCACGAGGCCCACGTACGCCCCCCAACCCCGCTCACAGTGCCACGAGGCCCACGTACGTCCCCCGACCCCGCTCACAGTGCCACGATGCCCACGTACACCCCCCAACCCCGCTCACGGTGCCACGACACCCACGTACGTCCCCCCAGCCCAGCTAATGGCACCACAACCCAGGTATGCCCCACCACCCCCAGGCAGCACAAAGCCCACCAGTGCCCCCCTCACAGTGCCATGACACCCACGTACGTCCCCCAACACCGGGCAGCACCACAACACCCACATAAGTCCCTCCCCACACACTCATGATTCTGTGTCACTTGGTCGTGGAGCTGTTTCCCTCCCACAACTACCACTGGGGTTGCTGCAGAGAAGGGGAGCCCTGGAGGCCTCTGCCGGACCCATGGGCATCCGATGCCACAAAGCAGCAGCCTTGAGTCTGGGTGAGTGGTGCCGCTCACCCCCTACCCACGGGCTCTCCAAACCATCTGGCTCACTAACAAGCAACCAGCAAGTGAGTACAGACCCCTGCCTCGCTGGGCCCCTCAACCTCCCCACAGCCCATCAGTATCTCCTGGAGCGCCCCACACCATCAGAGCTGTGGGGGAGGGGGCTTGCAGCTAGGTGTGACGAAGCGGGACTGTTCTTAATGTTTCTTCTGAATATTGTGGGGGTCCGAGGGGCCTGGGTTGGGACTGAGACCATGTGGGGGGTCCAAGGGGTCCTGATCTTAGTCAGAAGGTCTGTGCAGTGCCCAGCATAACAGGGCCCTGACCTCGGTCGGGGGCTGGGCCGTGCCTGGCGTGACAGGGCTCTGATCTCGGTTGGGGTCTGGGCAGCACCCAGTGCAATGGGTCCCTGATCTTGGTCGGGATCTGGGCAGTTCCTGGCACAATGGGGCCCCCATAACCCCTACTGTTAATACCCATAAGAGCAAGGCTGCTCCAGGGCTTGGCAGGGGCAGGTCCAGAGGAACAAACCTCACCTCACAATCACAAATGAAGACAGCAGGAATGCCAGGGGACAGCTCAAAGGGCAGGGAACCCCAGAGCATATGGGAAAGGCCCCCACGAGTGTCACCTCCCGCCAGGCCCTCAGCCCCAGCACTAGGACGTCCGGGCCCGGAGCATGCACAGGATAGGGAAAGAGAATCCATCACACTTCTTAATAACCAAGGCCTAATGAAGAGCAGCAGTCCCCCTACCCTTGGAGGAAGTGAGCCCCCGCCCACTGGGGACTAGGGGGAATCCCTTGCCCATGGGGCTGGAGACTAAGGGGAATACCCCACCCATGGGACTGGAGGCTAGGGATACCGCCTCCTGCTCTGGATCCATCCCTGTGCTCTGTGGGAAGGGCAGAAGCATGCAAAGCGCTGCACAAAACAAGCCCACCCCCTCAAAGTGTGGGGCATAGATGGCACTTTGGGGACAGGCAGACCCTGCTGTCACCCATAGGGCAGGAGGGAGCAAGGTTCTCTGCCGGGGGGCGGGGGATGTCCCCCAAAGAGCCAGGGCTCTTCCCTAACCACTGGTGGGCCAGTGAGGCGGGGGCCAGAACTCCTGGGTCTATTCCCTGCACTGACTTGCTGGGTGACTTTGGGCAAGTGCTGCCTCTTTCTGTGCCTCAGTTTCCCCTCTGTACAAGGCGGTGCTGAGCCCAGGGAAGGTGCTTCTTGAGATCATCACATTATTTATAGCACAACCCTCCCCAGTTAGTACTTGGGCACCTGGCACTGGGCAGAGCAGGAAACCCCCCAGGGTTGGACCAGGCCTGCCGGGGGGCTGACAGAGCCGTGTGGCCCCAGATCTTGCAGAGCGGGAGCAGGACTAGCCCCTCGGGCACAGAGCAGAGAGGACCCAGCAGCTCGCCAGCTGAGCCAGGGAGGGAGCTGCAGTCTAGGTGGTGCTATTTCCTTAGTTTTGTACCAGGCCAGCTCGGGATTTTCCTCTCCCAGCTCAGCTGGGGTTCCCCCCCCTTTCTAAAAATACTTGAAAGCAACTGAAAGGTCCCTTTAATCGAGGCCACAGAGTCGTTGTTAAGGCCACGGGCCGTGCCCTGCATAACGGCTTCATTAAATCCTGCGGAAACTAATATTTATGGACTCAAATGATGGAGGCTGAGCCTTTAACGTGCACTGGGAGCCTGAACCAAGCTGGGTCCTGGGATAGCAGGGGGCTGCGTGTCGGGAGTGAGGGGCACTGGCAGAGCTGAGGGGGAAGCTCAAGTCTCTGGTGTGTTTTGGGGGCCTTTCGCTGTTTGAAGCCCACCCCCCAGCACGGACTGGGCGGTCCAGCGCTGCCAACGCCCCCAAATGCACAGAGCAAGGTGCCCCTGGCCCGCTGCGATGGCTCTCGTGGCTGCCAGATGGCACAGACCCAACACTGGCCCCTCCTCCAGCCCAGCAATTAATTCTGCCCCCTGCAGCCCCACCTCTACTCCTGCAGCTGCAGGGGCTCTGCACCCTCCTCCCCCCTTGCCAGGACAAGGGATGGGGGGAAGCAGAACCACCCATTGCTCACAGGAGAGGGACAAGGCGCTGCCCTGCACTGCTCTTTAGAGCCCCCTCCCCTCCCTAAAATTTCCCCTGGCTCCTGGGGAAGGGGTGGGGCAAAAAGCAGCAACTCCAATTGGCTGCCCTTCCCCAGAGGAAGGGGAAGTGGGGAGAGTGGCCAATCAGAGGGGTCTCCCCCCAGGCAGGGCTGATATCCATGAGATCCCAGCCCTGGCCAAACTCCAGTCTCACACTGGCTGCCCTGTGAATGTGTCCCAGGGAGTGGCTGGTGGTCAGCTCCCCCCCCGCCCCCAGGCCTGGATCCACTTCCCACTGTCCCACATGGGAATAAGCGGCATGTTCATTGGAAATCCAGGCACCACGTGGCAAGGGCCCAGGGAGGCACCCTGCATGGCCCCCACCCAGCTATCCATGGGGTCGCTCTGTTGTGCTCCAGGGAGGCCTGCAGGGCCCCCGGCACTGATTTGCACTGAACATCCCACCCCTGTGGTCACAGGAATACCTTCCGAACAGGAGACAGGCCCAGAGGGACACATGAACTCTCCCTGTCCCCATCCATTAGGTTTACACTGGAGCCTAATGATGACACTTTAAACATCTATTTTTAAGAAAGGTAAAAAAAGCGATCCGGGTAACTACAGGCCTGTTAGTTTGACATCTGTAGTATGCAAGGTCTTGGAAAAAAATTTGACGGAGAAAGTAGTTAAGGACATTGAGGTCAATGGTAATTGGGACAAAATACAACATGGCTTTCCAAAAGGTAGATCATGTCAAACCAACCTGATCTCCTTCTTTGAGAAGGTAACAGATTTTTTAGACAAAGGGAACGCAGTGGATCTAATTTACCTCGATTTCAGTAAGGCATTTGATACGGTTCCACATGGAGAATTATTAGCTAAATTGTAAAAGATGGGGGTCAATATGAAAACTGAAAGGTGGATAAGGAACTGGTTAAAGCGGAGACTACAGCGGGTTACACTGAAAGGTGAACTGTCAGACTGGAAGGAGATTACTAGTGGAGTTCCTCAGGGATTGGCTTTGGGACCAATCTTATTTAATCTTTTTATTACTGACCTTGGCACAAAAAGCGGGAATGTGCTAATAAAGTTTGCGGATGACACAAAGCTGGGAGATATTGCCAATACAGAGAAGGACTGGGACATCATACAGGAAGATCTGGATGACCTTGTAAACTGGAGTAATAGTAATAGGATGAAATTTAATAGTGAAAAGTGCAAGGTCATGCATTTAGGGATTAATAACAAGAATTTTTGTTATAAACTGGGGACACATCATTTGGAAGTAACAGAGGAGAAGGACCTCGGCGTATTGGTTGATCACAGGATGACTATGAGCCGCCAACGTGATATGGCCGTGAAAAAAGCTAATGCGGTCTTGGGATGCACCAGGCGAGGTGTTTCCAGTAGAGATAAGGAGGCGTTAGTACCGTTATACAAGGCACTGGTGAGACCTCACCTGGAATACTGTGTGCAGTTCTGGTCTCCCATGTTTAAAAAGGATGAATTCAAACTGGAACAGGTACAGAGAAGGGCTACTAGGATGATCCGAGGAATGGAAAACCTGTCTTATGAAAGGAGACTCAATGAGCTTGGCTTGTTTAGCCTAACTAAAAGAAGGATGAGAGGAGATATGATTGCTCTCTATAAATATATCAGAGGGATAAATACCAGGGAGGGAGAGAAATTATTTAAGCTCAGTACCAATGTGGACACAAGCACAAATGGATATAAACTGGCCATCAGGAAGTTTAGACTTGAAATTAGACGAAGGGTTCTAACCATCAGAGGAGTGAAGTTCTGGAACAGCCTTCCAAGGGGAAGCAGCGGGGCAAAAGACATATCTAGCTTCAAGACAAAGCTTGATAAGTTTATGTAGGAGATGATATGATGGGATAGCCTAATTCTGGCAATTAATTGATCTTCGACTACTAGCGGCAGATATGCCCAATGGCCTGTGATGGGATGTTAGATGGGGTGGGATCTGAGTTACTACAGAGAATTCTTTCCCAGGTGTCTGGGTGGTGAGCCTTGCTCACATCAGGGTTTAGCTGATCGCCATATTTGGGGTCGGGAAGGAATTTTCCTCCAGGGCAGATTGGCAGAGGCCCTGGGCCATTTTCACCTTCCTCTGCAGCGTTGGGCACGAGTCACTTGCTGGAGAATTCTCTGCACCTTGAAGTCTTCAAACCATGATTTGAGGACTTCAGTAGCTCAGACAGAAGTTAGGGGTTTGTTACAGGAGTGGGTGGGTGAGATTCCATGGGCTGCATTGTGCAGGAGGCCAGACTAGATGATCATGATGGTCCCTTCTGACCTTAAAGTCTATGAGTCTATGATCAGCAGCATTAACGATTTCATAGCTGACCTTTCCTGCAGAAGCACTAAGCTAAGAAACTGGCTGATCCTGGCTGAATGATGAGAGTTGGGACTGAAGAATTCAACTTCTCCCAGTTTTTAAGTACCCTCTGCCCCAAATTGGGAGGGGAAAGGGCTGTACTCTCCCTCTCTCCACCAGGCCAAAAGCCTCTTCCTCATTCAGGAAAAGCCATCACACAGCAAGTTGGGCACAGAAAGGGGATATGGGTGTGCTAGGCTCAGGCTTCTAAAGAGGCCAAAACCGCCACCCACCTGCTGCCCCCATCCCACGGCAGCTGAGACAGGCACTTCTGTGACAAGGAAGCAAGAGTTAGAGCCTATGGGAGAGGGGAAGCCCAGGCCTGGGCTAGCAGGGGGCTGCAGATCGAGAGTGAGGGGCATAGGCAGAGCTGGCGGGTGGGGGGAGCCCAGGGCTGGGCTAGCAGGGGGCTGCAGCTCGGGAGTGAGGGGCACTGGCAGAGCTATACAGAGTCTGGACTCAGGACATCCTATGGTCCCAGCAAGCCCACAGAACACAAAGGCAGTGGGTGCTGTATGCTGACCCATGAGTGCTCAGCTTCCTAAGGAACAACGTAGGGAAGGGGGAGCAGCCAGCCACCCGCCCAGCTCCAGGAGCTGCACTTTCACGGACCCCTAGAGGGGAACATGACCTCCATCCCCACAGGTAACGAGTGCATCTGTGCTCAGATCTCCCACATCGGCCTAACCACCCTGAAAGCTTCCCATGCCCTGGGGAAGAGAAATAGACCCCCCATATCCCCCCCCCCGACCCTCACACCTCCAGCTGGCCTAGGCACGGGGTGGGGAGGAGATGACCTGCTGGATAGGTGAGGAGCAGGACAGGCTGCAGCAGCCAGCCTGTGGGGAGCGCAGAGCCCCCGGGTCCAACAGATTCTGGCTGAACAGCTGGGGCCATGATCCTGCTCTCCAGCCCAGCCCCATGGCAAGGAGGGGCAGGATTCCTGGCTTTGGTGCCCTGCTGGGGCCTGGGTGCTTGCCCCCCAGGCAGGGAGGGTGTGCAGAGAACCCTGCTGGTTCAGGAGCAGGGGGCTCCTAAGGGAAGGTGCCCCCAGAGGCTCAGTGCCCAGACACGAGGGGTTGGCCCAGGGGAAGGAGAAGGTCTAGCGTGGGGAGGAAAGGGTGGGGCAGCGTCCCCTGCCTGCAGATCCAAAGGTGCTGTGCAGCAGCGCCCCCTAATACTGGGGACACAGTCTCCTCCATTACTGTCCCCGGGCAGTTATTGGGGAATCACTATCAGCCCAGGACGACTTGGGGGACGCACTCCAGGCTCCTCCTGCCAGCCCTGCCCCCTTGCTGTGTGCCCCCTTTGCCACGCACCCCCCCCACATACTGTGCAACCCCTCATCACATCTCCCATTCCAACATGCAGCCCCCTGACCCTGCCATATGCTCCCACACCCCCTGACCCTACCATGCCCCAGGGGGCGGACTGCTGCTCCGGGGGCCGACGGCTGCTCTGGGGGCCACCTTTCGACTGCAATCAGCATTGGCAGGTCAAGCAGAAGGTGGGTGCTAGTGTGCTGTGGTGGGGGCTGCAGCTGGGGTGGGGGCTGCCCGCAGCTTCCCCTTCCCGCCCTGCAATCTCCACGCTTGGAGAGGAAATATAAAAGGCAGCTTGCTCCGGGCTCAGCGAAGGGCCATTCATTCCCTTCCACAAACACTAGCGCTCTCCCTCTGCGGGATGTTTTCGTTTCCCCCTCAACAACGATAACGCATGCGAGAAACACTGGCTGTAGCCAGCCCAGCCCAGAGCAGCCCCACCTGGGACTCAGCTCTGCTGCAGAGACCATCCCCCACCGCCCACCCTCTGGGCCCAGGGGACTGGCAGTGCCCTGCCCAGCTGCCCTGCCAAGAAAGAGGCACTGCTGGCCCCAGCCTGATCTCCATGGGGCATCCCGGGGCCCACAGCATGGCTTGTGGGCATGGGTAGGGGGTTCAGGATCCTAGTGCCAGCCCCGGCCTGTAAAGCCAGGGAATGAGCTGAGGATGGAGAAGGGAGCTGGCGAAACGCTGCCAGACTGAGGAAAGCGATGGGTGGGTGGACCGATAGCCAGCATGGCACTGCTGCAGAGTGGGGGAAGGCGGAGCCGGGGGGAGGGACAGGCTGCACGCACGAGCTAGTTCTGTAGGCCGCTCCATGCCCGATGGAGGCTCTACACGCCCTGCAGACGGGGCAGCATGGCATGGAGACAAGCCGCCCTCGAGGCCCTGTATGGGCTAAGCAACCTGCCAGACCAAGCAATGGATTAACCCTTCCTTGAACATCAGTTAACCCTTCCGAAGCGGTTTCTAAGCACCCCATCCTAGGTTGTGCACCCATCGGGCAGGGCTGGCTCACCGCTGCTGACTGGGTTGAGGTTTTTATGGGGTTCTGGCCACTCCCAGCAAAGAAGAAATCAAAGACTTCCCTGTCTCAGGATGGGGTTGGTTGGCACCCAGACCCTCTGCCCAGTTCTGCAACCAGCCTGGATGGCACCACTGGGCATGAAGCACAAGGCCGCTTATCTCAGGGGCTGGCACCCGCCAGCCCTAGCCCAGTTCTTCAGAGCAGAACTGCAACCCCTGGAGCACCTGCCAGGTGCCATCAGCCCCCTGTGGAGATGATGCTGGAGCAGGGCATGCTGGGAGCTGTTGTCCAGTGCCTCCAGCTGGAAGATGAGGGAGGCTGCAATTGGCTTGGTTTCAGGTGTTGCCCTTGGCCTCTTGGTTGGCTGCTAATGTTGCTCCTGGCTGGGCAGAACCTCTCTGAACCCTTTGGGAGAACTGGTCCCGGCCAGCTGACACGGGAGGCAAGGGGACCAGCTGCCAAGGAAGAGGCTGTGAAGGTGACAGGCTGGAGAGAAGGGCCAGGGCTTCCGTGTGCCCCCGCTCCTCTGGGGTACCTCGCAAGACCAAATGGGAGAAGCCAGACCAGGCCCCATCCCCAGCCAGACACAGTGTCCTCGGGCAGAGAAGGGCCTTTATTGCAAAAAATAAAGGGTGGAGCCACCCGTCCAAAGAACAGGACCCTGCCCCCTCCCCCCATGCAGCTCATCCACGTTCTCAGCCCTGCGGAGCACAGGGAGGGGCAGTCCCACAGCTGGGGGGGGGGGGGGGGGGAGGAAGGGCTGAGCAGGAAAGCCAGGCCAGTGTGGGGAGAGGAGATGCACAGGGGTGAGAAGCAGAGGAGACACCTGCCACACCGGCTCTGCCAGTGGAGAGGCCTGGCCACGGGCAGCACCAGAGACTTCCCAGCATCTAGTGCCCACAGGTGAAGTGAGAAGGGGCCGAACGAACTTCCTTCAGCAGGATCTGCCATGGGGGGAGAGGGCCCCACGCGCTGCCTGGAGCGGGAGCCCTGATTGGCCCTTCTAGATGCTGCGTCAGGGATTCAAGGCTCTGCGCTGGTGTCCTGGAGCTGCTGTGGTGAGCAACGAGTGCCTGGGGCCAGACCCCTCCCCACGGTAAGCGGGAGGGGCAGTGGGTGTCAGCCGAACAGCCCCTTTGCCTTCTTCCTCTTGGCCTTGGACACGGGCAGCCGGGCTCTCTGGGCCGGAGAGGAGGGAGTCTGGAACCAAAGGAACCTCTGTCAAACCAACGGGGATGCTCCCGCGGGCCGGGTCTGTGCATGAGGCTGTGTGCGTGTGTGCACGTCCATACACCCCCTGGCTTGAAGCGGTTTCCATCATATACAGCGTTGGTAGTTTGGTTCAATAGATCCCCACTGTACAAAGTGTTCCAGTAGCCCAGTGCTTGTCTGTCTGGGTGTGCATCTGTGTGTGTCTGTGTGCAGAGCCATGTCTCTGGGCGTATGTCCATGTGTGTGCATGCATGCACAGAACAGGAGCACTGTAAACCAGCCAGAGTTTCTCTAGCCCCTGCGTCCCAAAGCACTTCCCAGCCCGTAGCTCCCAGCATGTACCCAGCCGGGATGGGCACAGCAGCACCACCCTGCAGGTCAGGGCAGGTGGACAAGGCCCCTTGTTTCCAAATAAAAGTGCGGAGTTGATGGGAAAACGCTGCCCAGCCCAGTCACCACCCCAGAGACAGTGAGGGGCGCCCAGTCCCAGAGCTCCCCCACCCTGGCTCCCAGCCCCAGTGCTCCCACCCACCCTGGGCTCCCAGCCCCAGCTCTCCCCTGCCCTGGCTTCCAGAGCTCCTGCACCTCCCACTCGCTCCCAGTCGTGTGCAAACGACACACAGGAAAGCTGTAAGTGACAGATGCCTCCTCCCTGGGGCCCAGCCCTGCCCTGCTGGGATGCACCCTGCCGCCAGCTCTCGCCCGCACAGCATTCTCTCCCTGCTGGAGCCCAGCCCCCTCACACAAGAAGCTCCAGCCCCAATTTCCAGCCTTGCCCAAGGGAAAACCTTTCTGAGTGGCTGCCTGCCCTGCTGCCCCGCCTCCTGGGGAACAGCAGCCAGTCAGAGGTGCTGTAGGAGGCAAGCAGAGTTCTCGCCCCACCCTGCAGGGGCCAGAGGAGTTTTTGGGTAGGGGAGGAGGGAGAGGGAGCAGCCAACACCATTCTCACAGAAGGGGAGCAGGGAGCAGAGCCCTGCACCGGGACTGGGATCCCACAGGACCCGCTCCCATCATACTGGGAGTGGGTGAAATGTGCTTTGTTGCAGGTGGGATGGGCAGGCAAAAAACCAGACTGCGGGAATTTGCAGGAAATCACTAAATCTCTCATCAGTTTACCGAGAGTAGCCTATTCAGGACATGGCTAATTATTTTGTTTGAACTTCTCTTTCCTACACCTGTGTATCTCCCTGGCTCCAGATCCAGTGCTGTACACCGGCTCAAGTCAGGGCTGAGAATCACAGTCACAGGGTTTCTTGTGTGTTGTTCTGGGACGCCACATATGCGCAGACGGTCCCTGTTGTATCAGCTGGCTGTCAGTGCTGCGAGCAGTTTTTCTGTTCAATGTTTTTCAAAAAGCAGTAATAATCCTGACACAGAAATAACTTGACTGGGATGTTTCAAAGTTCTAAAAACAGTGCTTAAGTGGGTTAAAAATTTCAAGTTTTTTTTTTAAACAACTTACTTTTTATAATCATTAAAAAAACCTGCACCTTTTAAGGCAAAATTTTGGGGCAATTTGTTTTGACATTCTGTGTGATAGACACACAACAATAGTTGGTCATAAATAGAATTTCAGCAATGTAAAGCAAGTTTTTCCCTTTTTAAAATGAAGGTTTTAATACTTACATTTAAGCGAGGGATAGACAGAGACTTGATGTCTATTATAACAGGAGTTAAGGTATTATTTACACGGTTTAAGCAAGACTTGTTTAATCCTTTTAGTGGTAAAAATTGTGTCTGAATTCCGTTTATAATATATTAACCAACCGTAGTGCGTTTTTCAGTAGCGGGGGGAATCCGTCTCTCTTGCGGGATCTAAGGTTTTTATAGGTGGGAGCGGGATAAAAATGCAAGAAACAATGCGGGGGCGAGTGGGTATTGCAGGGTGGGAGCAGGACTGAAAAATAGTCCCAGGCAGAGCTCTAGTAGGGAGAACACAGAGCCCAGCAGGCCCCCTCCTGTGAGCCGTGGGTCAGTCTGCTCCCCCTCCCCTCCGCTCCCTCCCCTCCCATGAACCATGGGTCAGTCTGCTCTCTCCTCCCCTCCCCTGTCAATGGGTCAGTCTGCTCCCCCTCCCCTCCTGTGAGCCATGGGTCAGTCTGCTCCCCCCTCCCCTCCCATGAGCTATGGGTCACTCTGCTCCCCGCTCCCCCGCGTCTCTAACACCTGTGGGCAGTTCCAGAGGGGACCCCCACTGCAGAGCATCCCGGCTGGAGCAAGGGGAAGACGCCCCCCTGGAGCTGCAGGAGTGGGCTGGGTGGCACAGCACTAAGGAGCTGGAGGCCCTGCACCACCCCGCAGCTGAGCCAGGGTCACCTCGCTCTGTCCACTGGGGAGCTGGTAGCTCTGTAACTGCCCCACACACCAGGAGAGTTCACAATCCAAAGTTGGGGGGGTTTGGACTGGACATGTCCCATTAAGAACTTGGCTGAGACCCACCTGGTCACCACACAGCCACTGGATGGGAACCAGCTTTGATCAAATAGGGCCAGAAAGGCTCCATGTACACAGTCCTCTGAGCCAGCCCGTCCCCACCCTGGGGCTGGATCAGAGCCCTAGAGGGGAAAGGCCCAGTTTCCCATTCTCCACCCCCCAAGCCAGCCAGAGGGGAAAGGATCCCATAACCAATCCTATGAGCCAGCTAGTCTGCAGAAGGTTGGCTTGTGTCAGAGACTGAGGAGGGAACAGAGGACTCCGGAGCAGAACCCAGTCACTGCAGGCACTTGGTGGAACCTCTGTGGGGTGGAGGCTGCTCAGCACAGCTTGTCTCTCCCTCCAGGCCCAGCCTTTCCCCAGTCAGGCCTCTCACACCAGCCTTCCAGGAGGCTGCTGGTTTGGGAGCTGCACTTACCCCTGTGGCTCCCAGGCTCTGGGGCAGGTCAGAGGGTGGCTCAACCCTTTCCTGCTGAGAGCCCACCGTGACCAATGAGTCCATGGCCTCCCCAGCCAGCTGGGGAGACGAGGCGAGCTCCAGGGTCTCAGCATCCCCTGTCCCAAAGAGAGAAGGCAGGAGTCAGATATGCGTGAGGGAGCAGAGGGGCCAACAGCTAGGAGAAGGATGTCGGTCACCCACTGACTCTGGGGAGCAAAGCAATATGGACACCCCTAGCTATAGGGACCAGACCCTCCCTGCCTGCCAGGCCAGAAGCTCCAGGACCATTGGGATGGGGCGATGCCCAGTGCCCCCCACACCCCTTGTAGGAGGGGACCCCGGTACAAGCTGCACTGGACACATTTCCATCTCCCCTCCCCGCAACTCACCTGAGTAGCGCCGCTTCTGCGCTGCCCTCGCCTCCTGCCTGGCCACGGCCGTGTAGAGATGCTGCAGGGTGCTTGTGAATGCCTGGCCGTCCCCTGCACCGCACAGCTGGGGCAGACTCTGAAAGGGACAAGAGGCACCGTCAATCCCCCTCTGTGCCGTGCCAGCACCTGGTGCCCAGCCCAACGACGCTGCGGCTGAAGACTGTGCTCGGGGTAATTAGTGGGGGCAGCAATAGCCACCTGGGGACTTCACTGATCCCAGGCCCTCGGCTCCATCTCCTCTGAAATACCCCCAGCATGTTACATAGCCACTACCTGCCCGGAGAGCGCCCCCTCCTGACCCCACCCGACATCCTGCAGCACAGCGCCCCCTGGTGCCATGCTGGGGCCAGCAATGTCTGCTAGGGGAGAGCACCCCCTAGTGACCCCACCCCACTCCCTGCCCTAGTGCCATGCTAGGGCAGTGGGGCCAGCACTGACTGCAAGAGGGGAGAGAAAGCCCCGCCCCATAGCACTACTTACTGCTTGGCAGTCTGCCATCCCAGTGCCTTGGGCAATGTGATGGAGGTTCGATATATAACACAACTCTGGTGCCCCCCAAGAGGGGGTCTCATCCTTCTTCTGGGAGTGCAGGGGGTTTAACTGGAACATGTTCTCAGCATTGGGGAGCTCGCTGCCTGCACCCCCAGCACATCACCCCATCTGCCCAGCACAATCCTAAGCTGGGCCCCATCTGAGCACTGGCCCCACCCCCACAAGTGCAAAGTCATCTGGGCCAGCCTGCCAGCAGCTAAGTGGGCTCCTGGCTTTGCATTCTGCCCCTCAGTGGAGCAGGGTTCACTGCATTTCAGAGGCCCCTTGCCAACTACAGCTGGGGGCAGCCTCTGCCCAGCCGGTGCCTCATACTGTCCCCCTCAATCTAGTGGCCCAGAAATAGGCCCCACATTACCGCCCAATTACTGTAGGGCTGTGGGAACACAGAGATCAGAGATGGCAAGTCCGGCTCCTGTCCTGTATGGCCCCTACCCCTTTCCCTGTGGCATTCCCTCTCCAGAGCCCAGGACCACTGACTCATCCCCACAAATCAGGGGCTGCTCCCACAGCCGATGGGGACTAGGACAGATCATATGAGCGGGTCCCAGGCCAGCAAGGGCTTCTGAGATGCCCGACGCTCTGTCCAGAGGCTAGCAGGCAGCCAGTGCCAATGCCAGCACACTAGGCTCACAGCATAATCTGCTAGCTTCAGTCTCCTAGTGCCTCAGACTGCACGGTGGGTGGCTCTGGCCTGCTGGGGGCCTGGATCCGTGTCACTATTCTTGATGTTATAACAACACCATCTGGTATCAGGAGCCATGCTGCCAGGCCTGAGAGATTGTCCCTGCCCCAAGGACCTTGCAGTCTAAACTGAGATGGGCGAGGAGGCAGGATTACTAGCCAAGGCCACACTGGGAGTCTCTGGCAGAGCCAGACACTGAACCTGGGTTTCCTGCATCTCCGGCCAGCACCTTGACCATAAGGCCAGCCTGGCCCTGTGGGAGATGTGGTGTTGCCCTGCTTGCCGGGTGCAGATGAAAAACGTGGAGCTTCCTTAGTTGAGGGGCACTGCACCTTGACCCAGGGCCAGCGGGCACTGCTGAGTGGAAGAGGTAGCTGGGCACCCATCTCCAGACTCACTGGGACACTGCTGGCCTGGCAGCTTCCACTTACACCCTGACGCTCGGTGCCAATCTGGGCCCTACCAGAGCAATGGGTGCATGGGCCTACAGGCCTGCACTCAGCGCCCAGCAGGGTTGCTCTGGACCTGGCCTTGCAGAGCTCCTCCCGCACGGGCTGAGCAGCTGGCAGGACAAGCCTGCTCCAGCACTTGGCAGAGCCCTGCTCCTCCCCAGCTGTGCACACACACACCTGCTCCAGCCTGTGGGCTGGAGTCCCATTCAGCAGAGGATTCCAGAGGCCGTGCCTGGGGCTCTGCGAGCTGAGAGTCATTCATGAAATGCTGCTGATAAGATCTAATGGGAAGGGCTGTGGCTTCCCCTGCAGGAGCGACTGAGGCCCTGAATCAGGCAGCAGCCTGTGCGATAAGGGGCGTGTGAGGCCTGGGCCAGGTCTGAGTTTCAGCCAGGCAGGGGCGAGCAGAGACGGGACCCCAACCTCTAGCAGGACACCCTCGTCCCCTCCCTGCTCTGATTGAGGCAGAGGGAGGAGGCTGGGATTCTTGAGCACCCCGCACCACAATGCAAAGCTGTGCCCACCAGCAGCCCCAGAGCAGCATTGGCATGGGGGGGGGCAGAGACAGGGTGAGGCAGCAGAGAGCCCTTCTGCATAACTCCAGAGCCCACTCCAACCCAGAGCCTCTCAGCGCTGCTCCTGCCATGTGGCCCAGGCCACCCCCAGTCCTCGGCACCCCTCACAGGCACTGCCCACAGAACAGGGAATGGGTCAGCACTCCGATATCTGAGTGCCCAGTGGAAATGGAGTCCATGGCCAGTGCTGGGGGTGACATCCCATCCCAGGACACATGACCATCACCTGCCTTGGGAAGGCCGGTACCCCATCCCCCACACCTCCAAGGGCATCGGAGTAGCTAGCAGCTGGTACCTGCACACCGAGACAAGCCCCCTGCCTTTTCCACTTGGTTGCACGGGCTGCTGCAATGTTCCCCAGTGCAAATGCCATGCTGCACCCCAGAGCCAGCAGTCACTGAAAGCACCCATCTCTGCTGGGCCCACGTTCTCTCCCATCCCTTCTCTGGCACCAACAGCGCCCCTCATTTGTTTGCCAGACAGGGTCCTTTTCCTGGGTAAATATGCCCAGGTGCCCCTGGGGACTCAGCAGGGCCCTTGCGAGGAGGGGCTGTGTGCCTCGCACAGGCTGGGCATTTCTGCCAGCTGTTTGGCATCATGAACAGCTCTGTGTCCCCACTGCAGCCGATACCTCCAAACGGCCACATTTGCCATCCCGCTGCAAAGCAAATGACTTTCCCAGTTTGTTTTTCCTTAATGGTTTTTTCTTTCGCTCGAGTGCGTGCCCGGCCCCAGCTCGGCGCGGTGCCAGGCGGAGCAAGCGTCATGCTCGGCCAGGAGGCGAGTGCTGCAGCATGTCCACAGGAAACCAAACAGCACTTGCCACATCTCTACCTCCATCTGAAGTGAGTTGCCATCCCAGGGCTCTGGGGATGGGAGTGGCCCTGGCCAAGTAACACAGGGCTCCTGGGGGAGCATTTCAGACCCTCCCCCGAGGCAGGAGGGACTCCCCTGTACAATCATCAGAGCCACGCTGCTCTCAGAGGCCCATCTGAGTTTGGATGGGGCTGCTGGCCTCCGTGTGCTCCCTCTAGCCCATAGGCCCAGCGGCTCCAGAGCAGCTAGCCCGAGTGAGGAGAGGCCCCCCCGCCTTTATTTGAACACACCCAAATAGCAACAGGGACTTGGCCGAGGTTCCCATCCCCACACCCGCAGGGCAGGAATGGCAGCTGCCCATGCAGCTCCTAGCAGAGCAGGGCAAACGCGCAGAAGGCATCACGGCTCCACTCAGCAGGCGTAGGGACCAGCAGCAGCAAGCACAGCTCTGCGTGCCTACAGGGCAGGCTGGGAAAAGTTACTCCAAAGGAAGGAAATTCCCAGGCAAGGCTCTCACTGCCCCCTAGCTCATCTTCCTCATGCCCAGCAGGGGGTGCTGTGAGGAGCAGGGCAGGGGCACTGGCTGGGGCAGGAGCTCCTGCCTAGATAAGTCCCAGCTGCCCAGCAGGGGGCGCTGTGTCATGGTGCGCTCTCTGCTATGGAGAAGCATCTCCCCGATGCCGTGCCCAGACACGCTCAGCCCACACTGCACTGACAGAGATGCAGCAGGCTCCCTGCCTGGGGGAGGGGGCACATCGCGAGCACTTTACCCCCCAGCCCCAGCACAAAGCAAACCCATCACCCTGCCTGCAGCGTGTGTGTCAAAGGTCTGAGGGTGAGGGCTAATCTCTGCTGGCTCTGCCCACTCCACACCCAGACAGCAGAGAGAACAAAGTGTAACAGATAAAGGCCAGTTCCTCTGTGCTGGAGGGGGGCGTGGATCTGCTCAAGGCCAGAGTCCACAGCCTGCGCCTGGCAAGTCACAGCAAGGGCCTGCGACTGCCGTCCCCTCCTTCCTGACCTGGGGCGTCTCCCTGGGGTGCTCGAGGGAGGGAGGAGCAGCCATTGCTGACAGGCCCCTTGCTGGTGCTGGATCAGTTCACCTGATGCTGGTCCCGCTTGCTGGGGCCGGGGCGGCTGGAGCACGGCGGCCCAATGGCACAAGCAGAGGCGGCTCTCGGCATGGAGCTGAGGGGAGCTGCTGCCACCAGTGCCCAGCTCCAGGGCCCGTGGCCACAGGGGGCTCAGCTTCAAGCCCAGTCACACGGGCGAGGGGTGTAGGAAATGGCACCTGGCACAGCCACTGGGCAGCACAGAGCCCCTAGGACAGGCAGCCAAGCACTCGCCCCCACTGCCAGGCCGGGCCAGCCTCAGCCCACCACTACCCTCATGGAACTGGAGCCAGGGCTGCTGCCTGGAGGGCTGCAGGCCTCAGGAGTGCTTCACCAGCCTGCACTAGTCCCCGGGCTAGTGCTCCTCACCCCCAGCTCTAGGGACAAGCCATTGGGCTGGGAGTCAGAGACCATGGGGGCAATTCCTGGGCAAATGAAAGCACCAAGAAATCAGCCCTTTGAGACATGGCCCCAGCACCTCCTGCTCCACCAGCCCCCGCTCTCTGGCACCCTGAGCTTCACTGCACTGCTGCTCCTACATCCCCAGCACTTCTGGGCTCGCTGCCAGTTCAGCTCTTCTAGCACGAGACCCCCAGCCCCTCGCCCCCCAGCCCCTCGCCCCCCATTGGGGGCTCTGCGACCCAGATCCGAGCCTTGGCCAGATTTGGAAAAAGGTGCCAGGGAAGGAAGGTGAGGAGGAGAGGGCAGAGACAGGAGAGCACTGGGCAGCTGCTGCCAGCAGCTGTCCCCTCCTCATTGCCCAGGCAGCCTGCAGGACTTCTTTCGGGGGAGGCAGGCCAGGCCCCTCCAGCAGCCCTGAGTGCAGAATGCTGGGAGAGCAAGGGGGAGCAGGGGGCACGAAGGTACAGGCTGTCTATCTGCCCCTCCTCCACAGCCAGGCACAGGAGGCAGCTCCCCCCTGCTGCCTTGGCAATGTGAAGATCCATGACCTGGAGCGGCTGTTTTCCTTGTGCTGTGACCCAGCCTGGCGTCTCCCTGCCCGCTGCCAGAGGCAGGAGGGACTGCCTGAGGGGTGAGAGCAATGCCTGGGCCCTGAACGTCCCTCTCTGGGCCATCCTTGGCAACTCGCCAGCACCTCACCGGCGTGCACACGGTTGCCCTGTGAGGGAGGGGGACTCAAGGAACGGAGGAGAGATGGGTCCAGCCCTTCAGGTGACCCTTCCCCATAGCATAAACACACGGATCACGGGATGGAACAGCACGTGCAGAACCACTACAAGGGAGCAACGCAGTGTTCCCCTGTGGAACTCCCTGCAGCAGGAGGCAAGTGCGGGAGTCACACACATCCCATGCAGGGCAGGGGTGATTTGATGGCCATTGGTCACGTCTGCAGCTCAGGCCTAAGATTAGGATACGGGCCCTCTGCCCAGAACTGCCCCATGCTCTGCCCCTGGACTATGCACACCCTTTGCAGGGCTTCCTAGGGGTTGCTCCTGCACAGTCACCAGTGCCCAGGGGCAGCTGGGCTAAGTGGGCACTGTGCTGTGCCCACCACAGAGGCATCTCAGATCTGCTCCTCCTGGTTTGCTCCAGAGGCTGCAACACCACACAAAGCCGGGAAGGTAAATGCACTTCAAAGGAAGGCCAATAGCAGCCAATGGAGGCCGGACGCAGCCCAGATCAAAGGCACAAGCTGGAGTCATAATTCAGAGAAAAGCAAACAGCAGCTCCCAGGAAAGTTGGGCACGGCAGCGGAGTGAGCAAAGTGTACCAGATAGTGCAGCGCACGGGTCAGTGCCCCGGGGAGGCGGGCACAGGCAAGTCGCAAAGCACAGGGAACAGTGACCCCTGCTGCCTGCTGCCTGCAACTACCAGTGGAGACTTCTGTCCAAGCTGGGACGGAGTTGCCAATCCCTAGCCCCAAGCAGCAGTGGCCTTCCTCCGGCGCAGCCCTTCTGAGCACTATTGTGGGCAGAGCACGGGGGCTCCTGGGATTTCACCGTGTGACAGAGATCTCCTCAGACAACACAGGTGGCGGGGTCACACTGACACCCCTGGTACTGCTGTCTGGTGCAGCTGCACCCCTGAGAAGGCAGCAGGGAGGGATTTTAAGCAAAAGCTTGTTGTAGCCCCAGTTCCTGGGCCAGACCCTGAGTGTGTGTAACACAGCACAGCTCCACACACAGCAAGAGAGCTAGGCTGGCTTATGCCAGCTGACCCCATTCGAGGAATAGCTTGTTTTCCTAGTGCCTAGCAGCAGGTGCAGTGAGCTCCCTCTCGCTGCCATGCCCCCAGGGTTGCCCCAGCTCACCAAGAGCAGATGTTGGAATTTCAAAGCCGCCAGCTCTGGGCCACGTCCAAACAGCGCCAGAGGGGTCGGAGGGGCACACAGCAAAGGGTCAAAGGGAGATGAGTTTTTAAGCGAAGCTGGGAACACTTCCCCGCAGAGCACTGACTCATCGGGGGATCAGGCCACTCCAGGATACCAGCATGCCACCTACAAGCTCCAGGAGGACGCGAGAGAGGCATCAAGCCCCTGGGGCACAGGGTGGCCTGTGTCACGTGCCCAGAGAGGGTGTCCCCACCTGTGCACACCCAGGAGCTATTGAGCCTGGAGGTCGCTGGGCCCGACGGACTGCCAGGAGGGGCACAGGCTCCTTGCCAGCATACCTGGCTGAGGCTCTCTCTCATAGCACCAGTAGCAGTGAGGGGCCATGTGGCATCATGGCTGTGGGTTTCCTTAGTGACCAGAGGGGAGATGCCGCATGTTCTCAGCAGGGAATTCTGCAGAGGGTGGCATTGCCCCCAGGCACACAGCATTTCCGCCAGCTGCCCCGCTGAGCCCTGGCCATCTGGATGTCTCAGGAGAAGCAGGAGGCACGTGGGGTGGAGCCTGGCTCTGGATTCAGTCACCACGTGCTCCAGGACCTCGATCTCTTGCAATTAAGTTTAATTCTTGTCTTCTGTGGGCTAGAGATGTGTGCTGGGTTGAGCAGCATGGGGCTGGCATTGGCCTTCAGGGTCAGCCAGTTATGCTGGAATGAGGCCAAGGAGACAAGGCGCCCAAGCCACCTGTGTAAAGAACCTGGGGCCGTGGCATTTGGAAGTGGAAGTGGGGCTGCTCCCGGCTGTTTCTTCTGCAACAGGAGACCTGCTGCCCATCCCACTGCTGTAGGCTTCCCCCAGCGCTCCCCACCCAGCTGTGCCTTGGGATAAACAAGCTCTGGGACTGCGATCCCTCCGCAAGCATGTGCCCCAGCTGACGGCTAAGTCAGCTCAGCCGCCTGCCCTTCTCCATCCCAGCAACACCTGTGCAGCTCCCCAGTTGAACACACCGGACGCTGCATTGGAGTCTCGCTTGGGTGCCCGTTGGACAGATGCTGGCTCCGAGGTCTGAGAACCCTGCATTCACACCCCAGTGGCTCTGGGAGCTGAGGCTCGCTTTCCCAAGCTGCAGCTCATCAGCTGCCCAAGCCCCCTGAGTCTTCATATTCCCCCCCGGGAGCCGCCCACAATCCTTAGTGACTTCCATGAACAGAACCAGTAGGTGACACCTGCAAATGACTCAGGCCACTGACCACCTCCCCCGCGAGTCACTGACACACAAGACAGGCCTGGTCCCAGCCTGGCACATCTGGCTCTCGCCAGGCAGTCTCCCTGCCCACCCCTAGACTGCCTCGGGGGCTCTTTTTCCTACCACTCTCCTGAGGGAACATGCTGTGAGCTAAGGCCAGCGGCAAGAGAGTGGGCTTCTCGGCGCCTAGGGGCCATCCCAGAGCTGCTTTCTGGGCTTGCCCACAGAAGCTGAGTGGCACCAGAGCCAACTCAACCCCTGGGCCAGCGTGGGGCAGTAGACGGGGGCGCAGAGCAAACGGGTTCATTTGGGGAATGCCCCAGGAGAGGGGCTGGATGGAGCACACAAAAGCTCCTTGTCCAGGAAGCACTGCTGGGGGGCTACTTCGCCCTCTGGCCGGGTAGCAGATAAGCAGCTGATCCCCAAAGCCCTGATCTCAGCCCAGGTCAGGGAGGTGCAGAGCCAGCAGCAGCTCCATGCGAGGGGGCATGCCCAGCGTGTTATGACTACCTGGCCACAAGGCCAAGTGGGCTGCGTGGGTATCAGATGGAGCGATTCAAGGCTACGGCAGGAGTGCAGGAGGCTTTGCAGCATGCCCTGAGTAGATGTGCGATTAGTGACCGGCGAAGAATTCCAGGGGACTCCTGGGCAGACAGAGGCCCTGATCACTACTACAAGGCAGGCAGTGCCTGAGGGGAAGAGAGGAGCTGCTTCCCCATCCTGTCCCTGCAGCTCCTCATGCCCCAGGGAACCTCAGCTGGAAGGGGGTGGCAAGGCAGGCTGCACCCGTGTCTGCAGGGGACATGCTTGCAGGGAGGGCATGGGCTGCAGAAGCTGAGCACTGCCTTGCCTTCCTGCCCAGAGGGCCTGTGTGGCATGACAAGGGGGGTGGTGCCACAAAGCGTGATGGGCATGGAGCACATCAGCACAGGGACTTAGGGAGCCATCTGAGAGAGGCCTTGGAGGCTAAACTTAGATTGTCAGGAGGAAGGTTTCAATCTGGGGCCTTCACCGTAGTTCCCTCTGAAATGCTGCTGGTTCCACATGTCGGCTCCGCGAGGAGACTCCTGCCGGCCAGACGTGATAGTGCCACAGAAACCAGGCACCAGGGACTGCCGGAGCTGGCTTTTCCATACTGGGTTGCCAGTTGCTAAATCCGATGGGCAAGACTCCAATATAGCCCCGACCCCGATTAGCGCCTCCTGTTCCAAAGAGCCCCCGTGGAGTCACCGGGCCCTGCTCCAGGCAAGGGAGGGTGACACAATCTGGCCCAATGCTGCAGCAAACAGCAGGACAGTGCAAAGCTGTGTCGGGGGCCGGACACCTCTTACTGACCATGGCGGCAAGAACAAACTAGGTTCACAGCACAACCTAATCTGACAAAGCATATTGCTAAACCCGAAGCACAGACCATTATTATACACCCGCTTTGTGCAAACCCATGGATATCAAACAGAGACCTCTAGGCCAGCCCCCTGCCCAGCAGAGGATGGGCAGTGAGTTCCACAGGTTACCGGAGTGTCATGCACAACACACATCTCTCTTTGGCTCCATCTTACCTGATGGTATCTTGCAGTGACAATAAGTGTCTCCTGGAGGGCGAAGAGCAGTGCCCAGTCTGCCTTCTCTCTCTCAGGCATCATTCCCTATGCTGCTGTCACGGCCCCTTTCCTTCGCTTCCTCTCTAAACCAAACAATCCCATTCTTTTCAACCACTCCCCACAAGGGATGTCTCTCCAGGCCCCTAAACACTCTCTGACCCCCTGTCACGGAATCCCTGGGCGATGCTCTGGAACTGCTCCCTAGGAAGCCAGTCAGGACTCTGGAGAAGTCTCCTTTCTGTAAGCAAAAAGAACAGGAGCACTTGTGGCACCTTAGAGACTAACCAATTTATTTGAGCATAAGCTTTCGTGAGCTACAGCTCACTTCATGTTGCATCTGATGAAGTGAGCTGTAGCTCACGAAAGCTTATGCTCAAATAAATTGGTTAGTCTCTAAGGTGCCACAAGTACTCCTGTTCTTTTTGGGAATACAGACTAACACGGCTGCTACTCTGAAACCTTCCTGTGAGCAGACTGTCTGTAGGGCAAAAAGCTCACACAGCTTCCATCTTCCTGGGTCTGACCTCGGAGCATTAAACATCCTCTGGCCCTCCGTGCGCTTCCCACAGCCAGTCCGCCCAGGCAGGGTCCTGGGGAAGCCAGAGGGTCCTGCACCCCAACTTCGCAGTCAGACGTGACTCTCAGCCAGACAGTAAAACAGAAGGTTTATTAGATGACAGGAACATGGTCTAACACACAGCTTGTAGCTGCAGAGAACAGGACCCCTCAGCTGGGTCCATTTTGGGGGGCAGTGAGCCAGACAACCCCGTCTGCACTTCACTCCATGTCCCCAGCCAGCCTCAAACTGAAACTCTCTCCAGCCCCTCCTCCTCTGGGCTTTGTCCCTTTCCCGGGCTAGGAGGGCACTGGATTCCTTTGTTCTCCAACCCTTTAGCTCTCACCTTGCAGGGGGGAAGGGCCAGGCCATCAGTTGCCAGGAAACAGGGTGTCGCCCATTCTCTGTGTCCAGACCCCTGCACACACCTGCCGTCTAGGGCTCTGCAACGATCATACACCCTTAACCCACCACCTAGATACTTAAGAACTGCCTAGGGGAAACTGAGGCACCCCCACACTATTCAGAGGAAACATTAAGAACAGTCCTGCTTCGTCACATCTCTCCCCCCTTTGAGACTGAACTGAGCAGGGTCACTTTAGCCAGTGACCTGGGGAAGTTCGAACCCACCAACGTTCCCATGGAGGCCCAAGCATCTCTCCCTTCCTTGGTGGGAGTTACACCAGGCCCCTCCAGTTTCACACCCTCCCTTAGATCGGGAGTGGTCGATAGCACTCACATGCCGCATGTGGGAAGGTTTATGCGGCCTGTGCCCTTTTGCCACCCCAAAATCCCCAGGGGTCACACTGGGATCGGGTCTTCTCCCAGCGCTCCAGTCTGGAGGGCTGCAATTCGGGCTCTCTTGGTTAAGAGCCCCCATCTTGACCTGGGCCACATACTGTTCACTTACAGAACTAGCATGGAGACATTCCTTTCTCAACAACCTTGCCTCCCCAACAAGCTGGCCAAACACAGCCACTTGGTTATAGGACTGTTTAATTTTCTTAACAGCTTTCACTTCATCTGAGACCTTCTCAAAGCTATCCACACTGGATCTTTCAACAGGAAAGTCAGTGGATCCATTCACAACAGAAAATTTCTGGCTGTTAGGAACTGGAACTTTCTTGATTAAATCACTTTCACACCCTTCAGTTGCAGTAAACTGCTCGCAAGGACTCCATGAGGATTCCTTTCCCTAGGGCTTTTCTATGCAACAATTCACCCCTCACAGAAATTCTGCCCTTACCCTCTTTACCTAGGGCTTGCTCTAAAGGAACACTTTCCTGAGCAACAACAGACTCTTTCTGGGTCTCCCTTACATCCAGAATTACCTCTGGCCCTTCAGGCGGATTAATACACAATCCCCTTTCGGGCAAACTCACAGACTTCCTAGATAAAAGGTTAGAAGCATTCTCCTTCTCTTTGCCACACACAAGTTCAAGAATCTTTTCCTTCTTGCTACAGGTTTCCACACCCTCAGTAGGTAACACAATCACATCACCTTCATGCTCTCCTTGTGCCCTGGCTAGGATCTCACCCTGATTAGACAGAGTTGCTACACCCTTTCCCAACAACACACTAGCAACAGGCAAAATACAAGCACCAGAATTGTCTGGGCTCTGGGATTTTACATAGACACTAACTGGATGCGACCTAGTTACAGGGCCATTCTCCCGAGCAGACACAAACTTAGGACCCTTCCCTTCCTGGGCTTTAGCTGAATCCAGAACCAACTCTGAGACAACTGCACTACCCTCAACCGTCACAGGCTGAAAGGCCCCTTCTGTCTGCTCCACAGACAACGAAGAGCCGGACACACTTTCTCCTTTCCCAGACACACAGCTTGGGATCTCATTCCCCTTGTCCCAGCACACAAGGCTGGTCACAGACAACTGCTTGGAGACCAGGGTAGCTCCCTCCATAGGCAAGTCAATACCCCTGACAGACACAGGCACATTTCCTTCACGGTCACAATTCTCCACCCAGCTAACAGGAAAGGTACAGGTTTCAGAGTAACAGCCGTGTTAGTCTGTATTCGCAAAAAGAAAAGGAGTACTTGTGGCACCTTAGAGATGAACCAATTTATTTGAGCATAAGCTTTCGTGAGCTACAGCTCACTTCATCGGATGCATCCGATGAAGTGAGCTGTAGCTCACGAAAGCTTATGCTCAAATAAATTGGTTAGTCTCTAAGGAAAGGTACAGGGACACTCATCTTCCACTCTCCTCGCCTTCCCACACTGCTAACTAGACAAAGCCATCAGCTCACAAGGCTGCCCAGGCTCATCCAAACTTTCCTTACCAAGCACTTTGCCTCTCCCAACAGATCCCCTGCCCTGCCTGTGTCTCCCCGCATTCAGCTGGGGTCTCAGTTCCCACTGTGCTCAGCGCTGCCCTGGCTGTCCCAGTGGAGGTAGGCAGCGAGCTCGCTGCTTTCCTCACTGCATCAGAGCCAGCGTGAGCCCCCGCTCCAGTGTGCACGGGGGCAGGGAGCATCTCTCTGTCCCACCCAGCCCCAGGGGGCTGGTTACAGGCAACCAGGTATCCTGAGCCTAGCCGCTCCTCCCTGCTGCCAGCCAGGTCATCTGCACCTTCACTGACCGCCGATTTCCTTCACCGCCGATTGGTTCCCTGGATTCAAATTCAAACCCTTGGCAGTTACAGGAGCAGGGCCTGGATCCTGTCCCAAAGAGACATAGCCGCCCCCCAACAGGGTCTCGCAGCTGGTGTCCTGGAGAACCACAACGACCAGCCAGCCCCACCCCTCCTGGGTCTGCACAGGGATCTGGGCCATAGGCAGGGCAAGGGGCTTCGTCCCTGGGACCCTCACCCAGCTCACACAGCCCCTCAGCATCTGAGGCTGCACCACCCAGGGCCTGACAACAGTTCTCTCTGTCCCAGGATCTTGCCACCCCAGGAATGTCTCCCCATTGACCATCACCTTCTCCTCCCACTGGGGGTCCGAGGGGCCTGGCCCCAGGAAACTCCACACAGACATATAGGTTGGGGTCAGGAGTGGGAGCCTGTCCATCTCCCCACCCATCCGGCTGACGGAGTCTATGGCCTTGGGACCCAGCAAGGGAGCTAGACTCTGGGGCTTTTCCACAGGGTCCCCCTGGTTCAAATCTCCAGCCTGCTCAAAGGCAGTGAGGAGGGCATCCACATCCCCCCTCTCCTTAACCAGGGGCAGCAATTTAGTCTCAAGGTTCCCTGCAGAACTGGCACCCCGGGGTCTATCCCCACTCACCCCTGGGAGGTCCCCTAGGCCTCTCCGCTCCACCACCGCCAGTTCATGCTGCTGCTGCTTCTGCAGCTCTTTCTCGGGCTCTCGCTGTCTCTCACAGTCCTCTTGCTCTCTGGGACTCAGCTCCAATCCCGTCCATCTCCGATCCCCCGATGGGGAACCCGATCGTGAAGATCCCCGTCTGGTCGGGGACAGGAGTCTTGGGGATGCCTGGCTACTACTCCAGCTGCTCCCAGATCCTGCGATAGCCCCATTTGGGGTCAGGAATCTGTTCCTTAGAGTGGTCATCCTCCTCCAGCTGCACGATGAACTGTGCTTTGGTGAACTTTCCAATGCGCAACCCTCTCTTTCTGCACAGGGTTACAATGTCCTTCTTAAGGAGACGGTGACAGGCCATCACTCCGCTCTTCCCAAGTTGTTGTGGACTCACAGGCCTGTGTGCTCTCAGCTCCCCACGGTTTCCAGGAGAACCCCTAGTGTGCCAGCCCTTCTCGAGGTCACCACCTCTTTGCCAGGGTCCAGCCGCAGACTCCTCTGCCCCTGGGACCGCTCACTGCAATCCCCAGGGGAACCCTGTTACTGCAAAAGTCCTTCTCTCTCCCAGGGCCAAGCAGCAGGCTCCTCTGCCCCGAGACTGCTCACCGCAGTCCCCAGGGGGACCCCATTACTGCACAGTCCTTCTCGCTGGTCACACACTCCCAGGGGTTAACCGCCCCCCGAAATCGCTCCTCTCTGAGCCTTCAGCACGCCTGGTCCTCGTCAATCCCCCTTCGTTTTACTGCTCCCCAGTCACTTACTGCACAAAGTGCCATCCATGGGGTGCAGTACATCCCACCGCTGACACCAGTTGTCACGGAGTCCCCGGGCGATGCTCTGGAACTGCTCCCCATGAAGCCAGTCAGGACTCTGGGGAAGTCTCCTCTCTGGGAGCAGCCTGTCTGCAGGACACACAGCTCACCCGGCTCCACCTTCCTCAGTCTGACCTCAGAGCATTCAGCATCCTCTGCCCCTCCATGTGCTTCCCACAGCCAGTCCACCCAGGCGGGGTCCTGGGGAAGCCGGAGGGTCCTGCCCCCCAACTTCGCAGTCAGACGGGACTCTCAGCCAGACAGTAAAACAGAAGGTTTATTAGATGACAGGAACATGGTCTAACACGGAGCTTGTAGCTGTAGAAAACAGGACCCCTCAGCTGGGTCCATTTTGGGGGGCAGTGAGCCAGACAACCACATCTGCCCTTCACTCCATTTCCCAGCCAGCCCCAAACTGAAACTCTCTCTGGCCCCTCCTCCCCTGGGCTTTGTCCCTTTCCCGGGCTAGGAGGGCACTGGATTCCTTTGTTCTCCAACCCTTTAGCTCTCACCTTGCAGGGGGGGAAGGGCCAGGCCATCAGTTGCCAGGAAACAGGGTGTCGCCCATTCTCTGTGTCCAGACCCCTGCACATACCTGCCCTCTAGGGCTCTGCAATGATCATACACCCTTATCCCACCCCCTAGATACTTAAGAACTGCCTAGGGGAAACTGAGGCACCCCCACACTATTCAGAGGAAACATGAAGAACAGTCCCGCTTCATCACACCCCCCTCTCTGCTGTCTGAGACAGGACGCCAGGTTCCCAGAGGAGGGCGTCCAACTGATTGACAGAAAGGCACTCCATTGGTTCCCCATCCCATTCCTTCACTAGCCTGATTCCCCCTTTGCTTTTGGGACGACACTGCACTCAGCCAAGATTCTCGCTGATCTGCCCACAATGGCCTGCAGGCGACAAGGGGATCATCCTGGGCTGGAGCGACAATCGTCCATCCATCCATCCTTCCACACTGCCCCACAACGTGAAAACAAGGAGGGTGCACAAAGGAACGGAAGGGCAACACCTTCACAGCCGCTGCGAGGGAGTGCTACCCTGCACGCTTCATTTACGGCCAGCCTGTGGAATTCACTCGCCGTGGCACAGGCTGTGCCGGGTGAACCTTCGCACCATTCACACACCTGGTACCTCACAGACATTAAAGCCAGAAGGGCTCACTATGGTCATCTAGTGACGTCTGCCCCGACATAGCTTCTCCCAGTCACTCCTGCTGTGGCTGGACCAGAGCCGCTGTCAGACAGCCACCCCATCTGGCCAGAGAGACTCCACACCATGGGGAGCCCCACGGCCTGGGGGAGCCATTCCAACGGGTCATTCCCCTCCCAGGTACAAATCTACATCTTATTTCCTGTCTGCATGTGCCTGGCTCCAGCCCCAGTCCCTAGACCTCACTCTGCCCTTGTCTGGTAGGGTGGGAGCCCTCTGCTACCACACACGATCAGTTCCACTTCCATCTCCAGCACCCCGCATGCAGAGGGGAGCCTGTGCACAATCCAGTGAGATAATCCTGGGTATGAGCAAATCACCCCCTCCTGGCACTAGCCCAGCCCCGCAGGCGTCAGAGAAGGGTGCCCCCATCCACACCAAGGACATGCAGGACACTGCCTTGCTCGAGACATCAGCTGTTGGCCCTGCTGGAGCCAGGGTCGCAGGCTGGCTGGACCAATGGTCTGATCCGCTAGAGCAAATCCTCAGCTCCTGTGTTAGTGCCAAACACCAGAGTCTAAATCTGTCGCTCTCGCGGATGGGGACTGACCCTTTCATTATCACACCAGAGCTTTCTCCGCGGCTGCAAACATTCCTCTCTGCACACCCCACATTCCTACTTTTTAATATATTTTTAACTGAAAAACAGAGCGACTGGGGCCTGCTGGAAATTACAGGCTGGCTGCTGTGGCTTGTATGTCAGATCTGCCCACATTCCCGTGGCGAGCCTCAGCACATGTTCCACCAAGGGCACGCTTCATAATTCACGCTGCAGCCAGGCACCACGGGGCGTGGGCCAGGGAAGGGGAGCTCCAGCTTTCCCAGGCTCACTCCCACCGGCGGGCTCCATGGAAGTGGTGTGGTGGAACGGCACCCAGGGAATGGCACTGGGATGACCGAGGCGGGCACAGCAGCAAAGGCTGGCGGCTCTGTACCACTCCACACTGGGTGCAGGATGAGTCGGGGGCCTGGGACATTTTGGAATCAGCCCTCAAGGCCCCACCTTGTCACTAGGCCTCCCCCACATCATCCCCTTCCACAGCAACAGCAACTCACCCAGAGGCGTGGAGAACACATGCCGCACCCGTGGCTGTCCCAGTCCCCCTCACTCAGCACCCTGGAGCCCTGGGTGGCCTCGCTGCAGCTCCCACCAGATCAGCGCCACCACCAGTGCCCAGCACCCCTCCCAGTACAGGCCGGAATCAGCACAGGAAATGCCAGCTGGTGCCTACAAAGGGCCATTCAGTTCCCGTCCTGGATCAAGTGGAGAGAAAGAAGCGCGCACGCTCGCCCGGTGACTGCAGAGACCAGCGCCCCTGCTCGTCTTTAGCCCTCCAGACACCGCTGGGCTCCCAGGGAAGCTGACAGACACGGCTCCCAGGTTCACGAGACTCTTGTCTGGGGAGCCTCCCACATCCCTCCCTGCCAGCAACATCTGCAACCTGAACCCTTCCCTCCCCTGCACCCTCACATCGGCTGGGACACAATAAGCACAAGACCCCCCTCCACCCATCCTGGGCAGGTCACTGCCCCTCCAGACCAGATCAGCCCTTGGACAGCCAACAGCCAGCCTAGATGACTTGTCTACAAAACGCCCATTTGCTGCTTGCTTCCCCTAGTCCAGGGGGGTCAACCTGAGCCTGAGGAGCCAGAATTTACCAATGAACATTGCCAAAGAGCCACAGTAATACGTCAGCAGCCCCCCATCAGCTCCCCCCCTCCCGCCCCCAGTGCTTCCCGCCCGCTGGCAGCCACACCAATCAGCGCCTCCCTCTCCCTCCCCACGCCTCGTTTCACTGGGCGAGGGCACAGCAGGCTCTGGGGAAGGGGCAGAGTGGGGGCAGGACCTAGGGCAGAGCCGGGGGTTGAGCAGTGAGCACCACTAGCACATTGGAAAGCTGGTGCCTGTAGCTCCAGCCCCGGAGTCGGCACCTACGCAAGGAGCCCGCATGTTAACTTCTGAAGAGCCACGTGCAGCTCTGGAGCCCCAGGTCGGCCACCCTTCCCCTAGCCTCTGCCCACCCGTCTGTGTGTCCATGAGCTCCGTGGGGAGGGGAAATGCCAGGAGAGTGTCCAGCACACTGGAAACACCATCAAAACAATTGACCAGTATGTCATGGAGTCCCCGGGCGATGCTCTGGAACTGCTCCCTACGAAGCCAGTCAGGACTCTGGGGAAGTCTCCTCTCTGGGAGCAGCCTGTCTGCAGGACACACAGCTCACCCGGCTTCCACCTTCCTGGGTCTGACCTCGGAGCATTCAGCATCCTCTGCCCCTCCGTGCGCTTCCCACAGCCAGTCCGCCCAGGCGGGGTCTTGGGGGGGCCAGAGGGTCCTGCACCCCAACTTCACAGCCAGACGTGACTCTCAGCCAGCCAGTAAAACAGAAGGTTTATTAGATGACAGGAACATGGTCTAACACAGAGCTTGTAGGTGCAGAGAATGGGACCCCTCAGCTGGGTCCATTTTGGGGGGCAGTGAACCAGACAACCACGTCTGTACTTCACTCCATGTCCCCAGCCAGCCTCAAACTGAAAAACTCTCCAGCCCCTCTTCCTCTGGGCTTTGTCCCTTTCCCGGGCCAGGAGGTCACCTGATTCCTTTGTTCTCCAACCCTTTAGCTCTCACCTTGCAGGGGTGAAGGGCCCAGGCCATCAGTGGCCAAGAAACAGGGTGTCGGCCATTCTCTGTGTCCAGACCCCTGCACACACCTGCCCTCTAGGGCTCTGCAATGATCATACACCCTTACCCCACCACCTAGATACTTAAGAACAGTCCCGCTTCGTCACATCTCTCCCCCCTTCGAGATCGAACTGAGCGGGGTCACTTTAGCTGGTGACCTAGGGAAGTTCGAAGCCACCAATGTTCCCATGGATGCCCCAGCATTTCTCCCATTCCTTGGTGGGAGTTACACCAGGCCCTTCCAGTTTTACGCCCTTCCTGTTTCACGCCCTCCCTTAGGTCGGGTGTGCTCGATGGCACTCGCAGGCCGCATGTGGGAAGGTTTATGCGGCCTGTGTCCTTTGGCCACCCCAAAACCCCAGGGGGTCAAACTGGGATTGGGTCTTCTCCCCAACAAGCTGGCCAAACATTGCCACTTGGTTATAGGACTGTTTAACTTTCTTAACAGCTTTCACTTCATCTGAGACCTTCTCAAAGCTATCCACACTGGATCTTTCAACAGGAAAGTCAGTGGATCCATTCACAACAGAAAATTTCTGGCCCTTAGGAACTGAAACTTTCTTGATTAAATCACTTTCACACCCTTCAGTTGCAGTAAACTGCTTGCAAAGACTCCATGAGGATTCCTTTCCCTAGGGCTTTTCTATGCAACAATTCACCCCTCACAGAAATTCTGCTCTTACCCTCTTTACCTAGGGCTTGCTCTAGAGGAACACTTTCCTGAGCAACAACAGACTCTTTCTGGGTCTCCCTCACATCCAGAATTACCTCTGGCCCATCCAGCAGATTCCTACACAATCCCTTTTCGGGCAAACTCACAGACTTCCTAGATAAAAGGTCAGAAGCATTCTCCTTCCCTTTGCCACACATAAGTTCAGGAATCTTTTCCTTCTTGCTACAGGTTTCCACACCCTCAGTAGGTAACACAATCACATCACCTTCATGCTCTCCTTGTGCCCTGGCTAGGATCTCACCCTGATTAGACAGAGTTGCTACACCCTTTTCCCAACAACACACTAGCAACAGGCAAAATACAAGCACCAGAATTGTCTGGGCTCTGGGATTTTACATAGACACTAACTGGATGCGACCTAGTTACAGGGCCATTCTCTCGAGCAGACACAAACTTAGGACCCTTCCCTTCCTGGGCTTTAGCTGAATCCAGAACCAACTCTGAGACAACTGCACTACCCTCAACCGTCACAGGCTGAAAGGCCCCTTCTGTCTGCTCCACAGACAAAGAAGAGCCGGACACACTTTCTCCTTTACCAGACACACAGCTTGGGATCTCTTTCCCCTGGTCCCAGCACACAAGGCTGGTCACAGACAACTGCTTGGAGACCAGGGTAGCTCCCTCCATAGGCAAGTCAATACCCCTGACAGACACAGGCACATTTCCTTCACTGTCACAATTCTCCACCCAGCTAACAGGTAAGGTCCAGGGAAACTCATTTTCCACTCTCCTCGCCCTCCCACCCTGCTGACTAGACACAGACATCAGCTCACAAGGCTGCCTAGGCTCATCCAGACTTTCCTTACCAAGCACCTTGCCACTCCCAACAGATCCCCTGCCCTGCCTGGGTCTCCCCCCACTCAGCTGGGGTCTCAGCTCCCACTGTGCTCAGCGCTGCCCTTGCTGTCCCAGTGGGGGTAGGCAGCGAGCTCGCTGCTTTCCTCACTGCATCAGAGCCAGCGTGAGCCCCCTGAGCCCCCGCTCCAGTGTACAGGGGGGCAGGGAGCATCTCTCTGTTCCACCCAGCCCCAGGGGTCTGGTTACAGGCAGGCAGGTACCTGAGCCTAGCCACTCCTCCTGCTGCCAGCCAGGTCATCTGCACCTTCACTGACGATTTCCCTCACCGCCGATTGGTTCCCTGGATTCAAATTCAAACCCTTGGCAGTTACAGGAGCAGGGCCTGGATCCTGTCCCAAAGAGACACAGTCGCCCCCCAACAGGGTCTCGCAGCTGGTATTCTGGAGAACCACAACGACCAGCCAGCCCCACCCCTCCTGGGTCTGCACAGGGATCTGGGCCATAGGCAGGGCAAGGGGCTTCGTCCCTGGGACCCTCACCCAGCTCACACAGCCCCTCAGCATCTGAGGCTGCACCACCCAGGGCCTGACAACAGTTCTCTCTGTCCCAGGATCTCGCCACCCCAGGAATGTCTCCCCATTGACCATCACCTTCTCCTCCCACTGGAGGTCCGAGGGGCCTGGCCCCAGGAAACTCCACACAGACATATAGGTTGGGGTCAGGAGTGGGAGCCTGTCCATCTCCCCACCCATCTGGCTGACGGAGTCTATGGCCTTGGGACCCAGCAAGGGAGCTAGACTCTGGGGCTTTTCCACAGGGTCCCCCTGGTTCAAATCTCCAGCCTGCTCAAAGGCAGCGAGGAGGGCATCCACATCCCCCCCCTCCTTAACCAGGGGCAGCAATTTAGTCTCAAGGTTCCCTGCGGAACTGGCACCCCGGGGTCTATCCCCACTCACCCCGGGGAGGTCCCCTAGGCCTCTCCGCTCCACCACCGCCAGTTCATGCTGCTGCTGCTTCTGCAGCTCTTTCTTGGACTCTCGCTGTCTCTCACAGTCCTCTCGTTCTCTCGGACTCAGCTCCAATCCCGTCCGTCTCCGATTCCCCGATGGGGAACCCGATCGTGAAGATCCCCGTCTGGTCGGGGACAGGAGTTTTGGGGATGCCTGGCTATCACTCCAGCTGCTCCCAGATCCTGCGATAGCCCCATTTGGGGTCAGGAATCTGTTCCTTAGAGTGGTCATCCTCCTCCAGCTGCACGATGAACTGTGCTTTGGTGAACTTTCCAATGCGCAACCCTCTCTTTCTGCACCGGGTTACATTGTCCTTCTTAAGGAGACGGTGACAGGCCATCACTCCGCTCTTCCCAAGTTGTTGTGGACTCACAGGCCTGTGTGCTCTCAGCTCCCCACGGTTTCCAGGGAGAACCCCTAGTTTGCCAGCCCTTCTCGAGGTCACCACCTCTTTGCCAGGGTCCAGCCGCAGACTCCTCCGCTCCTTGGACTGCTCGCTGCAATCCCCAGGGGAACCCTGTTACTGCAAAAGTCCTTCTCTCTCCCAGGGCCAAGCTGCATGCTCCTCCGCCCCTGAGACTGCTCACCGCAGTCCCCAGGGGGACCCCATTACTGCACAGTCCTTCTCGCTGGTCACACACTCCCAGGGGTTAACCGCCCCCCGAAATCGCTCCTCTCTGAGCCTTCAGCACGCCTGGTCCTCGTCAATCCCCCTTCGTTTTACTGCTCCCCAGTCACTTACTGCACGAAGTGCCATCCATGGGGTGCAGTACATCCCACCGCTGACACCAGTTGTCACGGAGTCCCTGGGCGATGCTCTGGAACTGCTCCCTACGAAGCCAGGCAGGACTCTGGGGAAGTCTCCTCTCTGGGAGCAGACTGTCTGCAGGATACACAGCTCACCCGGCTTCCATCTTCCTGAGTCTGACCTCGGAGCATTCAGCATCCTCTGCCCCTCCGTGCGCTTCCCTCAGCGAGTCCACCCAGGCAGTCTCCTGGGGAAGCCAGAGGGTCCTGCACCTCAGCTCCGCAGTCAGACGTGACTCTCAGCCAGCCAGTAAAACAGAGGTTTATTAGATGACAGGAACATGGTCTAACACAGAGCTTGTAGCTGCAGAGAACAGGACCCCTCAGCTGGGTCCATTTTGGGGGGCAGTGAGCCAGACAACCACGTCTATACTTCACTCCATGTCCCCAGCCAGCCTCAAACTGAAAAACTCTCCAGCCCCTCCTCCTCCGCTGGGCTTTGTCCCTTTCCTGGGCTAGGAGATCACCTGATTCCTTTGTTCTCCAACCCCTTTAGCTCTCACCTTGCAAGGGGAAGGGCCCAGGCCATCAATTGCCAGGAAACAGGGTGTTGGCCATTCTCTGTGTCCAGACCCCTGCACACACCTGCCCTCTAGGGCTCTGCAAGGATCATACACCCTTACCCCGCCCCCTAGATACTTAAGAACTGCCTAGGGGAAACTGAGGCACCCCCACACTATTCAGAGGAAACATTAAGAACAGTCCCACTTCATCACACAGTAGCAACTACATGAGCCAACCTGAAAAACTCCTGGACTCTGCCCAATTCCAAATCTGACCGAGAGAAGGTGCTGCCCAGCCAGAAAGCAGGGGTCAGAGGGGCACCCATGGCTTCAGCCCATCAAACCCAGACGAGGCACCAGTGCCCTGCGCACTCGGCACAGTTACTGCACTCACTCCCTGCAGGGACAGAGCCACCCACCCTGAGAAAGCTGCAGTGGGTCCAGACACAGCAGCCCACCCACCTAGCGCCTGTGAGCCCATCCCCCTGGTGCCCCATCCCTGCACTGGCTGGCCAGTGATACAGAGCCAGAGCCTGTGCTATCCGCAGTCTCCCCTGGGCTCAGCAGAGGTCAGGGGAGGCTGGGTGCTACGCTGGTAAAGGCTCCCAAATATCCATCTGATAGGTGGGCAGGTTCTAGCGCGCTCTGTGCTGGACCCCCAGGGAGGTGGCTGGGCTGGCTCCAGCAGGGGAGATGAGGCCCGTTTCTGTCCCCTGGTGCTGCCAGACTGGGGCTGGGACTTGACCAAGAGCCCAGTACAGGCTCTGTGCAAACATCCGACACCACACCACCGTCATGGGGTCAGCCCCAGCTCCTCAGCCAGGCTCCCGGGACAGGCCCACCATCACCGACTCGGGGGAGCTGGGGAGTGCAGGAGACAGAACTGTCACGGGAGCTGAGCTACACTGCGGAACTTCCCCAGGGGATGTTGTGAAGGCCAAGACCAAAACAGGGCTCAGAAAAGAGCTAGAGAAGTTCCTGGAGGATAGGTCCAGCAATGGCTACTAGCCTGGATGGGCAGGGATGGTGTCCCTAGCCTCTGTTTGCCAGAAGCTGGGAATGGGCGACAGGGGATGGATCACTTGATGATTCCCTGTTCTGTTCACTCCCTCTGGGGTACCTGGCCCTGGCCACTGTCGGCAGACAGGACATGGGGCTGGATGGACCTTTGGTCTGACCCAGTCTGGCCGCTCTGATGTTATGTTATTTGAGCACCACTAGAGAGAAGAGACCTTGGGCTGCATCACACGGGGTGGAATGCAAACCTCACTTCAGCTTAGCTTCCCCCTCCACAAATTCTTCCCACCCATTAGCACCTGCCCCCATACACTCACCAAACCCACCACTCACACACCCGCCCCCGTCTACTGACACACCAAGCCCACCAGCGCCCTCCCCGCCCCCACTCACACACCAAACCCACCGGCATCCGCCTCCCCCACTCACACACCAAACCCACAGGCGCCCGCCTCCCCCCACTCACACACCAACCCCCTGGTGCCTGCCTCTCCCCACTCACACACCAAACTCCCAGCGCCCACTGCCCCCTCACCCACGCACCCTGGACTCTCACTATGTCCACTCATGCCCTCACATACGTATATCACAACCCTGGGTGGCGGAGGGCAGATAAGCATCTCAATCCCCTACAGCAGGGGTTCTCAAACTGGGGGTCAGGACCCCTCAGGGGGTCACAAGGTCATTACATGGGGGGTTGCGAGTTGTCAGCCTCCACCCCAAACCCCGCTTTGCCTCCAGCATTTATAATGGTATATAAAATATATATTAAATATACAAAAACATGTTTTCAATTTATAAGGGGGTTGCACTCAGAGGCTTCCTATGTGAAAGGGGTCACCAGGACAAAAGTTTGAGAACCACTGCCCTACAGCCTAGAAATACTAAATCTGAACGAATACAGCGGGGATGGCCTGGTGCCAGCAGCATCCAGCCTGTTGCCTGGTCTGCCCCCTATCGGGGCCTGTCTAGGGAACAACAGGAAACGCACGTCCCCCTCCCTGCACAGCTAGGCCTCACAGGTGCCCACGTATGGCTATCAGCGTCTCTGGCGGCTTGCACGGCTGGGCCCAGCTGGCTATCAGTGTCTCTGGAGGCTTGGCATGGCTGGGCCCAGCTGGCTATCAGTGTCTCTGGAGGCTTGGCACGGCTTGGCCCAGCCGGCTATCAGTGCCCCATGGGAAGGGAAAGCAGAGAGAACAATGGGAACAAGACTAACACTGGGCCAAGTCACCAGTGGCTCCCAAAACACATTACACAGATCACTGTGGACATGCAGCCACCTCTAGGGTGGAGGGTGGCAGCCAGCAGGGGTGGAAGGGAGAAGAAACATTGGCCAAGGGCTGCGATCGCTAATGTCCCTGGGGAACAAACACAGAGGGGTGGCTAAGGGCCCACGCGGAGCAAACTGCAGAACTCAACGGATCTGCCTGGGGAGGTGACCGGCTGTCGCCCTGGGGTGCTAGGGAGCTCAGACCTGATGCTCAGCCACTGCACCATCACCTCCAGCAGGGAGCCCGCTGCCCCAGCTGAACAATGCTGCCCCTTCTGCCAGGAGGAAGCTGCTGGCTCAGCTGTGAGAGGCAGGATGGGGAGTGAAGGAGGAAGAGCAGCTTCAGGGGCCGAAAGGTGAAAGGATCACGGCACCTATGTGCATGGCCCAGCGGGCAGGAGAGACAAACGCCACGGCAAGGGCAGTGGGGGAGGCCCAGCCCGGCCCTTCTCCCAGCACTGCTCAGGCACTGGTGAGCGTGATGTTTTCCTTTCCCCCTTTCCAGAGAGTAAATGTTAGGCACATAAAGGCCGGCACTGTGAGCGGAAGGCACGGCCCGTGTCGCTGTGCAAGTGCGGCCTCACACATAATCAAGGCAGTCTTTCCACGCAAGGCACCCGCTCAACAACCCAGGGTCTATGCTGGCAGCAAGACCACAGCAGCCTGCAATTCAATAACCTTTTCTTCCCACCGCGGCTGTTTTCTCGGCTTGGCTTACAGGCTTTTCTTACAGACACTGAGTGGGGGTGTGGTGGGGGAGGGGGACTCGTGGCCAAACCCTGATGCTTCCGGCCAGTGCAGCACATCTCACGACAGGGATTGCTGCTGGGCTCTGTTCCTTTCCCAGTCGTTAATTTGCTTGGTTTGTTATCGTAGGGTTACACAGCAGGGCTGGATGGCTCAGACTGGTTTGTTATCGTAGGGTTGCTGGTGACTCCTGGGCCACTGGCAGGAGTCTGTAAAAGCCTCTCTCGAAGCGGGGCGTGGACCCAACAATGGTGCACACTGCACATGGATCCAAGGTAGCAGCAACAGAGTGGGTGACATTTTGGCCCTGGCTCTGCCCTTTACCATGGAAGATCCATTAAGGGGTCTGAATGCCCAGAGCCCTGGGAACCCCCGACATAGCAGGGCACAGGCTGGGAGAGCGGGGCGGGGGCACAAGGAGATATAGTGAGAGGTACATGTGTCTGGGAAGCTGTGGGCAAGTGGCAATGGAAAGAGCCCATGGCGGGGGAGCAAACGCTGTGGACTGGTGCTGAGGGGCACAGGGCTGCCAAGTGCTCGGGGTGGGGTGGGGGCCAACAAGGGCCAGACACTGCAACCATGGACCTGGGAGAGGAGCTTCCTGCAGCCTGGCTGGTTGGGAGCCGCCCCAGGACAGATAGGAGACAGGCACAGGACAGGCACAGGCACAGGCATGAGGAACTATGTGCCACTCCAGCCACTCCTCAGTGCACGCCAAGCTGCATGGATTGATTGATTCATTTCCAAAGCTGTCGCCAGCCCCACAGTGATCCCCCTGTTCCCCCTGCCCCCTGACTGCAGTGAGGGGTGCTCACAGGCTGCCCTGGGTCCCCTGTCCCATTCAGAGCAGACTCACCCTAACAGGTGACAACCCCCCTTCATTTCTCTTCTCTTCCCCCCATGCCCATCACCCCAGCCTGGCTTTACCTTGGCGAAGACAGGAGCCACATGCACTTGCTCCCCAAGGGGCACCCAAGGGCCACCCCGCCAGGCCCCTCTGTTTCTCCAAACCCTGGGGTGGCCCTTCCGAAGCCAGAACTTCAGTCCCCCACTCACTCGCCCAGGGCAGGTCCCTGTCTGAGCTGGCTCTGCGCAGGGCCTGGGTGGGAATCGTAGAGAGCACAGCCCGTGACTGCAGCAGCCAACGCGGGTGGATGGGTGAGCGGGGACGGGCTCATGCCAACAGGGAGCACAGTGGGTTTGTGCTGCTCCAGCCCATGGTGCCCAGGCGCTGGCCGTAGCTCCAGGTTTGCAGATGATGCTCATGAAAGGGCTCCCCTGTGAAACCAGTTCCCAAGGGCCTAGCGTCTGCCCTGACAGTGAGCGGAGAGCAGCCAGAGGCCACGGGGATGGGCCAACGAACAGTAGCAGCCAGAACCCCAGCGCGGCCCAGAACACTTTGCACAAGGGATTCGCTGAGCAAAGAAAGGCACAGAATGAGGGGAGCTTGTGACTGAGCCAGGCAAGATTAGGGGCTTTATTGGGAATCCAGGTATATTCAGAAATGGAGCGAGCAGCAAGGGGAGCTGGGAGCAGCACTGGCTCCCTTCCTGGATTTGTGGTACTCTACCAAATTTGACATGCCCACTCTTGGGAGCCTGGCGCAGTCAGGAAGGAGAGCTGCATGAGGAAACTGCAGCAGGAAGTGGCTTGCACGCAAGGTAGAGACACAAGAAGCAGCTCTTATCCCACAGCTGGCACAGGTGTGTCTGCCACATGCCAGTGAAGATGGGCAGGGAGGGCTGGGCTTCACATCCTGACAGTCCTGCAGCCACCAACAGGCAAATCAATGGAGACACTCCTGCTACTCCTCCCCCTTCCCTTCTACAGGACACACTCCCTGCTCCCAGAGCCCACTTATATCCTCAAGCCACTGGGGGACTAGTGCACCGTGCCTCCCTGGTGCTAGGCGGGTATCCCCAGTGCCTCCCTCAGGGCACCCCCAGTGCCAGCTGGGTATCCAGGTGCCACCCTCTGCGCACAGCCCCCTGGTGCCAGCCAGGTTCCCAGGTGCCCCCACTCAGGGCAGGCACCCCAGTAGCCAGGCGTCCCCTCCAGGTGCTGGAGCCCAGCCTAGAAGCCAGGGTTGAGTTTTGGTGCAGCGCACACACAGGCAGGAGGCCAGGCTGCTCCATGAGCAAGCAACTGCACAGCCCCTCCACTCATGGCCAAAATAAAACCCTGGGGTGCGGTCCCCATGCTGGAACAGCCCCGCGCTGCCCTGGCCATGGTTATTCAGCACTCCTCCCACACAGGGCAGTTTAAGCAGCAGAATGACCTTACAATGGGTCCCCCGCCAGAACCCACCAGGAGTGGCAGTTCTCAGTGAGTGGCCACAGGAAAGGCCCTGGCAGCCCAGGCACCCTGCGCTCACCAACACAAACCAGCCCTGCTTCCAGGGGCCGGGGGAAACGCTAGGGAGCCAGAGCCAGAGCACCTCCAGGAGGGGCTCTCTACCTTAGCCCAGCCCCGCCCGCCATCCCAGAGGAGTCTGCCCGTGGGATCCCTGCCTGCTTGCAGTGCCAGGCCCAGCAGCACTTGCAGGATCTCTGGGCTCCCTGCCAAGGATCAGCAACTGAGCCTGAGCGCTGAGGGGGCAGCGAGGGCCCTGCTGGGACAGCCCTGGGGGGCAGCGAGGGCCCAGCCAGGACAGTGCCAGGAGCAGTGAGGGCTCTGCCAGGACAGCCCTGGGGGGCAGCGAGGGCCCAGCCAGGACAGCAAGGGCCCTGCCAGGACAGCGAGGGCCCAGCTGGGACAGGGGCAGGGGCGGGGCAGGGAGGGCCTTGCCAGGGGCAGCGAGGGCCCAGCCAGCCAGAGCTGGGTTATCCTCAGGCTGGGGAATGCGCATGATTTAGGGCTGGCTGGTGGCTGATGACGGAAGGCCGAGCTGTGCAGGGCAAGGGATTCTCTTTCGCAGGGGATTACACATAGGACAGCTGGGAACACACAGACACAGCCTGCTCCTCCCCTCCCCTCCGCCCCTGCCCCTGCCCCATCCCTGACTGGGAACCCCGTGCGGCTTGTGCAGCTGTGTGCACAGCCAACAGGGGCTCTGAAACCGAAACTGCCAGTGAGAGTTGCATGCTCTATTTCCCACGCTTACAGATCCCAGGTAGCAGGGTGGGGAGAAAGAGGCTGCTCTGAGCCCTCACCCTGCTGCCCTCCCCCTCCTCTGCCCATGGTCCCTGCCAGCCCTGCACTACCATTTTCCACCCACGCCTCTGCATCTGCAAGAGCCCCTTCCCCACAGGGCTGCTCCAACTCCCTTCCGGCCAACCCCCTCTCACATCTCCACTGCCTCTTCCCTGTCCAGGATCCCCAGGCACGTGCAGATTGGCAGCATGGGCTCCCACTGTCAGTGCCTTGGCCCTGCTCAGCTTGGCAAGCCCTTTAGGGACCTTGGGGGTCCTGGCATGTGCCTACCAGTGGCACATGGGGTGCCCAGCATTACACAGTCAGGGTGGATTGGTTTAAATCGAGTCAGGAAAACTTGATTTAATAATGGATTTCTACATAAGAGTGCATTCTTTTTGGTTGTTATAACCTTAATACATATTCTTCACAACTCAGAGATAGATGAGACCCAAACTGGGTCTCTTTTACGGCCTGCTGCTATTATAGGTTTTCCCTTCTAGTGAGAGAATGGTCTAGTAGATCTCAAATCAATGAAGTCTACACTAAGAAAGACCTCAAGACTTCTGGAATATGCTGCTCGAACAGTTTCACTTTTGTTTCTACTACCTGTCCCTCCCTTCTCACATTTATCTCCAGACTTCTTCTCCTTGTCCAGATCTATTCCACCCCCAACCATCTTCTAGTCATTGAACTTTCTGAAACTTTGCACTTTTAGAGAGAGGTAAGGGATTAACTCTGTGTACACAAATTTGCAGAGGGACAATAGGGTTGAGGTCTGTTATTTCTCACCTCTCTATATTATTTATTTATTTTAAAACATTTTTACTGTTAACAAGCATGTTCTCTCTGGAGACACAAATCCACAGTTTGAGAACTGCAAAACTAAATATCTCTGATGGTATCGACTAGACTGAGCACTGAGTCCCACTGGGTAGATAGAAAGATTAACCTAAATAATCTCTACAGAAGCCCCTGGATCCCCATAAGATTGGGTCCCTAATCCATGAACTATTGGAACTCATTTACAAAACTTTTCTTAAACATTACATGAATATATTGTCTCATACTATAAAATTAGAATTTATAATCCCTATTCCATGATGAGATATCTTTGAGCTATAATGTATCTTAATTAAAATGATCTTTAGATAGGTTTTTTCCTCAAAAAGCATTTTATAAAAAAAATCTGATTTAAATTAAAAAAAAAACATTGATTTTTATCCACCCTGCACACTGTCCAGGAAGCTCTGAGACAGAGAAGAAAGACAGCCTGTGCCCTGGACCGCTGGCCCTGGAGTTACTGAGTGGCACAGCATGACCGTGCAAGGAGAGACGCAGACACATTGTCCCAAAGGCCAATCTCAGATACACATCAAGAGGAGCTGGGAGAGCCTCCTCCCTTGCCAATGCCAGCAATGGGGCCCACAGCCACACACAAGGAGCTAGGGGCTGCCCCTGGAACTAAACACCCAAGACAGGGGGTCAGGGGCATTCAGGCTGCGACCCCTGCCAGCCAAGAGCAGCATGCTGTGCCCACCCTTAGAGCGAGAAACACCCCCTGGGCAGTAGCAGGTGACCAGCTGCTCCCTGTGCAGGGCTCTGCAGCATGAGCTAGGCTGTCCCTGGGCCGGTTTCATTCCACTCTCCTATAGCTGGGCTCCTGCCATCCAGAGGCCATCGCGCCGTGCAGTAATGCTGCCCTGGGGCCGCCAGGCAGCTTGTGCTGGGGGCCTGGTGCGTCCCAGTGAAGCACACATTGGGGATGGGCCCCAGGGGCAGGCACGTGACACCTTTGCTACACAAAACCAAGCAGGCTGGTATTTCAGTGATGCTCCAAGATGTGCACATGTAGGGACGGTGGCAGGTGCTTCCTAGTAGCAGCTGCCTGTGTTCCCGTTGCAGGGATCCAAGGCCAGCCTGAGCTCCCACAGGGCCATAGAGCAGAGAGCTGCTGCCCCATGGGGGGACCAGCACAGCGAAGGATTCAGCAGCTCCCCCACCCAGCGGCACCCCATCATTTTGCTCTCTCCAGTGTGGGAGGCTGGGCTATTGCTGCCCTTTTGATTCCACAAAGCACCCGCAGCAGCGCAACCAGGGGGAAGGGGACTGGAGGCCCCAAAGTGCCCTTTTAAACAGGAGGGGTTAAACCCAAACCCTGAGCAAGATGAGATGAGCGGGGGGAATCAGAGCCATTCCCAGGGGACAGGCAGCCCCTCCTTAACAACACTAACTGGGCAGTCTCAGCAGAGTGTGGGCACAGCAGGGCCTGGCAATCAGGGCGCCTGCCGTCTCCGCCATGAACTCCCCCTGAGACCTTGGACCATTCATTCCACTCCTGGGGACCAGTTTCTCATCTGCACAGAGGGGATCGGGGGCCGAGGAGCTGGGAGGAATCAGTTACTATCTGTACAGGGTATGGAGAAGCAGCACAAAGGCCAAGGGCTGGAGCTCCCCTCTTCCTCTAGGGCTCACCCTGCTGCTGGGCCAGGCGGCCCCTGTCTGGGGGATAAAGAGAGGACTCAGGCTCCAGGGTTGCCAATCACACACCTTTTCCCAGAGCTCAAAATTCACTTTTAAAACAAAACAAAATAAAAAACCAAAACAAACCAGAAGGGTGAAAAATTCCTGGACATTTCTCTCCTCCACGGTGCCCAAGGCCGGGGGGGAGGCTAGAGCCCCCAGAGTTTGTCAAGCAAACACTTTCACACCCTCAGCAACTCTGCACGCTGCAGCTGGAATGCCAAATATATATTTAAGCCCTGGTCATCAAAGGAGTGTGTTCAGAGTCGGTCTGGAACAACGGCCATGTGGGTTTGGCCCCATAGCACAAACCAGAGATGCTGAGAACATTTCATTCACTCTCACACACACATGCAATATTGGCAGCCTTCAAGGTCATGTGTCTGGAAGGTCGCGGGCTGGGCACGAGATGCCTGCCCCTGCGCAGGGAGCGGAGCCCACTCAGAGCATTCATTCTTATCACCTAATGTCGCACACGGGGCGGGGATGTTTAGGCTGGATGAGGGCCAGCAGCAATTCTGCATTCCAGTGCACTATAAAGTTAGTCAAAACTAAATGGTCCCAGCCAACAAAGCCAACAGGGCCAGGGTCCGGGGAACCAACCAGGAAGTGACACTTCAGGAGAAACCGCCAGGAGCTGGGCAGGGGTGGGGGGGAATGAGGGCAGGCCAAGGGTGCCAGAGAAGGGGGGGCGCAGTTATAACAGCCCTGCACACAGCCCTCGTGCAGCAGGGGGCTGCGACAGGGGAGTTACAACATGCCTGGGCCAGTCAGCGTGCCATGCAGAGGAGGCTCAGCGTGGCAAAGCACGGCAGGAGGGAGTACAAAGGGTCACCCAGGCACACACCCTGGAGTGCAGCTAGTGCCCCATTAGACCAGACCAGAGCCCTTCCCAGCAAGCTGCCAATGCTCCCCCTACCCAAGGGCTCAGCATGGAAAGGCTGGGCTGGGCTCTGCCCTGCCCTCATCTCAGGGCACACGCAAAGCTGCTAGTGTAGAGATGAGGTGGGCTGCAGAGCCCGAAAGTGCCGGCAACTCATAGCTCTGCCACCCCAGTGCTACAATCTCTCCCTCTCCCAGGGCCAATGCGGCCTGGAGTCCAGCAAAACAACCGGGCTCTAGGCTGGCCAAGAGGAGGGGGCTCTGCTGCCCCCACGCAGCAGGAGGCGCTCACAGGAGCACGTGGAGGCAGGCCTGCACTATCAAGGGAGGTTTGTCTTCCACCCCCACACAGCTCACAGCCTCAGGCCCTTTTGGCCCCATCGTGGCCTTTCCCCTCCAGCACACAGCAAAGGGGTCATGCCCATTCCTCTGATGGGGGATGCGCTTTGGTCACCACTGCTGTGCTGCCCCCAGGAGCAGGGCTGAGCTCTGAAACCCTGACTGATCTGGGACCTGGGAGGCTGCAGCTCAGCTGGGATGTTCTCTCCCCAGTCCCTGGGGGTGGTAGCGGATGTGTCCATGGGGAACCCTGCCCCTGCAGCTCTCCCAGAGCCCAGGTGGGGCTGACACCAGCATACAGTGCAGGGGAAACAGCTGGCTCCTGTCTCAGGGGACAATTCCTCTAGGATTGGGTTTTCCTTTTGTTCTCCTATTCGAGGATCAGGCCACCAATTCCCTGGGCCACAAGGGGTATTAGCGACTGGGCCTAAATCTTGGGCCTAATCCCATCTGACAAACCCCAGAGCATGGAGATGAAGAGGCAGAGGATGAGAGAGCTGGGAGCCAGCATGCTCCCGAGAGATCACTGCCCCAAGCAAACACAGCACCCTGCGGCTGTGAAATCGCATGTTACGCGCCTGTCACCCACGGCAGCACCAGCTTGTCAAGCTGTAGGGAACTGAATACTTCGCGCCTCCGGTTACGGCCCGGGTAATCCCCCCATTGGAAGGAAGCGCCAGCCTGGCACCGACTCGGGCTGACCCTGGGCAGGGATGCCCTGGCCCCTGGGTTCATCTCCAGGTGAGGGTAGGGAGCCCCAGGACACACAGGAGACAGGTCGAATTCCAGGGCACCTGCTGACAATAAAACACTCTGGCACAGGACTCTCTACCCCTTCAGCAGGGGGAGGTGGGAGGGGCAGGAACACCAGGGGGACAGGAGAGCTGTCCCAGGAGCTGCCGGGGAGGTGGGAGCCCTTGCAGGGGTGTTAGATGGTGTCTCCCTCTCAGCAGGTAAGGGACTAAGGAGGACGGAAAGAAAAAAGATGGTAGCTCAGGGGCAAAACCATAGCACAGTCCACTGAGAATGCTGGAGTGCTCTGACCCCCACAGGGGATGGTGATGCACAGGGATGCCCTAGGTGCTCTCTCCCCACAGGGGACGGTGACAGGCACCCTTGCCCCCCAGCTGTGTAGCTGCTGCATGCTGGCAGGAGCTGCTCCTTGTGGTTAGTCACCAGTATCTCTGCTGACAGGCCAGTCCTTGCTTACAGACAGCCCCCCAACCTGAAGCAAATACTCACCAGCAACCACACACCACACAACAGAACCACTAACCCAGGAACCTATCCTTGCAACAAATCCCATTGTCAACTGTGTCCACATATCTATTCAAGGGACACCAACATAGGACCTAACCACATCAGCCACACCATCAGGGGCTTGTTCACCAGCACATCTATCAATGTGATATATGCCATCATGTGCCAGCAATGCACATTGGCCAAACCGGACAGTCTCTACGCAAAAGAATAAATGGACACAAATCAGACATCAAGAATTGTAACATTCAAAAACCAGCACCCGGAGACACTTCAATCTGCCTGGACACTCAATAACAGACTTAAAAGTGGCCATTCTTCAACAAAAAAACTTCAAAAAACAGACTTCAATGAGAAACTGCAGAACTGAAATTAATTTGCAAATCTGACACCATCAAATTAGGCCTGAATAAAGATTGGGAGTGGCTGGGTCACTACAAAAAGTAATTTTCCCTCCGTTGATACCCACCCCTTCTTGTCAACTGTTGGAAATGGGCCACATCCACCCTGATTGAATTGGCCTCGTTAGCACTGACTCCCCACTTGGTAAGGCAACTCCCATCTTTTCATGTTCTGCATATTTATACCTGCCTCTGTATTTTCCACTCCATGCATCTGAGGAAGTGGGTTTTAGCCCACGACAGCTTATGCCCAAATACATTTATTAGTTTCTAAGGTGCCACAAGGACTCCTTGTTGTTTCTGCTGACCTAGCGCTAATCCAAGGGTGGGCAAGGAAGGAGAACTCTGAGGGGCAGGCCAGTGTGAGGGGCGAGGTGTGGAGGGGAGGTGGCCTGGCTTGCCTCGCCCATTGTCATCCCCGAGTCACAACAGACAGAGGCAGTCAGGCGCTGTGAGGTGGTGAGACAACCAGCCCCACAGCTGTGGCGGCCCCCTAGGTCCAGATGGGAGGGGAGCACCCACTTCACCCAGCGCCAGCTTGGAGCTGTGACTCTGAGCAACATGGATTCCCACTGCATCCCCACACGTAGGCGAGAGCCCTGGCGCCGATTGCCCCTCCCAGGCAAGGACTCCTCCACCTGGCAGTGAGCAGGAGTATCTGGCTCTAGCCTGCAGCATACGAGGGTCTACAACAGGGGGTAGGAGGGGCGCAGCCTCGGCCTGCGAACAGCCGAAGGTGACTCCCTGAGCCCCAGGAGAAGGAAGGGCTAACAGCAGGCATAGAGCTGACCCCATTGCTCTCCTTGCTCTTCCCACAGAGCTCTGCCCCCAAGCAGATGAGCTGCCCAGAGCCCTCACAAATAACCAAGAGCACAATAGGAACACGGACCACCAAGTATTTGGCCACTTGCTTCCCCCATGCACCACTCACATTGTCTTGGGGGGGGGGGCAGTGCAGAGGTGGAAATACATCCCTCTATGTGTCAGTTCCTGGTTCTGGTTCTCACCCAGCTTCAAGCTGGGCTGGGCTCGGCTCACTTCAGCCTCAGCACATGCACCACCACCTGGGACCAGAGCAGTAACTACCCAAAGGATAGTGCTCCCCCTAGCATGCCCCCCCACACAGAGGTGCACCCTCCCCACCATACACTAGTGCGCACCGTAAGTACACTCCCCCCACACTAGTGCACCCCTATACATATGCTCCTCCTAGAAGTGGATGCAGGAACCATTGGCTGCCCATCAGCACCAAGGAATGGTGTCCCTAGCCTCTGTTTGTCAGAGGGTGGAGATGGATGGCAGGAGAGAGATCACTTGATCATTGCCTGTTAGGTTTGCTCCCTCTGGGGCACCTGGCGTTGGCCACTGTCAGTAGACAGGATGCTGGGCTGGATGGACCTTTGGCCTGACCCAGTATGGCCATTCTTATGTTCTCTCCTGCCCCGGCCACTCCCTGCCTCAGCAGCCACAAGAACCCTCATTCACAAGCACGACCCTCCAGCTCTCGTCAGCTCATGGACCCAGCCACGTTCCAGGGGATCCTCACCATAAACCTCACCCCACTCATAGGCCAAGGAAAGTGAGACCTGGTGGATACTACGAGCACACACTGGCCTCCCCACTCGCTGCCGTTCTCTGACGCTCTGACTTGGGTGAAGCAGGTGGGAAGGAAACTGGATGAGCATCAGTGCACATTCAGATGCAGATACACTGGTCTCCCAGCACCTGCACCGCAGACGGGGGAAGGCTAAAAGACCCTCTGCTTTTTCCCCATAGCAGAGGCAAAGCCCCAGCCTGCTGGACTTCTCCAAACCATCAACAGCTTTCGCAGATTGGACTGACGCACATTATAGTCCCCCCACACCACACAAGGAGCCAGTAACAGACAGGGTCACCTGTCTCTGGAACCTCATCACTCTGGCATAGACTGAAGTGGAGAGATCACACGGCCCTACGCATAGGCGCCGACTCCGTGGGTGCTCCGGGGCTAGAGCACCCATGGGGAAAAAATGGTGGGCACTCAGCACCCACCAGCAGCCTCCCTGCCAGAACCTCCCCCTCCCGCAGTGCCTCCTGCCCACCTGTGGGCCTCACCGATCAGAGCCTCTCCCTCGATCCCAGCACCTACCGCCTGCTGCAGATCAGCTGTTTTGCAGTGTCAGGAGGGGTTGGGAGGGAGAAGCGAGGGCACAGCATGCTTGGAGGGGCAGAACTGGGCAAGGAAGAGGGGGGGGCGGAGCAGGGGTGGGAAGAAAAGGGGCAGGGTGGGGTCTTGGGAGAAGGGATGGATTGGAGGCGAGGTCTGGGGGGAGCCGGGGCGGAGCACCCCCCTGGTAGATTAGAAACTCGACGCTTATGGTCCCAAACTTCATTCTGCACCAGCTCCCCACACTACGCCAGGTCCAGGTCTCCGTGTTAAACCTCACAGCCCTCCGAGGAACTGGCCCTGGGCACCCCACAGAGCACCGCTCTCCACAACAGCTATTGCCTTCAGCAGGTAGATTCCTCAGGGAATAGGACGCTGTTAGACTCAAGGGTGAAGCTTGCAAGAGTGGGAGATGGGCTTTCCCAGCACTCAGGTCTGGAGCTCCTCAGCAATGGGGAACAGAACCAACACTAGCCACGGAGCCCTGCAACAGCAGGCATGAGCCTCACTGCTTGGACTTCAGGGCCTCACAGACAGAGAAGAGCAGAGAGAGGAGGAAAAGGAGAAGACGAGAAAGGAGACAGAGCAGGAGAGAAGGAAGGCCTGAACCTCAGTGTGGAGGGTTTCAGGACACTGGCAAGGAATGCTGGGAGGCAATTCTTTGCTAGTTTCTCAAAGACCTCGACATTAGAAGGTTGTCTGCCAGGTCTGCTGGTTGACAAGTTCATAGAGTGTAAGGCCAGCAGGGACCATTAGATCATCCCATTTGACCTCCCCTATAGCCCAGGCCAGAGGATTCCACCCAGTTCCCTCTGCACTGAACCAATAACTTGTGCTTGTCTAAACTAATTTCCAAATCAGTCTGGATTTGAAGCCATCAAGAGATGAAGAATCCATCAGCACTTATCTTTGAGAACTCCTGGAGTACAGATGAGGGAGGTCCCAGAGACTGGAGAAGGGCATACATAGCGCCTATCTTTAAAAAGGGGAACAAGGACCCAGAGAATTATAGACCAGTCAGCCTAACTTTGATACCTGGAAAAATAATGCAACAAATTATTGAACAATCAGTTTGAAAGAACCTGGAGAATAATAGCATTCTAAGTAAAAACCAACATGGATTTGTCAAGAAAATCACGCCAAACCAACCGAACTTCCTCCTTTGACAGGGTCACTGGGCCAGTGGCTGGGGGAAGCAGTGGACGGGATATATCTGGATGTCAGTAAGGCTTTTGGCACAGTCCCACGTGACATTCTCCTAAACAAACTACGGCAATGTGGTCTAGATGAAATTACTAGCCGGTGGGTGCACAACTGGCTGAAAGGCCGTACCCTAAGAGTAGTTTGTCACGGAGTGCCCGGGCGATGCTCTGGAACTGCTCCCCATGAAGCCAGTCAGGACTCTGGGGCAGTCGCCTTCCGGTGAGCAGCCTGTCCGCAGGGCAAACAGCTCACACGGCTTCCACCTTCCTGGGTCTGACCTCGGAGCATTCAGCATCCTCTGCCCCTCCGTGTGCTTCCCACAGCGAGACCGCTCAGGCGGGGCTCCTGGGGAAGCCAGAGGGTCCTGCACCCCAACTTCGCAGTCAGACGGGACTCTCAGCCAGCCAGTAAAACAGAGGTTTATTAGACGACAGGAACATGGTCTAAAACAGAGCTTGCAGGTGCAGAGAACAGGACCCCTCAGCCGGGTCCATTTTGGAGGGCAGTGAGCCAGACAACCACGTCTGCCCTTCACTCCATGTCCTAGCCAGCCCCAAACTGAAACTCCCTCCAGCCCCCCCTCCTCTGGGCTTTGTTCCTTTCCCAGGCCAGGAGGTCACCTGATTCCTTTGTTCTCCAACCCTTTAGCTCTCACCTTGCAGGGGGGAAGGGTCCAGGCCATCAGTTGCCAGGAAACAGGGTGTCGGCCATTCTCTGTGTCCAGACCCCTGCACACACCTGCCCTCTAGGGCTCTGCAGTGATCATACACCCTTACCCCACCACCTAGATACTTAAGAACTGCATAAGGGAAATTGAGGCACCCCCACAATATTTGGAGGAACCATTAAGAACAGTCCCACTTCATCACATCTCTCCCCCCTTCGAGATCGAACTGAGCGGGGTCACTTTAGGCGGTGACCTGGGGAAGTTCGAAGCCACCAACGTTCCCATGGATGCCCCAGTGTCTCTGCCATTCCTTGGTAGGAGTTACACCAGGCCCTTCCAGTTTCACGCCCTCCCTTAGGTCGGGGGTGGTCGATAGCACTCGCAGGCCGCATGTGGGAAGGTTTCTGCGGCCCGCCCTTTGGCCACCCCAAAACCCCAGGGGGTCAAACTTGGATTGGGTCTTCTCCCCAACAAGCTGGCCAAACACAGCCACTTGGTTATAGGACTGTTTAAGTTTCTTAACAGCTTTCACTCCATCTGAGACCTTCTCAAAGCTATCCACACTGGGTCTTTCAACAGGACAGTCAGTGGATCCATTCACAACAGAAAATTTCTGGCTGTTAGGAACTGAAACTTTCTTGATTAAATCACTTTCACACCCTTCAGTTGCAGTAAACTGCTTGCAAAGACTCCATGAGGATTCCTTTCCCTAGGGCTTTTCTATGCAACAATTCACCCCTCCCAGAAATTCTGCTCTTACCCTCTTTACCTAGGGCTTGCTCTAGAGGAACACATTCCTGAGCAACAACAGACTCTTTCTGGGTCTCCCTTACATCCAGAATTACCTATGGCCCGTCCGGTGGATTCCTACACAATCCCCTTTCAGGCAAACTGACAGACTTCCTAGATAAATGGTCAGAAGCCTTCTCCTTCCCTTTGCCACACACAAGTTCAGGAATCTTTTCCTTCTTGCTACAGGTTTCCACACCCTCCATAGGTAACACAATCACACACCTTCACGCTCTCCTTGTGCCCTGGCTAGGATCCCACCCTGATTAGACAGAGTTGCGACACCCTTTCCCAACCACACACGAGCAACAGGCAAAATACAAGCACCAGAATTGTCTGGTCTCTGGGATTTTACATAGACACTAACTGGATGCGACCTAGTTACAGGGCCATTCTCCTGAGCAGACACAAACTTAGGACCATTCCCTTCCTGGGCTTTAGCTGAATCCAGAACCAGCTCTGAGACAACTGCACAACGCTCAACCATCACAGGCTGCAAGGCCCCTTCTGTCTGCTCCACAGACCAAGAAGAGCCGGACACACTTTCTCCTTTACCAGACACACAGCTTGGGATCTCATTCCCCTTGTCCCAGCACACAAGGCTGATCACAGACACCTGCTTGGAGATCAGGGTAGCTCCCTCCACAGGCAAGTCAATACCTCTGACAGGCACAGGCACGTTTCCTTCACTGTCCCAATTCTCCACCCAGCTAACAGGTAAGGTCCAGGGACACTCATCTTCCACTCTCCTCGCCTTCCCACCCTGCTGACTAGACAAAGCCATCAGCTCACAAGGCTGCCTAGGCTCATCCAAACTTTCCTTACCAAGCACCTTGCCACTCCCCACAGATCCCCTCCCCTGCCTGTGTCTCCCCCCACTCAGCTGGGGTCTCAGCTCCCCCTGTGCTCAGCGCTGCCCTTGCTGTGCCAGTGGGGGTAGGCAGCGAGCTCGCTGCTTTCCTCACTGCATCAGAGCCAGCATGAGCCCCCTCTCCGGAGTGCAAGGGCGCAGGGAGCATCTCTCTGTCCCACCCAGCCCCAGGGGTCTGCTTACAGGCAGGCAGGTAGCCTGAGCCTAGCGGCTCCTCCCTGCTGCCAGCCAGGTCATCTGCATTTTCACTGACCATTTCCCTCTCCACCGATTGGTTCCCTGGATTCAAATTCAAACCCTTGGCCGTTACAGGAGCAGGATCCTGGATCCTGGATCCTGGATCCAGGATCCTGGATCCTGTCCCAAAGAGACACAGTCACCCCACAACAGGGTCTCGCAGCCGATATCCTGGAGAACCCCAACAACCAGCCAGCCCCACCCCTCCTGGGTCTGCACAGGGATCTGGGCCATAGGCAGGGCGAGGGGCTTCGTCCCTGGGACCCTCACCCAGCTCACACAGCCCCTCAACCTCTGAGGCTGCAGCACCCAGGGCCTGACAACAGTTCTCTCTGTCCCAGGATCTCGCCACCCCAGGAATGTCTCCCCATTGACCATCACCTTCCGCTCCCACTGGGGGTCCGAGGGGCCTGGCCCCAGGAAACTCCACACAGACATATAGGTTGGGGTCAGGAGTGGGAGCCTGTCCACCTCCCCACCCATCTGGCCGACAGAGTCTATGGCCTTGGGACCCAGCAAGGGAGCTAGACACCGGGGCTTTTCCGCAGGGTCCCCCTGGTTCAAATCTCCAGCCTGCTCAAAGGCAGTGAGGTGGGCATCCACATCCCCCCCCCTTAACCAGGGGCAGCAATTTAGTCTCGAGGTTCCCTGCGGAACTGGCCCCCCGGGGTCTATCCCCACTCACCCGGGGAGGTTCCCTAGGCCTCTCCGCTCCCCCACCGCCAGTTCATGCTGCTGCTGCTTCTGCAGCTCTTTCTCGGGCCCTCGCTGTCTCTCACAGTCCTCTTGCTCTCTCGGACTCAGCTCCAATCCCGTCCATCTCCGATCCCCGGATGGGGAACCCGATCGTGAAGACCCTCGTCTGGTCGGGGACAGGAGTCTTGGGGATGCCTGGCTACTACTCCAGCTGCTCCCAGATCCTGCTATAGCCCCATTTGGGGTCAGGAATCTGTCCCTTAGAGCGGTCATCCTCCTCCAGCTGCACGATTAACTGTGCTTTGGTGAACTTTCCAATGCTCAACCCTCTCTTTCTGCACAGGGTTACAATGTCCTTCTTCAGGAGACGGTGACAGGCCATCACTCCGCTCTTCCCAAGTTGTTGTGGACTCACAGGCCTGTGTGCTCTCAGCTCCCCACGGTTTCCAGGGAAAGCCCCTAGTGTGCCAGCCCTTCTCGAGGTCACCACCTCTTTGCCAGGGTCGAGCTGCAGACTCCTCCGCCCCTGGGACCGCTCGCTGCAGTCCCCCGGGGGACCCTGTTACTGCAAAAGTCCTTTTCTCTGGTCACACAATCCTAGGGGTTAACCGCCCCCTGAAACCGTCTCTCTCTGAATCTTCAGCACGCCTAGTCCCCATCAATCCCCCTTTGTTTTACTGCTCCCCAGTCACTTACTGCAGGAAGCGCCATCCACGGGGTGCAGTAGATCCCACCGCTGCCACCAGTTGTCACGGAGTGCCCGGGCGATGCTCTGGAACTGCTCCCCATGAAGCCAGTCAGGACTCTGGGGCAGTCGCCTTCCGGTGAGCAGCCTGTCCGCAGGGCAAACAGCTCACACGGCTTCCACCTTCCTGGGTCTGACCTCGGAGCATTCAGCATCCTCTGCCCCTCCGTGTGCTTCCCACAGCGAGACCGCTCAGGCGGGGCTCCTGGGGAAGCCAGAGGGTCCTGCACCCCAACTTCGCAGTCAGACGGGACTCTCAGCCAGCCAGTAAAACAGAGGTTTATTAGACGACAGGAACATGGTCTAAAACAGAGCTTGCAGGTGCAGAGAACAGGACCCCTCAGCCGGGTCCATTTTGGAGGGCAGTGAGCCAGACAACCACGTCTGCCCTTCACTCCATGTCCTAGCCAGCCCCAAACTGAAACTCCCTCCAGCCCCCCCTCCTCTGGGCTTTGTTCCTTTCCCAGGCCAGGAGGTCACCTGATTCCTTTGTTCTCCAACCCTTTAGCTCTCACCTTGCAGGGGGGAAGGGTCCAGGCCATCAGTTGCCAGGAAACAGGGTGTCGGCCATTCTCTGTGTCCAGACCCCTGCACACACCTGCCCTCTAGGGCTCTGCAGTGATCATACACCCTTACCCCACCACCTAGATACTTAAGAACTGCATAAGGGAAATTGAGGCACCCCCACAATATTCGGAGGAACCATTAAGAACAGTCCCACTTCGTCACATAGTTATCCAGGGTTCATTGTCAAACTGGGAGTGTGTATCTGGTGGGGTTCTGCAGGGGTCAGTCCTGGGTCTGGCACTATTCAATATTTTCAGTCATGACGTGGATAACGGAGTGGAGAGGATGCTTATGAAATGTGCAGATGACATCAAGCTGGGAGAGGTCACAAGCACTTTGGAGGCAGGATTAGAATCCAAAGCGACCTTGAGAACTGCAGGACTGGTCTGAAATCAACAAGATGAATTCAATAGAGACAAGTGCAAAGTACCACACGTAGGGAGGAAAACTCAGATGCACAAGTACAAACTGGGGACTAACTGGTTCAGTGGTAGCACTGCTGAAAAGGACCTGGGGGTTATACTGGATCATGAATACAAGTCAACAGTGTGATGCAGCTGTGAAAAAGGCTAATCTCATTCTGAGTGTATTAACAGGAGAGGTGTATGTAAAATATAGGACGTCATTGTCCTGCTCTATTCGGCACTGGTGAGGCCTCAGCTAGAGTCCTCTGAAAAGCAGACAGTGATCAATTATTCTCTATGTCCAGTGAAGGTAGGACAAGAAGTAATGGGCCTATTCCACAGCAAGGGAGATTTAGGTGAGAGATTAGGAAAAACTTTCTAACTCTAAAGGTAGTTAAGCTCTGAAATAGGCTTCCAAGGGAGGTTGTGGAATCCTTGTCATTGGAGGTTTCTAAGAACAGGTTGGACAAACACCTGCCAGGGAAGGTCAAGCGAAGGGGGCTGGACTTGATGACCTCTCACGGTCCCATCTAGCCCAAGATTTCTATTATTCTACTTCCCTTGGGAGGTTGTTCCTAAGGTTCACCATCCTCACTGGTAACAAATTGTGGTTTTTTTCTGATTAGAATTTGTCTGGCTTCAGCTTCCAACCATTGGTTCTTGTTCTGCCTTTCCCTGCTAGATTACAGAGCCCTTTAGTAACCAGAATTTCCTCCCCATGAGGGGAATGATACGCAGCAATCAAGTTTCCTCTTGATTTTCTTTTTTGATAAGCTAAACATGTGGCACTCCATAAGTCTCACTGCAAGGCATTAGCTCGGGGGGGGGGGGGGGAAGAGAGCAGGGGGCATGATTAAAGCTAGCCACTGAGACGAAACAACAGTAGAGAGGTACCAGCCGCTGTAGGGGTTTACACAGACTGGTTCAAACTGGGTTTTCAGAGACCAACAGGCAAAGAAAGGCTTTTGGCATGAAAAGGCTGCATTTGAACTTACACAGGGCCTTCCTTCTGACCCAGCAAACAGATAGGATCTTCTGTCCAAGGGGGCCCCACCTCTTGTGATAGGACTAGAGAGACTTTGGCCTGCTGGAGCCCTGTAAGACTGATGGGTGACTCCCGGTATATTTAGTGTGTATTTAAAAGTGTTTATTATTTTTATTATATTTTTTCTGTAATGCTTTTATCTTACGAATAAAGGTGCTTGCTTAAGAAGAGCCACACTGTAACCTGCACCTGCTGGCAAAACACTGTTCATAGCCCTCGGAGAGAAAGCAAAGCGCAATCACTGGATGTTACACAGACAGGCTTAATGGGGATATCTCAGTGCTAGGCAGGGAGCTGGGCAGCCTTTAAACCCCTGGTCAGAAGGGAATGGGACCAGAGTCCCAGCCCAGAGACAGGTGATGGCTTGAGACATGACTGGGTACTCCTGGAGTGGACCATGGAGCAGTTACCCTGAAACTGTGACACTCTGCACCCTCTCCACATTTCTCATTTCTTTTTAAAAAGTGGACACCAGACCCAGATGCAGGACTCCAGTATTGATCTTACCAATACAGAGGTAAAATCACCTGCCTGCTTCTACTCACTGTGTCCCTGTATACATCCAAGGATCGTATTAGCCCTTTTAGTCACCAAGTCGCACTGGGAGCTCACACACAGTTGCTTGTTCACTATGAGCCCTAAACGCTTTTCAGAGTCACTGCTTTCCAGTCCTCCATTCTGTAGGTATGGCCTGCAGTCCTTGTTCCTAGATGTGTGACCTTGCATTTGGCTGTATTAGAATGCATTTTGTGTGACTGGACCCAGCCAAGTGCTCCAGATTGCTGTGGGTGACTGCCCTGTCCTCATTATTATTTACCGTTTTGTCAATTTTTGTAATTTCACCAACAATGAAGTCACATTTGTTTGACAAGAGCTATTTTCCATACAACCATCCTGACTGACATTAATTATATTCCTATCCTTTAATTCTTTATGAACTGATTCCCGTATCAGCTTTTCCATTACTTGGCCCAGGACTGAGGTCAGCTATCGGCTAATTGGCCTATAATTATCTGGGGCATGTGATTGCTTTTTTTGAATATTACAAAACGTTAGCATTTTTCCAGTCTTCTGGAATTTCTCCCGTTTTCCAAGATTTATTAACAATTAACATCAGAGAGGCAGAATTCTCCTCAGCTAATTGTATAGGACTCTTGGGAGCAAGTTATCCAGGCCTGCTGATTTAAAAATGTTTATCCCTAGAAGATGCTATTTAATATCTTCCTTAATTGCTAATGGACTGGAAAGTACTTCATCATACTCATATGATATGAGTCCATCATCATGTTTCTTTCCAAACACAGAACAGAAATACTTATTGAACACTTCCACCTTAACAATTTTAATGGCATTTAATGACATTGCTAGGATTTATTTTTCCTGATATACTTAAAAAAATTCCTTCTTATTGTCCTTAGCTCTGCCACCCATGGATTTTTCCCTGATGCCTTTAGCTTCCCTTATCAATTTTCTACGCTTCATAATTTCTAATTTATATGAATTGCTATTTTCCCCTTTTTTCACTTGTTACATATTGCTTTTTTATGTCTAATTGCTACCTTCACTTCCCCTCTTAATCAGGATGCACTTTTAGCCAAAGTTGTCCTGTTTCTCGATTGTAGAATTAATGTGCTTTTTGCCCATCTAATTAAGAAGAGTTTAAGAGCTCCCTATATATATATATATATATATATACACACACACACACACGTAATTAATTAATTGGGACAGTCCTCTGTTTGTTTATAATGAATGTAATCAGGCTACAAAAGCTGGTCCCTAGGCAACCACCAACTTCCAATCCGGTGATTAATTCATCTTTATCCATGATAATGAGGGCCGTAAGAGTTTACCCTATCATGGGTGAAATACCTTTTGTGTTAGAAAATGATCATCTGTCATTTTTAGAAACTCCAATGACATTTTACCCCTGGCTGCACGAGACCTCCAGCATACATCTCCCAAACTGAAGTCCTCCATAACAACACAATTTTGCTTCCCCCATATTACAGACAGGTGTGTAATGAGTACGTCACCCTGTTCTTTGGCTTGATGTGGTGGTCTGTGACAGACCCTGGTCCGGTGGCTCCACAGACAGCTTCCCAAGAACTGGCCACCTTACATTCTCTAGGGGACAAGGGAGTCTGAGGTGTGTGGACAGAGAGCGGAGAGGAGGAAATCCATTCTTTTTAAGATGCGCTGACTGCCCCAGGGAGCGGGGCAGAAATTCAGACATAGGTCCTGCTGTGACTGAACAGAGCTCACTGTCTTCCAGGAGCAGGTTGTTACTGTAGTGAAGGGTGCCACTCTACAAATACTAGACTCACAGAGGGCATACATCTGGATGCTCCATCCGTACAACAGTGTACACAGCAGACACCAGGCACCCATAGACCACAAATCTGGCCCCTCCTGGCGCTCTCCCTAGACCCAGGGAAGCCTCGCTCCCAACAGCAGATCTCTGAGTGCTTAGTTTCGCTGAGTCTCGAGCAATGGGGCTCTGGCCCTCAGACTGGGGCTGCTGCTTCCCAGCCTCACAGATCACATGGTCAGGAAGGGCCAGCAGTTTCTGGTTTGTTTCATTCCGTTCCCTCATCCAGCTCCCTCCCCATATCCCACCCTCAGAAATTCCTTCCCCTCCTTGACCCTTCGGCTTCCCAATCATTCCTGCAGCTCCTCTGAGCTCCCTCAACAGCCTGTTGAGTTATCAGCATTATTTACGATTTGTCAAGTGCAGACACGCTGCTCAGTGCTGCACCAGATACGAGTACAGAGCCCGGCTCCAAAGCCCTCACAGTGGGAACAGCCAGGCTATGCAGTGGCAGTAAGGCCTTGCACAGGACTGAGGGGACGAACCTCCCAACTCACACAATGCCTTGGCATAAAATCATAGACGATCAGGGTTGGAAGAGACCTCAGGAGGTATCTAGTCCAACCCACTGCTCAAAGCAGGACCAACCCCAACTAAATCATCCCAGCCAGGGCTTTGTCAAGCCAGACCTTAAAAACCTCTAAGAATGGAGATTCCACCACCTCCCTAGGGAACCCATTCCAGTGCTTCACCACCCTCCTAGTGAAATAGTTTTTCCCAATATCCAACCTAGACCTCCCCCACTGCAACTTGAGACCATTACTCCTCGTTCTGTCATCTGCCACCACTGAGAACAGCCGAGCTCCATCCTCTTTGGAACCCCCCTTCAGGTAGTTGAAGGCTGCTATCAAATCCCCCCTCCCTCACTCTTCTCTTCTGCAGACTAAATAAAAAACGGTTACTCACTTTCTCGTAACTGTTGTTCTTTGAGCGCTTGTTCATGTCCATTCCAATCAGGTGTGTGTGCGCCGCGTGCATGCCAGCCGGAAGACTTTTCCCTTAGCAGCGTCCATAGGGTCGGCCTGGGGGCCCCCTGGAGTCGCGCCTTCATGGCGCCCAATATAGCACCCTGCCGACCCGCCCACCCCCTCAGTTCCTTCTTACCGGCTGCTCCGACAGAGGGGTAGGAGGGTGGGTATTGGAATGGACAACACATCTCGAAGAACAACAGTTACCAGAAGGTGAGTAACCGTTTTTTCTTCTTCAAGTGCTTGTTCATGCCCATTCCAACCAGGTGACTCACAAGCCAAAGTTCAGGAGGTGGGGTCGGAGTCATCTACTGATTGGAGCACGGCTCGTCCGAAGGCCGCATCGTCTCTGGCCTGTCGTGTGATTGCATAGTGCATCGTGAAAGTGTGTATCGAGGACCATGTTGCCGCTCTGCAGATTTCCTGTGTGGGTACCTGCGTCAGGAATGCTGCTGAGGCGGCTTGAGCTCTGGTGGAGTGCGCGATAATCAACGGAGTGGGCACCTTCGCCAGGTCATAACACTCCCGAATGCAGGACATGATCCACGACAAGATGCGTTGGGATGAGACAGGGAGGCCTTTCATCTTGTCTGCCACCGCTACAAATAACTGGATGGACTTTTGGAACGGCTTAGTTCTCTCTATATAGAAGGCCAGCGCTCTGCGGACATCCAATGAGTGAAGCCTTTGCTCCCTGTCGCAGGAATGCAGCTTAGGATAGAACATTGGGAGGAAGATGTCCTTGTTGATGTGAAACTGGGAGACAACCTTAGGGAGAAAAGCCAGGTGAGGCCTGAGCTGAACCTTGTCTTTATGGAATACCATGTAAGGGGGCTCTGATGTTAGGGCCCTGAGCTCTGACATTCTCCGAGCTGAGGTTATCGCCACCAGAAATGCCACCTTGTATGAGAGATAAAGCAGGAAGCACGTCGCCAGTGGCTCAAATGGTCGTCCTGTAAATCTGGAAAGGACCAGATTAAGGTCCCAAGCCAGGACAGGCTGTCACGTTTGCAGGTAGAGTCTGTTGAGACCCTTAAGGAAACAGCTGACCATAGGGTTCGCGAAGACTGAGTGGCCATCTGCACCTGGATGGAAGGCGGAGATGGCGGCCGAGTAGACCCTTAATGATGACATAGACAGAGCCTGTTGCTTAAAATGGAGGAGGTAGTCCGGTATAGATGGCACCGAGGCAAATGTCGGTGGCTGATGGTGCTGCTCGGACCAGAGAGAGAACCTCTTCCACTTGGCAAGGTATGTTGCCCTTGTGGAGGGCTTTCTACTGCCAAGGAGAACTTGTCTGACTTCATCAGAACAGGACAGCTCCACGGCGTTTAGCCATGGAGCATCCACGCTGTGAGGTGGAGCGACTCAAGGTTTGGGTGCCAGAGGCAGCCATGATCAGGTCGGGACAAGTGGTAGGGTGACCGGAGTCGCCATGGACATTTCCAGGAGAGATGTGAACCAGTGCTGGCATGGCCAGGCCGGAGCTATCAATATCACTAGGGCTAGGTCCCTGTGGATCTTGAGGAGCACCTTGTGGACCAACAGAACCGGTGGGAAAGCGTAAAGCAGACGGCCCCCCCACAGAACAAGGAAGGCATCCACGATGGAACCCGGGTTGTGATTCATGAAGGAGCAAAATAGCTGACACTTCCTGTTGCAGTGCATGGTGAACAGGTCTATTTGGGGAAAGCCCCAGAGATGGAAAATTGAGCTCAATATGTCCGGCTGGAGGGACCACTCGTGGCCGTGAAAAAATCGGCTGAGACTGTCTACCAGCTCATTCGGTATCCCCGGGAGGTACGATGCTTGCAGGTGTATTGAGTGCTCTACACAGAAGTCCCACAGCATGAGGGCTTCCTGGCACAGGGGAGAGGAGCGTGCACCCTCGTTTGTTGATATAAAACATCACCGTGGTGTTGTCCGTAAGGACTGATACACATCTGCCCGATATATGGGCTCTGAAAACCTGGCATGCCAGGCGCACTGCTCTCAGTTCCCTGACATTGATGTGCTGAGCTAGGTCTGCCTGAGACCAGAGAGCTTGTGTCCTGAGGTCTCCCAAATCTGTTCCCCATCCCAGATCCGAGGCAGGGAACTCCTGCACAAACTACCTGTGGGTCGAGACATCACAGGAGGGAGTCTAATATTGGGCAAGGCAGGGTTAAAATGCTGTCCAAAGCGTCTTGAGCCAGTCAATAAACGGATGCTAGCCACGCCTGGAGCGGGTGAAGCCTGAGTCTGGCATGCTGTACTCCATAGGTACATGTGGCCATATGCCCCAGCAGTTTCAGGCAGCTCCTTGTTGTAGTCGTGGGGAACTGCCCGAGGCCCTGTATGATGTCACCCAGAGACCGAAATCTGGCTTCTGGGAGGTATGCCCTGGCCTGAGTCGAGTCTAGCACTGCGCCTATAAATGCTATCCTCTGCACCAGGGACAGTGTGGATTTGGCCTCGCTGAGAAGGAGACCCAGTTGGAGGAAGGTCCTTCTTATGAAACCGACCTGCTCCTCCTCTTGAGATCTGGAGCGGCGTTTGATCAGCCAGTTGTGGAGGTACAGGAAAACCTGCATCTGCTGCTCGCGCAGGAACGCTGCGACGCCTGCCATGCTTTTGGTGAAAACTCAAGGTGCTGCTGACAGGCCAAAAGGGAGGACAGTAAACTGATAGTGGCTGTTGTTCATCACAAACCTGAGGTATCGTCTGTGAGGTGGAACTATTGCTATGCGAAAGTACGCATCCTTCAAGTCGAGGGCAGCGTACCAGTCTCCTGGATCCAATGGGGGGATAACGGAGGTCAAGGAGACCATGCAGAACCTGAGTTTCTTGACAAACTTGTTGAGCTTCCACAGGTCCAGGATAGGTCTCTTTGGCTTTCAGTATTAGGAAATACCGGGAGTAGAAGCCCTTGCCCCTTTGCTCCTGAGGAACGTCTTCCACTACCCCTACCGAGAGGAGGGAGTGCACTTCCTGAATTAGAAGTTGCTCATGAGAGGGGTCCCTAAAGAGGGACGTGGAAGGGTGGGAGGGCACAGAATTGGATGGAATATCCCCTCTCTACCGTGCGGAGTGCCCAGCGGTCCAAGGTGATATGGGACCAAGCACGGTAGAAAGGGGATAGACGGGATGAAAAGGTAAGAGGGGATGGATGCAGTCATGGTACTGGTGTGCCGTCCTCGACTGCACCTTCAAAAGGAAGGTCTGGAGCCGGGAGGAGGCTTGGGCTGGCTGAAGCTCTGCCCTGAGGAGGGGTGCTGCCTCCTTCTACCACTCCTATTCCTCCTACGAGGAGCGTCCTGGTGGTTCTGGGGTTGATAGAACCTGGAGGGAGGCTGTGTCCTGAAATGCCCATGCTGGGTGGCTGGTGTGTGGAGCCCCTAAGATCTTAGGGTGGCCCTTGAGCCCTTCAGACTATGGAGTCTCTTATCCATTTTGTCGGAAAAGAGGGCCAAACCCTCAAAGGGGAGGTCCTGGATCGTTTGCTGCACCTCATGGGGCAGACCAGAGACCTACAACCAGGAGCCCCTTCTCATTACAACCCCCATGGCCATTGTACCTGAGGCTGCATCTGCTACATCCAATGCCACCTGTAGGGAAGCTTGGGAGACCAGCTTTCCCTCCTCCACTAATGCAGAGAACTCAGTACGAGAGTCCTGCGGCAGGAGCTCTGCAAACTTGGCCATCGCAGCGCAGGTGTTGTGTGAGTTATCTGCTCATGATGGCCTGCTGGTTCGCGATGTGGAACTGTAGTCCCCCCCCCCCGTAGAATAGACCTTCCTGCCTAACAGGTCGAGTCTTTTTGCCTCCCTATTCCTAGGGGAGGGGCCCTGGAAGCCTTGGCGCTCCTGCTGATTGGCCGCTTCAACCACCAGTGAGTTGGGGGCATATAAATGTTCATCTCCCTTAGAAGGGACAAATTACCACCTTTCATTCCTCTTGGTCGTAGGGGCCAGAGAAGCAGGGGTCTGCCACAGGATTTTGGTCGTCTCAACGATCGTCTTTATCAAAGGTAAGGCGACCCACGATGGATCAAAGGGTGTGAGGATGTTAACAACTGGGTCTCATTCCTCCACCACCTCCTCTGCCTGTATGCCCAGGTTCTGGGCAGCACGGTGTAAGAGCTGCTGGAGTGCCCTGTTATCCTTCAGAACTGGGGCCATCGACGTCCCAGCGTCCGATTCATCTGGGGAGGATGAGGAGGAGAGACCTGGCAGCGGACCTTGCTCACTGCCTTCAGCACCCCATGGGTCTCGTGGCACACAGTATTCCATGGTTTGCAGTGCCGGGGCTGCTGGAGGTGGAAATATTGGTGCCGAGGTAGGTACTGAAGCTGCTAGTTCCAGTGGTGCCGATCTCGTTGGCGCCGGTGGAGTCAAAGCCAAAGCCGTCAGCGGTGCTGCTGATGGGAGGGTCAGTGCCAGAGCTGTAGGGTGTAATAACGGTGCCAGCGCTTCTGTCGGTGGTTCCGCTGCTGGCAGTGCCTGCTGGGGGGCGAAGGACGCCGAGGACACTGACGCCAACCTGGACCTTGGGCCCTGGACCACTGTGATGAAGGCTGCCACTGCGGAGGCCATGGTGCCGAGTAGGGCTGATGGTTACGGTGGAATCTGGACCTCCTGCTCCTGGTCCTTTTGGAACGATATGAGACCACCTCCAACTCCAAGGTCTCCGAGTAGGAGGACCACGGAGGAGCGGTGCCCTGGGCTGCCGGAGAGTGGCGCTGAGAGGCTGGGGATCGGTGCGGCAACCCTGCATGGGTGGGCCATGCCAGGGAGAGGTGGGCCGGGGATGGGGATCGGTGCGCCATCAGCGCTGGTTTGCCCCTCGACAGAAAGTGGGCTCGCGCAGCCATCGGCAACTTGTCCCTCCTCTGCAGGGAGGATGGCACCATGAGGCGCATAAGGTCCTTAGCCGCTTCAAATGCCTCCAGCGTGGATAGGAGCTGGAGGTGGTCACCTTGATGTTCCGGGGACCATGGGGGGGGGGTTCAGATTCAACTGAACCCCAGCCGGAGCAGGAGTCAGAGAAACCCTAGAGGGCTGGAGGGATGAGGTAGCCTGGCTTGAGGTGCTCGTCGATGCCACAGGTCCCTTGGACTTTAGAGGGGGAGACCAACCCCTCTCCGGCCTTTTCTTCTTTAGTGGCACCGGGGCCTGAGAGTGGTGCCGCACCGAAGATGGCTATTTATGGGCAGAGCTGTGGTGGTGCCGAGGGGCCTTAGGGTCCTTGTTCGGCGCCGGCTCGCACACCGTCGGCACCCAAGCACTGCGGATCAACAAAGTACTCAGCGCGGGTTCTGCGGACCCGGGGTCAGAATGTGGCCGGAGTGCCACTTCCATCAGCAGGATCTTAAGTCTCTGCTCCCAGTCTTTAAGGGTCCTAGGTCGAAAACCCTTGCAGATCCTGCACTTGTCCTTTTGGTGGCTCTCCCCGAGGCACCACAAACAAGAAGAGTGTGGGTCACTCTTGGGCACAAACTTGCCACAGCCCTCAGAGAGTTTGAACCCTGGGACTTGGGCACACCCCAGAGGTGGGGAAGATGTTGTTGGGAGGCGGAACCCCCCAAACAAAATTCAACTACTACAAGAACTAACAACTATTTCTAACTAACTAACTATTTACAATATTGTACAATTAACTAAAGAGGACACTGCCAAAGCACTTGCAAGCAAGAGCGAGCAACGTTCCAGCTAGCCGTCACCGGTGGTAAGAAGAAACTGAGGGGATGGGGGGTTGGCAGGGTGCTATATTGGGCACCATGAAGGTGCAACTCTAGGGGGCGCCCAGGCTGACCCTACAGACGCTGCTGAGCGAAAAATCTTCCGGCTGGCGTGGCAGGTGCCTGGAGTGGGGGTGCACGACGCTGATCACACCAACAAGTAAATCTCTTCCACTTTGCCAGATACGTGGCTCTAGTGGAGGGCTTCCTGATGCTGAGGAGGACTTGTTCTGAGCACAGAAGCTCCATGGGGTTCACCCACGGTTCCAAGCCGTGAGGTGGAGGGACTGCAGGTCGGGGTGATGAAGGCGACCATGGTCCTGAGTGATTAGGTGACGGTGGTCCACCGACAGCTCCAGTAGCATAGTGTACCAATGTTGAGGGGGCCACGCTGGTGCTACCAGAATTATCTCTGCCCCGTCCCTGCGGACCTTGAGTAGGACCTTGTGCACGAGAGGGAATGGGGGAAAGGTGTGGAGCAGGCAGCCTCCCCAGGGTAGCAGGAATGCATCCATGATTGATCCTGGACTGTGTCTCTGGAAGGAGCAGAACATTGGGCACTTCCCATTGCTCCGGGTGACAAACAGGTCAAGCTGGGGAAACCCCCACCTTTGGAAGACAAGGTGTATGACATGCAGCCGGATGGACCACTTGTGTGTGTGGAAGGACCTGCTGAGGTGGTTCACCAGTGCGTTCTGAACTCCTGGTAGACAGGATGCTTCCAGGTGAATGGAGTGGGCTATGCAGAACTCCCAGAGCTGGAGGGCTTCCTGACATAGGGGAGGACCGGGCTCCACCCTGCTTGTTGATGTAAAACATGGCAGTGGTGTTGTCTGTTAGAACTGCTAAGTACTGACCCCGTAGTCGGGCCTGAAAAGTGTGGCATGCTAGTCGCACCACTCTCAGCTCCTTGAAGTTGATACGGAGGGAGAGCTTGTCCTGCGACCATAGGTCCTGCATTTGGAGGTCTCCCAAATGCACACCCCATCCCAGAGCTGACGCATCCATTACTAGGGACAAGGAGGGCTGCTGAAAGGGACTCCTTTGCACACTGCCCGAGGGTCAAGCCACCATTGAAGGGCCTCGAGCATGTGCCCCGGCACCGTGACCACTGAATTCAGGCTGTTGCATTCCAGGTGGTAGGCCGAAGCGAGCCATGCCTATAGAGGCCTGAGCCTCAATCTAGTGTGCCGGGTCACATAAATGCAAGCGGCCATGTGGCTGAGGAGACTCAGGCACCCCCTTGCTGTAATGATCGGGTATTGCTGGAGGCCTTGAACGATGTCAGTTATGGCTTGGAATCAGGACTCTGGCAATAGTGCTCTTGCCTGAACCGAGTCTAACACCACCCCGATAAATTCTATCCTTTGGGTTGGTTCCAAGGTTGACTTCCTCAAGTTGAGGAGGAGACCCAGTCGCTCTAATGTGTCTGACTAATCGGATTTGAGACTCCACCTGCCCCCTGATGTGACCCCTGAGCAGCCAGTCATCAAGGTAGGGGTATACCTGCACATGCCTCTGACGGAGGAACGCGGCCACAACCAACATGCACTTGGTGAGCACTCGGGGGCTGTTGAGAGGCTGAATGGTAGGACTGTGAATTGATAATGCTTGTGGTTAACCACAATGCTTAGGAAGCGCCAGTGTGCAGGATGAATCGCTATATGGAAGTACGCGTCTTTCATGTCGAGGGCGGTGCACCAGTCTCCCGGATCCAGGGAGGGGATAATGGTGCCCAGGGGGACCATGCGGAACTTCAACTTTACCATGAACTTGTTGAGTGCGCGCAGATCTAAAATGGGTCTGAGACCCCCCTTGGCCGTGGGGATTAGGGAGTATCGGGAGTAGAATCCCTTGCCCCTGAGCTCCTGAAGAACCTCCTCCACCGCTCCCATGGCGAAGAGCGCCTGCACCTCCTGGATGAGGAGTTGCGCATGAGAAGGGTTCCTGAAGAGGGACGGGGAATTGGGGTAGGAGCAGAACTGGAGAGAATACCCTACTTCTACCGTACCGAGGGTCCAGCGGTCTGAAGTTATTTGGGACCAAGCACAGTAGAAGTGGGACAGATGATTAGAAAAAGATGGGGAAGGATCTGGAAGTAAGGCTGGTGCACTGTCCTCGGGCGCACCTTCAAAAGGCCTGCCTTGCCCTCCTCCAATATCGCTACAAACTCCTCCCTGAACTCTGTGGCACCAGTTCCTTAATCTTGAGCATTGAGTTCCAGGAGCTGAAGCTGCACCTACTCAGAACTGCCTACTGGTTGGCAATCGTGAGTTGCAATCCCGCCCCGTAGAATATACTTTGCGTCCAAATAAATCCAGGCACTTGGCATCCTTGGACTTAGGGGCTGGGGCTTGTTGTCCCTGCCTCTCCTTCTCTTTTACTGCCGCCACCGCCGCCACCACCACCAAGCAAGGCTGCAGGTGTGTGAAGAGGTATTCGTACCCCTTAGATGGGACAAAATACTTCCTCTCCACACCCTTCGCATGGGAGGGATGGAGGCCGGGGTCTGCCAAATGGTCTTAGCATTGGCTTTTATGCTCTTGATGAGTGGTAGAGCCACCCTCGATGAACCTTACGGGGCCAGGATGTCAACAATCGGGTCCTCTGACTCCACCACCTCCTCAGCCTGCAAGCCCATATTTCACGCCACCTTGTGAAGGAGGTCCTGGTGGGCGTGGCTGTCTATGGGGAGAGGTCCCGAGATGGAGGTGCCTGAAACCACCTCATCCGGGGAGGAAGACAAGGAGGCTAATGGGGGAACAGGGTCCTCCTGACGCTCTTGGTCTCCAGGGGCCTCCCGTCCTGCTTCTCTGACAGGGCCAGCCACACCTGGATCAGGCTGAGGAACCGGGGTTGGTTCCAGGGGAGGGTGAGGAAACGGTACCTCCTCGACAACCCTACTGTTGGACGACTGGCGGAAACCTCCAGCACCCACGGTTCAGAGGTCACCGACTGGGAATCTTTAGATTGGGTGCCCTGGGCCTGGTGGTATACATAGGCCATGGCTCTAGCCCCACCTCAGGCCTTCCATGGCCTGACCGGTGCCGGCCCCACTCAAGAGTATCTAGACTTTGTCTCCAAGTCCAAAGACAGGGACCAGGACCCTGATGGCCAGGACAGTGCCGAGCGGAGCTGGACCAGTGAGCGCTGCCGCACTGGGGAGCGGTGCCGCAAGGCTGGGGAGTGGTGCCATGATCAGGAGCAGTGCCGCGATCGGGACCTGCTATGTGACGGGGATCGATGCAAGGATCGGCGTTGCAAGCAGGAGCACTGGCACGACCTGGAGTGGTGCCACGGGTGCAACAAGCACAGCGACTCCGAGCGGCGCCGGGACTCCATCAGCAGTGCCGAGGGACAGATCATCGTCTGTTTGCCTCAAGTCGGTGCCAGGCATTGTGGTACCGAAGGCTTGGCACGAAGGGTGGGAGACCTCGGCACTGTCATGGCGATGAGGTCCCTTGCGGCCTCAAAGGTGTCCAGGGTGGATGGCAATTCCACCTCTTCCATGAGCCGGCCTGGGGAGTCCAACAGCACCAGACTCATGGTCCCCCTTACGGGGACCAAGTCGATTGTGCCGTCTCCAAGATCTTCGGCCCTGGGTGCTCCTCTCTGGGATGCGTCCCATTGGCCGGCTCCGAACGGGTGGGTCTCTGAGTCGGAGATCCACTCCTCCCCTGCTTCTGGTGCCACTTCTGTGCCGGGGAGTAGGACCAGAGTCTTTCCGTGGTGATCCCGCCGGTTTTGGCGCTGGGGAGCTGCAGTGCCGTGGGTCTCTCCCAGAGTCTTTCCGCGGTGCCACTTCTACCACTGCCACCGGGGCGCTGCGCACAGATGAGCTCGGTGCTGGGTCTTGCCGCGCCAATGTAGGTTGCGGTCTGAGTGCCGCCTCCATAAGGAGCTGCTTGAGGTGAAAGTCCCACTCCTTTTTTTTTCTGGGGCGAAACCCTTTACAAATCCTGCGCTTGTCTGCTTGGTGTGCTTCCCCCAGACACTTTAAACAAGCATTATGTGGATCGCCTGTTGGCATGGGCTTGTTGCAGGAATTGCAGGGCTTGGACCCTTGGGCATGTAAGCCCCCCAAGGAGAACATGGTCGGAGTAAAGGGTAAACCCCCAAGCCCAACAGCTAACTAACTATTAACTATACTAACTAAGAACTACGAAGTACAAACAGTCAAAATGCTAGGGAAACATGGAGAGCTTGCGAAGCAAGACACCACAGTTCCAACGACCGTCACTGGCAATAAGAACATACTGAGGAAGCGCCAGGTTGGCAGGGTCATATATTGAGCGCCATGAAGGCACCACTCCAGGGGGCTCCACAGCCGACCCAATGGGTGCTGCTAGGGAAAAAACTTTCCAATGACTGTGCATGCAGCGCGCACACACCTAACTGGAATAGACATGAGCAAGCACTCGAAGAAGAACGGGCAGTTTCACTCCAAGTTGGGTGCTTCGCATTCAGCTGCCCTCCCCGGGAGGAATGGGGGTGCAGACACATTAGGCTTTGCAGACCATTGACCCAGTGGAAAGAACGGAACGTGCCAACCAAATTAGCTTGATGAATTGGTCTGAAATCAGTAAGACAAAATTAAGTAATGACAAGTACAGAGTACTACACTTTCAAATGGACAGCTACAAATTGGGGAAAACTGGCTACATAAATATGAGTTGACAGTGTGATGCTGTTGTGACAAAGGCTAATCACATTCTGGGTGTATTAACCGAGTGTTGAATGTAAGACACAGGTCACTGTCCCGCTTTGCTCAGCACTGGTGAGATCTCAGACGGAGTACTGTGTCCAGTTCTGGGTGCTGCACTTTAAGACAGATGTGGACAAATTGGAGAAAGTCCACAGGAGAACAACAAAAATGATCAGCGCTTTAGAAAACCCAACTTCTGAAGAAAAGTTGAAAGAGAAGGCTGAGGGGGACTTGACAACAGTCTTCACAGAAGTCAAAGGTTGTTACATAGGGAACAGTGATCAATTGTTCTCCTGCCCACCAAGGGCAAGATAAGAAGGAATTGGCTCAGTTTGCAGCAAAGGAGACTTAGGTTAGATATTGGGGAAAGCTTTCTAACTCCCGGCTAGCTAAATACTGGACTAGGTGACCTAGGGAGGTTGTGCAGTCCCATCACTGAACAGGTTGGACAAACACCGGTCAGGACTGGTCGAGGTTTTCTTGGTCCTGCCTCAGCGCCGGGGGCTGGACTTGATGGCCTGTTGAGGGCCCTTCCAGCACCACATTTCTATGATGTTCTATGAGAACATCTTGGCCTTCTGAGACCCACCCCACCTGAGACATGCTGGGGGCTCAACCCACATACACACCAGCCCTGCTGGCACTAACTCAGCATTGCCAACTGCAAACGCTGAAGGATCCTGAGTCAGGGCCCTAAAGTTCAGGCGTATTTAATCCATGCTACAGGTTAGGCTTCTGGCTTTTTGGCTTTGGGTCTGAAAGCAAGCAGTTCAGGGTCACTGGGGCTGCACTATACACCTCCCCTGCAGCCTGGAGGCTAGGAACGTCCTCATCTTTCCCAATGAAAGTGGAGATTCTCCCCTAATCCTGGGACTGGGAGCCGGCGCTTTCACAAACACCCAAGCACTACAAGATTGGCAGTAAAGTTGCCAGAGCTGGCAACACAGATGACTGGTCAGTCTCAACAGAGGACAGGACTGAGTGGGCCTTGGAGACAGGATCTTCCCCGCCTGGGGTCCCTCCAGGGTAGGCTCCCCTTGCGCTGCCCATGCTTGTTCCAGGGAATCAGCACCCACAACGCAGTCCCTTCCATCTGCACTGGACTCTCCTTGGACTGACATCATCACAGATTCATATATTACACCATTCGGCTCTGAGGAATCACTTCCAGGCCTAGGAGAGGCAGGGTTCTCCCAGGGCTGGAGTGGCTGCACTGGGCGGGCCTCCTGGGCATGTAGCGCAGGGAGCACCTGTAAGTCAGTTTGCTCCAGGCCATTCTCAGGCACCCATCGCCAGCCCTGGGCTGAGCCCATGGAGGAGTCTCCTGGGACAGGCTGGAAATACACAGACTCTGCATGGTGAGTTTTCTCTTTGAAACCCTCCCCCACGCAAAGCAGATGTACAAATGGCTCATGTGGAAGGCGCATGTCGACCACTTGAAAGCTCATGGTATGAAATAGCTGGTAGCCCATGGCCACGCCTCTGCCGCTCGGTGGGAGTGCTATTTGTGGAGCTCTTGGTGCCACCCCGGGGTTAGCTCAATAGCTGTGGCAGAACTTTCTGCCAAGCTAGCTCCCCCTGCACACCCTCCCCACAACCCGCAGGGCAGCCTGGGAACGGCCTCAATGCCAGTGAAAGCACGGTCACACTCCAAGATGGAGCTGGCCAGACACCCCCGGTAGGGCTTCCCCAACCAGGTCTCGATGGACAGACTAGCTAGAGGTACACGGCAGAGCCCTGCCTGCACACCTGGGGATGTCATGCTCCAGGCAACCCCCGGGACGGCACCACAGACCCCAACTCCCGAGACTCCTCTACAGCTCCCCAATCTGTCAGCTGCTGGGCAAGGGGGGAAACAGAGCCCTGTGGGCCAGGAGGAGCTCCTTGATCACCAAAGAGGAACCATCAACCTAGCCCCTTGGGACCTCAGGGGCTGATGGAGGGAGCAGTGGGCAGGGCAAAGCCAGTGAGCAGCAAGGGCAGCACAGAAGCCATGCTGTCCAAGGACAGAGCCCCTTGAAGGGCCCACTGAGCTACATACGAGGTCATGAGGAGAATCCATCACTCCCAAAGAAAGGGATGTCCGCACCGGGCAGAAGAAATCATGCCCTGAGCCGTGGGAATGCGGGCTGGGCTGCCGGAGGGAGCAGAGGCCCCTGCTATTGCTACACACACAGAGACACCTGAGCTGGTCAGAACTGAGAGAGACTAGAGAAGAGGGAGTCTCCTGGAGATTCTCTACGGGTTTCCTTGGTGCCGCCGACAGCATCAGTGCGTGTCCCCATTCCCCTGTACAGTGAGTCTGTCCCGTCGCTGTGTGGGTCTGTCACACAGCAAGAGGGCAGAGGAAAAACACTCACTAAAATAGGAAAATGTGATTCTACAAACACACCCAGTTGCAGGGGGTGGAGGGAGTAAGGGGCAAAGCGACCAGAACAGGAGCAGCACCTAAGAACTTCTTAGCTTTGTTTCTCAGTAGACTGGGTTTCAGGCTGGCAGTGCCCTTTAGCTGTGCTCTGCTAAGTTGCGCCAATGCACTAACCATGCAGCTCTAACTGGAATCGATGCTGTTCTCGATCTCTGTATGTACTTGGATTTAGTGCAAGTGCCAACAGAGTCTCACGCCCTCAGCACTTACCAAAACTCCACATGGATCAGTCTCCACAAAAGGATCTCCAGCCCCAACACCAAGAAACCCCTCACCAGGGACAGACTGGCAAGATGGGCTCTGCAAAGCAATCCGGGCTCCATCAGACCGGGAGGGGGCTAGCGGGGCCTTTGCCAGAGGTTCTCCTGCCCCTTGCCCTCCAGTTTAGCCCACACGGCGGTTAGTTAGGGTGCCTCAGCTGATCACAGTGATGAGCTACCACAGGGGAGAGCTGGCCTCTCCAGCAGCCAGGACACAATCCATGGGGCTTCCTGAACCAAAAGATGCCACCTTCAACTCCCCCAGTCAGGGCAGTCTGGCCCCACAGCGCGCTCCCTGCGAGTAGCAGAGCAAAGAGCTGATCCAGCACCCAGGTGACAGACAGCGTGATCAGCCTGACAAGGGCAGGGTCAAAACGAAAGGCCATGACCTTCCTGCTGAGCATGAACATGGGGCAACCAGCACTCCAGCTGAGCTATCCCCAGAGCTGCCTCTCTCCCTCCAGGCAGCCCAGAGCCAAGGCCCTCTGTGTGGCCCCTACTCTAGGCTGCACTTCTCTGTCCTGCGAGAAGATCTGACCAGCCCCGTGTGGTTCTGAGTAAGGTGAGACATTGCTAGCTCCGGCACCACTCTGAGCCCTGGCCACCCATTTCCAGCCCTTTGACTCAGATGGCACTCCAGTCTGGGTGGGTGGAGCGGGCACTGGCTTTATCTCACTCTGCACAAGGTGCCCCACTAACCCCACAGCCTGGATTCATGCTCAGGCCCCAGCAGCACAATCCACGAGCACGAAGGGATGGCCCCCTTCCCCACCCAAACTACTCCACAGACACAGGAGATTAACACACACCCCGCCCATGGAGGAGACAGACACATTGAAAGCCTCAGTGTAACAGAGGGGGAAGCTGATGCACGGACTGGGGAAGGGACCTGCCCAAGGTCACACAGTAAGTCAGTGGCAAAGTCAGGAGTAGACCCAGGCTCCAAATGCTGCGCCTGAAGCTCCAGCCCACCTGCACTGGGGCAGTACCCTCCCTGATCAATGGAGGGAAGGGCTCCACCAATTCCTCTCCAAGGACTTCTCACTGCCATATAGCGTGCACAGAGTCCAGCCCCAAAGAGACTACACCTGGGGGCAAGATCAATAGCGGGGGTTTCTCGCTGGCAAACTCCAGAGATTTCTAGCCAGCGTCTGAGAAGGAGCTAAATCTGGAGTCATGGGTTTACTGGGTGTGTTTGTGTGAGGGCGTGGCTAGGCCTGGGGTAGTTGCTGACATGGCTCTGGACGCACTGACAGGCTGTGCGCCCTCGCTGCACACGTTCCTTTCCTGCAGGAAGGAAGTCCCCTCTGCGCATCCTCTCTGTACAGGCAGGGCTCCTGGGGCAGGCTGGCTGGATGGGGCAAGCGTCTCCCCCGCCCCAGTTGGGTCAGCTTGGTCAGTGCCACTCACACGCCGGTGCAGCCAACCCTCCTTTGTTGTCAGCGACTGGAACCAGAGCCCTCTGGGCTGTCTCATCGGCACCCACAAGTCCTGATTACGGCCCCGTGGCCCAAAGTCTTTCCTCCCACGACCGCAAAGGGAAAAGTTTCCACATAAAAACCTAAAACTGGCAACAAGGTGCCCATGCAGGAACCTCTTAAACTGGCCATTAAAGTTTATAAGTTAGACGGGCACCAAGCGCGAAGGAAAACAGAGCCGCTCCTTCTGGGGCAGCCTGACCACTGCTTTCCCCTGAAGCCACAGGGCTGATGTCACGAGATGAGTTCACTTCCATCACCCACTGCCTGGCCATCAAGAGCCCTGTGTTTACGCGCACGACCCCCCAGCACTGTCACTCACAATGCAGCCAGTCTGTTTGCTCTTTGAGGTTGGCAGCCCAGGGCCTGGCGAGGAAAAGGAAAAGAAATAACAGAAACAACAAACCTCAGCACCCACGGGGCAGCCTACAAAACATGGAGACGAGGTCGGTCCCACTGGCACCAGGACAGCAGGCTACTCTGGCCTTCTCACCGCAGGGCGCACGGGGGTGGTGACCTCACCATGGGGTACACCAGCATATCAGTCTTCTTGCTGTGGGATGCAGCCTTGTTCCATCCTAGCCACCAATCCAGTCTGTCACCAGGGATCAGTGACCAGCTCCTCCACCCTCTGCTCTCAGCCAGCTGCCTATCTCCCCTTCCCTGCTGAATACGTGGCCCCAGGGACAGGGAAACAGAAAGATACAACATGACCACAACCCACCAATGTGGGCTGGTGGAGGCCAAGACCTGCGCACTGCAGCTGGACAAGGGGTGAGCAGGGCCACTCTGAACCAGGTGAACATGCTCGTCAGACTCAGCATCGCTAGCAGAGAGCCTCACAAGACGGCCTGTTCAACTACAGCCCAGCAGCAGGGCTAGCTGGTCCAAGCACTGACCCCACCTAACCCACAGGCCCCTCTAACGGCGAGCCGGGAGAAGCCACCCTGGCAGTTATCACCCAATGAGCCATGGAGTTTAAGGCCAGAAGGGATCACCAGGTATCCAATCTGACCTGCTGTGAGTGTATCACAGGCCACCAATCCCAACCAGCCCCCGCATATGAACCCAACCACAGAAATGAGACCCACGGAAACTAGCCCATGACGTGCCACAGGCAGAGGAGAGGAGGGAGCAAGGGGCATCAGTGTGTAAGGCCCCCGTCATGACAGGGCAATGCTGACGTGAGATACACCCACATGAACCTGGCAAGTGACCCACACCCACAAGTTACAGAGGAAGGAGACAAACCCCCAAGGTCCCTGCCAGTCTGAGCTGCGGAAAAATTCCCTCCTCACCCCACATATGGCGATCAGCTAGACCCTGGGTGTGTGAGCCACAGCCAGCCAGCCAACCACACAGCTGAGAGAGAGAATGCTCCGTGCCACCTCAGAGCCCTGCTTCTCCCTGCCCAATGGCCCATCTCCAGCCATGGCCAACCCTGATGCTTCAGAGGCAGGAGATAAAAAACAGTCCCCCTGACCCAGAGATAGCCAGGCTGCAGGGGGGAATGCCAGCCGGGGCAGGGGCCAATGACTCTCTGAGTGGGACTTGGCCATAGGGATCGCTGTGCTTCTTGGCCCAGAGCTTCTTCCTGCAGCCTGCTCTCCCTCCGCCTGACCGCGAGGGCTGCATGGACACTCCAACGGGTTCGAAACTCGGCAGCCCATCCCCTGGGCAAAGGGAAGACGTCACCCCAGCAGGGAATGTGCATCCCTGGCTTCCCATTCTCCCCCAGGCCCCAGTCAGGACCCTCCACGCTGGGCACTGCACAAACACTGGGATGACAATGTCCCGACCCCAAGAGCCTACAGTCTTGAGGAGTTAGGGCCTAACTCGGGGTCTGGACTGGCTCCCACCTCTGGAACACTGTTGTTAGTGGAGCATAGAGTGAAACATACAAAGGGAAAGTGGCAGATGTTAGAGATGTAGGTAAAATTCTGGAATGAACCATGTCCCCGACAGGCTTGGACTTGGCACTGCCACACAAATTAGCAATGAGCCAAGGATATGAGGTGAAAGGGAGTAAGGAGTGGGCACTGCTATTTACCCATCTCACCAGGGGACACACAATGACACTAACTGGCTGCAACGTCCAAACTGACCAACAGCAATACTTCTTCACACAATGCACAGTTAGCCAGTGGAACTCACTGTCACAAGATATCAGTGCAGCCACAGGATTCAAAAGGGGAACAAACCTCTTGCTGGACAGTGAGAACATCCAGAGCTGTTATAGTAAATATTAGTTCTGGCAGGGCTTTAAGCCCTCATACTTCAGAGCATGGGCCAATCTCTAACTGCTGGAGGTCAGTAGACATACCCTAGAAGCAAATTATCCCATTTCTACCTCCTACCTCCCCCTTCCTCCAAAACAGCTGGTGCTGGCCCCTGCCAGAGACAGGAGACGGCTGTGGGGCTAGGGGCCAACCTGCTCCGACATTCCCAATACTGCTATGTGAGTGCAGGAGTAAGGAGATGCTACAGGCCTGCTGCAGGGGCCGGTGCTATCTCCAGTCTGGTCCAAGACTCTGAATACTCTGGAAGGAGAGAAACCAGCGTGTGACTAGAATGGGCAGAGGGAGAGCTGCTGCAATCCCCAGTCAGAAGAGAGATCCAAGGGAGGGGGCTCTGAAGAGATTAGAAACACAGCATGGGTGGGAAACAACAACATGCCTCATGCTTTCAATCCAAACTGGACTGGCCAAAGCACTAGGCACATAGGAGCTGCCCAGGGTGTGGTGAATGGGAATTTTCCATAGCACTATGAATGTGTGAGCTGAGGGAAATGATCCACAACACACACACAGCCCGGCCCCCGCCAGCTCGCTGCCTGGGGGGACAGTCCAGGGAATTCCCAATGGCCTTGCCAGGTCCTGGGGTAACAGGGGGTGTATCACCGAGGTTGTACCGCACTCAATGGAAGGGAGAAATCTGGGAGGCAGCAACGCTGAAGGAGACCTGTCTGTCTAGGGAGAGACACTGTGTAAGTCTCTGTTACCACAGCAGCTCAGGGTGAGCGCACAGGGCAAACTAGATGGGCGCCCCCCATGCAATATGGCAGCAATGTGATGGATGGACAGGCTGGAATGGTGCGTTCTGTTCTGAGTAACACAGCACCAGATCCTGCCTACCGGGGAAATTCAGGTGAAAGCCACACAACCCTTCAGGAGCCAAGGGACGGCGTGAAGAGGGAAGACGAGAAGACCTAGATCTACCTGGCCTGGCCAAGTGACAGAGGGGTGTAATGGCCTGGTGAGGGCCCAGGAAAGCTGCTCTCACTGCCCGCTGTTGTTCCGAGCCAGGGGGCTGAGGGTGTCTCACCTGCTCACACCCCCAGCAGCCTCTGGGTTTGCCCACCAGAAGTTTGTGGGTTATGTTGACAGCTTACGTCACTGGCCACAGTCCTTCCCACACACCCTCTGAACCTCAGCACCATTTCCAGGCTGGGCTGAGCTGGGCAGCCTCCTATGTGTGCCCAGGAGCAGATAGATGTGCCAGCCCTCCACACCCCAGCCCCTGTGAGTCAGCACCCACAAGCACACGCTCACACACAGCTCCACCACTCAGATCCACGGGAAAAGAGAAACAAAAACACCCAAACACAACAGGGTAGCCTCAGCTAACAACTGCTTGTTAAGTTAAAATTAAACTTTGCACAAATATTGACCTTTGGAGGGGACAGAAACTAGTCCTGATATATTTACCAGCTTTAAAAATGGGACTGACCACAGGTGCCCTATATGCGTAGCCTTATGAGAAGAGGCCGCAGTGGCACCTGGACTGGGGGCGGGGGGACATTCCTAACCCCTCCCTACAAGGTAGCTCTGCTTCCGCACCGCCCACTCCCACTGAGCTGGACACATTTAAAAAGCAAGAGAAAGAAGAAGAGATGGCAGAGACCCTGGCTAGGTTCCGCCTTCCTCTGCAGTGTGGGGCACGGGTCACTTGCGGGCTTGAACTAGAGTAAATGCTGGAGTCTCTGTAACTTGAAGTCTTTAAATCAAGATCTGAGGACTGCAGCAGCTCAACCAGAGGATCCGATGGCAGGTGTGGAGGGAAGGGAAGGCCTGTGATGTGCAGGAGGTCAGACTGGATGATCATGATGGTCCCTTCTGGTCCTAGTGAGTTTAAGGCAAAGGCCTGAGGCAGGGGGAGGAGAGGAAGCCAAGCACCACATCTCAAATGGAGCCTGACACAGACTCAGTGACACTGGGTTTCTCTATTCTCAGGGCACGGCGCAGCAGGGTCTGCTGGTGTCAGACTCAAGGGGGAATCCTGTGCCCATGGGAGCCCTACCAGAACCAGGGCTTCTTGGTGTAGCACCATTCAGCCAAGAAAGCCCTTCTCCCAAGAGCCCTAGGCCCAAGAAATATGGAGCCGTTAGCAAAAGCTTGTGCAATGCTTATGCGACCCCATCGGGCTCTCCCAAGGCTGGACAATCACAGGGCCAGCGCCTGCCTCAGGATGGGCTGCTCTTTCAGCAAGAGGCCCTGACACCAGCAGAGGGTGACGATTCCTTTCACCGGGCCAATCATTTGGCAATTCTCAGTGCAGAGAATAGAGGGAGGTTCCCACACCTGAGCCATTCTTTTTAGGGGACAAATCTGAGGAACTGTCCCAGACTGAGGCATCAGTAAAAGGAGGTTTTGGAACAAATTGATAAATTAAACAGCAATAAGTCACCAGGACCAGATGGTATCACCCAAGAGTTCTGAAGGAACTCAAATGTGAAATTGCAGAACTATTAACTGTGGTGTATAACCAATCACTTAAATCAGCCTCTGGACCAGATGACTGGAGCATTGCTAATGTAACGCTGATTTTTTAAAAAAGCTTCAGAAGCGATCCTGGCAATTACAGGCCAGTGACCCTAACTTCAGTTCCAGGCAAATTGGTTGAAACAATAGTAAAGAACAGAATCACCAGACACAGAGATTAACACGATATTTTGAGGACGAGTCAACATGGCTTTAGTAAAGGGAAATCATGGCTCACCAATCTATTAGAATTCTTCAGGGAGGTCAACAAACATAGAATCATAGAATATCAGGGTTGGAAGGGACCTCAGGAGGTATCTAGTCCAACCCCCTGCTCAAAGCAGGACCAATCCCAACTAAATCATCCCAGCCAGGGCTTTGTCAAGCCTGACCTTAAAAACCTCTAAGGAAGAAGATTCCACCACCTCCCTAGGGAACCCATTCCAGGGCATCACCACCCTCCTGGTGAAATAGTGTTTCCTAATATCCAACCTAAACCTCACCCACTGCAACTTGAGACCACTGATCCTTGTTCTGTCATCTGCTAAAACTGAGAACAGTCTAGATCCATCCTCTTTGGAACCCGCTTTCAGGTAGTTGAAAGCAGCTATCAAATCCCCCCTCATTCTTCTCTTCCGCAGACTAAATAATTCCAGTTCCCTCAGCCTCTCCTCATAAGTCATGTGCTCCAGCCCCCTCATCATTTTTGTTGCCCTCCTCTGGACTCTTTCCAATTTTTCCACATCTTTCTTGTACTGTGGGGCCCAAAACTGGATACAGTACTCCAGATGAGGCCTCACCAGTGCCAAATAGAGGGGAATAATCACGTCCCTCGATCTGCTGGCAATGCCCCTACTTATACAGCCCAAAATGTCATTAGCCTTCTTGGCAACAAGGGCACACTGTTGACTCATATCCAGCTTCTCGTCCACTGTAACCCCTAGGTCCTTTTCTGCAGAACCGCTGCCTAGCCATTCGGTCCCTAGTCTGTAGTAGTGCATGGGATTCTTCCATCCTAAGTGCATGACTCTGCACTTGTCCTTGTTGAACCTCATAAGATATGAGGATATACACATGGCTATAGTGTACCTGGACTTTCAGAGTGCCTTTGATAAGTACCTCACCAAAGGCTCTAAAGCAAAGTAAGCAGTCATGGGATAAGTGGTTAGGTCCTTTCATGGATCAATAACTGGTTAAAAGACAGGAAACAAAGGGTAGGAGTAAATGGTCAGTTTCCACAGTGGAGACAGGAAAATAGCAGGATCCCCCAAGGATCTGTACTAGGGCCAGTGCTGTTCAACATAATCATAAATGATCTGGAAAAAGGGGTAAACAGGGAGCTCACAAAGTTTGCAGACAGTACAAAATTACTCAAGATAGTTAAGTCCAACGCTGACTGCAAAGAGTTAGAAAGGGATCTCACACTACTGGGTGACGAGGCAACAATATGGCAGATGAAATCAAATGTTGATAAGTGTAAAATAATGCACATTGGAAAACATAATCCCAACGATACATACAAAATGATGGTTTCTAAATTAGCTGTTACCACTCAAGGAAGAGATCTTGGAGTCATGGTGGATAATTCTCTGAAAACATCTGCTCAATGTGCAGCTAAAGTCAAAAAAGCTAACAATGTCAGGAACCATTAGGAAAGGGATAGATAAGAAGACAGAAAATATCATAATGCCACTATATAAATCCATGGTACGCCCACACCTTAAATACTGCATGCATTTCTGGTTGCCCTATCTCAAAAAAGATATATTAGAATTGGAAATGGTACAGAGAAGGGCAACAATAATAATTAGAGGTATGGAACCGCTCCCATATGAGAGGTTAAAAAGACTGGGACTGTTCATCTTAGAAAAGAGACATCTAAGGAGGAATATGATAGAGGTCTATAAAATCAGGAATAGTTTGGAGAAAGTGAATAGGGAAGTGACATAACACAAGAACCAGGAGTCACCCAATGAAATTAATAGGCAGCAGGTTTAAAACAAACGTAAGGATGTACTTCTTCACACAACGCACAGTTAATCTATGGAATTCCTTGCCAGGGGATGTTGTGAAGGCCAAAAATATAACTCTGTTAAAAAAAAAATTGGATAAGTTCATGGAGGATAGGGCCATCAATGGCGGTTAGCCAAGATGGCCAGGGACACAACCCCATGCTCTGGGCATCCCTAAACCTCCGACTGCCATAAACTGGGACTGGACAACAGGAAATGGATCACTCAATAACTGCCCTGTTCTGTTCATTCCTTCTGAAACACCTGGCACTGGCCACTGTAGGAAGACAGGATACTGGGCTAGCTAGACCATTGGTCTGACCCAGTGTGGCCATTCTTATGTTATGTTCTCAGATTACGTTCCTGTTCCCTGTCCAAACTACAGCCTCCTACAGGGATTCAACCTGGCAACTGCTCCCACTGTGGACAGAGTCACAACACTGCAACCAGAGAGCAGAGCAGCCATCAGGAATTAATCAGTTCCAGGCTCTGCTCAGAGACATCAGAACACCCTGCCGCTGGGCATGTGGTGGGAAGCGCTTCCACTGGCTCACTAACACAGAGGACATACCATGGGGAAACAGACCCACAGCAGAAAGGGGCCATGGGGAGGAGCGGAAGAAAGAGAGCTCCCACAGGTGGGGCTGCCGTGACACTTGCCTAGAGTGAAGGCCTGTGGGTTCCCTGGCTGATTGGACCCAGTTCTGCAGCATGGACCCATGGTTTTGACACCTCAGGAGCAGCAGTTGGGGAATTCTGTGGCAGGTTCAAGTGATGTGGGAAGGAGGGCGTTTTCCTGAATGCCAGAGGAAGGGGGCCAGCACAACCAGGCCAGATGCCTGGGTTAAGGATTTGAACAGTAAATTCAGCCCCTAAAGCTTTTCAGCATATGCAGACTCTCGCATGGAGCTGGGATGCTCACCGGTGTACGATCCAACAAAGATTCCTTCCACCAACGGTTGTTTGTGATGATGGAGTTTTTTGCTGTGCTCTCCATGGGGCTCAGCTCTATGGGCCTCAGCAGTTTCAGTGTCGCTGGGGTGGCCCAGCTCAGAATCTCCTCCTCCCACCCCATGGATGCCACTGTAGTCAGCTTCAGTGGTTCTCCTCAGCTCCCTGCTCCTCAGCTGCTGCTCTATTCTCTAGGCAGCCTGGCTCCCCTGCTCCCTGGGTGCAAGCTGGACTCTAGCTCTGGCTCCGACAACCACCTGCCTGGTTCTGTGGAACAGCACATACTTCATCCAATTAACTCCACCTTGTAGGGAAAGGTAGAGAGTAAGAGGCAGCTGCAGGCAGGACCTGGGAGGGCAAGGAGACAGAAAACAAAATGCTGGGCGCCTCCTACAACAAAATAAAGAATTCGGTTGAATGGTATCTTGGAGAAAGGCACATTCTACAGCCCCGGAATCAGGGAGTTAAGAGGGCCCTGAGTGAGGGGACTGGGCAGTACATACCTCTCTGAGCCATTGTTTTACGCTCTCTGCAGACCCAGGCAGCCATTGGTTACATTTGGGTCACATCTTCAGGGGTCTCTTCATAACCATGAGGGCTAGAAACTTTGTTTTTTAAAACATCAGCCAAGATTGTGGATCACTGTTGTGCAGCATGGAGTGAATTCTGCACCAGATTCCACATGGGGCCCTGCATGTAACCCAAACAGCTCACCTCCAAAATCACAAATTCATTCAACTTCTCTAGAACGCCAACCCCACACCTGAGCAGAACCAACTCCACAGCAAGAGAGTGGATAATGCCATCCATAGCCACATACTGCACAGGACACTAGACAAAGGCCTAAGCAGACAATATACTAGCCACAGCGAAGACCAGATTAAAACCACCAAGTAAAATGCTACAGCTCCCTACAGAAAATCTTCAAAAAAATTGATTACCTTAGTAGAATAAAAACCAAAAGACAGGCAGCTGTGCCCGTTATCAACCCAGCCATCGCAGAACAGGAACAGCACCCGGGAGACACTGGGCACAGTGGACTGAGAATAGCCCAGCTCAGCCCAGCAGAGGAGAGAGCAAACCCAAGAAAGTTTCTAGTCCACCATCCCACGGTGAAGCAAAGTGAGCGAGAAAGTCCCTTGCTGCCAGCAGCAGAAGAGGATTTCCCACTCCGAGATGAGGAAGAAAAGTGGCACGTATTTCCAGAACAAAGAGCTGCTGAAAATCACTCTCCTGCGCTCAAACCCTACAGTGAGTGAGAAGTACCATATCAGGGCCTGCACAGGCGACAAGGGGGCACAAACCCCATCCTTGCTGGGAAACCCTGTGCCCGGCAGATGACAGACACCGGGTGATGACCTGGCCAAGAGCAGGAACCGACCTGCTATGGGGTGCAATCACACACAGACAGCACTTCCTGCCGGTGAGATGCTGGGCTGGGCACTGTCTCCCAGTGGAAGGACCAGGAGCCCCGTGGTGTCTGACATTTAAACGCAATCTCGCTCAGGTCTTGGAGGTCACACTCTTGGGATCAATCCTGTGCTGACCCTCGGAAGGGGAGGGAGGCACTAGAGGAGACTAGAGGGTCTTTTCCATCCCTGTTTCTTTGATTCCATGGCACTTCCTTTACCAATTCACTTTAAACGGAAGAATCTCTGTGCGAACATAAAGGGTTCTCCTGAGGGCTAGTGCTCAGGCTCTGGACAGCCTGGACGCTGCTCCCTTGTCCCTGCGCTCCATGACACGATACCTCTTTCAGTTACAGGAGCACACACCTGTTCTCCAATAGCTCAGCGCCTCAGATACACACAGGGGGCACCCAGTACTAGAGCCTCGTCTCTCACTCTGTGTTGCTGTGATGGCCCAGTGCTGTTTCTCCTGACTGAAGAACAGCCAAACCTCAAGAGCTGTGGCGCACCTGGGGCCCAGCCAGGTGCCTGAGAAGTCCTTAAGGCTATGCCATCTAAGGTACGAGCACTACCCAGCAGAAGAGCCCTCCAGAGCCACCCCAATGAGGCAGGGAGGGGGCAGCACACAGTGATTTGAGAAGTGATTCAAAAGGTACCTCTAATCACATGGTACAGTGAGAAAAGTGGGAGCACCTGGGGGCAGAGGCGGAGCCTTCTGCCCAGCCCCGAGAATGCCTCCAGAGAGCTGTGCAGCCCTGAGACCACATGTGCACACGCCTCTGGAAGGACCTGACAACACGTCAAACATGTGTGTGCATGCAAGCATATCTGGGTGCAGCTACTAGCTTGTGCAGAGAGAGTGCAAGAGCCTGAAAGCCTGGCCTGGAGGAGCGAGCACACAGCCTATCTGTCCCTGACAGCGCCTGCAGGGAAAAGCCAAGCCCAGGCATGAGGGCCTGCATGCAACAGAAAGCATGTACAAAGAGACACATATGTGCCTGTGCCTGACAGCAAGCGAGTGCAAAGAGGAGTGCGTGTGCACAGAACTGAAATCATGAGCAAAGGAATCAGTGTGTGTATGCCTGCTGTCACGTGTCACTCCAAGCCCTGGGAAAGCAGTAGACAGCAGCATGGAAAGCTCCATGCATGCACAGGGCGATCCCGGTCCTAGGAAATGCTGAACAGAGTCTCATTCAGGCCGATGTAGAACACTGCTAAAACACACAAAAATCCTTTGACTAATAGGCGAGCGGGAAAGAGGATCTATAATTACCAGTAACTGTTTGAGATGGTCGCTGCCCAGAGACGTGTACGGAGCAAAACCACTTGAAACGGGCCCCGGATGAAAGGCCAAGCCTGGGGGTGTTTCAAGCAGTCCCTCATGTAACGATCCCAGTCCTTCCAAAATAATTCTGCCATATTAAAAAAACCCCAAACCTCAGCTTAATCGGCCTGCACCGCTGGGACTAGTGAGCTCTGGGAAGATGGGAAGGGAAGCAGAACCGGCTTCCAATTAGAGCCTCGTTAGAAAGAAAAGCTGGGGAGCTATTCCAGAACAGGGCACTGCGAAGCAGGCCAGGAGTGAGCTAAGCTGAGCTATCCGCTTCCAACAGCCAGGAAGGACAGACAACAGCACAGGGGGCATAAGCCAGCACTCCCCCAGGCACACAGCCCTGCCACACCAATATCTCCCCCAAGGTTGCAGTTCCAGCTCTACAAGCCATTCTGTGGGGTGGAGAGAAAGTGTGTGGGGAGAAGTAGCAGCCAGTCCCATGTGGCTAGGAGGGAGGCGGGTTGGGGTGATGCTATGGGGCCAAGAGGTTATGGCTTGAAAGGGACATTTCCAAATGGTGCTGAAGCATCAGGTCATGCTCCCCCTTCTCCTACATAATGGCAAGATTCAACTGGCACTGTCATCGTCTGGCCCCTCTGCAGGCCACCTCTGTCTTGCTCCTGATCCATCTGTGCTGCTGGGTTCATGAGCCACTGGCCAGCTCCCGCAGGCACAGTAGGGGGCAGGCCAAGCTGTTCTAGCTGTGTGCCTTCGACTGACCCACCCCGTGTCTGTGCAGCACCTGGCACCGAGATGAGCGTTACTGGAGCACCGAGAAATACAACCCCACCGCTCAGGGTGTGGGTCGGTGTCCAGCTGAGCACCTACAGCTGGAGAGGAACCAAGCAAATTGTAAATACACCCCCACCCCCAGACAGGCCACACAACCCCGCCCCCCACTCCATGTACACACACACACGCAGCCCCTGTACATCCACTCCTCACACACGAACCTGGACCCCAAGAGCACAGAGCAGCCTGGGTCCCCACACAGATGCCTGTCCCCCATGTGTGTTGAGTGCGTGCATGGCTCCCTGCCCCTGTACACATGCAATATGGTGAGGGGAAGGCTGGGGGCGTGTACATGTACAATTCAGAGCCACAGCCTGACCCACACTGCAATCAGAACACTGGGCTCAGCACACTGACCACACTCCCTCTACGGTCTGTGATAGGGAGAGAGGCTGAGCAAGTGGTTACAGCTCAGCACTAGGTGGAAGATCTAGATTCTACTCCCAGCTCTGCCAGTGACTCACTGGCTGACCCTGGGCAAGTCCTTTTCCCACTCTGTGCCTCAGTTTCCCCCCATAGCTGCTGGAGGCTGAGAGGGCCAGTCAGTCCAGACAGTCCAGTCACAGCCCCACAGCAGCAGAGAAAGGCTGAAGGCAGTATGAGTTACCAAGAGTCGTCACAAAAGACTTACGCGGAGGGCTCCTTTCTTTTGCATTCTCCTGTCGCTGAAGCATTGAGTGAGCTTCAGGGCTCAGCAGCAGCACAGTCAGGGCCCAAGGTGACCCCATGCCAATGCAGCCTGGCACTAGGCAATGCCAGAGAGACTGGGTGATGGGCTCAGTCGTACCAGGCACTTGATTCCTCAGCTCCCAGCTGGAAGGGGAACCCAAAGTCGAGCCAACTACAAACAAATAGTCCCCTCTGCTTCTCCACAGTGTGGCCCTGTGTCCTTGTGACCAACCGCTGAGCTGCATCGGCCAGGCTCCCCTGGGTCAGCCCCTGGTTAGTCTGCCCCTGCACTCTCCCAAGGCTGGAGCCTCCTTGATACCAGGCACTCACATGGCAAACCAGACCCCTTAGCACCAGGCCAAGCCCTGGGCTGCTCCCCCGAGCCCTTTCCCCAGACACAGTCAGTTTCTCTGTCCTCGCAGCACCCTCACCAGGGAACACACTGCACTTTTACTCAGGCATCACCAAGGGGGCAGGGAGGTAACTGTGCCCCTGACTTTGCTGTCACCTCCTTGGAGAACCAGGGTAGATTCCCTCCTTCAGCCTTGTCTTTGTGCACTGGTTCGCACCATCCATCCATCTTAGGGCATCCCACAGGGCCCGTCATCACAGTATCCAAGGGCTGCATCTTTCCTCTGGCTGTGGCTAGTGCCAGATGCTGCAGAGAAGGTGTCCGGCCTTGGAATCACAAGGTCCAGTGCAGCTCACAGATAGCACGTGCCCTGGGGATGCCCACATGGTATTGTAGGATGGGTACCACGGGCAGCGCTGGGTGGTCTCCTGAGAGAGCTGGCAAGGCTCCTGTGGTTGAGGACACTGGCACTAGCCTGGGGGATGTCGAACAGGGGACGTTCCTGCCCTGGACACAGAGCAACTAGCATGGCATCACCTCTTAACCACTAGAGGGGTGAGCAGGTAAAGTCATATGCTCCCCTACAGAGCGCTCCAGTCCACTGCCCAGAAAAGGGTGGTGAGGACACAAGGCTGCTCCAAGAGCCCCCACCTACCTGGCCTCACACACCAGAGCCAGCACAGCTCCTCCAGCTTGTCCCCTACACGCCGGGCCATCACCAGGACCGGAGCGAGCAGCTGAGCTGGTTATGCTCAGAATGACCACCAGGGGGCAACCCAGCTCACAGCAGGCTCTGCCGCAGCATCTGCCTAGCAGCACGTGGGGCTGGGTTTGTTTATAAACGGGATTTTAAATTTCCCCAGCCCCATCCCTCCCCCTCCCACCCACCTGCCTCCACTTCCAGGTACCAAGAGGGACCAGGCCAAGCTTCTGGGGCAGGACGAGTGGGGTCGAGGGAGCAGGATGGCCCAAGGATCCGCTGGTTTGCCTGCAGGCCTGAATGAAGGGTGGATGGACAGAGCCTGCCCGAGGCAGCCTCTCCTTCCCATCCCACAGCCTGGGGCCCCCATCCAACACAAAGTTAATTTCTAACCGTGGGTAACCACCAGTGCTGGGGCTGGGATGATTTATCTCCTACCCACCTGGGTCAGATTTATGAGCCACACATCCCATGGCTATTATAAAGGCCATGCCTGTGCGTTCAGCCACCCCAGCTCCTCCGTGTGGACATGCTCCTCCTCCACCTCATTTACAAGCCTTCCACCATCACGGAAACCTGACAGCCCACGAAAGAACATTAAACAGCACAGCAAACAACACACACTGGAGTCCAATGTGGGGCACGCCAGCCCGGGAAGCCACAAATGGCTCCTGCTTTCAGGACCTGTTCAAGAAAACAGAGTGGGATGTAACTTGGGCCACCGCAAGCTTTGACAGGGGTCAGGAAGGCGCCATTAATAGCCAGTCCAGAGGAGCCACTTGGCTGAATATGACAAGGGGCCAAATGCTGGCCCTCCTGCCCCCCCGGGAACAGCCAGGTTAGGGGTCAGCTGGGCCACACCTTGCCCACGGGGTTCCTGGGGGGCCGGAGACGATCAAGTAGGGAACCCAGGTGCAGAATATCAGTTGAAGTGGCACAGCTACTGGCCTGTGCCCTCACCCACCCCAGTGCCCGCCAGGAGGGCAGGACCAGGCTGTGCTGATGGAGTCTGAGAGCCCCTCCCCTGTGTGAGACCAGCATTCAGATGGCCCGCACAGGTGAGAGACGCTCGCCCTAATCTCCATCCCTCGTGCCGTCACCACAGATCCCCTGGGCTCACCGAGGACTGAAGCAGAAGCAGCAGCATGGGGCAGAAATGAGATTCACTCTCAAGGCGCTCAGGCTGGGAGAGGCAGAACAGCCCCTGCTCCGGGGCGGGCTCAGCACAGCCCTGACCACCAGCAAGTGGGCTGATCACCCTGACCCAGCCACCCTCCAGCCTGAGCCAGGGTGATGCTGCAGGAGGCCTGGGGCAAGGCGCTCTAATTCCTGTGCGAGATCCGCCAGAGCCCATGTCTCGCGTCCTTCAGGGCACGAGAGGGAGTCTCTGCTCAGGCCTTCCCTCAATAGCACCACCGCAGAACGCCTGCCAACAGCCACTAAGCACGACCTCCATTCGTCAGAGCCTGAGCTGCATCAGACAGGAGCTGACACTCCTGGCACGCAGATGCCCGGGTGATGGGATGCAAATTAGATTCCTTCAGACTTGGCTGACAGACCAGTAGAACCAAGCAGCACCCTGGTCAGATGTCCTGGCACGTGAGGGCATCGCCCTCGCGACATGGCGCCTTTGCAAAGAACATCGCAGAACGGGTGGGCTGAGGTTGTATATCACCACACCATAGGGCCATACAGATAGGTCACACTACAGACAGGCGCAAGCACTGCTGGGCCATCTCAGCAAGGCCTTACCCAAGCTGGCACCCCTGGACCACTAGCACAGGGAAATGGCAGGGCTGTTGGGGTGATGAATATCAGTCCAGAGGCCACTTAAGCCCGGAGATAGCGGAGCAGGAAGAGGTGCCACAAGGGGCAACTGGGAGAAGCTGTCTAACCATGTCCATGGCCCATAGGATCACAGTCCTGTCACTGTCACCTCATCACCCCACTCTCTGCCCCACGGCGAGCTCCCTGGGGCAGGACTGGCTCTCAATGCAGGTGAGCAATGCCCCGCAATGGGGCTGTGACCCTGGCCAGGGCCTCAGAGTCCTTCCACAATCAAACCACCATCCGGGGGCACAGCACAGCAAGAACTGCAGGGGGACTGGCATGGCCAGACTCCAGCAGTGCCCCACGGGCAGCAACAAACCCACTCCCCTAAGGACAGGGCAGCTCAGCCAGTGTGCCGTCCCCAGGTGCTCTGCAGCATTGATAGCGGCAGCGCCTGCCACGGAGAAAAGAGAGCCTTGTTCTGGGGCCAAGACTAAGCCGATTCAGTGCTGGTCTCCCCTGAGGTTTCTCAGGGGAAACATGGCTCTGTAATGGCTGTGTCTGTGAGCATATGGAAATGCCAATAAAACCTGTATCAAATGCTGTATGGATATATACATATATGTGGATCTGTGGAGAGAACTATGAAGTTAAGAGTACACAGGGAATTGGGGCAGGACTGCTTCCCCGCGAGCTGTAAACACACACAACAAGAGACCCAAGTGAAGCCACTGAAGCAGCAGCAGCAGGGAGCTGTGGAGACAGCCAGGCGCTGGGAGGAAGCAGGAGGGGTGGGGGGTAGACGCAGCTCCTCCAGCATGCCGCGAGTCAATGGCGGGAAATGGATGGGGCTCGCGGACGATGCACAGACAGTAAGAGGATGGGAGCGAGCACCATGATAGGGACTGGGCGATGCAGAGAAGGGAGTGTCCCCTCTACAGGAAGGGGGAGCCCCTTGCCAGAACCCTGCACTCAGCTCCGGGCCCCTGAATCCCAGGAGCCTCCAGGTGCAAAGCAGGATGGAGCAGCACTTGCTGCCCGGCTCGGGGTGGGGGTGCAGCTAGGATATCCACAAGCTGGAGGGAGCCCAGAGAAGTGCCACCAAAATGATGGGAGAAGAAGAGGGCTGGGTCTGTGCAGCTGGACAAATGGGTGGCTGCGGAGGGGCTGGGGACTGGCTGCACACACCTGGGAGGCATACTCAGCAAGGAGGGAGTGACCCTGGCAGGGCCCAACATGGGGACGTGATCAGCAGCTTGCGAATGGAATTTAGGCTAAATATTGGGGGAACATCCTGACACTGAGTTGTGACAAGAATGTGGATCTAAGTGTTGGTGTCTGCCCGGCATGGCCATCACCTGAGAGCAGTGACCCCTGCCCAGCCGCCCCACTGGGCAAAGTGCTGTGTGCCGGGATGCAGGGCTCCCCTAGAGGTGGCTGCAGAGCTTAGGGGCACAGCCAGGTCCTGGGAGGGAAGTGTCAATGCAAGACATTCAGGATTCCTGTAGGGGCCATTTGGCTCGAAGCACAAGCCCCCAAGCACATGAACCAATGTTAACAATGGCACTCCATCGCATCAGCCAGATAACACCAGCAGGAGGCTCTGCCAGGCCCCACTCACCCCAGAAAATGCCTGGGGAATCGCCTGGTAACCCACCCCACACCCAGGCTCTGGCCAGCCAAAGGGAAGCAAGTCCCAGAGTCCAGGGCCCTGCCTGCAGCCCTCTCCTCACCAAACCAGCAGACAGTTAGATCCAGTCAGGACAATTCAGGGTGGGGGCCTGAGAGTGGTGGGCTAGATGGCTTTCTGAGACCCATTGGCTGTCCCCCTGTGATGTTATTGACTTGAACTGGGACCATACAGATCATTGTTGGAAACAAGGTTCTGTAAATTTCAGAGTAGCAGCCGTGTTAGTCTGTATTCACAAAAAGCAAAGGAGTACTTGTGGCACCTTAGAGACTAACAAATTTATTTGAGCATAAGGTCCTGTAGTGGCACCAAATCTTATACAAAGGGGGTCAAATGAGGTGTCTAAGACAAGGTTATGGTTTGCTGGTTAGGATTATGCTATCTGTATATGTGTATCATTTTTGTAGTTGAAGTTATGAATATTGGCTCTGTACTGTCTGTAGTTCAAACTTGTGCTCTCCTTCTGGGGGACACCCCAGACAAGTTGGGGTCAGCTCTGCCTAGCCTGCTGGGTGGCCCATTAAGGACCATCAGCGACACAACTGACCCATTGAGAGAAGGCAGACACGCCTGGGGACTCAGCCAGGTGTGCAGGGACCTGCCTATGGACAGGACTCTGAGGTGTTTCCAGGCCATGGGATGGGCAGCTTGTCTTTGGGACAAAGAAAGAGACCACACGGCAAGAGACTATACAAAGCTGCTGCAGCTCCTCCATCTTGTCTTCAGTCCTGCTTCTGACCTCTGGAGGGACTTGGCTACAAACTGAAGCTTTGAACCAAGGACTGAAGGACCCATCCCAGCTGGGGATGTTCTCCAGAGACTTGATTTGAACCTGCCGTTTATTCCATCCCTGCTGCAAGCCTGAACCAAGAACTTGGCCATCACTTTATGTCATTGATTCCATTTCACCAATTCTAGCTCCCATCTGTATCTTTTTCCTTTTCTGAATAAACCTTTAGATTTTAGATGCTAAAGGATTGGCAACAGCATGATTTGTGGGTAAGAGCTGACTTGTACATTGACCGGGGTCTGGGGCTTGGTCCTTTGGGATCGAGAGAACCTTTGTTCTTTTACTGGGGTATTGATTTTCATAACCATCTGTCCCCATACCGAGTGGCCCTGGTGGGGATACTGGGAAACCGGAGTGTCTAAGGGAATTGCTTGTGTGACTTGTGGTTAGCCCGGGGGGTAAAACCAAAGTCTTCTCTGTCTGGCTGGTTTGGTTTGCCTTGGTGGGCACAGAAACCCCAGCTCTGGGCTGTAACTGCCCTGCTTGAAGCAGTTTGTCCTGACTTGGCACTCTCAGTTGGGTCCCGCCAGAACCAGCCTCGTTACACCCCCCACACCCTCTCCCACATGGAAGTGGATCTGAGTCCAAACCTGCACCCATCAGCCCTGCCAGGGGATGGCATGGGGCTCACGGGGAAGGGGTATTCTGCTGCCCCAAGGGAAGATTTTTCCCAAGGTGTTTTTTTTGTTTTGTTTTTTAGTACTAGCGACAAAAATATCATGGGCCACAATCCCAGAGGAGTTAGAGGCTCTGGCTAAAATAGTCAAGAGTGAAATAATGACCAATGCTGGCATTTCCCTCATCATCACTATGGTTCAGTGTTAACAGCTGGCTGAGATGAGTGGGAGCAGTTCTCAACACTCAAAACTTGCACTTCATGCTGCCTGCAGACCTAGGCAGGCTGCCAGCTGGGCCACGTTAGGAAGGGTTTCTTCAGAACCAGAAATGTTAGAGGGTTTTTTTTATTGAAAAGTTACATTCTTCAGAACTACGGGGGCTGGTGGCCATGTGCTAGAGCACAGCAGAGTTAGAGTCAATCTCAGGAAAAACGTCCTCACCATAAGAGCAGTCAGACAATGGCACAGACACCTCCGGAGGTTGTGGAAGCTCCTTCCCTGGAGGTTTTCAAGAGGAGGCTGGAGCCGTCTGCCTGGGATGAGTGAGACCCAACAAGTCCTGCATCTTGGCAGGGGTTAGACTGGCTGACCTGTGCGGTCCCCTCTAACCTTATGGTTCTATGTGGTGCTCCCACACCTCACCAACCACCACCACCCCCGCTGCCACTCAAACTCACAGCCCCACCCCCAGAAAGCAATCTATAAACACAACAGCTGATGACAGCTTCCTGCCCCATCATATCACTGCTGCATTCTGAAGCTCACCCATTTGGTATGAAGGGGCACTCCCCTCCCACACAGCTTGACTGCCAGGCAGCAGCCACCAATGTGTTCACAGAGTTTTAGCAGCGTCTGGCACCTACTTCCGGAAGACGACAGTGTATTAATTATAACAAACAGTGTTGATATTTTACTGCAAGGGGCGGAGTCAGAATTAAAATCACATTTGCAGTGTTGCCAACCCCAAATATTCAACAACAATGTGCCTGGCCCAAAAATAATTTCATTTTACAAAATAATGGCCATCACGTTCTTTTCATTTGCCTCCTGGCTTTCAAGCTTTTCTCCTCAACTATTAGAGCTAGAAACTTACTGTCCTTTCGAGTGGAAGTGGAGAGTTTCCCACAAAGTCAGGACTCTAGCCACTGGGGCTTTACCAAAAACACCAAATATCACAAGACTTGAGATAAAATGAAAAGTTGCTCGTTCTTGTGAAGAGCTCCCTTGCCCTGTATGCTGGACAGACCCTCAGAGAGCGAGCCGGGGAAGAGCTCTACAATCTCGTTTTTCTGTCCCCACTGATGCGGTTTGATTTCAGCGGACAGTGAAAACAGACCGACTCAATTTTGCTTTCTCTTTCGCGTGCAGTAGCGCAAGCCCTTGTACTAGGCTCTCAACACCATGGGGAGGTTTAGGTCCAAACCACCAACTCCTGCCACTGAAAGAAGAAAAATAAATCCATAGCTGACATATTTCCATCCGCTCTTGGTTTTATAAAGCAAGGGACAAGCCCCCACTCCCCGAAGCTGGGGCCTAACCTCCATGAGAGCATCCATCCACACACCCCCTTTAACACAGCAAAGAGAAAGACAGAGAGCAGAGGGGAAGAACGTGTAACCACTGGGCTCCTCATGCAACCGACCATGGTCTCGTTCGGATGAGGAAATCCAAGGCCAGAACTCAAACCAACAGCCAGGAACATGCCACTTCCATGCCCGCACCTGGAAGTGGAAGGCTGTGATCAGCAGGCCCTCGGGACCTCGCCCCATGTGGGAGCCTTGCACTGAATGAGGAAAGGTGCCATGCCACCGGGTGAAAGCTCTGAGAGCTGAGATACAGTTGGGAAGCTCCAGGCAGAGGCTGTGAGCACCTAGGCCAGGGCAGCAGCTCCAGAACGCCTGATGAATGCCTCCAGCAGGTGCTTGGCAGGGTGGCACGAAACCCTTGGTCTCAGCCACCAAAGCCTTGAGGAATAAGCCCGAGATGGAAATAAACCCCCCACACACGGCGAAACATCATGCGCACAAAAATTTGCACAGAAGCACAACAATTTGCACAGAAGAAATTTTTTGCGCACATGGCCTGTCAAAAATTAGAGGGACCAAGTCGCGAGGTTATTACATGGGGAGGGTCGCAAGCTTTCAGCCTCCACCCCAAACCCCGGTTTGCATCCAGCACTTATAATGGTGTTAAATAAATAAAAAGTGTTTTTAATTTATAAGGGGGGTTGCACTCAGAGGTTTGCTATGTGAAAGGTTTGAGAACCACTGCCCTACACCATGGGGCATTAATGTTGCTCCGATTCAGAGGGAAGAGCATCATCTACTCTATCACCTACACAATGCCATGCAATTTCATGTTCTAACACAACAGGTCTCAAACTTCATTGCACCGCAACCCGCTTCTGACAACTAATATTACTACATGGCCCCAGGATGAGGGGACCGAAGCCTGAGCCCACCTGACTCCTGCCACCCGGGGCAAGGGGGAGGGGGGGCACAAGGCAAAGCTCGAGCCCCACCACCCCGGTCAGAAGGGACAAAGCCGAAACCTGAGCTCCGCCACCCAGGGCTTTAGCCCTCGGGCTTCAGCTTCGGCCCCAGTCGGTGGGGATCGGGCTTCAGCCCCGGGCCCCAACAAGTCTAGCCCTGGCAATCCCATTAAACTGTACTTTGGGATTCCGACCCAATTTGAGAATCCCTGTTCTAACAAATACAAAAGGCTGTGGCTAGCATAGCGTCTATACGCGGTACATATTCAGACCATCGGTGCTACGGACAGGGCAGTCACATGATTCCCTGTGGAACAGGGCCCACCCCTCACCCACACCCTCAGAGGTCACACCCTTTGCCCCTGCCCTGTGAAACTATTCTACCTAAAGGGATGTTTATCTGGACATTGTGCCTGGGGAGCCTTGCAGTATTTCATGGCTCCAGTAGGCCCCTGCCATGGGTATTTCCCTGGGAGGGGACAATGCAAAATTCAAGGCCCCTGTGGAGCAGCCTTATCTCATCCACATTGCACAGCCTGTGTGGGCAGGCTCCATTTAACGCCACGCCAGTGCTTCACAACCCGTGTGTGTGTGTGTGTGTGTGTGAGACGAAGCGGGACTGTTCTTAATGTTTCCTCTGAATAGTGTGGGGGTGCCTCAGTTTCCCCTAGGCAGTTCTTAAGTATCTAGGTGGTGGGGTAAGGGTGTATGATCACTGCAGAGCCCTAGAGGGCAGGTGTGTGCAGGGGTTTGGACACAGACAATGGCCGCCCTGTTTCCTGGCAACTGATGGCCTGGCCCTTCCCCCCTGCAAGGTGAGAGCTAAAGGGTTGGAGAACAAAGGAATCCGGTGGCCTCCTGGCCCGGGAAAGGGACAAAGCCCAGAGGAGGAGGGGCTGGAGAGAGTTTCAGTTTGAGGCTGGCTGGGGACATGGAGTGAAGTGCAGACGTGGTTGTCTGGCTCACTGCCCCCCAAAATGGACCCAGCTGAGGGGTCCTGTTCTCTGCACCTACAAGCTCTGTTTTAGACCATGTTCCTGTCGGCTAATAAACCTTCTGTTTTACTGGCTGGCTGAGAGTCACGTCTGACTGCGGAGTTGGGGGGCAGGACCCTCTGGCTTCCCCAGGACCCCGCCTGGGCGGACTGGCTGTGGGAAGCGCACGGAGGGGCAGAGGATGCTGAATGCTCCGAGGTCAGACCCAGGAAGGTGGAAGCCGGGTGAGCTGTGTGTCCTGAAGACAGTCTGCTCAGAGAGAAGAGACTTCCCCAGAGTCCTGACTGGCTTCGTAGGGAGCAGGTCCAGAGCATCGCCCGGGGAGTCCGTGACAGTGTATGTATGTGTGTGTACGTGTGTGTCACCTGTGTGTGCATGTGCTGCACAGACAGACCAGCGATCCACAAACCCAAAGGGGGACGGGGGGGGGGGGGGGGGCTGTGCAGACAGGCCAGCGATCCACAAACCCAAAGAGGGTGGGGGATGAGCTGTGCAGACAGGCCAGCGATCCACAAACCCAAGTGGGGAGGGGGCTGTGCAGACAGGCCAGCGATCCACAAACCCAAGTGGGGAGGGGGCTGGGCAGACAGGCCAGCGATCCACAAACCCAAGGGGGCGGGGGCTGTGCAGACAGGCCAGCGATCCACAACCCCAAAGGGGAGGGGCCGTGCAGACAGGCCAGCGATCCACAAACCCAAAGGGGAGGGGCTGTGCAGACAAGGAGAAGTTACTTACCTTGTACAGTAACTGGAATTCTTGGAGATGTTTGTCCCTATGGATGCTCCAGTTTAGGGGGACGTGCACTTTTGATCTGAGACAACAATACCCGTTCACACACACACACTCTAGCTAACTTTGTGCCCCATACCAAGAGTATAGGGAAGTGATGGATGAGCCGTCCTCAGTTCCTTCTCTATGACCTAATGCTGACAAGACCAAGACTCCAAAGCAGAGGGGATGGAGGACGGGTAGCTAAGCTCCTATAGGGACATACATCTCAAAGAACTCCAGTTACTGTACACACTAAGTAATCTCTCCCTCTTCCTCAAAGTGTCCCTTTGGGAGCCACTCCTCAGGTGACTCCCAAGCTGTACTCTGTATTGGAAGTGGGTGCTCTGAGCCTTGCCTAAGATTATTGGAAGAACAGCAGTTCCAAAAGCAGCATCCGCCCTAGGGAAGGTGTGAACCAAAGCCCACATGGCAGCTTCGTGGCTTTCTGCAATGGGAGCATTTTTCAACAGAGCTACCGATGTAGACTATGATCCTGCGGCATGGGCCACAGCCCGAGGAGAGGGCTGAGTATTAGCAGCCTCACAGAGAGAGAAAACGCAGCCAGAAACCCATCTGGAATGTCTTTGGGTTGAAAGAGGAGCCCCTTTCATTCCATCTGTGACAGACACAAGCTAGAGGAGGCCCTAATGTGCTTAGTGTTTTCTAAATAGAAAGTCAATGCTCTCCTGACGTCTAAGGGGTAAGAAGCAGCTTCTTCCCTAGATAGTGAGGTTTGGGGTAAAAAACAGCAGTTGAAGGTCTTTGTTGATATGCAAGTCTGAGGTTACCTTCTCCCTACAAAAACAGGGGTGGGGGAGGTTGGCCATTAGAGCCCATTCTAGCAGAGGTGAGAGCCACCAAAAGGCGGTTTTCGTGGACAAATGAAGCACGGAACATTTAGCCAGTAGCTCAAGGGGTGGCCTCATCAGAGAATTGAAGACCAAATTCAGGTCTCATTCTGGGGTAGGTTGCCTGACATGTGGGAAGAGATTCATTAAGCCCTTAATGAATCAAGATGTGGTAGGAAGAGCAAACAGCAAGAACCTCTCTGCTAGGGAATGGAATGCTGCAATCGCTGCTAACTGCACTTCAGCAGAACACAAGAGGCCTGAGTTCTTCAAACCCATAAGGTAATTCAGAATGTGAGATCGGGGAGTGTCAACAGGGGACAGACCTTGATTGGGTACACCAGTGGGGGAATCTTTTCCATTTCTGCAGATATGTTTTCCTAGGGAACGCCTTTCTGCTGTGCTGTAACACCTCAAACAGTCCATCTCTACCCCTGAAAGCCATCTTGGAGCCAAGCCTTGAGATGCAGTGCAGAGAGGATGGGGTAAAGAACCTTCCCCCAGTCCTGGGTCAGTAGGTCACATATTAGCAGTAAGCAAAGTGACAGCTGAGATAAGAAGTTAATCAAGTCAGGGAACCATACTGTCTGGGCCAAACCGGCATAGTTAGAATGACTCTAGGTTTGTCTTGCTTCCTTTTGTTCAGGACCCTGCAAAGCACAGGAGTCAGAGGATAGGATTAGAGTCGATTTCTCGGCCCAAAAATGAGGAAGGTGTCTACCAGGGAACGATGATCAGACCAGACCTCCTCTTGAGCAGAATTTCCATACAAAGGGAGGGAGATCTTGCTCCTCTCTGGCGATTTGTGTAGTGCATGCTAACCCTGTTGTGCTCACGACTCTGAGGGATTGCCTCTTGATCATAGGTAGGAAGTCTCTGCAAGCATTCCGACCACTCAGAGCTCCAGTAGGTTGATGTGGAGAATAGATCTGTGTGACGTCCATCTACCTTGAATGGTATGATTTTGCAGATGAGCCCCCATCCTATTGGAGAAGTGGCTGTTGCTATGGTGGCAGTGGGGCAGCAGGGTGAATGGAACTCCTGTACACACCTTGTCCTGCTACTGAGCGAGCTTAGAACCTGTGAGGGATTGACACTAGTTTGCCCAGACTGTGTTTGTTGGGAGTGTAAACGGCTCTCAACCAAGCTTGGGAGAAGCGAAGATGTAACCTAGCATGCAGCGTCACCAAGGTGCGGATCGCCATATGACCCATGAGCTGTAAACAAGTCCTGGCCACTGTCTGAGGGCTGATTTGAACCCTCAAACTGAGGTCTGTCAGTGAAATAAACCTGTCTCTAGGTAGGTAAGCTCTGGACATTGTAGCATCCCAGGTGGCTCCTACCCACTCTGTTCGTTGACCTGGTGTCAGTGTGGACTTTTCTCTGTTGGGCTGAAGTCCTAGCATGTCAAATAGGGTTATGGCCCTGTAGCGGGGTGGTCACCCGCTCCTGCCTTAAAACAGCTCTCGGAGGGGGCTGTATCAGGAGAGAAAAGCTGGCCTGATTGGGGAAGCAGCCTCAGCTGTGGGCCACGCCCCAATCAGGCCACAGCTAGCCCTATAAAGGAGCTAGTAGGCAGGAGCTAGGTCAGTCTCTCTCTAGCAGTAGAGAGGGAAGGGCCTGGCTGCCCAGAAGCTGAGAGAGTACCTAAAGTGGAGCAGGGCTATGGGAAGGCCAGAGGCGCTAGGGAGCTCCGGCCTGGAAACCCCCCAGGCTGTAGGCCTTGATAAAGGCCAGGGTAGGTACTGGAGCTACAGAGGGTTAGCCTGGGGTAGGCGGAGGCAGCAGGTTCCAAACCCCACTTGCCTGTGATGAGTGGCATTTACACTGCAATCAGCCCCAGTGAACGGGGGCTAGTTGGTGACTGGCAGTGGCCATAGACTGAGGCGAGGTGGGCATAGAGAGGATTGGGGGTCCTGCAGGGAGGGATCTGTGGGAGTACTGCCAGGGGGCAGCACCCTGGCCTGAAAGGGGCACTGGGGTCTGGGAGGGACACGGGGCCAGCTGCAAGCGGGACACCGGCCTGCAGAGGACGCTCCAGAGCTGGATAAAGCTAATTCCCTGGACGACCAGCAGGAGGCGCCGCAGGGGTCAGTCCCGCCCCATGACAGGCCCTTTTAATTGCTGAGTGAACTGTGCTGTACGAGCAACCCCTGACGAGCCAATCGCCAAGACAGGGCAGACAACTACCCCCAACTGTCAAAGTTTTACTGCTACCATTGCCAGAGCCTTCATATAGACCCTGGGGGCAGCAGAGAATCCGAAAGGAGCACTCAGTACTGAAAGGGATTCCGACTGACCACGGACCACAGGAATCGTTTGGGAGCTGGGGGCACCGTGATGTGAAAACAGGCATCATGCCTGACTAATCTAATTGCCTTCTATGATGACATAACTGGCTCTGTGGATGAGGGGAAAGCAGTGGATGTGTTATTCCTTGACTTTAGCAAAGCTTTTGACACGGTCTCCCACAGTATTCTTGCCAGCAAGTTAAAGAAGCATGGGCTGGATGAATGGACTATAAGGTGGATAGAAAGCTGGCTAGATTGTCGGGCTCAATGGGTAGTGATCAATGGCTCCACGTCTAGTTGGCAGCTGGTATCCAGTGAGTGCCCCAACGGTCAGTCCTGGGGCCGGTTTTGTTCACTATTTTCATTAATGATCTGGAGGATGGCGTGGATTGCACCCTCAGCAAGTTTGTAGATGACACTAAACTGGGAGGCGTGGTAGATATGCTGGAGGGTAGGGATAGGATACAGAGGGACCTAGACAAATTATTAGAGGATTGGGCCAAAAGAAATCGGATGAGGTTCAACAAAGACAAGTGCAGAGTCCTGCACTTAGGTCGGAAGAATCCCATGCACTGCCACAGACTAGGGACCGAATGGCTAGGCAGCGGTTCTGCAGAAAAGGACCTAGGGGTTACAGTGGACGAGAAGCTGGATATGAGTCAACAGTGTGCCCTTGTTGCCAAAAAGGCTAACGGCATTTTGGGCTGTATAAGTAGGGGCATTGCCAGCAGATCGAGGGACGTGATCGTTCCCCTCTAGTAGACATTGGTGAGGCCTCATCTGGAGTACTGTGTCCAGTTTTGGGCCCTACACTACAAGAAGGATGTGGAAAAATTGGAAAGCGTCCAGCGGAGGGCAACAAAAATGATTAGGTGGCTAGAACACATGACTTATGAGGAGAGGCTGAGGGGACTGGGATTGTTTAGTCTGAAGAAGAGAAGAGTGATGGGGGATTTGCTAGCTGCTTTCAACTACCTGAAGGGGGGTTCCAAAGAGGATGGAGCTCGGCTGTTCTCAGTGGTGGCAGATGACAGAACAAGGAGTAATGGTCTCAAGTGGCAATGGGGGAGGTCTAGGTTGGATATTAGGAAACACTATTTCACCAGGAGGGTGGTGACGCACTGGAATGGGTTGCCTAGGGAGGTGGTGGAATCTCCTTCCTTAGAGGTTTTTAAGGTCAGGCTTGACAAAGCCCTGGCTGGGATGATTTAGTTGGGGATTGGTCCTGCTTTGAGCAGGGGGTTGGACTAGATACCTCCTGAGGTCCCTTCCAGCCCTGATATTCTATGATGCTGTGGGTCGAGAGCTGCATACTAGTCCCCCACACCTAAAGATGGTTTTATTGCTGCCACTGTCACCATCCTGAAAATCTATGTCTCGATTAATTTGTTCAAGATTCTGAGATCTAAGATTGGTCTCCACCATCCCTTCTTTTTGGGGCATCAGAATGTTCTTGGAGTAGAACCCCTTTCCTCTGTGAGTGGGAGGATGGGACGTCTAGCTCAATGGCTCCTAGGTGAAGTAGGGATCGAATTACTTGCCTCAGATGAAGTTTGTGAGATGGATCCCTGAAAAGGGGTGGGGAAAGGCAGATGGGAAGAGGATTGGGTACAGAGATCAAATGGATGGGGTAGCCTGGTATTATGACTTCCAGAACCTATCTGTCCAAACCAATTTGCTCCCAAGACCTTTGAAAGTGGGAGAGACAGTCCCCAAAGGGCTGTGGAAGGTGAGGGTAGGACAAGCAGCTGCAGATCTAGGAGGTGGGACAGTTCACAACCCTTGATCAAGGTATTAAACATGGATGCTTGCCCGACGAGGAGGCCTGTGCGGCTGTGGCAGAGGGTCTCCTCTGGAACCTAGGTTTTACTTAGGCAGTTCTCATGCAGATTGGGAATTGGTAGACAGGGAATTGAGCTGGGTGAAACATCTGCATTGTCTGTGACTTGCTGAATGTTCATGTATTACAAAGGTGTATATACTCAGAGAGCGGAGGGTAGCTCTTAAGTCCTTCAGAGAATGTAAAACCTCATTAGTGGACACACTGAACAGGTTCAAGCCATGGAAGGGAATATCCTCAGGGGTGTTCTGGACCTCCCTGGGGATCCCTGCTGTTTGCAGCCAGGCTGTGTGATGCAGAACAATAGCTGCAGACACAGAGCAGGCTGCTGTGTCAGCTGCTTCCAGGGAGGCTTGCAATGACGTCCTTACTAACAATGGCCCCTCAGCTATGATGATCGGGTGGAATTGCTCTCACTGTTCTTGAGGAAGGTGGCCAATAAAGGAACTGAACTTTCATAACTGGTGTAATTACACTTTGTGATTAGAGACTGATAGTTGGCAATTCTAAATGATAACAAGGCAGAAGAATAACAAGTCCAATCCTTTCTGACCCTTGTCTTGTGAAGTGGCCCCACTGATGTTGCCTGTTTCATGGTTCACAGCATCAAACACTAGTGAGTTCGTGGCTGGGTGTGTGAACAGGAGTTCAGAACCCTTAGCAGGAACATATTTCTTACCTGCCCTTTTACAGGTTGGGAGTAGAGTAGCAGGGTAGCTGTCTCGAGCAAAGTCTTGTGTATGGTTAAGACCAGAGGAGGCAGCGTGGAGGGGTCTGTTAGGTTGTGCTGTGTCTCATGAATCTGCTTCCAAAGGGACTAGAGCGAATCAGCCGAGCTCCTGGAACTGCTTGAAATCGTTTGCAGAGGAGAGAGGAGGCGGCACAATTGCCTCATTCGGTGACCAGGAAGAGATGTTGCAGTTGCCCTCTTCTCCCAAGGAATGCTGGGAGGGGAGAGAGAGGGAGAGTCGGGGGGAAGATCTGGAGAAGTGGAAGGTTATTTTCTCTGATATTCCCTTCGAGTGTCACTAGGTGCTCTAGAGAACTGCTCCGTATGGGCTGCCCAGAGATCTCAGAATGACAAGAGGCAGCCCATGTGGTAAGGAAGGGGGTTCAAGTCAGAGAGTGTGGGGTACCAGAAAGAGTGTGGGGTGTCCCGTGCACATCTGTGTCTCAGAGTGTCAACACCGAGGAGTGGGAGGCTATCCGGGTTCCTGTACCGAAGGCTTTCCAGACCCATGAGCAGCGGGGATTCAGGTTTCTCTGAACCCAAAAGGTTGCTAGAGCACAAACTCTTCCAGTACCGGGGTATGCTAGGTAGGAACCTGGCAAAACTCGGCACCACTGGGTGGCAGTACCAGAAGAGCTCTGGTCTTTGTTAGTACTAGTCAATCCGTTTGCAATATTGTCTTGCTCACCACAGAGGAAAGGGTTGGAGCCAAAGGCCCAGCTGTTGGTACCAATCTCTCTGAGGAAGAATCCTTTGAGTGCCTCAGACTGTGGTCATGCTTGGACAGTGCCTGGCATGGAAGCATCCATCAGTACCAGAAGAAGATGGATACCATAGGACTTAAAGGTACCTGAAGTCTTCGTAGACAGTCTGATATCTTTGGTGTCCAAGGAACTTGGAGCCTCAACAGTAGTCTTTTTAGGACACAAGGCCCATGAAGAGGCAGATCTTTGAGGTGATTTAGGCCTTTTACTGCTTGTTTCCTTTGGAAGGGACTTCTTCTTCTTTTTCTGAAGGTTTTACAGAACCGTAGAAATGTTGGGCTGGAAGGGACCTTGAGAAGTCATCAAGTCCAGCCCCCTGCACCGTGACAGGGCCAAGTAAACCTGGACCATCCCTGACAGATGCTTCTCCAATCTGTTCTTAAAAACCTGCAGTGATGGGGATTCCACAACCTTCCTTGGAAGCCTGTTCCAGAGCTGAACTGCCCTAAATGTTAGAAAGTTTCACCTAAATCTCCCTTGCTGCAGATTAAGCCCATTACTTCAACAGATTTCTGCAAGAAGGCCTAGTGAGTGAGCGGATTGCAATAGTCAAGGTCGGCGATGTGCTCTGGTTATCAGAGCCTCAGTGTACAAGAGGGCAGGGTCCAACAAAGCCCGCAGGGAGTACTCCATGAGAAGTAGTCTGAGTCTGATTTCCCTACTCATCCTTTACCTACTCCCGAAGCCAAGGCAGATCTTACACCTAGGAGGGAATGTAACTATTAAACTATACTTCAGCTAAACACTGACAATACAGTAAGCTGCAATTAAGTAAGGAAGTGGGTACTGCAAGACTCCCTACACCACAGGCCAAGGGCCGTGGAGAAGGAACTGAGAGCAGTTTGTTCATCACTGCCCTATCTACCCTCAGTATGGGGTGAGTGTGTACTGAACAGACACTGCTACCAAAAGTCTCTGGTCAAAGGTTTGTGAAGTGCAGCACTCCTAGGGAAGCTGACATTGTCTCAGAGGCCTTCTGAACCTTTGCATTCCCTGATTGCTCAGCTTAACGCTGCCCTGAGCTAGTTCTATGGGGTCTCCATTTCCTGTGGAATCCTGCAAACCCTGAGTCGGGGATACGGAACGCGAAGGAGCACAACTGCATACATCTGCATTCCCACCGCAGGCAATATGGGGAAATCCCAGAGAGCGCAGCAGCTGCAAAGTGAGGGGCCATGCGCGGATGGGTAGGGGACAGGAGCATTTGTGGGGGATGAGGTGGGTAACAGTAGCTGCTGCAGTCAGTGCATGTTGACCCTGCCATATGGCAGGGTCCTGACCTGTTGTAACATTGACCCATGCCAGGAGGCTGGAGCCAGGGCACAAAGACGAGTTGCTCACTAGCACCCCCTCGTGTTGCACCCGTATGACAGAGGCTTGGGGAGGATGAGATAGGGTGGGCAGGGGAATGAGAGCAGCTGGATGTTTCATGGGGGCAGTGGTGTGCTGGGTGGGGGGGCTAAATGCTGTTCTATTGGGAGGGACCTGAGATCTTGGGATGTCCCATGTCCAGCTATTCTAGGAGACCTGAGACCTCTCCCAGTGGCTCTGCCCATTTCCTGACTGTCACCAGGGAAGGACAAGAATTGGGATCATCCTCATGGAGAGTGGGTTCCCCAGAATAACCCCCCCAAACCAGCAACACCATGGCAGGGTGACAGGGAAAGGCCCCCCCCCTTCAATCCAATCACACCACATCCCAGCTGTGACACAGGGTCACACTCCACAAACCAGCACCATCATGGCAGGGCGACAGGGAAAGCTCCCCATCATGCAAGCACCATTGTGCAATCCAATCACACCGTGTCTCAACTGGGACGCAGGGACACCCCCCCAAACCAGCACCATCATGGTAGGGTGACAGGGAAAGCCTGCCCCCGCCGTTCAATCCAATCACACCACGTCTCAGCTGTGACGCAGGACACCCCACCCAAACCAGTACCATCATGGCAGGGCAAGAATAAAAGCCACCCCTCACCACCATTCAATCCAATTGCACCGTGTCTCAACTGGGATGCAGGGACACCCCCCCGACCATGGCAGGGAAAGAGGTTAGCCCTCCCCACCCCCCACCGCTGTTCAGTCCAATCGCATTGTGTCCCGACTATGATGCAGGGACACCCCCTCCTGCCTGGCTCTGCTCCCCACCATGCTGGAATAGGACCATTGCACCCACTGGGCGCCCGGGCTCAGCTCTAGATAGAGCTGCCTTACCTGAGCTCTTTGCCAAGCAGGTGAAAGATAAACATGGGCTGTGAAGTCTTCAGAAGGATCATGAATATGGATGAGTCTCTGTGGGCTCATGAATATTAACAAGCACTGTGGCTTTCAGGAACATCAACATGGCACCAAGCTCTAATATTAACCTTGGTTGTGCCAGCGCAGTGATAGCCTCCCTTCAACTCCACCCGCCACTACCAGGATGCCAAGCACGCCCCAGTCAGGGACAGACAAACAGACCCGCTCACAGACAGCAGGGCTGGGGTCCTGCTCCATCCACCCAGCTTCATCTCTCTTTGCTCTCACATGCCCAGGGCTGTCAGCTGGGGCGCAGGGTGAACATGCCTGTTACCGCTGACCCTAGAGGGAAGTGCCCATGGATGGGAGAGCAACCCAGCTGCAGTACAAACCTGGGGCTCTGCCCTCTGCAGCCTGAGAGAGCTGAGACACACCCAGGCACAGCCAGGCAGCCTGTCATCCCTGCTCCCCAGGCCATGCTGGAATAAGGGCCCAGGCAGCCAACTGGCCATGTTCACAACACTGCCACTGCCACTCAGGACTGCACATTTCCCTCGACCCCTAAACCAGAGAAGCTGCCAAGCCCATTGCTGCAGGCCCAGCCATCAGACACGGGGAGCAGTCGCCAGCCCAGGTGAGGAAGGAGCGCAGTGGGTGCCAGGCTGCGGGTGCGTGCGGGGCATGCCTGCAGCAAGCCATCCGCTCTGAGAGAGCAGCCACCGCCAGTTGGCAGGACCCGCACGGCCCATAACGACTAATAACGCTTTAATAAGTGCCTTTGATGGAGTTTACACGAGCGGGAGTGCAGATTCTCCAGAGAGCTGTGGGCAGCTGGAGAGCCCAGCTGGCTATACCACCGCCAGGCCCCAGGGGAAAGGCAGCGAGTGCTGCCCCCCTGCAGGAGGGGGAGAGGCTAGGAGAGCAGGCAAGTCCTGCCAAGAGAGCAGGAGTGGGGTCCAGCAGCCCCCTCCCCTCCCTGTCTCTGGCTGCAGACCGAGTGAGAGCTGCATTAGATGACAAGGTTTTACTAGGTTATTCTTGGAGTTCTTTGGGTTCCTCCCAACCTGTCTGCAGCCGCCGTCCCGTCCCATCCCAGGGGCTCGCAAGGCTGCCCAATTAGAGAAGGACCCGGCAAACACTAAAGCCATTCACGGGGCAGGGGAGCAAACACTATAGGTGCCTACATCGCCCACAGCCCTTAGCCCCTAAATTGGGATGAGCAGTTGCACTGGGCTCCCAGGAAAGCCAAGTGATGCTAGAAACGCAGAGGTGGCAGGGCGGGGAGACAGAGCAAGCGCAGGTGAGAAGGGGTCAGCTGGGAGTGAGCGTTAACATGGGAGGAGAGGCCAAGAGAGCTGCCCAAGGGTAGGACCAGGAGCCTGGCTTGATTAATGGTCTAGAGGAACAAGGAGGTTCAGTCATGATCCAAGTCTACCAAGTCCTCACAGCGGAAACGGTCATCACTCCCTGGGGATTTGGGTTATGGTTGGAGCTTCCCAGAGAACTCCCAGCCCAGCAGCCAACGGCAAAAGCAATGGCTGGAGAACGGGACAAAAGGTCCAAGCGGAGCGGTCCGGGTGACGGGTCCGCAGCTCAGGAGTTCTATTTGGCCATGGGGGGATTTGGGGTTAAGTTCCTCTCTCCCCCATGCTCCTCCAGCATCCTGCTGCCCCTCCCCTCAGGCAGGGCAGCTCCCTCAGAAGTTAAATCAATGAGAGACAAACCACTGTGACTTGCTTCTCAGAGGGTGGCTCTTGGGGGAAGGGGGCCAGAGCCAAAGGCAAAACCAGCTGGAAAGGCTGAAGAAGCAGTTGGCAACAAGATGGGATCCAGGCCCACCCCTGGGGCAGAGGAACGGCTTCACTCTGTGGGGCAGGGGCTGAACTCCATTCTCCCTCAGGCCTGTGGGCTGGGGCTGCTAACTCTAGGCCACGTGCTCCCCTTGATACACAGCAGGGATGCCCAGGAGAGGGCAGAAGTCATCCTTAGGTAGCAACTAGGCTCAAGTCTGCCTGGACGTATGCCCTATGCAAACCCATCCCCTGCCTGGGGTGTGGACCAGGGAACGTGCTGTCTACAGAGCCTCCAGCACTTGAGAGACATGCAAACTAACACCTCACTGCCCAAGCAAGCAGCCGCCCCCAGGCCGAGAAAGCAGCTGCTTCCTGGTGCCCAGTAACACTGCACAAGACCTGAAGTGAAGAAAACCCACCTCCAGGCTTCGAGGAGAAACTCCCATCAGTTGTGATGGTCCATGTTCATTCTGGGGCACTGCGCCTCCCTCGGAGGCCCCTGGGACCAGATGGCCCGGATCTGAGCCAGTCCCCTTCAGGGGAGAGGAGAGCTAGGTAGGCAGAATGCAGTGACTCAGCTGGGGCACAGACCTGATACCAAGGGAACCCCAAAGCAGCAACCTCCTTCTAGACCGCGAGAGCCACTAAATGAAAGTGACCAAGAAGAGAAAGGGACGCTGGCCAGCCAGCAGAGCAGAGAATGAAAGGCAGGGCTGCATCCTGAGGGACTCCTTCACACTGCGGGCTGCAAGATCTGTTCCTCTCCCTCCAGATGCACCTATGAGGGGCAAGGCAGCCAGCCAAGGATCCACTGGGGAGGGGCTGGGCACCTGCTTGATCATGGCTGGGATTTACAGAGGGGCCCAGACACCAAACACTGCCACGAAAATCACAGCCTGAGTGTTTTCAGATCTCGTTGCGCGATTCTGCACAAGTGGACGCACTCCACAGATTTCTGAGTAACAACCACCACCACCACCACGACGCGTCTGTGGCCCCTCCTGGGGCCCAGCTAGGCCTGACAGCACTCCCCATAGGGCCCAATGAGGCCAGCAGGGTGCGGGTGGCTGTGGAGCTGTGTGCCATGCTCTCTCCATGCTCCCAGCCTCACAGCACCCTCAGCCAGCAGGGCGCGGGGTCACACCCAGGCACGTGAACCCAGGCCTGCACAGGAGTAACCTTCTAGTCACACAATTACTATATTATGTAGCACTAATAAAAAAAAAGTCTTGAAGGTTTCCTAGTGCCACATAGTAAAGTATTTATAGAATTCCAGGCGTGAATGGTCTGCTCACAAGCCACGCTCCTCCTCGGCGTCAGGATCGCCAGGAATTATTCTGTGCAGTCATATTGTTGTATTCACCCAGAGATTGAGTTTAATTGCAGACACCCAGGCAAACAGGCTGTCAGTGTTCCAGCCTCAGAAGCCTCACAGGAAAAGGGCAACTGAGCTTTCTTTAACAAACTTATTTTATTTTAAAAAGAACCAAGAATAGAATAGCAGGGAGTTGTGAGTCAGGATCGAGGGGCACCGCCAGAGCTGGGGGGGGAAGGGGGGGAGCCCAGGGCTAGGTTAGCAGGGGCTGTGGGTCATGATTGAGGGGCACTGGCAGAGCTGTTTGTGAGAGGCGTCATAGGCTGGGCTAGCAGGGGCTGCGGGTTGGGATTGAGGGGCATCGGCAGAGCTGGTGGGGAGGAGACCAGGGCTGGGATAGCAAGGGGCTGCAGATCAGGATTGAGGGGCACCGGCAGAGTTCTGTGTAGAGGGGAGGGTTGGGCTAGCAGGGGGCTGCAGGTCAGGATTGAGGGGCACCGGCAGAGCTGTGTGAGGGAGAAGCCATGGGCTGGGCTAGCAGGGGAGTGCTGGTAGGGATTAAGGAATGATGATGACGCTGTGTGAGGCTCAGGGCAGAACAGAATGTTGTGCCCAGTGTTCATATAGGTTTGTTTGTTGCCAAAAACAGGTTCTCCTTCGGTGCCTGGGAATGCAGCGACTGGTGCCCTCATGCCTGTGTCGGAGTGCTAGCTGCAGCACCCTGATCACTTAGGTGACTGTGGAACAGAAAAGATTACAAGCCTAACTGGACTCAATTCACCTGGTATGGTGGCGATCGTTGACATTTGGGGGGCAATGGTTGGGCTTAATTAGCTCAATAAGATGAGACATAATTGAAAGGAACAGGAGAGCTGAGAGAGAGAGCTGGGCATGTTTGTTCTGCAGTGCTTAGAATCCAAAGAGGAAAGGCATATATGGGGAAAAGACACGGTCAACGTGTCCACTGTGAATGAGAACCCCTGCAAACGGGCCATTACAACTACACACCAAACACTCCACAGCGACTACAATGTGCTTCGTCTCCGAGCCACACAGCAATTTCACATAGCACAAGACCTCAAGGCTTGGAGAACCCACACCTACCTTCAAACTGCAGATTTCTTCAGCTACCCAGCAAAGCTCCCCAAGGGGCGGGGGGAGATAGGACCAGAGTGCTCCCGAGTTATTACAGACCAGAGTATAAACAGAACAAATAAATATAGAGCTGCTTTATTACAAGGCTGGCCTGCTCTGGTGGTTGGCTGATTACAGGGCAGGCCTCTCCAGTGCTGCACAAGTCCAGACCTCAATAAAGGCCAGATTGGAGCTGCCTTTTGCTTATTTACAACTTCTGCGTGCGCCTTTGCTCTGGCGTGCAGCCCCAGTGCACCACTCGCCAGCACCAACTTGCAGGGGGAAGGGAGAGGGCAGCAGGAGACAATAAAAGCTTAAACAAATAGTGACTAAGCGATGAGCAGGGGCAGGGAAGATCTTCGGCCTCGCAGACAAGCACTAAAAATACAGTATATTTTCCTAAGAAACCAGCAGTTCCCAAAACCGGAGATAACCAAAAAAAAAAAAGAGCCATTAAAAAAAAATTATAGATCTATGGGGGGAGGGGATAGGGGAACCCAAGAACAAGGAAAGAAAAACACCTCGATGAGTAAGATACACACATGACGTACAGAAATACAGAGACACAGAAATACGCAACCCCCCCTGCGCACACATACACACCCGCATGCGCGCACACACACACATGCAGGCCCTGGCTCGGTGACTCACCGTGGTATAACCTTCAGTGCTCACTCGGTGGAGGGAAGAATCCGCTCCATGGAAAGAAATGAAGGACACAGCAATCCTTTTCTCTCCTCTTCCCCTGGACCAGGGGGAATTATGTAATTAACCTCCACACACACTCCTCTTTCCAACACTTGGGCTGAAAGGGCACCTTGTCTCGTAGCCTTTCCACCTGGGCTCCAAAGCCACCACTGAGGCCTCAGAGGTGCGGGCTGCTGTCTGAAAGGCTCCCGCAACCATCTCTGTACCAAATCACTGGCAGCAAGGCACTAGCCACTCCTGCCGCGCAGTGGGTTAAGGAGATCTGGGTGGGAGACAGCCATGCAAGGAGCATCTAGGCCTGTAGCTGAGCAGTGACTGGTGCTCCGGCCTGGGAGCATGCGCGCTGGGTGTGCCCGCAATTGATCAAGGAGAAACGGATACTGAAACACTCATGTCTCTTACTGCCATTTATTGCTAAAGACGCTGGTTTATTATTGCTTCCCCTGCCTTGCAGTGGGGACTGTGGGCACTTGGGTAAATGGGCAGCTAGGTTGTCTAGGTCTAGGGTCACTCGAGCTCATGCAGCTGCCTGTGTGAGCTGCCCTCAGCCTCCCTGCACTGCTAACCCCTCAAAGGGTTCTTTCAGCTGAGTTGGCTTCACCCCCCCCGAAAGCCGCAGGGAGCACCCATGGAGACGCAGCAGGTCAAGGTGGGACTGCTTGGCTGCAGGGCAGTGTCTCTTCCAAGCCTCTCTCAAGCATCACAGGAACACAGAAGCTCTAAGTCAGTGCCACCAGCCTGACCTGCATGCGGAGGCCATGCAGCCTGGGGGAGGAGGGGCAATGCCTGAGCCCCCTCCCTGTACCAGTGCAGGGATCCTGCCGGGATATGCACCCAAGGAACTCCTCCCCATGTTTGCACACAGCCTGCCTGAACAAGCGGGGGAACGGCACTCCCACCCCACTCACAGGGGTCCCAAAGCAGGGCTGTGCCCAACACAAGATGGGGCAAGCTGGGGGCAAACGTTAAATGACCCTTTTGAAATAAAAGGTGCCAACCAGCGATGTATAGATGCCTCACCTCACTTCACCAGGGGCTTGTGTGCCAGGGCTCGAAGCTACCTGCCCCCTCCCAAAGAGGTAGCAGGCACATGCCTCTGAGCAATAGCTGCCCTCACCCTGGCCCTTGAAAGGGGCTGGCTGCAGCCCACACACTCCCCAAAGCTGTGCCCTTTTCCACTAATAATGTTTGTGTCTGACAGAAGGAACTGATGGCACAGGCTGCAGGGAGGGCTGAGCAAGTGTCTCTGCTACAGCTCTGCACTTCACCTGCACCATCCAACAATGGAGGCCCACCATCCCCTGCACAGCTCTGCAGTGCTCCTCAATCCTGACCCACAGCCTCCCCCCTCCCCCCAGCTATTCCTGTTCTTGGCTCCCGATCCCCTGCACAGTTCTGCCGGTGCCCCTCAATCCTGACCCACAGCCTCCCCCACCCCCGCTATTCCTGCCCCTGGCTCCCCATCCCCTGCACAGCGCTGCAATGCTCCTCAATCCTGACCCACAGCCTCCCCCACTCCCCTGCCCCCCACTATCCCTGCCCCTGGCTCCCCATCCCCTGCACAGCACTGCTGGTGCCCCTCAATCCTGACCCCACAGCCTCCTCACCCCCCGCTATTCCTGCCCCTGGCTCCCCATCCCCTGAACAGCGCTGCCGGTGCCCCTCAATCCTGACCTACAGGCCCCTACTATTCCTGCCCTGCATGTTTTCAGAGCAGAGACTGCAACATCTGCTAACCTGTGTGCTTATTTTGCAATACACACAGACACATACTAGGACCCTGAGACCCTCCCCAGCTCACCTCTCCTGCAAACTGAGCAAATAAATGAACCTCTATCGTCAGAAAAGAAAGGCTACCGCACTGACTCCCATCTTCTCCTCCCTGCATCCAGTGATGCGGGAGACCCAGGTTCAGTTCCTGGCTCCAACACAGCCTCCTGTTTGAGCCTGGGTAAGTCACACCCAGGGGTATGTGAGGAGAGATACGGTAACAGCTGTGAGGCAGCTACAGAAGTACCACGGAAAGTGTGCCCCAGCCTGCCGCATGGCGCTGCTGCCCCTCCTTACACAGCGACCCTCACCCGGCCTGGGATCCTGGGGTCTCAGTTAGCTGTTACCACTCAGGAAAGGGACTGTGGAGTCATCATGGATAGTTCTGCGAAAACATCTGCTCAACGTGCAGCAGGAGTCAAAAAAGTTAACAGCATGTTCGGAACCATTAGGAAAGAGTTATATAATAAGACAAAAAATATCACAATGCCACTATATAAATCCGCAGTACAACCACATCTTGAATACTGCGCACAGTTCTGGTCACCCCATCTCAAAAAAGTTATATGAGAATTGGAAAAGGTACAGAGAAGGGCAACACACATGATTAAGGGTATGGAAAAGCTTCCATATGAGGAGAGATTAAAAGGGCTGGGACTGTTCATCCTAGAAAAGAGACGACTAAGGGGGGAGATGATAGAGGTCTATAAGATGATGACTGGTGTGGAGAGAATGAATTGGGAAGTGTTATTTACCCCTTCACATAACACAAGAAGCAAGGGTCGCCCAGTGAAATTAACAAGGCAGCAGGTTTAAACAAACATAAGGAAGTACTTTCACACAACGCCCAGTCAGCCTGTGGAACTCCTTGCCAGGGGATGTTGTGAAGGCCAAAACTATAACTGGGTTCAAAAAAGAACTAGATACGTTCCTGGGGGAAAGGTCCATCAATGGCTATTAGCCAAGATAGTCATTAGATGTAATCCCATGCTTTGAGTGACCCTAAACTTCCGACTGCCAGAAGCTGGATTACTCAATAATTGCCCTGTTCTATTCGTTCCCCCTGAAGCACCTGGCACCAGCCACTGTCTGAAGACAGGGTAGTGGGCTAGATGAACCATTAGTCTGACCTAGTGTGTCCGTTTTTATGTCCCCTACCACACACACAGACTCCATTGCCTCCTGCTCTTTTTAGGTTCCTTGGGGCAGGGCTCATGTCTTATCTGCACTGGGAGGTGTCCAGCACAGATGTAGAGACTGCTAGTGCCCACACGAGTGACTGAGCCCACTTGGTGAGATAAAGCCTCCTGGCAGCCCCCCAGCCCTACTGGCCCCGCGGGGGGAAAGGGGCAACAGGCACTGGCCCAACCGTGCCACATGCCAGGTACAGTCAGGTTCCTCCACTGGAGGGTTCCTGGGCTTTGATGCACCAGCTGATTTTCTTAGGCCACCTTTCTAACCACAACTGCATGGCCCACCCAGGCCAAGAAACACCCTTTCCCTCTGCGCTGGGCTAGGGCCGGGAGCGCGGGTCGCTCCCATGGAGTCTGCCCAGTGCAGGGGATTGTATCTGTTTAGAGGTGACTATTCTACAGCAGCTCCAATAGCTGGACACATGGCAAGCTCCCTGAATAGCTGTTGGTGAGGTCCGAGTCCATCTGACTGGCTAGCCAACCTGTCGTGCCAATGGCCAGCTATCCAGTGAGCACAACAGGTCTCAAGAGCTTGTCTACACAGGAGATTTTCTCACTTGCACCACTCTAGTTAAATCTCTATCCTTTCCCCAGCACAGCTCCCTAGGGGGACACTCTTATCCTGCAATAAGAGTGCCTTTTCTTGGCTTGGCTTAGCTTAAACAGCTTCCAGAATGAGTGTCACCTCCCCCAAGATACTCCAGGATAACGATAGCAGTTTAAATTCCACATCTCCTATGGTATCACTTCCTGTGTAGACAAGCCACAAATGCTATTTTGGACCAGCAAAGAGCCCCTCCAGACAGAGCGTTTCAAAGCTGCCACTGCCTTTCTAGGAGGAGCAGGGAGTCACTCATGGAATATACAGCAATGCAGCCACACAGAGACAGTGCCGCCAGCTGGGTCTCAACACAAAGGAAATGGATGAGGCTAGTGAACAGAATTTGATACAGAACAGTCAGTAAATGAATCCACTGCAGAGAGCACTACCTGTCCCCATTCCAGCATCCCCTATCTGATGGCAGAGAGCGAGACGCCGAGATGGCTGCTCTGGTTGGAACACAGGTGGTTTCAAAGGCCTTGTAATTTTGTTTTTTAAGACACATTTGACTTGGTACTGCACAACATTCTGATTTAAAAAACTAGACAGATACAAAATTAACATAGCACACATTAAATGGACTAAAAACTGGCTAACTGATAGGTCTCAAAATGTAATTGTATATGTGGAATAGTCATTGAGCGGGTATTTTTCCAGAGGGGTCCCACAGGGATCAGCTCTTGGCCCTACACCATTTAACACCTTTTATCCATGACCTGGAAGAAAACACAAAATCTTCACTGAAAAAGTTTGCAAATGACACGAAAACTGAGGGAGTGGTAAATAATGAAATGACAGGTCACTGATTCAGAGCAATCTGGATTGGTTGGTAAATTGAGTGCAAGCAAACAATGTGTGTTTCAATATGGCTAAATGTAAAGGTGTAGAATCATAGAATATCAGGGTTGGAAGAGACCTCAGGAGGTCATCTAGTTCAATCCCCTTCTCAAAGCAGGACCAACACCAACTAAATCATCCCAGCCAAGGCTTTGTCAACCAGGGCCTTAAAAACCTCTAAGGATGGAGATTCCACCACTTCCCTAGGCAACCCATTCCAGTGCTTGACCACCCTCCTAGTGAAATAGTGTTTCCTAATATCCAACCTAGACCTCCCCCACTGCAACTTGAGACCATTACTCCTTGTTCTGTCATCTGCCACCACCGAGAACAGCCGAGCTCCATCCTCTTTGGAACCCCCCTTTAGGTAATTGAAGGCTGCTATCAAATCCCCCATCACTCTTCTCTTCTGCAGACATCTAGGAACACAGAATGCAGGCCATGCTTGCAGGATGGGGGTCTCTATCCTGGGAAGCAGTGTCTGAAAATGATTTGGATGTCTTGGTGGATAATCAGCTGAACATGAGCTCCTAGTGTGACTCTGTGGCCAAAAGGGCTAATGAGATCCTGGGATGCATGAACAGGGGAATCTCGAGGAGGAGCAGAGAGGTTACTTTAAGTCTGTATTTGGCACTGGTGTGACCGCTGCTGGAATCCTGTGTCCAGTTCTGGTGCCCACAGTTCAAGAAGGATGTTGATAAATTGGAAAGGGTTCAGAGAAGAGCCACGAGAATGATTAGAGGATTTGAAAACCTGCCTTATAGCAATAGACAAAAGTGGCTCAATCTGTTTATCTTAACAAAGAGAAGGTTATGGGGTGACTTGATCACAGTCTGTAAGTACCTTCCTGGGAAACAAATATTTAATAATGGATTCTTCAGTCTAGCAGAGGAAGGTCTAGCATGATCCAATCGCTGGAAGATGTATCAAGACAAATTCAGAAATAAGGTGTAAATTTTTAACAGTGAGAGTCATTAACCATTGGAACAACTTGTCAAGGGCCACGGTGGATTCTCCATCACTGACCATTTTTAAATCAAGATTGGATGTTTTTCTAAAAGCTCTGCTCTAGGAATGATGGTGGGGCAGTTCCCTGGTCTGTGCTATACAGGAGGTCAGACTAAATGCTCACAGTGATCCCTTCTGGCCTTGGAATCAATGAATATATTACATTTACCCCCAAATTCTAACCTAGGCTTTCCATCGGCTGCTTGGACCAGGGTGGAACACTGTATGATGGGACGTGTAGCTCCCATAGGCCATGCATCTGTGTTACAGATGAGGGCAGCGGCTACGTGCTCTGTTTTGTACCTTAGACCTAGCGCTTTGGGTAGGTTTGCCAATTTTGGTTGGACATATTCCTGAAGGTTCCATTACATGACATAAGACTCCAGGACAATACTGGAGGCTTGGCAACCCTAGCTTGGGGTCAGGAAGGTTGGGCTCCCTGCTGCACCTCACTGGAGCTCACTGCAATCTCACCTCAAAAGGGACCACAGATCCTCCCATCCCTTCCCCGCAACACACACTGCCCCTCCGCACACCAAGCGGAAAGTGAATCTCAGTAGAGGGCAACAATGCGGAAGCTGTTCACATCCCCTAGTGCAGGGCCTGGCGGGTGAGGAGAAGGGCAGCGCCTGGGTCGCTGGGTTATCGGATGATAACAAGGCAGCACAGCCCGAGCACGCGACTTCCAGCAATGCAAGGCTGCTTCCTTTGTTTTGGGAAAACAAGAGCCGAACAAGACCTTTTCTGGCACATTCCTACCGAGCCTGAAACTGTCCCCCAATTGCACCAGCTCCAGCAGAAGTCATCCCCTCTGACCTTCCCCACAAGACGGGGCAGCGCCAGGGAGCAGGGGACGGGCACCAGGACCAGCCTTCACCCTTGTTTGCTTTTCCCATTTCCACCACTTCCTCACCTGCAAGAGGCTCTCCAGATGCGCAGGTTCTGGAGCTCCAGCCGGGCACTCTGCAGAACAAGATGAACTAGCCACCAGTTGCACATTATTTAAGAGGGCCCAGCTCCTCCAGCCAGACATCCCCCACGGCCTGACACTGCCACCCCCTCCACCCCATCAGCCCAGATGAGAAGGCGCCTGGCCTGGTTTATACACAGGGTTAAAGTATAAAACTCTCCTCCCATCCCAAAGCATCTACAGGGGCAAGATGGGGAGAAAGAGGCATCCTGCACACAGAGGAAAGGGGGGGACTCAGGGCTCCCCACGTCCAGCCCCCTGATAGGGTTAAATGTCAATGTAAGAGTGAAGGGGGTCAGGGAAGCAGTTGTGGGAAATCCCTCTGGGACTTGGGCCAGCACTCCTCTCCGAGACTCTCTAGGGACCATCCCCACCTAGGCCTGGCTTCATTCTGCCCTCAGCACCCTGCAGAAACAGTGTACAGTGAGCTGAGCCCCGGCCCAAAGCTCTCCAGCTACACCTTGGGAAGGAAAGGGAATCCCAGTAGCCTGGGTGTTACCCAGGAAACATCCCACAGCAAAGGAGCTCTAGGGAATCAGAAGGCCTGAGAAAGGGCAAGCCCCAGGCAGTCTCACTGCCATGCACAGGGTTTCCCTGATCACACCAGCTTTGGTCTGGGGGTTGATTAGCTGGACAAGGCCTGGGGGGGTTGCAGCAGGGCCAGAATAATATTTAGGATCCCCCCATTCCCTTGATCAAGGGAGTGAAGTGAGTCGCTGGCTGGCTGGGCTCAGTCTGCCCCAGCCACTCTCACTCACAGAATGTGGTTCCTGCCCCATCCCCACATTGGTACCCAAGGCTCCTCAGAGACCCTGCTAAGGCAGCGGCTTTGATGGGGGGGGGGGGGGGAAGGGCCTTCCCCAGGCAGCTCATGTGCTGGAGGAGGAGGCGGCGGAGGAAACATAATAAGAAAAAATAAAATTTATAAGCGAGGCAGTAATTACAGCATGGGTACAAGAGGCTGCTTCCTCAGGGCCATCATTATGTGGCTAAATTTAACGCCTGCGCGGCTGCTCTGCGGGGGGAGCACTGCGTCCCAGGGCACTGAGCATCCACACAGACGCCGGCTCCTGCTACCTTCCCTCCGTGCCGGCCACGGCAGAACAGCTGAACGGCAGCCAAGAAAGTCATAAAGCAGGTCAGAAGTTTTTTTAATCATCTATTTACCAAGATGCTGTTTTTACTGCCGAGGTTTCTCTCATTTTATCTCTGGCTTTTTTCCCCTCGCTCCTGAACAGACTGGGCTGTATTTTCTGCTTTGGGTTCCTCGCTCATTCGCTCGCTCTAAATACTATTTTCAGAACTCTAATTTTATATGGTATGTCCCTTTTTTTTTTTTGGTAAATATTTGCCATGACTAAGCCAGAACACATCCAGTTTAAAAGTCTCTCATCCCACAAAACATCAGCCCTTTAATGACATGAATCTCATTAGCTCTCCCCATGAAAAGAGGTATAGAAAGGAAGCATCGCTCAGCCACTCTGAACTCTTACATCTATACAGACATATATTTAGCCGTGTGTACTGTACAGTCACAGAGAGGGACAGGCTGGGCACACGCATGCCGACAGAATAACGGTCATTTCATTCAGCCAAAGGGGTTGAGAGCAGGGGCCCCTGGGACAGATTCTGCGGTGAGTGGGTTCTGGGATATCCGTCTGTCTGGGATGGGGTTTGGAAGGACTCCGGCCCCAGTGGAGGCTGAGTTGGTCCCAGTGAGACCAGGCACAGAGGATCCTCAGATTCAGCAGTTGGATCATTAGAGATTTCCTTCCAGCTAGGAGGGTCAGAGCAACCCCCCTTATACTGCCCCCCAAAGGCTAGCAGCAGGGATGCAGCACAGTAGCTAGGATTAAGGGAACACCTGAAAGGCCATTTATCCTGGGCCATGGGAGAGCAGGATGATCAGCATTAAACCAGAGCATGATCCTTTATTCAGGGACTTCTAACCACTTGCCCAGTCACCTACTTGCCAAAAGCCCCTAAATATTTGGGGTTTTCCAGCCATTAAATTAATCAGACTCCCCTGAAACTATAATACGTTCTGTGTATTTCTCTAGCACTTTCACCCCAAAGCGCTTAACTAATTGCAAAGGAATTGCTTCACCGACCACTGCAGTGCAGCCGCCTCTGGGGCAGAATATGGTAGCTGTTTAACAATGAATAGCAATTGAGGACAGGAAGTGAAGGAGACTAGCATATCCAATGGAAATGGCGGGGGGATTTAGTCTATCTGAACCCAAACTTCTATTTGGTCACAACACCAAGGTTAATGCCCTGGCTACTACAAAGATTGTCAGTGAGCATCTGATGACCAGAAAAGGGCCAGACCTCAGCTGTAAATTTCATCCAAGAGTCAGCCCCTACAGCAGCACAGCACCCCCTAACACCATGATGGGGCACAGGAGTCAGCACTGATCCACAGGGGAAAGTGGCCCCCCTACAGAGTCACCCACACTGCTCCCTGCAGTCCTTTGGAGGCCTTCCATTCCAGTACTGCCCTAGGCCCAGCCCTGCTTACCTGAAGAGCTGTGCCAGGATCCGAGAAGAAAGTAGCATGGCTACAGTTTAAGCTGACAGAGGGGAGTAGGGCTCCCACCACCAGCTAGAACACCAAGTGCTGGGTCCAAGGTCCCCTCTCTAGAGGCCAATGGGAGCGTTCTTCTCATCGAAAGTGGAGGGGCAGGTCCACGCTGAACATTCAAAGTGCCGGCCTCCTCTGGGTGGGAGGCCTGTATCACCTGGAGGGCCAATATCTCTGGTATGTCAGACCCCTGCTCCCCCTATGTCCTGGCTCCCCTACTGGCTGGGAGCCACCTGCTCAGCTCCAACCCTTCTGAGCTCAGCAGGGCCAACGAAATCCAAACTGGCTTTAGCCCACACTGGCCTGAGTCTCGTGGCATGAGGAGATGCTGAAACATCCAGACAGCCACAATGGAGAGGGCAGGGAGTGTGGCACACAGCCCCTCCCCATGGCCCTGACGCACAGAGGGTTTGACCAGCTCAGCAAATGGGGGCAGGATTGGGGGGGACACGACCTCAAACCAGCAAACACTTCCAGCGCTCTGGGCATGCCCGGAGACTTCTCCCAGGTCTCTGCCCCCACAGCAAATGGTGCCTTTGGGAGGGAGCTTGGCCCCCTGAGTGTGGAGGGGCAATCACCTCTCAACCCCTGAAACAGGGCAGCGCAGAGGATGCAGGAGGAACCCAGGGCTCCCGCACAAGAACAAATCTGCACAGACACACCCCTAAAACCCCGACCAGTGTTATTCTATCTGCTACCCAAGATCCATAAACCTGGAAATCCTGGACTCCCTGTCATCTCAGGCATTGGCACCCTGACAACAGGATTGCCTGGCTATGTCGACTCTCTCCTCAGGCCCTACACTACCAGCACTCCTAGTTATCTTCAAGACACCACTGGCTTCCTGAGGAAACTACAATCCATCGGTGATCTTCCTGAAAACACCATCCTGGCCACTATGGATGTAGAAGCCCTCCACACCAACATTCCACACAAAGATGGACTACAAGCCGTCAGGAACAGTATCCCCGATAACGTCACAGCAAACCTGGTGGCTGAACTTTGTGACTTTGTCCTTACCCATAACTATTTCACATTTGGGGACAATGTATACCTTCAAATCGGCGGCACTGCTATGGGTACCCACATGGCCCCACAGTACGCCAACATTTTTATGGCTGATTTAGAACAACGCTTCCTCAGCTCTCGTCCCCTAAAGCCCGTACTCTACTTGCACTACATTGATGACATCTTCATCAGCTGGACCCATGGAAAAGAAGCCCTTGAGGAATTCCACCATGATTTCAACAATTTCCATCCCACCATCAACCTCAGCCTGGACCAGTCCACACAAGAGATCCACTTCCTAGACACTACAGTGCTAATAAGCGATGGTCACATAAACACCACCCTATACCAGAAACCTACTGACCGCTATACTTACCTACATGCCTCCAGCTTTCATCCAGACCACAACACACAATCCATTGTCTACAGCCAAGCTTTAAGATACAACCCGCATTTGCTCCAACCCCTCAGACAGAGACAAACACCTACAAGATCTCTATCAAGCATTCTTACAACTAAAATACACACCTGCTGAAGTGAAGAAACAGATTGGTAAAGCCAGAAGAGTTCCCAGAAGTCACCTACTACAGGACAGGCCCAACAAAGAAAGTAACAGACTCCACTAGCTGTCCCCTTCAGCCCCCAACTAAAACCTCTCCAAAGCATCATCAAGGATCTACAACCTATCCTGAAGGACAATCCTTCACTCTCACAGATCTTGGGAGACAGGCTAGTCCTCCCTTACAGACAGCCCCCCAACCTGAAGCAAATACTCACCAGCAACCACACACCAAAAACACTAACCCAGGAAACTATCCTTGCAACAAAGCCCATTGACAACTCTGTCCACATATCTATACAGAGGACACCATCATAGGACCTAATCACATCAGCCACACTATCAGAGGCTCGTTCACTTGCACATCTACCAATGTGATATATACCATCATGTGCCAGCAATGCCCCTCTGCCATGTACATTGGCCAAACCGGACAGCCTCTACGCAAAAGAATAAATGAACACAAATCAGATGTCAAGAATTATAACATTCAAAAACCAGTCAGAGAACACTTCAACCTTCCTGGACACTCAATTACAGACCTAAAAGTCACAATTATTCAACAAAAAAACTTCAAAAACAGACTCCAATGAGAAACTGCAGAACTGGAATTAATTTACAAACTGGACACCATTAAATTAGGCTTAAATAAAGACTGGGAGTGGATGAGTCATTCTAAAAACAATTTCCCCACGCTAATTTCCCCCCTACTGTTACTCACACCTTCTTGTCAACTGTTTGAAATGGGCCTTCCTGATTATCACTACAAAAGTTTTTCTCCTGCCAATAATAGCCCACCTTAATCGATTACTCTCATTAGAGCTGGTATGGCAACCCCCATTTTTTCATGTTCTTTGTGTATCTATATACATACACATATCTTCCTACTGTAATTTCCACTGCATGCATCTGATGAAGTGAGCTTTAGCCCACGAACGCTTATGCTCAAATAAATTTGTTTGTCTCTAAGGTGCCACAAGTCCTCCTCATTCTTTTTACAAACAGGTTAGACATTAGAGTGAAATTCACCACAGTGCAGAGGGGTTGGCTTATGTTCAGACAGCCCTGCCCTCTGAGCCCAGGGTGACAGGGGCTGTAGAGAGAGATCAGACAGACTGTGCAGGCCCTCTGCACAAAGGTGGGTACAGAACAGGATCTCCAGTGACACGAGGTAAAATAACTTGACACAGGCCTCGATCAGAGAGAAGTTAAGGATGGAGGAGACATAATGGGTCTCTGCTCGTCCACAGCCCCACAGCCACTAATGTTCTATGCAGCCTAGTTTTCAGTGTCTGCAGCTATGGGGCTCCCCACCTTCTCCTTGGGGAGGCAAATTCACACCTAAGCCACAGCACTGCCAGGGAGTTTTTTCTGAGATTCAGTTTCAACTTTCCCTTCTTGAACATCACCCTTTTCCCCAGCCTCACTGACACCCCTGTAAATAACTTCTCCCTCTCCTTGGGGTTCAAATAATTCAAACAGCTATGAACTTCTGTTCCCGTTAGTCTCCCTGAGCCAAGACAGAGTTAGCTCTTTTATTCTTTTCTCCTAGTTCAGTTTCTGACCATTTCTGTGGCTCTTCTCAGGACCCCCTCTCAGTCTCTCAATGTCAATCTGGTAATGTGCGGTGCAATTCTGGCTCACTGGCGTGAATGGATACTGGCTTCAATGGGGCCAAAATTTCACCCATGTTTTCTAAAACCCAACACAATACTTGGGGGGAGAAGGGAGTCTCCTCAGAGCCTATAGAGAAGGACTTTCACCTCCCAATTCTAGGATGTGACTCCTGTGCATTATGCAGCCCCAAAACTGCACTGGCACGTTCTACTGCCATAGAGTATCCACTCCTGGACCGCTCCTGGTCCGCTCCTGGTCCGCTCCTGGTCCCCTCTCCCTTCTAAACCTGTGTCAGCAATCTGACCCATGCGGGCATTGGCTTTCAGATTATTTTCCCCAGATAGATTAGCTGCACTGTTTCAATGAGAACTGCGTGGTATTTTGCACCCATGTTTCCAGTCCCCCTAGGTTACTCTGTTATTCCTCGGACCTCACTGGCAACACAACACTCCTGCCATCATAGTTTCATTAGAGAATTTCATTAACAAACTCCTTATTCCCTCTTTGAAATCCTTATTGAGCAAGCTGAATGCAAAACACGATCCAAACATAGCCCTAAATTTGCAGAGTTAAAATAAAGTCCAGAAATACAAGGGGAAGATTGCTTCCCCACTATGTTCATTTGATCATGACTCTGTATTTTAGATAGGCTTGGAAGGATTCAATTTTTATCAGTAAACGTCAATTTCACTGGACACAAAAAAATATTTCCATCAACAATAATAGAAATTTACAGATAGGCAAAGTCAGAAAAGGCTGCTTGAGAAGTTATTGGAGTTTGATTTAAGGATAGTTACTTTGTATATTTTGATATGTGACATGGACAATTTGTGTTTTAACGGTTAGAAAGCTTTTACGTTTTGGAATCTCCGTGTCTACTATCATTAAATAATTACTGTCTGACCTACACACCGAGAATCAAGGCTTAAATTCTCAGAGTATTTCCCAGAGCCCTCCACAGCCCTCCCCAACATACTATAAAAACTGCAGGGGGGTTGAAAATATTTCGCAGAGCTTCGCTCCAGACAGCTCCAGCTGAATTTAAGCCCTGCCCATAATTTCCCGCAACCGTGAACATTTAAATTGATAAAAATAAACATCAACATTATCTGTCAAATTGTAAAAAAAGAAGAATTGAATTCTGCTGAGCCTAATTTTAGCGAATACAGCTGGCTAGAGTGTAGTGCAGACAGGTCAGTGGTGCTGTGGGACCCTGCACTTCTGCCTTTCCTCAACAGTCTGACCTTCTTGGCACATTAACAGAGTTTTGGGGATTTAACTTCCCTCTTGTTTTTTTAAACTTCCACTAAACTGCTATAAAGATTTAATGTGGCCTAATGGCTTAAACTGCTGAGCAATTCCAGTGATAAGCATTACTGCCAACCCCATGCCAAATCATGAGTCAGGCCGAAAAAATCATGCCATTTGTTATAAATGTGAGGTCTTTTTCTTTGCCTTCTGGTTTTTGAGTCTTTAGGTTCCATTCAAGTCCTGTTTTCAAGCTTCCCTCCACAACCAGCAGGGCTACCAATTTTCATTTAAAAAAAAAATGAAAGCTGAGTTTCCTCCCATAATCACATGACTCCAGAAGCTGGGGCTTTAGAGAAAACATCAACTACCACAAGAACTGACACCACTGGATAACTGAGCCCAAGCCTGAGCATGTGTCGGGAAATCTCCATGTCCACCCCCCGCTTCGAACAAGCTTTCCCCTGCACATGCACAGCTGCCAACATTACTAACTCCATTACCAATCCACTGTGGTTTTCTCCCAGATTCAGCCAGGGACACACTCCTCAGTGAGGGCTGCTAAGAAGCCAAGTTTCCAAGTTCAGCTGTTCTACATACATCAATCTGAAATTCTGAACTAACTTGTAGTGTTATATTTATGAGATTTTCAGGCTTCTCAGTCACAAGATGGAAAATCGCCACTGGGTCCCATCCAGTCCATGCCCCTCAGCCAAGGCAGGCTTATTCTCCAGCACCTCATCCAACCCAGGGTAACTGCCCCAGGTGAGGTAGCTTCCACCACCTCCCTCACAGCCTGTCAGAACAGCTAGGCGACTGGCCCTGGCTTGTGCAGAAGCAGGTACAGGCTGGACTGGGGCAGGAGCAATCTATTAGAATTACTAGGTAACCACGAGTATGCCCAATAAGGTAGAGACACTGAGCAGACTGAAGTGGCTGCTTTCATTAAGAGCCAATATACCTGCCTTTGGGTCACCAATTAGACCCTTGCTTATGGGTTGGCTGGACCCTTAGGACTCGCAGGTAATTACCTCAAATGACTCATCAGGCGCAGAGTCAGAGCATTCAGACCACTGGGGCTCAGGGATGACTCAGCAGCTCAGAACACTCATCACGCAGCCATTAAGAATCTTTACCTGACATTCAATCTCATTTTTCCCTGTCTTGTTTTCATCTGACCTCTCCTTGTTATACTCCTTGAACAACCAACTGCTATAATCCGATGACGTGAGCTGTAGCTCACGAAAGCTTATGCTCAGATAAATTGGTTAGTCTCTAAGGTGCCACAAGTCCTCCTTTTCTTTTTGCGAATACAGACTAACACGGCTGTTACTCTGAAACCTGCTATAATCTGGGTACCCACGGATCAATTCAACAGAAACTCCTCATCTTCCAGGAAGTCCTGAACAAGCCTGTGAATCACGGGTAACAGACACCTTACTCAGAGACATGCAGAGCAGGAAACTGACTAAGGGCCGGTTAGCACTGGGTGGAGAATTGGCGGGTACCACCGGAGCTGCTAGTGTTGTATTATGGGGAAGGGTGGAGGGTGGATCAATGGGAGCAGAATATTGTGCAATACACAGCCACAGCAGAGTCAGTCTGCTGGGGAGCAGCATTGGGAGACAAAGGGGTGTTCTCAGCCCCCCAAGAGAAGGAAATGGGAGACTATCGACCACATGTATTTATGTATTTTAATAATTCCCTGGTTTCCAATGGAAAGCCACGTGGCCCTTTGATCATGAGGTGTTGGACTCGCTGAAGCCCCCATATGTATTTGTATGAAAGCATGTAAGCAGTAAAATGTATAAATATCTTATATACACGTCTCTCTATAAGTTGTCTACATATTTGTGTGTGTGTGTGTGCGTACACACATATACAGATTTATTTGTGTTTTTAGAGTGGTTCAGGACACATTCCAAGACGAAATTCCAGCCAGCATTGGAGCCAAGAACATCACTCAGCCAGGCATAATCTGCCCTCTCTGCCTAGCATACACTAAATACAGAAAGGGAGAGGTATAAATAGACAGAGAAATACATGAATGGCCCTGTTTCCTTACACAGATAAATACATACACAGCGTGGAGCAGGCAACCACAGGAAGGCTAAGAGAACTGCTGGGGGCCACTAGACCGGATTCAATTCAGAGGCTCAGATTATATCTAATACTGCACCCCACTAGGGCACAAAACGTCGATGGTTGTGTCACTTCCTGCACAGATGTGCCCAGCTGATGTGGACAATGCTCTCCACCTCTCGGCACTGACTGGCACACCAGTCACTCAGAGCAGCGTGGGATTTGGGAAGCGGCCCTGCTAGCACAGAGAAAAGAAGCTGTGTACATAAAGAGGAGTGGAATACAACTGGTGGGGGATGGGCAGGAAGGGAGGAGAGGAGCTAGCAAAGGAAAGGGCCTTGCTCCCGAGCAGGGACACTTCAGGGAACACCCTGATTATTATTTTATAGAACAAAAAAGGGTGCTGGGCACTGCACAGAAGAGATGGTCCTTGCCCCAAAGAGTTTGCAATCCCAATTTGAGACACGACACAGCAAGTGAAACAGTGGGGACGGGATGGGTGTGACAAGGAGGCTGACAGCGAGGCGGACAGCTCAGCCATGTGCACAGCACTGCAGTTCTCTCCATGCTGTCTGCTTTGTAAGGCAGTCCTTAGCACAGCCACACTAGTACAACTCACTGACTCAGCAAGCCAGGCCAGGCAGTTCCAGCACGTGGGGTTGGACAACAAGACCAAGAATTTCAGAACTGATGTAATGGGAAAGGGCGAGCCAATGGAGAGATTCAGAGTGGGACGACATGACATGGTCATTTACACTATGTAGGGCTCCTGCAAGCACTTGGTAAAATACACAGTGCCAGAAGCAGGGGGTTATGCGGCACCACGGCTCAGGCCCTGGTGACTGGAAGGTAGGTCCCTACTATTTCTGGGACCCTTTGGGTTTCATGTCTTTAGTGGGGGCACCTGGTCTGCCACGCTTCCCCCAGCCAACATGGAGGGATTGGTTTTGTTAGCAATGTTTACACCATAATCCTGGCAAAGCCCAAAGTGGAAAATTGCATTCTGCTCACCTTGCATTGCCCCTGCAATTTCAGCTGGATAGGAGAGTCCCCTCCCCCCATAAAGAGCCAGGAAGCACTGCTGTGTGGCTGTTTAACAGCTGCTGCACTCCACCCCAGCACTGGCTGCATGTCAGTGACAGGGGAAGTGATTCCAAAGCTTAGGCATGTGAGACAGCATTAAGCCTAAACTGTCCCTGACAGAGGGCATCTTGTGTGGCTGCAGACTCAGGCAGACGGGCCCTCAGGAAACAGCAATGCTGTGATGGCTCCACAACAAGTAACTGAAACTGCAAATGTTACTATGTCTACACTACAGACATTACAGCAGCCCAGCTGTAACGCTGTAGCTGTGCGGCTGTAAGGTCTCCCATGTAGCCACTCTATGCAGATGGGAGAGAGCTCTCCCGCAAGCAGAATTAAACCACTCACAACGAGCAGCTGTAGATATGTCGGCAGGAGAGCATCTCCTGCTGACAAAGCGTTGTCCACACGGCGCTTTTGTCGGTGAAACTTATGTCTGTCAGGCATGTGTTTTTTTCACACCCCTGACCAACAAAAGTTTTACCGACAAAAGTGCTAGTATAGACATAGCCTAAGTGAAAGGTTCAATTCTAGCAAGCAGAGCAATAAAGAGAGGAGTCCATGGGGCCGAAGAGATGCTTGGGAGAGAACAAGGACTAACCCCAGTGTTTTCACCCATTCCTGGAGCACCTATCACCATGACAATGCAGTGCACCAGTCCCAAACATTAAAAGCAAACCCAAAAAGCAATATGCTTCACCCACCATCTCATTCCTTAACATTCAAATCTCCCTGCTCCCCCAAGCGCTGCCCAGCACCTACTGCCGCTCCCTCCACACTGCAGTTTAAATAACCTTCTCCAAACCTGCTTAGTTTCTGTGTCAACAGCAGAGTCCTCTCTGCTTTGAGCAGGGGGTTGGACTAGATGACCTCCTGAGGTCTCTTCCAACCCTTATCGTCTGTGATTCTATGATTAAAGCACAGTCTTTCCTATCCATACAGAATGACCCTTCTGCAAGGTTCTCCAGGACTTGGGAATTCCACCCCTCTCCTCTTTACACCATCTGCTCCAGCATGCAGAGGCCCTGGGCTTCCCCTGCCTAGCTGCACCCTGCACAGAACCAGAAGCAATTCAAAGAAACTCCCACAGGGCCCTGGACCCACACCTTCCTCCTCATAATATTCTTATGTGGCAATTTACAAAGTGGTCAGTATCACTGCCCCATTCTACAGAGCACAGAGAGGGGAAGGGACTTGCCCAGGGCACCCAGCTGCGGAACACGAATAGATCACAGCTCTTCTGAGTCCCTGTCCAGGGCTCTTTCCAATAGGACACACTGCCTCTCCTGGCATCCAGGATCTCTCTCCTACCAATACAATACCACAACCACAGCTCTTCTATACACACACACACACACACAAAGTGTGAGAGGGGCTGTTTTCACCTTGCCCTTCCCACCCATCCAGGATAGTGGGCTGGGCCAGGCCGGGTCTGCTCCACTACAGTCTCCTTTAGCAAAGTTATGAAAGAAAGTGCAGCCGATGGATCACATGGTCCCTCTAGTAAACCCTGCAAGGGCGCTGCCATTGGGCTCAGTTCACTCTTCAAACATCATTATCCAACCAGTCCCCACAGGGAAGAGAGACAGCCCTAGCCTTAAACCAGACTAGGCAAAGGGCTAGGGGTATACAATAGGCTTAACTTTGCATCGGCCTTGGGGGCGAGCTGGATGGGCCGGGATGAATTTCCCAGCTCTAGAGCTCTGGACTAGTGCCCTGGTCCACCCCTGGGGCAGTGAGAGGTCTCAGTGGGGCAGTGAGGCCTGGCTGCTTTGCCCTGTACTGTGCCTTCCCCATTACTGCTCCCAGCTCTTTGAGCCACAGGTTTGTCAGCCACATACCCAGCAACACTGGGCCTAACTAGCACCTCATCGCAGCACCACTCCAAGGACCCAGCAGTGCCCTCCTGGGCTCCAGACAAGCTGCAGTAGACTGAGGGAGGAACAGCCAGAGTTTGGGGACAAAAGGGAGGAATCTCTCCTCCCAAAGTCTTCCAGGCCCACAGCATTCTGGAGGGGGATGGGGGCTCTGAGCAGGGCTTTCCCCCTTCAGTGCTCCCATTTGAGTTCACACCTGGCACTGGCTCAAACCACACCTCGCTGACACAAGATCAGTCACTCCATGAGCTGCTCCTCTGCAGCTATGCATGCCCCGTGCCCACGCACATGCCTGGCCTTCCCCTCACCAGTCTGGCCCCCTTCTCCCAGCCTGCACTTGCCCTCACTCTTCTTGTTCTTCATTTATTACGATTCATACAACAAAGCATCCTGATGACCAGCCCCGGGGGTGGTGTGGGGAATAGTTACAGAGGAGGGGGCCCTGCACATGCTCAAACTGGCTCTGGATTTCAGACCATACAGAAACCTAAGTCCACAGCTATCTGTGAACATTTTCCCCAGGAGTCAGGATGCCAGCCCTGGTGTTCTGGTCATACTCCATTCTGCTCCCCTATACCACCACCCCTTCAGTTTCAACTAGATACAGAATTCTCCTTCACCTCCTGGCCTAACAGGCTGCAGAGCACGGCCAAGTGGCTGTTCATCAGCTGCCACGTCCGTTGTGCCCCAGAGGGGGCTTTTCTCAGTACTAGGAGAAGCAACCTGGATTTGTGATGGAAATGGCCCACCTTGATTATCATACACATTGTAAGGAGAGTGATCACTTTAGATAAGCTATTACCAGCAGGAGAGTGGGGTGGGGGGAGAGAAAACCTTTTGTAGTGATAAACACCCATTTTTTCATGCTTTGTGTGTATAAAAACATCTTCTGTATTTCTCACTGAATGCATCCGATGCAGTGAGCTGTAGCTCACGAAAGCTTATGCTCAAATAAACTGGTTAGTCTCTAAGGTGCCACAAGTCCTCCTTTTCTTTTTTTGCGAATGTCTACATTGTGTATGGTCCAACCCTTCAATCTTTACTCAAAGCTCCTGCTGAAGTCAACAGAACCTGAGTCGGGCTGGCAAAGTCAAGCCCACAGTGCATAAGCTGGTCTGGGAGGGAAGGTGCTGAAGCAGAGGTTGGTCTGGGACGGGGCAAAGCAGCAGCAATGGTGGGACCAGGGCTGGGCCACTGGGCTCATGACATGTGTGCTGTGGGGTCTGGATGGCTCACCCTACCACATGCCCCAGGACACATGCCGTGCAACCAACGCGAAGAGGGATTCCACTACTGTGGAGCAGCCGCTGCCGCAGTCACCGGGGGTTAAGCCCCGGCCCCCCACCCCGCCCAGGAAGGAACATGCTAGTGGAACATCCCTCCAGCCAGCCCACTCACCGCGGTGACTCAAGCGTCCCAAGAACAGCCCTTCGAGCAGGGAGGGGGAGGGGACACAGAGCTTGCTGGAATCACGACCATTAGGCCCGCAGCCAGCCTGGTCCCAGCCCTGCTCCTGGGGGCTTGTTCCCTGCCCATGGTCTGGGCTCTATTTCGGGCAGCCTGCTGCCCTGGGGCTGCTGTGCCGAGTCTGGTTTTAGCAGCATGCAGCTCCGCTGACTCACCACTTGTGTAAACGGCCTGTGGTTCCCCTGCATCGGCTGGGAATGCAAGTGCAGGCCAAGTTCCCGCCTCACCTGATTATGCCTAAATAAATAAATAAATAAAGCCGCTCCGCCATCTGCCACATGCCTTAATGGCAAACAGATGGGGAGAGGCCAGAGCTCAGGCTCCGCACCGCAGGGGCCAGGATCACTCCCCAAACCCACTCTGGTGCTAGCTATGCCGCACAGTTAAAGGGGGCTGAGATTGCTCCTCGCCCTGCACCCCACGACATGTGCCCTCCCAGAGACCCCCATTAAAGCCTGCATGGACCCCTGTGTGCTTTTGCACAGACCGTGTACCCACGCACGGACTCACACACACAGTCACGCACTGACATGCACCCTTGTGCAGTCCTCCGTGCCCCCTCAAGCAGACTCTCCCCTTGCACAGCCCCACGTGTGATCTCACACACGTGCCTTTGCACTCATCCTTGCACTGGCAAGGCGCACACTCATACCTCCCCACCTTCAATAAATCACATCTCTTTGCACACATGCTCTTGTACTGGCCCACTTGCACACACACATGCTCTCCCTGGCATACACACACGTATGCCAACATGGTCTCACCCTGGCATACCCCCACCCACACACACTTGCACAGTACAAACAGGCAGGCACGTGCTCTCTTACCCAAGCTGTGCCCCCGCCGAGGCCCAAACATGTGGCTAGAGGCTGAGAAGCAGGGGCAAGAAGCTTTAAACAAGGCTGGCTCATTTCTGCAACATGAAGAATACCTTCCGTAACTCCGGCTTCATGACTCAACCGCTCTGATGGCCACAGGAAGTCACGAAAGTGAGAGATCACCACATCAGAGCGGGACACAGACAGATTGGGTCTAGCTTGGGTAACCAGTGAGGGCCGGGACAGTACGAGACACTCGCACTAAGGTGAACAGGCAGGATTGCTACATTTCCCAAGTAGCCAACAGCTAATCTGCTAGAGAAAGAGCCCCACCCTGGCCTGGCAAGGTCCAAAGGGCCCTGGCTCAGCTATACCAAGGCCAGGCCACCTGGTCCCCGTCTGCCAGGTCACTACTGCTCATGTCCTTCCAGGTTCACAACTGATTTCTGAGGTTGCATACAACAAGCCAAGACGAGGGAGCGATGCCACTGGCTGACTGGGGTTCCAGCCCCGAGGGTTTATGGGATGGAACCACCCAGATCGGAATTCAGCATCCTCCCCAGGAAGCTCAGTGTGGAGCCCACAATGTCGCTCCTGGGAAGACACAAGGAAATGAAACAGATGCGAGAGGGAAGAGCCCAGGGATCACAGCAGTGGCAGCAGTTCCCTCCCTGACCCACATCCTAGGCCCCCACGCTGGGAGTCTTATTGAGGGGTGGAGGCCATGCAGAGGGGAGGGGGGAAAATGGGGATTTAAAACCATTAATAGCGCCTCTCACCCGAAGACTCCTAGCACATGAGAGAGGAGAAGGTACGTCGCAGTGCCACACCGCACCTGTGCATGGCGCCCATCAAGCAGCCCTGCAGTGCCCAGTGCCATGCCCTGCAGGAGGTCCTGCTCTTGGCCAGCCACAGCTGCAAAGCCACAACCACCTTGTGCTAATTAAAACCATTCCCCTTAGGAAGTAGGCAGACGGTTGCTTCCTCCCCTGCTGCCCGGAGCTGGCTCGTGTTTAAGGGCTGCTGTCCCCACCCTGTGTAACACGCGGCCCACCACCGGCTTCAGCTCTTAAACAAACACAGGCCACTTCTCTCCATGGGCTTATTTTTAGTGCTTATACAAAGGGAGAGGCAGAGGGCGGGGGGAGTCAGGCAGAGTGCAGGCAGGGGCTGGGCTGGGCCAGCCAGCATGCCTCACTCCTGACCTGTGAATGACGCAAGGCTCTTCCCTTCTACTGCCCCCTCCGGTACTTCCAGCCCCTGCCACACATTGCAGCTGGGGGCCAGAGGGGCTCCCCCACACAGACATTCCTCCAGCCCTAGACCCCAGCCCACACATCAGACTCAGTAGCTTGTTGGGAGATCCATGCAACACTGACCTAATGCACAGGCCTCTCCCCTCTCAAGCGCTAAGACCCTCATCTCTTCTCCTTCAAGGACACAGGCTCCACCTGTCTCTCAGGTTCCCTGCCCATGAGACCTGGTCTCCCCATGCTGCCTGGAGGGCGACTGCCTTGCCACAGTGAGGGAAACTCCACCTCCTTGGCCCCTCTCCCAGCCTAATGCCTCCGGGGTGGGAAAGGACGGCACTGCACTGCGACCCCCGGTCTCCCTGACGTCAGCAGGTAGTGCTCTCAGCCACCCCACGAACTCCCTGACTGCGCTCCCCGCTCGCCCTGTCTGCCTCCGCCAGCAGTGCGCTGGAAGCTGGCTGTTTGTTTATCTTCCTATTCAGCATTGCTTATTTTGATGGCACATCCTCCGAGCTCAGCCCAGGTCGACCTGTGAACCTTCCACATCCTGTTTGCCGAAGCCCTGCTCTGCAAGCCAAGTGCGCAGGACGGCCAGAGGCCCAACACAGCAGCCACCGGGTGCACCGGCCACAGCAGATAAAAATATTCACGGCGAAACATCCTGGAGCACGGGGGTCTATAGTTGAACTGATTGTATCGGCGTGTTTATCCGAGCAGGCTTGATTGCTGCTCTATTGGTGCAGAGCAGCCAAAACAACCTTGGCTCCACAGGCCCGGGCTTCCCTCAAGGCTTCGGGGGGTTACTGGAGAGAGGAACCTGCTGCCCCTGTATGACAGCTGGGCACTGTACAGTGCAGCACTAAATTCCACATCCAGGAGCAATGTTCCCCTACTACCCAGGGCTCCTCCAGGGCAGCGGGGTTGGGAGCAGGAAGCAGGCCCCGCCGCTACCCAGACCTGGCATGTTCTCTGCTGACCAGCTGGTATTAAGCAGGCAGAGATCTGGAAGGGAAAAACCCAAACCAAATTAAAAAGCTTCAGGCGCCAAAGTGCTTTAAGGCCAAAAAGACCCCTAAACTAGCTCACAGAATAGGTCACCAACCACAGAGACAGAGGATGGTTCTGTGGTTAAGGCACTGGGCTGGAACCCAGGAGATCTGAGCTCTATTCCTGGCTCTGCCAGACTCCCTGCGAGACCTTGGGAAAGTCGCCTTGCCCCCATGCCTCGGTTTCCCACCTGTAAAATGGGGTGATGTTTGTGACATGTTCAGATTCCATAGTGATGAGAACACATAAAAGCCTAAAAATACAACCACCACTGGGACCATGTCCAAAGGACACCGATTCACCCATCCTGGCATCAGTTTGTGCTGGCCTGGGCCTGCCACCTCCACGGTCACGGGAGCTCGACCCTCACACATTGGCCCATTACACAGCCCCCATGTGATGCTTCGCTAATCCCACGCTCATGTACCGGGAACAGGAGGCCTCGTGCCAACAACCTGCAGTGAGTGAACAAGGGCCAGTCTGTGCTGCGGGTGAGAGCAGGAGTGTGGGGAGGTTCAACAGGCACCTCCTGATTCAGGAGTGCACTCCTCGGCAAGAACTGGGAAGCACACCAGGGCTCTGCTGCCATCACCAGCATCAGGAGCACCATGCTGACCCACCAGGGGGTCAGTCACGCAGTAACCCAGAGCAGCATGCTGTCCTTCACCACACAGCGCTGAAGGGAACAGAACACCCCCTAAATCTAGACAACCGCTTGCAGGGCCTTAGCACCATGCACCTCCCCAACAGGGGCAATGCACTCTCATGGCCACAAAGGTGAGCTTCCATAGGCAGAGTGAGTGTACTGTTGTTGGTCTGTACTGTAGTAGCACCTGCTGGCTCCAGACCCAGTGTGCTGGGCACTTGCAGATGCATCCCAGAGAGACAGTCCTCACCCCAAGGAGCTCACAATCCATGCAGGGACGTGTGCATGCATCTCCAGATGACCTGGAGAACAATCCCCAACTGCCTCTCCTCAGGTGCCAAAGCCTCAACTGCCCCCTTCCCAGCTGCCAGCCCCACTGGCTTCAACCCTACCCACATCCACGAAGCCACTGTGCATTGCCAACATAAAAATCTGTGGTGCTTTGAAACAGAGAAAGGGGAGACAGTGTAAAATAAAGTGAATGTAATAAATAAGCCGGGGAGGAGAGTGGGAGCTGCACTGTCGTTCGTGCTCCTAGTTCATTCATTAACAAAGCCCGTTCTTAGTATAAATGAAGCTGCCCCAACATTTCAGAGAGCAGGGTGGGAAGACAGGGACCTTGCCACAGAATTTAGGTCCAGCTTCACACAGAGCTCAAGGGGCCCTAGGCCAGATTTGTAAAGGTATTTAGGCACCACTAGGCTCCTAGCTGCATCTTAAGGTGCCCAAATATCTTTGACGGTCTGGACCCTTTGACTCCAGTGAAGCTGGACAGTGCTGAAAGAGGCTCATTATTTACTCTTTCCCATCACCACTGGCTTGTTGTGCTAACAAAAGCTGTTGGGTCTGTCTTGGTTTGGGCTCTGCCTTTTTCCCCCTAGTTGCTTACTGCTCTGCCTGCTCCCAGCAGCTGCTCATGAATGAATTCTTGCCAAACACCATGAGAGACGTTTCCTACATTTATAAATAAGCCCAGGACTTTGATGGAAAACTCCCCACGATTACTCAGAACACCCTGGGCAGCTAAGTGAGCACATACCCAGGGAGAAGACATATTTCAACAGCAACCATCAAAGCCATTCTCAGGTGTACCTGTCCCTACTTCACAACCTCCATTCAATGAATGGGATAAGTCTCTCTCTCACTGGAGATTGCCATTCTTCCCAGCAAGGAACCAATCCAGAAAGTACAGCTGAGAGAGCTGGCTTCGCAGTTAAAAAGCCACGGCAACCAGTCTTACAAAGCTGTGGGAAGAGAAGTCTCCGATTTCCAGTGCTTTCCACTGGGGATGCCAAGTCAACCCTACCCTGCAACACCACAGTCAAGATGATAGCTCCTCTCCAACTGGCAAATATTCATAGTTGTGATTAAACTGATGACAATTTAAAGTTGTGTTTCACGCATTCGCAGTGCTTCAGGCCAGAAGAAACCAACAGATTATCTGCTCTGATCTCCTTATATCACAGGCCCTTGTTTTTCACCCAGTTCCTCCTGTATTGAGCCCAATAACTTATGACTAAAGTATATCTTCCAAAAAGGCATCCAGCCTAGATGAGAGGCCATCAAGAGATGGAGAATCCAACACTTCCTTGGGAGTTTGATCCCAACTTTTCCATTAATTTGCCCAGGCATGATGTCAGGCTGACTATCAGAGTCATCTCACTTGCCCTTCCTGAATATTGGTACAACATTAGCACTCTACTAGTCTTCTGGAAGTTCCCTGATATTCCAAGATTTATTAAAAATTCACATCAGCAGCCCAGAGAGATCCTCAGCTAGCTCTTTTATGACTCTTGGATACAAGTTATCTGGGCCTGCTGATTTTAAAATGTTTACCCCTAGTAGCTGTTTAACATCCTCCTCACTTACGAATGAACTGAAAAGTACTTGTTTACTTTTCAGTTCATTCGTAAGTGAGGAGGATGTTACTTTATCATTCTCAGCTAATCACCTCACGTGATATGAGCACATCATCGTGCTTCTTTCCAAATAAAGAACTGAAATATTTATAGATCACTTTTGCTTTCGCTCCATCATTATTAATAAGTTTACCATCTCCACCTAGCAATAGGCCTATACCATTGCTAAGATTTCTTTTGTTTCTAATATTCTTAAACTCTTTCTTATTGTCCTTAGCCCTGCCAGCAAGGGATTCTTCCCTGATGTCTTTAGCTTACCTTATCAATTTTCTGCACTTCATAACTTCCAGTTTATACTGATTGACAGCTACTTCCTTTTCTTTCCATTTGTTATATATTGCTTTTTATTTCTAATTGCTGCCTTCTCTTCACCATTGAGCCAAAGTTGTCAATCTTTCTCGATTGTTCAATCATGGCTTTTTGGCCATCTAACAAACACTTTTTTTTAAAACACCCAATTTTCATTCCCATTCTTCTGTCTAAATTTTTCCTCTCAGTCAATTTTTCTCACAGTTTTCCTCCGCCTTAGGAATTAGCCCTTTTTAAGTGCCAAGAATATATATTTATGGTTGGTACTGTCCTTTGTTTGCCCACATGGAATGTAAACAGATTATAATCACTGGTCCCTAGGCAATCACCAACTTCCAGTCCAGTGATTAATTCATCTTTGTCTGTCATAACGAGGTCCAATATGGAGTTTCCCCATACCAGATACAACTCCTTTTATGACAGGTTTCAGAGTAGCAGCCGTGTAAGTCTGTATCGGTAAAAAGAAAAGGAGTACTTGTGGCACCTTAGAGACTAACAAATTTATTAGAGCATAAGCTCTGGTCCCACCCCCCCCCACCCCAGCTCTCCTGCTGGTAGTAGCTCATCTTTCCTGATCACTCTTGTTACAGTCTGTATGGTAACACCCATTGTTTCATGTTCTCTGTGTATATAAAATCTCCCCACTATATTTTCCACTGTATGCATCTGATGAAGTGAGCTGTAGCTCACGAAAGCTTATGCTCTAATAAATTTGTTAGTCTCTAAGGTGCCACAAGTACTCCTCTCCAACTCCTTTTATGTTAGGAAATTATCATCTATATTTTTTAGAAACTCCAGTGATGTTTTCTATTGGCTACAGAAGACTTCCAGCAGATGTTTCCCAGATTGAAGTTCCCCATGATAACACAATTGCCCCCATACACACATTACAGACAGGTGCTTAAGAAGTAACTCATCCTGTTCTCTGGTTTGATTTGGTGGTATGTACCAGACCCCCCCACTGGTACCCCCTCCTGGGCTCTGCTAGTTAGCACAAAAGGACTGGAATATATTTCATCATCCTTTTACGGCATGAGTCCATCATCCCGCTTCTTTCCAAATACAGAATAGAAATATTTATTGAGAACTTCTGCCTTCTCTGAATCATTATTAACATAGGAACGTAGGACACTGGACTGGAAGGAACCTCCTGGGTCAACAGGTCCAGTCTGCTACTATCACAGAACAACCCATCATATCATCTCATTCATAAATTTATCAAGCTCCATTTTAAAACCAGAAAGGTGTCTTGCCCCCACTCCTCCTACTGGGGGTCAGAAACTGTCTTCTAATTCCCAGCCTACATTCATGCCTGCCCAGTTTATCTCCATTTGTTCTTGAACAATTAACAATTTTGTTAATTCTAGTGTTAATTCTAGTGATTGCTCTGGTTTATAAATCAGTGCAACGACCAGAATCTCTGGAGCTTTCCTTTAAAATCCCAAGTTCTTCACAGTGTGTGTGTCTGATTTTGGAGACGTGCGGGGGGAGGCACATGTGCTAAACCAAGTGGCAGGTTGTAATGAATATGGGACAGCGGACTCTATGTATTTTAGCACTCCTCCCATTTCCCTTCTTCCTCTTCAGCCAGGAAGCCTCAGCAGCCACTTGCCCAAACAACTAGCCAGTAAAAAAACTTTTGAGAAAAAGCCAAACAATTGCAGGGATGCCAGACAGAGCCATGAGTCACCTAGCAGCAAACGAAACTGGACTTTGAACCGCAGCCTCCTTGCCCCTTGCTCTACATCTCACCTCAGGAAGCAGCTGGTTTAACTAGAAGAGGAGTAAAGGCAGTTTTGACTGGAGGGCCTTTGTCTACATTAGGGTTCGCAGGTTCAGCTGAGCTGTTGTCAGAACAGGTGATCTCTTGGTAAATTTCCCCAGTAGGGAAGTGGCCAAGAGCAGCCTCCCTGCACTGTTGCCTTCACCCCATTCCGCTGGGCCTGTTCCTGACATGCCCCTTCCAACCCCACCCAACCTGCTCCCTTCTCCTGCACGCATTGGCCCAGCCCCACCAGTGAGCATGTGCAGCCAGAGAGCTCTCCCCAGCCAGGTACGACAGGCTCCTACAGAGCGCTCTGCAAGGCTCCTGGCCTCTGGGCTAACAGCACACGCAAGGAGCACAGACAGAGCGACAGAGGAACAGGACTGACAGCACACGCACACCCAGCTACGCCTCTGACTCATGCGCTGGCTGCTCAGACCTCTCTGCCTATGAAACAGAGACCAAGTCCAAGGACCCAGAGTGGATCCCAGCAGCAATACCAAGACAGGGACACGCTGTCCCAGCCAGTGGCATTGAGCAATCACTCCACTTCCCTGTATATGTCACTCCTCAGAATACAGGCAACAGGAGCACTCGGCAAGTATTAACCCTCAGTAGGGAGAGAGCTGCCCCCCAACCTGCTCCTTCCAGAGAGCCCCACAGATCCAGGCAGCCACCATCCCTTCCTGCTCTGCCTCTACCACAGCCCAGGCAACTAGCTGCCCGCCCCAAAATGCCACACAAGGAGCAGCAAGAATGCAGCCAGCTCAGAAGGCAGCACTCCCCAGTGGCTCAGCCAGCGACTCTGCACATTTCACCCAGATAACGGCAGGCGTCTTTCCAACTCAAGCATTAAGGGTGTCATAAATATAAAGGGAAGGGTAACCACCTTTCTGTATACAGTGCTATAAAATCCCTCCTGGCCAGAGGCAACATCCTGTTACCTGTAAAGGGTTAAGAAGCTCAGCTAACCTGGCTGGCACCTGACCCAAAGGACCAATAAGGGGACAAGATACTTTCAAATCTGGGGGGCGGCTTTGTTTGTGCTCTTTGTTTACATGGTTGTTCTCTCTTGGGACTGAGAGAGGCCAGACAGAAATCCATCTTCTCCAACCCATCCTAATCCAAGTCTCCAATATTGCAACCAGTATAGGTAAGTCAGGCAAGGCAGACTAGTTTATCTTTTGTTTGATGTGAATTTTCCCTATGTTAACAGGGCGGTTTATTCCTGTTTTCTGTAACTTTAAGGTTTTGCCCAGAGGGGGATCCTCTGTGTTTTGAATCTGAATACCCTGTAAAGTATTTGCCATCCTGATTTTACAGAGGTGATTCTTTTACCTTTTCTTTAATTAAAATTCTTCTTTTAAGAACCTGATTGATTTTTCATTGTTCTTAAGATCCAAGGGTTTGGGTCTGTGTTCACCTGTACCCATTGGTGAGGATTATTATCAAGCCTTCCCCAGGAAAGGGGGTGTAGGGCTTGGGGGTTGTCCCCAAGTGGTCTCTTTCTCTGTTCTTTGTTTAAAAAGCTTGGTGGTGGCAGCATACTGTTCAAGGCCAAGGCAAAGTTTGTACCTTGGGGAAGTTCTTAACCTAAACTGGTAAGAATAAACTTAGGGGGCCTTTCATGTGGGTCCCCACATCTGTACCCTAGAGTTCAGAGTGGGGAAGGAACCCTGACAAAGGGGAACATCTTCCTGGGGATATCATCACCAATTTGTGTGCAAACACACAGGTTTGCTTCTCTCTTAGTTAGCATGTGTCCACCCTTCTGCAACTATAGCCCTTTCTGCACAGGCCTTCCACATGGGAGAGGGGAGCATGGCTAGACATCTGTCTGCAGCAGCATGGCAGGGTTTTCCTGAGTCCCCACCACCAGCTGTCGATCCTACTGGGAGAGTGTTAAGTGGGCTCTGCTGACTCACTGAGATGGGTTGCTCATTACCCATCTGGACAGAAGGGAGGTGGGAGCAGCTCTAGGTGCGGGAGAGGATATAGGCTGAGAGGGCTAGAGAGGAACCCTAGGAGCAACTCAGCTTGGGGAGAAGGGCTGAGCTGAATGTTATGTTATTTTAGGGCTCAGTCACAAGGGGGGAGCCAGGATGGTCCCAGCTAGTCTCCCCAAAGGCCACCTCTCCACATAACCCCAGAGACAGATGCAAGCGTTTGGAATTGCAGCTGCTCATTTGTCACCTCAGGACCAGACAGGGTGAGACCCAGGCCCATTGCGCTACATTGGCTCAAGCCAGCCATGGCTTTGTCTGCCTCAACACACTGCTCAAGAGTCACCAACCACACCAGGCCATGCTCGCCCTTGCATACCATAGCACAGTAAGCTGAGCGGGCAACGGCCCGGGGCGCTGGGTCGCACTAAGCCGAGCGGGCCAAGGTGTGTTGACATAAACACACCCAGGTCCCCTTTGCACTAACACACAGCATCTTTCTCTACCTCATCCACAAACTGCTGCAGGAATGGCTTCTCCTGGAAGGGCTCGGTCCTCAGGCGTCCTGCAAGAGAGATGGGAGTATGAGCCGGGCGGGCAGCACCAACCTGGCCAAACACCAAGCTCGCTGCCCGCACTCTCTGTGACAGGGAGATGAAAGGAGAGGGTGCCTGGTTTTTTATTGTTTTTGAATTACCTGAGGGAGCTCAAATATTACAGGGATTGGGCCATGTAACACCTACACAGGAACCCGGCAGCGCTATTATATATTTGCAGCAAATATTGTACAAAGGTTGTCGAGTGAAGTGTCTATGAAAAGGCGATGGTTTGCTGGTTAGGATTATGCTGTCTGTATGCATGTATCATTTTTGTATTTAAAGTTATAAGTATTGGCTCTATAGTGTCTGTATTTCAAACTTGTGCTATGCTTCTGGGTGACACCCCAGACAATTTGGCGTCAGCCTAGCCTGCTGGATGGCCCATTAAGGACCATCAGCGACACAACTGACCCACTGGGAGAAGGCAGACACGCCTGGGGACTCAGCAAGGCATGCAGGGACAGAACTCTAAGGTGTTTCCATGCCATGTGATGGACAGCTTGTCTTTGGAACAAAGGAAGCACAGGCCGCATGGCAAGAAACTATAAAAGGCAGCTGCATCTCCTCCATCTTGTCTTCAATCCTGCTTCTTACCTCTGGAGGAACTTGGCTACAAACTGAAGCTTTGAATCAAGGACTGAAGGACCCATCCCAGCTGGGGATGTTCTCCAGAGACTTGATTTAAACCTGCCGTTCATTCCACCACTGCTACAAGCCTGAACCAAGAACTTGCCGTTACTGTATGTCATTGATTCCATTTAACCAGTTCTAGCTCTGATCTATATTTCTTGCTTTTTATGAATAAACCTTTAGATTTTAGATTCTAAAGGATTGGCAACAGTGTGATTTGTGGGTAAGAGCTGACTTGTATATTGACCTGGGTCTGGGACTTGGTCCTTTGGGATCAGGAGAACCTTTTTCTTTTACTGGGGTATTGGTTTTCATAACCATTCATCCCCATACCGAGTGGCACTGGTGGTGATACTGGGAAACTGGAGTGTCTAAGGGAATTGCTTGTGTGACTTATGGTTAGCCAGTGGGGTAAAACCAAAGTCCTCTCTGTTTGGCTGGTTTGATTTGCCTTAGTAGTAAAGGAAACCCAGCCTTGGGCTGAGACTGCCCTGCTCGAAGCAATTTGTCCTGAATTGATACTCTCAGTTGTGTCCCGCCAGAGGCAGCATCGTTACAGGGCCAAGCCGTGACAGCACAGCAGAAGCCCCTCCAGGTCACTCAGGCTAGTGGGGAAATCTTCTCAGGAAACCCACTAGTAACCATGGCAACATGAAGAATGCATCCCCTGAGGCCTGAATGAGGGTAGATTTGCACCTCAGCAGCAGTCAGCTGGGAAACACCACAAGAAAGCCCCTTCCTAATGACAGTAGCCATTTCAGCAAAGCAGCCCCAGCGCAGCGGCCGAAGGGCCCATCCTCACTGGGGCTACAGCTGTCTGCCCTGTGACAGCACAGGGTTTCAAAGGCCCCTTGGGAAAACTTGGCTTCAGCACTGTCAGCAAGTCTGGAAACATGCTCCAGCCTTTGGGGTTTCCTGCAGTTCAGTAAACACGGCTCCCAGCCCAGGGCAGATGGGTCCAAGGACCTACGGCCAGCTCCCAGGATGTCTTGGTGAGCAGTACCCTGCAGTGTGGAGCCTCCCTGGTCCCAGTGTCTCTGTGTTGCAGCAAGGGGGCTCAGGAATGACTGTTGCCATGACATTCCTGGGGAGAGGCACCCCCACCCCCCACACAACTGTCCCCAAATGGATGGGGAGATGTTCTGGCTGCCTAGAGCAGCACTTCCACATTGGGCCTCATCTCAGCACACAAGCCAAGGAGCAAGGCCTATGCACCTCACAGAAATGCTGAAGGCTTTGGCTAGCGCTGACCATGAGGGTGAGGCTACCTGCACTAGGAGCCCGCAGCAGCCTGTAGGCAACACTCTCCCCAAATCCCCATCATTCCCTGCACCTCAGGCTAAGCTTGCTGCTCCCCAGCCCGCTGGAAGCCATTGTGCTGCCTGAGAACCAGCAGCAAGAGGTAAACACATGCATTTTGGTGTGTCCTGGAAAAATGGTGACTGCCATTCCAAGCTTCCTCTGCAGCCAAGCTGAGGGTGGGGGAGGGTCTCCTGCTGCACCCAACCCTTCACACAAAACTCACCCAGAGACTACTGCCTCAGAGCGAGGCCCACTATCTTTCCCAGCACCCTGCAGTGGCATCCCACCATGCAGCTCTGAAGCCAGAGGTAAGGAGTGAGCCCTGCCAGCACATATGGTGGCATTCATAAATCTTAGGCCTGGAAGGGACCTCTTGGGTCCTACTGCAGTCAAGCCATCACCCAAGGGCAGGAGCTCCTCTTTCCTACTCCTACAAACAGGAAAATCAGCCGTTCTGTGGACACCCCTGGACATGGGCCCTTGAGGACATCCCAGCGAGACCACTGGGGGTTGGTCCCAATACCTGGCTTGCCTGGCCCTGTTGCTAGCTCCAAGCCATCATTTCTCCATCACCACCATGAACTGCTCCTCAAGAGCAGATCAGGTGATTGCTCCATCCGCCAACAATGGGACAAACTCTGCAGATGGGAAGCCCTGCACCTCATGTCATACTAAGGAACCACTCTGAGGTGTTGGGTGGGCACAAAGTGACTGGAGAATGACACCCCCCAGCCTCCTTGCTGGCTCTTGCATCAGGCATACCTGCTGATTCTACACCCACAAATAAGATTCTTTGGACTCCCACGAGCCCTGAAGATCCAGCACAACACCAGAGAGAGCCGGAGTCTGGTCTGGCTCACGTCCTAACCTAGTTCCAAGCACAGGCCGTGCACTGCCCTTACTCACACCCATCCCCCCAAGGGGGATAGCAGGTGTCGCTGTGCAAGGGACTCGCTTTGCACAATCCCTATTCCTGGGGGTGATGCACAAGCCTTAAAGACCCCAGCTCACCCCTCACCTTCCAGCTGGCATTTGTGGCACCAGTTAGTAGGAAAACTCTCCCCACAGGTAAGGAGAGCAAGTCTGAGCTGGAATCACTGAGATTACAGGGCCTGGAGCACCTGACATCACTTTCCAGCACTGCAATTACCAAGGGGGCTGTATAAATAACCAATGAAACAGCCTGCTCCCCGTTCTCAGGCCCAAGCAGCTTGCAGAGAGCAGTGTGTCAGACAAGCAGCACTAGGCCAGTTCCCAGCTACCTAGTGGATCCTGGGGAGCTGGTCAGGAGCATAGAAGCCCTCTGATGTGCAAGGGAAGCTCTTTGAGGAAATCAGGCCATGCTGATGAAAAGCAGAGCATGCCTCCCTGTTAACACTTCCCTCCAGCCCGACACATGCAGAGCCTCTGCCAGCTGCGAATTGAATCTACACGCCGGAAGCATCACCAGCTGAGGGTGGGACCCAGCACCCCTTCTAATCACCAAGGGACTCCACCCACCAGCGACAGCTCTGCCAGTCCTTATATCACTCCGCTCTGGACACTGTGCTCTGCCAGCTGGGGATTAAACCCAGGCCCCTCATTAACATCTCAGAGGCTCCGCACTGGAAACAAACCCATGCACACAGCCATGCTTTCAATGTTCTTCTAAGGAAGCCGAGGGGAAGAGCCGGGAGCCCCTGGTCCCTCTCCAAATGCTCTGCAAGCTACTGCATGTGGGAAAAAAGCCTGACTCTGCTCCAGCTCCTTCACTAGCTGGCTTTGGATCCAGGCTCCTGGTAAACAGCCAGGTACTCTAAGTAAAGCAAAGAGCCCCTTGGCGACTCCCCAAGTCCTTCGGCTACTGGTCAATGTCCATTCCTCCTCCACCTCTCCCCTGGGGACTACTCCCAAGGCTTCTGGCTACTGTCTGACTGCTATAGCTGCTGAACATGAAACACAAGCCTCATTGGGTAATAGCCAGACTGAGCACTTTGTGCCAACCCTGTGCAGGGAAGGAAACTCACTCCCTGCTCTCTCCAGCCCTGGTTTCCCCATGAGTGGAACAGCCCTCCATACCTCTGCTGAGAGCAGCCCCGCTCTCCCTGTAGTCTTCAATCTCAGCATCCTTCTGCACCAGGAGAGACGCCAGCTCTTGCAGCTGGTACTGCAATGCCAGGCTCATCCTGATAAGGGGCCGCACAAGATGACGGGAAATCTGGGTGGGAAAGACAAAACAGGGAAGGCCAAGAAGGGCACTTAAACGGTCTCTAGAACAAAAGCGGTTGAAGCAGGTCAGTCTACAGCAGCAATGTATTGGCAACAGCTACAGCCAGAGTTTACTCAAGATTTCTCAGTGCTCACCAGTCACAGGAATGCCTATCTGCCATTCCAGCATCTACCAGCAAGAGGCACTCTACGGAACAAATCAGGTGCACTGGCTGGACAGGGAGGTCTCTGCCACCCCTGCCTCTCCCAGTAGAAGGCACTGTAGGGAATGGCATAGAAATGTTGGCTGTGAGAGGAGCTGTAGAGAATGGGGCAGGAGCTCTGACTGTGCGATAACTTCCATCTACCCCAGTCCCAGCCTCTCCCAGCAGGAGGCGCTGTACAAAACAGCACAAGCAGTGAGGAACAAGATGGACATGTGATGGAGAAGGTTCAGTACAGGAGACACACTAACTCCACAGACAGCTATGGGAGTGGCAAGAGACAACAGCAAACTCTTTCAGTCTAATCAGCCCAATGAGAACTTCTGTAAGCAACACAAACAGGTCCCTCTGAGCCTCATGCCCACCCCCAGTGGGCCCCAACGTGAATTCTGACACTGGAAACAGACATGGCTGAGATTGAAAAGCAAAACGAACCGTGCTGTCAAATTGCAGCTTTAGGAAATTGAGAGACTTTCACAGGAAGATGAGATCAAAGACATGAGGACTCTCTACCCCAAATCCTATCCAGACCCTTGCTGCTGCCACCCATGCACCCATCTACACCCAGCCCAGGCCACCTCATCCTTGCCCAAGGCTTCTCAGTGCAGAGGGTCTTGCGCTGGTCCTCAGTGTGCATTGGATGAACCCTGCTCCACCTCGCACTAAGGGCGCTTTCTCCATGGGACAAACACTCTCTGCAGCTTCCTGGCCCTCATGTCAGAGGGGTTCAAGTCAGGCCAGGCCGACCTCTGCTCCCAGTGGACCATCTCACCCAGCAACTCCAGTGAGATGGACACAGGAAACAGCCCCCTCACTGTCATCTGTGGGACAGCCTCGGCAAGACCCATGCAGCAGGGCCCAATGCGCCCTCAGAGCCTGTCTGACAAAACCCTACTCATTCTGTGCTGCATTATCATCAGCAAATCCAAGCCCCTGACATGGGGGTATAGTGAATATGGCATCACTCACAGGACACCACAACCCCCAGAGGCCCTGGGTACATGGCACACTCGCTGCAGAGAGCTGGGGGGTTGAATTCTGCAGCCTCCCTCCTCTTTCAGCCAAAGGTGCAAGCCATGGACATTACAGGTCCCAAAATGCAATGCGGCCTCCACTCAGGTCAAGATGCTGGGACCTGTGGTCCCCAGGGCCATCCCTCCACTTGCAGAGCTGAGGTAGGGAGCAATCTGCTCCATTCTAGGCCAGTTCGGCACAGGCCTCAGATTCTTGACGAGCGGCTAAGCAAAGTCTGGGCCCCATTCCTGCATTACTAACAGTAGCACTTAGCATTATGCAGTGCATCCCATTGCCTAAGTGCTTTACAAACATTAATCAAGATACGAACTAACAAGACAGTGCCAGCTGCTGGTTCACAGCTCGCTCTATCACTCCGATGACGCTGTGGGATTCATACCCTCTTTGAAGGGCAGGAGAATGTCTTTCCATTAAGAGCACAGGATGTGGGGCAGACCCATGCAGCTCACTTGGGCCATGTGTCTTGGCCCAAGTGAGCTGCATGGGTCTGCCCCACATCCTGTGCTCTTAATGGAACCAGAGCTAACGTGGCTCACCTTTCGTTACTTCTCCACCTGTGCACCAGCAGAGATGGGCACGGCTCTGGGAAGTTCTTGCTGCTGGAGAGCCAGCAGGGGGCACTGACACACGGGTCAGGTTTTGGTATGCCCCATTTGTTCTTTGTAAAAGGATTTCATGGCTGGTGAAAGGAGCTGCACTGGCAGGCTGGAGACTGACTCCTCCATGTACCCCAGGAAAGGCAGAGCCTGGGCAAGCGCCACCCCTGCACACAGACACAACTCTGCTAGGGAGGAGGACCCTGTGGGGTAAGCTCCATCCAGCCCCATCACCCTTTCAGTCCCTGGCATTGCCAATGGGTCAATAAGTGCCCACCACACGGATGGATTCTGAGGACATCTGTCCCAATAGCAACAGGTCTGAGACCCCAGCTCTGCTCTTTCTAAAGAGCAAGGGGAGAATCTTAAGTGCAGATATTTCAAACCCACAACATCAGAACTTAAGCTTATGCTCAAATAAATTTGTTAGTCTCTAAGGTTCCACAAGTACTCCTGTTCTTTTTGCGGATACAGACTAACACGGCTGCTACTCTGAAACCGTTTATTAGTTAGGTGCACAGCACCCTCTGGTGCACATTGGACACCACTACAATTTAATCAAGCTACAGAGAGCACACAGCCTTAAAGACAATTGCATGTAAGAACAAAGAATGCCCCAAATTTCCCCTATGCATACCACTGTGGAGGAATACACTCCTCACCCACAGAGGCACTGAGAAAGCTGGAAGTGAAGCCCTCACAGGGCAATTTGTTCTATAAAAGAGCAAGGGAACATCCAATCAGAGGGGTGTGCAAGGGAACAAGCAGGGGTAAGCCCCCCCATCAGTGGGGGGCACAAAACTCTTCCGGGGCCAGGGCAGTACCGGGGCCACGGCAGCTCCTCCAGCCCTGGGGCCGCAGGGGAGATCCAGCTCCTCTGCTGCCAGGAGAGAGTGAGCTTCTCCATCTGCTGGAAGTGCGGAGGAGAAAGCCAGCTCCTCTGGCCATTGGGGCACAGAAAGTGCCCCTCCAAAAGTGACCAAATTTTTATTCCTGTACACACCCCTACATCCAATTAAACTGAAAAGCAGTGAATTCAAAACTGGTCAAAAGAAACACTTTTTCATAAGACTCTCAATTAGCCTGTGGCACAAGAAATCATCAAAGCAGCATCAGCTATTTATATGGATAATGGGAACATCCAGAGTTACAACAATAAGAAAGTTTTTTAAACCAAATGTTTCTGGCAGGGCTATAAACCTTCATTCTTCAGGGCATGTGCCAATCTCTGACCTAGGGACAGCCATCCCATCACTGCCCACTGCAGAGTTCCCTGCACCTCCTTCTGAGCAGCTGGGACTGGCTTCTGTCAGAGGTAAGAAACTGGCTGAAGGAGCCCTGCTCTGGGCCAGCCTGGCCATTTGTGTTCCTAACTAACCAGGCACCTGGTGTGCTTGGTTCCTGATTTTCTTTCTGGTCCCAGTTTTGAATCTCAGGCTGAAGCCTCCTAGCTGTTTGCATGGTACCACCTACTAAAAGTAATTACCCCAGACAGACAGCCTCTTCCATCCTGCAGGTACACAGAGCACTGTACAAAGGTCAAGGGACATAAAAGCACAGACCAGAATCACGTCCCCTACCAAAGAATCAGTTGCCTCCAATGAGACAACATCAAGTAGTACTGCGAAACAGTTTGGCAGGAAGTGAGCAAGCCTTGTTTCCCAGCTGGAACTGCAGGAGGAGTTTTGGGAGAGAACAAAGCCACTCGGAAGCTCTATAAGAGCTGGACTGTTAGCTGAAAAAGCCAAAGCACCTTTCATTACCAGGTGGACAGAGCCTCAGTTTTATGTTTCAACCAAAACACAGACCTCTAGCAGCACAGCATTGCTTAGCACCGCACAAAGGCATTGGGGTCAGCAATGGATCCAAGAACAGAGCACCCCCACTCCCACTCCTTGCAGCATAGCGCGCCACCTAGTACCACACTGGGGCCCTACTCCTTACTGAGCCAGCCACCTCGCTCCTTGTTTCATCTACACATTCCTTAGACTAGAACTTGCCTCCCATTCCTGGCCCCCAATAACTTACATTGGAGAGAATTCAAAGAAGAGCGACAAGAATGATTACAGGATTTGAAAAGCTGCCTCATAGCGACAGACGCAAGGAGCTCAATCTATTTAGCTTAACAAAGTGAAGGTTAAGAGGTGACTTGATCATAGTATGTAAGTACCTCCATGGGGAAAGAATATTTAATAATGGGCTCTTCAGTCTAGCAGACAAAGGTCAAATACAATCCAATAGCTTGAAGTTGAAGCTAGACAAATTCAGATTGGAAATAAGGTGTACATTTTTAATGGCGGAGAGCAATCAACCATTGGAACAATTTACCTGGGGACGTGGTAGATTCTCCATCCCTGACAATTTTTAAGACTGGCTGCTTCTCTAGAAGATCTTCTCTAGGAATGATTGTGGAGGGCATTCTCCAACCTGTGCTATACAGGAGGTCAGACTAGACGATCACAATGGTCACTTCTGGCCTTGGAAACTACGAAACTCTGCTTAGCTTGAGAGTTCCAATGGAGGTTTGACTGCAGGACAAGATCGACACCTAAGGAACCAAGCATATGCCTCTCCCTATTCCTCCGTGCTTCTATCTCAACATGCGACCCCACCACTACACCCTGCCAGCGATGACAGGCTTCATCACCAGCTTCGCCCACAAGCCCCATTGCACTTTCTTCTATGGTGACCCATATGCAAGGAACTGAGCTAGTCCATAAAGCCGCCACCCTGGACATCTTCAGATCCCTCCCCTCTTCCAGGCAAGTGGATTGGAGGGCCCCCCCAATACCCAATTGGCTCATGTTAATGACTATCCTTGACCCAGCTCCCCTTGTTTGCTACATCCGTTTATTGTATCTCACTTAGATGGCAAGCTCTTTGAGCCAGCGACCATCTCTGTCCAACACAGCAGGGCCCTGCTCCTGGAGGAGGCCTCCAGATGCTGCTGTCACAAAAATAATTAATGCAAGGAATGAATACAAGGCAGCACTATGGCCTATGCCAGATACTCAACAATGGTCCCTTCTGGCCTTAGTATCTATGAATGGCTCTAGGAAAGAGTGCTACGCAGCCCCAGCAGCTCTTCAGCTCCATCCCCATCCCTGGAAGGGCTAAGCAGGGTACTTGGCTTTTACGGACACCAACTCAGTAATCCCCCCCAACACCCCTGGGAGGTGGGGGAGGGGAGAATACTCTTTCCCACATCCCACAGGAGGTGAAACTGTGGCACTGAGAAAAGCAGTGACTCGGCCAAGGATACATAATGAGCCGGAGGCAGAGCCAGTGTCAGAACTCAGGCCCTTCTAGGGCCCAGCTTGGTGCTCGTTCCCAAAGGCTGCACTGTTTTATTATCAGGCTTATTGTGATTGCTGTGGGGCAGGGGCAGGGTCCTGTTATGCTGGGTGGTGCATGCACACAGACAGAGATAGGAGGGTTGCCAACTTTGGTTGGACAAATTCCTGGAGGTTTCATCACATGACATTCTCTTTAATGAAAGACTAATCTTTAATTCATGGTTTGTATTCCATTGGATTGCATTTGACCTTTGTCTGCTAGACTGAAGAGCCCATTATTAAATATTTGTTCCCCATGGAGGGTTGGCAACCCTAAGAGATAGTCCTTGGCCGGTGGAGTTGACAGTCTAACCTGAGCAGAAGCAGGAAGGGGTTGTGTCACACAGCAGGGGTGACAGCAGAGGAGGGAAGCTAGGGTCAGATCGGGGGATGCGGGCAGTTAGTGCACACCTTGGTAACTCCAAAACCGCCACAAGATTTTTTAAAATCAATTAACTCAGCTCCCGCCACCCACCACAGCTCCTCGCCCTCCCTGACTGGCTAGTTTTGCCGAGCATCTCAGCAGGAGGGGCAGGCATGTGGCGCATCGCAGAACCCTTTCCTTACCATCTCCACGGCAGCTGCGGGGCAGTGGAAATCCCAGTAGAAGGGTAGTCCGGAGAGCTCACTTTTCACATGGATAGTGAGTTTGCTGGGGGTCTGTTGGCAGGAGAAGGAGTTGGCATCACTCTCTCTTCCTTCCAGCAAAGGGCACATCAGGTTGCTCAAGCGATTCAGGAAAGACGACACATGGGCCTTCAGCCGCTTATTCAGCTCCTGGGAAAGTCCAAATGGAAAGGTGCAGTCAGTGGAAGCAGCAAAGCACCCTGGAGACCCCAATGCTAGGCTCACTCAGATCAGGTAGAAACCCCAGCAAATAGGGTCCATCCCAGTTCATTCTGTCCCAGGGCTCCCCACTAACATCCTTGGGACTGTCACTGCAGGCAGCTTAGCCACACATCCTCCTTCACCTTCCCTTAGCCAATACAGAACAAAGCCTCCAATGGAACAAGCAGGACTGAGAGCAACAGACACCCATCTGGTCTGTGCTCAACAAAGAACCTTTCCTCACCAGTTCTCCCCTTGCCCGTCATTGCCTGGGATCTGGGCATTCCCTCCTGGCCCACCAGATCCCCAGCTCTGGGCAGGTGGCGTTCGAAAGGGCAGGATGTAGAAGGCGTAATGAAATTTTATCCCCATGTGGTTCCTGGGATGCCCTCTCCAATATCCCACTGCCCTCTTATTACCACCCAGGGCTCTCCTGCGCTAGGACACCTCTCAGCTGCTCCAGGCTGGCTGAGAAACTGTTGCAGCCTAGCCCACCTACCAACACAGACAAGTGGGAAGCAGCCATTGTAGTATATGGGAGAAGCCAAGGGACGGAGGCAAGACTCCTCTGCCCATCACCATCCACTCCCCAGCAGACGCCAAACTCTATAAAATACTCAAACATTAAACCCAGTGATCAGGGTAACAGTCCCCCCAAGGGGCTCCAAACAGGCCCTGCTCCCATCTGCCCTTTGGCCCAGAGACAGAGGGGACCTAAAAGAGAAGTAGATGGTCGCTTGTGCTGCCTGGCCTGTTTCTGAAACTACAGACATCATTAAAATGAGCATGTAACTGAGGCTGCAGAAACTGCCAGGGTAGCATCCCTGGAGGAGCGGTCCTGAAAAAGAAGCTGCTGGTAGCCTCTGACCTGGCCACTAAAGCTAACAACAGTCTCTCCCTTGATGGCCATACCCAGTTCTATGGCATCACAATCACCAGAAAGATGGGGGAAGAAGGACAGGCTGCCAGAGTGAGACACTGCTAATGCACTGGCCTTGCACCCCTGGAAACAAGCTTCCATCCCAGCCTACAAGGGAAGTGCGTTTGGTGGCCTCACCCCAAGCGATCTCTCTCAGAATCACAGAACCACCAGTTTGGTACAATGTCTGAGGAGAAGGAATCCAGGACTGGAACAGCCGGGGGTACTGACTCAGAACTGAGGGTCACTGATAGAGCTGTGGGGAGGGAAACCAGGACTGGAGTAGAAGGGAGGCTGCAGATCAGGATTGAGGCGCATCACCAGAGATTGAGTGCAGGAGCCCAGGACTAGCATAGCAGGGAATGCTATAGGTCAGAATGGAGAGGAATCAGCAGACCTGCATAGGGCTTCCCACATCAAGGCCTTCTACCCTAGTCCTATTGAAGCTGTCATCCCCCCTCTGCGTGTCCTGTAAGATCATACTGGAATGTTAGCTGGCTTACGCATAAAAGGGGGTTTGTGGATTTTGCAAACCTCATTCCAGACTCACCTTGGACCTTTTCCCAACGATATCCGTGTCTGCATGCTCGTACCAAACACTGCTGAGGTCAGAGATCAGCAAGACGTAGCCGGTTTCTTTGAAACAAGCCTTGGCAATAAAAGTGAATTCACCAAAGCAAACTGAAGCCCAAGGCTGTGTCAGGAGGCTGCTATCTAGATCTTCAGAGCCCTCCATCCTGCAAGAGAACAAACAGGCTCAGACAGCAGCACTCCCAGCAAAGGAAGAGCACAACTTCCACGAGACCCCACTCCCTGGAGAGAACAAGCTCCAGGAAAGCTTATGTGCACCTCTGAGACACCTTTGCATCCCCACTGGCTCACACTAGCCTTGAGGCCTGCAGCTGATGATACCAAACCAACACTGAACACAAACATCATTCCAGAAAGCCTGGGACAAGGCCCCTCACCAAAGGCTCTTACATAAATTAAGTGGTCATGGGATAAGAGGGAAGATCCTTTCATGGATTGAGAACTGGTTAAAAGACAGGAAACAAAGGGTAGGAATAAATGGTAAATGTTCAGAATGGAGAGGGGTAACTAGTGGTTTTCCCCAAGGGTCAGTCCTAGGACCAATCCGATTCAGCTTATTCATAAATGATCTGGAGAAAGGGGTAAACAGTGAGGTGGCAAAGTTTACAGATGATACTAAACTGCTCAAGATAGTTAAGACCAAAGCAGACTGTGAAGAACTTCAAAAAGATCTCACCAAACTAAGTGATTGGGCAACAAAATGGCAAATGAAATGTAATGTGGAGAAATGTCAAGTAATGCACATTGGAAAAAATAACCCAACGATACATACAATATGATAGGGGCTAATTTAGCTACAACTAATCAGGAGAAAGATCTTGGCGTCATCGTGGATAGTTCTCTGAAGATGTCCATGCAGTGTGCAGCGGCAGTCAAAACAGCAAACGGGATGTTAGGAGTCATTAAAAAAGGGACAGAGAATAAGACGGAGAATATCTTATTGCCCTTATATAAATCCATGGTATGCCCACATCTTGAATAGTGTGTACAGATGTGGTCCCCTCATCTCAGAAAAGATATGCTGGCATTAGAAAAGGTTCAGAGAAGGGCAATTAAAATGATTAGGGGTTTGGAACGGGTCCCATAGGAGGAGAGATTAAAGAAGCTAGGACTTTTCAGCTTGGAAAAGAGGAGACTAAGGGGGGAGATGATAGAGGTCTATAAACCCATGAGTGGTGTGGAGAAAGGGGATAAGGAAAAGTTATTTACTTGTTCCCATAATATAAGAACTAGGGGCCACCAAGTGAAATTAATGGGCAGCAGGCTTAAAACAAATAAAAGGAAGTTCTTCTTCACTCAGCGCACAGTCAACCTGTGGAACTCCTTGCCTGAGGAGGTTGTGAAGGCTAGGACTATAGGAGGGTTTAAAAGAGAACTGGATAAATTCACGGAGGTTAAGCCCATTCATGGCTATTAGCCAGGATGGGTAAGGAATGGTGTCCCTAGCCTCTGTTTGTCAGAGGGTGGAGATGGACGGCAGGAGAGAGATCACTTGATCGTTGCCTCTTGGGTTCGCTCCCTCTGGGGCACCTGGTGTTGGCCACTGTCAATAGACAGGATGCTGGGCTGGATGGACCTTTGGTCTGACCCGGTGTGGCCATTCTTATGTTCATAGTGACGCCTGGCCTCAGCTCCTTCCATGTGCAGCTCATAAAACAGGTAACAGGCCCCGTGGGCTGGAGAAATGTACCATTACAGGAGTGAATGAATGGCCTGCCCAGGGGAGACAATTCTTTGGCCATTTTGCATTGCAGTTGCTGTTCCATTTTTAAATAAATAATGCTGGTTATCAGAGAAACAAGATGGGCAGTGCTAATGACGACCTTAGAAACCTCTGTACTCGGCCCAGCTTCTCCTCCTGCCAGATCCCATAGGCACATCACAATCCAGTGTTTGTGAATTCCCAATCACAGGGCTACCCTGGCAGCACAAACAGTGAGTTATAATCTCACTGCAAGGACAAACTGAAGAAGGAAATGGTCTCTCCCTTGATGGCCATACCCAATTCTATGGCATCACAATCACCAGAAAGATGGGGGAAGGAGGACAGGCTGCCAGAGTGAGACGCTGCTAGTGCACTGGCCTTGCACCCCTGGAATCAAGCTTCCATCCCAGCTGGACAAACAAATCTGGATCAAAATATCACATGGGTGAAGGGGTTTGTGTTTCATAGTAAGAAGTCCCAGGAGAGTCCTACAACAGCTATAACTCCCAGCATACAATTCTCTTCAGTCCAACCATGGAGCATTGCATGCTGGGACCTACAATCTCCACAGCCTGCTTTTGAGTATTAAAGATGACTGGCAAAGGAAAAAGCATGGGCTTGTGCCCTTTTCTGTGTCTTTACAAAGGACAGGGATGGCTCAAGAAGAGATGGGTCCAACACCCCCCCCCTTAAAAAAAATAGTTCTGAGGACTGCTTTTCACCAGAAATTCAAGTCCCATCTGTTTTTTTCCTAGGAGATGCTCTGGGAATGGCTAGAGGTGCCAATATTCTGTCCCTGACAGTGGCCAGGACCAGGCACTTTAGAGGGAATGAAAAGAACTGGGCCATTATCGGATGATCCATTCCCTATTGTCCAGCCCCAGGTTCTGGCAGTTGGAGGTTTAGGGACTTCCAGAGCATTGAAATCAGTTATACTTTTGGCTTTCACAACATCCCCTGGCAGTGAGTTAAATAAGTTGACTGTGTGTTGTGTGAAGAAGTCCTTCCTCGTATTTGTTTCAAACCTGATGCCTATTAATTTCACTGGGTGACCCCTGGTTCTTGTGTTATATGAAGGGGTAAATAACACCTCGCGGTTCACTCTCTCCACACCAGTCATCGTCTTGTAGACCTCTCTCAGATCCCCTCAGTATGGCCCGGGACCCAACCCCATGCTGCAGGGATCCCTGAACCTCCAATTGCCTGAAGTGGGGACTGGACAGCAGGGGATGCATCACTGGGTAACTGCCCTGCTCTGTTCATTCCCTGGGAGGCACCTGGCACTGGCCATGGTGGGAAGTCAGGACACTGGCCTAAGTGGACCGTGATTGGTCTGACCCAGTCTGGCCTCTCTCATGTTCGTAGCCATCTCTTTTCTAAGGCGAAGAGGAGTAGTCTCTCTCATCTCTGCTGAGGGGACCAGAACGACATGCAGCGCTCGGCGCCCGGGCGTCACACGAGGGAACGCCCTTCGCACTGCTTCTACCCTCGCTTTCCCCTTACTCCTGCTGCGACGTGCCCGAGAAACACTTCGGGGGAAAGACCCCGTCCATGGACGCACGTGGGGGTGGGAAGAGGGACAGCGGGGGGCCTCCACAGGCACAAGGGAGTTCAGTGCCCCCAAACGCCTCACCTCAGCCCCCCAAAACCTCTTCCCCTCACCCCCATCCCCCCAAAACCTCTTCCTCTTCCCCCACCTCAGCCCCCCAAAAACCTCTTCCTCTTCCCCCACCCCCAACCCCCAAAAACCTCTTCCCCTCACCCCCACCTCAGCCCCCCAAAACCTCTTCCCCTCACCTCAGCCCCCCAAAACCTCTTCCCCTCGCCCCACCCCGACCTCAGCCCCCCAAAACCTCTTCCCCTCGCCCCGCCCTCACCTCAGCCCTCCAAAACCTCTTCCCCTCATCCCAGCCCCCCAGCCCCCCAAAACCTCTTCCCCTCACCCCCACCTCAGCCCCCCAAAACCTCTTCCCCTCGCCCCACCCTCACCTCAGCCCTCCAAAACCTCTTCCCCTCACCCCATCCCCCCAGCCCCCAAAACCTCTTCCCCTCACCCCATCCCCCCAGCCCCCAAAACCTCTTCCCCTCACCCCATCCCCCCAAAACCTCTTCCCCTCACCCCATCCCCCCAGCCCCCCAAAACCTCTTCCTCTTCCCCCACCCCCAACCCCCCAAAAACCTCTTCCCCTCATCCCCACCTCAGCCCCCCAAAACCTCTTCCCCTCGCCCCCGCCCTCAGCTCAGCCCTCCAAACCTCTTCCCCCACCCCCGCCTCAGCTCCCCAAAACCTCTTCCCCTCACCCCCGCCCTCAGCTCAGCCCTCCAAACCTCTTCCCCCACCCCCGCCTCAGCTCCCCAAAACCTCTTCCCCCCACCCCAACCCGTCTCACCCTCCTCTGCCCCGCTCCGCCCCCCCCGTACCGTGCGCGCCGCCCGGCTCCCGCGCGAGGCGCCACCCGCCCGGAGGAGGAGATTCCCCCCGGCGCGCGCGCTGCTGGAGGGGCGGGGCGGAGCCGGAGCAGGCAGTGGGCGGGGCCAGGCAGGCCGCGGCGCGCGCTGCTGGTAGGGGCGGGGCGGAGCAGGCAGCGGGCGGGGCCGGGGAGGCCGCGGCGCGCGCTGCTGGAGGGGCGGGGCGGAGCCGGCAGCGGGCGGGGCCAGGCAGGCCGCGGCGCGCGCTGCTGGAGGGGCGGGGCGGAGCCGGCAATGGGCGGGGTCAGCCCTGCTCGCGGGACCTGCGGGACTCCCTGCCGCGTGGCGGGTTCCTGCAGCAGGGTCCAGCGATGGCTGAGCCAGGACGGCCCTCGGCTCTGGGGTCCCTGAGCGCTGGGGGTCGGGGCACTCGCCAGTGGCCCTGGTCCCATCATTCCCCTGCAGTGCCCGGCACCAGCCATGGCCACAGGCAGACCACTGGGCTGGAGGCCCCAGCCTGCCCCAGTGGGGCCGTTCTTATGGTCCTGCAGGGAGCCTGGCAGGGCAGCAACTGACCCTAGGTCTCCAGCCCAAACCATCGGGCCCTGCCCCACTGGTGACCGTTCCCCCGCTGGGGTGCACACGCTGCACACGCTCAGCCTGCAGAGGCCCAAAATAGGGGACGTGCCACCGGACGGAGGAACGAAGACTATTCCTGCGGGGAAAGTACAGTGCAAGGTGCGGCTCCTTGGTGCTGCAGTTCCTAGCCTTCAAGGCCCGATCTATCACACCGAAGACTCGGCAGCGCTTGGCAGCCCACCACCATCACTGGGATCACTGGCGTTCCAATCCTGCCAGCCCACATGCCACCTGCCTGTGCCCTGCGAGCCCCCAGCTGACCGTACGTGACGCGGTTGGAGAACTATCATTTCAGTGTCCCCGGGGCTGACTGTAACGCCAGTTTCATGATGCTTTGTTTCTGACCTGAATGTTTTCCAACAACAAAAGTGAGTGGGGAGCCCCAAGGCTGTGTGGAATGGAGGTAGCTTTGGGACTGAAAAGAGTGGCAGCCCATTGGGGAAGTGTGTACCCCACTCCCATGGAGTGTGAGAGTCTAAAGGGGACTGCACCTGCCCCAGGGGATGTTACCCCCAGATCCTGGCCCAATTCCAACTCATGCATTTCCACTCTGCCTCATTAAATCCCTTTGGCACTTCCCTTTGCACACTAGGAGTGTTCATAATTTCCTACCCTAGATTGCTGTGTAGCATTCCTGTGTGCATTTCAATGCTGGCTGGGTGATCCATATGTATGAGCTATGAGGTCTTTTGGCAAAAAAAGCAAATGCAATTTTTGGTTGCTTTAAGAGAGGCAGGGCATGCAAGTCACGGGAGGTGATAGACCGCACGACTCTGCACTGGTCAGGTCTCAGCTGGAGACCTGGGCCCAGCTTTGGTCCCCGCTGTATAGAAAGGATGGAGAAACTGGAAAGGATCCCGAGGCGAGTGACAGGGATGATCACAGGGATGGAATGCAAGTCGGACGAGCAAAGGCTGAAGGAACTGGGTATGTTCATCTGTCTGGGATGGGTGAGACCCAACAAGTCCTGCATCTCATCGGGGGTTAGACGGGATGGCCCGTGCGGTCCCCTCTAACCCTGTGGGTCTGTGGTTCTACACACCCCAGCTGTGTTCACGGTCAGCTCCTTGACTGCTCTGCCAGGTGTGGCTCAGGCCAGCTTCAATAAGGTGTTTACACACAGCGCCACCTCGTGGCTGAGCAGGTCACACAGGTTTGCGAGAGAGGATGGCGGCAACTGTCATTTGGGTGGGGTGGGGGAGAGAAGTTAACTGAGCTGTGATTGTTGCTGGTGACGTCTGACCCCCTTTCCTAGAAGACAACACAAGACAAACACACACAAGAGGGAAGAGACGAGAACAGCAAAGGGAGAAAATGCAGCTTCGTTCTCTCTCTGGCGTTGATGTTCACTTCCACCCTCCCTGCTGGAAAAACACAGGGGCAGCCCACAGTCTGACCAGCCACCCCGAGACCTGGCAAACTTGGGCCAGCAGCAGGCTGTTTAAGGCATTGCTTTTAGTGGCCTCTTTCGGGTCACAGGCTCCTGGCAGTGTTGCAAAATATGCAGCCTTGGCCAGCTACACCAGACACTTACTGGACAGGCGGCAAAAGGAGAGGGATGAAAAAGAGAAGAAATAAGGTGGGGAAGGAAAAGGACACATGGGAGGGATGTCTCGCAGCCCACATGGTGTTTGGGATTCACCTGGAGCTGGGAGAGGAGGGGGTGTCATTTGGGTCCCGCTCTCTGGCCGGGTCTGCTCAGGCCATGTCTCGGGATCAGGATGACGGGGCCACAGGAGATGGTGGTGAAGGCAGCCATCATGGTGAAACTCACTCCAGCAGCCAGTTTTTCTCCCCACGTATAAGGACCCCAAAGGGGAGCGATGGCGCAATAGCCCCTCCCTGCATTATTTTGTCCACCAATTAGGCCTAGTATCTGACACACCCCTTTTGGTTCATTGCTTTTCAGTCTGACACTGGTCTTGTTTACCAGGCCTGATCCTAACACAGGCCTTGAATTATATCAGACAGCCTCATTGTTTGAGCTAATTCAGTCTTTTGCACCTTTCCCAGTGCACATGTGTTGCAATAGGACGGTTCGTGTGACACACCATGAACTTTCACCCTCTCTTTGCAGCGGCGCTCAAACTTCGGGTACATGTGTAGGCCCAGTTATCACAACAGTGCTGGGTGTTGCCTCTGAAATCTGGACCCAGGCCAGTTATGCCCCAGCCAGCTCTCCCCGCCCGAAGGCCGTGTCACGCTGGTGCTTTCTGCTGAGCGAATGTGATGAGCTGCGACTCGTTATTGTACAAGTCGGAAGGCAAAGGGCTGACCTCTCCGTGGCTTGGCTGATGCCAGCAAACTAGCAGGAATAGTGAAAAGGGAGTTGGGGACCAGCCCTCCACAGCTGCCATGCTAACCCCTTTCCATTGGGTAGCTCTGCAAACGGCCGCCATGGCCAGAATGCCCCGCTTAGACCCAGGGGCCCCAAGGCCGGAAGAAACCACTGTGATCACCTAATCTGGCTCCTGTGCAGCCCAGGCCAGAGGCCCACCCCAACATCAAACATAGAGCAGAGCTTTTAGAAAAACATAATGATTTAAAAATTGCCAGCCTCTGTGACAGGCAGGGGCTGGTCTCCCCTTGGGTCCCTGCCCCCTGAGACGGCACCGGGACAACTCCAGCGCTGCACACGGCAGGACGCTGCGTCAGCTCCTGGCCCAGCTGGAGCTGAGGTCATCCTGCAGGGACACTACGGCTTGCCCTCGGCTGGGGTAAGACATTACAGACTAGGGTTCCGTCCAAGGGGAGCGCAGAGAGGCTGGTTTTCAATGCCCCCTGCAGTGTCATGTTGCAGTCCCCTCTCCTGGCAAGGGAGGGAGTGGGGAAAAGCAGAGGGACTCAAAATCCTGGGGAGAAATAACCCCCAACGGGCTGGTGTATATGGAGCGGAGAGGCCCTGCTCAGGGCATTTGCAGAGACTTCTGCCAGCTGGCGGAGGAGTCTGAGGCGAGCCCTTTGTATGTCTCCATAGGTGAGGGCCACACGACTCCTGGGTGCAGCTACCTCCAGGCATGCCAGGACGGAGAGGCAGTTTTTATTAAGCCAAGGGGTTAGCAGACATCCCAGGTAGGGCTTGCAACTGCCCTGCCCCCACCCCCTAATGAGTCACAGCCGCCTGCAGCAATGGCCAGGAGCAAGTACAAATGGGAACTATGCCCCGCCCGGCATGGTGCAGGCCGGGGTCCCAGACACTTCCCGGCATGGCTGTGATGTACCTTTAGCATCCGTGCACAAACTGGCTGCAGTTCCAAGGCTGCTGGCCCACCAGGAACCTTAGGAGGCCAGCGGAGACCTGCCAGGCCTGCTCTGAGGGAGCACGTCTCTCTCTGGACAGCCTCAGAGAGCGCGACCCAAAGGGGGAAGTGCAGAGAGGGTGACGCAGCCCAGCTGGCTGTTGGCTCTGTTCTCAGCCCCTAGTGAATCTGGCCTCGGTCCAGAGCAGACCTTTGCCCCGCGGGACTCCAGCACCACAGGGCACTTGCTCTGCTAGAGGCAGCCAGTAGGAGCCGTGCTCTCCCCTCTCTTCTACTAATAGAAACGTGCTGCAGTGGAGATGGCTGGAAAGGAAACCAAAAGTCCAGAGGCGGTCGCATTGTTTTATACAGCTCAGCTGGGGAGGGACAAGGTCCGAGCTGGGCGTGTGGGACAAAATTGCACCCTCCAGTCGGTACAAGCTTGAAATGCAGGGAGGAAAATAACCGGGTGAAACCCACGTCACTTCCGGTGCCTGCCTCGGAGGGATGCAGAGCAGGTTCCTTGGGAAGGCTTCCCAGCCCTGCTCCCTCTGAGCAGGGCTCCCAGCATCAAACAGCATTGTCCCATTTGCGGCTCTCGGTCTCTCTCCATTTCTTGTCCAGCTCCACCTCCACAGTGCTGGGTTTCAGCAGCAGGCCTGTGGCTTCCCCCGGGGGAGCTGACCCCTCTTCCAAAGCGTGGCTCTCCTCCCTCCCCGGGCAGAGGAAGCAGAATGGAAAGGCTTTACACCTGGAGGGAGGGAGCAGCCTTCTCAGGGCCGGGGGGAGCCCGTACACCTGGCTGGCTTCGCTCCCGCACCTCTGAGGAGCATTCTCACCCAGGCCTGGGTTCCACACTGCCAGCTCAGTGAGCAGCCCTCGCTCTTCCAGAGTGCCTGGAACCGAGGAGGAGGGACCTGGTCAGAGAACCTGCCCACAGGCAGCGGGAGGAGAACCCTCTGAGATCCAGCTGGCAGCTGGAGGTTGGCACTGGTAAAAGTACTCATCGCGGCTATGCCCTCCCTAGCCACTAAGCTATGCTCCGGTCCCCAGGGCAGTGGAAGGTGCTGCAGAAGGCGCCAGGCACTGGCTTTATCGCTACCACCGCGGTGACAATAAATATCACCAGGATCCCAGGCGTCCCGGTCACTGGCCACCAGCACAGTCGGGATTGCAGAAATCACCATCCCAGGCGGGGACTGTGGGGTCTGGAGCCGTCAATCTCAGGGGGCTGTTGTCCCGGTGACAGTCCCCATGACTCTCCCTCACAGCAGTCCCACAGGGGCCTCCCTCCCGCGTGCGCCCGCTGGCCGGATGCACAGGGCTGGATTCCACGTCCCTCAGTAACTAGTACCAGAGACCAGCCGCAGTAACTAGCTGGGAGCCAGACTTGCTGCCCCTGCAGCAGAGAGAGATTTAAATGAGGGCACCTGGCAATGGGTGGGGGGGCGTCCTCTCACCTGAGACCGTGTTCTCCAAGAAGAAGGACAAGAGGCCAGTTAAAAAGACTGGAACTGTCAGCACAGAGAGGAGGAAAAGGTCCAGGCAGACCCAGCCTAGGGGGAACAACAGCAGAGTTACCCCAACCCCAAGCAACACAGGCCTGCACCCAGGCGTCCGTCAGACGGAAACGTTCCAGCCAAGGGCTACGAGGGGAGGCTCAGCCATAAGCAGGTGCCGAAGAGCAAGGAGGGTCCGGAGCCCCGCTGCAGGGTACAGAGCCCTGCCAGGGATCAGCGGCTGGAGCCAAATGGCACGGAGGGGGAGCAACCCGCTGCCGGGACTGGACTCACAGCGCGTGGTGACCCAGAGTCCCGCGTCCCGGGGGGAACACGAGAAGGAATGTGATTCCCAGGGTCCCCGAGAGCAGGCGGCTCATACGGCACCTGTGGCCACGTATCTGGGGGTCGCACTGAGCCACCGTGGCACCAGCAGCGCCATGAACATGGTGAAGCCGACGATAAAGATGTTCCTCCCCGAGTCGATGTTCGCGTACTGGAAATACGAAATCCCAGTGCCAACGGCAACGGTGTATGTCACGCAGAGCACCCCGCCTGCAGCAGCAAGCAGAGGGGTCAGACCGGGCGGGCAGGCATGTGTGCCTACTGCAGACAGGGCAAGGTGGGAGTGCAAATCCTGATGGGGGGTGGGGTGAGACAGGTGTGCGAATCCCAGGTGAGCAACACAGGCCTGCTATTGCTTTGCTTCTGGGGGGCCTGGCCTCATTTCTCCCCTTCTCCCACCCCGACTCACAAGCTGATCTGTCTTCCCAGCTGTCAGGCCTGCACATGGCTCCCTCCAGAGCACACCCACTCTGCTGCTGGGTCCCCTTGCCCCAGCCTGTCAGGCCCGGGTTCAGGGGCTGCACTCCAAACAGCCACCTGCCCCTGGGCAGGGCCCTGTGCTGCCACTCGTCCGCCAGCTCAGCCACGTCACGGGGCTCTGGTGGCTGCTGCCTGCCAGTCACCCCCTGGTTTGCAGGAGCGGGGCACCGTGCTCCCCACCAGGCTTTGGCAGCTGCGTTTGAACGTGGCCTCATGAGCCACTCGGCCCCAACCGTCCCGGACACTCAGGGTCGGCGCCGCCAGCAGCACGAGCCAGGCCCAGCGGGATACAGGACCCAGGTCCCGGGGGATGGGTTTGACTCTCGGCTGCCATCCCGACTCCAGTGGGAGTTTTGCCGCAGATGTCAGCAGGGCCAGGATTTCACCCCAGCTGGCGGTTTGACTTATAGGAAGGAGCCTGCTGTGCTACCCCTGAGGAATCGTGGGTAACGCTACAGTTTATGTAGGGCCTACACAGAAAGTGTGTGAGCGCCCCCTGCTGGCTCTGCTGGAGCAGCTGGCCTTGCCCCCCCCCCGCCCCCCCCGCCCAAACTTCAGGCAACGCAGAACACGGTGTGGTGGGCCCCCTGAGTGCAGACCCCAGCCCTCTGCCCTCCACGAGGGAGGGGGTCTCCCTGGAGCCCCAGCTCAGGAGGGGTTATTTACCGTGAACCGCCAGTGGGATGGTGGTGAGGAGCTCTGCCAGCCGGGGGGACAGGCCCAGGAACACACATGCCAACGCACTCACTTGCACGGAGTGGCGCGAGCTGGCCTGGGCACAAAGAGACGAGAATGGCGAGGTTTGGCAGGCTGGGGGAGCCCCAGTAGCACACTGCCCGAGCCCGCAGCCCCCCCACTGCCTCTGCCCATGCTGGCCTGCCATGCACCCCGGCTCCCTCACAGCCGGCAGGGCCTGGCATTTGGGGTAGGGGGCATCTGTCTGCCTCAGCGCTCCATGCATTGGACAACCCCCATTTCAGGGCAGATCAGGGGCCCAGTCAGCCCAGACAGTCCCACAACGCGGCTTCCAGCACCCTGTGTTCTACGCATGGCCAGCGTGCAGTGCATGCAAGGGCCATCTTCTCCCTGGGCTGCACCTCTGTGAAAAGCAGGGCAGCCGGGATCTGCTCCGTGCTGTGCCCCTGGGTTCCCGACACGCTGCCAGCACAGGTGGGCAGAGCCTGGGCGTCTGGGTCGTGACGTGATCCCTCCGCCAATGCTCTGAGGCCTCCTGACTTCCCAGCACCCCGCCCTGCCTTCCCAGACCAACCCTGCTCACATGGCACAGGCTGCAGGAGAGTCGCCTTGCAGTGCCAACAGCTGCCCTTTGGAGGGTCTTCCTTTGTACCCCAGTGCCATCCCGTGGGCGCCAGGGGTACCGCTGGCAGGCAGAGCCCTTCCACCCGACCCGCTGTACCCCCACGCAGAGAGAGCCTTGCCCTCTGCCCCTTTACAAGAACCATTTCGAACGAGCTGCCGGTAGGGCCGGAGGGGGCATCCGCGCCCGCTGAACTGTCTGATCGGCCAGGCCTTCGCTGGCGACAGATGAGCCACGGGAAGGACCCTGTGGAGACACACGCCCAGCCTGGGCATGGACAGGACCCGCCTGCATGGAGGAGGTGACACGGCCCATAGCTGAGCAGCCTCCGTTGTGCCCTCTCCAACCCCTTTACCCGCTGCCCCGCGAGCTGGCCAGACCGGTGCTCCATAGCCAAGGGGCAGCTCTGGGTCTGCCTGGCACGCCCCCGAGACCCGGCCGTACCTGGGTGAGGCTGTTGGTGCAGGCGTTGGGGACGCTGGAAGCCGTGCCGCTCACGCCCCCCAGCGCCCCCGAAAGGAGGCTGCCCAGCCCTTCCGTGCAGAGCCCACGGTTGCAGGCGTGCCGAGGAAGGGCGGGGGCCCGCAGCGCTCGTGGGCACAGCAGGTAGCAGCCCATGGAGTTCATGCTGGAGGTGATGCCCATGGCAACGCCCACGCCCAGAGCCTGGGCGCTGAGGGACGGCCATTCCTGCTCACCTAGAGGGGAGGGAGGTAGAGACGGTCACTAGTGAACGGGGGCCGCAGCCAGAGGGTGGATGGGCAGGGCCGGCCCTGTCCCTCGTCCTACCTGGGTAGGGGACTTGGAGCCAAGGGGAGCGGAGGGAGCCGTTGGCTGCGGACAGCTGCCACGTGGCGGGGCCCAGCAGGTCCCAGGGGAGGCGGAGGTGGCTCAGGATTCCCCAGACAATCCAGGCACAGCAAAGCGGAAGCAGCACCTGCAGGGGCAGCAACGGGAGCCTGAGACAGGGCCAGGAAAGCCCTCGCTCAGCCCCACCCTGAGGGCCCACACCCTGGCCCCTCCGGAGTGGCAGCCGACGACAGCCACAGGCTAGAAACCTGGCACAGTGAGCATGGCTGCCCCAGCCAGGCCAGTGCCACTCCCCAGAGCAGGGAGCCCGCCCCCAATGTACCATTGCCACCAGGTGCTTTAATCTGCCGGTGGGGCAAGGGGCCAGACCCATCAGCACCAAGTCAGTGGAGAGGAATGGGACACCAGCACCGGCAGACTGGGTCAGCCCCCAGCTCCCTCAGTCTCCTGCCTGGGGCAGCACCCAGCATCAGATGCTGCAGAGGAAGGTGGAAGAAGCCCGCAGCAGCAGCTGGGGATAATCACAGAATAATAGAACCACAGGACTGGAAGGGACCTCGCAAGCTCGTCTAGTCCAGTCCCCTGCACTCGTGGCAGGACTATGCGTTACCTAGACCGTCCCTGACAGGGGTGTGTCTAATCTGCTCTTAACAGTCTCCAGTGATGGAGATCCCACCACCTCCCTGGGCAATTTATTCCAGTGCTTAACCACCCTGACAGGACGTTTGTCCTAATGTCCAACCGAAACCTCCCTGGCTGCAATTTAAGCCCGTTGCTGCTTGTCCTGTCCTCAGAGGTTAACGAGAACAATTTTTCTCCCTCCTCCTTGTAACAACCTTTTATGTACTTGAAAACTAGTATCACATCCCCTCTCAGTCTTCTCTTCTCCACGCTAAACAAACCCAGCTCTTTCAATCTTCCCTCATAGGTCATGTTTTCTAGACCTTTCATCATTTTTGTTGCTCTTCCCCCCTCTATCCCCTCCATACATCTCCCCTCCACACCCTCCCAGTCTGTGACAGTTAGAGATCTGCTCAAGCCCTGACACAGAAGGGGTGATAGCCCTGCCAGAATTTGTGTTATAATTCATTAGAACAATTCTGGAGGGTCCAGTTATCCAGAGAAATGTGCAGCCCCTTTCTGAATCGTAACTTCATGTGGCAGTGAGTTCCACAGGCTAATTACACATTGTGTGAAAAAGCTTTTCCTTTTGGATCTCCCACCTGCCATTCTCGTTCAGCGGCCCCTTGTTCTTGCTCTGTGAAACGGGAGAAGAGACACTCCTCACCTCCCTTCGCTCAACCAGGCAGTGTTTTATAGACACTGATCATGTCCCCACTCTCCATTAACCGCCCCAGTCTTTGCATTCTCTGCACAGATCTTCTCCCAGGTCCTTGATGGCTCTCGTTCCTGTCCCCTGAGCCCTTCCAGTTTTGCTCTATCCTTTCTTTGCACTGACCATAGGTCTGCTCATGCTGTCCAAACTGGGCCCAGCTCCCTCTCTGAGCAGATACAGCCCTGGGAGAGCCCAGATGGTGCACAAGACATTTACATCCCTCCTCCATGTGCATTACTTGGCCTTTGTCAACATGAATTCCCTTAGCGCTGCCCATTGCCTGGTGGGGCTGCGTCTCCCCGATGCCCTTCTCAGTCCCCTTTGGTGCTGACTAACCCAAATCCCCTGGGTCTAGGTCAGTCACAAAGAAGAGGGTGAAATGCTCAAGCTGCTGAGAGGGCTGGGGCTCAGGCAGGCTGCCCGGGGCCAGCGGGGAACGAAAGTGCCGTGCACATCACGGGGCCTCGTACCGAAAACATGCGCAAGGCTGGGATGCTTGTCTCCACGGAGATGCCCTTGGCCCAGGTCCACGTGCAAAGGGGCAGGCGGCAGGACCCCAAGTGCTGGGAGAACAGGACAGCAAGGAGCACGAGCCTAGGAGAGACGGAGCACGGGTCATAGCACGGCTAGTGCAGGGCAGTGAGCCCCCAGGGCGTCCGGGCCCCATCTCAAATGTACCACCCCTGCCGGCAGGCTGAACCCCGGGCAGCTCCCATAGCGCCCCCTGCTGGGAGAGCCTGGGTATCAGTGTGCTCACATTAGTGCCTTCTGCTGGGAATGCAGTAGCGGGGAGTTCCCCTGACACCACTCCCCACAGCACCCCCCACTGGGAGAGACTGGATGAGAACCCCTGTGTGGGTGTGACCAGGTGGCTCCGCAGGCCCCCCCAAACTCACGTACAGCAGGGCCACCCCCCAGCTGTCCGAGCAAAAGTGGGCTGCCTCTTTGTAGGCGGACAGCCCAATGATGGAGAGGCTGGGGGCCAGGACCATGGGCCCGCAGCGCTGGGCTATCCATCCCCCCACGCCAGACACCCCCAGTGCCAGCTGCACCAGCCCCGAGACCACCACGGCTCCAGAGACCTGCGGAGAACAAAAGATGAGAAGACGGTGATGGCGGCCCCATGGCCTGCCCCAGGCTAGACCCCCAGCCCCTCCCAGAGCGACTCAGCCAGTCACTGGGTTCATCCGCTCCCTATTGCTCCTGGGACCTGACGTCTGCAAACTCCCGACCCCCCATGCACTCCCCACATCCCACCCCTACACACACACACCACCGCCCCGCCCCGCCATGCATCCCAACCGCCCCACTCCCATGCACCCTGCATCCCACCCCTCCACGCCCCACACCCATCCCATCCCCACTCCTGCACGCCCCCAGGGCTGGGATAGCAGAGGCACCAACCTCCCTGAGTGGCTGGTTCCAGCTCCCGGGGCCTGCACAGTCCTGCCCAGCACACTCAGCATGCTCTTCTGTACCTGGAAGGGAAGGACGGACAGACATGACCGGGCAGCCAGTGGGGCTGAGCGGTACCTGGAGCGGGAGCCAGGTAACAGGAACGGGGGATTTGATTATTAGACATGTCAGTAGTGGGGTTGCGATGAGCGGGAGACCCGCCCAGCGACTTGCCTGCTGGGTGCCAAGGCAACAGATCGCACGGGACTCCAACAGGTTTATATGCAGTGCTGGGGAGGAGCCGGTGGGTGCGGCACATGGAGGTACCAGTGACACAGGGAAGGGTAGGAGAGAGGTCCTGGAGGCCAAATTTAGGCCGGCAGGAAAGAGATTGAAGTCCAGGACTCCACGGCAGCATTCTCTGAAATGCTCCCAGTTCCACGCGCAGGGCCAGGCAGAGCTGCCAGGTCTCAGTGCGTGGCTGAGGCGATGGTGTAGGGAGGAGGGGTGAGGTGCATTGGGAACTGGGGCACCTTTTGGGGAAGAAGGAGTCTATACAGGAAGGATGAGCTCCACCGAAACCAAACGGAGCCAGTTAAAAAGGTCACAGAGGAGGTTTTCCACTTAGGGCTGGGGGAAGCCGACAGGTGGGAGACTGCAAGGTTCAGGCAGAGGCATCTCTTAGGGATGAATTGATTAATGGCGGAACTCTGTAACCTAACAAAGAGAACAGGCTAGAGGCTGGGGAAGTCCAGGTGGGAGCTGGTGAGGACCAGTCAAAGGTAGCAGAATCCTAGTTCAGTATAACACACAAAGGCAAGGAAGGAGAACTCTGTGTAGCTCAAACACTTCTCTCTCCCACCAACAGAAGTTGGGCCAATCAGAGATCTGACCTCCCCCTCCTTGTCTCTCCAGAAGTCTAAATACCAAGCTGGGTGAACCAGAGGGGCTGGCATTGCGTGAGGATAGTGATGTAAGAGGCATCAGAGAAATGTGCTGGAAGGATGATAATCAAAGGGTACAAACTATACAGGCTTCAGAGTAACAGCCGTGTTAGTCTGTATTCGTAAAAAGAAAAAAGAAAAGGAGTACTTGTGGCACCTTAGAGACTAACCAGTTTATTTGAGCATGAGCTTTCGTGAGCTACAGCTCACTTCATCGGATGCATAGCATATCATGGAAACTGCAGAAGACATTATATACACACACAGAGACCATGAAACAAAACTTCCTCCCACCCCACTGTCCTGCTGCTAACAGCTTATCTAAAGTGATCATCAAGGAGGGCCATTTCCAGCACAAATCCAGGTTTTCTCACCCTTCCCCCCCCCCCCCAACAGACACACATACAAACTCACTCTCCTGCTGGTAATAGCCCATCCCTCTTTGAAACCTCTCTTTATAATGCGCATGATAATCAAGATGGGTCATTTCCAGCACTAATCCAGGTTTTCTCACCACCACCCCCACACACACACACACACACCCCCCTCCAAAAACCACACACACAAACTCACTCTAAGGACGGAGCAGGCCGGTGGGGAGCAGCGCCGTGTGTGAAATAAACCACCACATGGTCGAATATGGTGAAAATCTTAAATGAATCAAACAGTCCCATAGAATTTCGGTGGGTAGAAATCCCATGCTTGAATAATAGGAGTCTGGCAGTGGGGATATGCTACCGACCACCTGACCAGGATGGTGGCAGCGACTGAGAAATGCTAAGGGAGGTTAAAGAGGCTACAGAAATAGAAAACACACTAATAATGGGAGATTTCAACTATCTCCGCATTGCCGGGGAACATGTCACCTCCAGGCAGGATGCAGAAAGAACATTTCTAGATGCCATTACTGACTGCTTCTTGGAGCAGCTGGTCCTGGAACCCACAAGGGGAGAGGCACTTCCTGATTCAGTCCTAGGTGGCACACAGGATCTGGTCCAAGAGGTGACTATAGCTGGATCGCTCAGTAATAGTGACCATCATGTAATTAAATTTAACATACTTGGGGGGACGGGGACATTTCACTTTCAAAAGGGGAACAACCCAAAAATGAGGACACTTCTTGGATGGAAATTCAGAAGAGCTGTCACAAGGGTGAAATGCCTGCAAGCAGCAAGGAGACTACTTAAAAACACCACAATAGAGGCTCAGACGAAATGTAGACCCCAAATCAAAAAAGCTCATACGCGGACCAAAAGAACCCCTCCTCCTACTCCCCTTCGCCCCGCCGGGGCTAAACAGAGAGTAATGGATGCTGGGAGAGGCAAAAGGGCACCCTTTAAAATGCGGATGTCAGATCCTAGTGAGGACGACAGGATGGGGCACAAACTCTGGCCGGTTAAGTATAACAGGAGCAGGAAGCCGGCCAAACAGGCCGTGGGGCCACTCGCCCATCAGGATGCTAACCGAGCACTCAAGACAGACCAGAGAAGCTAAATGAATTCTTTGTGTCAGTCTTCACTGCAGAGGACATGGGGGAGATCTCCAGATCAGAGCTGTCCTTTCTGGGAAACAAATCTGAAGCACTGTCCCACAGTGATGTGTTAATAGAGGAGGTTTTAGAATGAATTGATAAACAGCAATAAGTCACCAGGCCCAGATGGGATTCACACAAGAGTCCTGAAGAACCTCAAATATCAAATTGCAGAACTACTAACCGCGGTGTGTAACCGACCACTGAAACAAGCCTCTGGACCAGATGACTGGAGCATAGCTAATGTGACAGGCCTCACCACTCTGTTAGAATTGTTTGAGGGGGTCAACAAGCAGGTGGACAAGGGGGATCCAGTGGCTATAGTGTACTTGGATTTTCAGAAAGCCTTTGACAAGGTTCCGCACCAAAGGCTCTAAAACGAAGTAAGAGGGAAGGTCCTCTCACAGATCAGTAACTATTTGAAAGACAAGAAACAAAGGGTAGGAATAAATGGTCAGTTTTCACAGTGGAGAGGTAAATAGTGGTGTCCCCCAGGGATCTGTACTGGGACCAGTCCTATTCAACATATTCATAAAAGATCTGGAAAACGGGGTAAATGGTGATCACTGCTGGCAAAGTTTGCAGATGATACAAAATTCCTCAAGATAGTTAAGCCCAAAGCAGCCTGAGAAGATCTACAAAGGGATCTCACACAACTGAGTGCCTGGGAAATAAAATGGCTGATGAAATTCACAATTAATAAGTTCAAAGTAACGCACATTGGAAAGCATAATCCCAAGTACAATACACCTCTACCCCCATATAACGCGACCCGATATAACACGAATTCGGATATAACGCGGTAAAGCAGCGCTCCGGGGGGGCAGGGCTGCGCACTCCGGCAGATCAAAGCAAGTTCAGTATACCACGGTTTCACCTATAATGCGGTAAGATTTTTTGGCTCCTGAGGACAGAGTTATATCGGGGTAGAGGTGTATATAATGATGGGTTCTAAATTAGTTCTTACCACTCAAGAGAGATCTTGGCTTCACCATGGATAAGGCTGCAAGTTTATCACAGAGGTCATGGAAGTCACAGATTCCGTGACCTCTGCGACTTCTGCAGGGGCCAATGCGCCTGGCCCGGGGGCAGGTCAGGCAGTCCCTGCACCAGTCGCACTGGCAACTGCTGGGGCAGTCTCGGGCCACTGCGCCCCACGCCCCAGCAGCAGCAGAGTTTGGATGTGGGAGGGGGTAGGGAGGTGGGGCATGGGATGGGGTAAGGCGAGCTCTGGGCGGCGCTTACCTCAGGGTGCTTCCTGGAAGCAGGGACATCCCTCTCCCTTGGCTCCTAGGCGGAGGCATGGCCAGGCAGTCTACCTACAGGCACCGCCCCCACAGCTCCCATTGGCCGCGGTAGGGAGCCCGCTGGCCCTGCCAAACACCCCTCCCCCCCGGCACCAGCAGGAGTCCCAGGCCATGTGCCGCTGCCCACCCCAATCTCCAGAACCTGTGGTGCCCCCGGGAAGCCCCCCCCCCAAGTTTTAGTCAGGGGTATATAGTAAAAGTCATGGACAGGTCACAGGCCATGAATTTTTGTTTACTGCCCGTGACCTGTCCGTGACTTTTACTAAAAATACCCGTGACTAAAACGTAGCCTTAGCTATGGATAGTTCTCTGAGAACTCTGAGAACACTGCTGAGAGCACAGCAGTGGTCAAAAAAGCGAACAGTATGTTAGGAAGCATTAGGAAAGGGATAGAAAATAAGACCGAAAATATCCTAATCCTGCTATATAAACCCATGGCACGCCCACACCTTGAATACTGTGAGCAGTTCTGGTCACCCCATCTCAATAAAGGATATAGTGGAACTGGAAACGGTTAAGAGCAGGGCAACAAAGATGATAGAATCATAGATCCACAGGGTTAGAGGGGACTGCACAGATCATCTTGTCTAACCCCTGCAAGATGCAGGATTTGTTGGGTCTAAACCATCCAAGACATGGTCGCGGGTATGGAACAGCTTCCACACAAGGAGAGATTACAAAGATTAGGACTGTTCATCTTGCAAAAGAGATCACTAAGGGGGGATATGACAGAGATCTATACAATCAGGAATGGCGTGGAGAGAGTGAACTGGGAAGTGTTATTTACCCCTTCACATAACACAAGAACCAGGGGTCACCCAATGAAATTAACAAGCGTCAGGTTTAATGCAAACAAGAGGAAGTGCTTCTTCACACAATGCACAAGTAACCTGTGGAACTCCTTGCCAGAGGATGTTGTGAAGGCCAAGACTATAACTGGGTTCCAAACAGAACTAGAGAAGTTCCTGGAGAATAGGTCCAGCAATGGCTATTAGCCAGGTTGGCCAGGGATGCAACTCCCTGCTCTGGGTGTCCCTAAACCTTTGACTGCCAGGAGCTGGGACTGGACGACAGGGGATGGATCACTCGATAATTGCCCCGTTCTGTTCACTCTCTCCGAAGCACCTGGCACTGGCCACTGCGGGAAGACAGGACCCTGGACTGGACGGACCAATGGCCTGACCCAGTGTGGCCGTTCTTACCTTCTTAAGGCTGGGTTTGAAGCTGCTTTGGGTCCTGAAATGTCACCCATGAAAGCCCCATGCTGGGGCAGAAGCAGAGAGATGCCAGACTCCTTGCGCTGCCAGGCTGGGGTAGTGGTAGCACATCAGTAAGCGCTCCAGCATCCCAGCTAGGGCCACGTGGGGCCACGAGCCAGGTGCCCTGCCCTGCAGCTGGTACATGCCCTTCTCAGTTGCCATCCCGAGGAGTGGGTGCAAGGAGATGCCACCCAGGGGGTCGTAACACCGAGTGGATGGGTCCCCAGCAGAGGAATGAACAAGAAAGAGCCGGGACTAGGAAAACAGCCCCCCAAGCTCCTCCCTATCCCTTGGTCCCTGCTTCTCCTTCCCTGAACACAGCAGGCCCTGGTCTCTCAGGACCAGAGGGTCTTAGACCCAGCAGCCTGAGGCCGGCAGCTGGAACAAGACAAACCAGCCTGGGAGTAAGAGGCAGCCTATCGGGGAGGGCGACGGACCATCAGGGCAGCCTCCCTGGGCTGGAGGCAGGACTTGCGGGTGAGGGGCCCTGGCAAGTTACACAGGACAAAATGTGTATGCCTTACAGCCCGGCCTCTACAAGAGCCAAGTTCATTCGATCCCCTCCGGCGGGGAGGCACAGAGCGCTGGGCTGGCCACTGGGCAAGGCCTGGCTCCCGCGCTCCCACGTCCCCGCTGGGCCAGGCCTGGCTCCCACGTCCCCCCTGGGCCAGGCCTGGCTCTCACGTCCCACTTGGGCAAGGCCTGGCTCCCGCGCTCCCACGTCCCCCCTGGGCAAGGCCCGGCTCCCACGTCCCCGCAGGCCAGGCCCGGCTCCTGCGTGCCCAGGTCCCCGTTGGGCCGGGACGATATGCCGGGGCTCTTCTCACCGTTCCTGGCCGTGTGGGCCATGTGGCGGCTCAGCACCATGGCGGGGATCAGGAACTCGAACGACGGCGCTTGGACCAAGGGCAACCTGCCAGGCAACAGCAAAGACAGATCAGCTGGGGAGCGGGGAGGGGGCTGCTGACAGGGCTGGGGCTCCCCCCCCGGGGCAGGATCCAGAGGCGGGGGAGGGGGAGCAGGGAGAGAAACCCACTTGGCCCAGATGCTGGCTCCCGTCTCCCGGGTGCCTGGGGCCCCTCCTGCCCACCCCGAACCTGCGAGAGTCCCCAGGGCCCTTCCCTCACCTGCTGCCCAGGCTGGTCTGCAGCGCCGTGGAGACCCCACAGGCAAAGAGGCTCCGGGCCAGCAGCTCGCTCCAGCTCCGGTTCTGGTCCCGGATCGGGGGCGCTGGGAGCAGGAGCAGGTGGAAGATGCAGAGGAGAGAGGCCTGGACGGCCAGGTGCTGGAGAGAGCGAGGCCGGGAGAGTCACAGCAGGCGCTGGCTGGCCTCTGCCCCACAGCTCTGCCCCCCCATCCCCGCAGCTCTGCCCCCCACCCCACGGCTCTGCCCCACAGCTCTGTCCCCCACAGCTCTGCCCACACCCCGCGGCTCTGCCCCCCACCCCACGGCTCTGTCCCCCACAGCTCTGCCCCCGCCCCCCAGCTCTGCCCCACAACTCTGCCCCCCTCAATCCCAAGCTGCAGCCCCCAGTAGCCCAGCCCTGGGCTCCCTCCCCCCATAGCTTTGCTGGTGCCCCTCAGTCCCAACTGGCTTCATCAGGCCTGTGCTGCCCAGCACCCCTGGCCCCTTTAACACTCCCATCAGCTGTGAGAGACTCAACATTCAGATTTCGTAGAACCGGAGGCTGGAACAGAATCTGCCCAAGAGCCAGGCTCGGAGCTAGAGCAGCCGGCAAGGCAGGGCGCCAGGTCCCAGCCCTGCTCGGTCGGCGACTTCCTGGGCGACCCACAGCCCCTCACACAGGGCCAGCCCCTCCCTGTGCCTTGGTTCCCGCACAAAAGGGGGCTGAGGGGCCCAGCCCCAGGGCACGGGGGGCGGGGGGTCATGGAACAGGGCGAGCTGCCCAGCTGCAGGGGGTCGGACTGCAGGAGGCTTCAGTGAAACGCTGGGGGATCATGTACCACAGAGCTGGGGGCCTGATCACGCCAGGCTGGTACCAGGGCTGAGCTGGGGGGAGCAGCCCGCCCCGTCTCATTCCTTCAGGGTGCAGCTGGCGGCCAGGGAAGGGCTGTGCCCCATGGGGCTGGACGGGCTTGGCACCGCAGCTGGGGGCTGCTGTATCTTGACCACATCCTTCCCCAAGCACCGACGGGGACCCCGGCACCACGCTAGCACCTGCCCTGCTGAGCCGCGGGAAGCACCGGGCCAGACCCATTCTCTAAGGCCTGCCCCACCCCCCTCCGTGGGCAGAGAACCGGCTCCAGAGTTGCCCCCAGCTAAGCCCGGCTCCTTGCCCCTCCTGGGGAGTTCCCTTCGGTACTCCAGGGTCTGGGTGTCATGCCATGGTGCCCGTGCTCCCCTGCTCTCGGAGGTGCAGGGACTGTCCCTCCAGGCACGGCCACATCCAGGGCCTTGGGGTGTCAGGGCTTGTCCCTCGCCCCACTGCAGGCAGTGAGCCCATCCCTGGCAGTGCCTGCGGCATCTCTCACCTGCAGGGCGAAGCAGCAGCTCAGGCCCCAGGGGGGCGTCGTCAGCAGGGAGTAGGAGGTGCGCACGGGGCTCCGGGAGGCAGGGCTCCCGCAGCAGCCCCCACTCATGCTGCCCCTTCCCTATGCTCCCTGCGTCTGTCTGGCACAGGGCATGGCAGCCGGGGGGAGGGCGCAGGGCAGGGCCACTTGCCCCCGCAGGGGCCAGAGCAGGGCTGGGAGTTCAGGCTGAGTGGAGGTGACCTTTGCCCGAGCCCCCGGCCAGTTAGCCATTAACCCGGCTTTGCGAGTAACCGCTCACTGCCCCCTCCCCACGGCCAGACTCGGTGCTGTGACCTGGGTCAGGCCCTCTAGGCAGTGCCATGGGAACAGCGCTCGGGCCACGCCCGGGGCACATGCGCACCAGCCCTTGGTCCGATCCGCACCCGCTCCCCCAGCGCCTGTCCGCAGGGGAGTTGCTGGGTGCAGCCAGCGGAAGGAATCACCCATCCCTGTGCCAGGCTGGGGGACGGACACCGCTGCAGACGGCTGCTCCTCACGGCTCTCTGCCTCCCTTGGCTGAGGACCCTCCCAGCCGCCTGGAGCCAAGCGCCCCCAGGCAGGAGCAGAGCCCAGCCGCCAGGCCTTGGTGCTGCCCTTCACCTCCCTGCCCACAGCGCCCCCCAGCAGCAGCCCAGCTAACAGGGGGGCCAGGTGAGGCCGCCCAGTGCAGCCTTTTGGGGTCCTCACAAGAAGAGACGTTGGGAGAAAAGCTGGCCAGACGCGAACGCCCCGACTGGAAGAAGGCGAAGGAGTGTCCCAGCCTGGCTGCCCCCCCAGGAGCCACCGAGACATCACTGGTGTCACGGAGTGTGGGGGAGTCCAGGCCCTGCACCCCTCTTCCTGGGATTCACTGAGACTCTCAGCCAGCCAGTAAAACCGAAGGTTTATTGGACAACAGGAACACAGTCCAAAACAGAGCTTGTGGGTACACCCAGGACCCCTCAGTGAAGTCCTTCTGGGGGAGCAGGGAGCTTAGACCCCAGCCCTGGGGTTCCCTGTGTTCCTCCACCCAGCCCCAAACTGAAACTAAACCCACCGAGCAGGTTCCCTGCTGCAGCCTCCGTCCACATTCCTGGGCCGAGGTGTTACCTCCCCCTCCCCCTCCTGGCTCAGGTGACAGGCTCTCAGGTCTCCCGTCCCCAGGGCACATTCCCAGGTCAACACTCCCCCCTCCCTGCTGCGTCACATCGTCACATCTCTCCCCCCTTCGAGACTGAACTGAGCGGGGTCACTGCGACCAGTGACCTGGGGAAGTTCGGGGCCCCCTCTCCGGGACAGCGCATCCGCTATCAGGTTGGCACTTCCCTTCACGTGGACCACGTCCATGTCGTAATCCTGCAGGAGCAGGCTCCACCTCAGGAGCTTGGCGTTGGCTCCTTTCATCTGGTGCAGCCAGGTCAGGGGAGAGTGGTCGGTGTAGACGATGAAGTGTCGCCCGAAGAGATAGGGCTCTAGTTTCTTGAGGGCCCACACCATGGCCAGGCACTCCTTCTCGATGGCCGCGTAGTGTTGCTCCCGGGGTAGCAACTTCTTGCTCAGGTACACGATGGGGTGTCTCTCCCCCTTTTCATCCTCCTGCATTAACACCGCCCCCAGTCCCGTGTCGGAGGCGTCGGTGAACACCACAAAGGGCTTGTCAAAGTCTGGGTTTGCTAGAACTGGGCCACTGACCAGAGCCTCCTTCAGCGCCCGGAAAGCCTCCTGGCACTGCTCGGTCCAGACCACCTTGTCTGGCTTCCCCTTCTTGCATAGCTCAGTGATGGGGGTGGCTATGGCGCTAAAGTGGGGCACAAATCTTCGGTAGTATCCTGCCATCCCAATAAAGGCTTGGACCTGCTTTTTGGTGTGGGGAGCGGGCCAGTCTCTGATCACCTCCACCTTGGCCGGTTCCGGCTTTAGGCGGCCGCTCCCCACCCGATGGCCCAGGTAAGATACTTCAGCCATCCCCACCTTGCACTTCTCCGCTTTGACAGTCAGCCCAGCCCCCTGGAGTCGGTCCAGCACTTGTCTAACCTGGGACACGTGGTCCTCCCAGGTCTGGCTAAAGACACAGATGTCGTCAATATACGCCACGGCAAAACTCTCCATCCCCCTCAGGAGCTGGTCCACCAGGCGCTGGAAGGTGGCCGGCGCTCCCTTGAGGCCGAAAGGCAGGGTCAGAAACTCATAGAGCCCCAGAGGGGTGATAAAGGCCGATTTCAGCCGGGCATCTGCATCCAGCGGCACTTGCCAGTAGCCCTTTGTAAGGTCCATGGTGGTAAGGTACCGAGCTCCTCCCAGCTTGTCTAGGAGCTCGTCCGGCCTGGGCATGGGGTAGGCATCCGATACAGTGATGGCATTGAGCTTCCGATAGTCCACACAGAACCGGACTGACCCATCCTTTTTGGGGACCAGCACCACCGGCGAGGCCCAAGGGCTGGCCGATGGCTGGATCACCCCCAAAGCCAGCATGTCCCGGACCTCTCTTTCCAGGTCCTGAGCAGTTTTCCCTGTGACTCGGAAGGGGGAGCATCTTATCGGCGGGTGCGACCCTGTCTGCACCCGGTGGACAGTCAGATTAGTGCGTCCAGGCTGGTTGGAAAACAGCTGTCGGTACGGATGCAGCACCCCCCTGACCTCAGCTTGCTGGGCAGGGGTGAGCTGATCCGAGAGGGGGATTGTTTCCAGGGGGGAACCAGCTCTGGTCCCAGGGAATAGATCTACTAAAGGGTCATCTCCCTGCTCCTCCCACTGACCACACACAGCTAACACCACATTCCCCCTGGCATAATATGGCTTCATCATATTCACATGGTACACCCGGCGGTGGTGGGCCCGGTTCGACAGCTCCACCACATAGTTTACCTCATTGAGCTGCTTGACGACCTTGAACGGGCCCTCCCAGGCGGCCTGTAGTTTGTTCTTTCTCACGGGGATGAGAACCATCACCTGATCCCCGGTGGCGTAGGCCCGGGCCCGCGCCGTGCGGTCATACCAGACCTTCTGCTTCCTCTGGGCTCTGGCCAGATTCTCCCTGGCCAGGCCCATGAGTTCAGCCAGTCTCTCTCGGAAGGTCAGGACATACTCCACCACTGACTCTCCATCGGGAGTGGCCTTCCCCTCCCACTCGTCTCTCATCAGGTCCAGGGGGCCCCTCACCCTCCTTCCATATAACAGTTCGAAAGGCGAAAATCCGGTAGACTCCTGGGGCACCTCCCTGTACGCGAACAGCAGGTGAGGTAAGTACTTGTCCCAATCCTGCGGGTGCTGGTTCATAAAGGTTTTCAGCATCATCTTTAGCGTCCCGTTAAACCTCTCCACCAGCCCATTGGACTGGGGGTGATAAGCTGAGGCCCAGTCGTGCCAGACCCCACATTTCTCCCACAAGCACCGGAGCAGGGCCGACATGAAGTTGGAGCCTTGGTCTGTCAAGACTTCCCTGGGGAACCCCACTCGGCTGAAAATGGTCAGGAGCGCATCTGCCACGGTGTCTGCTTCAATGGAAGCTAAGGGCACTGCCTCGGGGTAGCGGGTGGCGAAATCTACCACCACCAGAATGTATTTCTTCCCCGACCGGGTCGTCTTGCTGAGAGGCCCCACGATGTCCATGGCCACCTTCTGGAAAGGCTCCTCTATGATGGGCAAAGGTCTCAACGCCGCTTTCCCCTTGTCCCGGGCCTTCCCCACCCTCTGACAGGGGTCACAGGATCGGCAATACTGCCGGACGGTGGTAAAGACCCCGGGCCAGTAAAAGTTCTGTAGCAACCTCTGCCGGGTGCGCCGGATTCCCTGGTGCCCTGCGAGGGGGATGTCATGGGCCAGGGACAGGAGCTTGCGGCGGTACTTCTGGGGGACCACCAGCTGCCTCCTGATCCCACAGGACTCCCCTTCCCCTGGGGGAGCCCATTCTCGGTACAGGAACCCCTTCTCCCACAGGAACCTCTCCTGGCAGCCTCTCCTCATGGTCCGTCCCTCACCGAGGTCGGCCAGGTCCCTGAGCTTCTGCAAGGAGGGATCTTTCCTCAACTCGGCCTGGAACTCAGCGGCTGGGGAAGGGATGGGGCCCGGTTCCCCCTCCGTGGCCAGGTCTGAGGCCGCAGCCTCTCTGAGCCGTGCCCCTCGGCGCTCCCTCCCCACCCGAGTAGGGTCTCGCGCCTCCAGTGTGGTACCCTCCCCAGGGTCAGGTCGCAGTGCCCCTCGCCGGCTCTGGCTACGGGTCACAACCAGGGCGGTCTGGGGGTCGCTTGGCCAGTCCTCTAGGTCTCCCCCCATCAAAACTTCAGTGGGCAAATGGTGGTGTACCCCCACATCCTTGGGGCCCTCCTTGGTCCCCCATTTCAGGTGTACCCTTGCCACGGGCACCTTAAATGGGGTCCCGCCCACCCCCGTCAGGGTCAGGTAGGTGTTGGGCACCACCCGATCTGGGGCCACCACCTCGGGCCGGGCCAGCGTCACCTCCGCGCCCGTATCCCAGTATCCATTGACCTTCCTCCCATCCACCTCCAGGGGAACAAGGCACTCTCTCCGGAGGGACAGCCCCGCACCCACCCTGTAAACCGAGCACCCTGAGTCCAGAGCCTCCAGCCCTCTGGCGGGGCTGGCTGGGGGTACTCTTCCCTCCTGAGCAGGTGGCAAACTGGTAGCCCCCCTTTCCTGGGTCGCCTGCCCCTCGTCCAGCTGAGTCCCTACCCAGTTAACCCTGGGTAGGTTGGGTCTGCTCAGTTTGTCCCTGAGCCCGGGGCACTGGGCCCGTACGTGGCCTCTCTGGCCACAGTGATAGCAGCTCAGGTCACGTTGGTCCCCTCGAACGGGTCGGAGGGGCCCGACACCAGGCGTTCCCCTTTGGAGGGGGTTCTCCCTATTTCCCCGCTGGGAGGCCCCATGGTGACTCTCTCTCTGCATCGGGGGGGGCCTGTTCTTTTGGGACTCCTCCCGGCTACCCCCTGACCGACTGTTCACAAACTCGTCGGCCAGCTGCCCTGCATGCTGGGGGTTCGCGAGCTTTTTGTCCACCAGCCACAGCCTCAGGTCGGAAGGGCACTGTTCATACAGGTGCTCCAGTACAAACAGGTCAAGCAGGTCCTCTTTAGTTTGGGCCCCCGCTGTCCACTTGCGGGCATATCCCTGCATCCTGTTGACCAGTTGTAGGTAGGTGACCTCAGGCGTTTTACGCTGACTCCGGAACCTTCTCCGGTACATCTCGGGGGTCAGCCCAAACTCACGGAGCAGAGCCTGTTTGAACAGTTCATAGTCCCCTGCCTCTGCCCCTGTCATCCGGCTGTAGACCTCCACGGCTTTGGGGTCCAGTAAGGGGGTGAGGAACTGGAGCCTGTCTGCAGGGTCAACCCTGTGCAGCTCGCAGGCATTCTCAAAGGCCGTCAGGAAGCTATCTATGTCCTCCCCCTCCTTCCGCTGGGCCAGGAAGCACTTATCAAAGCTCCTTGCAGTCTTGGGTCCCCCCTCACTCACCGCAGCCGGGGCCCCACTGCTCCTCAGCCTGGCCAGCTCCAGTTCATGCTGTCTTTGTTTCTCCTTCTCCTGCTGCTCATGTTGACGTTCCCTCTCCTTCTCCTGACGTTCCCTCTCCTTCTCCTGACGCTCCCTCTCCTTCTCCTGACGCTCCCTCTCCTTCTCCTCCTGCTCATGTTGACGTTGTTTCTCCTTCTCCTCCTGCTCATGTTGACGTTGTTTCTCCTCATGTTGACGTTGTTTTTCATGATCCTCCAGCTCCCTCATTTTCCTCTCCCTCTCCCATTCCAGCCGCATCCGCTCCAGGGATGGGGAGCTCCGCTGGGAGGATCCCCTGCTGGCTGCTGGGGTCAGGGGGCCCTCGGTATTCGTTGGGCTTCCCACAACCCCTCCCCCAGGCATAGGTAGGAAGGGTCTCGGGGTGTCCTGGGCAGCAGTCTGACCCCTCCCAGCCTGGTCAGGCCCCAGGGCCCACGCTGCGTCCGCCGGGCGGCTTCCCTCAGGGACAGGGATCGGGTCATCCAAGCGATCCCTCTCCTCCAGCTGGGCAATCAGCTGTTCCTTGGTGGACCTCCCGACGCGCAGCCCCCTCTGCCTGCACAGCTCCACCAGGTCGCTCTTAAGGCGTTTAGCGTACATCTCCCGGCTGGCCACTCGCAGGCCGGGCAGCTGTCCACGGTTTCCAGGAAAAGCCCCTAGTGTGCCAGTCCTTCTTGAGGTCACCACCTCTTTGCCAGGGTCGAGTTGCAGACTCCTCCGCCCCTGGGACCGCTCGCTGCAATCCCCCGGGGGACCCTGTTACTGCAAAAGTCCTTCTCTCTGGTCACACACTCCCAGGGGTTAACCGCCCCCTGAAACCGTCTCTCTCTCTGAATCTTCAGCACGCCTGGTCCCCGTCAATCCCCCTTCGTTTTACTGTTCCCCAGTCACTTACTGCAGGAAGCGCCGTTCACGGGGTGCAGTAGATCCCACCGCTGCCACCAGTTGTCACGGAGTGTGGGGGAGTCCAGGCCCTGCACCCCTCTTCCTGGGATTCACTGAGACTCTCAGCCAGCCAGTAAAACCGAAGGTTTATTGGACAACAGGAACACAGTCCAAAACAGAGCTTGTGGGTACACCCAGGACCCCTCAGTGAAGTCCTTCTGGGGGAGCAGGGAGCTTAGACCCCAGCCCTGGGGTTCCCTGTGTTCCTCCACCCAGCCCCAAACTGAAACTAAACCCACCGAGCAGGTTCCCTGCTGCAGCCTCCGTCCACATTCCTGGGCCGAGGTGTTACCTCCCCCTCCCCCTCCTGGCTCAGGTGACAGGCTCTCAGGTCTCCCGTCCCCAGGGCACATTCCCAGGTCAACACTCCCCCCTCCCTGCTGCGTCACATCGTCACAACTGGGTCCTGCTGTCTGGATCCCGAGAGGTGTCGGAGCAGACTGGGCCGCGATGACACCATCACTTCCACTGGCCTTGGCTGAATCCCAAACACTCCCCCAAACTCCCAGGGGCCCTTTCTCTTCCCTCCCTTATGGTTCTCCTTCGTCTCTCTCTCTCCTTTCGTCTTCCATCGAACAGGAGCCCGGCTCAGCCGGCCAACACGGCATCTCTTGCAGCTGCCAGAGCCTGGGACCAAGGGGGCAACAGAAAGCCAGGCCCTAAGCAGCCCGATGCTGCCATGAATCTGCCAGGTCGCAGGGCAGCCAAGGAGCCGAGCGCCAGGCCTGGGGTTTTGCAAATGAACGTCCGCACCTGAGATGATGCTGCGTCTCCCCTCGTGCGCCTGTTCATCTTGGCTTGTCCTTGAGGAAAGGGGATGAGATTTTAACAGCCCCCCTCCCCATCTCAGCTAACTTCTCCCCCGCCCCTGCTGGACAGATCTCACCATCTTTCCCCCCATCTAACAGACTGTCAGACAAGGGTTTTCTCTCCCCAGCTCCAGGGAAAGGGGACAGGGCTGCTGTTACCAGGAGAGCCTCCTTCACTCCCGTCTATTCCAAAGGCTCTGACGGCTTTTCCTCCTTTTCCATATCCTCAGTACAGGGCTCACAAGATTGGCAGCTATGTCTGCTGGGTGCTAACCCGGCTCAGGACCTGGCTACCAAACCCCCATGTGGCTAACGCTGGTTAATGTTGGACAGTGACTGGGTCACGGTAACACCAGTGTCTCTTTGGGCCCATTTATTCCACTGAGATTAATACAGCCCCCGGTGGTTCACCAGTCCCCCCTCCTCCTTCGCAACAGCCTCCTATCTTGTGCCCAGCCCTGGGCGCAGTGCCGGGGGCTGGCGATTTCCTTGTCTGGGGAGCTGCAGACCCAGCCCCTGCTCAGTCCCGGAGTTCACTTATTAACTGGACCCTGTGAAGGGAGCAAAGGGCAAAGGGGGGCCAGGCATTCCCCACATTCCTCAGGGGGCAACCGGCAGCTCCTCTCCCCACCCCCTACCACCACTGCAAGGAAAACCAGCCCAAACCGGGCCAGGCTGCTGGGTACCCCCACCAGGGGGCGGTCTCCTGGGCTGGTGAGAGGGGGCCAGGCCATGGGAGTCCTGTATGCTGGGGACCCCCCATGCTAAGCAGGGGGCAGTGGGGACTGTGATTGGATGGGACACCGATCAGGAGGGGGCACTCTCCGAGTCAGTGATCGCGGTGTGGTGGTGCCAGGAGGCCCATGCTGCAGGGAGCAGCTAGGGGGCTCACTAGGGGGCGCTCTCCCAGTCAGTGCTGGCTCCAGCATGGCAGGAAGGGACACTGGGGGGCACTATGCTGCAGGCAGGGGGGCTCTCCCTTGGGGGTCACTATTACTAGCAGTTAAGCACCAATGCTCTCCGCCCTCCACGAGAGACATGTAACAGGACCAGTCCCTCCCCGGGGGCCAGAAGCAACGCACCCAGATGCCCTGGGGTGGTGCTCAGCTCGCTCTGCCCTGCTGCCCCAGACCTGGAGGAAGGAGGGGGACGGCAGGCGGCTGGCAGGCTGTGCCATGGTGGGGGCAGCCCCTCCATGGGGCGCTAGGTGATGTGACTCATCTGTCACGTGTTTTCTCCTGCTCTCCCCTGGGGAAGCCAGGGCAGGGGTGAAGCCGGGGGGGGGGCAGGGGGAGGGAACGCGGTTCTGTCACAGGCAGCTGGGCAGAGAACACACCTGGAACGGGGGCCGGGGTGTCATGTTATTGACTTGAACTGGGACCATATAGAACATGGTTGCAACCAAGGTCCTGTAATGGCACCAAATCTTATATAAAGGGGGTCAAATGAGGTGTCTCAGACGAGGTTATGGTTGGCTGGTTAGGATGATGCTGTCTATCTGCGTGTATCATTTTTGTAGTTGAAGTTATGAATATTGGCTCTGTACTGTCTGTAGTTCAAACTTGTGCTCTGCTTCTGGGGGACACCCCAGACAAGCTGGTGTCAGCTCTGCCTAGCCTGCTGGATGGCCCATTAAGGACCATCAGCGACACAACTGACCCACTGAGAGAAGGCAGACACGTCTGGGGACTCAGCCAGGTGTGCAGGGACCTGCCTGTGGACAGGACTCTGAGGTGTTTCCAGGCCATGGGATGGGCAGCTTGTCCTTGGGATAAAGGAAGACAGACCACACGGCAAGAGACTATACAAAGCTGCTGCAGCTCCTCCATCTTGTCTTCAATCCTGCTTTTGACCTCTGGAGGGACTTGGCTACAAACTGAAGCTTTGAACCAAGGACTGAAGGACCCATCCCAGCTGGGGATGTTCTCCAGAGACTGGATTTGAACCTGCCATTTATTCCATCCCTGCTACAAGCCTGAACCAAGAACTTGGCCATCACTGGATGTCATTGATTCCATTTCACCAATTCTAGCTCCCGTCTGTATCTTTTTCCTTTTATGAATAAACCTTTAGATTTTAGATGCTAAAGGATTGGCAACAGCATGATTTGTGGGTAAGAGCTGACTTGTATATTGACCAGGGTCTGGGGCTTGGTCCTTTGGGATCGAGAGAACCTTTGTTCTTTTACTGGGGTATTGGTTTTCATAACCATCTGTCCCCATACCGAGTGGCACTGATGGGGATACTGGGAAACTGGAGTTGCTTGTGTGACTTGTGGTTAGCCAGTAGGGTAAAACCAAAGTCCTCTCTGGCTGGTTTGGTTTGCCTCGGTGTGCATAGAAACCCCAGCCTTGGGCTGTAACTACCCTGCTTTAAGCAGAACCAGCATCGTTACAGGGGGTGATCCTTCATCCGGGCCATGGAGATAAGGAGCAATCATGGTCCAGGTCTCGGGCAGCCTCCAGGGGGCCGGGGCAGGGAGCGGAGGACTGTTTTCTGCCTTGCTGCATGGCAGAGATGTTAGGCCCAGACCCAGTCCAGCTGGGGCAATTCCTCTCCTCCCACTTTACCAGGCTCCTCCTCCCACACCGTACTGCATTGCTGGGGGGCTGTGAACCAGCTGCCGTGCCCTGCTCAGAGGTGGCTGCATTTCAGTGGTGGGGGAAGTGTCCCTGTCCTGGGACCCGCTGGGACGAGAAGCGGTGGGAGAAAGGCCGAGACAGGCGCACGGCCAGAGCTACCTTTATTGGAAGAGATTTTCATCTACAAAAGAGTGAAAAGCAGGTTTAAAATCCCGCGTAAAAAGAGCTGGTGCTGGGCGGAGCTGGTGCTGGCACGGCAGGTGAGGATGGGCAGCAGAACCAGCCCCTTCTCCCCATGCCCAGCAGATCCACTCCGAGCAGTCAGGCCCCGTCACTCACACCCCTGACTCCCCTCTGGAGCTTACAGCCCCATCAGAGAGTGCCCCTGCCCCCCCAGTCTGCTCAGGGTTGCTCCCCCGGACCCTCCATTGTGCAGCCCAAGGGCCCAGAGCCTCATGTGTCACCCCTGCTCCCCCCACCCTCCACGCTGCCCAATGCAGCAGGGGGCCGAGATCCCAACTTCACAGGGAGGCACCAGTCGGGTGCAGGCGACTGGCACCCCTGCTTTGGGGCACCCTAATCCCCCAGCAGACTTGCTGCCCCCCATAGCCGCCATGCCAGACCCAGGCGCACGCACACACACACACACACACCCCACCCTGCACTCAGCTAGACCCTCCCCACAGCTGCCGTCCCCCAGTAAAGCCTGAAGGATCTGGTGAAGAGAAGCCCAACTCACGGGGTACAAATGCTGGCTTGGAACTAATGCGGGGGCCTGGCCCTCCCAGCCCCACAGGCCAGGGTCTCTCTAGGGGCCGAGCTGGGCCATGGGGGGTCACTGCGCAGCCCTAGCTGGGGAAGATGAATGTCTTGATTCTGCCCAAATTCATGGCTGCCTCCAAGGAGCACTGCTTCAGCCCCAGGGGGTCGGGCCAGTCCTGGGGGCTGGGGGCTGCGAACGGATGCCAGCCCCAGCTGGGGCTGGCCGAGCAGCCACTGCAGCGGAGCGCCGGGCGAGCGGGGCCCAAGCCGAGTCCAAAGGGGGCAAGCGGAGCGAAGGGGCTGCTGGGGCTCGTGCGGTTGGATCTCTCACAGGTGCTGCACCCTCTGTGGAGTTTCAGGCAGGTTGGGCCGAGAGGGGGCTCTTGCCGGGGACCAGTCTGCAGAGCAGAGCCTGGGGCCTCTGTGTAGGACAGTGCCGTCAGCACACTGCCCCATAGGTACAGTGCCGTCGCCGTCACCCCGCCACCAGGGCGGCGCTGCTCCTCCACCGTCTCGTTCTCCGCCGGGCAAAGGGAGCTGCTCTCGGAGCAGGAGGGGGAAGGGGGGCCAGGGAGCGCCAGCGCAGGGTCTCGCAGCTGAGTGACACAGGGGGCGAGGGGTGCCCCAGAGCACAGCGGGCGCCCACCATCCACGGGGAACAGCAGAGGCCGGAGGGCAGCGGGGCTGGCACTCCTCATATACACGACCTGGTGCACCACGGTGACGGAGGCGAAGACTGCAGCAATGCCGGTCAAGTACATCACGCCCAGCAAGCAGGCCAGCTGTGGGGAGAGAGACTGGTCACCCAGTGCCCCTTACGCCCGCCCGTGCCCGGGGGGAGCCACACTGACAGTTTCCCCAGTGCCCCTCATAGTGAGTTCAGTACCCCGCGGCAGAGCAAAACTGCCAAGGCCACACCAGATGCTGGCTAACGCCATGCAGGTGACGTCAGGGCTGGAACCAGGGCTCTCCGCTGCAGCCCTCTGCGCCAGGCTCTGACCAGCAGCTGGTGGGGGCGGGGAAGGACAGATCGCCATCCCCCCGCCAGCAGGAGTGACCCATGCTGACCTCTGGCTCTGTGCTGCCGGGGGCAGCAATGCACAAGCTGCTCAGCCCTGGTCCAGAACCGGGGGGAGGGTCGACGAAGAGGGAACAATCGTCACTTTCACCGAACTTTGCCCAGGAACCGCTTCTCCTTTTTGTCAAAAATTCATAAACCAAAATATTTTGGCAAAAAGCCTCGTAGCTCCTCCCAGAAATGCTGCTGCACTGCCTTGTGCGAAATACCCTCAATCGGTTGGCCCCCCGGACTACATTTCCCATGAGGCACCACCGGCCCTTCCAAGAGGGGAGCCTGTGGGGCATCATGGGAGTGGCTGGCTGTGATGAATCATGGGAAATGAAGTCCCGGAAGCAGAAGCGGCCACTGAGCTACATCTCCCAGGAGGCTTTGCGGCAGCAGCTCCAAGTAAAACGCTTCTGTTTTCAGGAGTCTGGTTTCTCAAAAACAAAAATTGGAATTTTCCATGGAAAATGTTCTGCCCAAAACCTGTCTGCTGGAAAGCAGCTCCCATCCCCTCCAGCAGGAGGCAGCGCACTCACGGACATCCCCCATAGCCAGGTCCTGGCTCTGGCCCATGGCCCCCTGGTTCTCCCCTTCCCATGGTGCCCCCTTACGGGAAGGCTACTCTGCCCTCGGGGCCTGGCCAGCTCTTACCTTCACCACCTGCTGGTAGAACTGGCCCAGGGCATGCTGCCAGAGGGACTGCTCCAGCAGGGCACACAGGTCCGTGTAGGTGAACCAGCCACGCTGGGTGCCCTGTCTCTTTGCCACGCTGAGGGGAAGGAACACAGTTAGATGTGTGCTCTGGGCACAGACCCTCCCCTGCCCAGGGCTGGGCCTGCAGCCGCCATCAGAGAATGGGTGGCTACCTCCTGGCAAAGCCTCTGCCCGTGGGTGCCGCTCACGAGCCCCAGGTCCCTGGCGGCCGAACTGCACTGGTGCCATGTGCGGCTCTGCTCAGGGCGAGCTCAGGCCAAAGAGGAGCTGATTTCCCCCTCTCTGCCCTGGGGCCTGGCATGTTGACTCCCCTCAAAGCCCCACCAGGGGAAGAGGACATAGAGCCCCCCCCCACACCAAAGGGATTCCGTTGCCGGGTGATCCAGGCCACCTCAGACAAGCTGTGACTAGCGCGGGCCTCACCCCAGCCCAGCCTAGAGCTCCCTGGGCAAGCCGACAGCCTGCTCCTGGGACGGCTTCGGCCGGTGGGAGGGGTTTGCAGAATGCAGCAAGGGGGGGGACCGAGGAGCCCAGGGCATGGTCTGGCCGACCCCAGCGGATCCGGGTATGGCAGGGCAGAAATGCCATATCTGCCTCAGAGCCAGACCCCTGCCATGAACACCCCCCCCCAACCCTGTGCCCCAAAAACCTACCATCCTTCCAGCCAGCTCAGCACTTCAAACAGCTCCTTGGGGTCAGTGTAGAGGCTCCAGTCCTGCAGGAAGGGAATGAATGGTCAGGCGGGAGGGTGGCAGTAACAGCCTAAGCAGGCCAGGCGCCTCCCCAGCCCCCAGCATGGACTGAGCAGGGTTAAGAGGGGCTGCGCAGCCATCTGAGGATGAATTCCAGGTCCATTTGGCCCATTTCCTGGCCTGGCGGGGGTGCTTCTCAGCCTGCCCACTCCCCTGGCCCCCTCGTGGTGTGGGATCGCTGCCAGCCTGCGCCCCATGCAAATCTCCCCTTCTCCACGCCAGCCCCCGACCCCCCAACCAGCCTCAGGTTAGCACCCTCTGCTGCCCAGGACGCTCTTTGAGATGCTCGAACCAGCACTTTCGGGCAGGCGGGGAGCGCCCCCTGCCAGCCAGCTGTGCACACTGCACGGACAACAGCCTCAGGGGGTTCCTGGCCAGGGTGGGGCGGGGGGGTGGTCAGGCAACAATCAGGGGCAGCAGAACTAGGGGGTATAGTGTGCGTGCGCAGGGAGCAGGCTGTTCCCAGCCCAGGCTGACTGGGGCTGGAGCGACCCACAGCAGGGTGGGGCCCACAGCAGGGTGGGGCCCACAGCAGGCACATTCCTCCACGTCTGTCTTATCTTTGCGGGCCAGAGGCAGGACAAGCCCATGGCTCATGGGGACAGGGAGCACCAGGGAAGCAGTCCCGCTGCACCCTGGGAAAGGGGCTGGCAGCTCCCAGGCAGGAAGCCCTCTCCCCCTCCGTCAGCTCATCCCCCTCCACGCAGCCTCTGATTTCACCCCAGCGCCCCGCCGAGTGCAGCACCTCCGCAGGCCCTGGCACGGCTGCCCAGGCCAGACGCCTCCTGGAAGCCTAACAGACACTCTGAGCGCTAGGCCCAGCCTGGAGCTCGTGCAGCTCCCACCCCGGCAGAGCCCCAAGCAGACCCAGGAGAGCCCTCTGCTAGTTAGCCGGGTCACTCTCAGCCACTACGAGCTACCCCAGCGCCCTGGCGCACCATTTCTCCTCTGCCCAGTGCCTCTCACCCAGACAGACAGACGCCGAGCAAGCATGTCCGGCCTGGTCTAGTCAACAGCGCCACGGGCAGGGACTGTCTCACTCTGGGTCTGTGCAGTGCCCTGCACAACGGGGCCCCGATCTCACTCGGGGGGTGTGAGGGGGGAAATGTCTGCGCAGCCCCAGCATGGAGGGCCCCGCCAGTGGGGTCGGGATACAGGCGCTACAGCGATGGCACCAGCACCACTTACAATGGCCCTCAGGAAGTTCATCTCCAGCGTGTTCACAGTCTGCACCCCCACCTTGCCGGCTGCGCCCCATTCGTCATTGAACACCTCCTCCTCCTCTCCTTCGTCATACAGGTACTTGCTGGCAACCATCTGAAAGCCAGGAGCACAGCGCCCGTCAGCCCAGCCCCCGGGGAAGAGCCCACCCCAGCCTCAGCCCCAGCCCACCCCGGGCCCTACTCACCATGGAGATCAGGAAGAGGTCCGAGGAGGAGATCTGCTGTAGGTACTCGGGGTTCCGGTGCCGGAGTCTCTCGATGTAAACCAGAGCCAGCATCATGGAGCAGGGCGAGATGCAGGCTTCCCTGTGACCACGGGGCAAGAGCAGGACTTAGGGTCCCTCTGCGGCCCGGCACGCACAGCGTCCCACCACCGCTGAGGCAGCCCGGCTGCTCCCATCCCCACCACGTATCGGGCAGGGGACACCACTGCCTGCTGCTGGGTGGAACAAGGCCAGCGTGTCTGTGTGCATGTGGGCACACCCCTAACTGCCCCCAGCAGACCACGCCACGGGGCTCGGATCCTCCTGCTGGCGAAGCTGCGTCCGGCTCCTCAGGCAGAGCGCTGGTTGGGAGCTAACAGGCCCAGCTTGTGCCCGCGGAGCTGCCCCGAGCGTTATGGCGTTCACGAGGGTCGTGGCTTTCTCTAGTGGGGAGAGCGGCCCGGCCGCAAGGCTCTGGGCCCACTCGCCCCCAGCCAGGCCCAGGCAGGGTAGTTCCGCCTGCGACAGGAAATCCTTCGATCCCTCGCACAGACAGGAATGGGCCTGCACAGAACTGGCTCCCTGCCCTGCCAAGGTGTAAAACCCCGAAGCCTCATTGCTCACTGTTGGCACTACAGAAACCTGAGAGCACCGGGCCCCGGGGAGCGGCCCTGGCTGAGCTACCCCAGGCTGAAATACAGACCAGACAGACAGGCACAGCGTACGCTGCCAGATAGCTCAGGGACCGGCTGCGCACCTCAGTCGGAAAGAGACCCGGGTCAGACCCCAGCCCTCGACCCAGGAGGGCATCACAGGAACAGACGAGGGAAAAGGCCCAGAGAAGGTCAGTGCTGGGCCATTGAAATCAAGCATGACTCCACAGGTTTGTGGGGATGCTCTGTGGCAAGAGGCTCCCCATCCAGGCAGCTGGTAGCCACACCGAAGCGTCGAGCCAGACCAGAGGCCCCCGCCTGCTCCGATGGAGCCTCCGGCTGCTGACAACGGGCTAGGAGGGGTCGCGTCTTACCGAGACACGTGGCAAACGTATTTCTTCTGCAGCCTGCGGATGGGGCTGGGAGCGGCTTTCTGGAGCAACTCGACGGCGATGTCTAGGACAGAGGCAGAGTGGCACAGGGATTAACACCAGCAATAATGCCCCCGCCCCCCAGCACTACTACCCTTCCCCCTCGCCCAACCCCCATCTATTCCCTCCCAATGCACAACCAACGCCAGCGCCCAGCCAGGAGCAACACCCCTCCACCCAGCGGCAGGCAGCTCAGCGGGGAATGGCTGCACTCCCTTCCTTGATTTCAAGAGTGATTTTTGGTGCCTGGCTTGAGACACCTGCCAGGCAGTGCTGAGCACCCGCCCTCGGACACCAGCCCCTGGGAGGGCGTCTCATGCTGGGCAGCCAGAAATCAATCACCAAGTTCAGCATCTGTTACCCCGCTCAGTAGTCAGGTGCTTACAGAGATGCTGGCAGAAGGACAGACAGACAGGGGCTCCCCAGTCGCAGTGGTAGAACCCAGTGGGGAATGGCCCAAACAGCTCTGAAATTTACACCCTGGTTATCAAACACAATTTGGTGGGTCCCTTGTGCCACGCCACCCCCGCTGGGTCACTGAGGCAATTCCAGGGGGCATTAGCACAGAAGTAAGCGATAGGGCAGAGACCCAGCACAGTGGGCCTTAGCCTCCAGGCTCTACCGTAACACAGCTAATAAATCATAATGAGAAGGGAGACATGCCGGGCACCGCTCCTGCAGAAACACCCCTGTACCGCTGTGCGTTGCATGCATGGGGGGCAACGCACAGCGGCACCAGGGAAAGGGGGCCAGAGCCTTTTCCCGGCAGCAAAAAGGGAGGTCAACCCAGCTCCGTCACTCAGGGCTGTGAACAATCCACCCCTCTGGAGGACGTTCCTACGCCGACCTACCCCCGGGCGCAGCCAGCGCTACGGCGACCGAAGAATTCGCCCGTCGACCTCGCCTCGCGGGGAGGTGGGTTAAGCACAGCGCTGGGAGACCCCCCCCCCATCCGCCCTGAAGTGCTGCAGCGGCTCAAATGTAGATATAGCCTTGGCAGGTGGCCGAGTTCATTCAGCCCGTGAGCTAGTTCCAGTCCCTGGCTCAGCACACGTCCTCGCAGACACAGGCACGACTCACCTGCCACCGGGCTGGAGAGATTATCCAGGCTACAGTCTTTGTCCCAGCCATAATACAAGCGCTTCCGCACCCTCTCGCTCAGCTGCTGGTGCCCTGGAAGAAACTGAAGACGGGATGGGAAGGATGAGAACAAACCACCCAGCCCTGGTCCCAGAAAGATGAGCTGGGTCCTCAATCCTGCAACTGGATGCAGGCAGGTGGATCCAACTGCAGGCTCAGGGTTAGAGGGACCTGTGTGCTCCTGCCGAGCACTCAGATACCACGGTGACGGGTGCCATGCGGGCACCTGGACTGATGGGAGGGTGGGGGGGATTACATGGGCAGAAAGGGATAGGTCAGAAACCAGAAAATCCCATGTCACTATAGAAATCCATGATACGCCCACAGCTTGAATACTGCCCCATCTCAAAAAGATACATTTGAATTGGAAAAGGTGCAAAGAGGCCAAGCGCAACAAAAGCGATTCGGGGATGGAACAGCTTCCGTAGGAGGAGAGACGTAAGAGGAGACTGGGACTGTTCATTGTAGGAGAGAGACGACTAAGAACATAGGAACATCCACGCCGGGTCTGACCAAGGGTCCCTCCAGCCCCGGGCCCTGTCTCTGACAGTGGCCAGCGCCCACACAGGGCAATTATCGAGTGATCCATCCCCTGCCGCCCAGGCAATTGGAGGTTCAGGGATCCCTGCAGCATGGGGTTGGGTCCCGGGCCATACTGAGGGGATCTGAGAGAGGTCTACAAGACGATGACTGGTGTGGAGAGAGTGAACCGGGAGGGGTTATTTACCCCGTCACATAACACAAGAACCAGGGGTCCCCCAAGTGGGTTGAAAACAAAGCCAAGGAAGCGCTTTCACACAAGGCCCAGTCAGCCCGTGGGACTCCTTGCCAGGGGACGGCGTGAGGGCCAAGACTACACTGGGCTCCCCCCCGAACCAGAGAGCTTCCTGGGGCAGGAAATACAAAGCATGAAGCCACCAGGCTGCCGCTCTGTGTTTAAGCTGGAGGCCAGACTCAGACATGAGGGGCTGCCGGGGGCTGGAGACGGCGGGGCAGGCCGGGAGCCTGGGGGGGGCGCGGGGCCGGGAGCCTGGGGGGGGCGCGGGCCCGGGGAGCCGGGGGGGGGCGCGGGCCCGGGGAGCCGGGGGGGGGGCGCGGGCCCGGGGGGCGGGAGCCTCGGGGCGACGCTCACCGTGAACTCCTGGAAGCCGCTCAGGGAGAAGGCCCCCTCCTCGTCCAGCAGGAGCCCGTCCAGATCCATCTCGGGGGCCGCCGGGTGCGCCAGGCTCCAGCCAGCAGACTCCGGGGCGCTGGGTGCTGGGGCCCGCTCCGCACCGCAGCGGGGCTAGGACCGGCCTCTCTCCCTTCCTCTTCCCGGGGCAGGGGGCGGTCTGCGCCCAGCCCTGCCCACCGCGGAGCGCAGCCCGCCCGGGAGCTGCCGGCGGTGATTCGCCAGCCAGGCTCTTCTGCGGCCCCTTTGCTCAGCGCCCGGATACCGCGGGGATGGGTCACTTAGTGCTTGTGACCGTGAGTCTGATGGGGCGGAGCCAGCCGGGAGACCCGCCAGGTACAGCGCCGAGCCCCCATCCCACCGGGCAGCTGAGTGAAAGCAGGATGGTCCGGGTCAAGCACTGGGCTCGGAGCCAGGACTCCTGGCTTCTTGTTCGCACCTCCAGCGGGGGGGCTGTGACCCTGGCTGAGTCACTTCCCCCTCCGAGCCTCAGTTTCCCCTTTCTGCAAGCTGGGGACAGCAGCGCACCACTCAGGGGACTTGTGCAGACTGTTCCATGGGTGTGAAATGCTTCCTGCTCCTCTGGAGGGCAGGACACATGGGTGAAGGATGGAAAATTATTACCTCCTGGCAGCTAACAAGCAGCTGGAGGATTTGAGATTAGCATCCCCCCCTTAACTGCCAGGACAAATCTGACCCCGGGTTCAGAGGAGCAGCCGTGTTAGTCTGTATCCGCAGAAAGAACAGGAGGACTTGTGGCACCTTAGAGACTAACCAATTGGTCATTCTTGCTTGTAGGTAGAAACATGACGAGAAATGGTCACCTTGGCAAGTGCAGGAAGTGGCAAAGGGATTAAATGCCACATTCTGGGCCCGGGGCCGGCGTCAGCCCAGTGGCTGAGAGGCCTGCCCAGTAACCAGCGGGGACTCGCATTTCCCTGCCCTGCAAGCTGCCTCTTTTGGGCACAAACTCACCCACTGTGAGCTTTGTCACAAGGACATCCCGGCCTGCCGCAGCGAGATGACATTTTGTCAAACCCCCCGCCCGGTCTGGTGAGATTGCAGTGGGGCGGATTGGGGCAGCCGCCAGAGTGGTGGTGGTGGTGGCCCGGCGGTTCACCCCCCTGCCCGGGGAAGGAGTGAGTGAGGGACCCGCTCCGCCTGGGGCACCCCCTGGGAGCAGACATGCCGGAGGCACTGGCCAGCCAGGCCCTCCTTTGGAGGTGACCTTGGCGGGAGGAGGAGGGATGGCCCTGCCAGAGAGACTGGGCCCAGCGAGCCGGCTCCTGACATCCCTGCTGGTGGGATCTCCAGGCTGCCCCCCCCGGGCCCAGCCTGGGCCCCACAGCAGAACGCGGTGCCCAGCTGGGCGGCCGGCTCCCCGCCGCCCGGCTCATGCTAAGCTCATGCAAGGGGGCGGGGCTTGGGACAGACACCAGCGCCCCGCCCCCCGAGACAAGAGCGGCTGCTCCGCGCCCCGCCGCCAAGAGTACGCATGCGCTGTTGGAAAAGGGTGCGCCCGCCGTCGCGCGACCCCTCCGATGAGGGAAGAGCGACACCGGAGCACGCGCAGTGGGGTCAGCAGTGTCACGTGAAGAGGGCTACCCCCCCCGCAATAACACGTGACGTGACGGGGGCCCGCCGGGCCGGGACAGGTGATGTCGAGCTGTCCGCCGGCGCGTGCGCAAGGAGCGCCCCAGCCGGCCTCAGCGCGCGCGGCTCCTTCCGGCGGCGGCTGAGCCGCGCCCCTCCCCCGCTGCTGGGCGCGCGAGCCGAGGAGCCATGGCGGGCGGCGGCCGGGCGGAGGAGGCGGCCGGGCCCGAGGCGGACGCCGAGGCCATGGAGCGGTTGGCGGCGGCGCTGAGGCAGCGGCTGCGGGGCTGGGAGGCGGCGCTGGCGGCGGCGCAGCGGCTCCTGGTCTGGGAGAGGCCGCTGCACAGCCTGGTGACGGCCGGCGGGCTCGGGGGGGCCCTGTGGTGAGCGGCGTGAGGCCCGGGGCGGGGGGCCCCCTGTGGTGAGCGGCGGGGGGGGGGCGTGAGGCCCGGGGCGGGGGGCCCCCTGTGGTGAGCGGCGGGGGGGGGGGGCGTGAGGCCCGGGGCGGGGGGGCGTGAAGCCTGGAGGGAAAGCAGCAGGAACCCCCCAGGAAACCCGATGCTGCGTTCAGACTGTTTCTCTGGGGAGATGCATTACAAATCTTGTCCGTTTGTGAAGTGTGGGGTTCTCTGCCCCAATGTAGGTGCCTTGTCCCTTCCACACGTATGCCATCTCATGGTGATGCTGCTGTGGTGGGAGAGTTGTCATTCTCTCCAGAGCTTGGTCAGTGCTACTTGTTCAGAGAAACCTGGCGTTGCTTTAGGTCTGGGTGAGACGAGTGTTTTTCACCCTCTCCCTAGGGGACTGAATGCAATATCACTTCTGGGCAGGGACAAGTGCAGCCCTGTTGTAGGACAGGAAGAAATGTGGTCCGTGGAGTTCTGCACTGTGCCCTGCTGTTGCCCTCTTCTCTAAGGTGCAGATCCGAAACTGCGGCCAGGCTGCATAGCTCAAGATAAGGCATCTTGTGATGTCACTGGTAGTCTCAGAGGGCTGATCAATTTTATTTAAATTTAGGGGATTCCTGGAACTCCTAACAAGTTGTCTATGTGAGTTGGGCAGAGTTCACATGTCCCCAGCTTGAGGCCAATGAACCAGTTTCCTTTGGCTTAATGGCCAGTATAAAGCTGGGTGTGAGTTGTTCAGTGCCCAGTTCTATAATTCTCTCATGCATCAATTGCCAGGGTGTATTCGCTTCATCATCTTTACAGAAATCTAAAATTCCTGTTTTGAAGCCTGTATTTAAGTGCAAATGGAACTTCAAGTGATGTTCCATAGAACCTCATTTCAGAAATCATTTCTAAACGACTTTGGGACATTTTCCGAGAACCTGGATGGTCTAATGTGAGAGAGGCTTGAGGGGAGACTAAAACAAAGCATAGAATGACCCGCTATCCCCAAAGCATCCTGCAGGCTAAATCAGGGCAAGTCTCATGACTGTCTCAGAGCAGAGAGTGTGTGAGAACAGTGGGTAAAGTGCAATGCTAGAAAACCATTGTGGGCAGTTGCATGCCGATGTTTACAAGATAATGCAAGCAGTGTAAAAGGAAATGAAATTGAGTTGCTGCCATACCGCAAAACCATTGCCATGTCTAGCAACGTTAGCAGCATCTAGAATGATCCAGTGCAGCATTAATGGAGGATGTTGCAGGTTAGGATGCAGGTGCATTAGTAGAGCTGTCATGAGGACTCCAGAATTAATTAATAGTGTCTGTGGGTCACACTGGAGAGGTGCTGGCACAGTGGGGTGGTGAGAGCTTGCACTACCTTTCCTAGTACAAAGTCTCACCTTTTTCTGAGAATTAAAATTCTCCAAAATATTTTTAAAAGACCAAAGTACAAGACTTTTCTGTCCCTATTGCATGTGTTTAATAGCTGATGTGATTGCACTTCTCTTGGGATTAACTAAAAAATGGCACTGTATACTCCCAGGGGGAATGTACCTAATGTGGGAGACTGTAAAAAATCAACAGTATAGTGAGGCAGGGAGGGAGGGAGGATGAATCAGAAAATACACTTCACTGTGGGAACATCCAAAATGTGCCCATCCAGGAGTTACACTAACATCTTGCCAGCTGGCATCTAACTAGCTTAAAACAGTCCTTTGCATCTGCCCTGAGTATGGGGGTGCGAACCATGGGTAGAAGGGGTCCCAGCATATAGTACGCCATCTTGTCCAAAGAGGAGGCCTCTGCGCAGATGTTCTTTCTGTCTAATGCTCCCTTGGTCTATGGGCTGCACTTCTGTATTCAAGATGAGGTCAGCCACAGTACCTAACACAGAACTGCGTGGCTTGTGTTTAGCCTGGAGTAACCTTGCTGCTTTCCTTTGACAAGCACAAACAGGCCTCTCCCTGCTGCCAGAGAGGTGCCAAGAGGTTCTACAGGATTTGCCTATGATGATAAAGTGCATGCTCCTGCTGGCAGCTGTAGCTAATTGGAGCCTCGCCCAGGCATGTTTCTAAGTTAAATTCTTTGTCCTTGCTATATTAGAGCACTTCATCCTAGGGTCACAGTAGGTTAGTAACCCTAGTAATGTTCTGGGCTGGAAGGAGGCGCTACATACCACCTTGGTCCCTCCACTAATTGATCTCAGTGTTTGCAGACCTTGATCTCTTGCTAAGCCTATAGCTGCTCTGTATTTCTGTCCTGGCACATTCCTTTCACCCTTCCCTGTGGTGCCTGCGTGTTGTTCTCCCCCACACACACGCACACAGCAGCAGCATTAACAAATTTGGAGGATGAGTGGCAGAACCAAGTTGTGGACTGGAATGAAAAACATCCTGTTTACTCATGTAAACAATGAGTCAGGTTTTTTGGCAAAATGTTCAGTCTGTGGTCTTCCAAACAGAAAAGGACAAAATTGGTCAGAAAATCTTACTTGTTTTAGATGCTGAAACAATGAACAATTGAATCTAAAATTATGGGAAGAAAAAAGGTACTTGACCAATCACTCATTTAAATCATCTTCTATTACTGTTCCCTCTTCCTTAAAATTACCCAGGCTGAAAGTGCTAGAACTTGCTAGAAACTTGCATAATATGCATCGCCTTAAATGACTATGAACTAATGTGCTGAATATAGAGGGTAAACCCAAAGCAGAGCTTTGAAGCTGGAGCTGTGCTGCAAGGCTGGTGTGTTTGGGAGACTGATGTATGAGGAAAGATTAAAGGAGCTAAATGTGTCTAGTTTGGCTAAGCGACAATTACAATGGATTAAATGGGGTATGGGACACAAGTACATGGGACACAGAATGGTTTAAGTGCCACAGGTGGGGGAAGGCCTGAGTACAGTCCCACAGGGGCTATAATTGGAGATTGAGCTGAAATTCAGAAAAGAGACATTTAAGGTGAACAGTAGGAAAAACTTCCTGAGCTGGTATGTTTCTAGCTGTAGAATCATCACCCGGAGGGAAGAGATGGGAACAGTTCTGTCTTGGCCCCACTGAAGGGAAAGGGAGGTTGTTTTGCCTGGCCCTTGATAAGACCTAATCTCTCTCCTGAGCTCTCTAACTTCTGATTCTTTGGTTTACCCTGGAGTTCAGCTCTCTGTTGCTCTGCACTAGGGGTGGCCAACCTGAGCCTGAGAAGGAGCCAGAATTTACCAATGTACATTGCCAAAGACCCATAGCTTCCCCCCTCCCCCGCTTCCAGTGCCTCCCACCCACCGGCAGCACCTCCCCCTCCCTCCTGGAGCCTCCTGATCAGCTGTTTTGTGGCATGCAGGAGGGGGCAGAGCGAGGGCATGGCAGGCACTGGGGAGGGGGCAGGAAGCGGTGGAGTGGGGGCAGGGCCTGTGGCAGAGCTGGGGGTTGAGCAGTGAGCACCCCCTGGCACATTGGAAAGTTGGCACCTGTAGCTCCAGCCCCGGAGTCGGTGCCTAGACAAGGAGCCACATATTGACTTCTGAAGAGCCGCATGTGGCTCCGGAGCCCCAAGTTAGCCACCTCTGCACAGTGAGATGCGTGCACCTCCTGGTTGTCAGTGTTTCTAGTGCACTTCACTGTTTGAGGTTAGTCTCTTGATAAGTGAGTCCGTGCTCCCTGGGCTGAGAGCACTTTCAGCCTGAAAGCATAGAGGGCGAGGAGTGTATTTCTCCCTCTTCAGCCTGTGGCTGGCCCAAGGATGGGATTGACGAGCTCTGGAGGGAGTCTGGAAGGAGACGTTAACCTTTCTTTGCTTGCTGCTGGGGGGTGAGAAACCAAGAAGAATGGGGCTGGAGTTGGGGGGTGGCGCCTGTTTCATGAGCACCTTTTGCTGTTGAATTTATGAAGTGTTGATTTCTGCCTTGGAGGAGACAGCCCCTCTAGCTGGGGGTGAGCATGGATCTGTGGGACTGTTGGGTACAGGCCAGAATGTCAGTGAGGGAGACGGGAGAGCCTGGGATCCAATCCATCTACATCAGCTGAGTGTTAGGGCTGCACGTGACCCATGCTTGGATCAGTGTGGGAGAGGACCAGCAAAAGAACTAGTGTTTGGGATCAGTTTTCTGTTGCCATCTGATGCAATCTGAGGATGGTTTAGAAACCGATGTATCATCTGTCACCACAGCTCTTTTCAAAACTGAGCTAGTCTTCCCAATGCACCTCCTAAAGAGTCAGTTAGAACAATTTGCATTTACAGTGTGTAGTGCTGTGAGGATTTGTACTTGTGCAGCTGTCCTTACTTTACAGCACGGGAAGCAACGCTGGTATAGAGGGGGGAGTCTGTCTGCCCACAAAGCAGCAGTTATGGATTCATCTTAGTCACAGGCGCTCACAGCATTCTTCCTAGTGCACCAGCTAATGACCGCTCTGTCTGGTTTCCCAGGTTGTTTTCCTCCACTTCTCTGCGACCTCTCTTTCTCCTCAGCATCTCTCTGCTTGGAATTCTCTTGCTGGAGAGGTGGAAGCCCAGGTTCCTCTTTGACTTCTCTGGTAGGTGATGCATATTGCTGTACCTGGGGAATCATGGGATGAGGTTACCACTGCTGGGTTGTGGACGAATGCTGGTGTTCCCTGGCTGGGTGATGGGAGCTGCAGGCCCCTTCCCTTCCTTCAGGGCCTTGTTCTGCTGCTGCTGCCTCCCTTGCATGGAGCGCGCTCAAATCCACAAACCGGCTTTGGCAGACTCCGTGGCGGGTTGGAGCATGTGCAAAGAGGAGGCAACAGTGGCTGGTGCAGTCAGAGTGTCTGTCTGGGGATTAGTACAGCTGCCTCAGTCCGTTGGAAGTTGCTGACAGCAGTTCAGTTTGATGGGGCCTGGCGAGGCCCAGCCCACTCGGATACGCATGTCAAAAGGACAGTGACTGGGGTGGTACAGTGTGTTTCTGCTGAACACAAGGATTATTCTGACTCTGGGTCTCCTCTGCCAGTTCAGGTGGGAAACTCCTCGGAGCCCAGGTTCTCTGAATCAACGTCACTATGTTAATCCTCCCTTTTTCTGAACAGAGTTCTTCAGCTTCCAGGGATCTGTGTCAAACAGTCTGCAGTGCTGTCCTTTCCATAGGAACAGCCATCCTGGGTGAGACCAATGGTCCAGCTAGTCCAGTAGCCTGCCTTCCAACAGTGCCCAATGCCAGATGCTTAGGGAGAATGAACAGAAAAGGGCAATTATCGAGTGATCCATCCAGTCCCAGCTTCTGGCAGTCAGAGGTTTAGGGACACCTAGAGCATGGGGTTGTCACCCTGACCATCTTGGCTAATAGTCATTGCTGGACCTAGCCTCCAGGAAGTTATCCAGTTCCTTTTTGAACCCAGTTATAGTTCTGACCTTCACAACATCCTCTGGCAATGAGTTCCACAGGTTGACTGTGCGTTGTGTGCAGAAATACGTCCTTATGTTTGTGTTAAACCTACTGCTGGTTAATTTCATTGGGTGACCCTTGGTTCTTGTGTTTTGTGAAGAAGTAAATAACACTTTCTTCTTTGCTTTCTCCACATCAGTCATGATTTTATAGATCTCGATTTTATCCCCCCTTAGTCATCTCTTTTCCAAGCTGAACAGCCCCAGTCATTTTAATCTCTACTCATACAGAAGCTGGTTCGTGTCCCTAATTGTTTTTTGTTTCTCTTCTCTATCCTCCTTTCAATTATAATACCTCTTTTTTTTTGAGAGGGGGGTGGGGGTGACCAGAACTTCATGCAGTGTTCAAGGTGCGGGCGTACCATGGATTTATATAGTGGCATTATGATATTTTCTGTCTTATCTAGCCTTTCCCTAATGGTTCCTTCTAAACACAATGCAGAGGGCGAGAGGCAGATTCCAAACACGAGTGTACATTGCTAATAACATAACAGTCAAAACCGATGTATTTATCCCAGGCTGAGCCACAATCACCTCGTTGTTGTTCAGGAGAGAGGCCTGCACTCCATCAGGAACAGTCAAACCCGGATACAGCCATCTCCGGCCGCAGCAGGGTTGCGGAGAGGATAATGGCATGAACACAACAGTATGAACTATGGCTAGGTTACTGTATTTGTTGTACAAACCAACATCTGGCTTCCAGCTAGTAGGTAACCGGGATCATCTTGCACATCTTGGCCAATGTATTATGGGGACTCTGTCAACATCAGACTCAGGCTATGTCTACACAAGTCACTGCAGCTACGCCGCTGTAGTATAGACACTTGCTGCAGGGACAGAAGCGGTGTCTCCATAGCTGCAATAGATCCACAGCCTTGAGAAGCGATGGCTAGGTCTCTGGAAGAATTCCTCTGGGATAGAGGTGTCTATACCAGGGCTAAGGTTGGCTTAACTATGTCTCTCACAGGTGTGAAAAATTCACACCCCTGAGCAAGGATGAATATTCAAACAAGGTGTGATTGGTTGCTATATAGTTTGAGCCCCTCTTTCAGCTAAATTTATTAAATGAATAGACTTTAGGAAACAGTTCTGTATGAGAGGGGGCCCGTCTGTGTGTGCATGTGCGCGTGTGTGTAAGATGGGCTATATGTGACCTACTAGGTTGGTGACTTAAAGGGAGCTCTCACATGCAGCCCTGATAAGATTATCTAGGCTGTAAACATTTTTTCAGTTGTATTAATCTCTTCATTCTTGTTGCTGTTTGTTTACTCTGTGCACTTCATTCAGCTTGGGCAGTGAAAGTACGCTGGCCAGTTTCTTGAGCACTAGCATGATGCTGTTTTTCCAACGCTGCAGGGAAGAGTTTAAATGTTTAAAAATACCCCCCAATCCTCCAAAATGCCTATTTGCATTAGGCTTGTTAAATCCTTTAGTTAACAGAATTCTGGCTGCCCTTTATAACAGTCTTACAGAGGTGGGAGAGGGGAAGACTTTTTTCCTTCAAAAAAGAGCAGATCTTAAAGCCATCACCTTCTCACACGGCAAACAGAAACCAATGCTGGAATAGTTATATAACACGAAGCAGAAACGGAGCCAAGAAAATCAGTGTTAAGACTGATCCCATGTCCTTGACTCTCAGTGCGATAGCCTGATGCACATCCTCCATCCTGTTGTCCTGACTTTTGCTGGACAGAACTGCTTCTCTCTGAGTTGCTTTCTTCCCCACAGGCTTCATCTAAAACCAGTTCATGGGCTGTTCTGTCCCCTCGCTGTTCACTGTGCTGCCCTCCTGCTGCTGCCAGCAGAGGGCAAATCACCTTCCTGATTTACCCAGTTAGGTCACAACCTGGATTTCAGTGTAGTCTGTTGTATCAAATTTCCTTAGCTCCTGCAAGGGAAGAGCCGTGTTCCGGCACCAAGGGGCCTCCTAGTGCGATGAGCCACAGCTGAACATGTAATGGCTCTTGTCTGAGTCTGGCCTCCAGCTTAAACACAGAATGGCAGCCTGGTAGCTTCATGCTTTGTATTTCTTGCAGAGCAAGAAACAGGTCAGTACAGCACCTGTAAGAGTTTATACATATATGCACACACTCCTCAAAACCAGTATGTGACAGTCTGGAGCATCATGGGAGACTGAGCGTCCTCAGTAATTCCACTTGTGGATGAAAGCTGGTACGAAACATTAGCTTTTATTCTTCAGAGACTCACCCGCCACAATCAGGGATCGCAATGTGAGCACAGAGAAGCACAGCGTGTTAGGAGTCGTATCGGAATGGAATGGGTGCATTCTGCAGCCATGTACCTACACCAAACATGGCCACTTCCCCTTCTTTCCATTCAAAACTAACTCTTGGAATGTTACAGTAACATGAAGGTGCTTCCTGCAATGAGGATCAAAGAGGAATCATTACTGGATCACGATACAGAACCGAGTATGAGAGAGAGAGAGACACTTGCCTCCAGGATCTTGTGGTCTGTTAGACCAAACACACAGGAACCACAATCTGCTGGCTGACCAGACGACAGGCAGAGCTGAAAGAGGTGCAGATCATTCCTGCATTCTTTTTTTTTGTCTTGATATTTAAAGTCTATGCATAAGTATACAAGAAGGGATTTGAATAGAGTACGTGTCTGCCTGGGTGTAGGGGGAGCTGCATCTGGGGTTAACACCTCTGCCTCCACCCATGAAGTTCACTTCTCCAGGGGTCCAGATCCTCTTGTGAATGGAAAACACCTCAAGTCACACTCCAGCACGAGGGTGGAGGCTTGGCTCAGTAGCTGCATTCTGTATGGACAATAACTAGGACACAAATGAATGCCTGGTGCTCTTTTAAAAAGGAGGCCTGCTTTCTAGCTGAGTTTGCACTGGGAATTTCTAAGAGCTGAGGAACTGCAGGTGCTGTCACCTGACCTGAATACTGGCAGTCGTGTCTCTTCAATGCAATCTGGTGTGTCAAGCTGTGCTTACACTGGGTTGTAAGTTAATATAAATATTTACAGTGAAATGTCAGCAGGACGTTACTGTTCTGGACAGATGTTTAAGGCCTGCTGGCTGTCCTGAATACACTCTCTAACCTCCCACTGATTTAATTGGGATGATTGCGGATGATATCTCAGCAAGGAGAGTGGGGATTTAAAAACTTGCTCATTTGAGTGGTCCCAGCTCCTGTGTGAAGCTCTCTCCAGCTTTGTTGTGAATGTAATCCCTCTCTTGGCTCTGCAGTGCATTGGGGTGGGCAGCACGCAGAGTGTGCTGCTGTAAGAAGGGATGGAAACTACTAATTTTAAACGAGAGCTTGAATTTTGCCAAATATGGCAATATCTGCAGAAGACCCTAACTCTGTACAACCTGCTGTTTTTTCTTTACCAGTGGATTTCTGTTGCACTTTGGTCGGCTGCAATAGACACCCAAAATGTACTGTCATTCTGCATCTCCCAGAGACACCATATATTTGGAGCTGGTTTCAAAATCATTCAGAGTCAGCAGTTCTGGAAGGAGTCATCTCATTCCCTCTGTGACAGCCTGGCACCCCAGGGGAGACACATCACACCCCCCATTGCCATAGACTGAGTAACTCTACATTGCTTGCGGCACGGTCTGCTGCACTGACAGCCCTGGGCTCCTGTGGAATTCCACAGCCCTGGTGCTGTGCCTCAGGAAATAGGAGAGGTGGCAGCGGTCGGCCAGCGCAGTATCGCTTGTACGATAACAGTGCAGGCGTTACTTGGCTGCATTAGCTACCACCTAATGCCGCCAACAACAGAAAGTGCCGGTGCCAAACACGACTTCCGGAGTGATGGTGGCGTAGTGCAGGTGGCACCTGCACCTCCAAGAGCTGGATTTCTCTGGCAGCACCTTTGAGACTTTTCAGCATGGAGCTGGGATAGCAAGGGGTTTTTGCGTCCACCACAAGAGAGAGGTAGACTCCCAGCACAGCAAATTGGCTGAATTACTAATGCTCGCATCTCATGCTGTGGCAGAAAACCATGGCTCTCGGTGTGTGACGGCTGAGCTGATCAAATAGCCACCAGAATGCAGCCTGGCAAGGAGAGTGACTGGGCAGCTGACAGCTGATTACGGGAATCTGGGTCACAGACTCGAAGGATTGCTTCCTCGCCTCTGCACACTGTCTCCCGCTCCACTGCACTGCTCAAGAGCTGGTCGGTTCGGCACTTACAGCAAAGGGAAGCGTTTGACTGACTTGCCTACCGCTGTCATTTCCAGGGACAGTGTATGGCGAGCAAATCTGCTAAACAGAACAGCTTCCATCTCTGCATCGGGAACACTGGCGAGAGTTAAGTCTGAGAAGTCCAAGTCTCAGTCAGCAATCACCACTGGGAAGAATGCTTATTTCCTTTTTGCATCTCACTCAGCGGGGGAGTGAGACTGGACTAGACCAACCACTTCCACTTCCTGGTTGACAAGATGCTGGGGAAAGATTCAAAAGCCCTTCTGTTCATACAGGGTTTAGGAACCTGTTTTTTGCATACAGTTTGAATTCCCGGCCTAAATTCAGCTGACAACAGCCCTTTATTTGTATTGCACTTTTTGGATGCTTGAGGTAAAAAATCCCATCGGAGCTTGGAGTTGTGGAAGCATCAGGAAATGCCTTCAGCGCTGCACAGAAGACCTGCTTCATTGTCCCTGGGTCTGTGTCCCAAACTGGGCTGGAGAGATGCCTTGGCCAGTCAGCATTTGTCAGATTCCCAAGCCCTTCAATTGCCTGAGCTACATCTGTACAGTGGGGTCCTGGGCACCTTGGTAGGACAAAGAGTAAATAACATTGATTTCCCAGTGGGGTCAGTGCCGCCAGCAGGACATAGTTACACCCAGGAACCCCACAGCTAGTGAATTATACAGCAGGTCTGTGCTATTTGGTACCCAAGTGCGGGGAGGGGGATGTTTTTAGCATGCAAACATCCTGCCATGACATGCAGAGAGGAGCCTCCTCGGAACACTCTCAGCAGATGAATCTAGGGTGGCAGGTGCTAAAGGAAATGCAGCACGTAGCTGACAGCCCAGGGCATAGTCTGAACCATATTCAGGGACTTCGCTATTCAGTTTTCAAACAGTCTCTGAGCTCCTCTTTTGCAGAGCTCAGGAGCATCATTGGTGCCTTGTCAGGAGTTGAAGGGATGCACCTGAGATTGCAGCTGCTCTTGTCTTTAATATGGTGTTGCAGCCTGTGGAAGCGACTGGCCCCAGCATGCAGGACTCCATGTTAATCTGTATTGGTGTCCCTAGTGGAGACGGAATCTGTGGCCTGATTGCATTGCCTGCTGGGGTCTGAGTGTTGCAGCCCAGCTTAGGACAAGTGCAGCCACTGGCCCCATTACAGAGCTTCGTGGGCTCAGTCTGGGCTGTGTGCAATGCTTTGGTCACTCTGGTGTTGAAAGCTAACCTTTACCAGGACGCGTTCCCGCTTATCTCTGCACGTAAACACATGCAAACCCAAAAGCCATCTCTAGCCTGATTTCTACATTCAGGGAGATCCCCTGGCTAATTCTCTGCTCAGCTCCTAGCAATTAAGCTGTCGTGTTTTATTTTTCACTTGGCTAACGAATCTTTCTTGCTCTGTCCCTACAGCACAACCCTCGGAAGAGCCAGGAGGGGACAGGTAGGCTCACTTGTGCCCTCTTGGGAAAGGGGACAATGGGGGTGGTGAGGTCAGTGTGATACTCTCGTCTGTCCTTCTCTCTGCCTGGCCCCCCCTCCTTTGCTCTCACTCAGGATTGCTCTCCACTACCACTGCAGTGTGTTTGTGTGCATGGTTCCTGAAGTGCCTGTTCTTTGGCTGACACACAGCAGGGTTTGCAATGGTTCCTCCTTCCGCAGTGGGAGCCGTTTGCTTCATTTGCCCAGGAACAGCATTTTGAGATTCCAGGAAACCTTGATACCCTTCAAATGTGTGTGTGCTTCTGGCACTCAGAATGTCCAGGATTTTTCCCTAAAGCTCATGCCAAGAGGATCTGTCCCACCCTATTTTAAGACTCCGCAGAGAGAAGGGAATCCTTGGGATTGGCTTTTGTAGAGTATATGAGCCACCTGTAATTGCATGCTTCCGGCCCCCAGTGCTTAGCCATTGGTTATGGGCAGCATGGTCACTCTGCGTTCCAGGGCATTTGTTACCCGGGACTGGATGCTAGGAGCTCCCTGAGGGTTAATTGCAGCTCTGCTGCGTCACCTCTTGACCTGTGGCGTGGGGATGTTGCTGTTTGCAAGGAGGTGCTGTGTTTTGCAGCAAGGTGCCTGGGCCCCTGCTCTTTCAGCATGGTTCAGCTGTCCCTCGTCAGACCCTGTCTGAGGTTGGAGTGGGGTCGGCAACTCAGAGAGGCATCATTAGTGAAGTTAAATTTGAGATGCACCCCATTATTATGAAGCCCTTGAAAGGGAGCCCTGCTTCCCTGTGGCTGCTGTACACACCCCACCCACCCCCCATGAAATGGGGTGCGTTGAAGGTTTGTCCTCTTACACTTGTATCTGTTTCTCTAGTGAGAGTATGCCGGCCGGAGCACAGCCTCACCTTCTCAGTGTCCCCGAGCTGTGCTCTTGCCTGGCTGAGAGCTGGGTCACCTTCAGGTTGTACCTGCAGGAGCTGCTACAGTACAAGAGGCAAAACCCTGCCAAGGTAAACGTGGGCCATGCCACTCCCCCCTGCTGGAGGTGTTCCTCTTGTAGTCAGGGGCTCCTCAGCTGACCTGGGGGATGGGAGGAATCTTAGGGCAGGATTTACACTGATACAGCCCTTCACTAATGATTGCAGGTGCCCTTCTCTCATCCCACTCTGCCCAGACATCAGGAAAGGGAAGCTTTGCTAATGAATTATTGTGTTGCCAGCACCTGTGAGCTGGGGCCGAGCTTAACCCCTTATGGGAATGGCCAGCCCTTTGTTCCTTGATTTATAGTCTGAGTAGGAAGTTTGCCCGATTATGGCTTTTGCCCTTTCATAGGCTCCGTTCAGCGCTGGAAGCTGTTTGTATCTCTCTTGCAAGCAGCACCTGCAAGCTGCTATTCTCCAAATCCACAGTGCAGCGGTGTTCAGGGCTCCTGAATGCGTGAAAGAATCTGGCATAAACCTAGGGGTTGATGGATGTGCCAGATGTTGTTCGGAGAGGAATTACCTCTTTGTAGCCAGGTCTTGGTTCTGGCCTGCCTTAGGACCTCAACCGTCACCAAAGATCAATGACATCCACACAGGCTATCTTTGTAGCAGACTTGGCAGAATCCAGTACACTCAAGTTAGAAAAGCAAGTGGGTTTTACTATATTTATTTCCATTACTGGCTATACCCACTTCTCAGACAGATGACTCCACAGTTACAACATTCAGCCAGAAGGGGGGAGAAAGGGACTCAAGACAGATGCCATAAATTTAAAGTCTGGTCTTCTCTAGTGTTGAGCTTGAATTAGTTAGAAGATGAGACTCAGAGTGCACCAAACTCTCCTAGATGGCTTCCTTTACTTGGCGAACCAGTCTTTCAGCTCTGCTGAGCATTAGTCTCTCCAGCCCTGACCCCTTTGACAGACCTCCAGTACCCTAGAGCCATCATCTAATCTGCGAGAAGGGCCTGTGCCCCTCGCAAAGAGCAGAAGAGTCTTGGCTGGATGGTCACACACCCACCAATTCTAGATGAGCCATGCTGAGGGTGGACAGGGCACCATGGATTGTGAACAAATCCTCTCACTTCTCTGTGCCTCGGTTTCCCCATGGGGGTAATGGAAGGGATAGTATAGACTCCTCTAGAAAATGTTAATCTACAAATGAACAGCACTATCTAATGCCTAATTATAATATATCCTATCTTACTTCCAGGAGACCTTGTTGAACTGCAGAAGTGTGATGGTTTAGGACATTCCCAAAAAGCTTCTTTTTGGGGGAGGTGGGGGGTGGTCACAGGTTCTTAGGTTTCGCTAGGTCTCCTCTACACTGACTTGCTTTTTTGCACTTCACTCTGCTTTTCCCCAGGGCTGGGAAGTTTGAGTTCTGACCATCAATGTCGGGTGCTTAGGACAAATCTAGGCCAGAATAAGCCATTGGGTTGGGTCAGGCTTTTGTGGTTTAAATTTTCAAATATTGTTACAATATTTTAAGGTGAGAAATGGCGCTGAGCGAGTCTTTTGCACCAGCTGCAGGGATGGCGTCTTTGCCTCTTGTCTGTTGTTTTGTTCATCCCTCACCTCTTTGTTTCCCCAGTTCTGTGTGAGGGTCTGTTCGGGGTGCCTGATCCTGGCTATGGTCGGACACTATGTTCCAGGCATAATGATCTCCTCTATCATCTGTGAGTATAAGTGGCTCCTTGGTGACTTTCCTGAGTCATCTGATAAGCTGGTAGAAGTGTGCTCACAAGTCTTTCATATCCCACAGCCCATACCAGATAAAGTGACGTGCGTAACTCCTCACCTCCCTGCCACCTCAGGTCATTCACTAGGGTACTGTTTATGTAGGCCCTACACTGTGATGCAGTACAGCACAAAGCCAGCAGAGGGAGCCAAGGTCAACCAATGAGGCCTTTTCCCAGATCTGCACTGTTCTACACGCTCAGGGATTGTATGTAGTTGTAGGTGCGTTGCCCATGATATTAGGCAGACAGACAAGGTGGGTGAGGGGGCCAGTTAGTCCAATAAGATATTACCTCACCCACCCTGTCTCTCTGACACACTCAGTGAAGCAGATGTTCCTGCAGGGAAGCAGAGAAATGCAGTGTCACTCTGAAACTTCAACAGAGAACAAGTCCATGGCTGCCAGGCTTGAAAGGGAAAAGTTGCTGGGGAAAGAAAATGTGTTTTCAACCTTCCCAAAGCGTTACAGGCAGCAGGAGGTAAAATTGGAAGGAAATGTAAGTACTTGGCTATCTTAAGATCACCCTAAAGAACTTCATAATGTAGTCAGAGCAACAGTTTGGAAATTTGGAATGCTGATCTGCTTTCTCTTCTTCTGCTCCAGTGGACGTGTTAGCTTATCGGGTCACTCAGGTGTTCGGCACACTGGCTTCCAGTTGGGGCACAGCCTTGCTTGTAAGTCCTAGGTTGCTGCTGCCCTTTCAGAAGTCAGTCACTTTAATTAACCCCCATCTGTAGCTCCAGCTCAGAGGTCAGAAATGAGGTGTGTTGGTTGAGCTCAGGCTTTGTAATAGCAGGGGTGTGACAGGTAAGGACTGCTGTGCATTGGCAAAGCTGTTTGTGGATGAAAGCAGCCCTGGAATAATGGGGCGGAACTGCAGATCAGGAGTGAGATGAATTGGCAGACCTGTAAGGGTGAAGCCAGTGCCATCAGACTGCTCTTCAGCAGACATCGCGTTCCATTCCTGGTGCTCCTGTGCCTGGCTACTGGGAGAATTGGCCTACTGTTCCTTTCCTAGTTTAAGAACAGCCACAGTGAGTCAGACCAATGGTCCACCCAGCCCAGTATCCTGTCTCTGACAGTGGCTAATGCCAGGTGCTTCACAGAGAATGAACAGAACAGGACAATTATCGACTGATCCATCCTCTGTTGTTCAGTCCCAGCTTCTAGCAGTTGGGAGGTTTTAGGGACACTGGGAGCATGGGGTTTCGATCTGGCCATTTTAGCTAAGAACTGTTGATGGACCTGTGCTCCAGGAACTTATCTAGTTCTTTTTTTTAACCTAGTTATAGTTTTGGCCTTCACAACATCCCCTGGCAATGAGTTCCACAGGTTAACTGTGCGTTGTGTGAAGAAATACTTCCTTTTTTTTGTTTTTAAACCTGTTGCCTATTCATGTCACTGGGTGACCCCTAGTTCTTGTGTTATGGGAAGGGGTAAACAACACTTCCCAGTTCACTCTCCACACCCTTCCTGATTTTATATACCTCTATTGTATCCCCTCTTAGTGATCTCTTTTTCAAGATGAACAGACCCAGTCTGTTTGTTCTCTCCTCATATGGAAGCTGTTCTATACCCGTCCCCTTTTTTTTTGTTGCCCTTCTCTACACCTTTTCCAATCCTAGTACACCTTTTAGATCAGGTGACTAGAAGTGCCTGCAATATTCAAGGTGTGGGCATACCATGGATTTATACAGGGACATGATGTTTTCTGTCTTATTGACCCCTTTCCAAATGGCTAACCTGCTCTGGGTTCTCTCTGCATTTCCAGTGCTCAGCATTCTGCTCTGGCCATTGGTGGTTTACCATGAGTTGATACAGAGGATGTACACTCGGCTGGAACCTGTCCTGATGAAACTGGACTACAGTATGAAAGCAGAGACACTGCACCTGAAGCATGAGAAGAGAAGTAAGGCACTGTTTTTTCTCTGTTCTCTCTGCCTTGGCCGGCTGGAAACCCAGTTTGGCTAAAACCAGCACTGGCAAGTAGGAATAGGTGTGGAGAGCCTGAGAAATGTCCACCATAGCCGGGGGGAGGGAGGATCATCTTAGAGGTTACGACTAAGGGTGATGGGGTAAAACTGAGCAAAGGAAAATTTAGGCTGAATATTAGGAGTATGGGGAGAGACTGCTTGGCAGTGACCTGTCAAACAGTGAAAGAGGTTCCTAGGGGAAGGGGTGAGAGCCCCATTACTTGGGACGCTTAACTGGGCCGGGCAGAACTCAAGCGAAGGGGCTGAAGGGAACAAACCTGGCCTGGCTCTTTGGGCAGGGGTGGGGATGGACTAGATGGGACCCCGCAGCTCCTTCCCTCCCTTTCCAGGATTCTGAGCCCGGTGCCACTCAGTGATGATTCTTCCGTTTCTGCACACAGAGCGCCAAGGAAAGAATGAACCCATGGCAGGCGATGAGCCAATGGCGGAGACGGAGAGTGAGAGTGAGGCGGAGCTGTCTGGCTACTCCCCAGTGGTAAGGGCCGCAGAGAAGCTGTGCGGTAGATAACCCTCTCTTCCCTGCCAGCACCTCCCCAGAGAGCCAGGAACAGCGGGTTGGTCAGAATGCAGCCACACTGGTAACCAGCAGCAGAGCTGTCCAAGCTGTCCCTGGCCTCTGGGCCCTGGCAGGGATTGGTAAGTCACCAGTGGGTGCTCAGGGAGGGATACGAGCTGCCTCTGTGGAGGGGCTGTGACCAAGAGCCTGCTTGTCAGGTGGCCCCGGGAGCAGTGTGGTGGAGTGCAAAGCCCAGGGACCCTTGTGGAACTGGCGCCCTTGAGCCCTGGAGTAAGGGAATGCCCTGCCCTGCCCTCCCTAACCCCTTGAGCCAGTGACTAGAGTAGTCCCCATGGGCTCTGGAGGGAGTCACGCTGCACCTGCCTCTGCTGGCCTGCAGGCACCGGTGCTGGTGGTACAGACAGCTTGCTATTTCCTGGAACCCTAATCACGCCCAGGGTAAAGGGTCATGGAGCTGTTCCCCACCACCCGCGCTTGCTCGGCAGATGGGAAATGTGTAGTCCCGTTTATTTCCATGCTGATGGGGTGATCAGGGCAGGCGTCTGGTTTTGCTGCAGCTGCCAGTGGAAGGAGAAGCTGGGCTGGGAAGTGGGAAGCTTTGGGTCACATGAAAGTATCTGCAGTGCCCTCTGCTGTTGTGTGTGTGTGTGTGTGTGTGTGTGTGTGTACGGATGTCTTTTTTGGCGTGGCCTGTTGGCAGGACTCTGAAAGGGGGCCCTGCCCTTTGCCACAGTGGTGTTCTGTAGCTGCTGCAGGAGGGGAGAATCCCCTGCTGTGGGGATTTCTAGGACTCGTAGGAGTTACACACGTGCTTTTCACTGGGCCCTCCATGTTGGGCGCTGGCAGGACGCAAACCCATCCAAGCTCGCTCACTCCAGGAGCAGCAAGGATGAGTCTGTGGCTGGACAGTGTCATGATGATTCTGCCCAGTCCCCGGCTCATACAGTATGAGAACCTTGTGTGACAGTTCATCTGGCAGATAACTTCTGCCCCTGCGGCTCTGGTCTGTGCAGAGGAGCCAGCAGGAAGCGCTGCCAGCTGGGCACCCAAACCTAACTCCCCTCCGCCACAGGTGGATGTGAAGAAGACAGCACTAGCGCTGGCGATTACAGACTCCGAGCTCTCTGACGAGGAGGCTTCCATCCTGGAGAGCGGGGGCTTCTCTGTTTCCAGGGCCACCACCCCGCAGCTGACTGATGTGTCTGAAGGTATGTGGTGATCGTAATTCCCACCTTCACCCCACCCACACTGTCCTGAAACAGCTGTCTGGTAGGAACAGGCCATCACTCTCCCTACCCCTGGAGCTGGGACAGGCCCCTGGAGGGCAGAGGGAGAACCAGGCTCTTCGCAGGGGGAAAAGGGCCGGAAGGACGCCAGGAGACCCTCGTTTGGCAGTTAAAGTGGCATGCCCCATGTCCCCAGTCACTGGACTGGGCGTCTGTGTGTTGTCATTTCTGGGTGTTTGAAGCTCTCCCAGCGGGGCTGATAGTCCAGCCCCCATGGTGATGGGCTTTGTGCAATTGCTGCCTTGGGCAGCGAGGTGTTAGCAGCCGCACATCTTGTCATGGCTTACCCCGATAGCCATGACTGCTCCGGCTGTTTGATCTCTGCTGCCTGCATGATCCTGCTCCATGCTCTGCCCTGCTCCCTGCCTAACTCTGGAAAGGGAGGCAGCGCAGTCCTCAAAGGCTCTGCCAATGAGCAGAGAGGCAGGCAAACCCGGCCAAGTGATGACGTGTGCGTGGCGCTGTACGAAACAAAGCCAGAGGCCTTGCCCTGCAGCGCTCCCTGGCTCTGACTAGGGCTGTGTGGTGGTGACGACAGGATCACAGGGCTGGTTGGGTGTGTGCAGGAGGAGTCGTGGGGACTGGGTAATCTACGGGAGTGTAGCTCGTCAGACACGTCGGGGTTGGGTTTGAGGGGGGATTGAAAGGGGAGAGGGTGGAAGTGTGACAGGAGTTCTAGGCATGAACAGGCCCAGTGGCAGGTGGAGGATGGCAAGAAGGGGGTGGTCAGGTGAGCCACCTGCTCCGCACATCCCACATGTGGGGCAGAGTGAAGGGAAGTGGCTCCTAGGCAGGAAGAAGCTAAATTGTGGAGGAGCTTGAATCCAAAGTCATGTTCCTTCAAGCACTCCTCTCGTGGAAGTACAGGGCAACTCCCTGCTTCCACACTACCCAGGATGGAGCTGGTGGGGGGAGGGGGCAAAGATCAGCTGATCTCTCAGCTGGACCAGGCAGAGTGCAGCCTGGGTCTAAGGGAATGGGACTGTGGAGAGTGGGAGAAGTTGCTGGTAATGCCATTGCCTGGCTGTGCCTTTCAGACCTGGATCAGCAGAGCCTGCACAGTGAGCCGGAGGAGTCCTTCACCAAGGACCTGGCAGAGTTCCCCTCCGTGGAAGAGTATCATTCCAGAGACCTGGGGCCACAAAGCGACGATGATGCCTTTGGGGTGCCGCTGGGCCCCGAGCTTGCCCATGCTGCCCACGAGCTGGACTCTGCGGAAAAGGAAGCTGTGGACTCTGACCTCTCCGTTCTCCATCTAGCTTCTCCTCTCCATTTTGTAAATACACACTTCAATGGGAACGGGCAAGTGGTGCCAAGCAGCACAGATCCGCAGACTGCTGCTGCCCCCGGCCTGGGCATCTGCATCGATGTGCTAAGTGAGGAGATTGTTGCCACTGCGATTACTACGGTGGTGCAGAACACCCTCTCGGCCCTGCTGCGCTCCTCTGAAGCTAGTGAGGGGCCTTCCCTCTCCGAGTTCCTGCCCACTGAGCCCGAAGAGAAACTGAACTTCCAGGCGCAGCTATCAGAGACCGAGGTGGTGGGGATGGAGCCTGCAGCTCCCCCAGAGGAGGAGGGGGAAGTGGATGACTTTGAGCTACTGGATCAGAGGGAGCTGGAGCAAATGGATGTAGAGATGGGGCTTGGAGGAGAGAAGGAAGTGCAGGAATTGCCCGTCGCTCCGGTTCCAGTTTCCGAGCTGCCAAAGCGAGAGGATCCAGAGGAGGCCGCGTCTTTGTCTTAGGTCGTCTGTCGCCCCCTCTTTCCTCGTCGTCCCTGGAAGGAAGGGAAGGATGGATGGACAGACGGACTCTTGCAGCGATGTCCAGTCCGTTTTAGATATTCATGTTGACCAGGATGGCAAAAAGTCTGTGTTAACGTGTTGTGTCTGGAATAACCTGTCCTTTCTATCCTTCCCAGCCCAGCCTTCCTCAGTCTGAGTGAGGGGAGGAGCCAGGCTGCAATTGTAACACCAACCCCAGCAAAAGCTTCCTAGTGATGGTGCAGTATTTTGGTCTGTCTTCTGTTTGTCTTTTGTTTTGCACGCAGAGTACTGAGCTAGATGTAGCTGCTGCTATACCCACATCCCTGGTAGGACAGATGCAATCTTATTTTATTGGGTTTTTAAATGGCTAAAAGTGTAAATAATTTTAAGTGTCTTTGATTCAGCTGGATGGGGAGAGGGGAAGGAAATTCAACTCAGATCTCCGGGTGCAGGGGAAGTGAGAGGGGGAAGAGCAGAGGCAGGCTGCTTCCTACCAGAAAGGAAAAGGTGGGTGATTGCAGGAAGGGACCTGCGAGGCTGATACCAGGTTTTAGTATCCTCTCCATCAAACGGCACGTCTGGCATTTCCATGTGTGTCTGGCCTGAATTATGCTACCTGCCCGCGTTGGAGACCACTGCTGTAAATGGAGCAGCTTCTAGGTCTGGATCAGTTGCTCCTTGCCCCTATTCTGGTGCGCCCCGGTTCTCTCCTATCTTTAACTCTGCGGCACACAGATGGCTCCTCAAACCATCGTGCTCTAAATAAGCATGACCAAGCCAGACCCCTGAGTGCTGCTTTCTCTTGTCTAGTGTCTCGCTGTGGCAGCTGGCTGGCTTTCCAGTGGCTTGGAAGGAGTTTATAAACTTGGCTTGTGCAGCAGAGAAGAGTCTGATTGTTTTATGTGTGAGGCTGTTTTGTGGCCCTAGTCCGAGGGGCTGCGCAGACAGTAATTGTGTGAGGGGGACCCCCCCAAAATCTTTAAATTTTTAAATAACTAAAGGCGGTTTTTAGGCAGTGTTCTGTAATCTCTTACTGCACTTTACGTCCCAAGTGCCCCCTCCCTCGCCCCAGGCCGGGCCAGTACAACGCCACTCTGCCACCTGTCCTTGGCTCGTCCCTGCTGTGAGCACCTGCCATCTCCGTTCCAGTCACTGCTGCCCAGTGAACCTGCCCCTGCTCTGGCAGGGCTGCCCTAGCTGGGCCTGGGAGCTTTCAGGGCAGTGCGAGGGACTGAAGAGCCGCCTCCGATCCTGTCCCCTCAAGCAGTCCTGTTGGAAGCACCTCCCGTTCTAGCCCAGGTGGGTACCCAGAGTGTACCGTGGACTAGGTTCTGGTCTTGTGTCCATCAGGAGGCTCTGCTCCCTGTATCGCAGCCACAGGCCATCCTAGCTCTAGGCCCTGCCTTAAATGGCTCCTGTTGTGTTCCTGGAGCAGGGAATGGGCGTCCCTGGCCGTAGCTCTGGCCTGGGAACAAGGGAGGCTCCACTGACTCCAAGGGGGGAGCTGTAAACCAAGGTGGCAGCTTCTTTGCACAGGCCCTGGGCTGGAGGCAGCAGAAATGTCTCAGCCAGCGTGTGAAGGCTCAGCGCGTACCCTTGGCAGCATCTAGGTCTGTTCGGGCTAGCTCTGTCTCCACACAGGCAGCGGAGCACTGCAGGGAAATGTGGAAAAGGCCTCTGTGTAATGGTGGGCCGTGGGATTTCGGGCTCTGCCTTGGGCATATAGGCCAACACGCCCAAGAGCAAGGCTGCCTGGAGCCTGGCTGCCTGGAGCCCTCCTGCCTGTCGTCGCACCTATTACGTACAATCCCTCTGACTTCCGTAACCCTCGTACTGTCTTCATGTACCCCGGGGTCTGGCTGAGACTGCCCGAGCAGGGAACTGAGTTACTGCTGGGGGATCTCTGTGTCCTTCTTGCACGTAGACTCTGCAGCGCGAGGGGTCCTTGGCTAGCGGAAGTGGAGGTGTGAGTCTCTTATGTATGTACAGGGCTGTTGCAGCCTCTATCAATTCTTTCTTAGGGTGCTGCAGTCAAGGAATGTATGGAAAGTGAGAGGCTGCACGGCTGTGGCCACCAGTCCCTGGAGTATGGGCCCAGGGTGGGAGTCTGTCTAGCTTGAGTGCAGAGGCAGGATGCCTTGCTGTGCTCCCCTGCTCCCCAGCCAGCACGCTCTGTCCCAGAGCTGAGACCATGTCAGCTCGTTGCACACCCAGGCACAGCCCCTTGACGGGATTTATCTCATAACTGACAGCAGAGCTTTTAAATCAGCAGCGACTTGTGCTCCAGAAACGTCTCCTGAGACCAGAGGGCTGAGAGAACCAGGGGATGGGAGCAGAGGCCCAATGATGTCCTTGCTACACCCCTTGGGCAGAGCATTTTGGAGCGTTCTCTGGCCCCATGACGGCAGCTGAAGCTGGGCTTTGGCTGTCCCTCTGTATTGTGTGTGGGCTACTCCCCCCTTTCCCTGTTAGTGCGGGACAGGGCAGACTCCAGAGGAGTTGGTAGCTCTGTCACTGTTTGCCAAGATGGACACTTCTGCACTCTGTGTGACTTCCTGCTCAATGGAACATTCCATGGGAGTGGTGGTTTATGGGCCTATGAATTCTTCAATGGTAGCCCCTCCTGGCCTCTTTCGAGCTAGGACGGTCTGCTTTCAGATCCCAGGTTTGGGAAGCATTAGATTATTTATTGAGTAGATAATATAGAGGCACTTCCCAAAAACCTCCTCCTAGCCCAACAGATGCCAAACTGGCCCAAATGGAGCCTGTTCTCACCCCCTTTACCAGAGCAGTGTAGCCCCTCGCAGGCGGTGCTCTTCCTTGGAGGACACCATGTCTCATGAGGGTGGCTGCAGCCTGCTTTGGTGTAAATTAGATAAGCTCTTGGTAGGCTTCCAAAGCAACATGTGGGCCCCCTTGTCCTGCATTGCACTGGGAATCCCGGGCGCAGCACAGCATCCTGCGTTCTACCGGGCCGTGTGCATGGCCCATGTGGCAGCCGCCCATGTTCAAATGGTGCTAACGTGGTTCCAAAAAGCCCCTGCCAACGTATCCAGTGAACAGGCTGCTGCGTGTCGCTAACCCAGGCATTGTTGCATGGTAGGAGCACAAATGGGTCACAACAATTTGGACCCCAAATTTTCTTTCAGGATGTGGGGAGGGGAAGGGGTCTTGTATGCTTGTGCTCATATGCCCACCCGCTCCCTGAGAACTGTGTCCGCAAGAGAATTTGAGGCACCAGTGCTGGTAGCCGTGGGTGGCTTTTCATTGCTGGTAGGTCTGCAGGAGACCTGGTGATAAATGTTGCTCTTCCTAATAACATCCAGGAAAAGGGGCAGGGGGGAAGGGGTCCTTGTAATCCGTGTTCATTCTATGGCTATATTTAAAAGCAAAATGTAGAGTTTGTAATAAAAAATAAAAACAAAAAAAGGTAGAGGAGAAAGTTCTGGGCAATAAAATTTGTTGGCTGAATGTGGTGGAGTCTTTCGAGCTCGTCTTGCAGCCATCCCTCTCGTGTGGGGTGTCAGTCTGACATTCAGCACCAGGCATGGGGGGAGAAATCGCTTCTTTTCAGATGCCTGTCTGTGGCAGTACTGCACACGCAAACCAGAGCTAGCAGTGAGCGTCTGCTAAGACTCGAGGTGTGTATCTGCTGTTGGGGTGGTGTGGGCAGCCCCCCGAGGGAGGTGACAGGTTCGGGTGGGGCAGAGCCAGCTGGCAAGTGGCTGGCTACCAGCTTGGATTCTCTCCCCCCCCCCCCCCCCCCGGTCACTCATTGCTCAGAAAACCCCTTTCTGTTGCAGTTGCTCAGCCTTGGAGCGTTGTTACAGTGACAATGAGGGGTGGGAGAATGTGGAGGACTCTCAGCTGTTTGGTTGTGTCCGCTCAGCATCACTCTTCTTGGAAACCTTGGCAGCCTCTACTCTGCAGTGGCCTACGATGCTCTAATGTCAAGTCCCTCCTTTACGGACACCTCCCCAGTCTTCGACGTTCTGCTGGCCAGGAAATCCCCAGGACAGCCACTACCAGCCTTGAGAAGCTGCTGTCTGGAATCTGGGCCCTGTGCCTGCTGGGCCTGGGCAGGAGCAAGGCTAGAGCTGCTGCGATCTGACTCATGTACTGCAGCCCTCTCCCCTTGCAGCTAAGGGAGCCTGGCGGGTACAAGCCTCCTGCTAGTTAACTTACAGCTTGTGGGGCGGGGGGGCTGGGACCCAGGTGCCCTGGCTTCTACTGGCTCTGACAGTGGCCTGCTGGGGCAAGAACAACTATCTTCAGGGCTGGAGAAGGGCAGATATAGCCCCTATCTTCAAAAAGGGGAACAAAGAGGACCTGGGAGTTACAGACCAGTCACCCTAATACCTGGAGAGAGACTGGAACAAATGATGAAACAGTCAACTTGTACGCACCTTGAGGCTAACCGCTTTAGAAGGAATAGCCAGCATGGCTTTGTCTAGAACAAATCATGCCACACTACTTTGATTTCCTTCTTTGGGGGGGTACTGGCTTAGGGGAGGGGGGGAAGCAGTGGACATCATGTCTTGATGTCGGTAAGTCTTGACACAGTCCCACGTTCTTAGAAGCAAACAAGGGAAATGTGGTTTAGATTAATTTACTGTCAGGTGTGCGTAAGAACAGCAATGCTGGGTCAGAGCAATGGTCCATCTAGCCCCGTGTCCTGTCTCTGACAGTGGCCGGTGTCGGATGTTTTGGAGGGAACACAGAGGGCATGTATCAAGTGACCCATCCCTTGTCAGCCAGTCCCAGCTTCTGGCAGTCAGAGGCTTAGGGACACCGAGAGCAGGGGGTTGGGTCCCTGCCCCTCCTGGCTAATAGCCATTGCTGGACCTATTCTCCGTGAATTTAGTGAAACCCGTCATAGTTCTGGCCTTCGCAGCATCCCCCGGCATGGAGTTCTGGGGGTTATTAGCCCCAGGCTGGGGGAGCCCTGCCCTGGGCCTTATTCGCCCCGGGCTGGGCGACGTTCCCGGGCTGGGGCGCAGGCTGCCCCCCCAGCCCCCGGCTTTGGTCACTGCGCCAAGGGGTCACGACCCCTCCCGCTCCCCCAGCGGCCGGGCCGGGCAACCGGTGGGGGAGATACGGCGGGCGCTAGGACCTGGATCGGCGCGAGGGAGCCCCCGCTGCCCCTCGCCCCGCCCACTCGCTCAGCGCCGGAGCAGCCCCAGCGCGGGGCGGAGCCGGGAGCGGACGCGCTGCGGCGTAACGCTGACGTCATCGCGTCCGCCCAGCGGAAGTAGGAGCGAGGCCGGGCTCAGGCGGGGAGGGTCCCACATCGGCCGCCGGGCGGGGTCCCCCCCGAGCCTGCCCCCCCCAATAACTGGACCCCCCGGTGGGTGCCCCCTCCCCCCATAACTGGCCCCCCCCGAGCTTCCCCCCCGGTGGGTGCCCCCTCCCCCCATAACTGGCCCCCCCCCGAGCTTGCCCCCCCGGTGGCTGCCCCCTCCCCCCATAACTGGCCCCCCCCCGAGCCTGCCCCCCCGGTGGGTGCCTCCTCCCCCCATAACTGGCCCCCCCCCGAGCTTGCCCCCCCCCGGTGGGTGCCTCCTCCCCCCCATAACTGGCCCCCCCCCGAGCCTGCCCCCCATAGCTGGGCCCCCGGTGGGTGCCCCCTCCCCCCATAACTGGGCCCCCCCCCGAGCCTGCCCCCCCCGGTGGGTGCCCCCCCAATAACTGGACCCCCCCGGTGGGTACCCCCTCCCCCCATAACTGGGCCCCCCCGAGCCTGCCCCCCCATAACTGGCCCTCCCCCCAGCCTACCCCCCCCGAGCCTGCCCCCCTGGTGGGTGCCCCCATCCCCCCCATAACTGGGTCCCCTGCCCCCACCTGGGTGTCCCCGTCCCCCCCCGAGCCTGCCTCCCCCCCCAGTGGGTGCTCTCCTGCCCCTCTTACTCTCTCTCGCTGCCGCAGGGGACCCGGCGCCGGACCCGCCGCCATGGAGTTCCCGGACCTGGGCGCGCACTGCTCCGAGCCGACCTGCAAGCGCCTGGGTGAGCCCCGACCTGGCTGCGGGGGCAGAGCCTGGGGCCACCTGCCCCCCCTTGGCCGCCTCTGCCCCCGGTGGGGCCGCGCTGGCTTGGTCAAGTGGGGTTGTGGCTGTTTATTGCCCTGCCACAGCCCGGTGCCCTGCAGCATCGCAGCCGGGGGCTAGGACTCCTGGGTTCTCTCCCCTGCTCTGGGAGGCGGGCAGGGTCTAGTGGGATACAGCAGGGGGGCTGGGAGCTAGGACTCCTGGGTTCTCTCCCAGGCTCTGGGAGGGAGGCGGGGTCTAGTGGGATACAGCAGGGGGGGCAGGGAGCTGCAGCGGAGGTGCACTCTGTGCAGGGGTGTTGGGGTCACGTGTGTGGTTGGTGGCGCAGTATCCGTGACTTTCTAAATCCCGTTTCTTTGCTTACTTGGTTGCCTTCATGCTTAAAACCTCCTGACAGAGGCTGTGGGCCCCGTGCTTTGTTACAATGAGGGGGCGCGGTGCGTTCTGGGATGGGAGCAAGGGGCAGCAACCCATGCGGTTCAATCTGTCTGCAACCCCCTCGGGGAGCAGGGGGTGATTGGAGCCCTTCGTGCCAAGGGCCTAGGGAGCTGGCGATGTTGGCATGCCCACCCCAAAGCAGGTAAACAAGTGCCTTTCTCAGAGGGGTGGTCTGGTGCTAACGAACTGGCCACAGCCCTTGTTTGTTACCCATGTGTGTCTCTTGTGGGCTGTCCCCCAAGTGTTCAGACCGTTGGGGGATGTTGGGGACCAGACAAATGATCAGTCTGACTCCTGGGCACGGTGCCCCGGTCCCTCTGGGGCTTGTTAGCTGATGGTCGGAAAGCACTGTAAGTGCTGAGCATCGTCACGTGCTAGGGCACTTCAGCCACCCAGCTTGTGAAGTGCATGTGAGGAGCAGAAATGCCACCTTAGTGTCTGGGGTCTCCCTGCCAAGGAGAACGTGAAATGGCTGTCAACAGGTGCTAACTGGCCAGTCCAGGGCTTGTTCCCATGGCACCTGGCTGTGTCACAGAGCTCGCTTTGGGGTGGGGTGGCTCCTTTGTGGGGTCGCTCGTGCTGTGGGAGCTGGCTCGGCTTTGCTCTCTTATCTCGCTCGTACTGCTCACGCGCCATTGAGGCTGCTCCTGAGTGCTGTGTATTGATTTCTTAGTGGCTTGCCTCCTGCCGCGGAGACCTGCAGATCCCATTGCTGCTTCTGGTCAGTCTGTGCCCCCTTCGTATTCCAGTGACTGGCATCATCAGTCTCCTCACTGGGAGAGGGAAGGGCAGGCGGGCGCTGAGGGTACAAACCCTCGTTGTCAAGAGCGTGTAGCTTTGACATTAAAACTGTCTCTTGCTGTCTCTCCTACCGCGGTGACTGTTTCGGGGTCGAGTCCTTGACATCCCTGAAGGAGCATGAAGAAGCTGTGCCTTCGGCTTGCTAGGAAATATTCTGGATCATTTAAACAACTTTGAGACGCTACAAACATTTCCTGCAGGCCATAAATGTGGGGTTTGTTTTTAAACTGGAGCAGTGCATGCTGGGAGCTGTAGTCTCCGGGAGCTCTAGCTACATATGGAATGGCTCAGTCTTCCTCGGAGCTGGCTGGCCCCTGGGCTGTGCAGTGGGAAGCGCTGACTCTGTAGCCCCTGACCTGCCTGCTGTCTCTCCTGTCTTGCCAGACTTTCTCCCTCTGAAGTGCGACGCGTGCGAACAGATATTCTGCACCGACCACATCACCTACACCCAGCACCAGTGCACCTCTGCCTACAAGAAGGTAAGTGGGGAGGGGTGGCTGGGGCCTGGCTCCATGCAGAGTTGGGACTACCTGGCAGCCTCATTCTGAGACCTGCTGAGCAGCTCCTGGCAAAACCTCAGGATCAGGCCCCACATGTGCAAGTGAAGCCTGGGACAAGGGGCAGGTGGAGCCAGGGGAACTGCCTGGTGTGTAGCTGTGCCTGGCTAGTCTGAGAGCGAGGTGAGCTCGGACGGTGACAGAAGGGCGCTGGGCGTTCCCTGGAATCCGTGTTGTGATCCTCCAGCAGCCAAGCCCGGAAGAGGGGCAGAGAGCAGAGAACACGAGGTGGCGACATCTGCCAGGCCAGCTGAATGGTTTCTAGAACCCCAACGCTAGGGGATGGAGGGATCACAGCAGGGCTAATGCATGTGGACTAAGGAAAGTATCTAACGTCGTCTCTGCTGAACTAATTCCCACCGGCTTGGATCAGAGCGCTGCCCGCGGGGTCAGACTCTGAGCAAAGGGACTGGCAATGAGCTGTTGGGCTCCGGGGAGGCACAGGTGTTAGGCTGGGGGCAGGGGGGTGTAAAGCTGTGTGCCCCTATAGAGTAGATGCAGTGTCCAGCAGCAGAAGGGGTTTTTCCATTTCCCCCCCCCCCAAGCAGCGATCTTTCCTTGACCTAGCTGGAGCTCCCTCAGGCGACTTGGCTGTGTGTTTTTACACCCCTGAGCGTTTAGTGTCACTTCTCCGTGCAGCCCAGGCCCGAGTTGCGTTTCACAAGGGATGGGGTAGCGGCTCTGTCACTTGGGGTCTTTAACCCAAGCCTGGCAGCTGCTTTGCAGGCTCTGTCCTATCTCCGCTCAAGTGGCTGGGTGAGACTCTGTGGCCTGTGTTATGCAGGGGCTCGGGATGGATGGTCAGAACTGTCCTTGGCACTTTAACACCTGTTTGTTCCCTGTTCCCTTCACGGATTAACAAGCTGCCAGCATTCCCAGGGGTACCCTGGGCCTGCTTGCTTAGCAAAGGCAGAAATAATCTGGAGGGTTAGAAAATACCACAGGAGAGAACCATCATCTGCAAGGCAGCTCCTGCCCCTGGGGGGAACGGAACAGCACAGACTGTCCTGGGGTGGGCTGGGGAGTGTGTTCAGCCTGGGCTCTGGTGTGTTGCAGGACGTGCAGGTCCCCGTGTGCCCTCTCTGCAACATCCCCATCCCTGTCAAAAAGGGGGAGATGCCTGATGCGGTGGTGGGGGAGCACATCGACCGAGACTGCAAATCCGACCCCGCCCAGCGCAAGCGCAAGGTAGGAAGCTGTGACCTCGCTGCTGCCTGGCCCTATGGGCCTGTGCGTCCAGGGCGTGGAGGGGGGTCTCTAGTCGGCACTCGCCTAATGCTGGCTGGGCCTGTTGAGCCAAGTCTGCTGCTCTCAGCTGATTCCCCAGTGGGCCTTGGGCTAAATCTCATGAGCGGCATGGTTCAGCATGGTCTGGGTGGAAATGCTGGGGGCTGTAAATCAGTATGGAGGGGTGCAGGGGCCCTGGGGCAGGCAGTGTCCAGGCCTGGAATAGTTGGGGGGGCTGTGGGTAGGGATTGAGGGGCAGCAGGAGAGCTGGGTGCAGGAAGCCCAGGCCTGGAACAGCGGGGGCGGGGGGCTGTGGGTAGGGATTGGGGGGCAGCAGGAGAGCTGGGTGCAGGAAGCCCAGGCCTGGAACAGCGGGGGTGGTGGGCTGCTGCCCTGACAGGAACTGAGGGCCCTGTCGGAGCCATGAGGGAGGCGTCACAAGATCTAATGGAAGCTAAAGTTAGAAAAATGGATCTTGTTGTGATGCAGCCACTCCCCTCCCCCCCAGGAGGGCGATTTGTCACGGGAGCCGCTTCCCTACCCACCGTCCCTTGGAGGCCGTGACAGGACCCTGGACCCACCCCAGTTCAGCCACAAGCTGCTGGGCTCCGTAGTGCCCCTTACGGAATAGGAGAGGACAGGTCCTCGCCGCAGGAGTGCCTGTGTGCGGCGCTCTGGCCTGTGCCACACCAGCCCGATGAGGGGGGCAGAGTGAGCCCTTCCGGCCTTACCTCTGTGAACCTACAAGCTGGCAAAGCCCCTTCACGCTGCAGCACTTGGTCTGTGCCAGCCACTCGCTGGCGCTAGAATTGAATTCCCCAGAGAGCAGCGTGGCTGGGGGGCTGGAGCTGGGACGCGGAGACCTGGGGTCTGACCCGGCCTTGCTGCTGGCGTTGGAGCTCCTGGAACGTACATTGCCAGGGCTCCGTCCACTTAGCGAACCCACAGCGGGGTCGGAGGTGAGAGACGGCCCGGACGCTGCTGCCGGGCTGCTCCATACCGGTCGGGGACGGCTGCAGGGCCCTGTGTGCCGCGAGCTCACAGCTGGTCACCGGGTGCCTTGTCTCTGGTTAGATTTTCACCAATAAGTGTCTGAAGCCTGGCTGCAAGCAGAGGGAGATGATGAAGGTGATCTGTGACCAGTGCCACGGGAACTTCTGCCTCAAGCACCGGCACCCCCTGGATCACGACTGCAATGGAGTGGGGCGCCCCCTTTCCAGAGCCGGGTAACGGGGGCGGGAGAAGTGCTTCACCAGGGCAGAGCCACGCTCACCACAGTGATGACGACGGGAGAACTGCATAAGCTGCGCTCTCCCTGCCTCGTGTCTGAGCTCCCCCCTGCCCCACGCCGGCTGGGTCTGCCCCAGGCACCCCAGCTCTGCCCTGCGCCGGCTGGATCTGCCCCAGCCCACCCCCCCCGCGCCGGCTGGGTCTACACTGGGTGCCCCAGCCCTGCCCTGTGCTCTGCGTTCTGATGCCAGGAGATCTCCTTGCAGAGCTGCAGCCGCAAGGTGCGCAGGAGTAAGTGTCCCTGCCCTTGATGCTGGGCTGCGGTGCATGCCGCAAGCACGTTCGATGCGCCTGCTGTTCTCTCCAGCTTCTGTTCCTAGCAGGTTTGCTTGGGGGGCCTGACTGGCCTGGGGCACCATTGAGTGACTGCCCAGAGAGCATGGGGGGTGAGGCCCCATGCGGGAGATGAGCACACAGGAAAGCAGGAAGGATGTAGGGCCTACGGCTGGGGCTAAGTACCTGAGGGAGGGGTGGGGAGACAGAGGGCTCCAAACCCCCTCCCATGCTGAGCCCCCCCGCAGCAGGGGGAAGCTGTTACTGATGGACGTTGTCTGTTGCAGACACGCTGCGGTTGCGAGAGCCCAAGCATCCTCCTCTGTGGCAGCCGGGACATCGAGCAGAGGAGCTTCCAGACCAGCCACCCGGCCGGCAGCCGGCCCCCCTGCTCCAGCCCCAAGCAGGTACGGTGATGCCCACCCCTCCTCTCGCCCCCAGGGCCTGGCTGCGGTGGTTAGACCCGGCAGCCCCTCCAGAGAGCTGGTGTGTGGAAATCCCCCACTCCCAGGACTGGCACATCTCCTTGGCCTGCTGGGAGTGGTACAGAGCTACCCATTAGTTGGGGGGGTCCCCACCTGGGCACTGGCCCCCATGCTGCTCCGTGTGTTAGCACTAACCCTGCTCCTCCTCTTGCGCCCAGAGGCGGCGTGATGGTGAGACTGCCGCCCAGCAGCACCTCGCCCCCGGCCGTTGCGCTGCAGAATGGACTGGTGAGTGGCCCGGCGCGAACCTCCCCCAGTGGGTGCCATGGCACGGAGAACTGGGTGCCCGAGCTCCCAGGCTGTGCAGCCTCATCACCCCGTGTGTGAGGTCCCCGGCTGAGCACCAGGCTGCCAGTTCCCACTCGTGTGTCAGGCACAGGAGCCCTGTTCTGGGCCGGCTCTGTCGCCCACCTCCAAGATGACAGGACCAGGCCCAGCGCTCCCCAGGACTCCTGTGCGGCGCTTGGCTATGGGGCCCCCGTGTGCTCAGTGGCGCTATGATGGAGCTCGCCCTGCTGCCTGCATGTGAGAGCCAGGGCAGGCCTGGGCTCTGCTGGAGGCTCTTAGGGGGCCCGGCCCGGCCAAGGCAGCTCTCCCCACCCGCCATTGTCTCCCTCGCTCTGTTGTCTGAACGGGGAGCGTGTGAAAGCACCAGCCCCTTGCCACTGAGGTCAGGCCGGAGGGGTGCGAGGAGCTGCTTGGTGAGCCTGTTCCCCGCAGGGGGAGAATGGGGCGGGGGCTCTGAAGCCAGATGCCTTCCCTCTGACCGTGTCCAACTCCCAGGCCTACAGCTGGGCCTAAGGTAGGAGGTGGGCCAGATACACACACCCCCATGACTGAGGGTGAGGGTAGGACTGTCCTCTGGGGCTTGGTCCCGCCCTGTCTCCAGGGTGTGGCTAAGCCGGGCAGTGCCATGGGCACACCCCACTCTCCTTTCAGAGTGAAGACGAAGCACTGCAGCGAGCCCTGGAGATGTCCCTGGCAGAATCGGCGCCCGGCTCGGCACGGGCGCTCAGGTACGGTCTGGGGCTGGCGCAGCACCTGGGCCGGGCTGTGTCACAGCTGGGCGTGCTGGCCCTGCAAGAGGGTGCTTGCTGGGTGGGGCAGGTGACACGCTGATGGTCACCTGAGAACTGCACCACACAGAGCCTGCATAGGACACCATTGTGGGGGCGAACTCCCCGGAAGGGGACAGAGGCTAGGGAGGGGCCAGGTGCATTAACTGTCCTGGGCTGTGATCTCTTCACATCTTGACAACTAATAGGCAGGAATAGAATGGGCCAGGACCTGAGAAAACCCGGACTGCTGCGAGGAGCGGTGCAGTCCAGTAGGTGGTGCCCTTTTGAGCCCCGTTCTCGGGTCTGGTTCCAGGGGTTCTGTATGCGGGGGCTGCCTCTGGGACAGGCCTCGGCCTGGCTCCGTCCCAGCTGGGACACCTGCAGCCTGGCTCCCGAAGTCCCCTGTGCTGTGTTTGCACGGGGATTGTCCCAAAGGCTCCCCCAGCCTCTCTGGGCTCGTTAGCCAGCTGCTTGAGCTGTCCCTGGGGCTGCGGGGCGGCGCAGGGTGTGGTCTCCTGCCCCTGAACAAATGGCTGTCTCCAGCAGCGCACAGGAGGAGGAGGACCTGGCCCTGGCGCGGGCGCTAGCCGCGAGCGAGGAGGAGTACCAGCGGCGGCAGCAGGCGCAGGTGAGCTGAGCTGAGCTAGAGGCTCCGTGCTGAGGCCCAGCAACGCCAGGCCGGGTAGCTCAGCTCTCAGCAGGTTCTTCCCCGCTCCTTGGCACTGGGGGCTGGAGCTCTGCACCCCCGCTTCCCGGCTGAAGTGAGCCAAGGCCGGACTGTCCCCGGGGGGCAGCCTGACCTGGCTAGGGGAGCCGAGCCCCTGCAGGCTCCAAGGGGCAGCAAAGGGGAGGGCTCAGCCCTGCTGGGGCGAGGCCTGTGTTTATTGCAGCAGCCCCATCCCTGCCCTGGAGGCCCCCGGAGTGCTGCTGGGCCCTGCGTGTGCCGGGCATGGGGCACTTGCTCACTCGTGCTATGTCACATCCAGTGTGTTCACGTTGCAGGCCCAGAGCCGGAGTTCGAGGCCATCAGACTGCAGCATGTTCTAGGCTGGGAGCACCACTATGCCTAGGGCCTGCCCGCAGCACTGGGTACCATTGCCCAGCTCTGCCAGGCCCTGCCCGAGCGCCACCTGCAGAGGGCCGCCAGGGGCTTCTCCTGCCTCTTCCACAGCTAGAAACAATCAACCAAAAGCTGGCCGTGCCTGCTCCCTGTAGAATAGACCGTAGCTGAACAGCGAGCTACCACCGTCACTGCACGGGGCTGCCTCAGGCCACACCCGGTTCCCTCACACCAGAGCCGGCCGCGGGTGTGAGGGGCGCCCTGCAGCTGCCAGCAGGCCGGCCTTAGCTGGCGAGGAGGAGTAGCAGCTGCCATGGGTGTTGTGCCTCAGTCCCTCACACACCTGCCACAGTGTCAAGAGTGGGCTGAAGTGGGGGGACCTCTGGCCTGGAGGTGGAGCGTTACCCCCCGGGTGTCTCGACCCCAATACCTGCGCTCTGACCCAGGCTGGGTCATGTCCAGTCCCCTGCCCCACACATTACAAAGGGGCCAGAGCAGCCCCCAGCTCAGCGCTGCCCTGCACCGCGTGGGAGGGGCTGCTGGATGTTTTAAGGGCATGGCTGCTCTGCACTCTTCTCACTTCCCGCCAGAGGCTGCCTGGGCCAGAACTGACCCCCACCTCTTCCCCCTCCCCAGGTGCCCAGGAGGAGGGATGGTCATAGCTGGGTAACACTAATTTCCCCCTCAGTGGGGACTCAGCTCTGTCCCTGTCGGCCCCACAGGGGCCCTGCAGCTGCACTCACTGTGCTGGCCACTCTGTGTAGCAGAGTCCCCTGCCCTGCAAGACCTGGCACCTTCCCTGCGTTGACATCCCCTGTGTGTGACTCCCTGCTGTCCTACAGGCAGGGCCCAGCTGTGGGGCCAGGCCAGCCTTTCTCAGCCCCTCTCCTTAACTCCTCGGGTGCAGGATGTGGGGGAGGAAGCTGGGAAAAGCAGCTGCCCTGTTTCCCATGGGAACACAGCCTCTCTGGGCTGTGATCACGGACTGCCCTAATGCCACTGCTAAGAGCCACCCCCACCCCCAACCCAGCCCTTGCCCTGGGACATCACCTGACCTCAAAGCGGAGCATCTCCCCTGGTGATAGGGACCAGGCCCCCGGTGATAGGGACCAGGCCTCTGGAGTCTTCCCCAGAGCAGCCCCTTCTAGTCCTGCTGACTGCAGGGCTCGGGGCCGGCCTGGCATGAGGCCAGGGCCCTGCCAGCAGGCTGCTGAGTGGGGGGGGCTCTCCTCAGCTCGGGCCTTTTGCCGGGCGATGCTGCCTGAGGTGCTCAGTGCAGACGCTTGGACACGCCGGAAGCTGCTCCCCTCCAGCTCTGCGTGCACAGGGCTCGGCGCCGCCAGGCCTTGCTGCAGCGATGGCCGCATGTGCTGTACTGGGTGACAGCTGTGGCCGGGCGCCTCGTCCTGCGCCCTGAGCTTGTGGCTGGGCTGGCTGCGGCACTCAGGAGCAGGGGTGGCGAAAGGTTGCTCTCCGCAGGGCTGGAGCTGTCTGGCGGCCAAGTGCTGCCTGGAGGGAAATAAAGTCCTACCCAAAAGCAGGGTGTCCGTGGTCTCTTTCTGGGGGGGAGGGACCCTGCCCTGGGCTGCGCCCACAGTCCAAGAGCCTGAATCCTCTGGTCCCGGCACAGGTACCATACAAGCAGCGCCTGGCCTCCTGCCTGGGCCGACAGCACTCAGTAGGAGCCATGGGGGTGGTAGGAGCTGGCCTGAGGCCCCAGCTCCCTGCAGGCTGGCTGCCAGAGCAGCTGTGGGCCCAGCACTGGGGCACTGTCCCCCTCCTGCCACCCCAGCTCTGGGCTGGGCTGTGGTGTTGGCTGGGAGCTGGGGTCTGACGCCAGGTGTCTGTGGGCGATGCCAAGGAGCAGAGGCTGCGTCCTGGCCCATTCGAGCAAGGGAGGGGGCTGGGCTGGGCCCAGATCAGCCCTCTCTGGCCCACATGGCCTGGTACCTTCCCTGCTCAGTAGGGGGTGCTGCTCCTGGCCTAGGCTGTAGCCTGATGCCCCTGCCCCTGAGCAGCCCCTGGCCTGGGGGTGCTATCTGGAGGGCCGCTCCCACAAGGAGAGTTGCTTTATCTCCCTGGGCCTCGGCCTGCGGAAGCTGGGCTGGGTAGGCTCCAGCGGCTGGTGCTCGGGAAATGTCCCAGGGAGCGTTTCCGGCCCTGTGGGGAGGGGACACTGGCAGCCCCCTGAGCAGCTTGTTCCCATTAGGGCTGCAGGGGCAAGCGCAGGCCTCCCTGCCCCCCATGCAGGGCAGCCCTCCCTGTGCAGGGCTGGGGGCATCTGCTGTCATGGGCAGCCTGGCAGGCCCTCTCCAGGAGCAGGGTCACTGACCCTGGGGCAGGGCCTCTGCCCTCTTTCTCCTGAGCGCAGCTACTGACTGGCAGTCAGTGCCAGTGAATCTCCGCCCGGGCTGGGGCTAAGAGCACCAGCTCCGCGCTGCGGCCTTGTTCCCTGCCCCGGGCCTGCATGGTACGAGTCAGGGCTTGGCCCCACCAAGCTCCAGCCCCAGAGGAAGAGTCCCTGCCTGGGTGCTCACACGGGCGCTTCTGAGGAAAGCAGGGCCAGGGCTCTGGACTGCCAGGCCCTGAGGTGCTGGCTAGAGCCCCACAACGGGCAGGGAGCACGGAGCTGTCCCCATGGGAGGCCAGAAGCCTTGTGTAGCTAAAGCTGACAAAGCCAGAATCAGGTCTGAGGCCGAGGCTGTGAGGATGGGCAGCCACAGGGGGCCCCTCCGTGGGCGGCCGGCCCCTCCAGGCCTCGCCTGTTCCAGTCACCCCCAGGTGGCTGCTCCTGCCCCATTGGCAAGCGATAGGCTGGTGTTGAACTGCCCCTGGGGTCCCCAGCCAGCACTGGCAGGCCACGTACAGCCGGCTGCCCCGGCACCCAGCGCTGGAGGGCAGAGAGCCCCAGCAGCCAGACTGAGTCGCTGCAATGACGGATCCTGCCCCTCCAGAGCCTGGGGCTGCCACCTCCTGCAGCCCCTGCCCGGGGCTCCCCAACACCTCCCACCCTTCCTGCCAGTGGCTGCCGGGCACCCGCTACCTGGCTGGTTGGTGTCCAGCAGGGGGGAAGCCACTGCCAAGGCTGCCCCCCCCCACACCCCTGGGCTCTCCGCCCCCCCGACCAGTGCCCCTCTCACCCACCCGCACCCCCTGCCGCCCCAGCCCTGGGCTCTTCCCCCTCCCCCCACCAGGCCCCGCACCCGCAACCCCCTCCTACCCCAGCTCTGGGTTGAGGCCCCCCCGCGCACCAGCCGCAGTTCTGGGCTCTTTCCCCCCACCCGGTGGCCAGCCCCCTCCTACCCCAGCCCTGGGTCACTGGTGACTCGCTCCCGGGGCGGGTCATCAGCATCCCGCTCCTGACCCGAGCAGGGACCGAGGCTGCATCCACTCGACTCCTCCCCGGCGCCCAGGGGGGCCCTGACTCCGCCCGCTCCCCCCTCGCCTCCAGCCGGTCCGGCGCTGGCAGGGTCGGGGTAAGCAGCGGGGCTCCCGGGCCGCGCCTCAGCCCACGGTCCCTCCAGCCGGGGCTCCCGTCTCCAGGACCGGCCGGGACCCGGGAGGGCAGAGCCGGGGAGACCGCCCCGGCAGGGCGCTGAGGAGCCGGGGCAGGGCAGCTCCAGGGGGAGCGGAGCCCCGGAGAGCGGGAGGCGGCCCCGCACGGCAGCGCCCCGGGCACCGGTCCCCCGCATGGCCCCGCTGCTGCTCCTGGCCGCCCTGCCGCAGCCCCTGGGCGGCTCGGGCCGCTTCGCCCAGCCCCGGCTCCGGGGGGCGGCCGCCCTGCGGCGCGTGCTGGCGGCTCCGTGGGCCCCGCGGGGCGGCCCCGGGCCCGAGTGTCCCGCGCTCTACGTGTCGGAGCCCGCCCGGCCCGGCCCCAAGGTGCGGGCGCTGCTCCCCGACGGCTCGGGCGCGGCGGGCGGCGCCACCCGCAGCGGCCCCGGAGCGCCCCCCGCGCACGACGCGCTGCTGCTGGACCCCAGCCCCGGGGCCAGCTTCGGCCACCCGCCGCGGCTCTTCCGCCTGGACTTCGGCGTCAGCCCGCGGCGCTGCCGGGGCCCGGACCGCGTCTACCTGGGTGAGCGCCCGGACGGGCCCGCGTCCGCCCCCGGTCACCGGCCCCCTTCCTGCCCCCGAGCCCGGCTCCCCGCCCCGCCCCAAGCCCGCACGGGCCCCGCGTCCGCCCCGGTCACCGGCCCCCTTCGTGCCCCCGAGCCCGGCTCCCCGCCCCGCTCCGAGCCCGCACGGACCCCGCGTCTGCCCCCCGGTCACCGGCCCCCTTCGTGCCCCCGAGCCCGGCTCCCCGCCCCGCTCCGAGCCCGCACGGACCCCGCGTCTGCCCCCCGGTCACCGGCCCCCTTCGTGCCCCCGAGCCCGACTCCCCGCCCCGCTCCGAGCCCGGATGGGCCCCGCCTCCGCCCCCCGGTCACCGGCCCCCTTCGTGCCCCCGAGCCCGGCTCCCCGCCCCGCTCAGAGCCCGGACGGGCCCCGCGTCCGCCCCACCGAGGCCGGCTCCCCGCCCCGAGCCCGACCGCGTCTGACCCCGCTCCCCACCTCTGTGCCCCGCTCCCCATCCCCGTCCGAACCCGGCCCGGCCCTCTCCGTGCCCGGCCCGGGCCCCTCCGTCCCGGCAGCCCCCGCGGCCTCTTCTCTGCCCCGGACTCGGAGCGATGGGGCAGATCGCGGGCGCGCCCCGGCTCGGGCAGGCGGCCCCGGGGAGCGGAGGGTCACTAGAGCCGCCGGCGCAGCCCCCTTGCCCCGCCCCGCCTGTCTGGCATGGGGCAGCCGGGCCCCCGGGGGCTGCGCCTCTCCCCCGCCCCCGCGTTTGGACACGTCCCGCCTCCGCAGAGGGGCTGGGGCCAAGGCGAGAAATGGCCCCGCGTCCTGCCCTGGGAGCTGGGCCCGGCCAGTGGTGGGGCTGGTGCCTGTAACCGAGGGACTGGGAGTGCGCAGCCTGCGGCCGCTGCCTTCCCCTGGGGCTCAGTAGGGGGCGCTCTTCCCGGCAGTCAGGGCTGGCCCCAATGCCCGTGGGGGGCCCTAGGGGGCGCTGTGCAGAGGGAGCGGACGGGGGCTCAGTAAGGGGCGCTCTCCCTTGGCAGTCAGGGCTGGCCCCAAAGCCCCTGGGGGGCCCTAGGGGGCGCTGTGCGCAGGGAGCGGGCGGGGGCTCAGTGGGGGGCTCTCCCCTGGCAGTCAGGGCTGGCCCCAATGCCCGTGGGGGGCCCTAGGGGGCGCTGTGCGGAGGGAGCGGGTGGGGGCTCAGTGGGGGGCTCTCCCCTAGCAGTCAGGGCTGGCCCGAATGCCCCTGGGGGGTCCTAGGGGGCGCTGTGCAGAGGGAGCGGGCGGGGGCTCAGTGGGGGGCTCTCCCCTGGCAGTCAGGGCTGGCCCCAATGCCCGTGGGGGGCCCTAGGGGGCGCTGTGCGGAGGGAGCGGGCGGGGGCTCAGTGGGGGGCTCTCCCCTGGCAGTCAGGGCTGGCCCCAATGCCCGTGGGGGGCCCTAGGGGGCGCTGTGCGGAGGGAGCGGGTGGGGGCTCAGTGGGGGGCTCTCCCCTAGCAGTCAGGGCTGGCCCGAATGCCCCTGGGGGGTCCTAGGGGGCGCTGTGCAGAGGGAGCGGGCGGGGGCTCAGTGGGGGGCTCTCCCCTGGCAGTCAGGGCTGGCCCCAATGCCCGTGGGGGGCCCTAGGGGGCGCTGTGCGGAGGGAGCGGGCGGGGGCTCAGTGGGGGGCTCTCCCCCGCAGTCAGGGCTGGCCCCAATGCCCCTGGGGGGCCCTAGGGGGCGCTGTGCGCAGGGAGCGGGCGGGGGCTCAGTGGGGGGCTCCCCAGCCCTGGGGTGAGGTGCCCCGTTCTGCTCCGCGCGGTGACTGGCGCAATGGGCCCCGGGCTCCGGCTGTGTGGGTCAGCGTGCCCCTCAGCTCGGCCCCCCGTCCTGGTGCGCTCAGCCCGGCCCCACAGCGTGCGCTCGCCCCACAGGCAGCTGCGAGTGCCTGACCCTGGCCCTGCGGAGCCGCGGCGAGAACCGGACCGAGCGGCGAGGGCGCGGCGGGCAGGGCCAGGGGAGGCCGCCGGGGCCAGGCGCGCCCGCCGAGAGGAGCCGCTGGCGGGGCTCTGCGAGATTCACGTCCTGCCCTTGGTGGTGGCAGCGCAGGACCCCAGGCGCCCGCAGAGGCTGCACGGCGTCGGTGGGTGCGCGGGGAGCCGGGGGCGGCCGCCAGGGGCCGCTCTGGCACCCGGCGACCAGGGATCAGCGGGACTCCCCTGCGCAGGGAATGCAGCGCCCCACTCTCCCCCAGCCGGGGCCCCGGCCATGGGCATGGGGCCCACCCAGGCACCACCCCAACCCGGTGACTGTCCCAGGGCTTTGCCCGCAGGTGACGGGCCCAGCTCTGCCAGTGAAGGAGGCTGTTCCCTGGGCCCCCCCGGCGCACTGCCCCAATTGCCCCTCTGCCCCAATTTGACTCAGCCATGAGCCTGTGGATGCCCTGCCCCGCCTCTGTCTGTCTGTCCGTCTGTGGGCCCTGCCCCGCCTCTGTCTGTCCATCTGTGGACCCTGCCCTGCCTCCGTCTGTGGACCCTGCTCCGCCTCTGTCTGTCTGTCTGCCCCACCTCTCTATGTCCATCTGTGGACCCTGCCCTGCCTCCATCTGTAGGTCTGTCTGTGGGCCCCACCTCTGTCTGTCCATCTGTGGACCCTGCCCTGCCTCTGTCTGTGGACCCTGCCCCGCCTCTGTCTGTCGGTCGGCCCTGCCCCGCCTCCGTCTGTCCATCTGTCTGCCCCGCCTCCATCTGTCCGTCTGTGGACCCTCCCCTGCCTCTGTCTGTCCGTCTGTGGACCCTGCCCCGCCTCTGTCTGTCCATCTGTGGGCCCTGCTCTGCCTCTGTCTTTACGTCTGTCTGCCCCGCCTCCGTCTGTCCGTCTGTGGGCCCTGCCCCGCCTCCGTCTGTCCGTCTGTGGGCCCTGCCCTGCCTCTGTCTGTACGGCTGTCTGCCCCGCCTCTGTCTGGCTGTCTGCCCTGCCTCTATCTGTCCATCTGTGGGCCCTGCCCCGCCTCTGTCTGTCTGTCCGCCTGTGGGCCATGCCTCTGTCCATCCGTCTGTGGGCCCTGCCCCGCCTCTGGCTGTCAGTCCTGCCACATATCACCTGTTGCTTTTCCCCGCAGGGCTGCAGGGGTTCAGCCCGTGTCCCCGGCCGCTCCCCGTCAGCCCCAGCCCCACGGCCGCTCCCTGAGAGCTGGACGAGAACACGCGCCGGTGCCGCCGGCAGCAGCTGCCCTCCCACGAGTCCTGCCGCAGGTACCAGACCTGCCACCACGCCGTGCTCGTCTCAGGGGTGGCCCGGGTGGGGAGTGGGACACGCTCCTTCCCCTGGAGGGGGCGCTGGCTCTGATCTGGCCCCAGGGCAGGGACTGGGCCATGGGGCCTTTCCCCTCTGGGCCGTCAGTCTGGCTCCGGCCCCATAGGCCGGGGGTGAAGGGCATTTCCCTGCTGGGGGCCCCGGGGGGCCCTGTTGGAAGGGGGTAGGGGTGGGGCGTCTCCAGGCCAGTGCCCTATATTAGCCCCCCCTGAGTGGGGCTCATCCCCCTGGCCATGCTGGAGGGCGGCTTGCCCCGGCTCTGTCTTTTCTGGGGCTGAATGGGGGTGGGCCGGGCCGGGGGCCCTTGCCCTCCCCTGGCGCCGAGGGGCTGAATCCTGCTGCTGTGAGCTGGGTGCCCCGTCAGAGCCCCTGAACGTGGCACGGTGCCACCCACCCCCCACTGGCGGGTGCTGCCAGGCTCTGGCCCCTCCCTTAGGGCTGGAGAGACACTGGCCTTGGTGCCCCCTCCCTGCCCAGCCCCCTGGCTTCGGCCAGCCGAGCCCCGTGCTGCCCCTAACGCTGCCCGCCGCCCCCCCCCCGCAGGCGGCTGGCAGGAACAGATCCCCTACCCCCACCACGCCCGCAACCTGCTTCCGGCAAGAGCACATCGAGGCCTTCTTCGCGGGCGACGGCCAGGCACCAGGTCAGGGCGCGGCCCTGGGGCCTTGAGTGACTCCCCGGGGGGGGGGGTACCAGGCCATGCAGAGCCTGTGATCAACCCTGACCCCTCCAGCAGGGGCTACCTGGGGCTTTGGGTGCCAGCGCTGGCCCCGACGCCGGGTCTCAGTGCGATGCCACCGGGGCGGGGCGGGGCTGGCGGTGGGGGCAGAGACCCTGTGGACTGGGCCCAAGTGAATCAAGGCTTAGGGCACTGATTGGCACAGCCCCCCCCGGTGCCCTATGCTCTGCAGATTGACCAGCTCCTGCAGCAGACACCGGCCTTCTCCCTCCCCCACTCAGCCCTAGACTGGGAGGAGAGGTGGGGCGTGCGGGGCAGAGCTGCACCCGGTTGCAGGGGGTTGCGCTCGGTGCCGAAGGAGGGGGCTCGGCGGGGACATGGGCCCGAGGGCCGGCCCCAGGGTGTGGAGACAGGGCTGGGGCGGTATGGGCAGGCAGGGCGGGAGGGGGCTGGGGGCGGGCGCTGCCCCCAGGGGCCGCGGAGGTGGGCGACGTGTATCCGGCCGCGGAGAAGCGACTGATCCGTAGCCACCTGGCGCTGCGGGCAGCTCTGCGCCGACTCGCTGGTGCTTTAGCTGAACAGCCCCGCCCGGCGCCATGCTCCTGTGGGCCAGCAACGAGAACGGCAGCGTGAGTGGGCACCGCGCGGGCACCCCCCAGCTGGGACCCCCGGGGCCGGGGGGTGTGGGCAGGGGAGGGCCCGAGGGAGCCACGAGCCCCGTACGGACCCCGCAGCGACTGCTGCGTCCCGTCACTCCGCTGTGCCCTCGCCCGCCCCCCTGGGGCAGTGGGGGCCTCAGGGGACGCGGGGTGACTCCTCGGCTCTGTGCCTCTCCCAGGGCCCCAGGGCGGCGCTGAGAGAACCGGGCCCCCCCGGATCTCCAGGTGGCGGTGAGCTCGTTGCCCCCTCGCCTCTGATCTGCTGCACTTCAAAGGCCCCGGCTTGGCGCTTTAGTCGGCGCTGGCTGGGAGGGACCCCCCCGTCTAATCCCCCCTTTCAAGTGCTGGGCTGCTGGAATTCCCTTGATCTCCTGCCTGGAGTCTCCAAGCAGCTGGGGTGCGTGTGTGTGTGGGGGCAGCGTCGTCCCCCTCCCCTTCGTGCTGCGGGCAGGTGGGGGAAGGGCACTGACAGGCACCCTCTGCCCCCCCGCAGGCCGACCCCAGGGAGCGCTACCCTGTGGCCGAGCTCCTGGCGGACCTGGAGGGCTGCAACGCCCGCAGGGTCTTCCTCTTCCTCGACCGGAGCCACCCGGGCCCGCTGGCCAGGAAGCTGCGGGCGTCCGGGCGGCTCGGGAACGTGGTGCTGGTGAGTGGCCAGCTGGGCTCCGACGTCGCCCGGGGCTCGGCCTTCAGCGAGTTCTGGGCTCGGCCGCAGCCCGACCAGTGCCTGCTGCAGGGCCTCGGGCTGGTGGGTCGGCGGGGCGGGGATCCCGAGGGCGAGGCCACCGCCGGGCAAGCGGAACCGAGCCCCACAGGAGATGCCCGTGTCACACCCTCCAGGCCCAGGCCCGCCTTGGAGCTGGCCCTTGGGCATGCCAGGGGGGGCACCAACCTCCAGCATGCGGGGGGACGGCTGGTGCAAGTCGGGGGCACCGACCCCAGGGGGTGCCCCTCCACTGGGGCTTGGCACAGGGGAGACCGGGGGGGAGTAGGTGGGGGGTAGCGCTGTTCTCCCAGGCTTTGGGCACCCCACCAGGAGCCCCCCCTCGGCCTTGACGCTGCCTCCCTTGCTCTCCAGGCAGGCCCGGGGGCAGCCGGCTCCTCTCCCGGGGCCACGCTGCAGCTGCTCAACGTGACCCTGGCCTGGGCGCCCCGCCGCGGACGGAGGACGAGCGCAGGCAGGAGTTCCTGGGCTGCCAGAACCTGCCCACCAGGCTCTGGTGCCAGGCCACGCACACGCCACAGCAGGACGACGCCTGAAGCCGGGTCCCCTCCCTGGTTCCTGCTCCCTGCTGGGCAGGACTGAGCCCCCCACGCCCGCCCAGAGCCAGCCGCAGCCTCCTGCACCGCCAGGGCCAGCTGGGATGAACGGCCAGGGGCGGGGTCTGGCTAAAGCTGCGATGGGGGAGGGCAGCGCTCGGGCTCTGACAGGGCCCCCGGCACGTGCCATGCGGGGGCAGGCAGGGACCTGCTGTCCATAACCCGCTCCCTCAATAAAGAACCAGTCCTGTCCCCCCTGTGTGGAGCTGTTTAACCCTCTCAGCACCTGGCCCCGGACGCCGGGGTTCTGCACATGCGGCCATGCCTCCTGGACAGCTGAGAAGTGGGGGGTGGGCAGGACTCCTGGGTTCCATTCTCCGCTCCCCCGAGGGCACTGTCCCTCACTTACTGGTGCCGATTGTGGGGTGGGAGGTCGCTTCGTCCACGCTGCTCCTGTGAGAGCTGCCCAGGGTCGCTCTCGCTGAGGGACCTGGAGAACGGCGCTGGGGTGCCCTGCTGAACTCCCCCTGCGGGGCCTGCCTGGCCTCCCCCGACCCAATCCGGAGAGTTGGGCCTGCCCCCGCCCCAGACAACACAGAGCCGGAGCCCAGAGCTAGCCACAAACAGTTTACAAGATTCAGCAACAAGACGTCAAATCAAAACCTGAAAAACAACCAACCCCCTGCTCTGCCCCCCTGGTGCCCTGCCCCTTAGTGTCCCCCCTCCAGGGCTCTGTACTGGGTGGCAGCACCTCCCCCCACCCCAGTGCTGCCGGGAGCCTCCTGTAACAGAGCGGTGCCCTGGGCCATGGCCAGCCGAAAGGGCTGCCCCCTCCCCTGCCCACGGGCAGCCTGGCAGCGCCCGTGTAGCCAGGGCCAGCTGTGGCAGCAATGCTGGGGGCGCGCAATCCCAGCATGCAATGCTCTGCCGGCTGCACCCATGCCAGCGGGCTGCCCGGGTGCCCAGCAGGGATCACAGGGGGTCTCTGGGCCAGGACGCGGCTCGCCCAGTTTGGCCGCTCATACGGCAGGAACAGCGGTGCCAGAGCTCTGAAACAAGCCGAGGTCACACAGCCCGGGGGGCCTGGCGTGCCGACCGATGCCAGGGCAGCAAACTACAGCCACAGCGGGGGGCAGCTCCGTGCCGCTGCCCGAAGTCCCCTGGCTCCTGCCCGCGCTCACGGCCCCTTCCTGGGGGCCGCCGGCAGCTTCTCGGTGCTGCGGTCCTTGCTCTCCGTGTCGGAGTCGGACGCGTCCCCAGCCCGCTGCTGCAGCCACATCCCGGCGTAGACGCCACCCTTCTGCAGCAGCTCCTCGTGCCTGCGGGAGAGCCGGGGCTCAGGGGCTGCAGCTCCCGCCTGCCCTGCCCCGGGCGCTGCCCGGCCCCTCCTGTGCCCCCTGCAGCCCGCCGGGCCCCCAGCAGCTCCCGCCTGCCCCGCCCCCAGCTCCACCCCCTGCAGCCTGCCCTGCCCCGGGCGCTGGCCGGACCTTGCCCTGCCCTGGGCGCTGCCCAGCCCCTCCTCTTTCCCCTCCAGCCTGCCCTGCCCCCAGCTCCACCCCCTGCAGCCTGCCCTGCCCCGGGCGCTGCCCAGCCCCTCTTGTGCCCCCTGAAGCCTGCCGGGCCCCCAGCAGCTCCCACCTGCCCTGCCCTGCCCCCAGCTCCACCCCCTGCAGCCTGCCCTCTCCCGGGCGCTGGCCGGACCTTGCCCTGCCCTGGGCGCTGCCCGCCCCTCCTCTATCCCCTCCAGCCTGCCCTGCCCCCAGCTCCACCCTCTGCAGCCTGCCCTGCCCTGGGCACTGGCTGGGCCCTCCTCTGCCCCCTACAGCCTGCCCTGCCCCCGGCTCTTTCCCCTGCAGCCTGCCCTGCCCTGGGTGCTGCCCAGCCCCTCCTCTGTCCCCTGTAGCTCCCACCTGCCCAGCCCTGCCCTGGGCACTGGCCGGACCCTCCTCTGCCCCCTCCAGCCAGCCCTGCCCCCGGCTCCACCCCCTGCAGCTCCCGCCCACCCTGCCCTGGGTGCTGCCCAGCCCCTCTGCCCCTGGAGCCTGCCCTGCCCCAGCCCAGGGGCCAGCTACCCCCCTCTACACCGTGCCCTTCTCCCCGCTCAAGGGCTCCGCCCATCCCAGGGCACATTGCAGCACCTGCATGGGACCCTGTGGCAAAGGCCCCACCCCCTCCCATGCTGCACCCATCCCACCGGGCAGGAGCCGCCAGCTGCAGCCAGCATGGCACCAGGAAGGGAGCAGCCGGGCACCCGGTGCCAGTCCAGGGGCAGCTGCCGCTCCCAGGGTGGGAGGGGGACCCGCCTGCAGATGCGCTGGTACGTTACCTTCCACGCTCCACGACGCGCCCGTCCTTGAGAACCAGGATCTGGTCGGCGTTGACAACCGTGGAGAGCCTGGGGCGGGGGCGGGGGGGAGAGACAGTATGTTACCAGCGCAAGAGCAGAGCCCCCCGTGATCCTAGCCGCCCCCAGCCACACCTGCCCCAAGGTGCCCAAGCTCCCGGGGCTGACAATGCGCCATCCTGCGTGGCACAGACCCGGGGAGTCGCTGGCAGCGAGCCACGAGGCAGCCCCGGGGCCAGCAGCTGCTTGGGGCGGGGCAGCCACGTGGAGCGAGTGGAAAGCTGGCCGTGAGCGCCACCACAAACAAGCCACTCTCCCTGCAGGGTGACCGTGGGAGGGGGTCCCTCCAGCCCCGCCATCCCAAAGCCACCATGGGCCTGCAGCCACAGACCCCCGCGCCCGCCCCGCTACGGAACCAGGGCCAGAGCTGGCACTTTGATTTCAAAAACGTGCCCAAGCGTGACAGAGCCGGAGCCGGCTGCCGGAGTCTGCCGAGAGCCTGAAACCGGGCCTGGCCGCGCGTGCCCAGGGCCGGGGGTGGAACCGCCCAGCGTCCACCCTGCTCCAGGCGGAGCAGCAACAGCTGCAGGTGCCCCCATGCTGTGGGGCTGGAGGTGCCGGGGTGCCCTGCACAGGTCATAGCCCCCAGCAGTGAGGTGCCAGCCAGTCCTGTGCCCCAGCCCATCTCGCCACCCAGAGCACTGCTGGCACTCCCCGGCCCATCACGCCTACGCTGCCCACCCCACCCAGTCTGCCCCTCCCCTCCGCACCAGGCGCGCCCCGAAGAACTCCCTGGCCCCTTCCTGCACCACCCCCTCCCCACACAGCCCCCGGTGCCAGCCTTGCCCACCCCAGCACCCAACCATGGGTGCTGCGATGCCACAGGGCGTGCGGGTCTCTCGTGTGGCCACGGGCACGAGCACCACCAGCTGCTCTGCCCCAGGGACATGGCTGCCTGTGGCCGGCACAGCGACGCCATCAGTCACCGTTGCCACGGGCTGGGCACCCCCCGCCTCTCCCTGCCCCATGCTCTGGGCTGTGGCTCAGGGCTTCATGCCCGCTGCCCCCACCTCTTTCCTTTGCTCCCTCCCCACTGAGCCCCCCCCACCCGCCAGGGCACTGTGCCCCCCGGGGCAGACACTGCAGACGTGCCCAGCACCTGCAGAAGGGCACCACTCCGGCCCATGGCTCCCTCCCAACACCCCATGTCCCAGCCCCATGGGAGACCCCGTGCAGCCAGGCCTGTTCCCCCAGCCTGGCGGGACCCGCTGACCCCTGCGCCATTCTACCGGGCTGTTCGGTGCCCCCCCGCCGTCAGTGCTGGCCCCAGCGTGGCGCTAGGGGGCGCTGTACTGCAGGGAGGGGTCACTGGGGGGTGCCCCCCCGCCGTCAGTGCTGGCCCCAGCGTGGCGCTAGGGGGCGCTGTAATGCAGGGAGGGGTCACTGGGGGGTGCCCCCCTGCCGTCAGTGCTGGCCCCAGCGTGGCTCTAGGGGGGGCTGTACTGCAGGGAGGGGTCACTGGGGGGGTGCCCCCCACCCCCGCAGTCATTGCTGGGTGTGGCACAGCAGAACTCCGGCTACACCCCCGGCCTGTAGTGACAGCCCCCCAGGAAATTCCCCCCCCAGCCCTTGGGCCTGCTGAACTCCCCCCCCGCCCCCCCAGACCCCCACATCCAGCGCAAAGTCCTGCCCCACCCTCACCTGTGGGCGACGACGATGGTGGTGCGGTTGGCGCAGACCTTGGCCAGCGAACCCTGGATGTTCCTCTCGGTCTCAGTGTCCAGCGCCGACGTGGCCTGCGTGCCAGGTACAGCGTGTGGGAGGGGCTGTGGCGCCAGGCTGGAGCCGCCCTGAGCCTCCCTGCCCCCACACCATGCTGCAGCCGCCCTCCCCTACCAGCCCGGGTGCCAGGCAGCTGCTCAGCGCCCTGAGCAGGGCAGGCCCAGGCCAGCGGCTCGTGGGCCGGAGGGGTCGCCCCCCAGTGAGGACAGGTCGGCCGCCAGCCCTAGGCTGCGCTCAGAGCCGGTGCCCCGAGGAAGGCGAGTGGAGACGTGGGGAGTGCGAATGGCATGGGAGGGCAGCGGGGCAGGCGGGGGCCTGGCCTTCGCTGGTGGGGAAGGGGCGCGGTGGGGGGTAGCGTTCGCTGATGGCGGGAAGGGGAGGGCCCCGGGGGATGAGGGCTGGTGTTTGCTGATGGAGTGATGGGGGGTAGGGAGGGGCAGTTGATGGGGGGTGGGGAGGGGGCCCCATGTTGGGAAGGGAGGGGGCAGGGAGGGGGGCTGATGAGGGGACAGGGGCCCGTGGCGGGAAGGGAGGGGGCCGATGGGGGACCGGGGGGGGTCCCAGGTTACCTCGTCCAGCAGGATGATCTGCGGGCCCTTGAGGATGGTGCGCGCGATGGCCACTCTCTGCTTCTCGCCCCCGCTCAGCTTCAGGCCTCGTTCCCCCACCTGGGTCTCGTAACCTGCGGGGCGCAGAGCCAGACGTGTGGGACCCGGCTCCCCGCTGCCAGCACCACGGGGCCGCCCCGGCCTCTCCTCCTCCCTCACTGTGAGTGCCCGGCCTGCCCCACGGGCCACTGCGCACGCCTGCCCCTCGTGCCCCCCGATGCAGCGGTGCCGTGCCCAGAGCCAAAGCTCGCCCAGGCCAGCCCCCCTGCTGCTCCCCCGGGCACTAGGCAGCCAGGCAGGGGCAGCGCCGCCCCCCAGGAGTGAGGCTGTGCCCCAGAGAAAGCAGCTGGTGCCACTGTACCAGGCTGAGCACCCGGGAAGGGGGCAGGGTTAACGGCACGTCCCAGGGGCTCCAGTCCTGGGAGGTGGCGACCCCAGCCCGGGGGCCGGGCGTGCTGGGGCAGGGCCCCGGGGAGGCCGCGGCGGGCCGGACTCACCCTCGGGGAAGGAGAGGATGCGGTCGTGGATGTCGGCGGCCCGGGCTGCCTGGCGCACCTCCTCGTCGGAGGCTGCGGCGCGCCCGTAGCGGATGTTGTTGCCGATGGAGTCGTTGAAGAGCACCGTGTCCTGGGGCACCACCCCGATGTGGGCGCGCAGCGAGGCCTGTGTCACCTGCAGGGCAGCCCCGGCCGTGCCCCGTCAGTGCGGGCACCGGGGGCAGTGCCAGGCTCTCCTGAGTCAGCCCCTGCCCCGCTCCTCCCGCCGGCCTGCCCGAGCCCGGAGCCCCAGGAAGCCCCAAGGCACTTGGTCCCCCATCCCCCTGCCGCAGAGCCGGGTCCCCCACAGGGAGGCCGAACTCTCAGTGACCCATTGCTGGGGCCCCCCAGCCGGCCCCCCAGCTCCCAGCCCCCTGCCTCAGCCTGCCCATGGAGCACAAATGAAAGGAACCCCCTCTGCCCCCCTGGGGGGCTGCAGTAACACGGGAAGTCTTTGATCTGGCCCCCTCAGCACTTCAAAGTGGGCTGCCTGGGCCCCCCCTCCGCCGGCAGCTTCCCTTCCCCTTGGTGCGTAATTGAAGCCAGGCTGGGAGCCGGCCTGCCCATTAGCCCAGGCGGGCTGGGCTCTGCCCACGCCCCTGCTGGAAATGGTGGGGGGGTCCCACAAAGCAGGCTGAGTTCCTGGGGGAGCACATGGCCCCCCGACCTGCCCTTGGCAGCAGAGGCTCAGGCCCCCTCCTGGGGCCCCCGAGGTGCTGGCACCAGGGGCTGCGGGACAAACCCAGGGGCCGAGATGGGGAAGGCCTGGCAGGTCCCTCTCGTCCCTGGGCTGCGGCTCCTGGCAGGCTCCCTCCCTGCCAGCACTGGGCATGGCTGGGCCTGGCCTGCCCTAAGCACGCTGGGGGCCGGGGCTCCTGCCCAGATCCACCCCATCGGGGAGCCAGGGGCTGTCTCACCCCCTGCAGGCCGGGGCTCCCTCCCTCCAATGCTGCCCAGCCCCGGCACAGGCCACCCTGGGGCAGCCGGGAGGTGACATCATCCATGCCCAGGGCGCGTGTGCCCAGGGGTGGCTGCACCTCAGGGCTTGCGGGTGGGTGCGCGGACTCTCCCCGGTGCCCCGCGAGCGTAGCCATCAGGGCGTCCCTGGCCAGCCTGGGAATCGCCAGACGGCCAGGCCCCCAGGGGAGGGGCCAGGCCCCGAGGGGAGGAGCTGGGCCCCCGGGGAGGGGCCGGCCCAGCAGAGCTCTGCCAGCCGCCCTGGGGCCGGGCGCCCGGACACCGGGGCAGATGCTGAGCGGGCGGGGCCCCTGCCCGGGACCCAGGCACCGGACACTCGCCCAGGTGCACCCAGCGCAGGCCAGTGCAGCGTGGGCGGGAGGGACCCAGGGCCTGGGTGCCCCGGGCTCTGATCCCACCTCGGGCCCTGGGCATCCCACGAATCCAGCCCCGGCAGCCTCAGACCCCATCACGCTGCGTACCCTGCCCCAGGCACCCCCAGAGCCCCTCGCACCCTCCCTGGACCCTGCCCCAGGCACCCCCAGAGCCCCTCGCACCCTCCCTGGACCCTGCCCCAGGCACCCCCAGAGCCCCTCGTGCCCTCCCTGGACCCTGCCCCAGGCACCCCCAGAGCCCCTCGCACCCTCCCTGGACCCAGCCCCCCAGGCACCCCCAGCGCTGCCCCTCACCTTGGCGATGTCCTGCCCGTCGATGCGGATGCAGCCGCCCCACACGTCGTAGAAGCGGAAGAGCAGGCGGATGACGGTGCTTTTCCCCGAGCCGGACGGACCCACCTGAGCGCGAAGAGCACAAGGGTCAGCAGGCCAAGGGGCCGCTCGGCGCGGTGGGGCCGCTCGGCGCAGTGGGGCCGGGGCCCAGAGAAGGCACTGTACGGGCCGGGGCAGGATCCTGAGCAAAGGGAATTAGTCGTACGGAGACCCCTGCATGCCCGCTCACTCTGCAGACTGGCACAGGAGGGCGGGGCAGGGTGGGCAGGCTCCCAACGGACCCCCCCAAGGACCCATCCCCACGGAGCCCAGCGCCAAGGTCCCGTTCTCACCAGGGCAAGGGTCTGTCCGGGCATCACCGAGAAGGAGACGTCCTGCAGGATTTCCCTCCTGCGGGCAGAGAGGGGTTCAGCTGCTTCCCCCCAGATCCCCCCCAGCCCTCAGCACGGGGCACCGTGACCTCACGCTGGGGCTGTACGGCCGCGTCCTGCCCCGCATACCTGCCCCCACCCCGCACGCCCCGGCCCCGTGCCCGCCCCACACCTTCCTTCTCCCTCCAATCCGCACGCCCCAGTCCCGTACCTGCCCCATGGCCCCTCCTCCCTCCAACCCGCACGCCCCAGCCCCGTACCCGCCCCACAGCCCCTCCTCCCTCCACCCTGCACGCCCCAGCCCCGTACCCGCCCCACAGCCCCTCCTCCCTCCAACCCGCATCCCCCAGCCCCGTACCCACCCCACAGCCCCTCCTCCCTCCAACCCGCATCCCCCAGCCCCATACCCGCCCCACGGCCCCTCCTCCCTCCACCCTGCACGCCCCAGCCCCATACCCGCCCCATGGCCCCTCCTCCCTCCAACCCGTACGCCCCAGCCCTGTACCTGCCCCACGGCCCCTCCTCCCTCCACCCCGCATCCCCCAGCCCCGTACCCGCCCCACGGCCCCTCCTCCCTCCAACCCGCATCCCCCAGCCCCGTACCCGCCCCACAGCCCCTCCTCCCTCCAACCCGCACGCCCCAGCCCTGTACCCACCCCGCGACCCCTCCTCCCTCCACCCCGCATCCCCCAGCCCCGTACCCGCCCCATGGCCCCTCCTCCCTCCACGCCTCAGCCCCGTACCCACCCCGTGGCCCCTCCTCCCTCCAACCCGAACACCCCAGCCCTGTACCTGCCCCACAGCCCCTCCTCCCTCCACCCACCCCACAGCTCCTCCTCCCTCCACACCCCAGCCCTGTACCCGCCCCACAGCCCCTCCTCCCTCCACGCCCCAGCCCTGTACCTGCCCCACAGCCCCTCCTCCCTCCAACCCGCACACCCCAGCCCTGTACCCACCCCAAGGCCCATCCCCACTCCACCCCGCACACCTTAGCCCCGTACCTGCCCCGCGGCCCCTCCTCCCTCCAACCCGCACGCCCCAGCCCTGTACCCGCCCCGCGGCCCCTCCTCCCTCCACCCCGCATCCCCCAGCCCCGTACCCGCCCCACGGCCCCTCCTCCCTCCACCCGCCCTACAGCCCCTCCTCCCTCCACGCCCCAGCCCTGTACCCGCCCCACAGCCCCTCCTCCCTCCAACCTGCACACCCCAGCCCTGTACCCACCCCAAGGCCCATCCCCACTCTACCCCGCACACCTCAGCCCCGTACCTGCCCCACACCTTCCTCCTCCCTCCACCCTGCACGTCCCAGCCCCGTACCTGCCTCACACCTTTCTCCTCCCTACACCCTGCACACCCCAGCCCCGTATCCATCCCACGGCCCCTCCTCCCTCCAACCCACACGCCCCAGCGCTGTACCCGCCCCACAGCCCCTCCTCCCTCCACCCCGCATGCCCCAGCCCTGTACCCGCCCCACGCCCCCCTCCTCCCTCCAGCCTTGATCCCTGTATCCATCCATCCCCACTGCACCCCGTAGCCCCCATCCCTGCCCCACCCCCGATCTCTGTGCTGGCTCCATGTCCCCCATACCCATCCATGTAGCTGAAATGCACGTTCTCGAACTCAATGCGCCCCGAGTGGAAGCGAAGGTCCCCTGCATTCACCTCGTCCTTCACCTGCGGGACAGAGACACGCGGCCTCACAGCCCTGCCCCCCCGGGGATGCTCCCCGGATGCGGTGGGGGGAAGGGAGTGCAGAGCAGACCCCTCACTACAGCTCCGTTCCCTGCCCCTGCCCCCCTGGTGCCCCAGGCGGAGCAAACGGGCCAGCGCAGGGGACCAGAGCCCCCGGCCGAGCCAGAGGAGCTGCCTGAACATGTGTGGGGGGGTGACCCTCATCTCCTGTGGAGGGGAGCAGCTGATCTGCTGGGGGTGGGGCACCCACCTCCTGGGGGAGAAACTGGGGGCAGGGGAGGGGGTGTGGCCCCTCCTGGGGGCAGAGCTGAGGGCAGGGGGCAGAGCAGGGAGTGTGTAGCCCCTCCTGGGGGCGGAGCTGAGGGCAGGGGGCAGAGCAGGGAGTGTGTGGCCCCTCCTGGGGGCGGAGCTGAGGGCATGGGGCAGGGCACCCACCTCCTGGTGGAAAAGCTGGGGGCAGGGGAGGGGGTGTGGCCCCTCCTGGGGGCAGAGCTGAGGGCAGGGGGCAGAGCAGGGAGTGTGGCCCCTCCTGGGGGCGGAGCTGAGGGCAGGGGGCGGGGCAGGGTGTGTGTGGCCCCTCCTGGGGGCGGAGCTGAGGGCATGGGGCAGGGCACCCACCTCCTGGTGGAAAAGCTGGGGGCAGGGGAGGGGGTGTGGCCCCTCCTGGGGGCAGAGCTGAGGGCAGGGGGCAGAGCAGGGAGTGTGGCCCCTCCTGGGGGCGGAGCTGAGGGCAGGGGGCGGGGCAGGGTGTGTGTGGCCCCTCCTGGGGGCGGAGCTGAGGGCATGGGGCAGGGCACCCACCTCCTGGGGGAAAAGCTGGGGGCAGGGGAGGGGGTGTGGCCCCTCCTGGGGGCAGAGCTGAGGGCAGGGGGCAGAGCAGGGGGTGTGGCCCCTCCTGGGGGCGGAGCTGAGGGCAGGGGGCGGGGCAGGGTGTGTGTGGCCCCTCCTGGGGGCGGAGCTGAGGGCATGGGGCAGGGCACCCACCTCCTGGGGGAAAAGCTGGGGGCAGGGGAGGGGGTGTGGCCCCTCCTGGGGGCAGAGCTGAGGGCAGGGGGCAGAGCAGGGGGTGTGGCCCCTCCTGGGGGCGGAGCTGAGGGCAGGGGGCGGGGCAGGGTGTGTGTGGCCCCTCCTGGGGGCGGAGCTGAGGGCAGGGGGCGGGGCAGGGTGTGTGTGGCCCCTCCTGGGGGTGGAGCTGAGGGCATGGGGCAGGGCACCCACCTCCTGGGGGAAAAGCTGGGGGCAGGGGAGGGGGTGTGGCCCCTCCTGGGGGCAGAGCTGAGGGCAGGGGGCAGAGCAGGGGGTGTGGCCCCTCCTGGGGGCGGAGCTGAGGGCAGGGGGCGGGGCAGGGTGTGTGTGGCCCTTCCTGGGGGCGGAGCTGAGGGCAGGGGGCGGGGCACGCACCTCTTGCTCCTCGTTGAAGAGCTCGAACATGTTTTCCATGTCGATGAAGGAGCTCTGGATCATCCTGCAGGTGGAGGACAGGGCAGGTAAAGATGGGACAGGGGGCCGCTGCCCCACTCAGCCCAGACGTTCCACCCCCATGGTGTGGGGCGGGGGGACTAGCGGGGGGAACTGCCTTGGGCACACCTCGAGGGGGATTTCACCAGGGAAGTGCCGGCAGCAACAGGGTGGGCTGGGCAGACCAACGGCCTGACCCAGTGCAGCAGGAGGCGGGGCTAACAGGCTAGATGGACCAATGGGCTGATCCAGTGCAGCAGGAGGCGGGGCTAACAGGCGATGTGGCCCAATGGCCTGGCCCAGTGCAGCAAGGGGCGGGGCCACAGGCTAGCTGGCCCAATGGCCTGGCGGGGGTCGGTTTCTCCCGCACCGGCGTTACCTGTAGTAGGTGCCGAACCAGTTGAGCGGCGTGTAGAGCTGGATGATGTAGGTGCCGAACAGGACGAAGTCCCCCACCTGGCAGAGACGGGGAGAGACGCCCATCAGAGCTGGAGCCAGGGCCCCCACCCCTGGCTCCCCCGGGCCGGCAGGGGTCGGGGGCACCCAGCCGGGGGGCAGGGGTCAGGGGCACCCAGCCGGGGGGCAGCGGTGGGGGCTGGGGCAGAGCCGACCAGGGGCATCTCGTCCGCGGGGGGCTCGCAGCCCAGAACATGCCAGGGCTCCGGGGGGCACGGGCTGGCCCAGGCTCACCTGGAACCTCTTCTCCGTCACAAAGTAGGCGCAGAGCAGGGACCCCGCCAGCAGCCCCAGGCTGATGGTCAGGTTCTGGGTCTGGTTCAGCAGGCCCAGCGAGGCGTTGACCTTCCACTCCGAGACCTGCCGGGGGGCGGTGGGAGGGAGCGTCAGGGACCCCCCAGCAGGCTCAGGGCCTCCCTTCCCCCCAGAGCCATGTCCCCAGCCACAGGAGTGCCCCATGCTCCACCCACTGCAACCCCCCACCCCGCACCGCTGAGCTGAATTCCCCCCCCCGCAATGTATCTGCTGGAAACCCCATGGGGATGCAGGCAGCTGGGGCTCCCCTTGCAGGGCTGGGGTCATGCTTAGCCCCCTGGGGCTGTCGACTGCCCCGCGCGAGGCCCCTCCTCAGCGCCCATCCCCCAGCGCAGGGCGGCGAGGGGAGCTAGGCACAGGGATGGGAGCCCCCCCAGCCCCACCCCCCTGCCCCAGCACCTGGTACTTGAGGATGGCGTCATTGAATCGATTCACTTCATAGCTCTCCGCGTTGTAATACTTCACCTGAAACACATGGAGCCCGGGCTCAGTCCCAGCCCCTGGACACAGCCCGCCCCTGGGCTGAGAACCCGCCCCCCACCCGCCCCCAGGGCTCAGCACCTCCGTCCTCTCTCCCACCTGCCGCTTCCCCATGCCCCGTCCCGGGAGAGCCTCCCCCCAGAGCCCCGCAGCCTGCGAGCACCTCCCCGGCGCTGAGCCACCCCCGCCCCCGCCGGAGCTCGGCCCCGGGGGTCTGCCCACGGCCCCGCCCGCGGGTCGGTACCGTCTCGAAGTTGAGCAGAGAGTCCACGGCCCGGGCCTTGGCCTCGTTGTCGCGGGTGTTCATGTCCCGCCGGTACGTGGTTCTCCACTCTGTGATGACGATGGTCAGGGCTACGGGGGGGGGGGGTCACACGTCACCCTGTCCTGCTGCCACGGCCCCCCACGCCCAGCCCCTCGGCCACTGCTCCCCCAGACCTGCGCCCCAGGGTCACCCACTGCGGGTGGGGGGCGGAACCCAGCACAAGCCCCCCCGCCTCCCCACCGGGACGAGCCAGCGCAGGCCCCCCCGCCGCCCTCCCCCCTCCCCGAGTCAGCGCAGGGCCCCCCCGCAGGCCCCCCCCGCACGCACTCAGGTAGAGGCTCATGCAGACGAAGATGATGAGGCCGAACCAGAGGCTGAAGGCCGAGCTGAAGTAGATGATGCCGATGACGACGTCCGCGATGGTGGGGAAGATGCTGAAGACGATGTAGCTGTGGGGGGGTGGGGGGGACAGGAAGGGCCGTGTCAGCCCAGGGTCACCCCTACCCCCTTCCTCCCGCCGCCCCATGGGCCTCTCCACCCCCCACCTCCTCCGCCCTCCCCATCCCCCCACCCCGATCCACCTCCCCCGCTGCCCCACAGACCTGCCCACCCCTCACACCCTCATCCCCACCCCCTACCGCCCCTCTGCCCTGCCCATCTCCCTCTTCCCCCACCCTGACTCACCCTCACCCCCCACCTCTCCCTCTGTCCCATAGACCTGCCCCCACTTTATCCCCTTCTCGCCCCCTCCCCAGCTCAGCCCCGCTCCCCTCCCCGGCTCAGCAGCCACTGGTGCCCTGCGGGGCGGAGCGGGGGCTTTGGGGGCGGCTGCAGGAGGCCCCCCCGCAGTACCTGATCAGGTTGTTGACGCTGCTGGTGCCCCTGTCCACGCTGCGCAGCACCTCGCCCGTCTTGCGCCCCAGGTGCCAGCGCAGGGAGAGGCCGTGCAGGTGGGCGAAGAGACGCACCTGCACCTGCCGGTTGGTGAACTGCTGCACCCGGATCCACAGGAAGGTGCGCAGGTTGCTGACGAAGCCGGTGGAGCCTGCGGTGGGGGGGGCACGCGATGGATCAGCGGAGACCTCCCCCGCCCACTGCCCAGCGCTGGTACCCGAGGGGGCACGGCCAGGGCAGCAACGCAGTCGGCACCCAGAACCACCCCCGGGCGTAGGCCTGGAGCAGCTCCCCCCAGAGCCCTGAGTGCCACGGGGCCCCTGGAAATGCCTAGCCACCTGCCCCCAGCGCCCAAACCCTGGCACCCAAGGGGAGCTGGGACCCACCCCAGGGCCCTGGCTGGCCAAAACAGGGAGGGGCTGGGCCCGGGCTGGCTAATCTGCTCCCTCTGCCGGCCTGTTCCAGGGAATGCCCCCAGCCCCACTGCTGCCCTCCAGCGTCCCCCCCATCTCTGTGCCCAGCACTGGGTCAGCAGAGCTGATGCCCACGCCCCTGCCATGGCAGCCGCAGTCTCCACAGCAGCTTCCCGCCTGGGCAGGGCAGCGCCCGGAGAGGGCATGCGCAGAGCCTTGCCGCCCCCAGGATTGCCCGAGAGACCGCCCCCTGCCAGGTCCCGAGGGTCGGGGGGCCCAGCCGGGGATCGTCCGTGGCTGGGGGCTAAGGATGGCTTGTGTGCAGGGCACTGCCCGCTACCCTCCCACGGGACAGCATTTCACCATCTCCACCGGCCCCGCCCCACCAGGGCCTCAGGCTCTGCCTGGAGCCCCCCATGCCCAGCCCCAAGGCGGGTCCTACCGGCGCCTCCACCCTGCAGGAACTTCAGGAACACGTAGGTGCAGATGGTCCAGGCGACTGTGTGCCAGGCAGCGCCCTCACTCAGCTCGTTCACTGGGGAGACGGGAGACCCGGATCAGAGCGCTGGGGGTGGAGGCGGCTGGCACCACTTCCCTGCAGCCGCAGGAGGGAGCTGGGGCCTGCGTGGCACCCCAACCCCCGTGCCGTCCCGCCCTCAGCTTCTCACGGCACCGCTCCCCCGCCACGTGCCAGGGTGCCACTGCCCAGCCGGCGCTCTCCTGCTACAGCCCCGCCAGCTCCCGGGGCAGGGGCCTGGGATCCACCCGCCCCGACCTCAGTAATGCTAGAGATAACACGGCCCACGCCCGCGACCACCAGGCAGCAGCCACCCCGGGCTGAAATGCAGCCTCTTCTGGGGTGGGGCACGACAGCCACTGTGGGGTTAGGCCAGGTGAAGGCAAGTCCTGGGCTCCTCGGCACTCTGGCAGGCCGAAGGGGACTGCTCATGAGGAGACACCGGGGCCAATAGAGACCCTGGGGAAAGGGCCCCAGGCTGGGCCGTGAATGCAGGGGGCTAGTGGGGGGTGCTGAGAGACCGTGCCCCCTAGCTCCAGAGAATTCCCCCCAAGCGCCTCACCCCCCCAGCCTGGGGAGGCCCCCCCAGCTAGACCTGGACAGGCTGGGGGGCAGGAGGGGTCTGGCGTGTGTGGGCTCGTTATCATGGGGCAAAGCTAACACCACTGGGGCAGGGAGGACTCTCACCGGGGCAGCACCCTCCCAGCCGGGCACAGGTCAGTTCTTGCTGGGGGTGCCAGGCTCAGCCCCGTGGCAATGAGTCATTCGGGGGGAAGGGACCAGGATGGGAGAGCCGGCCGCTCACCCCACCCTGGGCAAGGGTGTTCCCGGTGCTCTGGGGCAGGATGGGGGCACTGGAGCGCAGACCCACCACAGGCTGAGTCAGCCAAGGCCCAAGCCCTGCTCCCCACAGGTATCCTGTCCTGGGACGCCCTTCCACACCCCCAGCCCTGCCCCCCAACCCTGACCTGGGCCCCAGCCCTGCTCCCCCACCTTCTACCCAGGGTACTCATTCCCCACCCATGAGAAACATGTCAGTACATACCCAGCCCCCCTCCCATCACTCCCCCCTTTCCTTGCCCCCCCAGAAACACCCCTCCCTCCCCGTTTTAAGGTAGCTGCAGAGCCTGGGGTTGGCAGGGGCCTGGAGCACACACAAAGGGCCCTTGTTCCTGGCTTGGGCTTGGTCTGCCTGAGAAGGGGAGAGGACTGCCCTAATCCTAACTGACGGGGGGGGACCCTTGCAGTGGGGGGGCACTGCTTCCCACTGCTCAGAGATGGGCCCTTCGCCCCCAGCCGTTCCTCTCTCCAGCCGCCTTGGACCCAACGGCTGTGGGGAGCCTGGGGAACGGCAGGGACAGCACCTGCCGGCTCCATGTGGGGAGAGGTCGGGGTGCCTGCCCCACTGCATGTAACCCAGGGGCCTGGCGAGAACACAGGGGTGGCCAGAGGACGCCTGCAGGGGGCAGCCAACCGTTGGGTCTGGGCAATCTGTGGCCCAGCTCCCCCAACACCCAGGGGAGCACCCCCAAGGTGGGCCTTGGGGCCCCGTCCAGCACCGTGCAGGGCTGGGATGCACCCCAGGGCCATGGTTGGGATGGGGAGCCGGGACTGCAGCCTCTGGCCTAGGGCTGATGGGAGCTCGCTGTGTAGCCCCTGAGGCTGGAGAGCAGCATCTCCCCCGGCACCCCAGTAGTGGGAGGGAGGGGGGCAGGCGGTTTGTATGCAGGCCAAGGGCCATTCCCCCCATTCAGACCCCACATTATCCGCCCCGGAGCCTCCTGCCAGCACTGCTTAGCGACGCCTTTGTAAGTCTAAAAGTCAAGGCTGACAGGCAGACTCCAGGGCCGGCCTCTCCCATTCTCAGTGCCTGGCCTAGCGCCGGGAGCTGGCACCCTAGCAGCTACAAAGGAAGGGGCCCCGCGCTCAGCCAGCCCCAGCCCCACCGACAGCGAACGCAGGGGCTGGGGCTGCCCGGCACCTTCCAGCCCGGCACAAATCGGAGCCACTCGGAGGGACGTGGGGAGCACCAAGTGTGGAGCCCGGAGCCCATCAGCCCACCGAGTCAGGGCGTCGGGCCGAGCATCCTGCTTCCCTGAGCCCCTGCTATCGCCACTGGACGCACCTCTCCTTCGCCTTCTCTCCCAGCCTGCTGTGCCCCACTCCAGAGCTGGCTGCAGTGAGGGATCCCTGTATAAGCAGTGCCCTCGCCCCACCCCAGAGGTGGCTGCCGCTCAGCGCTGGGGGAGGGATCCCTGTGTGACAAGGGCGTTGGGCGCCTGCGGGGTGACCGTACCAGAGCAGCAGCACCTGATGGAGGGTGCAGAAGGCAGGTCCCCTCTCAGCCCCAGGACACACTCTCCTGCCAGGCCGGAGCTGGGCTGCCTCCGTCCCACAAGGCCTCTGCTACGACACCTGCAGCGGGCTGGGCAGGCAGCGGTGCCAGGCTGGGCCCCAGGGTTGGATGCAGGGCTGGATGCCCTGGGCAGGGACTGAGCAACGCCTCCCCGTGCTGCACTGGATCCTGGCTGGCCCTCGGCTGAGGGCAGCCTCCCCCCAGCCCCCTCAGAGCAGGCACCGAACACTGGGCTCATCCCAGGCCCCCTATAAAACCCCATAGGAGAGCACCCCCTGGTGGAGAAGCCAAGGCATTGCCCAATACGTGCAGCAGCTCCCCTCCGCACGGGGGCAGGGGGCTGCAGACAGAGCAGGGGCCACGGGAACCAGCGCGTACCGGGGCAACGGGGGTCCCCTGGGCCTGGCCACCAAGCATCAGACACCCCCCACACCTGCTTCCCGGCGGCCCCTAGCTCCACGCAGCTGTGTCTGCAGAGGGGGTCACTGGGCAGTGCCAGCCTGCCCTGGGCCGGGGGCGCGACCCCTTCCCCTCCCGGCCCCCGCCGCGGGCCTCACCGATGTTCTTGTAGGAGATGGGCACGAAGACGTTGATGGCGCGCTCCAGCCCCATCAGCACCATGCAGAACAGCACCAGGCCCTGCAGCAGGGGGCTGCCCCGCGGCCACACACACTGCACCAGCAGCCGCAGCTTGCGGCCCAAACCCTTCCAGGTGGAGTGGCTGTCGCGGCCGCCTGCCAGGAGGGGCTGAGACGGAGAAAGGGGGTGAGGAGGGGTGTGTGCCCAGGGGGATCCGTCCCTTCACCCCGGCCTCAGAGCACTACGGGACTGGGGATACCTGGGCAGGGGGGCAAAAGCTCCCGGCCCTGGGGTGCTGATCGCTGGCAAAAGCTCCCTGGCTTGGGGTGAACCTGGCACAGGGTGAACCAGGCACCGGGGTGTGGGGTGAACCAGGCCCTGGGGCGATCCTGGCACTGGGGTGTGGGGCACAGATGCTCCTAGGCCTTGGAGGAGGAGGCCAAAGTGTGAGTCCTGCCGCTCATATGAGGCCACCCAAGGGGGGCAGTGGGGATGTGGAAGGAGGAACCCTGGCACTGGTGCACAGCGCTCCAGGTTTGTGGAAGGGGAGAGGACTGATGGGGGGCCCCGACCCCAGGGGTACGGACCGTGCTGTGCTCAGGCATGGGGGAGACTGGGGGCCTGACCCCTGACCCCAGGGTTCCGATCCCGCAGCGCCAGGGCAGGGAGCCAGAGTCCGGCTGCCCCCCTGCTGGCAACGCTGCGTGAGCCAGGGGGTGGCCTGACCCTGGCAGCTCACATCCCCTGCCAAGGGACAGGCCAGCGCTGGGGTGGGGGGAGGCTGGCTGCGGGACGCGGCCGAGCCAGCAGCACCATCTGCTGGCAGATTCACTCCTCGCTTAAACCCATTCTTTGCTGGGTCACGTTTACACACTCGATCCAGACCCTGCCGGGGTGAATGCTGGGGTGGGTGGGTCCCCACGCCTGGGCACTGCGGTGGCAGGATCAGGGCCACAGCTGCCTTCCCACCTTGCTGCTGGCTGCCATGGCGGCCCCAGGGTAGGAGAGACGAGGTGCCGCGGGAAGCCCTTCTCGGCCCAAGGCCTGTGGGTGGAAGGTGCCCGTTCTCGAGCGCCGCAGAGCTCCAGGCCCGGGACAGGACGCACCCTCTGCTTCCCTCTTCGGGCCGCAGGAAGAGCCCCGCGGAGCTCGGCAGCTGCCACCAGCAGGCGCTGGGCCGAGGCAAGAGGTTCCCGCCCCTGCCTTGTCGCTTGCTCTTTGCTGTGTCCACCCCTGCCCCACCCCGGACCCCAATCCTGGGACTGAAACCAAGGACAGAATAAGCCCTGCGGACAGCTCCATTCCCACCACGGTTCCTCCTCCAGAGCCTGAGCCCGGGGGCCTGGCAGCGCTTTTGGGCTGCGGGGGTGGGGGCTACCAGGAGCAATTGGACAAACTGGCCAGCAGGACACACAGCCTGGACACGGGGAGACGGCTTCGGGTCGGTGGAGGGAGGGTCTGGGACAGCCTCCCCTGGGAGCAGCGGGGGCCACCTGTCTGGTTTGAAGATGGAGCGTGGTGCGTGTCTGAATGGGCTGACCTCTCAGGGTCGCCCGCAAGAGCAGCGGCTGGAGTCGATGGTCCAGGGGGTCCCGCCCAGGTCTGTGTCCCCCTGGTCACCACCCTAGGCACAGGGATGGACAGTACTGAGGCAAGTCCCAGGGTCCAGTCCTGGTCTCCGTGGGCCCGGCCCGGGGATCCGGGCTGGAGACCGCAGATACAGCTCCACACCCCGGGCCCCACGGCCGCTCTGCTCTCCGGGGAGAGCTCGTCTGGGCAGGGGACAGCGTCCTCGGGGCCGGACCCAGGCTGCGGGAGGAACTCACTGGGACTAAGGCTCACCCCAGCCCTCCCCGATACAAACATCCCGCAGTGGGAACATTTCCCCGGCGCACACAGCGCTCCCCCTGGGCCGGGGATGAGAGGGAGAACAGACCACCCTAGCCAGGCGAGAGACAGGACAGCCCAGCGGGTAGGGCAGCTCCCTGCTTGGCCCCAGACTCCCCGTGGCATGCTCGGTGCCTCCAGCCCCTTGGTACAATGGGGCGGTAGCTGGCCTGCCTGCCAGACCTGGTGTGGGGCTGAAGATGGTGAGATACCCACATGCGATGGGGATGGGGCCGGAAAAGGACTGGGACAGGCGCCAGGCGCGGTGTTTAACGCACAGCAGGAAGGCACCGGATGCTGGTGAAGGGGGCGGGAGAAGAACCTGTCAGAACAGAACAGTGGGTGGGTGGATGAGTCCCCAAGGGGGTGGGGATGGAGGGGCTCAGACAGAGACCTGAACACAGCCCTCGAAGGGACGAGGAATGTCTGGGCAGGGAATGGAGGGAGTCTGACCCAGGGGGACGGGCCCTCGCCTCCCTCAGCCTGCCACAAACTTCTCCAGCTCCATCGTCCCCCAGGCAGGGCATCTGCCCCCCAACTCCTCTTGGAGGGCTGGGGGTGCGGTGCCCATCACACCAAGACACAGGCAAGCGGGGGCCAGTAACGCACACTGAGTGCCCAGGCGACGGGGCCCTTCGAAGAGATCACACGTACCAGGGGTGCAGCAAGGGGGGCCCGGGCCCCCCCGCTCCCTGACCAGAGCTGGGTGGCTTAATGGCAGAGCCCCTTCCCTCCTGGCATGACGGAGGGGCGCCCAACCAAATCTGAGTGGTGCTGTGACCCTGTGCCCCGGCTTCCCCCCTTCGCAGTCCTTCAGTGCCCATGGGCACCGGACACTCCTCGCTCCAGGGAGAAGTCGAGCAGGGGACACCAGGTGCCCGCAAGGAGGGGTGAGGGCTGGAGCCAGGCTTTGGGTGCTTCCTGGGGAAGCGAAGGGCTGGGTGTGGGGCAGTGTGGGACTGGGGACAGGTCACAGGGCTGGGGGTGGGGCAACAGGAGGGGAGTGAATGGGGGGCTGGGCGCAGGGCTGGGTGTGAGGCAGTGTGGATGGTGTGTGGGGCTGGGCATGGGGCAGTAGGAGGGGAGTGAATGGGGTGTTGTGGGCTAGGTGCAGGGCTGGGTGTGGGGCAGTGTGGATGGAGTATGGGGTGGGATCAGGTCACAGGCCTGGGTGTGGAGCAGCAGGAGGGGAGTGAATGGGGTGTTGTGGGCTAGGTGCAGGGCTGGGTGTGGGGCAGTGTGGATGGAGTATGGGGTGGGATCAGGTCACAGGCCTGGGTGTGGTGCAGTGTGGATGGAGTGCGGGGCTGGGTGTGGGGCAGCAGGAAGGGAGTAAGTGTGGGGCTGGGCTATAACACGGCATGTAGACCTCCGGGCTCTGGGACATGCCCGGTGCCTACACTGTGGTTTATAGCCCCGCAGCCGCAGCCCCTGACCTGGGCCAGCTGTGGGGTTGAGGTCCGTGTGGAAGCGCCCCACTGAGGGGTCGGCCAGGTTCAGCTGGCAGCTGCGGGACATAAGCACCTGCTGTGCACTGAAGCTGGCGGGATTCACGCCCTCAGGAGGGAGCTGCAGCCGGATGGCAAGGCCGCGTGACCGGGACACTCTCAGAACCATCAGCAGCACCAATCCCCGTCCTGCAGGGTGCAACTGGCCCCAAAGCCTGGGGCTGGGTAGGGTTCAGCACCCAGGGAAAGTGTAACTCGTCCAGGCTGGGCTGGTGCAGGGCTCCTCCCTCTGGCCTGCTCAGCCCACGCCCTAGATCCTCTCCACCTCACGGAGCTGCTCCCATCTCCCTTGTGCCCAAGTGGGGCACTGAGCCACCACCCCAGGGAGACAGCAGGACCCACGGAACCCTTTCCCAGCAGAATCGACCCCTCACAAACCACTGTGATGCCCCTCGCCCCCCTACAACCCGCCCCCGGACACCTGCGAGGGACAGGGGGACCCACCTGCCTGTTCTCCACATCGCGCTCATCCTCGTTCACCAGCAGCATGTAAGGCTTGTGCGGCAGCCCGGGCGCCTTCATCCCCAGCACGAAGAGGGCGAAGGTGCAGACATACCGCAGCACCCACAGACTGAACTGCACCTGCGTGGGAGCCACGGATCAGCCACCTGCACCCCCGAGATCCCAGCCCCCCGCAGGCCGGAGCCCTCAGCTTCGAGCCAGAGACCTGGAGAGCAGGCCGGGGGCTCAGAGACAAGCGGGCCCCCGTGGCGCTGGGAGGGCCCAGGTGCGTGGGCGAAGGGAGGACTCCTGGCTGGGCTGGGTTGTGCCTGCGTGGATGGGCTCAGACTTGGGGGGCGTCTCGGGGTGGCAGGCCCACGAACCAGGTGAGAGGAGGCTGCGATGCGAGCCGGGCTCTGGAGAGACAGGGCCGGACAGAGAGGGGGAGACGGAGCCCAAATGGTCCTGCCGCTGGCCGGTCTGGCCTCGTCCGAGCCTCCACTCCCCCGTGCTGACCCGCGGCCTCCCCAGGCTGGCTCCAGGGCACTAGGAAAGGCCTGGCGCTGCCGACGCCGGTGCACGGGTCCGGTGCAGTGCGAACGTCTCCGACCACGACCTGCGCTCGCTGGGCAGAGCTGATGGGCCAAGCAGGAGGGCTGGGGCCAGCCGCATGCCCTGCCCTGAGGGGAGTGGGACCCGAGGCCTGGCCCACTGATGGATCCTCCAGGGACTCTTCAACGGCCGGGGATCCTGGGGATCCGGGACCGTGGGTCCCGCTGAGGACAAGGCCCCGGGGGGCACCAAGGGGTGGAGAAGGGAGGTTCATGCCACGTCCCGGCTGCTCCCCCTCTAGCTAGTCTCTCCACTGAGTCCGGTGAGGTCTGGGAGCTCTGGGATCTGGGGCGCTGGGCAGTCACCTCTCTCCCAGCGCGGAGAGGGGCCCGCGGCCCAGGCTGGTGGGAGCCATCCTGCCCCAGCCAGGGACGGGGGAGCTTGGCCAGCCGGAGCTCTAGGATGTGGCTGGGGGCCCCCCTTGCCTGGGAACAGGTACCCCTAGCACCCCACAGCAGGGGACTCCATAGCTGGCCCGATAACACCCCCCACGGCTGCCGGGTGAGGCTCGGGGAGAGTAGCCAGGGTCCCATCCCTGGAGGAGCTGTGGTGAGTGAGGGGCCCCTAGATGAGGTATCGGGGCTGGGTTGAAGTGGGGCAGCTGTCTGGCTGGGGGGGAGGGATATCTAAAGCCCCCCCTTCCCCTCGGAGCTACCCCCATCTATGCAGTGGGGCCAAAGAGGGACGAGACAAACATCCCGACCCACGGGGAGTGGGGGGGGAGGCAGGGCCCGGGGGGTTCATGCAGCACCGCAGAGCCCCCCACCAGCCTGCGCCACTGGCCCCGGGAATAGGATGAGCTCCCTGAGGGAAGGGGGCCCCACATCCAGCCCCGGGAACACAGACACCCCCCCCGCCAGTGACTCAGCAGGACACAGCCAGCGGGGGGGCCCGGCCCCGCTCCCCACGGGCGTGCCCCACCCGGCTCCACCCCACCGTGACTCAGCAGGACACAGCCAGCGGGAGCCCTGCCCCACGGGCCTGCCCCACCCGGCTCCACCCCACCGTGACTCAGCAGGACACAGCCAGCGGGGGGGGGGGGGGGGCGGCCCCGCCCCCCAGGGGCCTGCCCCACCGCCGGCTCCACCCCACCGTGACTCAGCAGGAATCCCAGGGCCAGGCAGCCGAGGCCCCGGGTGGGGGAGAGAAACAGGGGCTGCCTCTCCCCGGGGTCCCCGGCCTCCGCAGGGTAAACGCCCTGGAGGGGGAGGCAGTGCTGGGGGGGATTCCAGGGGGCTGAATGATGAACGCTACGGACCGGAGAGCAGGACAAACTCCCCAGCCGGGAGGTGGCTCCACTGGGACTGTCCCCACGGGAAGGGCCGGGGCCCTGGCATTCGGGGCTTTCCAATCCGAGCCGGGGACAGCCCTCCCCACAGCTGGATGCTGGCAGTGACTGGCCCAGTGCCACCGCACACAGCTGCCCAGTGAACAGCCCTGGTAATGGGGAAGGGACATCTGGGACCAGCCCCCCAAGCTCCCACTGCAGGGCTGCCTGGGGAAGGGGGTTCAGAGGCAGCCAGCCTGGCAGACGGGGGATCCTCCGGTGCCCTGGCATTAGGGGCCGGACCAGCCAGCACCAGTGACATCTATGGGGCCAGGTGGGGCTCCAGACCAGCAGGGCTCTGCTCTGCCCTGGGCTCGGGGGGTGCAATCGATGGGCTAACCCCAGGGGCAGGCTGCACCTGGCAGCGCTCCCAGGGCGTGGGGGCCCAAACCCAAACCGGACCCTGCTCAGGCTGGGCGGGGGAGGCTTCCTGTCTCTACCCAAAGAGGGACTGGGGTGCAGCCCAGCAACAGCCCCAAGCCCCCCACTCCGGGCTCCACCAACCCTCCAGGACCTCGCCCTCCACCTACCTTCTGAGGGGTGTCTCCCAGGGACCACCACCACAGGGGGCTCCTCCAGGACACCAGGGCCAGGTTCTCGGCCGCAAAGGCCAGCGCCCAGAAGAGCAGCAGGACGGTGCCGTGGCCTCTGGTCCTGTCCTGCGCCAGCACCCGGGTGCGCTCCAGCCGCAGGAGGCCGAGGGAGCAGCCCCAGCCCACAGCCGAGAGGCAGCCGTACAGCACTGAGTAGCCGGAGAGCGGCCCCGCATCCAGCGCCTGCCAAAGGAGGGCGCCGAGGGGCTGCACCGCCAGCAGCAGCGAGAGCAGCACCTGCCCCTGGTAGAGGCGCGAGCGGGGGACGTGCTTGGGCTCCATGGCGCGGCCGAAGCGGGCGTAGCAGCCGTACTGCAGGGCGCCCAGCAGGAGGCAGACGCTCAGCAGCACGGTGGGCACCAGCGTGAAGTAAAAGCAGGGGGCGAGGCCCTGCTGCGTCCAGGCCTGGGAGAGGGTGCCGTTCCCCGGGCAGTAACTCCCCAGCGCCGCCATCCTGCCGGCTGAGAGGCTGCGGAGACACAACGGCACAAACGCCAGCGCTCAGCAGGGGGCTGGCACCGAGGCGAGCCGCCGTGCACCACTGGGCGCTGACACGGCCGCGCACAGACACGCGCGTGAGCACCCCTGCACCGAGGTGTGCAAATACACACTGACAGCTGTGCGCACACACACACAGAGATTCTATTCTACGTAGGTTCTCCGACCACGCTCCTCACCCCAGCAGCTCAGCCCCCAGGAAGACAGGCTCCGTCAAGAGTGGGATGCAAACACAGGCGTGCACAGCACAGCGGATTAGCAATCCAGGGCTGCAACCACTCAGCCATCTTGTCTGACGGGTGTGCAAATACAGGGCCACAAGCCCACGCGTGTGTACAGACCCTTGCACTGCATGGTCAAATCCCCAAGCCAGTGCCCAGGCACACCCATGGAGGGATACAGTTCCCTGGATCTCCCTCCCCCGCAGCTTCCTGCAGAGATCATGGCCTGGGCCCATCTGAAGGCTGGGATTCCCGGCAGCCCTCCCTGGACACAGCACTGGCCTGGTCTGGCCCTGCACCAGCTCAAACCCTGCTGGGACACAGGCAGGGAGGGGGCTGGTAATCAGAGGGGCGTGGCACTTCGCACTGGTGCCTGGCGTGCCCCTCAGGGGGCTATAAACCAACACGACCCCCCAGGAGATGAGCTCCAGAGGCCGGACCTTGCACTTCTCTGAGGCCAAGGCTGAGTAGTGGCCATTCATCCAGTGGCCCCAGCCGGGCAGCGTGCCCACGCTGGGTGGGGGCAGGGGGCTGTGTTCCCCCAGGGCAGCCGTACCGCCCTCTGGGTAGGTACCCCATAATTCTCTGCCCAGCTGCCCAGAGCAATGGCTCCTGGGAGGCCTTGGAACGAGGGCTGTCCATTAATCGCAGTTAACTCAAGCAATTAACTCAACACAAATTAACACGGTTAAAAAAATTAATTGCGATTCATCGCAGTGTTAAACAATAGAATACCCATCAAAACTGATTATAAATATTTGTGGATTTTTTCTACATTTTCAAGTATATTGAATGCAATGACAACGCAGAATACACAGCGTACAGGGCTCTCTTTACATTATTGGTTTTGATTGCACATATTTGCACTGTAATAAAGATAAACAAAAGAAATAATATTTTTCAGGTCACCTTGTACACGTCCCGTCATGCGATCTCTTTGTCCTGAAAGTGCAACTTACAAAGGTGGAATTATCTTTGTTACATAACCGCTCTCAAAACCAAAACCCTGTAAAACTTCAGAGCCCGCAAGTCCACTCAGTCCAACTTCTTGTTCAGCCAGTCGCTCAGACAAACAGCTTCGGTTACATTTGCAGGAGAAAATGACTCGTCGACCATGTCACCTGACAGTGAGACCAGGTGTTCGCAGGGCACGGTTGTAGCCGGCGTTGCGAGATATTTACGCGCCAGATGCGCTAAACCTTCAGCTGCCCCTTCGTGCTTCGACTTGCAGATTGCATGGACTTCTGTTTAAGGTTTTTTACAGTGCAACTATTTGTAATAGAAACCAACAACATAAAGTGAGCCCTGTACCCTTCGTATCCTGCGTTGTCACTGAAATCAAGATATTGGAAAACATAGAAAAATATCCACAAATATTTATAATACTTCAATTAAAGCTGCGATTAATCACGATTCATTTTGTAATCGTTTGACAGCCCTAGTTGAAACAAATCACACCAAGCCGGCAGCGGGTGCAGGACGCAGTGAGCTGCGAGGGGGGCATGGCCCTGAGCGTGCACCCACCCACCCACCCACCTGTGCGATTACACACTGCCCCGGCCATGCTGGCAGGCAGGGGGGTCCCTGCACGGGGGGGGGGGGAGCAGAGCGCGAGCTGCATACACCAGTGGTCCTGAACCCCCCCGGCACCACGAGGTGCCCCATGACCACCTTGCCCCACGGGGGCACCTGAGCACCAGGCGTTCTGCAGGGGGCGAAGGGGAGCACAGGACGGGGCCCAAGGCTGCAGAGGGGCAGGGACGGGCAGGGGGACCCGGGTGGGCAGAGGACCAGTGTTGGGCACCCAGTGTTGAAGCCGGGGGGGGGGGGGGTTTCAGGCTCAGCCACCCCCAGTTCCCTCCGGCCCCTTCACACCCTGGAGCCCCGAAAGCTTCCATGGGGGAGACTGGCCTCCTCAACCCCCCCATCTATCCCACATGGGGGGGACCGGCCCCCTCGCCTCCCCCCACCAGCCCCACATGGGGGGACCGGCCCCCTGGCCTCCCCCAGCCTACTCAACCCCCACACCAGCCCCACATGGGGGGACCGGCCCCCTCGCCTCCCCTGGCCTCCTCAACCCCCCCATCCATCCCACATGGGGGGGGGACCGGCCCCCTCGCCTCCCGCGGCCCCCTCGCCTCCCCCCACCAGCCCCACATGGGGGGACCGGCCCCCTGGCCTCCCCCGGCCTCCTCAGCCCCCCCACCAGCCCCACATGGGGTCAGTCGCGTCACACCCCCGGCCCCACACGGGGGCTCTGCCCGGCCCCTCTCACCTGCCCCGCTCCGGCTGCGGCTCCAGCTCCCAGCCCAGCTGCGCACACGCTGCGGCCTGCCGGCTCCCGCCGGGTCCTAGTGCCCGCACGGCCACTGGCCTGGCTACGGACCCCCCGGGCTCCCCTGCACCCTCTGCCCAGACACCCCGGGACCTGATCCCCCCGTGCCCGGCCCCCCGTTCCCGGGACCCCCTTTCCCCCCCTGCACCCTCTGCCCAGACACCCCGGGACCTGATCCCCCACGCCGAAGGCCGGGGGTGGGGGTCGTGCACAGTAATGCTTGGACAGAGCCCCCAGTGCAGGTCCCACCTGCGCTTGGGGTGGACTCCAGCGGTGCAAGGCCCCAGCTCGTCAGGCTTCTACTGCCAAGGCCCCACAGCGATGGCTGGGGGACCCTAGGGCTGCTCTTGTGGGCCTAGGGGCAGGACGTTCTTCGGGAGCCCTGCGCAGGAACCAGCCTCTTCTCTGAGCCCGTTTCCAGAGTGGTGGGGCCCGTGTGGGGTGTGTTTGTTCAGCCAGGCTGGGGCCCAGCGCAGCAGCCTCTCCCTCCCAGTGGCTGAGCTTTGGGGCTGCTCGCAAGCCAGGCACTCAGCTGGCCCGACTCCTGGTGCTCTGTGGGTGTTTGAGCTGCAAGGGGGGCCTTATGGCGCCACATCTCTTTGACCAGACCACTCCAAAATGCCTAAGCGAGGCTGAGGCAGCCCCACCCCACCAGGAGAGCCAGGCCCAGGTGTGGGGGGCAACACACAGAGCACCCCTGGACCCTGCCCTAGTGCTGTCAGTGCAAGGTTCACAGCACCTCGGAACTACGAGTGAACTGAGCCTCACAACCTACCGGGCTGAGCCAGGATCTCCAGCCCATTGCACAGGTGGGGAAACTGAGGCACAGAGTGGGGGAAGGGGGCCAAGCTCACCCAGGAAGCCAGTGGCAGAGCCAGGAATAGAACTCTGTGTCATGGAGTCCCCGGGCGATGCTCTGGATCTGCTCCCTATGAAGCCAGGCAGGACTCTGGGGAAGTCTCTCTGGGAGCAGCCTGTCTGCAGGACACACAGCTCACCCGGCTCCACCTTCCTGGGTCTGACCTCAGAGCATTCAGCATCCTCTGCCCCTCCATGCGCTTCCCACAGCGAGTCCACCCAGGCGGGGTCCTGGGGAAGCCAGAGGGTCCTGCCCCCCAACTTCGCAGTCAGACGTGACTCTCAGCCAGCCAGTAAAACAGAAAGTTTATTAGATGACAGGAACATGGTCTAACACAGAGCCTGTAGGTGCAGAGAACAGGACCCTTCAGCTGGGTCCCTCTGGGGGGCAGGGAGGCCAGAGCCCCATCTGGGCCTCCCTCCATTTCCGCAGCCAGCTCCAAACTGAAACTCTCCCGCTCCTCCTCTGGCCTTTGTCCCTTTCCCAGGCCAGGAGGACACCTGGTCTCTTTGTTCTCCAACCTCTTCAGTCGGCCCCTTTGCAGGGGGGGGCCCAGGCCATCAGTGGCCAGGGGACAGGGTGTCGGCCATTCTCTGTGCAGACACCATCACACTGGCCCTCTAGGGCTCTGCCACAATCACACCCCCTGATCCCCCCACCTGGCTACTTAAGAACTGAATAGGGGAAACTGAGGCACCCACACAGTATTCAGAGAAAACATTAAGAACAGTCCCACTTTGTCCCACCCTGGTCTCCCAAATTCTAGTGTCCCCTGTCCCCACCCGGTGCTCTAACCATTTGAGACCCCTCCCCTCCCAGAGCTGGGAATAGAACCCAGGAATCCTGGCTTCAAGTCTCCAGCCCCCGTCACCCAACCTCAAGAGCTGTAGATGGGGGGGGGGGGGGGGCGAATGGGACTTATCCCCTTTGTGTGTCCATTCACACCAAGCCACCCACAGCCAAGGTGTCCCATTGAAGCTGGTGCAGGGCCAGGTTAGCGCACAGGGCACCAAGAGGCTCCCCTGGCGCGCGCTGTAAACCAGTTAACACCACGGTGCAGCCTGCCCAGAGAGGCCCTGTCAGCTCCCTGCTAGCCAGCCCTGTGCTTCCCCCAGCCCCAGCTGACCCAGGCCCAGAGGGAGGCCGCGTCCCCAGCTCGCTGCAGTCACAGCAGGGAACATCTGCGATCGCCCTGTGTCTTCTGCAGGGAGCAGGGTGCAGAGCGTGTGGGAAGAATCCCCAGTGCCACCTCACCAGCTCCCCAGCGGCAGTGCGAGACCCCCAAGGCTGCGTCATCGCAGCGCGGGGCAGGGCCGGGACATCACCCTGACCTTGTGACCAGGCATTGTAACAAGGGACTCGCAGGAGAACTCAGGATTCCCAGCTTCCAGGCCCCTGCTCTACCCACTAGACACCATTCCCTTCCCGCTCAGCCTGGCAGGCTCGCTGGACAGGAACTCACATGTAGGTAATTCACCCCCAATTCAGGGGTGGGCTGAGGGAGGCCCCAGGTGCTCGTGCCCTGTGGGCAGAGGAGCAGAGCCAGGGACAGCAGTGGGCACGGGCGAGCATAGCCAGCCGTCTGTCTGTCTGTTGGCCTGGGAGGGACTGGTTTTGCTGCTCCACTCTGGAGGAAGTTCAAGGGAGGAAGGCAAAAAGCCAGGGAACAGGGGGTGGAATGGGGGGTATGACAGGGTTAGGGTTGGGCTTGGAGGTTGGGTGAGCCAGGAGAGCACCACGGCGTGGGTGGCCCCCAGCCCTGTGCCCCTTCATGCACCTGGCCAGGGCATCAGCAGTCACTGGGGAAGTCACACCAGAGCAGGGAACTGGTCTGGGGGAAGGGCTCCTGGTTAAAGCAGATCCCTGCTCTGACCACCCTCCATTGATCCCAGCCAGTCAGCTGCAGCGCCTGCCCCACTGACACATCCTGCCCGCCGCAGGGTGAGTGAGTGGGACCCACACACCCTCCTGGAGAAAGGTCACCTAGGGCAGGAGGCACCCAGCCGCCTGCCGGGCTCTCTGCCAGGGTATATTTAGCTGCCCTGCCCCTGCATGGCAGGCCCAGGGCATTGCTGCAGTTTGTGTCTCGTTTAGGGAGGAGGGACTTCGGTGTCGAGAGGGTTGTGTGCCAAGCAGCCATGCCTCGGACTTGGGAATCCTCCCGCGTGGGGCCACTACGGCGTCTTGTGCCCTGGACCTGGAAACGAGGGAATCCTGATCGCATGGCACTGACACACCTTGGGCTGCGCGGAGGCAAAGTCCAGGCTCTCCTCCCTAGGAGCATGGGTAATCAGTAATGAGACCAGCCTGGAAACCAGACCTACCCCCTCCTCTCAGCCCCCTGAGGGCCTACACCCCACCACGCGGCATCCCCGCTGAATGCCCAGACCCCACCACGCGGCATCCCCGCTGAATGCCCAAAATGTCCAGTGTTGGGACATCGAGGCAGGAAGGGTCTGATTTGCAAAGATGCTCAGTGACCTTAAGCAACCCGGCCCTCCCCTTCCGGGAGAGAGGAAAGCACAGAAACAAACCCCTCTCCTGGGGGAGGAACTGGAAATTGATACTGACGAGACATTGACTGGGACCACTGTGAAACTGACTCGTCCACTTCCATCCTTCAGCCCCGGTGGAAAGAGGGAAGCCGAGGTCACCCTGAAAAGAAAGCACAGTCCGGGGCTTCCCCTGTCAGCAGGACGCAGGGAGGGGATTTGGGTTTACTTAGCCCTTTGCAGGCATTATACGGCATGATCCCTATCGCCTCTCAGCAGCGATGAATAGTGCCGGAGCTGGCAGGACGTTACATTGGTGCCCGATCCTTTCCCTTACGGAGAACTGCCCTGGTGCAGAAGCACCCGGACATTGTCTAACGCCCCCAGCAGTTCATATTTGGTCTGTAGGCCCTGCCCCATTCCGTGCACAGGTGGGACACACAAGGGGACTTACGACTGTGTGGGCAGCTGCTTCTCTGCCATCTCCTCACTTTCGAGGGCTTGACCTTGACATGCACCGAATGTGCTGTTCGTGGCAGCTTTGTGTGGGTATGTTTTTAACCATGACACCGCCCTTGCTGTGGCGGCTGAGGGGGCAGGGTGGAGAACGCGGGTGGGTTAATGCCTCTGCATTGGCTGTGTAATAAAAACAAGAGCAAAAGGAGGTGTGACGAAGCAGGACTGTTCTTAATGTTTCCTCTGAATAGTGTGGGGGGGCCTCAGTTTCCCCTAGGCAGTTCTTAAGTATCTAGGTGGTGGGGTAAGGGTGTATGATCCTTGCAGAGCCCTAGACAGCAGGTGTGTGCAGGGGTCTGGACACAGAGAATGGCCGACACCCTGTTTCCTGGCCATGGATGGCCTGGGCCCTTCCCCCCTGCAAGGTGAGAGCTAAAGGGTTGGAGAACAAAGGAATCCGGTGCCCTCCTGGCCGGGGAAGGGGACAAAGCCCAGAGGAGGAAGGGCTGGAGGGAGTTTCAGTTTGGGGCTGGCTAGGGACATGGAGTGAAGGGCAGATGTGGTTGTCTGGCTCACGGCCCCCCAAAATGGACCTGGCTCAGGGGTCCTGTTCTCTGCACCTACAAGCTCTGTGTTAGACCATGTTCCCGTCGTCTAATAAACCTTCTGTTTTACTGGCTTGCTGAGAGTCCCGTCTGACTGCGGAGTTGGGGGGCAGGACCCTCTGGCTTCCCCAGGACCCCGCCTGGGCCAACTGGCTGTGGGAAGCGCACGGAGGGGCAGAGGAGGCTGAATGCTCCGAGGTCAGACCCAGGAAGGTGGAAGCCGGGTGAGCTGTGTGTCCTGCAGACAGGCTGCTCCCAGAGAGGAGACTCCCCCAGAGTCCTGCCTGGCTTCGTGAGGAGCAGTTCCAGAGCATCGCCCGGGGACTCCGTGACAGGAGGCAGCAGCCGTATGCCTCCTCGCAGGAGGGCAGGTCATTGGTATGTCTCTTAGTTAGCTTGTGGCTCCTGGCTGGTGCTCGTCACTCTGCGAGCTGAGTCCCCCAGACGCCTTGCCAGGGGCCCATTAGCACCGAGGGATCAAGGGACAGGCCCATAAGAGCAGAGACTAGAAGGTAGCTCTCTGGCCTCCCAGAGCTGCCCCCATGAGCCCAGCCTCCTGCTCTCCAGCGCTAAATGGCCAGCAAGCACCTCGGAGCTGTCTCGTTATGAAGTAAAGAATCATTTGGTGTTGAAGCAGCTTAGCGTGCAAGAGATCTGGGTGCTGCACTGGCCCTCAGAGCTGGACAGACAGACAAAGACCCATCTCTCCTCCTTTGAAGATACAAGGCTCATGGTACTGGCCATAAAAAATCACACTTACCTCTGAGGAAAGGGAGGAGGTTTAAAGACACCCACCTGTGAGGAAGTGGGAATATTTGTATGAGTCCCGTTTGTGCCTCAGTTTCCCTCCTATGCTGCATTACTATTGTTTGCTCTGAGGGCAGGCCAAGAACCAGGGGTGTGGGTGTCTGGGGCTAGGTCCCCCCAGCAATGGAGCATTTGAAAAGACCATGGTAAGTCCAATTGCCCTGACATTGACACCTGGCAACCAAGGACCAGGGGGCAGGTTTCCCCACCGCTCCCCAGGGAGGCTGAGCAACAGGCCCCAGCTGGAGAAGAGGCCGGGAGAGGGAGGAGATCAGAGCTGGCTGCTGGCAGGAGTCGGGACTCACCTGGTGTCTGGCCAAGGAGGTCAGACAGAGACAGACGGAGCTTGAACAATGGGGTTCACTACAGTGTGGCTGGGCTCAGGGCGACCAGCATGGATCCTGCTTTAGCCTTCATTCCAGGGGGCTACCCAAGGCCTCCCTGTGCTGGGTCCGGGAAACGGCTGACCCCCCTGCAGACCCCGGGCAAGGTGCATTAGGCCCTGAAGAGCAGACAAGTCTCCGGTGGGGTCTGTCACGGTGGGACTCGATGCCCTGGCCGGAGCTCACAGGGGGGAGCAGGGGGCCTGCAGTACCCAGAGGTCCAGCCCCAGGGGGCGATGAAGCTGTGTGGCTTCCCCTGGAGGAGAGTCCCCCAGGGGGTCTGGCCCACTGAATGGGGTCTCCTTGAGCCCTTCCAAAGCTGGGGCTGTGGCCTGCTCATGCGGGTCGGCGACAACCTGCAATCCTCACTATTGCTTCCCAAGTGAAGGGAGGCTGCTGGTACACAGATCTCTGCCTCCAAGAGCAGCTGGCTCGACCAACGAGAAAATAACCTACTTGAGAGCACCTCCGCCAGGCCAGGCCTTTGCAGGAGTCCAGCGGCAGCCCCCCCACCCCCGCCCCACTGACTCACACTGGACCCAGCTCAGCCAGCCTGTGAGGAAGGCACTAACAGGGCTCTCAAGAGTACCCGGGTTCCCAAGAGCCTCCTGGGAGTGGCTCCCATCACCTCAGTGGGACCGTTGTGCCCTGCACCCACTTCCAGTGCACCCAGCCCAGTACCTTGAGCCCCCAGGCTGGGCCGGGCCAGGCTTCCCTTCCCCACATGGCCTCCCTGAGGCTGCCCTTCCCCCTCCCCTTCCCCACAGCAGTGCTCCTCCCTGCAGGTGCTATGATCCAGGCTCGGCTTGTGTCCTGGCAGGGACTAGGGCACGCCTAGGCTGTCAGGCAGTGGAAGAGGGAGGGGGCTGCAGTTTTAATCGTCTGGCAGAGCAGCCTCAGCCTGCGTACCGAGCACTGGTTTGTCCCCAGGAAGTGGTCCGGCCTGGCCCAGGGCCAGCGGCAAACCAGGCCCCGCTGACCTTCCCTAAGCAGCAGGCTGAGAGAACGGGACAGGCCGCAGCCAAGCTGGGCTCCAGGGCACAGACTGGGCCAGGGTTTCTAGCTCTTCCGCCCAGGGCAGCAGGTCAGAGCCACCCTTTGCTCCCTGTTGCTGCAGCTCTCGGCTGTTCCTGCAGGGGCACAGGGCTTGATCAGGGCTCCAGCGCTGGGGCACACACCCCGTGAGCACCCCAGCTGGATTCCCAGGACACAGGGTGAGCAGCTTCCCCTTTAACACAGGCCCAGACACCGGCGTGAATGAAATGCCCCCTCTTTATTAAATGGCTCTACAGCAAGGGGCGCGAGCTTGTCTAGCCAGCACATTCCCAAAGAGCTCCGCGCCCGCACACCCCCCGCTGGGGTCACAAGTGGAACGGGGGGTGGGGGGGCAACTTGCCATGCACACGGGCACACAGGAGACGGACAGATACAAGCACAGCACATGGCAAGGTTCTCCGGCTGCTCCAGGCCTTGCCTCCCTGCCCCCGCCTCTAGGAGCCGCAGCTGCCAGCCCCCCTTCAGAAAGGCCCAGCCTTCCCTGGGGCACAGAGCTCTCCTGGGGGAGGCTGCAGCTCAGGCTTGGAGATGCTCTAAGAACAGGAGCTCTGGGCTGAGCGCAGCGGCAGGGGGGACAAGCTCCGCCCAGCTACTACGTACAGAGCACGGCCGAGGGCAGCCACTAATGCGGGGGTGCGACCTATGGAGACTACATTTCCCAGAGTGCACAGCCCCTGCCAGGGCCACACTGGCCGGAGACCGCTGCGGGCTGCGCTCTGGCCATGCCTGGCCGAGGGAGAGCGTTCCCTGCTGTGAAGGGGTCCATACCCAGCCGGGAGCCTGAGGTCTGGCTGGTCTAGGCCCCAGGGCAGAGAGGGGCCGGCCTGGCAATGGTGTGCTGGAGACTTGCCCTGTTTCAAAGGCCACTGAAGCACCTTGTCCCTCATCAAACCTGTAAAGCACCAGTACGCTGGGCTAGTAAAGCTCAGGGCTTGCACCACAGAGAGGCAGGGGGTCCCAAGCCCCATCAGAGGAACCGGGTGAGGGTATTGAAGGAACAGGCAGCAGAGCCCCCCCACGGCCAGAAGTCAGTGCTCTGCCCAACAGGCAGGATGCCAGAGCAGCCTGGGCCGCAGGGGAGCCTCCTCAGCCCTGCTTTACAGAGAGTCAGCCAAGTGATCCGCCCCAACATCACACAGAAAGCCAGTGGCAGAGCTGGGGAGAGAACCCAGGAGTCCTGCCCCCCAGCGGTACAGTGCAGAGCACCATGGGGCCGAGCCCGAGCACTGGCTCGGGCAGGGAGCGCAGCGGTTGGGCTCTTAGGAGGGGTCAGCGCTGGGGGAGCAGGGCGCCCCTGGTCTGAGGCCAAAGGAGCGGGGCTGGGGGGGCCATGCGGGCGATTGTCAGTTGTGGATGCAGGGAGAAGGGGTTAGCAATCAGCCTGGAGCTGCCGCTGTCACTCACAAAACCTAGGAGAGCTGTACTCTGATTGGCTGAAGCCTCCCACTCCCCGTGCCGTGATTGGCCGCCCCTGTGCTAATAATTTATAATGAACTCCAGTAGTTTGGGGGGGGGGGGGTCCCCTGGACCTCTGAGGTCATGCAGGGAGGCAGCAGCACAGCCCCCCCAACCCCACTGGCCACCTATGATGGGGGGGGTCTGGTTTGCCTCTCCCCCCTGGCCCCAGTTCTGCCATGGAGACTGGATGCCTGGTGCCTGCCAGCTCCCGCAGTCAGCTCCAGCTCGGGATAGCGTCTGCAGGGCCCCCAGCCGGGAGGGCGCCAGCAGGACCTGGGGCTGGAGAGCAGCCCTGAAATCACAGCGATGGCCACACGGGGCAGACAGAGCAGGTGTAGCAGAACCTCCCCTGAACCTGAAGGCCGAGTGCACTGGGCAGAGGCTCCCGGCTCCGAGTCGGGGAAGGGGAGATGGAACTGGAGTTGCCCCGTGGGCTCAGGATCTCTCAGGGCCAGGGGGGACTAGCTGAAAAGCTGAGACGGCCCGGAGGAGATCTCCTGGCAGCAGGATGGGAGCCGTTGTTTGGCACTGCAACAGGGCCCTGCTAGTGGCCTGCAGCAGGGATGGGACCCTGCTGAGGGGAAGTGATCCTGGCCCAGGGACCATTCAGAGGCACAGTGTGGCCCCAGCTAACCAGCAAGGGGTCCTGTCAGGTGATAGAGGCCCAGGCCAGACTTCCCCTTGGGCTGGGCTTCCCCATAGCACCAGGGAGGGGGGAAAAGGGGGAACAAAGCTACTTTAGTCACCTGATTCTTTCCTTTGACTTGCTAGGTTAGTGTTGACTGAGGGGGTGGGGCAGAGGAGTGTGCCTCTCCCCGCCCTGGAGGCTGCTGGAGGGGGGCTCGGTGTAGTTCCCAGAGGGCCAGGGCCAGTACGAGAAGCAGCCCGCTGGCCGGCAGGTTCAGCAGAGAGGCCCTGGAGATGGAGCTCCCCTCTAGCCCCGAGACAGCAGGGCTTTGGCATGCTGGAAGGGCAGCGTGGGGGGTTCACTTTGCTGCTGGCCAGGCTGTCTGCGCTCTGAGGCTAGAGGAGTTCAGCCGCCTTGACTCATGGACAATAGCAGCAGCAAATGGGGCGGGGGATCACTTGGGGGGAGCACTGAGCCGGGAGCCGTGGCGCCCCCTGCACCACAGACAGGACAGCTCGGGGCCAGAACACACGCAGCTGCATGGGCTTTGGCGGAGGGCGCGGCCTTGTAAAGCCTGAGCCAGTCCCTCTCCCAGCAGGGTCGGACTCCAGCCTGCTCGGCCTCGGGGGAAACCAACTCTCCACCCTTCTTACAAAAATAGATTCAGATGCGTCCCTCCCCCCGTGGGAACCTGGGCTGGGCTGGGCCGTCTGCAGCTCAAAGTGGGTCTTTATTTGGACTGTGGAAGAGGCATCGCTGGCTCTGCTCAGGGACTCCACAGCAGCCTCTCCTGCCGGCAGCCGGAACTCGGAGCTCCCCCTGCCAGCTGCAGGTCGCTGGCCTCTCGCAGGCTCTGCGGTGCTCCGTGCAGCTCTTGCCGATTCCCTCCCACACGGACAACACATATGCGGACACGGACACACGTATGTACTCACACACGCATTCACCCAACGCGAGCCAGAGTGACGTTGGTTTGACACACGTCTGTACAGAAGCTTCCACTGCAAGGCGCTGACGTGGTGGTTCTGTCCCTTGGGCATGAACGTCAGCGCTAGGCACCTCTGCCCGCCCCACCTCTGGGGGACAGGCGAGGGGGTCGGGACCCCAGGTCCTGCTGCCCAGGCTGCTCCAGAGTCCAGAATCCCATGCGATCCTCAGCCCCCAGAGCTACACCTGGAGGAGAGAGCCATGCTGGGTCAGGCCAGTGGCCATCCAGCCCTGCGCCCTGCCTCTGACAGGGGCCGGGACCAGGTGCTTCAGAGGGAATGAACAGAACTCAGCAATTATTGAATGATCCAGCCTGTCACCCATTCCCAGCTTCTGGCAGTCAGAGGTTTAGGGAGACCCAGAGCAGGGGGTTGTGACCCTGCCCATCCTGGCTAGTAGCCATTGCTGGACCTATTCTCCAGGAACGTATCTAGTTCTTTTTTGAACCCAGTTATACTTTAGGCCTTCACAACATCCCCTGGCAAGGAGTTCCCCAGGTTGTCTGTGTGTTGTGTGAAGAAACACTTCCTTCTGTTTGTTTTAAACCTGCTGCCTGTTAATGTCACTGGGTGACCCCTGGCTCTAGTGTTATGGGAAGGGGTAAACAACACTGCCTTATTCACCTTCCTCACACCAGTCACGATCTTATAGACCTCTACCAGAGCCACCCTTAGCTGGCTCTTTTTCAGGCTGAAAAGTCCGTCTTTTTAATTTCTCCTGGGGAGAGAGTTACCGCCACCGGCCTGCCAGCAGTCCCAGCCCCACCCAGTCAGGGCAGCATTCACTACCCGGGTAAGCAATGCCCTGCACACACCACTCCCCGCCCCCAGCAGAGCCGGGCACAGGGCGGGCACCTGGGCCGTACCTTGTGTATCTGAGGCGGAAGCTCATCCTCTGAGCTCTCCTCTGGAACCGGCTCCGGGTGTCGCACCGACTGTCCGTCCTCAGCCCAGCCCCCGAGAGGCAGGCGGGAGAAGTGCGACGGGGCTCTGTGCACTGTGCCCGGATCTGCGGCACGGGCACAGAAGAGTCAGCAGAACGTGTAGATGCGGGTCAGACAGGCTCTGGTGCCAGCAGGACACCAGTCCGGGGGCTCTACGCCAATCTCTCCAACCCCCCCGAGTGAGGGAGGGGCTGTTCCTGGGTGGGAGCCAACAGCTCCCCGGTAGAGGCTCCTCCCCAAAGCACGCAGGGTGACATGGGAACATCACGGCAGGAGCCCATGGCACTCTCCTCAACACACACACTGCCAACCAGGGATAAGCAGGGCTCCCAGGGCTACCGCGCAGTGGCACGTGCCAGCCACCAGCCCCAGCCGATCTCCTGGCACGGGGGGGGGGGGGGGGAAATCTCCAACACTCCGCTAGCATTTAAACAACGACCCAGCGCCCCGACAACGACAAGCCAGCGCGTGGACCCACGGCACGTTCCGAAGGCCGCGCTGCCAGCGCCCCTTGGCCAGGGGGACAGGGAATATGTTGAGAGGTTCCCAGGCTCCGCCTGGAGTGAGGGACCCGTCTGGAGGGGGGTCCCACAGCACGAGGCCGCCCCAGCCGTGCCGCCCAGCGGCCCCAGCACGTACCTGTGATGCCGCCGTACCGGCGCTGGAAGCCCGTCTGCAGGGTGGCCGACTCCTCCAGGGCCTGGCGCGGCGAGGAGAAGGGGTAGCTGGCAGAGCGGGGGATGGCGGCGGGGGCGCCCTTCTGAGCGTCCGGCTCCTCCGGGGCACTCTCCCCGCTCTCGTCGCTCTCCCGCCGGTGCCAGACGTGCCGCTCGGGCTCGCGCTGGGTCTGCTGCTTGTGCAACTGTGCACAACACGACGGGGCGGGTCAGGCAAGCAGGGAGCGGGACAGAGCCACGGCCCCACCCCACATCCAGCCCGCAGGAGCCCAGGGCAAAGCGGCCCCGCGGCAGCCCCACGGTGGTGCTGGCTCCTTCCCTCTCCCCCTGCACTGCCAGGTCCCGCCGCTCCCTCTGCGACTCCAGTGCAGGATGGGGGCTGTTCTGCACTAGCCCTCGCCCTCCCGCGCTCCGGGGTGGCATGTGGGGCCCTGCAGAGCCAGCCAGCGCCGGGGAGCACTGCAAAGAAGGATATGTACCTGGCTGTCTCTGCTGGACCTCCCTTCCCCCCGGGTACAGCACACCTCTCTCCAGCTGTCAGGCCGCCCTGCACCCCCAGTGCTGCGAGCCTGCCTCGGCAGACAGACCCCACGCGAGCTGCCCTCTCCCACCCTGGCCCCCGGTGTCTGGGCCCTGGCCTGGGGCGCAGGCCGCTCACCTCGTGCATGTAGAGCGCATGGAGGCTCATCTCCGTGGAGGCGTATTCCGACAGGATCAGGCTCTGTAGCTGGGCCTCCCAGGCACTGCTCCCTGAGCTCGCTGTTCTGGCATCTGTGCTGCAGCCGGGACACAGAGAAGGGCTGTAGGGGTGGGGTCTGCTGCCCAGGGGCGAGGCCCTAGCAGGCCCATGGGATCCAGCACAGCCCTTCTCGAGCCGATCAGGGATGTACCCTGGCCCAGCCCCACTGCACTGCTGGCTACGGGGTGTCCCATGGTGACACCTCACCCACTCCCTGCACTGGTTCAGAAAGGGCCCCCTCTGCCCAGACATGTAGGCTTCGCTCAGTGGGGTCCAGCCCCAACACAGGACCCCCCCAAGGGCCACAGATTCCAAAGCAGGGGACTGACAGCCAGTGTCCGAGGCTGCGGCAGTGTCCCATTGCAGGGGGTCAGGAGCACTCCAGCACCCCCTCCTGGGGCGGAGCAGTCACCTAAGGAGCCAGCCCTCGGGGCAATTCCTGTTCTAGTCATCTGTGTAACCTGCTCCATTGCAGGGGAGGGCTCAGAGAAGCCCAGTTTCCCCGCCCTTGCAGGGACTAATCCCCAGGCACGTGGGCGAGGAACAGACCGCAGAGCGTGCCAGCAGGAGGCGCTGTGAGCTGCTCCCAGCAGTGCCCAGGGGCAGCATGGGCCCAGGGGAGCAATCCCTTCGGTCTCAGGCACACGAGGGGCACCCAGCACCTCAGGAGCAGGGCCTGGGCTTCGCAAGGTCCCTGGCGCAGCTCAGCAGACTCTTACCCGGAAGCCGTCATGGTGCTGTGGGCCCGGGGCGGTGCCCCCTCCACATGGGACCCGGACGTCTGGAAGCCGCTGTGACTTTGCTGGGCTGACTGCAGTGGGGAGAAGGAGCGCAGGGCAGAAGCCACCTCGGAGAGCTGGCGGGAGGCCTGCAGCTCGTGGCTTGCGTACCCCAGGGCCGAGGAGCCCGCGATCACGTTGGCAATCAGGCTGTGAGGCTGCAGTGAGAAGTGGGGGAGTCACAGCCCTGGACAGGCAGCCACCAGACAACAGGACAGGGCCCCAACCCAGCTCCCTGGGGCACTCCAGATCCTATAGCCCCCCATGCTGCCGGGCAGAACCCCAGAACACCCCACCCTCCACGGCAGCCCCTTCTGCCTGATCACAGGCCAGAACATGCTGACACCCTCGGAGACGGGCCCAGCTCTCCCTGGAAACCCAACCCCAGTTCAGACCCAGCAAACTCACTGCACCAGCCACCTGAGCCAGCCCCGCTGGGCTAGCTAGACAATGCTGGGCAACTGCAAGACCCCTGCCCTCCAGGCAGCCTTGGAGCACCAGAGCCCTTCCTCTCCCGCCCACGCACGACCGCCGCAGCTGGGGCACCTCGGACTCTGACTGCAGGGACTGGATGGAGGTGAAGAGGGCGTTGTCAGGCAGCACGGCCTGCTGGGCCAGCGCCACGCTGCTGTCGCGCAGGACGCGCTCCTTGAGGAAGCCGATGAAGGCCGTGCTCTCGCGGGGCGGCTGCCACTTGGGGTTGGTGATGGCGAAGTGCATGAGGGACAGCTCAGTCTTGCCATCCTCGGCCTGCTGGTAGATGGAGGCCTCGGTCTTTCCCGCTGACATCCACTGCAAAGCACACAGGTGGGGTGAGGGGGTCCACTCCACACCCAGCCTTGGACCCGTCCAGGGCCTGCTATACACCCACCGGGGGGCCTGGGGAGCCCCAAAGGGCCAGGCTGCACAAAACCCATCAACGCACAAAACCAGGAACCCCCCCCCAGCAGCTGCAGCTCGGCCTCACGCAGACGCTGGGACACGGCTCGCTGGAGGAGAAGCGCACCATAGCCAAGCACGCCCAGCTCCAGGGCCTTCCAAGACCCAGGGGCAGCATCACGTGCCCCCACTCCAGAGCACGAGCCCTCACCTGGCCAGCTGGGCTCATGCACCCAAGGGACAGGGCACCCCACAGAGCGTGCCTGGATGTTAGATATGAGATTGCAACAACACAGCCCACTGAGACTACAGGTCCCACCATGCAACGCTTCAGCTTGATTGGCGCAGCCTGGCCTCAAGTATTCTGGGGCTGGCAGCCGCTGCAGAGGTGCAGCGTGTAAGGGCTCTCTCACTACAGGCTGCTTGGCAGAACTCCATGGGTGATGTCAGCCCACGCCTCGGTTCCAGCCACAGGCAGGACCCCCCACGTGCAGGGGGAGGGGGAAGGGAACGCGCCAGCACACGCCATGCTGCAGGCGGGCCCTACCGCCGGGTGCCCATGCTGGCGCACGTCCATCTGTGCGAAGGAGCAGGTGTCGCCCACACCCACCACCTCCACGGTGAAGTTCCGGAAGAAGTCGATGATCTCCAGGGACTTGGGCCGCAGGCAGAAGATGAGGATCAAGGGGGTAACGATGGGGCTCAGCAGCTCCTCCAGGATGAACACCTGGGAAGGGAGAGGTGGGTGCTCAGCAGGCAGCGACAAGAGCAGCCCGGGCAGGCCGAGGGGGCTGCTGCACGGTGACTGGGAGGGGCCGCCCAGGGAACGTTCCTGGAACAGCAGCCCCACGTCAGCATCGCCCCCGCAGTGTTCTGCCCCCAGCTGACCAATGGTCCCCCACCCACGCACCCACATCCCTTGCTCTGGGGAACCACACAGGAGCTGCTGAGCCAACACACACACGGCCCACGGCCCCAGCCCCGCCCCTTCGCATGCACCAGCCTCTCTCCGGGCATCGCAGCCCGACAGACAGCGGCCCTGAGGTGGCACCCGTGTGTCAGAGACCCCAGCCCTGCCCCCCCGGGCGCCACAAGTGCCCCTAGCTGAGCGCCAGAGCCAGTCCAATCCTGTCCCGGTTCCGAGCTAGCCAGAGCGGCCGGGCTCACCGCTTTGTACTGGAAGAGCTGAGAAAACTCGTCCCGGGTCTCGTAGCGGTGGGCGTTGGCCTGCCAGTGGTCAGGCATGTAGTGGATGTGTGCCAGGATCACCCGCAGCAGCTGCTCTGGGCAGAACACCAGGTGCTGGTCGGGGATGAAGGACCTATAGGGGGAGCAGGACAAGGATAGGAAGGACAGCACTTCCCAGAGAACCCCAGCCTGGAGTCTCATGCTGGGGGGAGATCACGCCTAGAGAAGGGCTGCGAGAGCTTCTCCAACAGCCCTGCCGGTGCCCCTCAGTCCCGATCCGCAGCCCCCTGCTACCCCAGCCCTAACCTGCAGCCTCCTGCTACTCCAGCTCTGCTTACTCCCAGCCCTGCCAGTGCCTCTCAGTCCCGACCTGCAGCCCCCTGCCACCCCAGACAGGCCCCACACTAGCTCTGCCAATGCCCCTCAGTCCTGATATGCAACCCCCCCTCCGCCACCAGGATTTTGGCCCCAGCCTTTTCCCCCCCCCCCCGCCCCAAAGATTTTTGCCAGTGCCTCTCACTCCTGGCCTGACCCACTGCTCCCCATTTCCAGTCCTGGGCCTCCCTAAGCAGACTTATGTTCACTTGTGGCCCAGGACAGATCTGCAGCCTCGGGGGGCTGGGAGCAGAGGGCCTCCCCCTTCCCCCCAGGGCAGGCGGGCCGCGCCGGCCCGTCTCACCTGCAGATGGTGACGCCCACGCCCAGCAGGGTGACGGTGGTGAGGACGTGCTCCACGGCCAGCACGTCCTCATCGTAGATGGTGAGAGCGATGAGCACGGCCAGGATGGAGCCAGCGAAGAAGGCCACGTTCTTGGCCACGATGGTGAGCAGGGGGGAGATGAAGCAGTTCATGTACTTGGAGGCTGGCTTGTAGCCCTTGCTGAGGCGCGAATGCAGCTCGTGGTCCAGCTCGTTGAAGTGGCGCAGGTAACAGCGGCCGTAGAGCGACCAGCAGCGGGCGCCCAGGCTGCCCGGCTCCCGCTTCAGGATCTCGGTGTAGCTGAAGAAGGCATAGAGGATCTGCCAGATGAGGATGAGGGGGCAGAGGATGAAGTTGGCGATGCCGATCCAGAGGATGCGGGCGCTCAGCTTGTCGGCCAGCTCCAGGCGGTTGCCGCCCCGCTTGTACTCCGCCTTGAGGCTCCACTCGTTCTCAAAGAGCGAGCCGGGCCCCCAGAAGAAGATGAGCTCAAAGTTGTACTTGAGGCCGCGGGTGTAGAAGATGGTGTCGCCCAGCCCGGGCAGGTGGAAGCGGATGGGCAGCAGCGATTTGTTCACCATGGCCACCATGTAGTTCTTGAAGCGCAAGATGCGGTGGTAGATGTCCAGCTCTGTCAGCTCCTTCTTGTGGATGCAGATCTGATGCTCCTTCTGGATCTGCACAATGCGAGCCTGCACCTCCTGCCAGGTGTAATAGGGCAGGTTGGACTGGCCGGGAGGAGAGGAGGCAGTGTTAGAACCTGGGGGAGATCAACTGGGGCCCGCAGGGTAAGTGCTGTACGGGGAGCGCTACAAAGCAGGCACTGCTCCAACGGGCCACAGACACGGGCCACGCTGCATGCTGGGTGTTTCCGTCTCACATCAATGCTGCACCCTGCTCAGCAGGATGCTTGTTGCGTGCTGCTCTGGGGTTCCCAGTGAGGGATAAACGCAGCCCTTGGGGGGGCGGGGAGCCTCATTCACCCCACCCGGGCTGGCAGGAAAGAGCTAGAGAACTACACGTGTCATCGCCACACGCACGCAAAGGGTGGCGTTCTGATGTCTCCGTTCCTGCCGAGGCACTCGTCCCACTGAGAGCTCCGAGCCCTTCATAGCTTCCCCCTTCCCAGACGGAGAAGTGATGGGACATGCCCAGTGCCCCATGGGAAGCTTGCAGCTGTCTGGGAGGAGAACCCAGGTGTTCGAGTCCCAGGCCCTTGCCTATTCCACAGGCTCATAGCCTCTCAAAAATTAATGTAAAGGATCCTGCTGTTACTCAACTTATCCAAGTTCTCTCTGAGAGAGACCCTGGGCTGGGACTTGGGGCTCAATACCCAGCTCTGCCAGACTCCCCCATGGCCTTGGGCAACGCCTAGCTGCTCCATGCCTCAGTTTCCCTACCTGTACATGGGGAGAGAGATCCTGCCCCACCTCCTGGGGAAGACATGAGAATAAACTGCTTTACACCTCTGAGGCTGTGACACTGCTGTGAGCGTGGCAAAGAAAAGCCTAGAGGTTATAAAGCAAAGTGATTGGCTGGCAGATAGTCAGCAGAACAGAGCTGTCCCACGACACACCCAGACACACACAGCGTGCAGGGGCGGGTTTGCCTGAAAACAAGCTGTAAGGAGATACACAGGATTACTTAACTCCCAAAGGAGGTCCGAAAGAGGGAGAGACCAAAACCCTTGAGGGCAATGGGTGGGTGAACCCCTCTCCTACAGCTTCAGCAAGGCAGCCCTGAGCTGGGGGGCGAATGCAGCGGGAGCTCCCTGCTTAGCCACAACAGCCCACTTCTCCAGCCCCAGGGTCACTCACCATGGGGATTTTGAGAGCGTTGATGTAGAAGGAGTGAATCTCCCAGTAGCAGCAAATGTTGTAGATAAATTTGATGAGTCGATGGATCCAGAAAACCCCCGCTATCAGCAGGATGGAAATGAGAAATCCATTCTGCTGGATTCTGCAAGGGAGAAGAGACTCACAGCAATGCTTGCCTTTTGGCATGGAATCATAGAATATCAAGGTTGGAAGGGACCTCAGGAGGTCATCTAGTCCAATCCCCTGCTCAAAGCAGGATCAATCCCCAACTAAATCATCCCAGCCAGGGCTTTGTCAAGCCTGTCCTTAAAAACCTCTAAGGAAGGAGATTCCACCACCTCCCTAGGTAATCCATTCCAGTGCTTCACCACCCTCCTAGTGAAAAAGTTTTTCCTAATATCCAACCTAAACCTCCCCCACTGCAACTTGAGACCATTACTCCTTGTTCTGTCGTCTGCTACCACTGAGAACAGTCTAGATCCATCCTCTTTGGAACCCCCATTTCAGGTAGTTGAAAGCAGCTATCAAATTCCCCCATTCTTCTCTTCTGCAGACTAAACAGTCCCAGTTCCCTCAGCCTCTCCTCATAAGTCATGTATTCCAGCCCCCTAATCACTTTTGTTGCCCTCCGCTGGAGTCTGGTTTCCAATTTTTCCACATCCTTCTTGTAGTGTGGGGCCCAAAACTGGACACAGTACTCCAGATGAGGCCTCACCAATGTCGAATAGAGGGGAACGATCACGTCCCTCGATCTGCTCTCTATTCCCCTACTTATACATCCCAAAATGCCATTGGCCTTCTTGGCAACAAGGGCACACTGTTGACTCATACCCAGCTTCTCGTCCACTGTAACCCCCAGGTCCTTTTCTGCAGAACTGCTGCCGAGCCATTCGGTCCCTAGTCTGTAGCTGTGCATTGGGTTCTTCCGTCCTAAGTGCAGGACCCTGCACTTATCCTTATTGAACCTCATCAGGTTTCTTTTGGCCCAATCCTCTAATTTGTCTTGGTCCCTCTGTATCCTATTCCTACCCTCCAGCATATCTACCACTCCTCCCAGTTTAGTGTCAGTACAGACAGCCTCCAGATCATTAATGAAGATATTGAACAAAACCAGCCCCAGGACCGACCCTTGGGGCACTCCGCTTCATACCGGCTGCCAACTAGACATGGAGGCATTGATCACTACCTGTTGAGTCCGACGATCTAGCCAGCTTTCTATCCACCTTATAGTCCATTCATCCAGCCCATACTTCTTTAACTTGCTGGCAAGAATACTGTGAGAGACCATATCAAAAGCTTTTCTAAAGTCAAGGAACAACACATCCACTGCTTTCTCCTCATCCACAGAGCCAGTTATCTCGTCATAGAAGGCAATTAGGCATAGAAGGCAATTAGAAGGCATGCCCCACAGCAGAGCCTCATCCCACAGGAGCCCAAGCTATACACACTGTCAAGGGATCGCTTCACCCACCACCAGAATGTAGCCACATCTGGGGAGGGATGAACCAGCTGTGTAATAGCACACAGCAACCCTGCCATTAAGCACATACCCAGAGACGCAACTCCTGGCGATTACATGACCCAGAATACAATGCAGCTTGGCCACTCAGACCAAGACAAACCAGTGACTTGCAATCCTGGCAGGCTACATGCCTCTACCGATGATGAGGGCAAGGGCTGCCATGGGTGAGGTTTGGCCATTCCCACTGGATCTTTAGCTCCCGTCTGGAAATGGGCAAAGAGGGAGCTCGCACTAACATGGCCTTTGGAGGGTGGCAGGCTGCCAGGGCTGGGGGCAGAGGTGTGGCTGCTGCCCTTACCTTGCGCTGCACATGCTGGGAGGCAGAAAGGCATCTGGCAGCGTCACCTTGACAAGCTCGCTGGAGAGCTGGCTGTGATTCACCATCTTGTTGGCAAACAGGATGTCGTAGTCAACGCAGCTGACGAGGAAGGTGGTGAAGGCCACCACGAAAATGAACTGCCTGTGGGAAAGGCAGCAGCCATGAAGGGCAGCCCAGAGAGGAATGCTCCTCCTGCCCCCAACTCCTAATATACCACAGCCAGGAGTGGCTACTGGGTTACACCTCACTGTCCTGGGTTACACCTCACTGGGTTACACCTCAGTGGCATGATGGGGGCAGATTCCTGGGGATGGAGATGGCCAAAAAAGAGTGGGGGGAGAGAGGGAGACAGGTCCTGATTGAAAGGGGAGTGGCCTGACAACCTCCCACCTCACCCCCTGAAACCCAACTCTCAGCCATGGCTGTGCAGGGATAGCGGTAATGCTGGGGCCCAAGGGAACAAGGCCCTTCACCCCAACGGCAGCGAGAGCATGGAGAGAACCTGCCCCCTCCCCGGCATCCCTACCCCCAGAGCAGGGGGACTCCAGACGTACATGAGCTCAAAGATCTCGCCAATCAGCATGCAGGTGAAGCCGTTCTTCTGATGCAGGTTATAGACGTGGGAGCTGCAGTCAAGGAGAACAGCCTGGCAACCCCTCCTCTCCGGCCACCAGCCGAGAGAAAACCTCTCCCACGCCAAGCCACCCCCTAGCCACCAGTCAGGACAGAGGCTGCCAAGCAAGTGTACTCTCTGCTTAGCTACAAAATGCTGGTGGGTTCAGCCTCCATGCCTGTCCCAGGCTGAGGGTAATGCTAGCCTGTCACAGAAATCCAACCCCCCACCACACCCCAGCAGGGGATTGTGAACACTCCAGTCACAGACCACCCCCCAGAGCCCTCTCTAAAGTCTGCAAGGGCAGGACCTGGCCAGCACAGAGGGAGGTAAAGACATATCCAGAGCCTAACAATCAGAGCGACAAAGAATGGCCAGGAAGCCATCATCAAAGGGCTGGAGAGACCCGTTTCTGTCCCCTACAACCCTCTCCCACAAGGGAAGGGGTGGCAACGCCTCTGCTTGGCCCGTTTGGACTCCACAGGGCAGGGAGCAACCCAACCCGGAGGAGACGGGACCTGCGCCGACTATTCCAACTCCGATCTGTGCCAGATGGACACGCTGTGTCAAGCTGATGCTGGCCTGACCATCCTGCTAGGGCTGGAGCAGCCACCCCCCGGCATGCAGCAAGGATATGCGAGAGAAGAAGAGGTCCAGGTTCTCTATGTGATGCCAAGGAGCTGCAGCAGAGAGAGGAGGCAAAGGGGGTGACTGGGGCTCGCTACGTGGCGGTTTGCCCAGCGAGGGGGGTCAGTTGGTTGCCACTGGCTAGTTATTCTCGTGACACAACCCAGGGCACGGAGCGGGCTGGGACCCCACAGTCGCCCCCGACTGGGGCCCAGGCTCAAAAGGGCGGCTACTGCATTTACACAGGGCAAGGAATAGGAGTCCCCACTCTGGATCAGACCCGGCGTCTGGCCTGCAGCAGTGGCCCATAGCTAGGGGCATCGAGAGGATCCCCCGCCCCACGGAAGGGCTTGGGAGACGGGGGGGTTGCACCCTGCCCCTCGCCCCAGCCCAGGGGAGCTGCCCTGCCGGGCGTGTCGGAGACCAGGCCCAGGGCCCCGCTCACATTTGCTGCCCTCGGGGACGTGCACCAGCAGATCCTCCTCCCCCGGCGGCGAGTCGCTGTAGGAGGCCTCCAGGCGCTGGTACTCCGTGTCGAAGTGCGCCATGGCGCCGGCCCGCCGGGCCCTGAGGGGAGGAGGCAGGGTCAGGGGGGGGGGGGGGGAGAGCAGGACCAGCCCCCCCCCCGGCCCGGGGCCGCCCCTCGGGGGGGGGGGGGAGAGCAGGACCAGCCCCCCCCCCGGCCCGGGGCCGCCCCTCGGGGGGGGGGGGAGAGCAGGACCAGCCCCCCCCCGGCCCGGGGCCGCCCCTCGGGGGGGGGGGGGAGAGCAGGACCAGCCCCCCCCCCGGCCCGGGGCCGCCCCTCGGGGGGGGGGGAGAGCAGGACCAGCCCCCCCCCCGGCCCGGGGCCGCCCCTCGGGGGGGGGGGGAGAGCAGGACCAGCCCCCCCCCCGGCCCGGGGCCGCCCCTCGGGGGGGGGGGGAGAGCAGGACCAGCCCCCCCCCCCGGCCCGGGGCCGCCCCTCGGGGGGGGGGGGGAGAGCAGGACCAGCCCCCCCCCCGGCCCGGGGCCGCCCCTCGGGGGGGGGGGGGAGAGCAGGACCAGCCCCCCCCCCGGCCCGGGGCCGCCCCTCGGGGGGGGGGGGGAGAGCAGGACCAGCCCCCCCCCCGGCCCGGGGCCGCCCCTCGGGGGGGGGGGGGAGAGCAGGACCAGCCCCCCCCCCGGCCCGGGGCCGCCCCTCGGGGGGGGGGGGAGAGCAGGACCAGCCCCCCCCCCGGCCCGGGGCCGCCCCTCGGGGGGGGGGGGGAGAGCAGGACCAGCCCCCCCCCCGGCCCGGGGCCGCCCCTCGGGGGGGGGGGGAGAGCAGGACCAGCCCCCCCCCCCGGCCCGGGGCCGCCCCTCGGGGGGGGGGGGAGAGCAGGACCAGCCCCCCCCCCGGCCCGGGGCCGCCCCTCGGGGGGGGGGGGGGAGAGCAGGACCAGCCCCCCCCCCGGCCCGGGGCCGCCCCTCGGGGGGGGGGGAGAGCAGGACCAGCCCCCCCCCCCGGCCCGGGGCCGCCCCTCGGGGGGGGGGAGAGCAGGACCAGCCCCCCCCCGGCCCGGGGCCGCCCCTCGGGGGGGGGAGAGCAGGACCAGCCCCCCCGGCCCGGGGCCGCCCCTCGGGGGGGGGCAGGTCGTAGCGGGGGACATTCGGGCCGGGACCCTCCTGCTTGGGGCCCCTCGAAGCCGAGCGGCCCCGGGCCCAGCCCGGCCGGACTCCTGGGTTCTCGGCGGGCGGGGACCCCCCCTCACCTGCCCGGTCTCCCCGGTAACCGGCCCCAGCCGCCCCCTCCCTGCACCAGGCCGGGCCGCCGCCTCCTGTGTCACTACCTCCGAACGGGCGGCTCCGGCGGCCAATCGGCGCCTGTGGGCGGGACCGCGGGGGCCAATCCGAGGGCGGGTGAGAGGCGGCGGGTGCGGGGCTACAGGGTTGTCCCCGACGGCGTTCCGTCGTGGGGCGGATGTGACGTCCTGCGCGTCTGCCGTTGGCTTCCGGGTGAGGTGCTACCCGCTTCGCTTCCCCCCGGACAGGTGAGCGCCGCCCTCGCGGCCTTCGGGGGGCAGGGCCCCTCTGGCCCCGCGCGGGGCACGGCCGGGAAGTGCTGGCCAATGGGGGGGCGGGGTCCCCTGGCCAATGGGGGGAGCGGGATCCCCTGGGTGCCCTGGCCAATGGGGGGGCGGGGTCCCCTGGCCCATGGGGGGGGCGGGGTTCCCTGGGTCCCCCTGGCCCATGGGGGGGGCGGGATCCCCTGGGTGCCCTGGCCAATGGGGGGGCGGGATCCCCTGGCCCATGGGGGGGGCGGGGTTCCCTGGGTCCCCCTGGCCCATGGGGGGGGCGGGATCCCCTGGGTGCCCTGGCCAATGGGGGGGCGGGATCCCCTGGCCCATGGGGGGGGCGGGGTTCCCTGGGTCCCCCTGGCCCATGGGGGGGGCGGGATCCCCTGGGTGCCCTGGCCAATGGGGGGGCGGGATCCCCTGGCCAATGGGGGGAGCGGGATCCCCTGGGTGCCCTGGCCAATGGGGGGGCGGGATCCCCTGGCCAATGGGGGGAGCGGGATCCCCTGGGTGCCCTGGCCAATGGGGGGGCGGGGTCCCCCTGGCCCATGGGGGGGGCGGGGTTCCCTGGGTCCCCCTGGCCCATGGGGGGGGCGGGATCCCCTGGGTGCCCTGGCCAATGGGGGGGCGGGATCCCCTGGCCAATGGGGGGAGCGGGATCCCCTGGGTGCCCTGGCCAATGGGGGGGCGGGATCCCCTGGCCAATGGGGGGAGCGGGATCCCCTGGGTGCCCTGGCCAATGGGGGGGCGGGGTCCCCCTGGCCCATGGGGGGGGCGGGGTTCCCTGGGTCCCCCTGGCCCATGGGGGGGGCGGGATCCCCTGGGTGCCCTGGCCAATGGGGGGGCGGGATCCCCTGGCCAATGGGGGGAGCGGGATCCCCTGGGTGCCCTGGCCAATGGGGGGGCGGGGTCCCCCTGGCCCATGGGGGGGGCGGGGTTCCCTGGGTCCCCCTGGCCAATGGGGGGGGCGGGGTTCCCTGGGTCCCCCTGGCCAATGGGGGGGGCGGGATCCCCCAGGCTCTGCTGGGCAGTCAGGGCACAAGGTCCCTGTGGCCCGTCCCTGGCCTGCGCTGACCCCTCTAACCGCATTGCCGCCTTCAGGAGATCGACAATCGTGCGTCGGACCCTCGGGAACCCGGAGATCGGCCCCCAAATCGCGACATTTAAACCCAGATTTAATTGTGTGTTTTCGGCCAGTCTCGTGGCGTTTGAAACCCCCCCCGCAACCCTTCCCAAGGTGCGTGTGTGGGGCAATTAGTGTCGCCCGCTCCCCCACATGGGCTAGATATGGCCGCCGGACTCCTCGTTGTTTTTGTGGATACAGACTGACACGGCTCGCCCCGAAACCCAGCTGCAGGAGCTCTCACCCCCACATCTGCAGTCTCCTGCCCAGCACTTTATCCTGTCCCCTAGCCCCCCACCAGTTCTCTCCTCACCCAACCCCCGCTTCAGCGCCCCTCAGTTCAGTCCCCCTCTCCCATTGCCTCCCACTACCCTCAATTCACCCTCTCAGCACTCACCCCATCTGCCCAGAACCCCCATCAATACAGCCCTCCCCCCCCGTCAGCCCTCCCCCTCCTCGTGGCAGTCCCCAGCCTCACCTCTGCTCCTTAGGGTTCTTCACCCTCTCCAGACCTCGGGGAGGGGGGCAGGGCTGCAGTGGGGTCCCCTCTCCCACTTCCCAGGCTAGCAGGGGAGCAGCCGCCTGGGCTGACAGCCAAAGCCCCGCTCAGGCCCTGGGTGGCTGACAGGATTTCTAAATAAAATTAAGCCTCACTTTTAGAACTCTCATTTTTTTTCTAGTTGATTCAATTGCTTATTTGAGGGTTGTAGGGGACCCCCCCCCAGGTGAATTTTCTCTTCCCTGCTGGAGTGTCGGCTCCTGTCTCTTGTTAGCTTGACAGCTTTGTTTATCAGGTGTAAATGAATTCTCATTGTCTTTCAAAGTACTTTGTAATTAGCTACCTGGTGGAGAAACCGCATTCCTTTGTCCAGGGCGGGTAACTCCTGTTTGACTGGAAAGAACCATCCTGCCATGTGAGCGTTCTCTTCCCCAAGAGTTGGCACGTCTGCGGCGGGGTCACGATGCGGTTGGTGCCTGGTGTCCGTGGCGCAGCCCGTGGCAGGCTCCCCAGGCACTCGGCGGTCACATGGCCGCAGTGATAGAACTTGGGACCTTTTGCTCCAAAGCCAGCAGCCCTGTCCTGGAGGGGAACCTCCATCGCCAAGAGCAGCACTGCGGGCTCTTTGCCACATGTCCCCCAGCTAATGAGCTCTCACCCCCACATCTGCAGTCTCCTGCCCAGCACTTTATCCTGTCCCCCAGCCCCCCACCAGTTCTCTCCTCACCCAACCCCCCCTTCAGCGCCCCTCAGTTCAGTCCCCCTCCCCCATTGCCTCCCACTACCCTCAGTTCACCCTCCCAGCACTCACCCCATCTGCCCAGAACCCCCATCAATACAGCCCTCCCCCCCCCCGTCAGCCCTCCCACTCCTCCCGGCAGCCCTCAGCCTTTTGTAGTGATAATCACCCATTTTTTCATGGTTTGTGTGTATAAAAACGTCTTCTGTACTTTCCACAGTATGCATCTGATGAAGTGAGCTGTAGCTCACGAAAGCTTATGCTCTAATAAATTGGTTAGTCTCTAAGGTGCCACAAGTCCTCCTTTTCTTCCAGCTAATGGGGTGGCACGACTGCCCATCCCTGCCAGGGCACGGGTGCCAAGTCACAGGGCACGGGAGCCTGTCGATGGTTCTCTCTACCTCACTCTCATTCCTTCTTCAGACTCCTGCTGGAAACAATGCAGCCCCTCGAGGTCAGGTCTGTGTTTGAGGGTGCCCAGGACCCCACCTTCCTGCATGGACTCTCCCTCGTCAATGGCTTTTCAGAGGACGTGCGGTCCACAGACTCTAATGCCATAACGCAAGGTAGTGCATAAAAGCCAGTGAGCTGGCTAGAGGGGCAGTGGAGCCAGCGGAGGGGCTTCCTGTGGGGGAGGGTGGGAGAGTGTCCAGTGGGGGGATTTTGCTGCAGTCCAATACTAAGAGGTATCCCACTCTCTGGGGCTTGGTGGGGAGATGGGCTCTGGTTTGAGCTGCTTTACCCCAGTCAAGAACCTTCAGCCTGAGGAGCGCAAAACACTTCACGCACACACTGAAACTAATCCTGTTTGGTGGGTTGGTATCATCCCCATGTTACATGTGGGGAAACTGAGGCACAGAGGTGCAGTAACTTGCCCAGGGCCATGCATCAAGTGAGTGTCAGAGTCAGGAACAGTCAAACTGACTCTTCACTCTTTGCTCTAGCCACACTTTGGAGTGATCTGTCTGTCCTGTAGCCCTCTGTCCCTCTCCAATGGAAGTGGCATATCTTCCCTGAGCTCCTCTCCCTCTTTCAGAGAAGCTAGTGGTGGCCAATGGGGAGGAGAGAGCCCGAGGGGTCCCAGAGATATCGGACCGGATGTGCTGCTCAGCCTGCTCCCGGGTGTTTGACAGCAGGGAGGAGCAGGTAGGCAGCAGCCTCGGGGGTGGAGGCAGAGGGGTGGTGTGTTTGCCATTGCCCCCAGCAGGCAGTGCTGTGAGCGAGCAGGCAGCTGGGGAAGCCGGGTTGTGTGAAATGGGTATGTGAATGGCCGAAGTGTGGACCATGGAGATCCGCAATTGTGGCCTGGTACGCGGAGATGCAGCCCAGAGACTATTGGTCTTGAAATGCAGTGCTCCATTTTGGGCTTACCCACTTGGCACAAGGTGGAGTATTTCACGCTGGGATTTGTAGTCTCCATCAGCCGCACCCACAGAACGAGGGAGGCTGCAATTGATTCTATTTTAAGCCAGTCAAGTGCATTCCTCAGGCCCCTGGTAAACTGCGGCTGCATCTCTCAGCTGGGCAGGGTCTGGGAGCTCTGGCATAGCCACATTACCAGTTTCCACATGCTGCAAAGCCCTGGGCCAGCAAGCTGGTGCCAAGGCTCTGCAACCCTGGGGGCAGGGTGGGAACTTGGCACTGAGGGCATTAGCTAACCAAGTGACCATGACGTGCCAATAAAGCAAGGCAGCTTCTGCTGATTCCCAAGTCCCCGGCAGGCTGGCATCTGGCTGAGGGGACCTCCGCACTGGCCAGTCCCGGGGCATGGGTTGGTGCGCTTCCATTCATCCGACCTGGGGGATTATCAGTATGGGAGGCCCCTTCTCACTCCGTTTCCTTCCCAGACTGAGCATTACCGCCTGGACTGGCACCGCTTTAACCTGAAGCAGCGTTTGCTGGGGCGCCGGGCACTTGCAGCAGAGGAGTTTGAGGAGAAGACCCGTGCAGGTGAGGGGGGACAGACAGGAAGGGCTGCTGTCACAGGCTTGCTTGAGCTGGTGGAGTGCCGCACGAAGCAAGCACCCTTTAATTAATTATCAGTTGATATCCAACCCTAGGTGTCCCTTGCGCTGCAAATTCTGCAACATAAAACAATCTGTCACTGGCTCAATCCAAAGGTGCGCCTGGGGTTAGGCCCCTGACTAGACTGGCTTTTGGGATCAGCTGGAGCAATCCTTCCTCCCCATCCTAGCTTCACCTGCAACTGGCCACTGGAGGAGGCAGCTACGTGTTTTTATCTTGGCTGCTGGGCCCTGACTGGGTTTTGCCCACTCCTGGCCTTTCTACCTGCTGGAGGATCAATTCTTGTTGGTTCCACTAGCAGCTGATCCTAGGGGTGGCCTTTCTAGGCAGCTCTTGGAGGTCTAAACTCACTACTTTTTTCTCCCCAGAGAGCATGCATTCTTTGGATGGAGAGGTGACAATGTGGCAGGGGCATCAAATGTCTGGTACACCCCATCACAGCAACTCTTCAGCAGGGCCCATAGGAAGCAGGAAGCCTTTCTGCTGGCACCTGACTGTGTGGAGAAGCTCTGAGCACCAGTCCCACTTACCTTCTCCCTAGTAGCTGCCTGCTTCCTGGATCCCTTTGTTTTCCTGCCCCATGTGGGAGGCTCCTCTGAGATGAGTTCAGGTCCTGACATGTCATACATTACCGCTATATAAATCCATAGTATGCCCACATCTTGAAGACTGCATGTAGATGTAGATGTAGCCCCATCTCAAAAAAGATTTGCCAGAAGCTGGGAGTGGACAACAGGATGGTTGATCACTGGGCGATTCCCTGTGCTGTTCATTCCCTCTGGGGCACCTGGCTCTGGCCACTGTCGGCAGACAGGTTTCAGAGTCGCAGCCCTGTTAGTCTGTATCTGCAAAAGAATAAGGTGCCACAAGTACTCCTGTTCTTTTTGTCGGCAGACAGGAGACTGGGCTAGATGGACCTTTGGTCTGACCCAGGCTGGCCTCTCTTCTGCTCTTTGTGGTGAGGTTTGTTCTAGCCCCTCCTCTGCCCCCTGGAGCTGGCTGGCTCTGACCTGTCAAGTGGGACCAGGCCATAGATGGGTATCTCAGTGAGGACTGTATGTTCTGCGGATGCCTCCCTCCTCAAACACTCGCTCCCCCCCACCCCAGGATCCTGCTGCACCCGAGAATGTGGTGCACTCCTTCCACAGCGTCTGCCTGGTTCGCTACCCCAGGAGCGTCAGATGGGTTGTCTCCACACTGTTCACATTGGCTGGGCTGTGAGAGGCCATCGCACATGACCTAGAAGGCTGGGGGGAGGAGGGGGGGAGGGCAGTGGACATTCGCGGGATCTCTAGGTCTCCAGGTGGGACGTGGAGGAGGTGGCGCTGTGATCCTAGTGGACTGGGAATTGTTCCCTCCTCTTCATTTTAGGACTCGTGCCTTCCTCGGGCACCTTAGCATCTGACAGCCCTGTCCCCCTCCTGCCCCGTTTGCAGGTGATGTCTCCAGCATCTCCGGGTCCGATTCTTACAACTCCGATTCGGGCAGCGAGACCGACCTGCTCCCTCCCCGAGGCCATGCAGACCCAGGGAGCGGCCAGCAGAGCCACCGCTCGGCTAAGGTTCTGTTCCGCAACTCCCAGGGCCAGCTGCTCTCCGCCTACCGCTGTGTGCTGGGCAGTAAGAAGGCAAGCGACAGCCCAGCAGTGCTGAGCCCCATCCCCGGTGACCTGCCAGAGGTCCTGGAGCAGGTCATGGTCCGGGATAGCCCTGACGGGCCAGCAAGCGGGGTTTGGCTGGGACCCCTGACCCCTCTTTGCCCCCTACGATCCTGCGGGCAGCTGGACGCGTGTGCAGGGGAGCCGAGCGCCAGCTCTGTCGGGATCTGGCTGTTCCATTATACAAGTGGTCGGGGTTTAGCTAGAGCGGTGCTTGCCAGAGGATCCTTGCCCAAGTGCAGGGGGGTGGCCAGGCCCAGCTCATCCGGCTGGAACCAAGGCTTTACTTGGTGCATGATGAGCCCTGTTCAGATGGGAGCTGCTGCTGCCATGATCACCTGTTTGGCCTCAGCAGGAAGGGGCAACCCCTGCCACATGGGTCAGCCCCCAGACTGCCCCTTCCCTGACTGCCTGCAGAGCCCCTGGCTAATGGCTCCCAGCTGGCAAACCCCGCTGGGTCATCGGCTCCAACAGAGGGAGGGCCTGTGCCACCAGGCTTCTAACAGGAGGGTTTCCTTGTGCCAGGGTGGTGGTGAGCAGCAGGCGGAGCTGGTGGCATCTCTGCAGAGCCTGGGCGCAGGCACCTGTTGGGTTATCCTGATGACAGGCGGTGGACACTTTGCAGGAGCCGTCTTCAGGGGGTGAGTGTCCCAGTCTGGCCCTGAGCATGGGGCTGGGGCAGGGTCTGCTGCTCCAGTGGGCAGAATCCTGTGAGGGCCTTGGGGTGGGAAGGAGAGCTCTGTAGCTTGTGGGTGGTTTGGGGCTGTTTTCCCCTGGCAGAGGGGACGTGGTGAGATGGGCCCTTGCCCCGTCTGCTTGTGGGGCTGGCCCAGAAGGCGTCTCTCCTCTCCCCAGGGACATGTGGCACTCCCAGAGCCTTCACGGGCCCCTAGCAGCAGCAGCTCCTGGGATACCCTTCTTCTGCCCGTCTGTCCCCCAAAGCTGGCAGTGTGCTCTGGCTGGAAGAGGAGTGTTCATTTCCCTTCTGTATGGAGGCCCCAACAGGGGCAGGAGCTCACCCGGGTCCCAGAGTGAGTCAGTGCCGGAGCTGGGAAGAAACCCCAGGAGTCCTGACACCCACCCAGTGTGTGCCGCACAGACCCATGGCCAGGCCTGCCCTCATGGAGTGGGCCTTAGGCCCTGTTCCCCCATGGCAACAACGGTCTGGGTCCTGCTGCCCTGGCCCACTCTGAGGTTTCTCTCCCCCAGGCCTGAGGTGCTGGATCACAAGACCTTCCATCGGTACACAGTGCGTGCCCGCCGCGGCACGTTGCAGGGAGTGCGCGATGCCCAGGGCCAGGCCTCCATGCCCAAATCGGCTGGCGCCTCGCTGCGGCGTTACAACGAGGCGGCTCTGCTCAAGGTAGGGGCGAGTGCACGGGCCCAGTTCAGGATTGGGCCCTCGCTGCTGGCCACGCCACTGTTCTGGGGCAGCCTCTGGGTGGGGGCTGCCTAGGCCATGAGCAGCCCCTCCAAGGCCTTGGCTGCAGGTGGCTCCGTGGGCAGAGGCTGGACAGGGTGTGTGCTATGGCTGGAGTGCCCGGGAGTGGGGATCGAGGCCTGGCAGGGAGGCTAGGACAGTGCCATGCTCCCCACTGGGATGCCACCCTGGGTTTCAGTCCCCCTGCTTAGGGGCTGGGACATGAGAGAGGCACCCCTGTGCTTGGGATGCCCTGTCTCCTACCCCAGGGCCAGGCCTTTGGGCTCCCTCCCCAGGCTTCTGGCAGTCCCTGAGAGAGGCATTTAGGGATAACGCCCCCCCCATCCCAGGATCCCAGGCCAGCCTGCTGGGCGCCCTGTCAGATCTAGTTGAGTGCCCCTTATTGGCTGGCATCTGAACAGTCCAGGCGCTGCCCTGGCTCGGGGTGTCCGGCGCACAGTGGAAATGCAGACCCCTCTCTAGCTCCTCCTCCCGAGAGCTGAGACCTCACGGGCCCCTGCCCAGCCCCGGGGGACTGCTGCTGGCCCCTCAGACTGGCCCCATCACTTAAACTCAGCCCCTGGCAGACCTCCACCGGCCGGGCGCTCTGGGGTCACATCCCCGCACAGAATCCTACCCACCACTGCTCTTCACTTCACAGCACGAGAAATGCCCAGATCTAGACCTAACCGATAATCCCTACACGCATCTCCCTGCCCCAGCTTCCTCCCCGCTGCAGCGTGCTCTGCAGGGCCCTGGTCCTTGGGGGTCCAGGATCTTCCGGCTGCAGAGCTTGGCTTGACTTCCAGGCCGGCACCCTCTCTCCACCATGGCCCACTTGCTTTCTCGGTCCTCGGGTGGTCCCACCGCTGCCCCGGGCCCCCTGCTGCAAAGCCTGCCTGTCCCTGTGCCTCTCGTGCCCGGTCTTCCTGGGTCTCTCTCCAAAGCTTCTCCCCAGGAGGCCTTTAACCCTGCTTTGTCACCTCCGCCTCCGGGAAGTGCCCACTCTCCAACCAGCTGTGGCGAAAGCCTTCGTCTTCAGCCAAGCCCCTTCGCGTACCCTTTACGCATCAGAGCAGTCGTTAAGGTTAACGAGTCCCCATTGTCCCTAGGCTGGGGGGCGCGGCCGGCAGGCAGCACACGGGGGATCCTGCAGCGAGCACCATACTGATGCCTTGATAATAGCAGAACCACTAAGCTGTACGGCCACAACCTCTGAGTCCCCGTCCCCCCTGCCCTGGCACCCCCAGCTGCACAGGGCTGGCTGTGCTTGGCCATACCCCAGTCCAGAGGAGGGCTGGCAGGTGGGGCCCAGGAGCGAGCGTTGATCCCTCCCCTTCCACCCCCAGGACATCCAGGACCTACTGGCCAGCTGGGCACAGCATCTGCAGGGAGCCCAGCGCATCTTCCTGCGTGCCCCCCGTGCCAACCGGGCACTGCTCTTTGGCGGCAGGAACCCCCCTCTGCACAAGGACGACCCCCGCGTCTACAACATCCCCTTCAGCACCCGCAGAGCCACCTTCAGGGAGGTGCTGCGGGTGCACGTGGCCCTGGCCACCCTGCAGGTGTATGGTGAATACTGGGGTGCGGGAACAGTGGTGCTGGGGGCCAGGTGTGAGTGGTCTGCTTCCCTGCTGCCTGTTCCCCTGGCCACCCGGCTGGGATGGCATTGCTTCTAGACTCTGCCCAGGCCAGGGTGGCAGTGCCAAGCTGCCTACTTCAGAGGAATCCTCCTGGGTGGGGGACAGTGGGTTCCTCCCCCAGGGATGGTGGTTGGCTGCAGTGCCCCATCCCGCTCTGTCTGCAGCACCTGCCCTGCTCCACGCTCTGTGGAAGGGGGGTGGGCTGGCTCCCTGCTCTGCCCTCTGTCTGGGGATGGTCTCTGTGGGGCTCAGCTGGTGGCCCGCAGCCCCAAGGCTCCTGTCCCGCAGGGAAGGACACAGCGGTGGCGGATCTCGCTGGCTCCCCCCGGAAGGGCTGGAGGAAAGTGCCGTGTGCGCCGGTGGAAGAGCCCCAGCAGGGTGACGCCAGCAGTGAGTGAGGGGGAAGGGCGCCAGCATGTGGGGAGGGCACTGGCTGACTCCCCTCCCACCCCCAAGAGTGTTTCCTGGATGGGGGAGGGAGGGTGCCCAGCACTGGACCCTGTGTTGCAGCAGCTGCCTCTTGTTTGTGCCCCAGCCTTGTGGTCCCCTTGGGACAGCAGGTTCCAGGCATCTGGGCACCCCGTAAGAGCACGCTGCCGCAGGGCACCGTCTGGGCGTGGGGGGCGCTCCTGGACTGCTCTGATCCAGGCACAGTCCTTCCCAGCGGGCCCTTCCCCCAACTCACCTGCAGAGAAGGGGTGGGGCCTCCTCTGGCCGAGCGCACTGGGCGGGCCCACCAGCCCCAATCCCACCTGTCTTCCCCCAAAGCCCCGTCGGAGGAGGAGGAGAGCCAGGCTGGGGAGCTGAGCCAGGCTGGGGAGCTGGAGACGGTGGAGGTGACGCTGAGCACGCTGCAGCTCCAGGAGTTTGAGGTGATGCCTAAGCGAAGCCGCAAGAGGAGGAAGAAGAAAAACAAAGTGGGGAGAGGTGAGAACGGGGGGTTCCCCTGGGGCGGGCGCTGCTGGTGGCCCTGCCAGCCCCACTCAAGGGCAAAGCCCTCGCGGCACAAGGAGCTAACAGGGTGTCCTTTGGTGTGTGTTTCGGGGGGGGTGTGTGTGTGCATGAGCAGGTGGAAGCTGCTGGCTTCCCTGCCTTTGCCTCTGGCGCTGGGGGCAGCTGGCACCTGGCCTTTGCTGGCAGGGGCTGGGGGAAGCTGCATGCCCCCGGGATGGGGGGAAGGTGTTGGCCCCGGACCGTGTTTATCCCTCTCCTGGTCCTTCCCGGAGCAGGGGCCTGCGCCGAGGGGCCAGGAGGCCACGAAGAGCCCGAGGGCTCAGCACCGCAGCCAGGAGCAGGGTTGGTGGCGGAGCCCCAGGACGGGCCTGGGGCAGAGCCTGCTCCCTGGGAGAATGGAGGTAAGTCGGGCTGGGCCATGCTGCTGTCTCTGCCCTGCCCACGTGTGCCACGTCGGGGCTCTGTGGGCTCAGGCCGCTCCTCCCCTGCACCCCATTTGCCCTGTCAGACCCCCCCCCAGCTCACCCCTCCCATGTGCTGCTGTGTGCGAGCGGGGGCCAAAGAGGCAGATCAGCAGAGTGGTGGCCATACAGAGCGATCCGGATCGCCCAGGCTGCGCTGTAATATGGGCAGGTGGAAAGGCCCACCCCTAGCAGCGAGGCTGCAGGCCACACCGTGGAGTGGGGGCCTCTGGAAAGGACTCGGGGGTCAGTGGTAAATGGCTTAGCATGAGCTCCCAGGGTGGTGCTGTGGCAAAGGGCTAACGTGAGCCGTGGGGTGTGAACGGGGGATTTTACCTCTGTACACAGCCCTGGGGAGACCGCCCCTGGTCCTGCATCCAGTTCTGGGCTCCACAGTTTAAGTAGGATGTTTGAAAAAACGGAGAGGTGCAGAGAAGAGCCCCAGAAATGATCGGTGGCCCCTTGCACTGAGACCTGTGGGGAGCACTGTCTGCATCCCTTCTGGAGCGGTGGTGATCGCGGTGCATCACTCCTTGCGGGAGAGCCCAGCGGGGGCCAACGGCTCCTCAGGCCGGCCGAGACAGGCAGAGCCAGAGCCAGACAAACAAGAAGCTGGTGCACCTCGCTAACCCTGCGGGTCGTAAACATGGCATCTCCTGTCTGGCTGGCTTTGTATCTGGCCTGGTGCCATCCTGGCCCATGCTTTAGCCACAGCCAGGGGTGATGGGCCGGGGGCGCACTCTGGTGTATGCCGCACAGGGGTCAGACCCCTGTGCTGCTCGGGCTGGGGGGCCCCTGGGGCCGGCTCTGAGCTGCTCTGTCCTTCCCTGCCAGAAACGCTGCTGGGCCAGCTCCGTGACGCCCTGTTCACGGCCTGCAAGACGGGGGACGCGGGGACGCTGCAGCGCCTCCTGGGTGCGGCGGAGAGCGGGACCCCCCCTGCGGGCAGCGAGGATGGTGCTGTGGGGCAGCCCCAAGGCCACCCTGGCAGGGTGCAGAGTGAGGGGTCAGAGCCCACCTGCGCGGCCCCTGGGCTCCTCTCGCTGCTCGGCGAGCCCATCGACGGGACCGGCTTCACCCTGCTGCACGTGGCGGCTGCGGCAGGGAAGGGGGCGGCCGTGCGACTGCTGCTGGAGGCTGGTGCCGACCCTGCGCTCAGGTACAGCGACCCCCTGAGGCCAGCGCTCTGGGCAGTCACCCCCCCAAGGCTGGCCCTGCCTGTGGGCCCGGGGGTCTGCAGCTTCCTCGTTCGCCCTTCAGTGCTCTGTCTGGTCTGGTCCCGGGGGCCTGCGGGAAGGTGCCCTCCGCCTGCACCGCTCCAGCTGCTGGGCCCCCCAGCCTGCTCCCTCTCCCCTGCCCCAGGACATCTAGCCAGCTGGGTGGGTGGGCTGGCCAGGGGCGGGGCGGGGTCCCCTTCCCAGTTCTCCCCGGGGCCTGGCTGGCTCGTGGGGCTGCCCGTCCTGCAGGGGCTGGGGGGGAGGGCAGCCTGCCAAAGGGAAGCAGCAAGCCCTGGCCTATCCTGGCCCTGAGCCGCTCTCTGCTTGGCTCCCAGGGACTGGCAGGAGCGACCCCCGTATTGCGTCTCTGCCGACAAGTCGACACGCAACGTCTTCCGCAGGTTCATGGTGGATCACCCAGCCAAGTACGACTACAGGCGGGCCAAGGTGCGTGCCTCCCGCTGCCCTTCAGCCCTGAGATCCCTCCCTGGCGCCCTCGGACAGCTGGGGGAGCTCAAATCCTCCCACCCCGGGGAGCCTGAGCCCTCCCTGGGGAGCACCAATCCGGCTCCAGGCTGCTGGCCCCCTCACCCACGCTGGGGGGCCCTGCCCCTAGGCTGCACCTGCCCCGCTCTGAGTTGGGGGGGGGGGGGGGAGCCGTGTGAGGAGCCAGGAGGGGCCGTAGTGTTAAGGCCCCTGCGTACAATCGAGGAACCCAACCCCCGGCCCACTGCGAGCCAGCTGTGGGGGCTGTCCGCAGAGACGGGCGGGGCAGCCAGGACCCCCCCCCCCCCCCGGCTGACGGAGCTCATCCTCCCCAGGTGCCCGGGCCCCTGACGGCGGAAATGGAGGCCGGGCGGCTGGAGAAGCAGCGGGCGCAGAAAGCACAGCGGAAGCAGCGGGCGCAGGAGCAGGAGGAGAAGCGGCGCTTTGCGGCCCTGCCAGACCGGGAGAAGGTGAGGCCTGGGGGGCCCAGACACCCCAACCCCCATGGGGGGCTCCCTGCCCCGGCTCTCAGGGGCTGCTCAGGCAGGGGGGCAGGTCTCACCCCACTCACTGGGGCTCTGGCTCTCTGCTCCTCAGAGGGCCCTCGCTGCCGAGCGGAGACTGGCTGCCCAGCTGCCGGACACGGGCGCGGCTCTCGCCAACACCAGGTAACGGGCACTGAACCTGCTGCAGGCCCGGGGTGGTACTGGGGGGCAGGAGGTACTGGGGGGCACTGGGGAGGCACTGTTCCCCTGTGGGGCTGGCAGCTCCCCTGTCCAGTTGCTGGCAGGGAGCAGGCCTGGCCCCCAGACGCTGGCCCATGCCGTACCTTCTGGTTTGTGCAGGCGCTGCTGGCAGTGCGGCGAGTCCCTGCTGGGCCGGATCCCCTTCCACTACCTCGACTTCTCCTTCTGCTCCACGGGCTGCCTGCAGGCTCATCGCCGGGGCCGCGCCGGCCCCACCTAGCGCCCACGCTGCCGGGAGGGCAGGCAGCTGCCGAGCGCAACGGGGGTTGTGTGGAAATGGACAGTCGCCTGCCGGGTGCTGGGGGGAGGCGCTGGGAGCTCCCTGGGGGCTCAGCCCGAGTGCAAATCCCTGTCGCAGCTCAAGGCCTCCTTCCCAGCACGGGGGGCAGCCCTCTGCCCATGCCCCTGCCTCAAGGGGAAGGGGATCATGGCGCAGGATGGGTTGGGTGGGGGGCGAGCACTGACCCCTGGGCAGGAGCGTCACCGTCACACAGGGGTCAGGGTCCTGTTTTGGGGCAGGGGGTGCTGAAGGGGCAGCGTGGCTGGTGGATCGATGGAGGAGGGACCAGAGGGCCCAACGCTGGTGCTGTGCGATCCACCTGAGTGTGCCCCACAAGCCGGGCTGAGGGTGGTTAATGACGGGCAGCTTGGCTCAGGGCAGCAGCCCCTTGCCTTGGGGGGGAGCTCCCTGCAGCACCCTGGGCCCTGTCCGGCACCCGTGAATCCTCCCCTTTACCCAGGGGCTGAGCTGGCTGGCCCGGGGTAGCCCAAGTGGTGACTGACTCAGGACGCTGCCCCTAAAGCTCAGCCCAGCACGCGCCTGCCCTTGCTGCTGGATCTGGGGAAGGGGGGGGAAGGTGATATAGCCCCCCCACCGCTTCCCCCTTGCCCTGCAGAGGTGGGAGAGGAACCTGCCCCCCCACCCCCCACGCCAGTGCCCAAGGTCCTAGTCACCCCCTGTGTGCTGGGGGCCATGTTGTGGACGGGTGCCCGGTTTTTCCCCAGGGTGCAGTACCTTGACCCTAGTACCCTGAGCAAGCCCCCAATGGCCCTTGAGTGCCCCCCGGGGCTCTGAACCTGGGCTCTGGCTCAGGGTGGCTCGGCTGGTGCCCCCGTGGTCACTCAGAGCTGTTCATGGCCTGTGAGGTTTGCGGTGAACCACACTGGGGCGGGCATGGCGCCAGGGTGACAGAACACGCCAGACACGGCAGGGAAGGCACGAGATTTTCTTTGCTTTACCAGGTAATAAAATGTAACCCCTGGTGCCCAGCCTGGGGGGCGAGTCGGCAGGCGGGAAACCAGCACCGCAGGAGTAGCCCCCGCGGCACGTGGCCGCAACGCACCCCGCACCGGCAATAAAGGGCAAGCCAAAGCCGCAGGCCGCGAACGCTGTGTCTCCATTCTGCGGGGCACAGGGGGCCCTCGGCTCGTCCTGCTGCAGGCAGCTGGGCCGGCACTCGGGGTCTGCCACTGGTGGAGGGACAGACTCTGCCCGCCAGGGGCCGGCCCAGCCGTGGGGGGCCATGATGAGGTTCTGGGCAGCCCTGCCCCAGCCAGTACCTGCTATTTCACCGGGAGCAACGCTGCCCCCCTCCTCTGCGGCTGCAAGGGGCCCCCAGGCCCTGCCCTCCGCACAGCTGGGCCAGGGTGAGCCCTCTGGGGCCCAGGAGACACTGGGGGGGGCATTAGGGAGTCAGCAGCTTGGCCCCAGCGCTGGGGCTGGCGGTCCGGTTGAGCAGGGGCCGGTCCAGGAACAGCAGGAAGGGCCTGGGGGGGGCCCCCTCCAGCTCCAGCAGGGTGATGTTGTTGGGGGCCGAGGCGTGCAGCAGGGAGCCGGGCACGAAGAGCGTCTGCTGGGGCCCCCGTGCCGGCCAGTACCGGCCCAGGTTGAAGCCATTTATCCAGAGCTGGCCCTGGAGGGGCAGAGAGAGGGCCTGAGAGTGTGTGTGTGTGTGGGGGGGGGCATTCTCAGCCTGGCACCCTGCCACCCCTGCCCACTGTCCCCCCGCACCCTGCCTGCCCACTGCCTCCACCCAACACACCCACCCGGTGCCCTCTCCCCTGACCCCCCCAGCAGTGGGCAGAGAGGAGTGAGCAGCTGTGCCATCGCAGCCAGGCCCCAAGCCGGCCCCCCGCCCCCAGCTCTCCCTCTGCCTCGGTACCTTGCTCCAGCCTGGGAACTTCACGAAGGTGTCCCAGGCGATGCCAGGGGTCTGGAAGGTCCCCGTGTAGAGAGCCGGCCCCAGCGTGGCCCTGCTCCCCTCAGCCTGGGGGGTGGGCAGGGGCCAGCCCCGCGCCACGGCCGCATCCACGTCCAGGGGGTAAATCAGCCAGTTGCTGAGCAGAGCCGAGTCCAGGGAGAGATTCCGGAGCAAGCCCTGCCAACACGGGGACGGGAGACCGGTGGGGAGGAGCAACGTCCCGGGCACTGACGGCTCCGCCCACGGGCTCCCCACACAGGGCGAACCCTGCTCCTTCCGCCTGGGGAGGGTGCCCAGCCCTGCTCTGCGCCCCGGCTGCACCAGCTGCTGCCCCGTCCCTGCCCACCCCCTCCCCTATGTCCGCAGGGGCAGCAGGCATCAGCGCGCCCACCTCCCGCCCCTCACCTTGAAGTCGCTGGTGTTCACACCAAAGTTGATCCTGCCCATGTTCTCCACCAGCAGGTCCAGCGTGGCGCCAGCCTGGCCCGTGAGGTTCAGTGTTGTCTGCCCGTCGCGCTCCAGCCTCCCCTGGTACTCCTGGTGCCAGGCAGGCGTGGGGAATTGGGTCAGCACCAGCCTCCCCTCCCCAGAGGCCCCTTGGTGCCAGGCCTTCCAGGTCCGGTCTGGGCGCCCCCACTCCCTGCACACACTGGGACAGGCGAGCGACCAGACGGACTCTCCCCAGCGGGGGGCAGGCGGAACCAGCTCCCAGGTCTCCCTCCCATATGGATACCCCGGGGGGGGTGAACGCCAAAGCAAACCCCCCACCCCCCACAGATCCGCCCCCACAGCAGAGACGGGGACCAGGGCAAAGGCCCACAGACAAGCAAGCGCCGCAGATGTGCCCAGAAGCAGGGACCCCTGCACAGCCCCCACCCCAGGCTGTCTCCAGCACTGCCAGCCCCTCTGCCCCATGGGCACTAACCCCCCTTCTGCTGTAGAGAGAGGGGCTGGGCATCGCCCCACAGAGCTCAGGGCCCTGGAGCGGGCCGGTACGCACCCCGTCGAGCAACACGTAGGCACGGTCGCAGACGCTGTTGGGAGGGGAGCTCAGAGGGGCTGGATCCCAGACGTCCCGGGGCAGGTGAGTCCGGTAGAGGACGAAGCCGTGAGCCTGCAGCAGAGTGGAGGGGTGAGAGCCCCGTGGGAGCAGGGGGCCGAGGCGCTGCCCATGGGAAACCCTCCCCAGGGCCTCCCGGCTGCAGCAGGCCCAGCTCCTTCCTTCCCAGGTAGAGCCTTGGCAGAGGCGAGGAGCCTGGCGCCAGGACCCCGTGCCCACCCCTGCCCCCTCACCTGCTTCACGGCCTCGAAGGTGAGGGGGAACTGGCTCCGGATGGGCCCGCTGGGGCACAGCACGTCCAGCAGCTCCAGCACCTCGCCCTGCTGCAAGAGAGGAGAGTGGGTGGGTGGCCGCCTCCTGGGGCCGGGTGGGGGGGAGCTCCCAGGGCAGCCGCTCACCTTCCGCAGGGCCACGGAGCCGTAGGCGTACTTGGGGGTGGCGGGCGGCATCGGACCCTCAGGCAGGGGCTGGAACTGAACAGCAAAACCCCATTAGGAGCCGGCCAGGCTGGGTCAGGGGCACGGTGCCCCCTCCTGATGCCATGGAAGTGGGGCAGGGGGCCGGAGCCATGCCTGGCTCTTTGGGCTCAGAGTCATCAACCCAGGGTGCGCGCTGGGGGCGCCCCCCCCGCCCTGCGAGCCACCCTCGCCCCCAGCTGTCCCCGCAGAGAGCAGGGCGTTACGGTGCGGGCACCGCTGGTGCTGGCAGGACAGAGCCCTGCCCCCAGACACAGGCAGCCGCACCGGCTTTGCGCTGTGCCCGGGGCTCTGCCAGGTGCCTGGCGGTGGCGAGGGCTGGTTCCCTGCCGGCCCGCTGGGCTCGGTACCTTGCTGATGACCGTCCGGATGGCAAACAGCTTCTCGGTGGGGTCGCCGGCCTCCGAGAGCGGCGCATCGTAGTCGTAGCTGGTGGTGACTGGCTTGTATTGGCCCTTGTAGTCGGCACCTGGCCAAGGCAGGCGCAGTGAGCCACGGCTGGGCCCCAACGGTGCCCGTTCCTGGGCCCTGCCGTGCCCCCACTGGCTCGGAGCCTGGCAAGCCGAGGGAGACGGGGGCAAGGGCCAGGGGCCACTGGGCTCCGGGAGCCCCATGGGAATGGGGCCTGGCCCGTGGCAAGGAAACCACATGGACCATGGCCTGGCACGTTACTGGAGGATGAGGGCCGGTGCTGGCATGGGCTACAGGGCAGAGAAGGGGCTCGCTGCACCAGGCCCCAGTAGGATGGGCCAATGCCTAGGTACCACAGCCCTGCAGGGACCCGCCAGGCAGCCGCTGTGACGAAGTGGGACTGTTCTTAATGTTTCCTCTGAATACGGTGGGGTGCCTCAGTTTCCCCTAGGCATTTCTTACATCTCTAGGGGGTGGGTTAGGGGGGTGTAATTGTTGCAGAGCAAAGGGCCAGGGTCCATAAATGGCCGACACTCTGTCTCCTGGTCACTGATGGCCTGGCCCTTCCCCCCTGCAAGGTGAGAACTAAAGGGCTGGAGAACAAAGGAATCCGGTGCCCTCCTGGCCCAGGAAAGGGACAAAGCCCAGAGGAGGAGGGGCTGGAGGGAGTTTCAGTTTGGGGCTGGCTGGAGACATGGAGTGAAGGGCAGACGGGGTTGTCTGGCTCACTGCCCCCCAACATGGACCCGGCTGAGGGGTCCTGTTCTCTGCACCTACAAGCTCTGTGTTAGACCATGTTCCTGTCGTCTAATAAACTTTCTGTGTTACTGGCTGGCTGAGAGTCCCGTCTGACTGTGGAGTTGGGGGGCAGGACCCTCTGGCTCCCCCAGGACCCCACCTGGGCGGACTCGCTGGGGGAAGCGCACGGAGGGGCAGAGGAGGCTGAAGGCTCCGAGGTCAGACCCAGGAAGGTGGAAGCCGGGTGAGCTGTGTGTCCTGCAGACAGGCTGCTCCCCGAGAGGAGACGTCCCCAGAGTCCTGCCTGGCTTCGTAGGGAGCAGTCCCAGAGCATCGCCTGGGGATGCCGGGACAGCCCCCCCAGCCATGTGCCCTCCCTGGCTCCTCTGCTCCCCAGGGGCAGGGGCGGGGGGGACTCACCGCTCCAGTAGCCAAAGTTGGTGCCTCCCTGGAACATGTACCTACGTGATAACCCAGAGGGGGCCATCAGCGCCCAGCGTGGCCCCACCAGCTAGCCCAGACAGGCCCGAGGGCTGGGCCGCCACCCTCCCTTCAGCTACCCCCCATCACCTCCCTCCTTCCTGACCCCCCAATTCCCAAAGAGGGACCCAGCCAGCACCATGGGCTGGAAATCACCAAATGCAGCCAGCCGTGTAAACCGGCTACTGCCCAAGGGAAAGGGCCAGAGCCCCTGGGGAGCATGGGACAGAGAGAGACCCCAGGAGGGGGGAGAGGGACCGAGAGAGACCCAGGGGGGAGGGGAGGGGAGGGGAGGCAGGAAGGAGAGGGCAGGTTGCATTGACCCAGGGCTGCACTGGGGCCTCCTGCCTGGAGCAGGGAAGGGGAAGCCCCTGGGGCCCTTTGCTACCAGTCCCCGTGCAGGGAGTGCAGCGTGGCCCAGAATCGTGCCAGGGCCGCGGCACCGACCCGCATGGCAGGGCTGGCACCTGGCTCAGCCCGGGGACCCCTGGGTGCTGGGGGTGGCGCGGAGATGGGGAACCAGGGACAAAGGAACCAGCCGCACGGGGCTCCCTGGGGCAGGGCCAGCCGCACCCTGCTGCCGAGGGCGGCTCCTGCGGGGCTGGCCAGACCCCAGCAGAGGGTGGCCCTGGCCCTCCAGCGCCGGCAGCACCAATCCCCCTCCCTCCCGCACGACACAGCCCTGGCACGACACGGACCCGGCAGAACCTCCCCAGGCAGCCTGGGGCAGAGGAACCCCCGAGCCTTGGGGGCCCGCTGGGATCCGGCAGCAGGTGCCCCACGGCCAGGGGTTCCTCTGCCCCGCCCAGGCCCCCCCCCCGGCCCAGCCCCCCCCCCCCCCCCCCCGCGGCCGGACAGTCACATGTTGACGTTGGCTCCCAGCTGCAGCATGTCCTGGAGACCCTGAGCCACCTGCGCGGGGCTGCTGCTGGCATGCGGCTCTCCCCAGTAGTCCAGCCAGCCCGTGTAGTACTCCGAGTTCACCTGGGGCAGACGGGCCGTTACCCACAGCCCTGGCAGCCAGCCAGGGCCCCCCAAGCCCCCAGCTCCCAGCAGCCACCAGAGGGAGTCGCTCCAGGCACCGGGCCGCCCCCCCACTCCCCGCCCCCCAGCACTGAGCCTGCAGGAGTCGCTTCTGAGACAAGGGAGTCCAGAGCCCCCTGCCCAGGCCCCCTGTGCCCCACAGAGCCCCCCCCATGCCCCACAGAGCCTCCCCATGCCCCAGAGCAACATCCCCCAGAGCCCTTCTGAACACAGAGCTCCTGCCACAACCAACCCCCAACTCCTACAACCCACAAAGGCCGAGGCAGCACCCGCCCCCCCTGCCCACGGGGCCCACTCTCACCAGAGGTCCCTTGGGTTCATAGAGTCGCTGAGGGGCAAAAGCGGCCGTGACATTGGGGCCTGGGGGACAGAAGGGGGCAGGTCAGTGCAGGGCTCTGGGCCCCCATCGGGCTTGTCTGCCAGCCCCCCTCCCTTATACCCCCCATCATCTTGCCCCGCATCCGAGCCAGCTCCCCGCACCGTCCTGCCCCCACTCTGTCCTGCCCCCATCCGAGCCAGCTCCCCCCACCGTCCTGCCCCCATCTGAGCCAGCTCCCCCTGCTGTCCTGCCCCCACTCTGTCCTGCCCCCCATCCAAGCCAGCTCCCCCCGCCGTCCTGCCCCCACTCTGTCCTGCCCCCTATCCAAGCCAGCTCCCCCCGCCGTCCTGCCCCCATCTGAGCCAGCTCCCCGCACTGTCCTGCCCCGACTCTGTCCTGCCTCCCATCCGAGCCAGCTCCCTCCACCGTCCTGCCCCCATCTGAGCCAGCTCCCCGCACCGTCCTGCCCCCACTCTGTCCTGCCCCCCATCCGAACCAGCTCCCCTGCCATCCTGCCCCCGTCTGAGCCAGCTCCCCCTGCTGTCCTGCCCCCACTCTGTCCTGCCCCCTATCCAAGCCAGCTCCCCCCGCCGTCCTGCCCCCATCTGAGCCAGCTCCCCCTGCTGTCCTGCCCCCACTCTGTCCTGCCCCCTATCCAAGCCAGCTCCCCCCGCCGTCCTGCCCCCATCTGAGCCAGCTCCCCCTGCTGTCCTGCCCCCACTCTGTCCTGCCCCCCATCCAAGCCAGCTCCCCCCGCCGTCCTGCCCCCACTCTGTCCTGCCCCCTATCCAAGCCAGCTCCCCCCGCCGTCCTGCCCCCATCTGAGCCAGCTCCCCGCACTGTCCTGCCCCGACTCTGTCCTGCCTCCCATCCGAGCCAGCTCCCTCCACCGTCCTGCCCCCATCTGAGCCAGCTCCCCGCACCGTCCTGCCCCCACTCTGTCCTGCCCCCCATCCGAACCAGCTCCCCTGCCATCCTGCCCCCGTCTGAGCCAGCTCCCCCTGCGGTCCTGCCCCGTCTGAGGCAAGCCCTCCACTGTCCTGCCCCCCGTCCGAGCCAGCCCCCCACCGTCCTGCCCCACCCCCGCCCAGGGGCACCTGGCCCGAAGTCCACGGTGGCGTAGAGCCCCTGCAGGGTGCCGCAGCGCAGCTCGGGGGCGCTGTTGCCGTCGGTGGTGAAGAGCAGCACGTCGGGCCCCAGCCGGGCGCGGAAGGCGGCCAGCAGGTGACGCAGGTAGTCGTAGTCGCAGGCGGAGTAGCTCCCGTATTCGTTCTCCACCTGCGGGGCCGGGCAGCCGTGAGGGGGGGGCACTGCGGGACCCTGGGCTGCCCCCCCCCGTGCCTGCTGTCAGAAAGGGTCGCCACCTACCTGGCAGAATGACCCCCCCAGAGCAACACGAGAGAAAGGGAACAAAGAAAAGGGACCAGGAGGGGTGGGGGCTAGTTGAGGAGCCCACCCTCCTTGCTAAATGGGTAGTGGGACAAGGGCCTGTGCCCATGGGCAGGAGCAGTTCAGCGAGGAAAGCAGGATCAGGCCCAGACAAGCAGGCAGGCAACAGATAAAGAGATTGGAAAACAGGTTAGGAGCCCTGAGGGGCATAGTGGCAGGAGTAAGGGAAGGAGTAAGTCCAGGCATGGGGATTTCAGATCCCTGGGACAATACTTGGAATGGTGAAATCTGAGTTGATGAAGGTGTCATTTTGGGAGATGAACAAGTGATGTAAGGACAGAGAGTGAGAAGTTAACTATGCAGAGGCTGGAGGGAACTGAACAGCTGAAAGATGGGAAAGTGTTACAGAAAGAGAATTCTTGGTTTCTTTGCAGCGATTCTGAAGGAAAAATGGGCCCTTTTCCAAAGAAATGTCTGTAAATAATCCAGGCAAAGAGACAATCTGATTTAAATAATTGGACTATCGACAATTTAGTCAAATTTGCTAAAAGAAGAAGGGGTTTCTATTGGAATTTACCTGCCCCAAGTGTATAAAAGGCTGCACAGCTGTGTGAAAATTAAAGCAGTGCAAGGGCTGCTAAGGAAAAAGAGACTGTAGGTACATATCTGTGTGGGGGGGTGTAAATATATTGTGTAAACGTGTATTTTACAACATTCCTGGTTTGTAAAACCCTGTTTTGTAGGTTTAAGATGAATTGGTTTTTTGTTTGTTTGTTTGTTTGTTTTAAATAATACCACTAAAAATCCATTTGAATCTTTCATTCAAAGCTGCAAAACTGAGGGAGGCTTTTTGCCAGACACAGGTAACTAGTGGTGTTCGGCTTTGGTAGTTAGCATTTAACCCTTAAGACACCCCAATGCTTTATAAAGTTCAGTATTTTTTTATAGACCAAAGTCGGGGCTGTAGTAAGGGGCAGCCAGAACCGGGAGAATGGAGAGAGATTCTAACTTTTTCTTGTTAACGAACAGACGGTGCCCTCTGGAGCGACAGCAGAGGTGAGGTGCACAAAGAAGCAACGTCAGGAACACTGATCAGGTGGCTCTGCGTAACCAGACTGTCCCTGTGATAAGGGCACACGAAAACTCTGTGAGCTCAAAAGAAACAGTTACACTGTATGTAAAAATTGGTATGGCTAACGTTCTAGAAGTTAAACTAGGGAAGGAAGGTTTCAGAGTAGCAGCCGTGTTAGTCTGTATTCGCAAAAAGAAAAGGAGGACTTGTGGCACCTTAGAGACTAACCAATTTGAGCATAAGCTTTCATGAGCTACAGCTCACTGAAGGTGCATTTTCCCCAGGACACGTGCAGTGTCTATTGTAGAAGGGGTAAAGAAATACAAACAAAACATGCTACTTAATTAAAATCCTATTAGGGCTCCAAAAGGAGCCACAATAGGTTGTTGTGATAAATGAAGGGGCGGGGGGGGGGGGTAGTTTCCTTTTATGGACACCCAGCCAGCCAGTTAGCTAAAAAGTCCCTCTTGGTGGCTGTTCTCTGCTTGCTTAACCTGTAAAGTGTTAACAAAGTTCCCCAGGTAAAGGAAAAGGAGTGAGCACCGGACCAAAAGAGCCAATGGGAGGGCTAGAACTTTTTAAAATGGGGGGCGGGGGGGGGGAACTTCCCTTGGTTTGTGTGTTGTGTCTCTCCGGGAAAGAGGGCAACAGAGGGCAGCAGGAATGCTGTGTAAGGCTTGAACCAGGTATAAAAATGCATCTTCCATACCTAGAAGAAATTATTGGACAGGGCATGTTTAAATAGCCGCGATTAGGTTTTTTTATTTTATTTTGGCTTGTGGATCTCCTCTGGGCTAACCCCAGAAGCCTTAGTTTGCTTGTAACCTTTAAGCTGAACCCCCAAGAAAGCTATTTTGGGTGCTTAATTTTTGTAATTGTTTCTTTTAAGTTCTAGCAAAAAGCCTAAGTTCCAGATGTATTTTTTTCCTTTTGGTTTCTAATAAAATTTACCTTTTTAAGAACAGTGTTGGATTTTTGGTGTCCTAAGAGGTTTGTACCTATGCTGTTTGAGTAGCTGATAGCCACAGCTAATTTCCTTTGTTTTCTTTCTCAGCTCTTCCCTGGAGGGGGGTGAAAGGGCTTGAGGGTACCCCACAGGGAGGAATTCCCAAGTGCTCCTTCCTGGGTTCAAAGGGGTTTTTTTGCATTTGGGTGGTGGCAGCGTTTACCAAGCCAAGGCCAGAGAGAAGCTGTAACCTTGGGAGTTAATACAAGCCTGGAGCGGCCAGCATTAATTTTTAGAATCCTTGCAGGCCCCCACCTTCTGCACTCGAAGTGCCAGAGTGGGGAATCAGCCTTGACAGTTGTGTTTTCTTTTTCAGATCACTGTGTGTCTTTTGGAAGCAGGAGCTGAAAGTGGAAAGTAATCAAAACTCTGGTGGAAGTTAATTGTGTCTCTTTTAAGACAGAGTCTCTGAGCTGCTGATGGCTTTGGAGCCAAAAGCAAGCCAGAAAGCGTCTGTGTTGATGCAAATTACCTAACTGATAGAGGAAGGAGAGAACTGCCCATAAATGGCAGCACAAAGGAGCCACAGATAAAGGACATACCTGGTCAGCAAACAAACTACCTGAAACCGAAAGGCTCAAATTATGACCCTTTGGAAAGGAAGGAAGGAAAAAGGAGTCAAGCCCGAGAATAAGAGGGACAGGTTAACCCTAAGTAGAATTTTGTGTGTGTGTGTGTGTGTGTGTGTGTGTGTGTATGCACAGTGCTGAAATCTACAGACGGATACAAAAGGGGTCTGCTGACATGCATGATCCCCCTACCGTGTAATTCACCTAAATCCCAAGGATATAATTAAATTAAAGCCTATGCAAAGATTCAAGAGGACATTGAACACACTGGCCTCACTGACAAATTGTCTAAGTAAGAGGCATAACAAGATATGTTTAAATGCCCACTTGTAATACATTTGATGCAAATGTTATTGTTAATATTAAACACTGGGATAAATGTAATGTTAACGAGTAACCCTGTAACAATGTATATGATTTTTTGGGAAAAAACTTTTAAGTCTGCTAGAAATGGTAATTGGAAACACACCTCGTGTTTTTTTTAAAAAAAAAAAAAAAAAAAAGGAAGAAAAAAGCATTATGATAATGATGCTTCTCAGCTATGACCTGGGAATAAACTTAACACTTAGCACAGCAAAAAAGCAACCTAACAAAAATCGATTACAAACTTGGTTTGCTGTATGGAAAGGGAAACTGAGGCACACCACCTCATGAATTTAATGACTGAACAGTGAGATAATTCACCCTAAACCCTTAAAAGGTAGATGCCATTAAATCCTGGCCTGCCTATAGAACAAAACCAAAGGAAAGAATGTGGGGTAATTCCTCTGTTTTGCCTGCAATCCGCAAGGAGATGTGTAAAAGGAAGAGATATTTTAAGCCATAATCTGCCGCCCCCCAAAGGGGGTAGAAAAATGTTCTTTGTCTTTCAGAACTTCAGGGAAAGCTGCTACCAGCTGAAGAGCAACCCAGAATACCGCGGATCCACTGCCACGGCGGATAGCGTGTTTTGTGCTTTATATTTTGTGTTGTGTTGTTGTTTGTCTTGTGCTAGCATTGCTGTGTATTGTGTTTTTTTGTTTTTTTTTTAAATACTGCATTAGGCAGAATAGGATTAATAAGGATTTGAACTGTATTCACAGAAACCAGTATTGCAGAATGGCAGAGGTGAACAGGGAAACATCCCCAGGTGGTAAAGGCACGTTTAAAGGCAGAATATGCCTCAGACACAAGGTTTATCTGTTGGTGGGAACGGAAGGATGGACATAAAACATTTTAAGCTCAAAGTGAAATTACCAAGGGAAAGAAAAGTATGTGAAACCACTGGTTACCAGGGGCACATGAACCCACAGCGGGGGGAGGCGAACCCCCAGCCCCGCCCCTTCCACACCCTGCCAGAGCCCCACCCCCCACACCGTGGCTACTGGCCCAGTCCCATGACGAGCCCCCCAACCCCAAAGGAGCGCCAGGAGGGAGAGCGGCATGTGGCCCCAGCCCCCCTTGCCCTGGAGCGCGGGAAGGCAGACAGCGCGTGGCCCCAGCCCCACCACTGGAGCACTGGGGGGCTCAAGAAGCCAGAGAACTGGAGCCCAGGGAGCGGTCACGGCAAGCAGTGGGGTCACGCCTGGCTGTTTTGGGAGGCTGAGCCTCCCCCAGCCTATGCGACCCGCCGCCCCTGAAAATCAGTAATAATCGGCATGCCTTAATCAACTTCCAGCACGCAAGCCCAGCTGAATGCACCTGGGTGTTGTATAAAGTTGGAAGGAAGGGAAGGAAGGCCATTGCCACACCTTCCCTGATTACTAGAAGGGGCAGTACGGTAAAGGCCCAGTGAAGGTAGAACTGCCCCAACATTTCCTCAGTGTGAACCACTGAAGGTTACCGGATTTGCCTGGCAGCCAGGAGGGGTGGGTAGCCTAGGCTCCCAAGGGCTGTATTGGAAACTGCTTTGGGTGGAACTGGATTAGGAGTTGGAGTGCTGGGTGCTGCTGACATAGAGGGATGGGGCAACAATGATTTTCCAAAATACTGCCAGTGTGGCAACAGCGAGGGGAAAAGGATTCGTTATTGTTGGCAGGGACTATGGACTCAGTACAAGGAAACGTGTCCTGAGCATTCGCCTGTACGCGGGCCCAGGAAATAAGTCAGCACTTGGTCATTCAGATAATCTGGGAAGGCATGCGAGGAAATTCGGAAATAAAAATTGTTGTGGGAAAACGTTACAGAAGGGGAGAGACAATTAACGGCATGATGGAAATTGGTGAACTTTACCCTAAATAAAGATCAAAGGGTTCTATGAGCATATACAGTAACTCTACTCCCCTCTCGTTACTGGTGTTTATCCAGTGGTACCTGTGGGAACCCGGCTAACAAAATATCCCCATCCCTGGGCACATAAAGAAACCCAACAGCGGAAACCCATTGACATGTTTCAGCGGGCAGCCCATGAAAACGTGGTGTGTGTGTGTGAGGATCAAAATTTACAAGAAAGAGATGGACGTGTCTATGTTAAAGACAAAGGAACCCAAGCTGCATGTCTGATATATTCACCGAAGAAAAGCCAGCTGTTGTATATGCAGGAAGGGGATGTGTTTGTGTTAGAAGTCATTGTCCAATGGCAGGAGTAGACAATAATGAATTGTATTTTATGACTTATTTAGTTAAGGGAGGTTTTTGCAACATTACAAAGGTTAAAAGTTGTGACTGTGAACACTACGTATCAGTATGGACTGTGAACTACTTTGAAGTTTAAACCACAATTGTATCACTTTCAACTACCTGAAGGGGGTTCCAAAGAGGATGGAGCTCGGCTGTTCTCAGTGGTGGCGGATGACAGAACGAGGAGTAATGGTCTCAAGTTGCAGTGGGGGAGGTCTAGGTTGGATATTAGGAAACACTATTTCACCAGGAGGGTGGTCAAGCACTGGAATGCGTTACCTAGAGAGGTGGTGGGATCTCCTTCCTTAGAGGTTTTTAAGGCCCGGCTTGACAAAGCCCTGGCTGGGATGATTTAGTTGGGGATTGGTCCTGCTTTGAGCAGGGGGTTGGACTAGACACCTCAAGAGGTCCCTTCCAACCCTGATATTCTACGGTTCACCCCATTGTGGTGATCATTGGAATCCAATTGGCTTTATTAGTGAGCACAGTGGCTTTGGCTTGCTGGAGGAGGAAAACGGTTGGAAGAACACAGGAGGCTGGCCTGCAGTGTCAGACTCATGGGATAGTAACGGCAGCTTTGGTAAAAGCGTCATTAAGGAAGGGACTGTAAGGCCTCAGGCCTTTTCCTGTAGCCATGTTGTGAGGCCTGAGGCCTTTGTCTGCAGCCATGTTAGGAGAGCAGCAGCCGTTCGCTGAGAAGCAGGAAGTCACATCCTCACATTCCATCTAATGACCTTAAAACAATGTAATATCGGGCTGATAAGAAGGAGACCTCGTCCGAATAGCATGCACCCTCACCGGATAAAGAAACAGATCTTAAGCTGGTTAAAGACAACGTAGTTTGATAGCATCCTGTCTGGCAAGAAATCACTTCTCAGTAGTTGGGGTTGCGAAATCCTCATGTCTTGTTTTATCTGCATGGTCCCCACTTCCCTATTGTTTCTGTCTGTTACATAGTTAACTTTGCTAGGTGTAAATTAATTAAGGTGGTGGGGTAGGACTGGTTAGAGAATTTTGTTACAATGTTAGGCTTGGTTAGTAAAATTTTAGTAAAATGACTGGTTAAGGTACAGCTAAGTGAGATTCAAGTTTCACTATATAAACTGGGGTCCAAAAGGAAGTTCTTGGGAACCAACTCCAGGACAGAGCCCCAGAGCTGCCAGACCTCAACACTCTGCCAATGACACTGGGCAGAAACTGGAGTCCCCCAGACGGACCTGATCCTGACTGGCCATCAAGAAAAGTTCATCTGTCTTATTGGGAGTGGTGGGGGTTGTATGTGTAGCCTGTGCGTTCTGTTTTGGTGACTGTTAATAAACAGAGGTCAAGAGGCTATTACTGTGTGAGGCTCTTTCACTGGTAAAAGACCCCGTAAACCCACAAAAGATTAAGCCCTGAGTCCACAGGGAATGGGTGTTTGCTCTGAGCCTGGAGTAGAGCCCGGAGCCCATGGAGGGGTAAAGTTAGGTGCCTTTTGCCGGGAGCCCTAGGAACTGGGAAAGGGTTGGGGTGCTAAAATCAACTGGGTTACGCCTTGAGCCCTAGGAACTAGGTAGAGGTGGGATGTCCTAGAGAGTGCAAGTAACAGAGAATTTTGTGCAGGTAACAACTGGGGCAGGGGGCTCTGTGGGGTGAGGGTTACGGGGGCATGTCAGGGGGCTCTGTGGGGGACAGGAGTGATGGGAAGAGGACTCCAGGGCAATGGGGGTTGCAGGGGTAGGAGACTCTAGTGGGAGGGTTAGGCAGGGGGCTCCGGGGGGGACAGCACAGAGGGCTCTGGGTTGCTGGGATAGGCTTGGAAAGAAGCAGTGAGCCAGGGAAGGGACCCTGAGCCCCCCACCCCACCCCACCTGGATGCTGATGATGTTCCCTCCATTCTGGTACAACCGGGGCTTGATCCTGGGCAGCAGGACGTCCAGCCAGGAATCCACGGCCTGCAGGTAATCTGGGAGCAGAGACAGCAGCTGGGCTCAGCGCCCATCTCTGACTGCACTGGCAGGTGCAGGGTTCGTGTGAGAGCCAGGAGCCCACTGTGGTTTGTGGGGAGGGCACAGGGCACTGGCAGAGCCTGCCAGCCTTTCCTGGCTCGCCCAGGGGTGAGAGGCTGACCCCCGTCTCCAGGGGGCGGCGGGGAGGGAGGGGGAAGAGAAGGAGCCCAGCTGCTCTGCATTCGGGGCTCCAAGGATGGGGAGAGGCCTAGCAGGTAAACGCAAGAGCCCCACAGCGTCCTGGCACCAACTAAGTGGCCCTGCGTGGCTGAGGGCAGGAGCCCGGTGGGCTGGTCCCCAAGGGATGCCCCTTACCTGGGTCAGAGGAGCGAAGGACAATGTCTGGTTTCCACAGCAGCCAGGCAGGGAGGCCACCCTAGAGAAACAGCCCGGAGGAGAAAGAGACTCGTAAGTCCCCAGACACATGGCGGTTCTGGGCCAAGTGGAAGGCGCAGGAAGGTCTCATTGGCCTGCGTCACAGACCCACCACGAAGGGGTCAGAACTCACGGGCGGCAGCAGAGCTAGGAGGGGGCTGTGGGTCGGGAGTGAGGGGCACCAGCGGAGGTGTGGGGGGGGGAGAGCCCAGGGCAGGGAATAGCAGAGCCGTGTGTGGGGCGTTCGTGAGCACACAGATGGAAGGGGTCGCTCTGATGTTCCCGGCTCCATCTGCCCCGTCTGGCATCCACGCCGCGTATTCTCTGCTCCCAGACTGGTTGGCGCATGCGGGTCTCCGAGGTGCCTCTGTGATGAGCTTCCCCACATTGGCCTGAATTCAGCTCAAGCAGGGATCTGAGCCGGACCGGGGTGGGGCGCTGGGGGCTGGGACGGATGGGGGGAGGAGGAGTCTGGGCCAGACCGGGGTGGGGCGCTGGGGGCTGGGACGGATGGGGGGGGAGGAGGGGGCTGGGCCGGACCGGGGTGGGGCGCTGGGGGCTGGGACGGATGGGGGGGAGGAGGAGTCTGGGCCAGACCGGGGTGGGGCGCTGGGGGCTGGGCCGGATGGGGGGGAGGAGGGGTCTGGGCCGGACCGGGGTGGGGCGCTGGGGGCTGGGCCGGATGCGGGGGAGGAGGGGTCTGGGCCGGACCGGGGTGGGGCGCTGGGCCAGATGGGGGGGGAGGAGGGGTCTGGGCCGGACCGGGGTGGGGCGCTGGGGGCTGGGACGGATGGGGGGGGAGGAGGGGGCTGGGCCGGACCGGGGTGGGGCGCTGGGGGCTGGGACGGATGGGGGGGAGGAGGAGTCTGGGCCAGACCGGGGTGGGGCGCTGGGGGCTGGGCCGGATGGGGGGGAGGAGGGGTCTGGGCCGGACCGGGGTGGGGCGCTGGGGGCTGGGCCGGATGCGGGGGAGGAGGGGTCTGGGCCGGACCGGGGTGGGGCGCTGGGCCAGATGGGGGGGGAGGAGGGGTCTGGGCCGGACCGGGGTGGGGTGCTGGGGGCTGGGCTGGATGCGGGGGAGGAGGGGTCTGTGCCGGACTGGGGTGGGGGGCTGCGCTGGATGGGGGGGAGGAGGGGTCTGGGCCGGACTGGGGTGGGGCACTGGGGGCTGGGCCGGATGTGGGGGAGGAGGGGGCTGGGCTGGACCGGGGTGCGGTGCTGGGGGCTGGGCCAGGGTGGGGTGGGAGGCTGGGCCGGGAACACAGGGGCTGGGGTCAGACTCAGGGCAGAGCAGCCCCTGCCCAGGCCTCACCATCTCCCACTCGGCGCAGATGTAGGGCCCGGGCCGCAGGATCACCAGGAGGCCCAGCTCTGCCGTCAGGTCCAGGAAGCTTCCCAGGTCTCGGTCCCCAGAGAAGTCATAGACCCCGGGCAGTGGCTCGTGGTAATTCCAGGGGACGTAGCTGGGGAAGAGAGTCAGGATCAGTGAGGGGAGCGGCCGCCGGGGTCTGCTCACCCTCGGGGGGGGGGGGGGGGCACAGCTGCCGGGGTCTGTACTCCCTGGGGGGGGCACAGCCGCTGGGGTCTGCTCGCCCTCGGGGTGGGGGGCACAGCTACCGGGGTCTGTACTCCCTGGGGGGGGCACAGCTGCTGGGGTCTGCTCACCCTCGGGCGGGGGGGGCTCAGCCCGTGGTAGAAGGCCGAGCACCCCAGCACGGCAGAGAGATCCCTAACGACACGTGTGGGTCCCGGGTGTGGCACAGGACCGAGGGCCCTGACCCAGTTATCGGTGCATTAACTCTTCGGATGCCAGAGGGCCGACTGGCCGCGCTGGGGTGGGGGGGGGGACACGTGTCTCCTGTGAGCCGGCCTGGCCATCGCACCAGCCAGCGCAGAGCCACCGTCACCAGCCGCCGGGGGCCATGGCTGCTGCGCCGGACGCTGCAGGGGCGGGGCTGGGATCCGAGCCCCAGGCTCAGGGACCGGAGATCACTTCGGCCCCACACGAGGCTCTGGTTTTGGGGCAGGAACCGGGGACCCCCGGGCGAGAGCTGTGACCTGGAGAGCCCGTGGGCGGGCGAGTGGCCCCGGCAGGACCGGCCCTGGGGGCAGCCCGCCCCGTGGGAACCCCGTCGGCCCGGCCGGAGCACGCGGGTCACCTACACCTGCACGGCGTTGAGGCCGCTCATGTACATCTTCCGGAGCCGGTCGCGCCAGGTGGGGCGCGGGACGCGGGCGTAGTGGACACTGCCCGAGACGTAGCGGAAGGGGGCGCCGTCCTTGCGGAAGCAGTCGTGGGTGTAATCCACCTGGAAGGAGCGGGCGCCGGCGCAGGCCTGGCCCCACGGGGGCTGTGAGCACACGCTGCCCTACCCGGGGTGCTGGCCTCACCCTGGGGGGCGCCCTGGGGGGCAGGATCGAAGGGAAAGTGGGGGGCAGGATCGAAGGGAAGGTGGGGGCGCCCTGGGGGGGCGGATCCAAGGGAAGGTGCAGGCACCTCTTGCTGCCCCATGGCTGGGGGGTCAAGGCAGGGACGAGCCGGGGGGGGGGCTGCTCTCCGCGACGCCCGGCAGGTTAGCCTGGGGGGCGCAGCCAGGTGCCGGAGCTGGGCGATGGCCACGGGATTTACCCAGCACTGGCCATGGGCCACCCCCCCGCCCCCCACTGTGGCACCCGGGCCGCTGCCGCCCCCGGCTCGGGCGGGTTGGGGGCCGGAGTGGCAGGGGGCGCGGAGTGCTCCGAGTCCCGGAGCCCCCAAGGGCCCCCGGCGGGGGCGGGGCCGAGCCCCAAGAGGGGCGGGGGGGGCGCGACAGCCGGGGGGGGGCGCCAGAGCCCGGGGGGTGGGGCGGGGAGACAGACCCAGGCTCGGGTCTCAGGATTTTTAGCTGCTCTGTCAAAGGGGATCCAGCGCCCCCGGGCTCTCGGCCCGGCCCGGCTCGGCTCGGCCCGACTCACCTCCAGCGGCAGGAGCGCCGCGGCCAGCAGCAGGAGTCGGCGCCCGGGCCCCATGGTCACAGCCCCCCGCAGCTGGGAAGGAAGCAGGAGCCGTCACATGACCGGGCTCGGCCCCTCCCGGCCCTAGACAGGCCCCTTCCCAGGGACACCAGCCCCACGGGGGGGGGCGGCAAAGGGACCCCCCCCGACCGCCCCCTGCCCCCGAGCTCCCCCGTCCTGGGCTCTGTGCAGCGCCCCAGCCCCAGCATCGCACCCCCACGAGCCTGGACCCCAGCGACCCCCACAGCAGCCCCCCCCGGTGCCAGCCGGGCCCAGCGCCCCGGCTCTCAGCCTGGCCAGACCCTGGCCCCCTGGCAGGGGCCGCCTGTGTCTTGCGGACCCCACGTTTCGCCTCACGTAGAAACGACTTGCTGACAAAACCAGACACGAGGACCCCAGCGCAGTGCCCCGGGGCAAGGAATCGATTGGAAGCGGGCGATGGTCCTCCCGGGGCCGGGGGTCCGTCCTACCCAGAGCCCTGCGACCCAGCCTGGCGGCAAGAAGGGTCCGTTTGCACCGACTTCGCTAGGGCTTGTCTGGAGCCTGCTGGGAAACTCGGCACATCCCCAGCGGGGTTGGTGTCCCCCCAGAACAGACCCCTTGGTGTCCCCCCCCGTGCACCCCGGGCTGAGAGCCACTGGACGAGAGGCCTCCCCGGGGGCAGCCCCTGGCCGTTCCTTGTCCTCGCACCGCGCCAGAGCCAGGCCGCTGGGCTCAGCCGGGGCAGTCACTGAGAGCTGGGGCCGTGCCCTGCGTGTGCGGACGGAGCCGGGCTCGGCCCAGGCACCGCTGGAGTTCCGCCTCCAGCGAGCCCCGCAGTGCGGACAGCACCCGAGGGTCCCATCTGCGCACGGCACTGGCCAGGCCAGAGCCAGGAGAGCCGGGGACCCCGGCCCGCAGCTGCGGCACCAGGGCCCCCGGTGACTCCAACCGAGGGAAGGGCCCCAGCATCAGGGTCTGCGCTGGGGGCTAATGGGGGGGCCCAGGGAAGCAGAGATCTCTGGGGGGGGGGTCTGTGCTGGGGGCAGACGGGGGCCCAGGGGAGTAGCAATCTCTAGGGGGTCAGTGCTGGGGGTTAATGGGGGGCCCAGGGGAGCAGAGATCTCGGGGGGGGGGGCCTGTGCTGGTGGCAGACGGGGGCCCAGGGACCATAGAATCTCAGGGTTGGAAGGGACCTCAGGAGGTCATCTAGTCCCACCCCCTGCTCAAAGCAGGACCAATCCCCAATTTTTGCCCCAGATCCCTAAATGGCCCCCTCAGGGATTGAACTCACAACCCTGGGTTTAGCAGGCCAATGCTCAAACCACTGAGCTATCCCTCCCCCCTGATCTCTGGGGGTGGGGCCTGTGCTGGGGGTAGACAGGGGCCCAGGGGAGCAGCAATCTTCGGGGGGGTCTGTGCTGGGGGCAGACAGGGGTCCGGGGAGCAGCGATCTTTGGGGGGAGGTCTGTGCTGGGGGCAGATGGGGAGGGACAGGGGAGCAGCAATCTCTAGGGGGGTCTGTGCTGGGGGTTAATGGGGGGCCTAGGGGAGCAGAGATCTCTGGGGAGGGGTCCGTGCTGGGGGAAGATGGGGGGCCAGAAGAGCAGTGATCTTGCGGGGGGGTGTCTGTTCTGGGGGCAGACGGGGGGGACAGGGGGAGCAGAGGTCTCTGGGGGGTTGGTGCTGGGGCAGACGGGGGGGCCCAGGGGAGCAGTGATCTCTAGGGGGTCAGTGATGGGGGCTAATGGGGGGCCCAGGGGAGCAGCGATCACTGCGGGGGGGTCTGTGCTGGGGGCAGATGGGGGGACAGGGGAGCAGCAATCTCTAGGGGGGCTGTGCTGGGGGCAGACAGGGGCCCAGGGGAGCAGCGATTTTGTGGGGGGGGTCTGTGCTGGGGGCAGACGGGAGCACAGGGGAGCAGAGATCTCGGAGGGGGGTATCTGTGCTGGGGGCAGATGGGGGGACAGGGGAGCAGTGATCTTGGGGGGGTCTGTGCTGGGGGCAGACGGGAGCCCAGGGGAGCAGAGATCTCGGAGGGGGGTATCTGTGCTGGGGGCAGATGGGGGACAGGGGAGCAGTGATCTTGGGGGGGGTCTGTGCTGGGGGCAGACGGGGGCCCTGGGGAGCTGCGATTTCTAGGGGGGATCTGTGCTGGGGGCAGACGGGGGCCCTGGGGAGCTGCGATTTCTAGGGGGGTCTGTGCTGGGGGCAGACAGGGGGGACAGGGGAGCAGCAATCTCTAGGGGGGTCTGTGCTGGGGGCAGACGGAGAGGGGGGTCCCTCCGCTGGGCATCCCCCGGGACCATCCCAAGGAGCAGGGCTGCTGACCGGGTGCCAGCCACAGGCAGTGCCCGCTAGGCACACTCGTCCCTCTGGGGCAGTGCCCGGTGAAGCCCAGCTGCCCTCGCTGGAGTCCTGTGTCCCAGCGGCTGGGGCAGGGCAGCCCCTTGGCCAGCTGAGCTGCCCCGTTATCACCAGGTCGAGGCCAGCTCCCTGGAGAGCGGGAGGCCCATGACTCCATTGGACGCTGCCTGCTGCCTTGGCCCCGGCGCCCCCCAGAGCAGGACATCACCATGTTCCATGACAGCTCACAATGAGGGCGCAGCCGGGGCAGCTTCCCATCCCCCCAGGACATTGCTCTGTGCCCGTCTCTGCCCCCCTTTGCTCCCTCCCCCGCCCCTCCCTCGCGCTCCCTTTGGAAAGTAGCGACCGGCTCCGCGGCAAGGCCAGGGGCAGCTGGCCACCGAGCACCATACGCTCCTGGTGGGTGTGCGGGCGCTACCGCAGTGCCGATCGCCGGTGGGGCCCATGGCCGGGACTGCCCGCTCTGCCAGCCTCGCCCTTCTTCGCTCCTGCGTCGTTTGCCTGGAACGTGCTGCTGTCTGGGACGCGGTTAAACCACGGCGCCAAAACCGGCCCCGAGAGCTGGCTCTCACCAGCAAGTAACCCACCATTCTGCTTCCAGGGCCCCAGCGCCTCGGGGCGGGCTGGCAAAAGGCTGGGGCTCCAGACCGAATTTACGCGCCCTTCAGGAGACATGCGCAGCCAGAGTGGGGCACGCTGCCACTGTGAGGGGTCTGCCCTGCGGTGAAGCACAGGCCGGCTGCTCACTGAACTGTAAGGGATGGGAAGGAGGTGGGGGAGCAGGGTCCTTCTGGAGCAGAGACCAGAGATGCTGAATGTTGACACAATAGGCATTCTCCTTGCATCCCGGTAGCCCACCTTTCACACCCCTCCCGGCAGCTGCCCCCTCCCAGCCTCGCACACAGCTCTCCTGCCGTCATGAAGCCACAGCAGAGAGTGGCTCCCCACATAGGGCCACCCCTGGGAGAGCACCTTGGGCTGATGCACGGCCCTGATTGTGCAGAGCCAGGCTGCTGCCCTCCCCCTCCCCTCCCCCTCCCCCTCCCCCTCCATCAGCAAACAGCTCTCTGCCCAGCCAGGGCAGTGCGGGTGCAGAGCCGGAGGCCGCTGAAGGCAGCCAGTTGGTGATGTTCAGAAGGCCACTGGCTGCAGCCCCATGCGGGGCAAGAGCGGAGCCTGGCTGAAATAGGCACCTGGGGCTGTGGCCATCCCCAGCAAGGAGAGGAGAATCCCAGCTCGGCTGGGACAGGCCCGTCCGCACACGAGCAGCGCCGGCGGGGCTCTCAGGACCTCCCCGGCACAGGTGGGTGTAATTCCATTCTCACTAATGGGAGCTCATGTGAGAGCCAGGCCCTTTGGGTGCCGCAGGCCTGACAGGTGCCGCCGTATTCACACAGAGGGTTCTACGCTGGGGCCTGCGGTGCCATCGGCTCTCACTAGCTGGCCTCACTCATGCGACGAGTCCCCCGAGCTCCTCTGGGCAGGAGGTGACACTTGCAGGCTGCCAACTCTCCTGATTTTAGCAGGAGTCTTGCAACAGTCGTTGTTTTTCTTAAAGTCCCAGCTCTCAGAGTCATAGAATCACAGACTCTCAGGGCTGGAAGAGACCTCAGGAGGTATCTAGTCCAACCCCCTGCTCAAAGCAGGACCAACCCCAACTAAATCATCCCAGCCAGGGCTTTGTCAAGCCGGGCCTTAAAAACCTCTGAGGATGGAGATTCCACCACCTCCCTAGGGAACCCATTCCAGTGCATCACCATCCTCCTAGTGAAATACTGTTTCCTAATATCCAACCTAGACCTCCCCCACTGCAACTTGAGACCATTGCTCCTCGTTCTGTCATCTGCCACCACTGAGAACAGCCGAGCTCCATCCTCTTTGGAACCCCCCTTCAGGTGTTGAAAGCAGCTATCAAATCCCCCATTACTCTTCTCTTCTGCAGACTAAACGATCCCAGTCCCCTCAGCCTCTCCTCATAAGTCATGTGTTCCAGTCCCCTAATCATTTTTGTTGCCCTCCGCTGGAATCTTTCTAGTTTTTCCACATCCTTCTTGTAGTGTGGGGCCCAAAACTGGACACAGTACTCCAGATGAGGCCTCACCAATGTCGACTAGAGGGGAACGATCACGTCCCTCGATCTGCTGGCAATGCCCCTACTTATACATCCCAAAATGCCATTGGCCTTCTTGGCAACAAGGGCACACTGTTGACTCATATCCAGCTTCTCGTCCACTGTCACCCCTAGGTCCTTTTCTGCAGAACTGCTGCCAAGCCATTTGGTCCCTAGTCTGTAGCGGTGCATGGGATTCTTCCGTCCTAAGTGCAGGACTCTGCATTTGTCCTTGTTGAACATCACCAGATTTCTTTTGGCCCAATCCTCTAATTTGTCAGGTGATGATGGGAGAATCTCAGCTTCCATTTGAAAAATAAGTATGTTTCTAGCCCTCCTGAATGGGGAGAAAAGCTTAGAAACATGCCCCCCCCCACACACACACACGATGGCTCAGAAACCAGGAGACAAACAGAAAGAACCCAAGGTTGATCGTTGTTAACAACAATCTCGTGATCTTTAAGCCATGCTCCAGATTTTGGGGGCCTGACTGAGGATTTCGTCAGTGCTAGGGGCTGGTGACCCTGCACTTGGCTCAGATCCCACTGTCTTCTAGCTTATTTTGCTGCAGGTAAATGATTCCCTGGCAGCATGGGGGAATTTCCCTTCCCAGGGGAGGGAATTGAGGCCATAGAAAAGAGATCTGAATTCAAAAGGGCTAACACCCACCTCCCCGAAAGGCCTCTCTGGTGTTTGGAGCCAAAGGCAGACAGGGAGGGTTTCTGCATCCCCTCTGCCTCCTTTTCGTTAACTATAAGAACACCTGGGACTGGGAGGGACTCCAGGGATTGTGGAAGAGAGGGGGCCGATGGTCGTCGGCAATCCCTCGAGGTCGAGGAGGGTCTCTGTCTCAGGTTTTATTTTTTATGGGTCCTTTGGGGACTGAGGAGTCCAATCCCTGGGCCGCAGGCTCGTGGGCGGACACTGCAGGTGGTGTTAGAAGACAGGGTCGGGCCGTGATTGCTGTGTGACTGTTGTCTTTCCTTTCTTTTCTGGCATTTTTCTGGCATGACCGGGGCAAGGCGATTTTCCTCAAAGGTGGACGTTCCCTCCCTGACAAGTCTTTGCCAGTTACCCCTCTCCTGGGCTGCTGTCTCCCAGTATGTGGTGTCGATGCCACGTCTCGTGAAGTTTATCTTTATAGCGGGTTTTTGGGCCTCCTCGTTTCCTTTCTCCTTTGGTGAGCTGGGCGTACAGCCGTCGTTCCGGTAAGCGTACATCAGGCGTGCGCACACAGTGCCCGCTCCAGCTCAGACGGTGCTGGCTAGTCAGGGCCTCAACACTGAAGATGTTGGTCTCTGTGAGGACACTGACATCAGGCCGGATTAATGCAGGGGCTCTAGGGGCTGCAGCCCAGGGCCTCAGGCAAAGGGGGGCCCTGGCCCCGCAAAAATAAATCCAATTATATATTTTTGAAAAAATGGGGTCGGCAACAACTTTTGGCACGCGGCCTGTCCGGTAAATAAACTGTCTTGTGGCCCGCCAGCGGATTACCCTGACGGGCCATGGGCCAAAGGTTGTTGCCGACCCCATATATAAAAAAAAGTATGATCTAGGTTTGGGGTAGCCAGGCCAGACTGGGCCTATGTAATGTATTATTAGGTCCTCATAGCAGACTGAGATCCTGCCAAATTCCAGATTTTATTTAAAAACAAAACAAACAAACTTTCTGGCTCTTACGGTCACTAAGAAAACCTAACCAACACCAAGCAATGTAGTATGGTCTTAGAGTGAAGCTGTAGCGTTCAGAGATGTGAAAACCCCCACCCCCCATTTATCTAAATGACATGTTAACCTTGAAGCCAGGGCCTCGATTTCTAAAAGCATAGATGGGACAATTCTGGATGCAAAATGCATGTGTCCTTCCATACCCAATTTACATGGGCAGTTATTGCAATTACGTGTGCAAATAGCCAAAGAAACAAGAGCATAGAACAAATCTATTTCACTAACACGTCCTATTAAAACAACTTCCTTCCTGACCATAATTATCATGTGATAAAATCCAATCACGTGCCATTTCTTATTGCTTGGATTTGTGCGTCTGTGCAGGGGTTTCATAAAACTGTCGGATGATGGTGCACGTGAACCGAGAAAATACAACTGTTGAGCTCAAAAGAGGAAAGTGCAGAAGTTAAAAAGGAATCGTGATGAACAGCTGTTAAACAAAATACCGATACTGACAGGCTATTTCAGTCAACCGCCAACAAATGCACCAGATATCAGTGATTTGGAAAATAAGTCAACGAGCGTCACAGATCCGCGCGAGGGAGAGACAGCAGCCACAACTGTCAGCCAGCCAGTTTCGGACGAGAGTGCAAGAGCTGTATGTGATGAAGGTAAAAACGCAGCTAACTTTGACCCACGCAGCACGGATGCAGCATGCTGGGGCCCAGGAAGTGAAATGGGGCGATCTTATTGGATCACAAAATCAAAACAAAAATTGTGATTTTTCAGTGTCTGAAAAACAAACAGCAGAAAAGGTGTTTATCGAAAACCCTCTTCACATGTACTTTTCAAAATGGGGAATCTGTTCCTCGGGAGTGACTTCTTTATTCTCCATCGACAGGGTCTGTTTTTTGTTTTGTGTGTTGATTGTTTGGAGATTCATCCTCTCATGCAAGGGCATTCAGTGGTTGTGGCTTTAATGACTGGAAACATGCTGCAGTCCCTGTTGTCCAGCCCGAGTCACAGAGATGCCATGCTTACCTGGATTTCTCGGACACAAGCCAAAGGGCAAATTGACTCAGAACTGAAAAAAGAGTTTGAAACTGACCTTGCTTATTGGAAAGAGGTCCTCAGACAGGTTGTTGCAGTTGTTACGTTTCTGGCAGAGCGTGGGCTTTCTTTCAGAGCAGACAGTGAAACTGATGGATCCCCCAGTAACGGAAATTACTTGGTGTGATGAAGTGGGAACGTTCTTAATGTTTTCTCTAAAAAGAACAGGAGGACTTGTGGCACCTTAGAGACCAACCAATTTATTTGAGCATGAGCTCACGAAAGCTTATGCTCAAATAAATTGGTTAGTCTCTAAGGTGCCACAAGTCCTCCTGTTCTTTTTGCGAATACAGACTAACACGGCTGCTACTCTGAAATGTTTTCTCTGAATACTGTGTGGGTGCCCCAGTTTCCCCTAGGCAGTTCTTAAGTATCTAGGTGGGGGGATCAGGGGGTGTGATTGTTGCAGAGCCCTAGAGGGCCAGTGTGATGGTGTCTGCACAGAGTGTCTGTGATGGCCCCTCCCCTGCAAGGTGATAACTGAAGGGGTTGGAGAACAAAGAGATCAGGTGGCCTCCTGGCCTGGGGAAAGGGACAAAGGCCAGAGGAGGGGCTAGAGGGGGTTTCAGTTCGGAGATGGCTGGGGAAAGGGAGGGAAGCCCAGACTGGGGTCTGGGCTCCCTGGCCCCCAAGATGGACCTGACTGAGGGGTCCTGTTCTCTGTACCTACAAGCTCTGTTTTGGGCTGTGTTCTGGTCATCTAATAAACCTTCTGTTTTACTGGCTGGCTGAGAGTCACGTCTGACTGTGGAGTTGGGGGGCAAGACCCTCTGGCCCCCCCAGGAGCCCCGCCTGGGCGGACTCGCTGCGGGAAGCACACAGTGGGGCAGGGGATGCTGAATGCTCCGAGGTCAGACCCAGGAAGGTGGAAGCTGTGGAAGCTTCTTGTCCTGGAGACAGTCTGCTCAGAGAGAGGAGGCTCCCCCAGAGTCCTGACTGGCTTCGTAGTTCCAGAGCATCACCCAGTGACTCCGTGACACTTGGGCACCTTGGAATTATTGAGTCACTTTGATCCTTTTCTAAATGAACATATAAAAAAATATGGGAACCCCGGTAAAGGAAGGCCTTCATACCTTTCTTCAACGATTTGTGAGGAATTTATAACTTTAATGGGACACAGCGTGCTTTCAGAAATAAACAGTCAGTTGCAGATTGCAAAGTACTTTTCAATTATTGTAGATTCCACTCCTGACATATCCCACGTAGATCAACTTATATTCATTGTCCGCTATGTGTCGCAAGAGAGGCGCAGATTCAGGAGCGTTTTCTTAAATTTCTCGCAATAATAAGTCATACTGGAGAATCACTTTGTCATTCAGTTTTCACAGTTTGGACAGTTCACAAGATGGACATTGACACAGCAAACTGCAGAGGTCAGTGTTATGACAATGCTAGTAACACTGTGTCGGGCTGGATCACAGAAACCCCCTGGGAGCTGCCACCTGATGTGCCAAGACTACTTCTGGTCCTGCTTTCCTGCCGTCAGCTTAGGACTTCAGTGCCCTGCCTGGGTTGAGCCAGACCTGCTAGCCTCCCGCAAACCCACAGCCAGGTCTGAACCACATCCCCTAACAGCTGTAGGCTTAATTGAAAGCAGTTTACAGGAGTGTTCCCGTCTTTAACACTCAGATGCCCAACTCCCAATCGGGTCCAAACCCCAAATAAATCCGTTTTACCCTGTATAAAGCTTATACAGGGTAAACTCATAAATTGTTTGCCCTCTATAACACTGATAGAGAGATATGCACGGCTGTTTGCCCCCCCAAGTATTAATACATACTCTGGGTTAATTAATAAGTAAAAAGTGATTTTATTAAATACAGAAAGTAGGATTCAAGTGGTTCCAAGTAGTAACAGACAGAACAAAGTGAATTACCAAGCAAAATAAAATAAAACTGAATACAGAGTAAACTCTGTATGACTGCTCAGAGGTCAAGTATGAAACTGCAGAAAAACCTGAGTGTCTCTGGATTAAGTTTAGAAGTGTGGGCAACAAGGGTGATGTCGTGGTGGGAGTCTGCTATAGACCACCGGACCAAGGGGATGAAGTGGACGAGGCTTTCTTCCGGCAACTCACGGAAGTTACTAGATCGCAGGCCCTGGTTCTCATGGGAGACTTCAATCACCCTGATATCTGCTGGGAGGGCAATACAGCTGTGCACAGACAATCCAAGAAGTTTTTGGAAAGGGTAGGGGATAATTTCCTGGTGCAAGTGCTGGAGGAACCAACTAGGGGCAGAGCTCTTCTTGACCTGCTGCTCACAAACCGGGAAGAATTCGTAGGGGAAGCAAAAGTGGATGGGAACCTGGGAGGCAGTGACCATGAGATGGTTGAGTTCAGGATCCTGACACAGGGAAGAAAGGAGAGCAGCAGAACAGAGAGCAGACTTTGACTCCCTCAGGGAACTGATGGGCAGGATCCCCTGGGAGAATAACATTAGGGGGAAAGGAGTCCAGGAGAGCTGGCTGTATTTTAAAGAATCTTTATTGAGGTTACAGGGACAAACCATCCCGATGTGTAGAAAGAATAGTAAATATGGCACGCGACCAGCTTGGCTTAACAGTGAAATCCTTGCTGATCTTGAACACAAAAAAGAAGCTTACAAGAAGTGGAAGATTGGACAAATGACCAGGGAAGAGTATAAAAATATTGCTGGGGCACGCAGGAGTGAAATCAGGAAGGCCAAATCACACCTGGAGTTGCAGCTAGCAAGAGATGTTAATAGTAACAAGAAGGGTTTCTTCAGGTATGTTAGCAACAAGAAGAAAGTCAAGGAGAGTGTGGGCCCCTTACTGAATGAGGGAGGCAACCTAGTGACAGAGGATGTGGAAAAAGCTAATGTACTCAATGCCTTTTTTGCCTCTGTCTTCACGAACAAGGTCAGCTCCCAGACTGCTGCACTGGGCAGCACAGCATGGGGAGGAGGTGACCAGCCCTCTGTGAAAGAAGAAGTGGTTCGGGACGATTTAGAAAAGCTGAACGAGCACAAGTCCATGGGGCCGGATGCGCTGCATCCGAGAGTGCTAAAGGAGTTGGCGGATGTGATTGCAGAGCCATTGCCATTATCTTTGAAAACTCATGGCGATCCGGGGAAGTCCCGGATGACTGGAAAAAGGCTAATGTAGTGCCCATCTTTAAAAAAGGGAAGAAGGAGGATCCTGGGAACTACAGGCCAGTCAGCCTCACCTCAGTCCCTGGAAAAATCATGGAGCAGGTCCTCAAGGAATCAATTCTGAAGCACTTAGAGGAGAGGAAAGTGATCAGGAACAGTCAGCATGGATTCACCAAGGACAAGTCATGCCTGACTAATCTAATTGCCTTCTATGACGAGATTACTGGCTCTGTGGATGAGGGGAAAGCGGTGGACATGTTGTTCCTTGACTTTAGCAAAGCTTTTGACACGGTCTCCCACAGTATTCTTGCCAGCAAGTTAAAGAAGTATGGGCTGGATGAATGCACTATAAGGTGGATAGAAAGTTGGCTAGATTGTCGGGCTCAACGGGTAGTGATCAATGGCTCCATGTCTAGTTGGCAGCCGGTATCAAGTGGAGTGCCCCAAGGGTCGGTCCTGGGGCTGGTTTTGTTCAATATCTTCATAAATGATCTGGAGGATGGTGTGGATTACACCCTCAGCAAGTTTGCAGATGACACTAAACTGGGAGGAGACGTAGATACGCTGGAGGGTAGGGATAGGATACAGAGGGCCCTAGACAAATTAGAGGATTGGGCCAAAAGAAATCTGGTGAGGTTCAACAAGGACACATGCAGAGTCCTGCACTTAGGACGGAAGAACCCCATACACTGCTACAGACTAGGGACCGAATGGCTCGGCAGCAGTTGTGCAGAAAAGGACCTAGGGGTTACAGTGGACGAGAAGCTGGATATGAGTCAACAGTGTGCCCTTGTTGCCAAGAAGGCCAATGGCTTTTTGGGATGTATACGTAGGGGCACTGCCAGCAGATCGAGGGACGTGATCGTTCCCCTCTACTCAACATTGGTGAGGCCTCATCTGGAGTACTGTGTCCAGTTTTGGGCCCCACACTACAAGAAGGATGTGGAAAAATTGGAGAGAGTCCAGCGGAGGGCAACAAAAATGATTAGGGGACTGGAGCACATGACTTATGAGGAGAGGCTGAGGGAACTGGGATTGTTTAGTCTGTGGAAGAGAAGAATGAGGGGGGATTTGATAGCTGCTTTCAACTACCTGAAAGGGGGTTCCAAAGAGGATGGATCTAGACTGTTCTTAGTAGTAGCTGATGACAGAACAAGGCGTAATGGTCTCAAGTTGCAGTGGGGGAGATTTAGGTTGGATATTAGGAAAAACTTTTTCACTAGGAGGGTGGTGAAACACTGGAATGCGTTACCTAGGGAGGTGGTGGAATCTCCTTCCTTAGATATTTTTAAGGTCAGGCTTGACAAAGCCCTGACTGGGATGATTTAGTTGGGGATTGGTCCTGCTTTGAGCAGGGGGTTGGACTAGATGACCTCCTGAGGTCCCTTCCAACCCTGATATTCTATGATTCTATGATAAACCTAACCAGTTCCAGTAAGTTTCCTTTTACAGACTGGTCTCCTTCTAGTCTGGGTCCAGCAATCACTCACACCCCCGTGGTTACTGTCCTTTGTTCCAGTTTCTTTCAGGTATCCTTGGGGGCGGAGAGGCTCTCTCCTTAGCCAGCTGAAGAGAAAATGGAAGGGTCTCCCACGGGCTTAAATAGACTCTCTCCTTTGGGTGGAGACCCCCTCCTCTCTCCTATGCGAAGTCCAGCTCCAAGAGGGAGTTCTGGAGTCACCTGGGCAAGTCACATGTCCATTCATAACTAACAGTTTTTACAGGCAGCAGCCATTGCCCACATGGCATCTTGAATGTCTCTAGGAAGACTTCTTATGTGGATTGGAGCCTTCCAAGATGCATTGTTCCTTAAGTGCTTCTTGACTGGGCACGTAACTTCGCAAATTCCTTTCTCCAGGAATTGACCAAATGATCTACTAAGGTTATTTAGAAATCAAGCCAATACACGGCCAATATTCGTAACTTCAACTACAAAAATGATACAGGCATACGAAGAGGAGGAATAGATTCAGTAGATCATAACCTTTACAGAGATATGTTACATGGCATATGTAGCATAGAACATATTCCAGTTATGTCATATATATACATTCATAAGCATATTTCCATAGAGCTTTAGGGGGTGCACTGTCACACACGTCAGGGGCATACAAAGGTCTGCAATCACGAATTCAGGAGATAAACCCTTAGTAGAGTGGGTACCTTGCGCAGCTCACACTCTCCATTTAGTTGCAGTTATGAGCGTAAACTGCTGCTTGGAGGCAAACATGTTTTTTTCCTCTGTTCGGTCACTTTTTAATTTCTGCTCCAAATCAACCACTCGCTGGCAAATTGTTACTGCAGGATTAGAGCCAAATTACAATAGTGAATTGAGATGCTGAAAGCTCTTTCAGATACAAGGTGGTCTGCACATGCCCAGGCTACAAGAGCACTACAGCTGAATTATGAAAATATTCAGGAATCTCTCTGAAAACTAGCCAACAATCCAAATCAGAACCCAAACAGTGTGCAACGATGCTTGATCACTGGTCATGAAAATGGACAAGCTGGAAATTGCTTTTCTTTGCAACCTCTGGAACACAGTTCTGGAGAGATTTCAAGCCACAAACACTTCAGGCTGCTGACCTTGACTTGCCTAATGCTGTAAAGTTGGTGGGCTCTTTAAAGGATTTTGTGGCTGATCTACAAGTTCAGTTTGACAGCTTTGAAACTACTGCTAAACAAATGACACTTTGAGTTTCTCAACAGCACAAATCGGAAAAGCACTGTGAACTGAAGCGTAAAAACCAACAGGACGAGTCTGGAGAGCCGGACTGTAAGTTGTCAGGTCGAGAGAAATTTTGCATGGAGGTTTTCAGCATTGTTATTGATAAACTTGTTGCAGAGTTGCATTGCAGGTATGAAGCATACAAAGAGGTATGCGGCTATTTTGGATTTATGAACAATCTTCATCTACTTTCTGCATCAGAACTACATGATTAAACTACAAAACAAATATAGTACCGACTTACAAGAGGATTTTGCAGATGAACTAGTTCAATCTAGGAACTTCACAAAAAACGAGGAAAACAAAACAGCAAACACACTACTTCACGTTTTAAGACAATGGTGTCTGCAGTCTGTGTTTCCCAATGTAGACATTGCCTTACAGATTTTTTTGACACTGCCAGTAACTAATGCTGGAAGGGAATGATTGTTTTCAAAACTGGCACTAATGAAAAACAAGCAGAGGTCAAGCATGGACCAGATGAGACTGAATAATTTGGCTCTAATGTCAGTAGAGTATGACTTGCTTCGTCAACTGGATTTCAGTGACAGCATCGAGGATTTCTCAGCCCTGAAGACCAGAAGGAAACTAATATAACAGCTGTTTAAGGTAAGAAGTAGGCTATTTTGAATTAACTTAACCACTATTCTACATGTTTTAAGACTGAAATGTAACTACAGAACGGCTTTATGTTAATTTAAAGGCAAGTTTGGTATAGTGTTAATAGCCTCGATGCCATAATTGTGATCATTTTGTTTTAAATTAGGAAAAAGACTTGTATACGGGGGGCCCCACAAAATCTAATAGCCTCAAGCCCACAGGAGAGTTAATCACGCCTGACTGACATTAGTGCGATAATCCTCCCACTTTATGTTCGAGGATCTTTCCGAAGAAAGTGCTGGGGCTGGCGTTCCAGGTTTTTCAGCTGTTTTCTGTAGGTCACCCAAGTCTCACAGCCATAGAGGAGAGTTGGAATTACCCCCGCTTTATAAACTAAAAGTCTAGTGTTCTGATGTGGTGATTGTTGAATACCCGGCGAGACAGTCTGCCAAAGGCAAGGCTGGCACAGCGAATTCTGTGCTGAATCTCGACGTCTGTGTCTGGCCCTCTGTGAGAGATGATGCCAGATAGGCAAAGTATTCTACCTTTTCCAGATCTGCTTTGTTGATATAGTTCTTCCTTGCTGGGTCTGATGATTGACTGGGGACTGGTTGGTGGAGAATTTTTGTTTTGCTGATGTTCAGAGTTATCCCTATGTTTTCGTAAGCTTCAGAGAGCAATTAAGGGCTGTTTGAAGATCCTCCTTTGAGCGTGCAACTCCAGCACAATCATCTGCATACTGAGTTCAGTTATTATTGCTGATATTACTTTAGTTCTGGCACGGAGGACGAAAAAGGTTGAAGAGGTGCCATCATCTGATATTGGATGCCAATGTCCTGTGGTAACCGGTCTTGGGTTAGTGTTTCGTAGCTGCTAAGAAAAGGGAGAAAAGGGTGGTGCTGGTACACAGCCTTGTTTCACACCAGATCGGACGGCTCAGGGCTCAGAGGCAGAGCCACTGCACAGGGTAGAGGCAGTCATCTGGTCATGGAGGAGTCTTACAATGGTGATACATTTGCTTGGGCAGCCAAACTTTTGACATGATTTTCCACAGAGCCTCATGGTTGACAGAGTGGAAGGCCTTCTCCTCTCCTGCACCCCTTCCACTTATATATATAACCCAACTATACATACAACATGATGGGGGCTAATTTAGCTACAGCTAATCAGGAGAAAGATCTTGGCGTCATCGTGGATAGTTCTCTGAAGATGTCCATGCAGTGTGCAGCGGCAGTCACAACAGCAAACGGGATGTTAGGAGTCATTAAAAAAGGGACAGAGAATAAGACGGAGAATATCTTATTGCCTTATATAAATCCATGGTATGCCCCATCTTGAATAGTGTGTACAGATGTGGTCCCCTCATCTCAGAAAAGCTAATGCTGGCATTAGAAAAGGTTCAGAAAAGGGCAACTAAAATGATAGGGGTTTGGAACGGTCCCATAGGAGGAGAGATTAAAGAGGCCAGGACTTTTCAGCTTGGAAAAGAGGAGACTAAGGGGGATGTGATAGAGGTCTATAAAATCATGAGTGGTGTGAGAAAGGGAATAAGGAAAAGTTATTTACTTGTTCCCATAATATAAGAACTAGGGGCCATCCAATGAAATTAATGGGCAGCAGGCTTAAAACAAATAAAAGGAAGTTCTTCTTCACTCAGCGCACAGTCAACCTGGGGAACTCCTTGCCTGAGGAGTTGTGAAGGCTAGGACTATAACAGGGTTTAAAAGAAAAGGAGGACTTGTGGCACCTTAGAGACTAACCAATTTATTTGAGCGTGAGCTTTCGTGAGCTACAGCTCACTTCATCGGATGCATATTGTGGAAACTGCAGAAGACATTATATACACAGAGACCATGAAACAAACCTCCTCCCACCCCACTCTCCTGCTGGTAATAGCTTATCTAAAGTGATCATCAAGTTGGGCCATTTCCAGCACAAATCCAGGTTTTCTCACCCTCGCCCCCCCCCCCAACTCACTCTCCTGCTGGTAATAGCTTAAAAGAGAACTGGATAAATTCGTGGAGGTTAAGTCCATCAATGGCTATTAGCCAGGATGGGCAGGGATGGTGTCCCTAGCCTCTGTTTGCCAGAAGCTGGGAATGGGTGACAGGGGATGGGATCACTGGGTGATTCCCTGTCGGTTCATTCCCTCTGGGGCACCTGGCCCTGGCCACTGTCAGCAGACAGGACACTGGGCTGGATGGACCTTTGTCTGACCCAGTATGGCCACTCTTATGTTCTTATGTCCTTCCCACAGCCCCGCCCCTTCTCCTCTCCTCCACCCCTCCCCACAGCCCCTCTGCCCTGCCCCTTCCCCTCTCCTCCACCCCTCCCCTCCCCCACTTCCCCACAGCCCCGCCCCTTCTCCTCTCCTCACCCCTCCCTCCCCACAACCCCTCTGCCCCGCCCCTTCCCCACCCCCCTCCTCCACCCCGCCCCCACAGCACCTCTGCCCTGCCCCTTCCCCTCTCCTCCACCCCTCCCCTCCCCCACTTCCCCACAGCCCCGCCCCTTCTCCTCTCCTCCACCCCTCCCCACAGCCCCTCTGCCCTGCCCCTTCCCCTCTCCTCCACCCCTCCCCTCCCCCACTTCTCCACAGCCCCGCCCCTTCTCCTCTCCTCACCCCTCCCTCCCCACAACCCCTCTGCCCCGCCCCTTCCCACCCCTCCCCCTCTCCTCCAGCCCTCCCCCACAGCCCCTCTGCCCTGCCCCTTCCCCTCTCCTCACCCCTCCCCTCCCACTTCCCCACAGCCCCGCCCCTTCTCCTCTCCTCCACCCCTTCCCCTCCCCACAGCCCCTCTGCCCGCCCCTTCCCCACCCCTCCCCCTCTCCTCCAGCCCTCCCCCACAGCCCCTCTGCCCGGCCCCTTCCCCTCTCCTCCACCCCTCCCCTCCCCACTTCCCCACAGCCCCGCCCTTTCTCCTCTCCTCCACCCCTCCCCTCCCCACAGCCCCTCTGCCCTGCCCCTTCCCCTCTCCTCCACCCCTCCCCCTCCCCCACTTCCCCACAGCCCCGCCCCTTCTCCTCTCCTCCACCCCTCCCCTCCCCACAGCCCCTCTGCCCTGCCCCTTCCCCACCCCTCCCCCTCTCCTCCAGCCCTCCCCCACAGCCCCTCTGCCCGGCCCCTTCCCCTCTCTCCACCCCTCCCCTCCCCCACTTCCCCACAGCCCCGCCCCTTCTCCTCTCCTCCACCCCTCCCCTCCCCCACAGCCCTCTGCCCGCCCCTTCCTCTCTCCTCCACCCCTCCCCTCCCCCACAGCCCCTCTGCCCCGCCCCTTCCTCTCTCCTCCACCCTCCCCTCCCCCACAGCCCCCTGCCCCCGCCCCCTTCCTCTCTCCTCCACCCCTCCCCTCCCCCACAGCCCCTCTGCCCTGCCCCTTCTCCTCGCCTCTCCCCTCCCCCACAGCCCTCAACCCCGCCCACTTCTCCTCTGCCCCGCCCCTTCTCCTCTCCTCCACCCCTCCCCTCCCCACAGCCCCTCTGCCCTGCCCCTTCCCCACCCCTCCCCCTCTCCTCCAGCCCTCCCCCACAGCCCCTCTGCCCGGCCCCTTCCCCTCTCCTCCACCCCTCCCCTCCCCCACTTCCCCACAGCCCCGCCCCTTCTCCTCTCCTCCACCCCTCCCCTCCCCCACAGCCCCTCTGCCCCGCCCCTTCCTCTCTCCTCCACCCCTCCCCTCCCCCACAGCCCCTCTGCCCCGCCCCTTCCTCTCTCCTCCACCCCTCCCCTCCCCCACAGCCCCTCTGCCCCGCCCCTTCCTCTCTCCTCCACCCCTCCCCTCCCCCACAGCCCCTCTGCCCTGCCCCTTCTCCTCGCCTCTCCCCTCCCCCACAGCCCTTCCACCCCTCCCCTCAACCCCGCCCACTTCTCCTCTGCCCCGCCCCTTCTCCTCTCCTCCACCCCTCCCCTCCCCCACAGCCCCTCTGCCCCGCCCCATCCCCCTCTCCTCCCGCACAGCCCCGCCCCTCCTCCCCCGCCCGCGTGGCGGGGCTGCCGGCGCAGGGTGATGACGTAGAGGCAGTTCCGGCCCAGGCGCCGGCCGGGAAGGGGCGGGGCTTGCGGGTCATGACGTCCCCGCCGGGGTCCGGGTCCCGCCCCCGCCCAGCCGCCGCCAGCGCCGGGCCCGGGACGGGCGATGGGCCACGCGCTGTGCGCCTGCGCGCGGGGCAGCCTCAGCATCGAGGGGCAGCGCTACCTGCTGCTGCAGCGCCTGGGGGAGGGGTGAGCGCGGGGGGGCCGGGCCGGGCCGGGCCGGGTGAGCGCCAGGGGGCCCGGGGGGTGAGCGCAGGGGGGCCGGGCCGGGCCGGGCCGGGCCGGGGGGGGGCGAGCGCGGGGGGGGCCGGGCCGGGCCGGGCCGGGTGAGCGCCAGGGGGCCCGGGGGGTGAGCGCAGGGGGGGCCGGGCCGGGCCGGGCCGGGGGGGGGCGAGCGCGGGGGGGGCCGGGCCGGGCCGGGCCGGGTGAGCGCCAGGGGGCCCGGGGGGTGAGCGCAGGGGGGGCCGGGCCGGGGGGGGGCGAGCGCGGGGGGGGCCGGGCTGGGGGGGGCGAGCGCGGGGGGGCCGGGCCGGGGGGGGCGAGGCGGGGGGGGTGAGCCGGGCCGAGGCGGGGGAGGGGGGAGCGCGCGGGGGGGGTGAGCGCGGGGGGGCGAGGCGGGGGGGGTGAGCCGGGCCGAGGCGGGGGAGGGGGGAGCGCGCGGGGGGGGGTGCGCCCGGGGGGGGCTCTAGCAGCGGCCGGTTCCTGAGACGCCTCCGCTTCCCCCCCCCCACTGGTGCTGCCTGGGGCGGGAGGGTCGGTGTCATTCCCCCTCCCCCACGGTACAGCCGGGGAAACTGAGGCAGGAAGGTGCCATGAGGGACGCGTCCGCAGGAACCCGTCACTGAGTTGGCCGCGCGTGTCGGCCCCGGGGGCGGCGCTCTCCGGGCCCCAGAGTGTCCCGGGGCGGGGTGCGTTTCTGGCGAGGGGGCTCTCCCGGCGGCGGGGGTTAAGCCCTCCCTGGGGCCTGGGCACACGTGCCCGTCTCCCAACCCAGGGCGGGGGCCAGGCCCCAGCCGCCCCTGTCCTGCGGGGCTCGCCCCGCTCCTGGTGCTGTGAGCCCGGGGGCCAGTCGCGGCCTGGGGAGCCGGGGCCAGCCCCGCGGGCGGGAGCGGCTGCGGGCTCGCCTGTGCGGGACCCCGGCCCCATCGCTGTGTTCTGGTGTGCGGGCAGCGCGGCCGGGTGCAATAGCTCTCCGCTCAGTCCAGGCCCCCTGACAGGGTGGGGCGCTGGGCCCCAGGGGAGGCTGCCCGTGGGTAGGCGGCGCAGAGCCGAGCGGGGCCCTGTGGAGCCTGGGCGCTGAGGCGGATGGGAGAGGAGCGGGGCTGGAGCAGTGGGTGATGGTGTGCCCGCTTGCCATGCTGCTGGGCGGGAGGGGCTCTGTCTCTAGGCCTGGTTATCTCTGGCATGTCGCCCTCTCCCTCAGCAGCCTGTCCTGCTCCCGGGAGAGGTGCAGGGACCCCTGGAGATAACATCAAAGCGGCCAGACTGGGTCAGACCAAAGGTCCATCTAGCCCGGTGTCCTGTCCTCTGACCGCGGCCAGGTGCCCCAGAGGGAATGAACCGAACAGGGAATCGCCCAGTGATCCATCCCCTGGCCCCCATTCCCAGCTTCTGGCAAACAGGGGCAAGGGACACTGTCCCTGCCCATCCTGGCTAATGGCCATTGAGGGACCTATCCTCCATGAACGTATCTAGTTCTTTTTTGAACCCAGTTATAGTCTGGTGAAGGGTGTTGGGCGTTGTATGACGAAATACTTCCTTTTGTTTGTTTGTTTGAAACCTGCTGCCTATTAATTACATTTGGTGACTCCTAGTTCTTGTGTTATGGGAAGGAGTAAATGACGCTTCCTTAGTCACTCTCTCCACATCAGTCGTGATTTTATAGGCCTTGATCAGATCCCCCCCTTAGTCGTCTCTTTCCAAGCTGAAAAGTCCCAGTTTTATTAATCTCTCCTCATACGGCAGCCGTTCCATCCCCCTCATCATTTTTATTTCCGTTTTCTGATCCTTTTCCAATTTATCTTTTCTGAGATGCAGTGACCACATCTGCATGCAGTATTCAAGGTGTGGGGGTACCAGGGATTTATAGAGAGGCAATAGGATATTTTCTCTCCTATTATCTCTTCCTTTCTTAATTATTCCCAGCATTCTGTTTGCTTTTTTGACGGCTGCTGCCCATTGAGTGGATGATTTCAGAGAACTCTCCACAGTGACTCCAAGATCTCTCTCCAGTGGTAACAGCTAATTTAGACCCATCATTTTGTAGGTAGAGTTGGGATTATGTTTTCCCCCATTACTTTGCATTTACCAACATTGAATTTCATCTGCCATTTTGATGATGTCTCTGCCCCCCTGCTCCGGGGTGTTGGGAGCTGCTCCTGCCCCACTCACGCTTCTCTGCCCCTCAGAGGCTTCAGCTACGTGGACTTGGTGGAGGGGCTGCAGGACGGCCGTTTCTATGCCCTGAAACGCATCCTGTGCCATGACAAGGAGGACTGCCGGGAAGCCCTGCACGAGGTGGAGATGCACGGCCTCTTCGAGCACCCCAACATCCTGCGGCTCGAGGCCCACTGCATGGTAGAGAAAGGGCCCAAGCATGAGGCCTGGCTGCTGTTGCCCTTTCTCAGGGTGAGGCCACCCTCCCTCCCAGGGGAGCCACGACACGGCCTGAGGTGCTCATCCCCCTGCCCCAGGGGCACCGTGCCTGGTGCCAGGCTCTGTTTGTAGCCAAGGGGTCAGATTGCTGCTGGCCTTAGAGCCCAGTGCAGCAATGCATCCTGGGAGGGGCAGTCTTTGTGGGCCAGCACTCTAGGCCAATGGCAAAGGGAGTAGGAGATGCAGCCTGGGGGAGGAGGAGGAGGGTGGTTACTGTCCCTCCAGGCAGCTGTTACTCCAGCCCTGCTCTGCACCTGGGTCAGAGCCACCGGTGTGAGGGACTGCACTGGGCCTCACACAGCCAGGGCTGTGAGCTGGGGCCTGGAACCGCCCAGCCAGCAGAGTCCTGGGCCCAGCAGCTGCAGAGGAAAGTTTAAAACTCCCAGGTGGCTGCAGTGGGGGTGCTGAGTTGGGGCAAATAGCCTTTAGAAAGGGGTCCACGCTGTCCAGACACCCCTCCAGCCCCTGCTGAATTTGGCAGAGCCCTGGGGCCCCCCTGGTCTCTTACGGCAGTGAGTTCCACAGATGACTGGTATCTGTGTGCGGCATCACTGTCCCTGCTGATGAGGTGGGGCCCATGGCTTAGAGCAGCTGCTTGCTGGGAAACTAGGCCTGGGCCAGGATGCTGTAGCTTGTCACTCTCCAAAGCTGTTTCTGCTCCCCCCCCCCCCCCCCACCTGCTGTCACTTATCTGAGAAATCTTGGGAGCTGTTAGCAGAGGGCTCTTACTAGGAGCTGGGGCAGGAAGCCCTTCATGGCTTAGCCCCCAGTGTGGGCCAGTGCTGGCAGGCTAGGCAGCTGGGGAAGGTGCTTTCTGTGCCCCCTCTGCCAGTGCCCTGGGGGGAGTGTCCCACTAACCAGCCACCTGTTTGCTCGCCAGAGAGGGACCCTGTGGAGCGAGGTGGAAGCTCTGCGAGACAAAGGCACCTTCCTGGCTGAGGAGCGGATTGTCCCCATTCTCCTTGGCATCTGCCGAGGGCTGCAGGCCATTCATGCCAAGGGCTATGCACACAGGTGAGCCAGCCACAGGCTAGTGCCCTTGGCCACCAGACCTGTCCCCCTCACAACTGCAGGAGCACTCGCAGTGGGCAACTGGGCACGAGATCCTCACATGCAGAGCTGGAGCACCAGCACTGGACTGGGGTGGGGGGCTTGGGTCAAAGTGGGGGCATCAGCACTGGACCAGTGGGTGTGGGTCAGAGTGGGGCATCAGCACTGGACTGGTAGGGGAAGGCTCTGTGCCCTCTCTAGGGCCTGGGAAGCTGCAGGGAACTTGCTGTCTCTTGGTCCCCACAGAGACCTGAAGCCCACCAATGTGCTGCTGGATGATGAGGAGCAGCCAGTGCTGATGGACCTGGGCTCCATGAACCGGGCCCGCATTGAGGTCAAGGGTTCCCGGGAAGCCGTGGCTGTGCAGGTACGAGGCTCCCTGCCCAAGGGGTGCAGGGTTCTGCAGCCCCTCCCTGGGGGAGGGCTGGGATCAGCTGGTGGGGTCTTAAAGGTCCTGGGAATGTTTCTCTCACCAGCTGGGGCTCTCCTGGGGCAGAGGCCCTGTCTAACCCTGTCCCACACCAGTCACAGGCCTCCTGTCGTGCTACCCCTGAACAGCCCCTGCCCCCCATTGCTGAGAGCTGGGCACAAGGCGAGCTCTGAGCAGAGACTGAGAACAGCCCCTCCCCAGCCTGGCTCAGTCCCTGTGGAAAATGGCTTGTCTTGTCCTGCCAGCCCCTGCAGTCCTGGTGCGGGGCTCACCCTGTGCTCTGCCCTTCCTAGGACTGGGCGGCTCAGCGCTGCACCATCTCCTACCGGGCACCTGAGCTCTTCACGGTGGAGAGTCACTGCGTTATCGACGAGCGAACAGACATCTGGGTAAGGAACCCCTTGGCGTCCCCCCGTCCCAGGGCAGCTTCTCCCCCCTCCCTCTCTGTGCTGGCTAGGGGGGGAACTCAGGGGAGTGACTGACCTGGCCTGGTTCAGTCCCTAGGCTGCGTGCTGTACTGCATGATGTTCGGCGAGGGCCCCTATGACCTCATCTTCCAGAAGGGCGACAGCGTGGCTCTGGCTGTGCAGAACCAGCTCCGTGTGCCCCCCAGCAGCAGGTGAGGAACAGGCACTGCTGCCCCCCTGGCAGGGGAGGGGAGGGTCTGCTCTGTGCTCACCCCCTGCACAGGGGCCCAGCCTCACAGACCTGCTGTGCCTCTTGCAGGTATTCCGCTGCCCTGGAGCGCCTGCTCTCCTCCATGATGGCAGTGAGCCCTCAGGAGCGGCCCCACGTCTCCCACATACTTGACCAGCTGGAGGGGCTGCAGTCAGCACCAAGTGGCCAGGACACCACACGGATCTGAGCTCTGCACAGCTCTGTGCCCACAGGGACTGGTGTGTGTGTGTACGGGGGCTGTACACGCACAAGGCCTGCAGACAGCTGCTGACCTGCCCCAGGGACAGACTCACGGAACGGCTTTTAAAATGGAATTTTAGGTTAAAAGCAAAACCAGCCCTGTGGGGCTACGTCCTGCCACCAGTGCCAGGCTGGCACTTCAGCACCACGCTGGGCACCTGCCCCGCTGCTAGGAACTCCACCAGCCTCGGGCCTGGGCAGGACAGGCCCTGAGCGCAAGGCTGCCCAGGGCCCAGCAGCCTGCCCCTTCCCTCCTGCCCACCCCAGAGCTCCACTTGGCTGGGGAGGGGAAGGTGGTACCAGTACTTCCCCTTCCCCAGGGCCCTGGGCTGCCTCCAGCAATCCAGCTGGGGTGGCCTTCGCAGCATTTCCTTGGCCATGGGGAGGGATGCTGCCTTCTGACCCTCAGTCAGGGGTGTTGCCTGAATCTGCTGCTGGGCTCTACCCAGCACCTCCCCAGGCCCAGCGTCCCCTCCAGGGGCAGCCTGTTCCCCTTCTCCTGCTGGAAGGGAGGTGGGGCCCAGTCTGTGCCCCCACCAGGGCTTGTCTGTTTAGTAAAGTGTGTGCACAGAATGTGGCCTGACTCCATGGGATTCCTGTGACCCCCCCATGCAGCCTGGGGGGAGGGAAGACCTGGGAACAATATGGGATTGGGGATAGGCTCAGCCTCTACAACTGTCTGGCCCTGACTCCAGCCTGACAGAGGTTTTCCTGCTGGGGTGAGGGTAAGGGGCTGTGGCTGTCTGGGCTGCCAATGGGGCAGGGATGAAGCAGCCTCTGGGATGTAAAAAATACCCACCCCCCCCGCCTGGGCACCAGGGGGCAAGCAGCCTCCTTTGAGAGGTGGGGGGAGGGAGGAGGAGAGTGTTGCTGTGGGGCTCAACCAGCAGAGGGTGGCACTGGAGTGTTACTAGGGAGCAGGGCGATGCTGGGCGGGGGCCACAGCATAAATCAATGATTAACCCCAACCCTGTCCTGAGAGCCCTGCTGTTCCCAGCGCAGGCTGCCCCCTTCCCCCATGGGCTGCAGGGAGAGCCAGCACCCACCCCATGGCTGGCACCACCCAGGGCCTTGGGAGCAGGGGCAGAGCCTAGCCCAGGCAGGTTCCCTCCCACCCCCAGGAGAGGGGAACAGGGCATGGCCTGTGTAGCCCAGCCAGATGCCAGCTCACCTTCCCAGCCAATAGCCAGGGGAGTTGGCACTGCCAGGGGCCCTCCCAAGCCAGGCCTGGGGGAGGGGCAGGCTCTACCCCTCCCTGCAGAGGCACAGACAGAGTTACATGCCCCTTTTCCCATGTAGCTAGTCCAGCCCTGGGCTCAGCCCTGGCCATGGCCTCAGGCAGGCTCCAAGGCCCAGCCCTGCTCAGGGAGTCCTGTCACCTGGAGGATGCTTCCCATCACTAAGCAACGGAACTGGCTATGCCATGCTGGCTGCTTTGTGCAGGGGTGGGGGGCAGCCTGGGAGGGCCCTTGCCCTCAGCAGGCCACTTACAGCTGGGCATATGGGGGGCAACCCCCAGGGCCTGGAGTTTGCTGGTGGAGTTGTGTCCACCCCTCCTCCAGGGAGAGGGCAGGATAGATCCCTGAGAGCCCAAGTCACACTGGGCACCTGGTCAGGCCTAGGACTTAGCAGCCACCACTTGCCCACAGCCCCAGCTAGGAGCCAGGTATCTGGTTTGGAGGCAACCTGCCCTGCTGATGGCCCATGCTACAGCGCTGCCCAGGATGTCTTGGGACCCCATTCCCAGCCCCAACACAGCCTGGCCCCAGGGCTGTAACTGGACCTGCTCAGCACCAGCTCACTGGGCCTAGGACTGACAGTGCAGCAGAGCTGGGACACTCACTACAGCCCTGCACCTGGCAAGAAACAGCTACAGCCTCGGCTTTGGGTTTGAGACCAAGGAGATGGTTTATTGTTTAAAGGATTTTGCAATTAACACTATAACATGAAAGTCCTTCAGCCAGTGCCTCAGTACTCCTCTCCCTCCTCTTCATCCTCATAGGAGTCAAGGCCCACCTCCTCGTAATCCTTCTCCAGGGCAGCCATGTCCTCCCGTGCCTCTGAGAACTCCCCCTCCTCCATGCCCTCTCCCACGTACCAGTGCACGAAGGCCCGCTTGGCGTACATCAGGTCAAACTTGTGGTCCAGCCGAGCCCAGGCCTCGGCAATGGCCGTGGTGTTGCTCAGCATGCACACGGCCCGCTGCACCTTGGCCAGGTCGCCGCCGGGAACCACCGTCGGGGGCTGGTAGTTGATGCCAACCTTGAAGCCAGTTGGGCACCAGTCCACGAACTGGATGCTGCGCTTGGTTTTGATGGCGGCAATGGCAGCGTTGACATCTTTGGGCACCACGTCCCCACGGTACAAGAGGCAGCAGGCCATGTATTTCCCGTGGCGGGGGTCACACTTCACCATCTGGTTGGCTGGCTCAAAGCAAGAGTTTGTGATCTCAGCCACAGAGAGCTGCTCATGGTAGGCCTTCTCTGCAGAGATGACGGGGGCGTAGGTGGCCAGCGGGAAGTGGATGCGGGGGTAGGGCACCAGGTTGGTCTGGAACTCTGTCAGATCCACATTGAGGGCACCATCGAATCGGAGGGAGGCGGTGATGGAGGACACGATCTGGCTAATAAGGCGGTTGAGGTTGGTGTAGGTGGGGCGCTCGATGTCCAGGTTCCTGCGGCAGATGTCGTAGATGGCCTCGTTGTCGACCATGAAGGCGCAGTCCGAGTGCTCCAGGGTGGTGTGGGTCGTCAGGATGGAGTTGTAGGGCTCCACCACCGCAGTGGAGACCTGAGGCGCTGGGTAGATGGCGAACTCCAGCTTGGACTTCTTGCCATAGTCAACGGAGAGACGCTCCATCAGCAGGGAAGTGAATCCGGAGCCGGTGCCGCCCCCGAAGCTGTGGAAGACCAGGAAGCCCTGGAGCCCTGTGCACTGGTCGGCCTGCAGGAAGAACAAACATCAGAGCTCATTAGACTTAAGTACCAGCCAATCCAGGCTGCAGCCCAGACATGGCCAAGAAGGACAGAGAGAACCAGCTGGCCGAGACCTCCACCAGTCCCCACGCCAGCCCCCCCAACCCGTGGGAAGAACAAGCCCCAGTGTCAGACAGGGAGCCCTCCAGGTCCCAGACCTCTTGCCAAGTACAGCCAGCTCCCAAGGCCTCCCCAGACAAGAGCATGTTTAGCCATGTTTTGTTGGGACTTACAGCGAGAAGCTGGAGCCCTCTTACCAGCTCCTTGGCTGGGCAGAGCGCAGCCCCCCCCCCCCCCCCAATATCCCATCTGACAGGCTGCATACCAGCTTCCGGATCCTGTCCAGAACTTGGTCGATGATCTCCTTGCCGATTGTGTAGTGCCCACGGGCATAGTTATTGGCAGCATCTTCCTTGCCAGTGATGAGCTGCTCTGGGTGGAAGAGCTGGCGGTAGATGCCAGTCCGAATCTCATCTGGAAGAGATGAAAGGAGGGGCGTGGGACAGGACTCTAGGCCAATGGTGGTTCCCCCCCACCTCCCTTAACAGAATCTGCCTGCACCCCACTCCCCTTACTGCACAGCCCAGGCTCCCGCCCCAGCCTGGCCTCACTGGGCTGGCCCAAGCAGCCTGGCATTGCTGCTCACCCCCTCTGAACATTCCTGTGTGCACCCCACGGACATCAGCAGAGGCCAGTGCACTGAGCTGGCCTGCTGGCGCAGGGGTGGAAGATGGCCGTCCTCCACCCAACAGGAGGGCCTGGGGCACAGGCTGCCAGACAGACGTCCCTGGAGAAGCCGCCAGGGTGTGGCAGAGGGTGCGGGACACAGCATTTCGCCCACACCAGGAAGTGGCACCAGCTGCCCTGAGGGAGTTCAGTCTAGCTCTGAGCAGTGCAGTGGTGTGGCGGGAGCAGACCTGCCGGTTGGGTAGGTTTCTCTGAGCACCAAGCCTGTGTCATGGATAATGAGCATCAGCGTATATGGTGCTTCTCATCCTCAAAGCCCCCCCTGCAGCGGGGAAGGCCAGTCCCAGGCCAGGCAGAAGGGCCTGGCACAGAGCTAGGGCAGGGCTGCCCCGTGGGCAGGAGTGACCAAGGCCGCACAAGCCAGCTGCCACGCTTGGCAGTCCAGGAGGCAGACACGGCTCTAGCTGGGGGCCTAAATCCTTCACCAGTGAGCGCCCCCCCCACCCCACGCAGGCACCGTCACTCACCGATCACGGTGGGTTCCAGGTCCACGAAGATAGCCCTGGGGACGTGCTTCCCAGCACCCGTCTCACAGAAGAAGGTGGTAAAGGAGTCGTCCCCTCCCCCGATGGTCTTCTCGCTGGGCATCTGCCCGTCCGGCTGGATGCCGTGCTCCAGGCAGTACAGCTCCCAGCAGGTGTTGCCCATCTGGACGCCGGCCTGGCCGACATGGACTGAGATACATTCACGCTGCAGAGAGAGAAGGGCCATTGAGGTGCCTCTCCAGGCCAGTGGACCCAGAGCCCCATGCCAGCGCTGGTGGCGAGGTGGGGCCCGCGGCTCCCCCAAACTCCTGGGGGATCGCAGCCGCCGGTCTCTGTTCAGCGAGAGCTGCCAGACAGCCCGGGACATTAGTGCCTGCGGGTCAGCACAGCGGGAGAAGGGACCTTGGTTTGGAGAACAGTCCCGCTACCAGCTCCCCAGCCTGGGGCAGCACCGAGCCCTGGCCCAGCGCAGAAGGAGCCTGGGATTCTCAAGCAGAGAGTCCATTCCACGGGGGAGAAGGGGCTGCTTGCTCCCGGCAGCCCCCGACCCTGGTGCCCAGCACCGTGGAGGCTGGGCAAGTCGTGCAGCACAGGGAAACACTGCAGGCTGCGACTGGCTGCCACGCTGCGTGTCCCCCCCCCCCCACTGCAGCACTGCCCAGACTGCAGGTGTGGGGGAGGAGCGCAGCAGTGCCCCCCCCACACACAGAGCAGGCCCTGCCCTAGATCCAGCAGCAGTCACTCTCCTAAGGATTGTGTCTGCCACACCCTGCTGATAGAACCCCGGGGCCCTGCTGGCCGCAGCGTTGTGGGAGTTCCCTGCCACAGGGACCATGCTGGGCACTTGCCACCTTCAGAGCCAAGGACAGGCATTGAGCAACACCAGGGCAGGAGCAGGGGAGGAATTGCAGCCCCCCCGGGGGTGGCGGGGCTCACCCAAGGCCACACAGTGCCTTGGTGGGAGGGCTGGGCTCAAACTCTTCAGTGGTGCCCATCCCCCTGGGACCCAGCCCACAGCCCCTCACTGTCCCAGGACTGCAGCAGCCCCTGCCAGCTTACTGCTGCCTGGAGCCCCCCAGGGCCAGGTCGGAGGCTTGGCTGTCCCTGGGACAAGCTCTGGCTCCCATCCACCATCTTGCTGCAGCGAGAGGGGAGGAGCCGGGACTGCAGCGTCAGGCAGGTGCTGAGCTGACAAGCACATACCTAATGCATGAGCTACAGGCCCACCCTCGCTGCTCCCAGCCAGCCTGGGCACGGCGGCGCCATTCCCAATCCCAAGGGAACCCAGCAGCAGGCAGGGCTGCAGGGCATCAGAGTGGGGGGAGGGCAGGGAGGCTGCCCAGTACCTGCCCGTGCTCTAATGGGGAATAAGGCCCTTCCGCCCAGGGCATAGAGCAGCGCCCCCCTGGAGCCGCTACAGGGCCTGTGGGAGGGCTGCGGGGAGGGGATGGCAGAGGGAGCTTTTCCACAAGGCAGCAGGCTCAGCTGTGCCCACAACAGCAAGGGGCTGTTCGCACAGAGCTGGCTGCATCGGGTGGGCGCTGGTGGCCGGGATGCAGAATCCCCCTTTCCTAAACACTCCCCTCCCCCCAGCAGCTCTGACCCCCAGGCCTGCAAGGCCAGAGAGAGGCCTCTGGTCACTCGGCCCTCCCACCCCCACAAGCAAAGGAGCCAGCTGGACCAGCCATGGGGCTCCCAGGGCGGGGGGCACAGGCAGGGTCCAGCCCTCAGGAGCTGCAGGGTCACAGCCACCTGCTCTGGGGGCCCCAGTGGGTCTGGGACAGGAGCCAGGGTTCCTGCAGCAGCCAGAGGGCCAAGCCCAGGAGGCCCCTCCGCCCGCATCAGCCCCAAACTCAAGCCGTTTATGGGGAAACCACAAGGAAGCAGCACCCAGCTCTGTGCAGCTGCCACCTCGGGGCCGGCCTGCACCCCCCGTCCCCGACAGCAGCCCGCGGAGGGCTCTGCGGCGCCCGCCCGGTCCCCCCCAGGGCTGGCAGCCCAAGCTGCGGCTGTGCGACGCAGCAGCCGTTCCGGTCCCTGTCACGGTGCTGGACGCAGGGGGCTGCGGGTCAGGACTGGGGGGCATCAGCAGAGCGGGGGACATTCTCCAGGCCCCGCCAGCGCTGAACCCGGGCCGCCGACGCACCATCTCCGGCTCCCGCCTGTGTGGACCGCCCCGGCCCCGCCCGGGGGAGTCGCCAGGCAGCAGACATTTGAACACGCACAGGCCAACCAGGGAGGGCTGTGAAGCCACCAGCCCCACCCGCCAGACGTTCCCTCCCGCCATCCGCGCTGGGGGAGCGACGGCAGGAAACCCCCTTCCCCGCCGCGGCGCCGGTGCCCCTGGCAGGGCCGAGACCCCGCGCCGGGCGCATGGCGCTGGGGTGGCCCCCGGGGGCCTGGGCTCCTCCGCCGAGGGGGGAAGGGGATCTGGCGGCGTCGCGCTACCGGCCCCTCCGAAGGGCTCCCGGGGGGGGCCCAGCCGTGCCCTTGCAGGCGCCTCCGGGGCGCAGCGCGGCCAGCCCCGCGGTGCCCAGCCCGAGTGGCGAGCGCCAGGAAACACTGCCGGGAAGGGGGGACGAGCGCTGCCTCCTCGCCAGGGGCCCGGCTCCACCTGCGCGCCCAGGCCGCGGCCGCGCCACGAGGTGGGGAAACCGGCTCCGCCACTGGACCGGCAGCGGCCGAGCGGGCGGCCTTGAGGGCCCTTCCGCCAGACACGGGCAGCGAGCGGGGCTGCCCCCGTAGAGCCGGGCAGCCTGGGGCCCCAGGCTCACCCACGCCCCCTGAAACACCGAATATCCCCCCCGCCCCCGAGACAGGGCTACGGCTCCTAGTCTGGCCAGGAGCCCAGCAGAGCTATTTCCAGGCGAGCCCCCCACCTATTAATAACCCCCCGGCCAGACGCAGCCGCTGCCCCCCACTGAGCAGGCAGAGCCCCCAGCACCCTCGTGTCCTTCCCGAGTCGGGCCGGGCGCCAACCCCCCCCCCCCCCCGGCTCACCAGCCCCCCCGCCCGCTGTCCAGCTGCCCCTGCCCGTCTGGAGCAAGCCCAGCCCGGGGGGGCCTGGCTGGGGATCCCCGCACACGGGGCTGCCCCCACTGCGCTGGCGCCTGCCTATGGCCAGGGCAAGGTCGCCCTCTCCCCGCCCATCCTGCTCCGAGGGCAGGAGGGCGCTGGCGGTGCCAGGGCTCTGCCCCCCACCCAGCGCCGCGGGCCCTTCAAGGGCCCCCAGCAAGGCCCGGACACGTCCCTTCGGGCGGCCCCGCGCCATGGAGAGCCCGGCCGGCCCGGCCCGGCCCAGCAGCCCCCTCGGCGGGAGAGGTCCGGCACCCTCGGGAGAGGGGCCCGCCGCAGAGCGCACGGGGCGCGGAGTCCCGCACAGGATCCGGGGCAGGAGGCGCGCGGCAGGGCCCGGCCCCGGACTCCTGGGTTCCGCGCGTGCGCGCGGCGGGGCCCCCGCGTCAGTGCAGAGCCCTGGGCTGCTCCGTTCCCGAGCCGGGCGCCGGGCCCGCGCCCCGGGACCCCCCGAGCCCCGCACTCACCATGACGCAGTAGTGGCCGGGATCTCACGTGAGTCTGCGCGACGAGGTCTCGGTGAGAAGCTTCGCCTGCTGCAGTCCTGGCGCACCGGCCTTATATACGGGGGGGTGGGGGCTGGGACACGCCCACGGGCGGGATGACGGGTCTGACCACGCCCCCACCTCCAGATTTGCACGGGGGGCGTGGTTTGTTTTTAGAGCGGGGGCGTCCTAACACACTGTACCATGAAAGGCCCGCCCTAAGATTACCCCCCCCCGCAATCCCATGGTGTCCCCCCCCCCCCCCCGGCAAAGGGGAATGTGCTTCAATGTAGCAAAACCATGTCTGTGAACATGCCTGCGGGAGGGGTCCAAATCCAAGGCACTGTCTGGGAAGCGGGTCTGGGGGAGCCCCTTCCACACTGGGCTCGAGCTCACTGCAGTCACTGCATCCTTGGTGAGCAGTGCAGCCAGGAGAGACCACAGGCCCCAGCATGCATGGCTGCGGCGTGCTCTCTGCAGAGCGCGGCCTGGCCTGCCGCAGGATACCGCGGCCCCCGGGGCCTGGCTCCCTGGGAGAGCTACCCCCACCTTCGGGCAGCCTGTTTCTGGTGTCATATGTCTTAGAAATATCTGGAATGGGGATCCTGGTCTCCCAGTCCCATGAAGTCTCTCGGGGAAGGCTGGACCCTCTCACCCCTCGCTGACAGTGGCGAATTAACGCACGGGCCCACGGGGCCTGTGTTGTACTTACCGTTCTGCCCAGGGTCTTTTCAGGGGGAATAAGGCAAACGCCACATTTGTTGGTAATCCATGTATCAATCAACACTGTATCATATGCATAAGATACATATTACACTCATGCACTCACACACACGCACACGCCGTCTTGTTGTTGTTACCAACTAGTTGCTCCCCTTAACTTCACTGGCCAGGTGAGTTAGATGGCGGGGGGGGGGGGGTGGAGCCGGGCTTCTGCCGATCCGGATCGATGCTCCGATCTTGACAAGACGAGACCTGGGTCCTCTGCAAGACCCCTCGCATTTACAGCGGCTTCCCTCTCATGCAAATTGTCCCAGATTCAAAATCTGGGTCTGCGTCCGTTGGTCCTTTGTGCCGCTTCCCTCTGGGTGTTCCCAGAAGAAGGTGCTGGCTTCTAACCCCCAAGCCCGTCAATATGTCGGCTCTTCTTTAGCGAGCCCACTTGGCAAGTTTTATTGTTCTTGGGTCTGGCTCCCATCCCCTCTCCAACTGTTGCAGCTGTCTGGAGGTGCCGGCCTTCCAGGCCTTGCTCATTCACACCTCGTTCATTCAACAGGGCAATTGATTACAAAGTGTGTGTGTGTGGGGGGGGGGGGGAATCTTATTCTATTCCTAGCAAAAAGACAATTTTCTTCTACCTTAATTATACTATCTTAGGGGCTTTAGCATTATATCAAGGTTCAATACAAAGTTTCTATATAAGGATCTGATGCAAAGTTTCCGTATCACAGGACTCGATACAAAGTTGTATGAAAATAGAGGTTACATGCGGATAGGCTTAATACACGGTTATATGAAGAGACATAACACCAAGTCATATGAAAGTTATGTGAAGATGCTTAGTGCAGAGATTTATCTACAGCTGTGCCCAGGGGCCCCGGACAATTTGGGGGCCTCAGGGTGTTGGGGGGTCCAAAATGTTCTTTGTGTCCAGGGCACCAATAAATCCTAAGCCGCTTCTGCTCACTGAAGGCGTGCAGTGCTCCACCTTCAACAAAGGGAGCTTTGCTGGGGATTTGAGTTAAATGGAGGTTAAGAAAGTCAAAGAGAACGCAGAGCATCGTGAAGCGTTTCACTTACCCCTCGCCCACCTAACCAGGATCACTGCTTCGGCAGCCATGACGCCAGAAACCTACCAGTTCTGCAGTCGCCCAGAGAGCCTTCCAGGAAAACCAGGTGAGACAAGACCTGAATTGCTAAAGGAAACAAGCAGAGAAAACACTTTAGAAGCAAAGAAGAATCTTCCAGGCCTCTGAAGGTCAGAGAGAAGGCGGTAATAAAAAGGGGCCCCATTCCACATCCGTTCCGTTGGCAGGTCCCTTTGCAGACAGGGCAGCCCCCCGAAATCACTCCCTGAGCCATGTTCGGTGCCTGGGGTGCACTTCTCACCGACTCTGCTAATTCCTTCCCACTCTTCATAAAAACGTACCATCTTCTGAAGCACTCGGAAACATCCCGCAGACCTGCGTTTCCATGCAATACGGGTTGTTCTCGGACTCAGTGAGCAGGGCTTGGGCAGCTGCTAGGAAGGTTTATTAGACCTCATTTCACAGAACATCAGCGTTGGAAGGGACCTCAGGAGGTCATCTAGTCCAACCCCCTGCTCAAAAAAGCAGGACCAATCCCCAATTTTTGCCCCAGATCCCTAAATGGCCCCCTCAAGGATTGAACTCACAACCCTGAATTTAGCAGGCCAGTGCTCAAACCACGGAGCTATCCTTTCCCTCCCCTGTGACCTGTATAACTCACCTGTCCCGAGCCCCAGCCAATCAAACCCACCCAGCACCCCACAAATCAACCCCAGCCTCTCTCAGCACCCTGACTTATGAATTCCCAGCGACAGGCTCTGTCGTCTCTCTGCAGACACTTACGCCGTGTTGTAACGGCAGAGGCATGAATTTGCTTTTTGATGAAGTCACTGGGACCCCATGGAAAGTGTCTTCACTGCTTCTCGTTGGGAAAAACTGAAGTGTGGAAAGTGAGTGATTTGAACCTCTCAGGTCATTCATGCCAACAGCAGCGTTGCCATGAACGCTCGGAGCAGGTCTAATGGACGCGGTGCTTGGAAAGCAGCAGTGGGCTGTCTGCAGGGGGGGTCCCAGGGCTGCGAATGCTGCTGGAGCTGATGGGGGGCTAGCCGCAATGAGATGTTTTCCCAGAAATGTTTAAATTCATCCTGACACGAAGAAGGATGAATTTAAACCCAGGGAAGGTTGCTGGACTGCAGATGTCACCAACGGATGAAAACATAACAATTGAGGTGATAAGCAGTTAAGTCAGCCAACACAACCTTCCCAGAGAATAGTTATCAGTGGTTCACAGTCAGGCTGTACGGGCATAACGAGTGGGGTCCCGCAGGGATCAGTTCTGGGTCCGGTTCTGTTCAATCTCTTCATCGGTGACGTAGATAATGGCACAGAGAGTACACTGATAAAGTTTGTGGATGATACCAAGCTGGGAGGGGTTGCAAGTGCTTTGGAGGACAGGATTGAAATTCAAAATGATCTGGACAAACTGGAAAAATGGTCTGAAATAAATAGGATGAAATTCAATAGGGACAAAGTGCTCCACGTAGGAAGGAACAATCGGTGGCACACACGCAATGGGCAATGATGGCCAAGGAAGGAGCATTGCGGAAAGGGATCTGGGGTCAGAGTCGACCACAAGCTAGATATGAGTCAACAGTGTAATGCTGTTGCAAAAAAAGTGAACATCACTCTGGGCTGTAGTAGCAGGAGTGTTGTAAGCCAGACACGAGCAGTAATTCTTCCGCTCTGCTCAGCACTGATTGGGCCTCAACTGGAGTATTGCGTCCAGTTCTGGGAGCCACGTTTCAGGAACGATGTGGACAAAGTGGAGAAAGTCCAAAGAAGAGCAACAAAAATGACGGAAGATTGAAAAAATTGGGTTTGTTTAGTCTGGAGAAGAGAAGACTGAGGGGGGGACATGAGAACAGTTTTCAAGTACATAAAAGCATATTAGAAGGAGGAGGGAGAAGAATTGTTCTCCTTAACCTCTGAGGACAGGACAAGCAGCAGTGGGCTTAAATTGCAGCCAGGGCGGTTTAGGTTGGACATTAGGAAAAACGTCCTAACTCTGCAGGTGGTGAAGCACTGGAATACATTGCTTAGGGAGGTTGTGGAATCTCCGTCACTTGGGATATTAAAGAGCAGGTTAGACACACCCCTGTCAGGGACGTCTAGGGGAACGCGAGCTGGGACGTGGGGAGAATCAGGAGCGGGGGAGCGGGGGTGGAAATGAGGGGAGGAGGGGTTTGGTTGGGGAGGGACCAGGCTGCGTATAAAGACAGGGAACTCGGTGGTGTCTTGCGCAGCCCAGGAGGCGCCAATGCCTTGGCTCCCAGACACTCGACTCTCCAGGCCCGGCTGTGCTGAGTACTTGAGCAGTAAATGAAAACCCACAAATCTGACCCCCAGGAGCCCCCAGCACTCAGCTGTGGAAAGAGCTGCTGCTGCAAAGCTCTCAGAAGCACAATGCAGGTCAAGCACTGACAGGTGGAGTCTGACAAGTGCCTGACAACTTTTGGGTGTTGTGAGTGCAGCCCGGGTCCCCATGGGTGTGAATTCTGCTGTGGAGGCATTTCAAAGAGTCAGTGCACAGAGATTTTTGAGTGAAATTGCCCCTGTGCAGAGAGCCAGCAGCAAATGGCCTAGTCTGTTGCTGGTGAAGTTACGACGAGCTCGGGCTCAGAAGCACCAACATCAAATACTTTGGCACATTTTGCAGACAGCAAGATGGCTGGGTAACACATAGACGCATAGGGTAAGAAGGGACCGCACGGGCCATCCCGTCTAACCCCCGATGAGATGCAGGACTTGTTGGGTCTCACCCATCCCAGACAGACGGCTCCAGCCTCCTCTCGAAAACCTCTAGGGCAGGAGCTTCCACAACCTTCGGAGGCGTCTGTGCCATTGTCTGACTGCCCTTACGGGGAGGACGTTTCTCCTGAGATTTAATCGAAACCTGCTCTTTCTGTCGTTTGAACCCGTCGCCTCTTGTCCTGCCCCCCGTGGCAAGAGAGAAAAACTTTTCGCCATCTTATCTGTGGCAGCCTTTCAAGTATTTGAAGACAGCTATCATGCCCCCCCGCAATCTCCTCTTTTCCAGACTGAACATACCCAGTTCCTTCAGCCTTTGCTCGTCCGACTTGCATTCCATCCCTGGGATCATCCCTGTCACTCGCCTCGGGATCCTTTCCAGTTTCTCTCCATCCTTTCTACACAGCGGGGACCAAAGCTAGGCCCAGGTCTCCAATTTATCGAGATCCCTCTGAATTTTATCTCTGTTCTCCAAAGTGTTGGCAACCCCCCCAGCTTTGTGTCATGTGCAAATCTGATGAGTCTGCTCTCTAGTCCTCCACCCGGGGCGTTGATAAAGACGTTAAACAACACTGGACCCAGAAACAGCTCCCTGTGGAGCCCCACTTGAGCCCTCCCTCTGCTCTGACATCAGTCCATTAATGGGGACGCTTTTTTTGCAGTTAATTACGTATTCACTTAATGGTGGTTCTGTTGAGCCTGTATTTTCCCAGCTACTTATCAGAATGCCGTGTGGGACTGTCTCAAAGCCTTGCTGAAGTCCATCACATTCCCCCATTCACCAAACCAGTTACCCATATTACCGACATTAATAGATTTTAAGGTGGGAAGGGACCAGTTCTCAGTCTGACCTCCTGTATAGCACAGGGCAGAAAATTCACCCAGAGACTCCTATAAGGAGCTCAAGAACTTGTGTTTGACTAAAGCATCTTGCAGGAAGGCACCAGCCTGACTCTGAAGCCACCAAGAGATGGAGGATCTGCCCCTGGTCTGACAGGAACGTTCTCTGTTGGACACATACTGAGCAGATGCAGTTTAACTGCTGGTTTAGATCAAATAAAAGCAGTAGTGAAATGCAGAGAGTTGCGGAGATCACAAAACATCTGGAGAAAGCGATGTCCACCTCTGCCTCCGGCCCCAAACCCTGCCAGGCTGGGCGAGGGCAGGGGGCAGACAGACCGGGCCCGAGAAACACGGCTCGCCCATCAGCCAGTCGGAAAGGATTAGCAGATAGATTGGGGCTAGTCCACAAACCTGGGGGAGCCAGAAGCCCTCCCCTACTCGGGGCAGGGTGCGACTGACACCATGGGACAACCAGGCAGATGCCCAGAGCAGTGAAAGAGGTGGCAACTGGCTAATGAAAGTGACCTCCAAGGAAAAGTAAACGATGCTCGTAGTAAGGCTCCTCTGAGCATGCCCTGTGTGACTGAGAGGTCCCCAGGAGCCAGAGCAGACCCAGCTGAGTGGAGGGCCCCTGCAGTGGACGGGCGTGCCGGGCCTGCTCCCTGGCATGTTCTCTGCACCCCACAGGTAGGTAGAGGCCCAGTGTGCCATGGGGCGAGCTAACGCTCTCCTCTCCCTTCTCCTGCAGCTTTCACAGCCTGTGGGGACACCAAGGCAGGCCGCAAATGAACAACTGGACACCGACGTGGAGTTCACCATGCACCAGCGACAGCAGAGCCTGCCTGGGGCTAGGAAAGCAACACGGGATTTGCTTTCCCCCAGCACTAGGTATGTTCCCAGGGCTGGGGCCACGCTGCATCCGGCTAGCCAGCAGAGAGCCCTGCACTGTGCGGGGTCGGGGAGCCGGCTCCAGCAGGGCAGCGCCGTTGTGCCCGTCGGGGCCGACTGCTCTGCAATATTGGAACAAACGTGCGGTCACCTGGGCCTGCAGCAGCGTTGCTTGTGGATCACCCCAGCAAGGGGCAGGGCAGACCTCAGGCCCTGCCCACCCGAGCCAAAGGAGAATCACTGTTAGTACAGGGCCAACGGCACTCAGCAGAGGGGACACAGACACGCCAGCCAGTTCATTACAGCGAGTTTACACCCTGGGCCTCTCTCCCCTGGGAGCCATGGCCTAGCTCCAGGGAGCCTGCAGAACATCCCAGGCATGAGCCAAAAGCAGAGTCCCCCAGGACCTCGGCCCCACTACAAACAATTGCTGGGGAAGAAGAATGCTGCAGACAGTGGCCCCCCAGCAGGAACCCCGGCTCTCCCCCGCCCCCGCACTCTGGATCTCCCCCCCGGCGCGTTTATTCAGTGCGTGCTTTTGCAAACAGTTTGTTGACCCGGGTGTGAGGAGAGAGGTGGAACCAGCCCAGTCGCACGGGTGCTCGGAGCCGTTGGGAGCAGGAGGAAGTGGCTGGGCAGCCAGCCAAGCCAGGCAGAGGGCTTCAAGAGGAAATGGTTCATTAGCGGAAGGCTGAAGGCAGCTAGCGGAGGCGCCGGCTCCCAGGGCTCTCACTTGTGCCCAGCTCAGCAGGGCCCCGGGGGTGCGACAGTGCAGCGCCCCTGGCACTCACAGGGTTAACGCCCTCCTGAGCACACCGGGTGCCCACACCCAGGCAGGTGGCGAGGGGTGCGGTCAGGAGCCTGGAGCTGCGGGATCGTGAGAGAGACAGGCAGAGAGCTTAGCCCTGCCCTGCCGCTGAGGGGCCAGGCCTTTGTGCTGGGCACAGAAGAGCGGTGCCCTGCGGGGAGGCTCAATTGCTGCCCTGGCGTGGGTGACACACAGCCACGCCCGGTGGCCTGCTGCCTTTGCAAGTGCGCGGGGAAGGGCTGCACGGTCCCCAGCCTGCCCCCTTCAGTGCAGCGAAGGCCACTCCTCCTCCTCCAGCATCGCCGGGGCTGTGGCGGGTCCTAGTTCTCTTTACGGCCAGTTTCTCAGCGTGACGCCCAGAGCAAATGCGCCAGTGACTGGGCTGGAATCTGCCCCGGCTGTGACCATCTCTCCGCCTCGGGGTGGCAGGTGACCCAGGCCTGCTAGGAGCGGCACAGCGGGCTCCCGGCTCTGCCCCTCTAGGGACTCCATGGAGCTGGCCCTTGGCCTCGGTGTTACTAGCTGCCAGTGACGGGAGCTGTAGGAGGACCAGGGCCGGAGAGACAAGCCGGGGGTGGCGGAGTTCCCTTCAGCTCCCTGATTCCACACACAGCCCACGGGAGATGGGTGCTGAACTCCTGCCCAGGGTGTTCTCCTGCCAGGGGCCAGAGCGTATCCTGGGGGAGAGGCAGGAAGCCAATTCCCAGCCTGAGCCTGCCTCAAGCCCTGGACTAGGTGGAAAAGTCCTGGTGGTTAGAGACCAGTGAATGGCTCCATCTGGTGAGCACAGGCAGGACTGTGGACCCGGCTTCTCCCTTCCAGGGCTTTGGGCGCTCGTGGCCGTGAGTGAGGCCTCCAACTCCAGGGCTTGTCGGGGCAGCGGGGGATGCGGTGAACAGGTCACTATGGAGCCCAGGTTGCTGAGTCCCCGCCTGCTGGGAACGGAGCCTCGGGACAGTGCGATTTCACAAAGCTCCCTTCACGGCAGTACGATTGTTACGTGCATTAGACAAACTATGTCCAAAAAGAAAAGGAGGACTTGTGGCACCTTAGAGACCAACCAATTTATTTGAGCATAAGCTTTCGTGAGCTACAGCTCACTTCATCATATGCATCCGATGAAGTGAGCTGTAGCTCACGAAAGCTCATGCTCAAATAAATTGGTTGGTCTCTAAGGTGCCACAAGTACTCCTTTTCTTTTTGCGAATACAGACTAACACGGCTGCTTCTCTGAAATATGTCCAAAAACTGCAGCATGAATTTGCCGTGTCCCCCTCCCAAAGCCAGGGGCCGGCAGGGCTGGCGTTGCAGGCTGCGACGAGGAGAGCTGGGGGTGGCTTGCACCCACTCAGCAGTGTCTGGCTACAGCGAGCTCTGTTGTGGGCCCAGAAACGCCCCCGGCGGTGCACAGATCTCTGCTGCTCATTAGGTCTGGGAGCGGGGCTGCTGCGCCAGCCACCTCAGCGCCAATCACCTGGTTCTGCTCTCAGCCATTCTCCGGCTCGGCACCTGCTGTGTAAGGTGACAGTTAGTGAGGGCTTGCTGCCTAGTGGCCAGGAAGTTCTGCTTCTAGCTTCTCAGCGTGACGCGTCGCGCCCGCGACACACGGGACTGCCTCAGGTGTCAGGTTTGTTCAGAAGAACGATGCAGCCAAACAGAGCAGGAGGGGAACGGTCCCTCTGCAGGAACAACTGTGTAACCCTTCTGCCCGTCAGAGTTGGCAGCAACAGGGGCCAGGTTCAATATCTAGGGGATCCATTCCAATAACACAATGCAAACCGGCTTGAGCCCCCACCCAGTGACCTGGGACAAATATACCACCCCCGCTGGCGCCTCCAAGAGGCAATACTTCCCCTCTCGCAAGCACAGAGTCTGAGTGTAGCAAAAAGCCTTTTAATAACAATGTGGCATTATGTTGGGGAAACACGACCAATAGGATTCATAACACAACCCATGAGCAAAAACCCACCCCAAGCAAATTGGGGCATGCCCCTTTCCCTTTGGTTCTTGAGTCCAGCAACCCCAAATCACCCAAAGTCCCAAAAGTCCAATGACCCAAAAGTCTCTGCCCTGGTCAGCCCCCCATGGATGCAGGGTCTCTGCAAGGCAGGGACAGTGACTGCCTCCTGCAGACGCCACTCGTGGGGAGAGTGCCAGCTGCAGACAGGTGTGAAGGGGGCTGATGGCAGCTCCACCCTTTTGTAGAAGGTCAAGGTTTTAATGGGCTGGTTGGCCTGGAATGGCAGTGCTGGCAGCCAGCCAGGAATGAGTGACAGGATTTCCCAGGGAAAACTGGGGGAGGGGTGAGGGGGGGAAGTGCTTTGGTTTCCCCTGGCGGGGTTGGGGTGGCATCTGGACGGCCTGGCAGACTGGCTCCCTCACGCGGATGGACAGACGAGCCCACTGCTGGAAGGTGTTAGCCCAAGCTAGCCCACACGGACTGGCACCTCGTTTACACCCCAGGCAAGACAAGGGCAGAGTGGCACTGCCGTAGGGGCTTGGGCAAAAAGGACAAGGGACGTAGAAGGCCAAGACTCTCGGGGAGCACTGGGCATGGGGGTGGCTTTGCTGAGAGACCTCAGCGTCCTGCCACCTTCCCGCGTGAGGCCAACGGACTCCCCTCCAGCCCCCTGAGCCAGACTCAGAGCGTGCTGCATCTCCAGGGCTGCACCAGACCCTTGGCACATAGCCAGGAGCAGATCACGGGGCCCAGGAACCAAGGGTCCTCCGAGCCTGTTTTCGTCCCTTTGGACTATCACAGCCCCAGTGACAGGACCAGGGAGGCCGAGTCCCCCTGCTCGGAGGCAAAGGGGTGAAAGACAAGACCCTCACTCAGAGCCACCCAGTGACCGTTATTCATTACCCTTTCAGGGCACAAGGACTGTCTGCTCCTGAAGACCTTAGCAGGGCATGGTCCCCATCCACGAAACCTGCCAGTCCCGCTGCCTCTCAAGTGAGAGGCAGCAGGACAATGCCCTGGGAGACTCAGCCCTTGTTCTTCTAGCTCAGTGAGGGACAGCGAAGCCTCATTTCAGCTCAGAGTTTAAAGTCCTTAACCAGTTTCCCCTATGACTTTAAGTATCTAGGTGGTGAGATAAGGGGGTGTGATTGTGGCAGAGCCCTAGGGGCCCAGTGTGATGGTGTCTGCACAGAGAATGGCCAACACCCTGTCTCCTGATGGCCTGGGCCCCTCCTCTGCAAGGTGCCAGCTGAAGGGGTTGGAAAACAAAGATCAGGTGGCCTCCTGGCCCGGGAAAGAGACAAAGGAGAGGAGCGGCTGGGAAGTTTCAGTTTGGAGCTGGCTGGGGAAATGGAGGGAGGCCCAGAGAGGGCTCTGGCCTCCCTACCCCCCCCCCAAGACAGACCTGGCTGAGGGGTCCTGTTCTCTGCACCTACAAGCTCTGTGTTAGACCATGTTCCTGTCATCTAATAAACCTTCTGTTTTACTGGCTGGCTGAGAGTCCTGTCTGCCTGCGGAGTTACAGGGCAGGACCCTCTGGCCCCCCCAGGACCCCACCTGGGCAGACTGGCTGTGGGAAGCGCACAGAGGGTCAGAGGAGGCTGAATGCTCTGAGGTCAGACCCAGGAAGGTGGAAGCCGTGTGAGTTTCTTGCCCTGGAGACAGTCTGCACCCAGAGAGGAGGCTCCCCCAGAGTAGTTCCATAGCATTGCCCGGTGACTTGAGAGAGGAGGGAGTTTGCCACTGAATCTTGGTGGGCTCTAAAATCACCTAGTTAATCAGACAAGATGGAGCTTGTCTGGGATGCACAAGATGGAGCAGCCAAGGTGAGACTATGAGAAGACTCCCCAGCTCTACCTGGATGCCCAAGGCTGAGGTAACCCTTTTGGAGAGCTGCTGGCGAGCTCTGCAGTCACCCTGTGGGGGTGAAGACACTCCAGAGCAAGGTGCTTCATCCGGGGAGGAGGTGGGTGAAGCTAACTGGGGTGAGGCTGGGTCTCTGACAGTTGCCCCTTAGGTCCTCTTGAACTTCTTCCTTCTGCTTGGTACCAAGCCTGGCACCAGATCAGGAGGAGCTGGATGAGATGACTCCCCAGGTCTAGGTGAAGATACTGAATGTGAATGGCATGGGGAGGATCTGGAAATGGGGGGGGCACTGAAAGGGCACTGCACCCCAATGACTTCCTTGCCATCTTTCCATGCCAGTGCTGGCAGCAGAATCTCACTAGTACCCCGAGTGGTAAGGTCTAGGAGGGGGTTGTGACAAGTCAAACCCCTTGGGAAGCCACCGGATGTGTTGAGATACCCCCGAGTCTACCTGTTCTGCCAGCCTGAGCCCCCATTAACCTGTCTTGCTGAGCTAGGCTCTGAAAACCTCCTTGAACTCACACCCAGGCAAGGCCACCCCCAGCTGCAGATCAGCTCTGGGAAGACTCAGCGTAAGAGACTTGCTCCAGTACTCAGATGTCCCCTCCCTTGGGGTGCAGACCCACAGATCTATTACGAAATTCGCCCGTTCCCTCTATGTGGAGAGAGGTGTGCACATGTCTCCCCCCCGCCCCAGTTAGAAATGACAAACTGGGTTTAATAATAAACAAAATAAGTTTTATTAACTCTAAAAGAGAGATTTTAAAGTGGTAAGAGGGTAACAGAACAAAGCAGGTAACGAACAAATGAAACCAAACATGCAAATTGAGCTAGTCTCACTAAAGACATTGGTGACAAACAGGATTTCTCCCCCTAGATACTGTTGCAGGCAGGTTGCAAAGCTCCTGTGGTTCACTGTTATATTCCTTTTCAGACTGGACCCATCTCAGTCTGGACCCCGCCCCCGGCCTTCCCTTTTGCAGTTTGTCTTCTTGGGCAGACAGGCCATGGAGAGGAGGGGTCCCGTTTGCCTTCCTCCCCACCCTTCAATAGGATTTACATAAGGCAGGAATCCTTTGTTTCCCAAACTTGACCCCGCCCCCCCCTTCCCTTCCAGTGAAAAGTTACAAGAAGTCCCAGGTAATGTTTAGGATCAGGTGACAAGACCACCTGACTCTGTAGGATCACAGCATCCATGAGTCAGGGGCAGGATGGAGCATCCGCAGGAAGGCCAAGCTTTTCACGATCCATTGTCCTCCCTGATGGGCCATCCGCCCTGTCGGCTTTTCCATTGTTGTATCTGAAGTGTTAGCAGTGGGCATCACCCAAAGTGGCATAGTTGAAATACAGATACATAGTCAATATTCCTAACTTCAGATACAGAAATGATACAGGCATACCCACTGGACAGTCCCATTCAGTAAATTACAACCTCTCCAATGATCTCACAGGAGCCATCTTGCATAAAGTACATCTCAGTTATGTCATATTCATATCATAAGCATATTTTCATAAGGAATATGGAACACGTCACAGGGGTGGCGAGACATAAGAGTCCAAAGAAGAATCATCATCTCCCAACCATGGAGGGGCCAAACCTGTCAGTGCTGGAGACTTGGTACCAAGAGTCTGGGGAATAATGGAGAAGCCATCACCAATGGCACCGGTGGCCGAGAGCTCTGGGAGGCTGGAGGATGACATGGTACCGGGTGCTGCACTGAGGAGGTTGGTGCCATGCAGTCTACAGGGACCACTGAAGGAATCTCCTGCACCACTGGGCACACCAGAACTCACAAGCTCAACAAGTCCCTGGCCATTGCCTATGCCTCTGGCATGGACAGTCCTGGAACAGTCTGACCAATGCACAAGAGATGAAGACTGTGCTCCAGACAATGAAAGTGCCACTTTGGGCCCTGGTGCTGTCTTACCTGATGAGCGAGTGCAGGAGCGCTTCGATTCTGCCTGCACTCTACTCGACCCTTCACCCCCTTGCGTGGTAGATTTAGGGGCAGTGATCTGCCTCTCCTGGCAGCATCCTTGGAAGCCTTGTGTTCCTTCTTGGGCACCAGCAAGGGTGAGCGGTGCCGGGACAGTATTGGAGGTGCACTTCTCACACAGTCCGAAGTGCTCAGTACCCCTGTGACTGAAGATGGTCTCACGAGCAGCCTCCAACAAAGAAAACTTTGGCCTGGCCTCTCTCTCGTGCTTGGTCCTCAGCTTGAAGTCCATACAAATCTGGCATTGATCCCTAATGTGAGATTCACCTAGACACATTAGAAAACTAGAGTGTGGGTCACTCACAGGCCTGGTTTAGAGCATGAAAGGCAGAGCTTGAAGCCCCGTGACCCAGGTGTTTCTTGGTACCAACAAACAGAACCCCAGAACTGGGGAGCCAAAAAACAAACTTCTACTAAACAAAAACACATCTATTACAAGTAACACCAAAAAAGGAGTCTATGAACAGGTAACTGTGCATCTGGATGCTGAGAAAACTTGCAGAAGCAAGATAAACAGATTCCAACAATCATTACAGGCAGTAAGGAGGAAGTGGGGGGGGGGGGTCAGGGATGGTGTAATGGGGTAATAGGGATGGTGACCCTGTGGGGCCCCACTTGTGAGCCCCCCCTTGGCCAAGTGCATGTGGCTGCACACTGTTGCTCAGTTTGTCCCTGCTCCGGAAGAGAGCAGCACCCCAGGATTCCCTCCCGGGAGACAATGTCTTTGCCCTCTTGGCCACAGCTCTCCAGCTGGGCCACTCCAGTTCAGTTCCCCCTCTGGGGTGCTTCACTGTCCAGGCCACTTCCTCCAGGGGGTTAGGGGGGAGCCAGGCCCACCTACTACTCCGGGTCCAAGCCCAGGGACCTGTAGATAGCAGCTGTCTGCTGTTATCTAAGTCATGCTGCTGCTCTAATTCCCTGGGCCACTTCCCCACGCCATCTTCACTCTTACCTCAGGGCCTTGTCCTGGTGGAGACCCCGCAGCCAGCTCTGGGCTCCTTCTCGCTCTCCTTGGCTTCTGGCAACACAGCCTTGTCTGAGGTCCTGTAGCTCCACCCACCAGCCAGCCACACCCCATCCTCACTCCTTCAGCTCCAGCAAGGAACTGGACTCCCACTGGCTCTGCAGCTCTTCTTATAGTCAGCTGCTGGGTCCTCATTGGCTGTGTGCCACACAGCCGCTCTAGGCAGCTTGGAGGACTCTCTCCACTGCCCTCTTTGGGGGCAGCGTGTGGCAGGGCCACGAGGCCTCCCGCAGGGGGGCTCAGGGGGTCTGGTGTACCCCGTCACAGATGGTTTCACCCTTTATACCTGCATGCAGTGGCACGTGGCAGCAGAGGGTGCTCAAGCCGCTGAGATACAAATTTCCAGCCACTGGGCTGGAGACGAGCACGAGTGGAATGCACATGTGCAGTCACGCAGCGAAGAACTAGTGGGGCCTCATGAGGTCAGTCCTGGGCCTGGCACTATTCCATATTTTCAGTCATGACGTGGATAACGGAATGGAGAGGATGCTTATGAAATGTGCAGATGACACCAAGCTGGGAGAGGTCACAAGCACTTTGGAGGCAGGATTAGAATCCAAAGCGACCTTGACAATTGGAGAACTGGTCTGAAATCACAAGACGCAATTCAATAGAGACGAGTGCAAAGTACCACACGTAGGGAGGAAAACTCAGATGCACAAGTACAAACTGGGGACTAACTGGCTCAGTGGTAGCACTGCTGAAAAGGACCTGGGGGTCACAGTGGATCACAAACGGAATGAGAGTCAACAGTGTGTTGCGAAAAAGGCTAATCTCATTCTGAGATGTGTGAACAGGAGCGTTGTACGTAAGACCCAGGAGGTCACTGTCCTGCTCTACTCGGCACTGGCGAGGCCTCAGCTGGACTCCTGTGTCCAGTTCTGGGCACCGCACTTTAGGAAGATGCGGACAAACTGAAGAGAGTCCAGAGATGAGCTACATAAATGATAAAAACTTTAGAAAACCTGACCTCTGAGCAAAGGCTGAAAACCCTGGGCATGGTTAGTCTTAAGGAAAGAAGACGGGGGGCGGTGGGGACACCTGATAACAGGCTTCAAATACATTGTGGGCTGTTATAAAGAGGACGGGGATCAGTTGTTCTCTGTGTCCGCTGGAGGTAGGACAAGCAGTAATGGGCTTAATCTGCAGCCAGGGAAATTGAGGTTAGATATCAGGAAAAACTTTCTAGCTCTCAGAGTAGTTACGGTCTGGAACAGGCGTCCAGGGGGCTATGGACTCCAGCTCCTGGCAGCCCCCAGCCTCAGCCAGCTCTGCTCCCTTCCTGGAGCAGCAGCTGCAGGGCTGTTTCCCTGAGCCCTTGGCCCCCTGCTCTAGGGGCTCACCACAGGAGCTAGCTCCACTCCAGCGTGGCTTTCCCTCCCCAGGGCTCAGCCCCTCTCAGTCTTTCCTTCCCAGCTGCCCCTGAGCAGCCCTTTATAGGTTCTGGTGCCACCCCGCCCTCTTTAACTGGCTGGGTTGGGCTCCCCTGCTCTAGTCCGGGGCGCTGGGCTCAGTCTAGCCACAGGGACTAGTTAGATGTCTATGATTCTGCACCAGCAGCTGAGCAGCCCAGAAGGAATCACGCACTTGTTCCCTTGAATCACATGCACCCATCCTGGCCACAAAAGTGAGACAAGAACAGGCCTGAGGGAGGAGCTTTAGGGACTTCCTGGACACATTTGTCCATCCATCCATGCTGTCAAGTTACTGGAGAATCGGCAATAACTAGACACTTGCTGTCCAGTGCCAGGCCTGGTGGGTACTCGACCTACCTCCTGTGAGCCTTGAACCAGCCATGGCCGGACAACCCTGCAGCTGTTTTGTCTCCAGGAAGGGTCCAGAAGCCAGGCCCAGTCCTTTAGAAGCTCCTCAGTGCCGGAGCTGAGAGTGGCTCACCCCTGTAGCGAGAGGGAGAGAAATGCAATAGTAAGCTCCCAGGGCTGAGCGAGATGTTTCTTCCTCTGTGTTTCCCTTTATTCCCGTTACAGGGACCCCTGCTCAGGCACCGTGGGACCTGCTGACTCCAGAGCTGCCCTCCAGCCTCGTGTGGCAAGGCGGGTGAGCCAACAGCTGCTGCTGGGGAGAGAGACCAGCGTTCCAGCTTGCCCAGGGCTCTCGTGAGCTCTGCAGATGAGCTCTGGGTGACTCGACAGCATGTCTCTCTCACCAGCAGAAGCTGGTCCAATAAAAGATATTCCCTCACCCGCCTTGTCTTTCTAATATCCTGGGACCCACACGACTACAGCCCCACTGCAGATTCCAGCCTGTCACAGTGCCACTTACCACCACAAGAGGGTGCTCCAGCCCCGTGCAAGGCGCCATGGCCCTTCTCCTCCAGAGGGGACACGGGACGAACTCTGGGCACCAGGGTGTCCCCAGGCTGGGGCAGCCCCTGCCAGCGCACCGCAGGGACGTGGCATCCGACCTGGCTGAACCTCTGTGGGGGGCACCCAGAATGCGCCTGAGTCAAGGGTACAGGAGGGTGTTGGCAGTGCCCAGCACAATGGAGCCTGCTCCTGATGGGCCCCTGGGAGCTCCCGCAGCACAGACACCCACGGCCATGCCTCCGGTGTGTGCCTTCCTGACCATGCTGCTGCATTTGTTCTCACCTGCGGAGCCCCTGCTCCTGGGCACGCCCGCTGGGCTGCAGCGACAGCGGGGGTCCTGAGCACTGGCCGTTCGTTCGGCACCGGGAGAGGTGCACAGACAGACAGGCCTTTGTTTGGGGTCTCTGCCTCCTGGGCCTCCAGCGCAGCCCAGGACATCCCACTGAGTGCTGCCGTTCTCCTTCCCAGGCACGGCTCCTGGCCGGTGGGGACTCCTCCGCCACCCTGCTGCTCCCCGCCCAGCAGGACTGCAGGCCTCAGTCGTACCCAGGGAGGCTGCTGATGCTGACTACTGGGCCACTGGGTCCTGGGGGGATGTCGCCGACCCTAGAGCACTGCCCAGCCTTTGGGCAGCACCCAGAGCCTGCCCCACCTGCCTGAACTCAGGCAGGAATAACTCCTTCCCCTTCACAGGCCGCGTCTCCATAGTCATGGCACGCTGAGGGAATTGCTGTGCAAACAAGGCCAAGCCCTGCCTGCCTGGCATGGCCAAGAAGGCCCCAGGCTTGTAGCAATCTGGGTATTTTTTTGTTACTCTCCTTCCCTGACTTGGTCACCTTGTGCAGCTCCTCGCGGGCAGAGCGCTTCGGTGCTCAGGGGAGCAGAGGCCTTTAGCTGGCCTGCTGCCCGGGGTGAACTGTGGTCTGGGTGACGGCGCAGTCTCCAGTCATTGCCTGTCGCTAGCTGTCTAGTGCGGCTGGGCGGAGCGCGATCAGCACAGACCGGGCTCTGGAAATGGGTTCTCCGTGGTGTGACGGGCGACTAAACTAGACAAGGAGCATTTCAGCACCTCCTTTGCAGGGCTGCCAAGTGACCCCCGCCCCATGCAATCACCAGTGCCCCGCTGTGAGGGCATCCCGGTGCGCACTGTGCTGATGGCACTGCCCAGCGGGGTGGGAGAGGGGAGTCCGAGTCCCTTGCCGCTGTTCTGTGGTTTGTTCCCATCCCCGTAGCGTGTAACAAGGACGCTGGGAACTTGACACAGCTGCTGAACACTTTTCAGAGCAGCAGCCGTGTTAGTCTGTATCCACAAAAAGAAAAGGAGGACTAGGGCACCTTAGAGACTAACACATTTATGAGAAGGGGGAACTCATCTGCTCCCCGCAGTCGGATCTAGCTCCAGTGCTGAGAACTGGGAGAGATGCTGGCCACATGACAAAGTCCTTTCCACCCGGTGGCTGTGCGGCGGCCACCATGTGAGATGAGTTTGGAGGGTGTCACGGTCTTGTTCCTAGCAGGCAGCTGCCCCCTTAGTGAGTCCCAGAGAGGCCGAGGCGTGAATGGGCCCCAGAGATAGGCCGACGGCGCTCCTAGGGCCAGGGCTCGGGAACAGCCAGAGCATGGGGTGTGCCGCACCAGCGCCTTGCTGAAGATGCTGCAATTCTCCAGAATCTCATCCAGCCTCTAGCTCAGGGGTGGGCAAACTACGGCCCGGGGACAGCATCTGGCTCTTCAGACATTTTAATCTGGCCCTCAAGTTCCCACCAGGGAGCAAGGTCCAGGGCTTGTGCCCCTCCATGGGTCCAGCAGGGGAGCAGGGTTTGGGGCTTACCCCGCTCCGTGCGTGCCATGGCTCTGCGCAGCTCCCGGAAGCAGCAGCATGTCCCACCTCCGGCTCCTACACATAGGGGCAGCCAGGGGGCTCTGCACGCTGCCCCCGCAGATCCCATTGGCCAGGAACCGTGGCCAATAAGAGCTGCAGGAGCGATGCCTACGGACAGGGCAGCGTGCAGAGCTGCTTGGCCACGTCGCCGCGTAGAAGCCGGAGGGGGGACATGCCACTGCTTCTGGGAGCTGCATGAGGTAAGCGCCGCCTGGAGCCTGCACCCCTGACCCCCTGCCGTGCCCCAACCCCCCTGCCCCAGCCCAGATCCCCCTCCCACCCTCTAACCCCTCCGTCCCAGCCCAGAGTACCCTCCTGCACCCCAACCCCTAAACAGAACCTATGGAGATAGAAAAGAGGGAGGTGACAGAAGTCTATAAAATACTGACTGGTTGAGAAAAGGGAGAGAAGGAGGGTCTGTTCTCCCATCTCATAGAACAAGAAGAAGGGGACAATGGATGCAATTGAAAGGTGGGAAATTCAAAACTGATGAAACAAAAATATTTTTCATATTGTCTAATTAGCCGGTGGAACTCACTGCCACAGGAAGCCACTGAGGCCAATAATTTAACAAAATGGAAAAAGGGACTGGACATTTCTCTGGATAACAGGCCCCTCCGAGGTTGTTAGAACAGACTGTGGCAGGGCTCTGGTCCCTCTGGATGCAGAGCTTCAGCCAACCTCGAACTATTAGAGACCAGGATGAGACCTAATGTGTGGGTGTGGGTGAGGGGCAGATTATCCCACCTCTGCTGCTGCTTAGTTCTTACACCTTCCTCTGCAGCATCTGGGGCCGGGCACTGTCCCAGAGAGGAGACGGAGCTCGAAGGGCCTGAGGCCTGATCCCTCTGGTGATGCTTGCGTTCCTGTGCCCCTGAGATCCATGCTCTGCAGAGACATGCAGCTCGGCGCTGCGCCGGGGCCAGCACGAGACGCCCGGGCAGTGGCAGGGAGGAGCCAGGCCCAGTTACTGATTTGTTTGGTGTAACCAAGGCCCTATGAGGCCCTTGCTGTGTGTTGCAAGGAGCTGTAACCCAGAGACAGCGCAGCAAAGGGCAGCGTGATGAGCAGTGCCCAGCACAGCCACCCCACCGCAGCTGTTACTAACAACAAACCCTCCCTCCCGGTTACTATAAAAGGTGCAGCTCGGAGCCCCCCCCGTTCCCAGCCTTCGTCCTCCGAGCCCTTTGCTGTCGGATCGAAGAACCTCTGCAGCATGGTGAGTCCCGCCTGGGACTGGGGCTGCCCGTCCCCCCAGGGCGAGTGGGGGGCAGTCCCAGGCTAGGGAGGAGCAGGGTCTCCAGAGCTCCCTGGTTCCTGTGGTGCCCTGGGAGGGTTTAGACGTAAGAGAGCTGTACGGGGGGATTGGTCCCTGCCCCTAAAGGTGATCCATGTGGGCAGAAGCACGCGGAGCAGCCCCAGAGCAGAGCAGACTCCAGAGCTCAGAGGCATCACAGGAGAGGGATGGTGCTTGGCGGGCGTTTGTCCAGCGGCTGTTGCTGGCTGGGAGGGGGAAGGGGATGCAGACGGCACAAATTCAGGAGTGGGCAAAGGAGACAGAACAAGCTGGGGCCGCGCAGTGGGAGGGGGGCAGGTGCAGGCTGGAAGGAGGCTGAGACGGAGGCGAGAGGGGCTGTGTGGCGGGTAGGCAGCCTGACTCTGGCTGGGGAAGGAGAGGGGCAGCCAGGGAAGGGAGGTGAGCTGGGAGAGAGGGGCCAGAGAGATGCAGGGAGGCCAGAGAGGAGGAGGGGAGAGGTGACGGGGGCTGGATCTGTGCAGATGATGGGAAGGGGCGATTGTAGGGGAACGCAGCGGGAGAGGCCAGATGTGGGGCGAGTGTGAGAAGCAAAGCCCTGTGCCGGGCCGAGAGGCAGGACGGCAGCGCCCGGCAGGGAAGCAGAGGGATGGAGAGGAAAGATAACCCCGGGCTGCAGCTAGCAACTTGGAGGAAGCAGCACCAGAACCGGGGAGAGGCCAGTGAACAAATCCGGTTTTCTGATGCACAAGCAGCTGGCCAATTTCTCCCTGCCCCACCCCCCCAACCCCCCCCGAGCCCAGTTTGAGGCGGGTGGGGATGGTGGGTGGCTCTCCCTGGTCTCGGGATCCCTCGCGCCCAGAGACTGTCTGCAGCAGGTCCTGTCCTTGCACGACATGCCCCACAGACAGCAGCTGGGCCCCTAGTCCCACGACGGTTCCTTGTTCTTCGCCCCCAGCGCGAGTGCATTTCCGTCCACGTCGGCCAGGCCGGTGTGCAGATCGGCAATGCCTGCTGGGAGCTGTACTGTCTGGAGCACGGCATCCAGCCGGACGGGCAGATGCCCAGCGACAAGACCATTGGGGGAGGGGACGACTCCTTCAACACCTTCTTCAGCGAGACGGGCGCCGGGAAGCACGTCCCCAGAGCCGTCTTTGTGGACCTGGAACCCACAGTGATTGGTGAGTGCTGAGCGCCGGGGGGAGGGATGGGGCTCGGGACCTAGTGATCCCTGTGCGAGCATGGCCTGCCTCGGCGTTTGCACTCACCGGTCACAATCCACTGAGCCACCCAGCCCCACTGGCCTGGTGTGAAAGGCTCTGCATCCCGGCTCTGACTCTTTGGGCCACCCTCTGGAATCAGATAGCACAGAGCAGGTTTATGAGCCCTCTGTGGGGCCGGCAGGGGCAACAAACATCTAGGGCGGGAACGTCAGGGTCCATGGGCTGGTCAGTGTCACTGGAACAGCTGCTGGGAACAAAGCTACGTGAGCCCTTCATCTCTCACTCGCTAACCCATGCAGCCCTGCTCAGGTGTGCACGGGCACCGAGGTTCCTCCAGGTGGGGCGGGCGCTAACCAGGCTGTGCTGTGAATTCCAGACGAGGTTCGGACCGGCACTTACCGCCAGCTCTTCCACCCAGAGCAGCTCATCACCGGCAAGGAAGATGCTGCCAATAACTATGCCCGCGGGCACTACACCATTGGCAAGGAGATCATCGACCTGGTGCTGGACAGGATCCGGAAGCTGGTAAAGACGCTAGGGCAGGCAGGGTTCTGGGAAGCTCTCGGATTCCAGGTGGAGATAATGCCGAGTGGTGGTTGGATGGTGAGGGAGCAAAATCAGCTTCTGCTGCCCACACATTCGCTGGGCACCGCCAGCTTCCTCCGTCAGCCTGGGGCAAGAGCAGTGGTGGCCACCATGCAGCTGGACTGCGGAGTCTGCAGGGCCCAGCGTGCAGGGATCCACTGAGAGGTGAATGGCCTCTCTGCTTGGATCTAGCTGGAAGGCTGCAAGGCTGAGACCTGCAACTGCCTGCCCAGGCCACACCTCAGTCTGGAATACGAGGATGGCTAGAATCCGCACCATTGTACGGCAGCCAGGCGCAGCCCTCAGGGTCACAGTGACCTGCTAATAGAAAAGGAGGACTTGTGGCACCTTAGAGACGAACCAATTTATTTGAGCATAAGCTTTCGTGAGCTACAGCTCACTTCATCGGATGCATACTGTGGAAAGTACAGAAGACGTTTTTATACACACAAACCATGAAAAAATGGGTGTTTACCACTACAAAAGGTTTTCTCACCCCCCACCCCACTCTCCTGCTGGTAATAGCTTATCTAAGGTGATCACTCTCCTTACAATGTGTATGATAATCAAGGTGGGCCATTTCCAGCACAAATCCAGGGTTTACGTCTGGGGGGGCGGGGTAGGAAAAAACAAGGGGAAATAGGTTACCTTGCATAATGACTTAGCCACTCCCAGTCTCTATTCAAGCCTAAGTTAATTGTATCCAATTTGCGAATGAATTCCAATTCAACAATCTCTCGCTGGAGTCTGGTTTTGAAGTTTTTCTGTTGTAATATCGCAACTTTCATGTCTGTAATCGCGTGACCAGAGAGATTGAAGTGTTCTCCGACTGGTTTATGAACATTGTAATTCTTGACATCTGATTTGTGTCCATTTATTCTTTTACGTAGAGACTGTCCAGTTTGACCAATGTACATGGCAGAGGGGCATTGCTGGCACATGATGGCATATATCACATTGGTGGATGTGCAGGTGAACGAGCCTCTGATAGTGTGGCTGATGTTATTAGGCCCTGTGATGGTGACCTCCGAAAGAGATATGTGGACACAGTTGGCAACGGGCTTTGTTGCAAGGATAGGTTCCTGGGTTAGTGGTTCTGTTGTGTGGTATGTGGTTGCTGGTGAGTATTTGCTTCAGGTTGGGGGGCTGTCTGTAGGCAAGGACTGGCCTGTCTCCCAAGATCTGTGAGAGTGTTGGGTCATCCTTCAGGATAGGTTGTAGATCCTTGATAACGTGTTGGAGGGGTTTTAGTTGGGGGCTGAAGGTGACGGCTAGTGGCGTTCTGTTATTTTCTTTGTTAGGCCTGTCCTGTAGTAGGTGACTTCTGGGAACTCTTCTGGCTCTGTCAATCTGTTTCTTCACTTCCGCAGGTGGGTATTGTAGTTGTAAGAATGCTTGATAGAGATCTTGTAGGTGTTTGTCTCTGTCTGAGGGCTTGGAGCAAATGCGGTTGTATCGCAGAGCTTGGCTGTAGACGATGGATCGTGTGGTGTGGTCAGGGTGAAAGCTGGAGGCATGTAGGTAGGAATAGCGGTCAGTAGGTTTCCAGTATAGGGTGGTGTTTATGTGACCTGCTAATGCAGCCTTCATCTGGGTTCTGTCCATGCCCTCAGAGTGCAGGGGAACTCGGTGCCCAAGTGTGTGCTGTGAATTCAAGCTGTCTCGGGCACTGGCTGGAGCTGTCTCACCCCTTCCCAGGGAGCTAGAACAGGTCCCTTCACTCCTGGGGCAGCAGACCCCAAACTGCTATCAGGGAAGAGGCAGAGAAGTGCAGCTCCAGGACAGGCTCTGGCCTGGGAGGCCCAGGATGGCAGAGCCTGGGACGGGGGACAATGAGAGGGGATGGGTTCTCCATCCAACAGGGAAAGGAGCTGGTGGACAGGCTCTGTGCCTCCAGCCTCTTCTTGCTTTCAGCGGTGCTGGCGCGACTGCACATCCAATGCCGAAGCCATGCTGCTGCCACCATAACTCACACCAGCATGCTCCTAGGTGAGCCGGGAGGTTAGTGGTATTGGCAGAGAGAAGCCCTGGGCTTCATGGTGAGAAGCCATGGTGAGAAGGAGACTTAAGCGAGGATTAGTAATGGGGCTCTGGGAGCAGAAGGTGAGTTGGGGGTGTGTGTAGGGGGCTTTTAGGAGTCAGGATAAAGACAGGCAAGGGGTGAAAGACAGAGAGCAGGTGACAGTGAGTCAGTACGGGGGTCCTGGAAGCCGACACATTTTCCATAAATCTCTTTCTGTTGGAACACATCCACCTTCCCCCACGGGCTCCTGAGCATTGAAAGTCCTCCAGAGCCCTCCTGTCATCGCACAGCACAGCTGTGAAATCCTGGGGCCCCACTGCACAAGGGATGGGACGACTAAGCCCCTGGCAGGGTGCTGAGCGATACAGGCTGCTCTGCTACACGGCCTGGGAGAGCCGAGCTGGGACACACATCTCACTCCCGGCTGCCTGCCCCTTTCCCAGGCTGAGCCCTCTCTCTTTCCTGGATCCCCGCAGGCCGACCAGTGCACGGGGCTCCAGGGCTTCCTCATCTTCCACAGCTTCGGGGGCGGCACCGGCTCCGGATTCACCTCCCTGCTGATGGAGCGTCTCTCCGTTGACTATGGCAAGAAGTCCAAGCTGGAGTTCTCCATCTACCCCGCACCTCAGATCTCCACCGCGGTGGTGGAGCCCTACAACTCCATCCTGACGACCCACACCACCCTGGAGCACTCAGACTGCGCCTTCATGGTCGACAACGAGGCCATCTACGACATCTGCCGCAGGAACCTGGACATCGAGCGCCCCACCTACACCAACCTCAACCGGCTAATAGGTCAGATCGTGTCCTCCATCACCGCCTCCCTCCGATTCGATGGTGCCCTCAATGTGGATCTGACAGAGTTCCAGACCAACCTGGTGCCCTACCCCCGCATCCACTTCCCGCTGGCCACCTACGCCCCCGTCATCTCTGCAGAGAAGGCCTACCATGAGCAGCTCTCTGTGGCTGAGATCACAAACTCTTGCTTTGAGCCAGCCAACCAGATGGTGAAGTGTGACCCCCGCCACGGGAAATACATGGCCTGCTGCCTCTTGTACCGTGGGGACGTGGTGCCCAAAGATGTCAACGCTGCCATTGCCGCCATCAAAACCAAGCGCAGCATCCAGTTCGTGGACTGGTGCCCAACTGGCTTCAAGGTTGGCATCAACTACCAGCCCCCGACGGTGGTTCCCGGCGGCGACCTGGCCAAGGTGCAGCGGGCCGTGTGCATGCTGAGCAACACCACGGCCATTGCCGAGGCCTGGGCTCGGCTGGACCACAAGTTTGACCTGATGTATGCCAAGCGGGCCTTCGTGCACTGGTACGTGGGAGAGGGCATGGAGGAGGGGGAGTTCTCAGAGGCACGGGAGGACATGGCTGCCCTGGAGAAGGATTACGAGGAGGTGGGGACAGACAGTGTGGATGGAGAAGGAGAGGAAGAGGAAGGTGATGAATACTAGAGGGTAAATGTCCTGTTTGGATGGCTGGGAATCAGCCTGATGTCTTCCTCACTGATGCACTTGGGGCGATTGTCCACCTTAAATAAAACAGTTCCTCCAGTCACGTTGTAGGGCTTTAGTTTGCTGCATCCATTTACCTGTTCCCAATCTGAGCTATGCCCCTTCATCCCATGCCTGGTGCAGCCACAGGAAGGAAGTGGACGCAACCCCCGTTGCCTGCCAGGCTGAACTCTACAATTTGCCAGCTGCCGAGCGCACTTCACTGGCTCGAGACAGAGCCGCTGTGCCATTGTCCCATCCCCCGGCACCGCTCTGGGCGAGGGGCTCCCAGTGACACGCACAGACCCTAACCCTAGACAATGCCAACTGGGTCATGAGTGACAGGGAGAATCAGATGGAGGGGAAGAGGGGAACCGGTGGGCTGTGTAGATCCCTGGGGTCGGGATGCTGGGGCCAGCGCATGGGGCCCACAGATCATGGGCCTAATCCAACACTATATATCGGCTGGGGACACGGAACCCTCCTCCATGTTGCTGCTAAGAAATAACCTTCCCTGGTCTCTTCATTGCTCTCCCAGGTCTTCTCGTCCATCTCTGCTGGTTAGCTTTTCCCTTTGCCTCCCATGTCACCTCCGATACCTTTCACACGGGACCTCGTACAACACAGATACTGGCGATGAAAGGACTGACTGTATCCATCCATTTCCATGTTCCAGTACCCTGGCACCCTGGAACCCGGTTCACTCCTTCAATATGGGGTGAAGAATACAGGGGGAGGGGAGAGGTCTTCCCCTGACCTTTGACCTTTGATTCATAGGCCATCCACTGTCACCCGTCTGGCAATAGTAATTCCTTCCATGAGGCAGTCAGGTTGGGTGGGAGAGTCTGTCTGAGCTCCCCTATCTTCTGGACAGCCGTTAGCGATGACATTGTCAGCCGGGAGGGAGGGAGAGCGCTGCAGGGGCCTATCCTGAGAGCTCGGACCCCCACAGGACCGATGGCTGCTTGCTAGCATCCTTTCCTGTTTCTCTTTTCCATTAACCTAAGTGCTCTTCACCCCTTCTCTGCTCTGTCCCCTGGGCTGACTCGCTCTGTGTCACTCCATCAAAGGGAGACTGTCCCAAAATGCCCCCTGGCTCCTAGCAACTGTGCTCTTGGGAGGAACGGCTGCTGGAATCTAAACAGCTTTGAAACCACTCATGGAGAGGTTACAAAAAGGAACAGCCCGTTCTAGGGGGGTAGCGGTGTCGGTCCCAGGATGTTAGAGAGACAAGGTGGGGGGGGAATAGCTTTTATTGGACCCACGGCTGTAGGTGAGAGAGAGCAGCTTTCACAGATCTCTTTGGCAGGCCTGAGGCAGAGCTCTGTCCCTCTCACCTACAGAAACGGGTCCAATAGAAGCGATTCCCTCCCCCGCTCATTCTAGGAGCCTCACACAAGGGACGTCAGCCTCCCCACGCCCTATCAGCGCCGTGTGTGCTGGGTGTCTGGCAGTGCCCATCCGAGCTCACCTGGGACTCCAGCAGGCAGCGCCAGCGCCCTCGGAAGAGCACCTTGTCCGTGCCAGGGGACTCTGGGAGCATCCTGGTGCATGTTGGCACTCACCAACCCAGCCCAGCAGTGGCTGACCTCGCGTCTCCACCCCAAGGAGACAGGTGCGCTAGAAACACAGGACAGAAGATCCAGGCTCAGAACAATAATTTCCAGCTCCACAAACCGACCACCATAGAACCTATTAGTTCATACAACAACCTGGGTTTGGGGGCTGTGAATTTCAGCAGGGCATTCGAGCATGTTTAGTGTCTCTGGGGGCTCAGGACTAGGTGTCCTGTGTGACCCGATGGAGCACATCTCTGTCAGGGGTTCTGCACAACTAGGGCAATGTCTGGATAATAAATAAAAACAGTAACACACGTCAGCAGCGAAAGGGTTAATAGCGAGGGTGACGCCCACAAGGAACTGAAAGGCATGGCCTGAAAGGAGGATCCTCTCTAGGGATGTAGAAAAATTGGAGACGGGACAGAAAAGAGCCCCAGAAATGACTGAGGGCCAGCGCTAACGGCTTGCCACGAGAGACTTACAGAGCTCCATCTGTTTAGCTTTTCGAGATGAAGCTCGAGATGTGACTTGCCTGGAGTGTGTCAGGACCTTCGGGGAGAACACAGTGGGTGCTAACGGGCTCTTTAGTCTAGTGGAGCCAGGCAGAACCAGAGCCAAGGGCTGGAAGCTGAAGCCAGACTAATTCTAATGAGAAACGAGGCACAAATTAACAGTGCGGGTGATTAGCCACGGGCACTGCCAACTGGCTGGCTTCCCATCCGGCCTGGTGCCTTCCTGGATGATGCTTTGGCCGGACAAGTCCCTGGCCTGCAGGCAGGGAATGGCCTGGGCTAGAGAGGGGGTCAGATTTTGTGATCTAAAGATCCCTCCTGGCCTTCACCTCTATGACCGTCCGAGTGGCACGTCAAGAGTTTGTAACCTCCCAGTGCACTGCCCTGACATCACAATCAGCCTGAGCTGTCCATTGGCTGCAGCAGCTGCCAGTCAGCAGGGGAGGAATGTGATGGGCTGCTGGTGAGCTCCTGCCCTGCACCCCCGTGTACCACCGAGACCACCTGCAGTGCAGATCTCTCCTGATGCAGTAAGGTAGGGCCTGGGCTTTACCAGAGGGGTGGAGAGCCCAGCAAGCACTGAAATACCTTGGAGAGGGACGAGCTGGGTGGAGACCTGAGGGACGGGGGATGGTAAAGGGGAGAGGTGGTGACTGGAGAGCGGCTGATGCAATTGGTGCAGAGCAGAGAGTGGAAAGGGGATGTAGGAAAAAGCACGAGGGTCAGACAAGGGCTGGTCTCCTGGGCATGGGCCTAATACCCACGGCCTAGGAGCGTGGCCCCATGCTCTGCCCTGGGAAGGGCCATAAACCTCAGCCAACGGTGAGCGCAACACCCTCCCGACCCCAGCAGGTCTCCCCTGCCAGCACCTGCTGAAGCTAACCATTTTAAAATCAGCCATTCCAGATAACTTGCACCCTAGAGTTTTAAAAGAGCTGGCCAAGGAGCTCTCCAAATCAATGGTATTCATTTTTTGTAAGTCTTGGAAAATTGGAGAAGTTCCAGAGGACTGAAAGAAAGCTAAAGTTGTGTAATTATTTTAAAAGGGTAAACAGGATGACCCAGGTCACTATAGGTCAGTGAGTCTGACATCACACCCAGGGAAAATTATTGAACAGCTGATATGAGACTATCACTATGACCATGTAAATTAATACCAGTCAATATAGTTTCCTAGAAAGCAGGTCTTGTTAGACAAACTTGAAATCATTCTTTGACAAGGTTACAAGTGGGTCTGAAAAAGGGATTGGTGTTGACCTACTATACATGGATTTGTGTGAGGCACTTGACTCATTACTGCACAATATTCTGATTCAAATACATGCACTGTATAAAATCAGTGCAACACATATTAAAAGGAGTAAAAACTGGCCAACTGATAGATCTCAAAATGTAACTGTTAATGGGGAATAACCAACAAGTGGGGGTGTTTCTAGTGGAGTCCCCGGGGACTGGTTTTTGGCCCAACACTATCTAATATTTTTATTAATAATTTGGAAGAAAACCAATCATTGCTCAGAGAGTTTCCAGATGACGTAAGGCTTGGGGTGAGGCGGTAAATAGTGACAAGGACCGAACCCCTTCACGGAGCAATCTGGATTGGTTGGACAGCTGGGCACAATCAACAGCATGGGTTAATATGGCCAATCACAACGTCACACATCTAGGGACAAAGAATGGAGGTCATATGTACATAATGGCGAATTACAGTCTGGAAGGAAGTGACACTGATTTGGAGATGATTGTAGATACCAACTGCCTGGGAGTCAGGGACACAGGTTGTTCTTGTCCATCCTCCTGGTTGAGGGCAAGGGCCAGGCAGGAGCCCAAGTGTGCTGGAGACGAACTCATGGCTGTGCAGATGGTGTCCATGGGAGGTGTCATAAATATAAAGGGAAGGGTAAACACCTTTAAATCCCTCCTGGCCAGAGGAAAAACCTTTCACCTGTAAAGGGTTAAGAAGCTAGGATAACCTCGCTGGCACCTGACCAAAATGACCAATAAGGAGACAAGATACTTTCAAAGCTGGGGGGAAGAAACAAAGGTTCTCTCTGTCTGTGTGATGCTTTTGCCGGGACCAGAGCAGGAATGCAGGTCAGAACTCCTGTAAAGAGTCAGTAAGTAATCTAGTTAGAGATGCGTTAGATTCTGTTTTGTTTATATGGCTGATAAAATAAGTTATGCTGGATGGAATGTAGATTCCTGTTTTTGTGTCTTTTTGTAACTTAAGGTTTTGCCTAGAGGGATTCTCTAGGTTTTGAATCTGATTACCCTGTAAGGTATTTACCATTCTGATTTTACAGAGGTGATTCTTTTACTTTTTCTTTAATTAAAATTCTCTTTTAAGAACCTGATTGCTTTTTCATTGTTCTTAAGATCCAAGAGTTTGGGTCTGTGTTCACCTATGCAAATTGGTGAGGATTTTTATCAAGCCTTCCCCAAGAAAGGGGTGTAGTGCTTGGGGGGATATTTTCGGGGGGAGACGTTTCCACGTGGGCATTTCCCCTGTTCTTTGTGTAACACTTTGGTGGTGGCAGCGTTTAACCTAAGCTGGTAAGAATAAGCTTAGGGGGTCTTTCATGCAGGTCCCCACATCTGTACCCTAGAGTTCAGAGTGGGGAAGAAACCTTGACAGGAGGGCTTTGGCTTCCGTGACCATGGGATGCTGTTCCAGGCAGCAGGTCAGTGGGAGGAGATGGAGGACACAGACTCAGAAACCTAGCGAGGAGGGCTCTAAGCTAGGTTCAAGGGGAAGGTGACAAAAGCCCACAGGTAAGCATAAAAAAGGCAGCCTTATCAGAGGGCTGCCGACAGAAGAATTCTTTGTCTCCTTAAATGAAGGATAAAGATGGAGTCGCTTTCTGTTCCTTATATTCCCAATGCCTCTGGTTTACATCCCAGGCCTGCTGGTGATTCAGTCTCCTTTGTCTCTTTGGGTGCAGGAGCCGTGTTAATAATTCTTTGTCTCTCGAGTTCAGGATCAGGATAACCCCGGCTATGTTAGCTCGATGGCTTTGTTTACTGCTAATATGTAAATTGAGGTAAACCCACATTCCTCTGTCTAGGACAGCCCTGTTTATCACCTTTACCTAGGGTGGCCTGTCTTGTCTTAAACTTGGTCAAGTAACATCAAACAGAGGGAATCCCTAACTTCACATGGAACATTAACTCTTGTCTTTTACACTGATACTAACAACCGGTGTGTTATTAGCTTTCATGTGATCGCTCACGAGGCATATTTTGTACAGATATTATTCCAGTAATGTGTTACGGTGTGAATCAGGGTGTACCGAGGGTCACCGATGGGGATTCCACAACCTCCCTTGGGAGCCTATTCCAGAATTTAATGACGCAGAGAGAAAGTTTTCCCTAGGCTATGTCTACACTATGGACCTGACTGCAGCACAGTGTACCAGACTGTAAAGTCTGCTGTGGAGCCGCTCTTTGCCAGCAGGAGAGAGCGCTCCTGTCAGCACAATTAAACCACCCCCAGCGAGCGTCGGTGGCTGTGTCGCTGGAAGAGCCTCTCCTGCCAACACAGCGTTGTCCACACAGCGCTTCTGTCGCTGACACTTATGTCTGTCAGGCGTGTTTTTTTCACACCCCTGACCAACAAAAGTGTTAGAAACAAAAGTGGTAGTGTAGCCAACGCTCCAATCTCTAACCTAAATCTCCATGGCTGCAGAGTGACCCCTTGGCCTACTGTCTGTAGACATGGAGAGCTATTGATCCCCGTCCTGTTTACAACAGTCCTTAGCATATTGGAAGCTTGTTCTCAGGGCCCCTCAGTTGCCTTTTCTCCAGACTAAACATGCCCTGGTTTTTAACCTTTCCTCAGAGGGCGGGTTTTCTAAACCTTTCATCAGGTTTGTTGCTCTCCTCTGGACTCTCTCCAATTTATCTGCATCTTTCCTAAAGTGTGGCGCCCAGAACGGGACACAGGACTCCAGCTGAGGCCTCGCCAGTGCTGGGCAGAGCGGGACAGTGACCTCCCATGTCTTCCATACGACGCTCCTGTTAAGACACTCAGAATGAGAATAGCCTTTTTCTCAACTGCATGACATTGTTGACTCATATTCAATATTCAACCCCCAGGTCCTTTTCAGCAGCACTGTCACCAAGACAGTTAGTCCCCAGTTTGCACTTGTGCATCTGAGTTTTCCTCCCTACGTGTGGTACTTTGCACTTGTCTCTATTGAATTTGTCTTGTTGATTTCAGAGCAGTTCTCCAATTGTCAAGGTCGCTTTGGATTCTAATCCTGCCTCCAAAGTGCTTGTGACTTCTCCCAGCTTGGTGTCATCTGCACATTTTATAAGCATCCTCTCCACTCCATTATCCACATCATGACTGAAAATATTGAATAGTGCCAGACCCAGGACTGACCCCTGCAGAACCCCACCAGATACACACTCCCAGTTTGACAATGAACCCTGGATAACTACTCTTAGGGTACGGCCTTTCAGCCAGTTGTGCACCCACCGGCTAGTAATTTCATCTAGACCACATTGCCCTAGTTTGTTTAGGAGAATGTCACGTGGGACTGTGCCAAAAGCCTTACTGACATCCAGATATATCCCGTCCACTGCTTCCCCCAGCCACTGGGCCAGTGACCCTGTCAAAGGAGGAAGTTCGGTTGCTTTGGCATGATTTTCTTGACAAATCCATGTTGGTTTTTACTTAGAACCCTATTATTCTCCAGGTTCTTTCAAACTGATTGTTCAATAATTTGTTCCAGCCTCAAAGCTTATGCTCAAATAAATTTGTTAGTCTCTAAGGTGCCACAAGTACTCCCTTTCTTTCTGCGGATACAGACTAACTCGGCTGCTACTCTGAAACCAGGTATCAAAGTTAGGCTGACTGGTCTATAATTCCCTGGGTCCTCTTTGCTCTCCTTTTTAAAGAAAGGGGCTATGTCTGCCCTTCTCCAGTCCTCTGGGACTGTACCTGTCCTCCCCAAGTGCCCGAAGATTGTTGCTAACAGCTCCAAGATTGCTTCAATTAGAGCCTTAAGTAGCCTGGGATGAATTTCATCAGGCCCTGCCAACCTGAATACATGTAACTCCTCTAAATAGACTTTAACCTGTTCGTCCCCTATTTCGGCTTGTTCCTTCCCCGCTGTTGTAAGTGGTAAGTGTGTTGAGTGTTTGGTCACCGTAACCTTTTAGTGAAGACTGAAGCAAAACAGGCCTTAGGCCCTCAGCCTTTTTTATGTGATTTTCTTTCCTTCCCCGCTAAGTAGAGGACCAACACCTTCCAAGATCTTTCTCTTGCTCCTAATGTATTTAAATAACCTCTTCTTATTGCCTTTTATGTCTCTTGCTAGGTGTAACTCATTTTGTGCCTTGGCCTTTCTGATTTTTCCCTACTAGCTTGTACTATTCCTTTGTACTCCTCCTTAGCAATTTGGCCATCTTTCCACTTTCTGTAGTATTCCTTTCTGAGTTTCAGGTCATTAAAGAGCTTCTGATGGAGCCATAGTGCTCTCTTATTATTCTTCCTATCTTTGTTTTGTGTCGGGGTGTGACGAAGTGGGAATGTTCTTAATGTTTTCTCTGAATACTGTGTGGGGGCCTCAGTTTCCCCAATGTAGTTCTTAAGTATCCAGGTGGTGAGATAAGGGGGTGTGATTGTGGCAGAGCCCTAGGGGCCCTGCGTGATGGTGTCTGCACAGAGAATGGCTGACACCCTGTCTCCTGGCCACTGATGGCTGGGCCCCCCTCTGCAAGGTGCCAACTGAAGGGGTTGGAGAACAAAGAGATCAGGTGGCCTCCTGGCCTGGGAAAGGGACAAAGGCCAGAGGAGGGGGGGGAGACTTTCAGCTGGGAGCTGGCTGGGGAAATGGATGGGGCTCTGGCCTCCCAAGAAGGACCTGACTGAGGGGTCCTGTTCTCTGTTTTAGACCACGTACCTGTCGTCTAATAAATCTTCTGTTTTACTGGCTGGCTGAGAGTCCTATCTGACTGTGGAGTTGGGGGCCAGGACCCACTGGCTTCCCCAGGGCTCCGCCTGTGCGGACTCGCTGTGGGAAGTGCATGATGGGGCAGGGGAAGCTGAATGCTCCAAAGTCAGACCCAGGAAGGTGGGAGCTGTGGAATCATAGAATCATAGAATATCAGGGTTGGAGGGGACCTCAGGAGGTCATCTAGTCCAACCCCCTGCTCAAAGCAGGACCAATCCCCAATCAAATCATCCCAGCCAAGGTTTTGTCAAGCCTGACCTTAAAAACTTCCAAGGAAGGAGATTCTACCACCTCCCTAGGTAACGCATTCCAGTGTTTCACCACCCTCCTAGTGAAAAAGTTTTTCCTAATATCCAACCTAAACCTCCCCCACTGCAACTTGAGACCATTACTCCTTGTCCTGTCCTCTTCTACCACTGAGAATAGTCTAGAACCATCCTCTCTGGAACCACCTCTCAGGAAGTTGAAAGCAGCTATCAAATCCCCCCTCATTCTTCTCTTCTGCAGACTAAACAATCCCAGTTCCCTCTGTGACGATGTGACGCAGCAGGGAGGGGGGAGTGTTGACCTGGGAATGTGCCCTGGGGACGGGAGACCTGAGAGCCTGTCACCTGAGCCAGGAGGGGGAGGGGGAGGTGACACCTCTGCCCAGGAATGTGGATGGAGGCTGCAGCAGGGAACCTGCTCGGTGGGTTTAGTTTCAGTTTGGGGCTGGGTGGAGGAACACAGGGAACCCCAGGGCTGGGGTCTAAGCTCCCTGCTCCCCCAGAAGGACTTCACTGAGGGGTCCTGGGTGTCCCCACAAGCTCTGTTTTGGACTGTGTTCCTGTTGTCCAATAAACCTTCTGTTTTACTGGCTGGCTGAGAGTCTCAGTGAATCCCAGGAAGAGGGGTGCAGGGCCTGGACTCCCCCACACTCCGTGACAACTGGTGGCAGCGGTGGGATCTACTGCACCCCGTGAACGGCGCTTCCTGCAGTAAGTGACTGGGGAACAGTAAAACGAAGGGGGATTGACGGGGACCAGGCGTGCTGAAGATTCAGAGAGAGACGGTTTCAGGGGGCGGTTAACCCCTGGGAGTGTGTGACCAGAGAGAAGGACTTTTGCAGTAACAGGGTCCCCCGGGGGATTGCAGCGAGCGGTCCCAGGGGCGGAGGAGTCTGCAGCTCGACCCTGGCAAAGAGGTGGTGACCTCAAGAAGGACTGGCACACTAGGGGCTTTTCCTGGAAACCGTGGACAGCTGCCCGGCCTGCGAGTGGCCAGCCGGGAGATGTACGCTAAACGCCTTAAGAGCGACCTGGTGGAGCTGTGCAGGCAGAGGGGGCTGCGCGTCGGGAGGTCCACCAAGGAACAGCTGATTGCCCAGCTGGAGGAGAGGGATCGCTTGGATGACCCGATCCCTGTCCCTGAGGGAAGCCGCCCGCCGGACGCAGCGTGGGCCCTGGGGCCTGACCAGGCTGGGAGGGGTCAGACTGCTGCCCAGGACACCCCGAGACCCTTCCTACCTATGCCTGGGGGAGGGGTTGTGGGAAGCCCAGCGAATACCGAGGGCCCCCTGACCCCAGCAGCCAGCAGGGGATCCTCCCAGCGGAGCTCCCCATCCCTGGAGCGGATGCGGCTGGAATGGGAGAGGGAGAGGAAAATGAGGGAGCTGGAGGATCATGAAAAACAACGTCAACATGAGGAGAAACAACGTCAACATGAGCAGGCGGAGAAGGAGAAACAACGTCAACATGAGCAGGAGGAGAAGGAGAAACAACGTCAACATGAGCAGGAGGAGAAGGAGAGGGAGCGTCAGGAGAAAGAGAGGGAGCGTCAGGAGAAGGAGAGGGAACGTCAACATGAGCAGCAGGAGAAGGAGAAACAAAGACAGCATGAACTGGAGCTGGCCAGGCTGAGGAGCAGTGGGGCCCCGGCTGCGGTGAGTGAGGGGGGACCCAAGACTGCAAGGAGCTTTGATAAGTGCTTCCTGGCCCAGCGGAAGGAGGGGGAGGACATAGATAGCTTCCTGACGGCCTTTGAGAATGCCTGCGAGCTGCACAGGGTTGACCCTGCAGACAGGCTCCAGTTCCTCACCCCCTTACTGGACCCCAAAGCCGTGGAGGTGTACAGCCGGATGACAGGGCCAGAGGCTGGGGACTATGAACTGTTCAAACAGGCCCTGCTCCGTGAGTTTGGGCTGACCCCCGAGATGTACCGGAGAAGGTTCCGGAGTCAGCGTAAAACGCCTGAGGTCACCTACCTACAACTGGTCAACAGGATGCAGGGATATGCCCGCAAGTGGACAGCGGGGGCCCAAACTAAAGAGGACCTGCTTGACCTGTTTGTACTGGAGCACCTGTATGAACAGTGCCCTTCCGACCTGAGGCTGTGGCTGGTGGACAAAAAGCTCGCGAACCCCCAGCATGCAGGGCAGCTGGCCGACGAGTTTGTGAACAGTCGGTCAGGGGGTAGCCGGGAGGAGTCCCAAAAGAACAGGCCCCCCCCGATGCAGAGAGAGAGTCACCATGGGGCCTCCCAGCGGGGAAATAGGGAGAACCCCCTCCAAAGGGGAACGCCTGGTGTCGGGCCCCTCCGACCCGTTCGAGGGGACCAACGTGACCTGAGCTGCTATCACTGTGGCCAGAGAGGCCACGTACGGGCCCAGTGCCCCGGGCTCAGGGACAAACTGAGCAGACCCAACCTACCCAGGGTTAACTGGGTAGGGACTCAGCTGGACGAGGGGCAGGCGACCCAGGAAAGGGGGGCTACCAGTTTGCCACCTGCTCAGGAGGGAAGAGTACCCCCAGCCAGCCCCGCCAGAGGGCTGGAGGCTCTGGACTCAGGGTGCTCGGTTTACAGGGTGGGTGCGGGGCTGTCCCTCCGGAGAGAGTGCCTTGTTCCCCTGGAGGTGGATGGGAGGAAGGTCAATGGATACTGGGATACGGGCGCGGAGGTGACGCTGGCCCGGCCCGAGGTGGTGGCCCCAGATCGGGTGGTGCCCAACACCTACCTGACCCTGACGGGGGTGGGCGGGACCCCATTTAAGGTGCCTGTGGCAAGGGTACACCTGAAATGGGGGACCAAGGAGGGCCCCAAGGATGTGGGGGTACACCACCATTTGCCCACTGAAGTTTTGATGGGGGGGGACCTAGAGGACTGGCCAAGCGACCCCCAGACCGCCCTGGTTGTGACCCGTAGCCAGAGCCGGCGAGGGGCACTGCGACCTGACCCTGGGGAGGGTACCACACTGGAGGCGCGAGACCCTACTCGGGTGGGGAGGGAGCGCCGAGGGGCACGGCTCAGAGAGGCTGCGGCCTCAGACCTGGCCACGGAGGGGGAACCGGGCCCCATCCCTTCCCCAGCCGCTGAGTTCCAGGCCGAGTTGAGGAAAGATCCCTCCTTGCAGAAGCTCAGGGACCTGGCCGACCTCAGTGAGGGACGGACCATGAGGAGAGGCTGCCAGGAGAGGTTCCTGTGGGAGAAGGGGTTCCTGTACCGAGAATGGGCTCCCCCAGGGGAAGGGGAGTCCTGTGGGATCAGGAGGCAGCTGGTGGTCCCCCAGAAGTACCGCCGCAAGCTCCTGTCCCTGGCCCATGACATCCCCCTCGCAGGGCACCAGGGAATCCGGCGCACCCGGCAGAGGTTGCTACAGAACTTTTACTGGCCCGGGGTCTTTACCACCGTCCGGCAGTATTGCCGATCCTGTGACCCCTGTCAGAGGGTGGGGAAGGCCCGGGACAAGGGGAAAGCGGCGTTGAGACCTTTGCCCATCATAGAGGAGCCTTTCCAGAAGGTGGCCATGGACATCGTGGGGCCTCTCAGCAAGACGACCCGGTCGGGGAAGAAATACATTCTGGTGGTGGTAGATTTCGCCACCCGCTACCCCGAGGCAGTGCCCTTAGCTTCCATTGAAGCAGACACCGTGGCAGATGCGCTCCTGACCATTTTCAGCCGAGTGGGGTTCCCCAGGGAAGTCTTGACAGACCAAGGCTCCAACTTCATGTCGGCCCTGCTCCGGTGCTTGTGGGAGAAATGTGGGGTCCGGCATGACTGGGCCTCAGCGTATCACCCCCAGTCCAATGGGCTGGTGGAGAGGTTTAACGGGACGCTAAAGATGATGCTGAAAACCTTTATGAACCAGCACCCGCAGGATTGGGACAAGTACTTACCTCACCTGCTGTTCGCGTACAGGGAGGTGCCCCAGGAGTCTACCGGATTTTCGCCTTTCGAACTGTTATATGGAAGGAGGGTGAGGGGCCCCCTGGACCTGATGAGAGACGAGTGGGAGGGGAAGGCCACTCCCGATGGAGAGTCAGTGGTGGAGTATGTCCTGACCTTCCGAGAGAGACTGGCTGAACTCATGGGCCTGGCCAGGGAGAATCTGGCCAGAGCCCAGAGGAAGCAGAAGGTCTGGTATGACCGCACGGCGCGGGCCCGTGCCTACGCCACCGGGGATCAGGTGATGGTTCTCATCCCCGTGAGAAAGAACAAACTACAGGCCGCCTGGGAGGGCCCGTTCAAGGTCGTCAAGCAGCTCAATGAGGTAAACTATGTGGTGGAGCTGTCGAACCGGGCCCACCACCGCCGGGTGTACCATGTGAATATGATGAAGCCATATTATGCCAGGGGGAATGTGGTGTTAGCTGTGTGTGGTCAGTGGGAGGAGCAGGGAGATGACCCTTTAGTAGATCTATTCCCTGGGACCAGAGCTGGTTCCCCCCTGGAAACAATTCCCCTCTCGGATCAGCTCACCCCTGCCCAGCAAGCTGAGGTCAGGGGGGTGCTGCATCCGTACCGACAGCTGTTTTCCAACCAGCCTGGACGCACTAATCTGACTGTCCACCGGGTGCAGACAGGGTCGCACCCGCCGATAAGATGCTCCCCCTTCCGAGTCACAGGGAAAACTGCTCAGGACCTGGAAAGAGAGGTCCGGGACATGCTGGCTTTGGGGGTGATCCAGCCATCGGCCAGCCCTTGGGCCTCGCCGGTGGTGCTGGTCCCCAAAAAGGATGGGTCAGTCCGGTTCTGTGTGGACTATCGGAAGCTCAATGCCATCACTGTATCGGATGCCTACCCCATGCCCAGGCCGGACGAGCTCCTAGACAAGCTGGGAGGAGCTCGGTACCTTACCACCATGGACCTTACAAAGGGCTACTGGCAAGTGCCGCTGGATGCAGATGCCCGGCTGAAATCGGCCTTTATCACCCCTCTGGGGCTCTATGAGTTTCTGATCCTGCCTTTCGGCCTCAAGGGAGCGCCGGCCACCTTCCAGCGCCTGGTGGACCAGCTCCTGAGGGGGATGGAGAGTTTTGCCGTGGCGTATATTGACGACATCTGTGTCTTTAGCCAGACCTGGGAGGACCACGTGTCCCAGGTTAGACAAGTGCTGGACCGACTCCAGGGGGCTGGGCTGACTGTCAAAGCGGAGAAGTGCAAGGTGGGGATGGCTGAAGTATCTTACCTGGGCCATCGGGTGGGGAGCGGCCGCCTAAAGCCGGAACCGGCCAAGGTGGAGGTGATCAGAGACTGGCCCGCTCCCCACACCAAAAAGCAGGTCCAAGCCTTTATTGGGATGGCAGGATACTACCGAAGATTTGTGCCCCACTTTAGCGCCATAGCCACCCCCATCACTGAGCTATGCAAGAAGGGGAAGCCAGACAAGGTGGTCTGGACCGAGCAGTGCCAGGAGGCTTTCCGGGCGCTGAAGGAGGCTCTGGTCAGTGGCCCAGTTCTAGCAAACCCAGACTTTGACAAGCCCTTTGTGGTGTTCACCGACGCCTCCGACACGGGACTGGGGGCGGTGTTAATGCAGGAGGATGAAAAGGGGGAGAGACACCCCATCGTGTACCTGAGCAAGAAGTTGCTACCCCGGGAGCAACACTACGCGGCCATCGAGAAGGAGTGCCTGGCCATGGTGTGGGCCCTCAAGAAACTAGAGCCCTATCTCTTCGGGCGACACTTCACCGTGTACACCGACCACTCTCCCCTGACCTGGCTGCACCAGATGAAAGGAGCCAACGCCAAGCTCCTGAGGTGGAGCCTGCTCCTGCAGGATTACGACATGGACGTGGTCCATGTGAAGGGAAGTGCCAAGCTGATAGCGGATGCGCTGTCCCGGAGAGGGGGCCCCGAACTTCCCCAGGTCACTGGTCACAGTGACCCCGCTCAGTTCAGTCTCGAAGGGGGGAGAGATGTGACGATGTGACGCAGCAGGGAGGGGGGAGTGTTGACCTGGGAATGTGCCCTGGGGACGGGAGACCTGAGAGCCTGTCACCTGAGCCAGGAGGGGGAGGGGGAGGTGACACCTCTGCCCAGGAATGTGGATGGAGGCTGCAGCAGGGAACCTGCTCGGTGGGTTTAGTTTCAGTTTGGGGCTGGGTGGAGGAACACAGGGAACCCCAGGGCTGGGGTCTAAGCTCCCTGCTCCCCCAGAAGGACTTCACTGAGGGGTCCTGGGTGTCCCCACAAGCTCTGTTTTGGACTGTGTTCCTGTTGTCCAATAAACCTTCTGTTTTACTGGCTGGCTGAGAGTCTCAGTGAATCCCAGGAAGAGGGGTGCAGGGCCTGGACTCCCCCACACTCCGTGACACCCTCAGCCTCTCCTCATAAGTCATGTGTTCCAGACCCCAATCATTTTTGTTGCCCTTCGCTGGACTCTTTCCAATTTATCCACATCCTTCTTGTAGTGTGGGGCCCAAAACTGGACACAGTACTCCAGATGAGGCCTCACCAATGTCGAATAGAGGGGAACGATCACGTCCCTCGATCTGCTTGCTATGCCCCTACTTATACATCCCAAAATGCCATTGGCCTTCTTGGCAACAAGGGCACACTGCTGACTCATATCCAGCTTCTCGTCCACTGTAACCCCTAGGTCCTTTTCCGCAGAACTGCTGCCGAGCCATTCGGTCCCTAGTCTGTAGCTGTGCATTGGGTTCTTCCGTCCTAAGTGCAGGACCCTGCACTTATCCTTACTGAACCTCATCAGGTTTCTTTTGGCCCAATCCTCCAATTTGTCTAGGTCCCTCTGTATCCTATCCCTCCCCTCCAGCGTATCTACCACTCCTCCCAGTTTAGTATCATCCGCAAATTTGCTGAGAGTGCAATCCACACCATCCTCCAGATCATTTATGAAGATATTGAACAAAACCGGCCCCAGGACCGACCCTTGGGGCTCTCCGCTTGATACCGGCTGCCAACTAGACATGGAGCCATTGATCACTACCTGTTGAGCCCGACAATCTAGCCAACTTTCTACCCACCTTATAGTGCATTCATCCAGCCCATACTTCTTTAACTTGCTGACAAGAATACTGTGGGAGACCGTGTCAAAAGCTTTGCTAAGGTCAAGAAACAATACATCCACTGCTTTCCCTTCATCCACAGAATCAGTAATCTCATCATAGAAGGCGATTAGATTAGTCAGGCATGACCTACCCTTGGTGAATCCATGCTGACTGTTCCTGATCATTTTCCTCTCGTGTAAGTGCTTCAGGATTGATTCCTTGAGGACTTGCTCCATGATTTTTCCGGGGACTGAGGTGAGGCTGACTGGCCTGTAGTTCCCAGGATCCTCCTTCTTCCCTTTTTTAAAGATTGGAGGCTTCTTGATCTGAAGACAGTCTGCTCCCAGAGAGGAGGCTCCCTCAGAGTCCTGCCTGGCTTCGTATGGAGTAGTTCCAGAGCATCGCCCAGGGACTCTGTGACACGGGGTAGTTTGCAGCTGTGCCTTTAGTACTGTCTCCTTGAGAAACTGCCAGCTCTCCTGAACTCCTTTTCCCCTTAGATTTTCTTCCCATGGGACCTCATCTCCCAGTTCTCTGAGTTTGTTAAAGTCCATCGTCCTTCTCTCACTCCTTTCCTCAGAATCATGAAATCTGTCGTTTCTGTCACTGTCACCCAAACTGCCTCCACCTTCAGATTCGCTACCAACTCCTCCCTGTTGGAGAGAATCAAGTGAAAAATGCTGTTCCCCCGGTTACCTCCTCCGCTTTCTAAAACAAAATGTTGTCTTCAGCGCATGCCAAATATTGACTGGACAGTTTGTGGTTTGCTATATGCTTTTGCAACAGAGTCTGTATAGTTCAAATCCCTCATTACTATCAGGTCTTGTGTTTTGGATATTTCTGTTATTTGTTCTAGAAATGTCTCCTCCACCTCTTCTCCCTGATTTGCTGGGCTATGGTGGACTCCTACCATGATGCCACCCCCATTTTCTCCCCTTTTATCTTTACCAGAGACTTTTAACTGCTCTGCCTCCCACCTCTGTCTGGCTCTCAGAACAAGTGCATATATTCTTGATGTAGAATGTAACTCCTCCTCCCTTTTTCTGTGCCTGTCCTCCCTGAACAAGCCGTACTCCTCAATACCAATATTTCAGTCATGAGATTTATCTCAGCAAGTCTCTGTGAATTCTTCCATCAACCTAGCTACCAGCTCTCGGGGAGGTGGATTTACTACAGTGATGGAAGAACCGCTCCCACCACTCTGGGAAGTGTCCACACTGAGGCGCTAGAGCAGTGCAGCTCCAGCTATAGCCTCTGAAGTGTAGACAGAGGCTTAATCCAAGCTACTTTGTTAATTAACCTGTTTTACTTTCCCTCGAATCCAGTTCAGGGCTGGAGTTGAAGGGGCGGGTGCCTTCACCCCAGTTAAAGTAATAAACTGGAACGTGCTGACTCCTTAATGAACTTAGTATCTTCTGCGACTGCCCCATGCTTGTTACCTGCCTGGCAAGGTCTGGGGCGGGGGAGTCTGCAGGAGTTTGCTGGGGAGGAGGACAGGCTGGCGTGGCAGGGAGCTGACACTGTCTAATCACCAGCAAATCACGCTCACTGAGGCAGAGAGGTAACGCAGGGGCTCACAGCTCTGGGTAGCTGCTGCAGCATGTTACACCATCAGTGGAGGTGTTTAAGAACAGGTTGGACAACCCCTGTCAGGGCTGGTCTAGGGTTACCTGGCCCTGCCTCAGCGCTGGGCGCTGGACAAGACGACCTCTCGAGGGCCCTTCCAGCTCCACATTTCTATGATTCTATGAGCTCCAAGTGCGATGCTCTGGCAAAAAGGCTCATATTATCCTGGGACATATAAACTGGGTGAGCACTGAGCAGAAGGCAGGGTGTTATAATACCTCCTCCCGAGAGGACTGTTGCCTCTTTGGCTCAAGCAGTTAGCCAAAATCTGGGGCCCAGCAGGCTTGGTTGTGTTAGGAGGGGCAATCAGTGAACCGAGTGAGGCCTCTTCTTGGCATAATCTTGTTCATTCACAAAGAATACCCACAAAGTCCTCTCCCTCTGGAATACAGCAGAACCAAAGAGCCCAGAAACCCCCATGCGCCACTCCAGGGAACACTGCCAAAGAAGGCCTGTCCCTCTGAGGGTCACACTCGCAGCTCCTTCTCCTGCCTTTCTGCCTCCAACACCCACAGCCTGCACCAACACCCCAACCCCTGCATTTGCCACCAGGGAAAGCCCTCAGCACATGAGGGTTAGCTCTGACCTGCCACGCACGCGCACCCAGCCTAGCAGAGGGAGCCCCACGGACCTGGACTGTTTTTACTAAATAAAGGGGCTAAGTGGAACCTTCTGCTGAGCCTGAAAGAGGGTGCATGGCACAGCCGCTGGCTATAACGAGACCTGTGATGCTCTTTGGATCCAAGACCACTGTGCTGACAGCCAGTAGCCCCTTTCCGCAGCACCCTCCCACTGGCAAGCCCACTCTGACGTACTGCATACCGTTCCGGTGTTGAGAACTGGAGGCATTTCAGACAATATCGACAAGAATGAATCTGAGGTCTGGGAAGCCTTACATTGAGGTTACTCAATCTTTGTGGTTTATCAAAGAGACGGTCACATGATGACTTGATCATGCCCTGTAAGTATCTACATGAGGGGATCCCTGGCTTCAGAAGGCTCTTTAATCTACCAGACAAAGGCAGAACAAAATCCACTGGCTACAAGTTGAAGTCAGGAAAGTTCAGATGAGAAGTAACATGCAAATTTGTACCAGTGAGGGGAATTAATGGAGTTGGCTGAAAAGTCCATCAGAAACCACCATTTCATCAAACTCCAAACTTTTCACAGGAACACAGGGATTTTGACAAAATTTTGTCTAGAAAAATATTGAAAAAAGTGTTCTGGTAAGACCAGAACATTCTGGTTTTTTTGTTTCAAAGTGACTTTTAATCCCAACATTTATTTAATTTAAAAAAGTAAAAAAACTGGAGGAAAATGTTTCAGGTTTATCCAAACCGAGCGCTTTATGTGACCTGAAACAATTCTTGTTGTTGAAAATTTTGCTTCATGGAAGTGTGGTTTGTTTTCGTTCCCATTGTCACGGAGTCCCTGGGCGATGCTCTGGAACTGCTCCCCATGAAGCCAGGCAGGACTCTGGGCCAGTTGCCTTCCTGTGAGCCTCCTGTCTGCAGGACACACAGCTCACACAGCTTCCACCTTCCTGGGTCTGACCTGGGAGCATTCAGCCTCCTCTGCCCCTCTGTGCACTTCCCACAGCGAGTCCGCCCAGGTGGGGTCCTGGGGAAGCCAGAGGGTCCTGCCCCCCAACTCCGCAGTCAGACGTGACTCTCAGCCAGCCAGTAAAACAGAGGTTTATTAGATGACAGGAACATGGTCTAACACAGAGCTTGTAGGTGCAGAGAACAGGACCCCTCAGCTAGGTCCATTTTGGGGGGCAGTGAGCCAGACATCCACGTCTGCCCTTCACTCCATGTCTCCAGCCAGCCCCAAACTGAAACTCTCTCCAGCCCCCCTCCTCTGGGCTTTGTCCCTTTCCCGGGCCAGGAGGTCACCGGATTCCTTTGTTCTCCAGCCCTTTAGCTCTCACCTGGCAGGGGGGAAGGGCCCAGGCCATCAGTGGCCAGGAAACAGGGTGTCGGCCATTGTCTGTGTCCAGACCCCTGCACACACCTGCCCTCTAGGGCTCTGCAATGATCATACCCCCTTACCCCACCCCCTAGATACTTAAGAACTGCCTAGGGGAAACTGAGGCACCCCCACACGATTCAGAGGAAACATTAAGAACAGTCCCACTTCGTCACACCCATTTCCCAGGGAATGGAAATGGCAAGTCTCAAGCAGCCCGAGCAGGTCGCCGAGGGGTGGGGCGTATGCTCCATCATGTGGAGCCTTGAAATCAAGACGCTGTTTTCTAACAGCAAATATTCTAGCTCTGCCACAAGGTCCTGGGCTGTGAAATTCTCCGTCCTGGGTCATCCTGGAGATCAGCCTGGCCTCAACATGAATAAAAGGGAGATGCCTGATGCCGGGGCATCAAGACAGGTGGCCAGGGTGGGTGGGCCTGTGTATTGGAGTGTGACACAGACACTGCTGGCTGGACTGAGTGTGAGACAGAACAAGATAGGGATTTCTGAACCATTCAGTGGACAAATAAGTGTGTGTGAGAGTTGGACAGACAGACAGACCCGGACAAACAGGGATTCAAAACAGACAGATCGTAACAGTGCTATCAGGATGCAGGGAGAGGAAGGGAGATTGGGCTAAGGGCTCTGTGCTACAGAAGGGCTAACGATGGTGTGACGATGTGACGCAGCAGGGAGGGGGGAGTGTTGACCTGGGAATGTGCCCTGGGGACGGGAGACCTGAGAGCCTGTCACCTGAGCCAGGAGGGGGAGGGGGAGGTAACACCTCTGCCCAGGAATGTGGAGGGAGGCTGCAGCAGGGAACCTGCTCGGTGGGTTTAGTTTCAGTTTGGGGGCTGGGTGGAGGAACACAGGGAACCCCAGGGCTGGGGTCTAAGCTCCCTGCTCCCCCAGAAGGACTTCACTGAGGGGTCCTGGGTGTACCCACAAGCTCTGTTTTGGACTGTGTTCCTGTTGTCCAATAAACCTTCGGTTTTACTGGCTGGCTGAGAGTCTCAGTGAATCCCAGGAAGAGGGGTGCAGGGCCTGGACTCCCCCACACTCCGTGACAACTGGTGGCAGCGGTGGGATCTACTGCACCCCGTGAACGGCGCTTCCTGCAGTAAGTGACTGGGGAACAGTAAAACGAAGGGGGATTGACGGGGACCAGGCGTGCTGAAGATTCAGAGAGAGAGACGGTTTCAGGGGGCGGTTAACCCCTGGGAGTGTGTCACCAGAGAGAAGGACTTTTGCAGTAACAGGGTCCCCCGGGGGATTGCAGCGAGCGGTCCCAGGGGCGGAGGAGTCTGCAACTCGACCCTGGCAAAGAGGTGGTGACCTCAAGAAGGACTGGCACACTAGGGGCTTTTCCTGGAAACCGTGGACAGCTGCCCGGCCTGCGAGTGGCCAGCCGGGAGATGTACGCTAAACGCCTTAAGAGCGACCTGGTGGAGCTGTGCAGGCAGAGGGGGCTGCGCGTCGGGAGGTCCACCAAGGAACAGCTGATTGCCCAGCTGGAGGAGAGGGATCGCTTGGATGACCCGATCCCTGTCCCTGAGGGAAGCCGGCCGGCGGACGCAGCGTGGGCCCTGGGGCCTGACCAGGCTGGGAGGGGTCAGACTGCTGCCCAGGACACCCCGAGACCCTTCCTACCTATGCCTGGGGGGGGGGTTGTGGGAAGCCCAGCGAATACCGAGGGCCCCCTGACCCCAGCAGCCAGCAGGGGATCCTCCCAGCGGAGCTCCCCATCCCTGGAGCGGATGCGGCTGGAATGGGAGAGGGAGAGGAAAATGAGGGAGCTGGAGGATCATGAAAAACAACGTCAACATGAGGAGAAACAACGTCAACATGAGCAGGAGGAGAAGGAGAAACAACGTCAACATGAGCAGGAGGAGAAGGAGAGGGAGCGTCAGGAGAAGGAGAGGGAGCGTCAGGAGAAGGAGAGGGAACGTCAGGAGAAGGAGAGGGAACGTCAACATGAGCAGCAGGAGAAGGAGAAACAAAGACAGCATGAACTGGAGCTGGCCAGGCTGAGGAGCAGTGGGGCCCCGGCTGCGGTGAGTGAGGGGGGACCCAAGACTGCAAGGAGCTTTGATAAGTGCTTCCTGGCCCAGCGGAAGGAGGGGGAGGACATAGATAGCTTCCTGACGGCCTTTGAGAATGCCTGCGAGCTGCACAGGGTTGACCCTGCCGACAGGCTCCAGTTCCTCACCCCCTTACTGGACCCCAAAGCCGTGGAGGTCTACAGCCGGATGACAGGGGCAGAGGCAGGGGACTATGAACTGTTCAAACAGGCTCTGCTCCGTGAGTTTGGGCTGACCCCCGAGATGTACCGGAGAAGGTTCCGGAGTCAGCGTAAAACGCCTGAGGTCACCTACCTACAACTGGTCAACAGGATGCAGGGATATGCCCGCAAGTGGACAGCGGGGGCCCAAACTAAAGAGGACCTGCTTGACCTGTTTGTACTGGAGCACCTGTATGAACAGTGCCCTTCCGACCTGAGGCTGTGGCTGGTGGACAAAAAGCTCGCGAACCCCCAGCATGCAGGGCAGCTGGCCGACGAGTTTGTGAACAGTCGGTCAGGGGGTAGCCGGGAGGAGTCCCAAAAGAACAGGCCCCCCCCGATGCAGAGAGAGAGTCACCATGGGGCCTCCCAGCGGGGAAATAGGGAGAACCCCCTCCAAAGGGGAACGCCCGGTGTCGGGCCCCTCCGACCCGTTCGAGGGGACCAACGTGACCTGAGCTGCTATCACTGTGGCCAGAGAGGCCACGTACGGGCCCAGTGCCCCGGGCTCAGGGACAAACTGAGCAGACCCAACCTACCCAGGGTTAACTGGGTAGGGACTCAGCTGGACGAGGGGCAGGCGACCCAGGAAAGGGGGGCTACCAGTTTGCCACCTGCTCAGGAGGGAAGAGTACCCCCAGCCAGCCCCGCCAGAGGGCTGGAGGCTCTGGACTCAGGGTGCTCGGTTTACAGGGTGGGTGCGGGGCTGTCCCTCCGGAGAGAGTGCCTTGTTCCCCTGGAGGTGGATGGGAGGAAGGTCAATGGATACTGGGATACGGGCGCGGAGGTGACGCTGGCCCGGCCCGAGGTGGTGGCCCCAGATCGGGTGGTGCCCAACACCTACCTGACCCTGACGGGGGTGGGCGGGACCCCATTTAAGGTGCCTGTGGCAAGGGTACACCTGAAATGGGGGACCAAGGAGGGCCCCAAGGATGTGGGGGTACACCACCATTTGCCCACTGAAGTTTTGATGGGGGGGGACCTAGAGGACTGGCCAAGCGACCCCCAGACCGCCCTGGTTGTGACCCGTAGCCAGAGCCGGCGAGGGGCACTGCGACCTGACCCTGGGGAGGGTACCACACTGGAGGCGCGAGACCCTACTCGGGTGGGGAGGGAGCGCCGAGGGGCACGGCTCAGAGAGGCTGCGGCCTCAGACCTGGCCACGGAGGGGGAACCGGGCCCCATCCCTTCCCCAGCCGCTGAGTTCCAGGCCGAGTTGAGGAAAGATCCCTCCTTGCAGAAGCTCAGGGACCTGGCCGACCTCAGTGAGGGACGGACCATGAGGAGAGGCTGCCAGGAGAGGTTCCTGTGGGAGAAGGGGTTCCTGTACCGAGAATGGGCTCCCCCAGGGGAAGGGGAGTCCTGTGGGATCAGGAGGCAGCTGGTGGTCCCCCAGAAGTACCGCCGCAAGCTCCTGTCCCTGGCCCATGACATCCCCCTCGCAGGGCACCAGGGAATCCGGCGCACCCGGCAGAGGTTGCTACAGAACTTTTACTGGCCCGGGGTCTTTACCACCGTCCGGCAGTATTGCCGATCCTGTGACCCCTGTCAGAGGGTGGGGAAGGCCCGGGACAAGGGGAAAGCGGCGTTGAGACCTTTGCCCATCATAGAGGAGCCTTTCCAGAAGGTGGCCATGGACATCGTGGGGCCTCTCAGCAAGACGACCCGGTCGGGGAAGAAATACATTCTGGTGGTGGTAGATTTCGCCACCCGCTACCCCGAGGCAGTGCCCTTAGCTTCCATTGAAGCAGACACCGTGGCAGATGCGCTCCTGACCATTTTCAGCCGAGTGGGGTTCCCCAGGGAAGTCTTGACAGACCAAGGCTCCAACTTCATGTCGGCCCTGCTCCGGTGCTTGTGGGAGAAATGTGGGGTCCGGCATGACTGGGCCTCAGCGTATCACCCCCAGTCCAATGGGCTGGTGGAGAGGTTTAACGGGACGCTAAAGATGATGCTGAAAACCTTTATGAACCAGCACCCGCAGGATTGGGACAAGTACTTACCTCACCTGCTGTTCGCGTACAGGGAGGTGCCCCAGGAGTCTACCGGATTTTCGCCTTTCGAACTGTTATATGGAAGGAGGGTGAGGGGCCCCCTGGACCTGATGAGAGACGAGTGGGAGGGGAAGGCCACTCCCGATGGAGAGTCAGTGGTGGAGTATGTCCTGACCTTCCGAGAGAGACTGGCTGAACTCATGGGCCTGGCCAGGGAGAATCTGGCCAGAGCCCAGAGGAAGCAGAAGGTCTGGTATGACCGCACGGCGCGGGCCCGTGCCTACGCCACCGGGGATCAGGTGATGGTTCTCATCCCCGTGAGAAAGAACAAACTACAGGCCGCCTGGGAGGGCCCGTTCAAGGTCGTCAAGCAGCTCAATGAGGTAAACTATGTGGTGGAGCTGTCGAACCGGGCCCACCACCGCCGGGTGTACCATGTGAATATGATGAAGCCATATTATGCCAGGGGGAATGTGGTGTTAGCTGTGTGTGGTCAGTGGGAGGAGCAGGGAGATGACCCTTTAGTAGATCTATTCCCTGGGACCAGAGCTGGTTCCCCCCTGGAAACAATCCCCCTCTCGGATCAGCTCACCCCTGCCCAGCAAGCTGAGGTCAGGGGGGTGCTGCATCCGTACCGACAGCTGTTTTCCAACCAGCCTGGACGCACTAATCTGACTGTCCACCGGGTGCAGACAGGGTCGCACCCGCCGATAAGATGCTCCCCCTTCCGAGTCACAGGGAAAACTGCTCAGGACCTGGAAAGAGAGGTCCGGGACATGCTGGCTTTGGGGGTGATCCAGCCATCGGCCAGCCCTTGGGCCTCGCCGGTGGTGCTGGTCCCCAAAAAGGATGGGTCAGTCCGGTTCTGTGTGGACTATCGGAAGCTCAATGCCATCACTGTATCGGATGCCTACCCCATGCCCAGGCCGGACGAGCTCCTAGACAAGCTGGGAGGAGCTCGGTACCTTACCACCATGGACCTTACAAAGGGCTACTGGCAAGTGCCGCTGGATGCAGATGCCCGGCTGAAATCGGCCTTTATCACCCCTCTGGGGCTCTATGAGTTTCTGACCCTGCCTTTCGGCCTCAAGGGAGCGCCGGCCACCTTCCAGCGCCTGGTGGACCAGCTCCTGAGGGGGATGGAGAGTTTTGCCGTGGCGTATATTGACGACATCTGTGTCTTTAGCCAGACCTGGGAGGACCACGTGTCCCAGGTTAGACAAGTGCTGGACCGACTCCAGGGGGCTGGGCTGACTGTCAAAGCGGAGAAGTGCAAGGTGGGGATGGCTGAAGTATCTTACCTGGGCCATCGGGTGGGGAGCGGCCGCCTAAAGCCGGAACCGGCCAAGGTGGAGGTGATCAGAGACTGGCCCGCTCCCCACACCAAAAAGCAGGTCCAAGCCTTTATTGGGATGGCAGGATACTACCGAAGATTTGTGCCCCACTTTAGCGCCATAGCCACCCCCATCACTGAGCTATGCAAGAAGGGGAAGCCAGACAAGGTGGTCTGGACCGAGCAGTGCCAGGAGGCTTTCCGGGCGCTGAAGGAGGCTCTGGTCAGTGGCCCAGTTCTAGCAAACCCAGACTTTGACAAGCCCTTTGTGGTGTTCACCGACGCCTCCGACACGGGACTGGGGGCGGTGCTAATGCAGGAGGATGAAAAGGGGGAGAGACACCCCATCGTGTACCTGAGCAAGAAGTTGCTACCCCGGGAGCAACACTACGCGGCCATCGAGAAGGAGTGCCTGGCCATGGTGTGGGCCCTCAAGAAACTAGAGCCCTATCTCTTCGGGCGACACTTCACCGTCTACACCGACCACTCTCCCCTGACCTGGCTGCACCAGATGAAAGGAGCCAACGCCAAGCTCCTGAGGTGGAGCCTGCTCCTGCAGGATTACGACATGGACGTGGTCCACGTGAAGGGAAGTGCCAACCTGATAGCGGATGCGCTGTCCCGGAGAGGGGGCCCCGAACTTCCCCAGGTCACTGGTCACAGTGACCCCGCTCAGTTCAGTCTCGAAGGGGGGAGAGATGTGACGATGTGACGCAGCAGGGAGGGGGGAGTGTTGACCTGGGAATGTGCCCTGGGGACGGGAGACCTGAGAGCCTGTCACCTGAGCCAGGAGGGGGAGGGGGAGGTAACACCTCTGCCCAGGAATGTGGAGGGAGGCTGCAGCAGGGAACCTGCTCGGTGGGTTTAGTTTCAGTTTGGGGGCTGGGTGGAGGAACACAGGGAACCCCAGGGCTGGGGTCTAAGCTCCCTGCTCCCCCAGAAGGACTTCACTGAGGGGTCCTGGGTGTACCCACAAGCTCTGTTTTGGACTGTGTTCCTGTTGTCCAATAAACCTTCGGTTTTACTGGCTGGCTGAGAGTCTCAGTGAATCCCAGGAAGAGGGGTGCAGGGCCTGGACTCCCCCACACTCCGTGACAGATGGAGTGAGTAAATCAGCAGAGCCCTACTGAAATCAAGGGGGGGTACGACAGCTTAAAGCTGGAGAGGATCTAGGCTACCGGAGTCTGTTCTCTCTGGGGCTTGCAGGCTGGCTGATATGTCTCCTTAACTGTTCTGTGTCCCATGCTCCTTAGGGCCAGGTATCTACAGCATGCATCTGCTGCCATTCTGCATGGAGCTGGCCAGCCACAGGAATGGCCATGACCACTACTAACCACAGGCCTGCAGACTTTGGCTGCATCTCCAGAGACACGCCCCAATTCCTGGCCGCTTCTCCTCCCCAGCTGCCTGGCTGGCCCCTGTACAGGACGGACGGTCACCATGGGGGAGTACTACAAACTGCTGGAACTTCCCCAGGACGCCTCTGACGAGGACATCAAAAAGGCCTAAGTCCCCCTTCCTTGGCGCTTCCTTTTCCCCATGCACCCCGATGGCATGGTTCCTGCTGCCTCCCTCTGCGATTGCCAGTGTTCTCTGCCTGGGGCTGCTGGCCAGCCCTGGGGAACTGGAGGTCTCTCCTGATCTCTCTGCTCTGAGAGCACCTCATGGGCTCTCAGCTGTGACAGACACCAGAGAGGGGTTCCTGGGGTAGGACAGCTCCACTGGTAAATGGGGTGTGAGTCCAGCTAGTGACCATTTGAACATCCCTGGGACAGGGGCATTGAGATGTGTTTAAAGGAGTCAGCTCTGAAAGGTGAGCATTCCTTACTGAGATGGGTGTGGGTCACAGGGGTGGAGAAGGGCAGAGGTCAGCTGGGGTGCCAGAGCTGGCCTTGCAAAATCCAGGGGAGGAGGAGGGGAGGAGGTGGTAAGAATCCCATAGGTGCTGGGAGACAAGGGCAGCTAAAGGGAATTCTTCTACTTGCTGGGCTTCCCGCAGCAGGAGTCGGTACCTATGGTGGGGCTCTGAGGGGCTGCCTAGCATAGGAGGATGCACAGCACCTAACAAACTGGGCATGGCCAGGTGTGACTGACTGTCTCTCTGGGCTCTGTGCAGGTTCAGGAAGGCAGCAATGAGATGGCACCCGGATAAAAACCCAGAGACCGAGCAGTACGCTGAGCGGAAGTTCAAAGAAATAACAGAGGCGTATGAAGTGCTGTCAGACAGTAAGGGGCCCACCCGTCCCCTTCTCCAGCCATCCACCCTCGCTCGGCTCATTTCGGGTCCTTGATGTTCCCACTCTCCTCACTGCACTTGTGTTGCGCTCCTTGTGGATGCTGAGGCAGTGACTTCTGCCGCACACGCTCGGTGTCTGTCTCCCTCCTCTGGTTGCAGGCTCTTATGTAAATTATGTTGTCATGGGATAAGAGGGAAGATCCTTTCATGGGTTGAGAATTGGTTACAGGGAACAAAGGGTAGGAATAAATGGTAAATTTTCAGAATGGAGAGGGGTAACTAGTGGTGTTCCCCAAGGGTCAGTCCTAGGACCAATCCGATTCAACCTATTCATAAATGATCTGGAGAAAGGGGTAAACAGTGAGGTGGCAAAGTTTGCAGATGATACTAAACTGCTCAAGATAGTTAAGACCAAAGCAGACTGTGAAGAACTTCAAAAAGATCTCACCAAACTAAGTGATTGGGCAACAAAATGGCAAATGAAATGTAATGTGGATAAATGTCAAGTAATGCACATTGGAAAAAATAACCCCAATGATACAGACAACATGATGGGGGCTAATTTAGCTACAACTAATCAGGAGAAAGATCTTGGCGTCATCGTGGATAGTTCTCTGAAGATGTCCACGCAGTGTGCAGCGGCAGTCAAAAAAGGAAACGGGATGTTAGGAATCATTAAAAAAGGGACAGAGAATAAGACGGAGAATATCTTATTGCCCTTATATAAATCCATGAATACTGCATACAGATGTGGTCCCCTCATCTCAGAAAAGCTATGCTGGCATTAGAAAAGGTTCAGAGAAGGGCAACTAAAATGATGAGGGGTTTGGAACGGGTCCCATAGGAGGAGAGATTGAAGAGGCTAGGACTTTTCAGCTTGGAAAAGAGGAGACTAAGGGGGGATAGAGGTCTATAAACTCATGAGTGGTGTGGAGAAGGTGAATAAGGAAAAGTTATTTACTTGTTCCCATAATATAAGAACTAGGGGCCACCAAATGAAATGAATGGGCAGCAGGCTTAAAACAAATAAAAGGAAGTTCTTCTTCACTCAGTGCACAGTCAACCTGGGGAACTCCTTGCCTGAGGAGGTTGTGAAGGCTAGGACTATAGGAGGGTTTAAAAGAGAACTGGATAAATTCGTGGAGGTTAAGTCCATTCATGGCTATTAGCCAGGATGGGTAAGGAATGGTGTCCCTAGCCTCTGTTTGTCAGAGGGTGGAGATGGATGGCAGGAGAGAGATCACTTGATCATTACCTGTTAGGTTCACTCCCTCTGGGGCACCTGGCATTGGCCGCTGTTGGCAGACAGGATACTGGGCTGGATGGACCTTTGGTCTGACCCAGTATGGCCATTCTTATGTTGCTGTAGCCATGCTGGTCCCAGCGTATTAGAGAGACAAGGTGGGGGAGGTAATATCTGTTACTGGACCAACTTCTGTCAGTGAGAGAGAAGCTTTCGAGCTCCACAGAGCTCTTCTTCCAGTCCCTGTCTCTTTCACCAACAGAATTTGGCCCAATAAGATATTATCTCACTCACCTTGTCTCTCTGCCTCCTCTGGGGCACCCCAGTGCTCCACACAGCTCCCTGGGGACACTTCTTGGAGCGGGGGGGTGCTACCCTCTCTGGCCCCATCATTCCAGGGCTCTCCCTTCCCCATACAGCGCAGGCCCCAGAGATGAACATTACCCTGCAGTTGTGCTATGGGGCATCCTTCTGCCAGGCCCAATCCCTGCCTGTCTGATGCCGTTGCCTCCGGCACAGAAGCCAGAGACCCGTCTCATACTGGAATCCTGCATGATAGCACCTCTGCACATGGCGCAGCCCTGGCACCATTCACCCAGTGGCCGTTTACGTTAGATATTTCCATGGCGTCTAGCGCAGCGGTAGCAAAGTGCCTCCCAGAGGTGGGCAGGGAGCATCGGCGTAGGCGCTGGCCCAGGCCAGCCTGTGACAGTCCCATGTCTGTCCCTCCCCGTTTGCGGGCAGGCTCCCTCTGGCTCAGTACTGGGGTGGGGGGGTCAGCCTGGTGAAAGGGCCGCTGTGTCTGCAACGAGAGCTGGTCTCGGCTGAAGATGGGCTGGGTGACCTCTCGCTCCTTCTCCTTTCCAGAGAGCAAGCGCGATCTCTACGACCGCTACGGCAAGGACGGGCTCACGGGGACAGGTGAGTGACCCACCCTGACCCTGCCCTCAGCTACATCTGCCCAACCCTCTGGCTTCACTGAGGCCAGAATTTGTCCCTGCGGTTGGAACTTTGCTCCCAATTCTGCTGGTGACGCACGAACCAGAATTGACCCTGGCTCATTCTCCCCGGGCTGGGCTGGCTCTGCAGGGCTAGCACGAGCCCAAGGCACAGAATGTTTGCTTCTGTCTGCCTGCGAATATCCACAGGGGGCCCATCGGCCGAGGGAGGAGGGACCACGTTTCCACAGCCACGTTCCAGATCAGCATCGCACTCAGGGCCTTTCCTCTTGGCCCCAGAGCTCTGCAGTGGGGAGAGACGGGATCCCAGCCTTGTCAGCTCCAAGCAGGGTGTCCTGTTTGCTTCCTGTTCTTGTTCCTTTTGAGGACCCTTGCGAGGGCCGGCTTCAGGGCCTGGGCGCCATGTTTGCCATTTCCTGTCTCTGCCTTTCCCTAGAAGAGCCTGGGGGATCGAAGGCTGAAGATGGAGCCCCTGGATTTACTTTCAACTTTGCCGTCATCCGTGACATCCTCAGAGAGTTCTTTGGGGGACGAGATCCTTTCTATGGTGAGTTTTAACCCCACTCAAGTCTCTCGGGTAGAGCTGAGGGCAATTTTTGGATGGAAAAGTTTTCCTGATGAAAAATGAGATTTTGTCGAAAATGAAATTTTTGGTCAGAAAAGGCCATTTTCTATTAAATTATTCAAGGGAAAATTTCAAGATGAAATAAATATTTTCATTCCATTTTGTTTGGAATTGAAATTTTTCCTTTGTTTCACATAAACCAAAATATTTTTAAATTTCTGGGTTTTGTTTCTTTCCTGTTCCCCACTGAATGAAAGGGAAGGAATGATGATGAGGGTTTTCCCCCACTTTTTTCTTTTTGCACTCTAACTTTTTGAAAGTTGAGAAAGTTTTAAAAAGTGACAAAGTGGTAAAAGAATGAGATGCTGGAAGTCTGCCACAGTGACACTTCCAACGTTGGAAAAGTTTTGAAAAGTTACAGAGCGGTAAAAGGAAAAGAAAAAAGAAGATAAAATTGGCAAGAAAGCCCTGGGGTGGATTCATTTTAGTGACCTCGTGGCAAAAAGGTAACATGGGGAAGACCGAGGGGGGAGGGGAGAAGAGGAAAGGGGATGATAAAAAATAAAAAAAATCATGAAAATGTTATAAAGAAACCAAAAAATTCACCCCTCTATAAGAGTTTCAGGCCAGAAGGGACCATTGTGATGGTCTAGTTTGACCTCCTGCATAGCACACGCCAGAAAATCTCACCCAGTACTTTCTCTATCAAGCCCGTAACTCCCGCTGGAGACATCGCATCTCATTTACAAAATATCCAGTGATGACTTAAAAATGGGAAGTGATGGAAAATCCACCCCAGCCCCAGGCAAGTTCTGCAAATGGTTAATTACCCTCACTGTCTCATCTGAATTTGCCGTGCTTCAGGTTCCAGCCCCTGAATCTCCTTATGCCTTTTTCTGCTTCCCTAAAGAGCCAGCTCGTGTCAGAAATCTCCTCCCCAGCGAGATTCTTACAGTCTGGGATCAAACCACCTCTTAACCTTCTCTTTACCAAACAAAGCACCGTGAGCGGCTTTCGTCTCTCACTAGAAATCAGGTTTTCCAGACCACTAATCATTTTTCTGTCTTCTGAACCCTTTAAAATTTTTAACATCATCTTTGAAGTGTGGCCACTAGCAATGGACACAGACCCAGTCCTACAGTAACAGTCTTACCAAGGCTGTATACAGAAGTAATACGTCTTCCCTACCTCAGTTAGATATTCCTCTGCTTATACATCCAAGGATCGCGTTACCCCTCGTAGCTACAGTATCACCCTGGGAGTTCCTGTCCAATTTGTTATCCCCCAGGACCTTAAAGCCTTTTCAGTCACTGCATTCCAGGAGACAGCCCCCCATCTAGTAAGTGTGACCTATGGTCTTTGTTCCTGGATGTGTGACCTTGCTAAGAGGGGCCATCACTCATTTTAATGCTTGGGGGTAGTCTACACTACACGGGTCCTGCTGATACAGCTATCCTGGTATAGCCATACTGGCAGATAGTGGAGACACGGTTTATGCCGACAGAAGAGGTTTTTCTGTCATTACAATAACAACATTGCTGGCGATGCCAACAGAAGCCCTCTTCTGTTGACAGAGCTGCGTCTACTCTGGGTTTTTGGCAGCAGAGCTATGTCGGATGGGGGGTGTGGTTTTTTCAAACCCCAACCAGCATATGAGGCCAAAGCTTTTTAGTGTAGCCCTGACCTCGGTTAAATCATCCCATCTCACAGCAACACAGAGGAGCAGCCTGTGCGGGAACCAGGAGCCACATTTGAGGTGGGCAGCCTGGCCCAATGGATACAGGAAAGGCCTGCTGCTCAGGTGACCTGAATTTTATTCCTGCCTCGCTGTAACCTTGGGCCAGCCGCTTCCCAGCTCTATGCTGCAATGTCCTCACCAGTGAAGCAGGGACGCTGACACCACCCTTCCTCTGTACTGTTCTATACCTGGCTGCACTGGCCAGTGGCTTTAGTGGGCTTTGATCTTGGCTGATTCTCCTGTTAAAATCCTGATGCTTTGCTTAGCTGGGGAACTGAAAGTACAAAGGCAGGGAACATTGTTCACACCGTCTGTCTGTTACCCGGTTCCTGTCACTGCAGTCCCGGAGCACCTCCCACTCTTCCCTGTATTTATCCTCACAACCGCTGTGCAGCAGCACCGCTGTTCTCCGCCTTGCGCAGGGGAGTGACTTGCCCCAGGGAGTCTGAGGAAAAGAGGAGACTTGAACCAGGCCTCTGCAGTCTCAGCTCAGGGCCCAGCCCCTTAATAACAACCTATTCTATTGTATTCAGTGAATGCATGGGCAGCCCATGTAAGAGGCTGGGGGAAGCTAAGCCTCTGCCCAAAAGGCTGGTCATGCAGGAGGGCAAATGCCAAGGATGCGGCGTGGGTCACCTCCCTTTGGAGGCCTGCTGGCCCGCCGCCTTTGGAGTGAATCTCCCTAGAACTGTGGGGAGGGAACCAGCACCCAGACTGTGGCCCCACCTGCACACCACTCTGAGGCCCTGTCACTGCTCCGCCTCTCCCCCCAGGGGCCATCCGCCCAGCGCAGAGCAGAATGAGTAGTGGGTGGGGGTCCCTCAGGGGAAGAGGCGGAGAGGAGCGAGCGATGGATCGGGGGCCTCGGGGGGGCGCGGGGGGGGAGACAGACCGGAGGGGGCAGGGAGACTCAGGAGAGGGGGCGGAGTGGGGGTGGGAAGAGGCAGAGTGAGTGTGGGGCCTCGGAGGAAGAAGGGCCTGAATCCATAGGCAGTGCATGAGTCTTCTGTTAGGGGAGGCTTACACACAAGTGTTGGAAGCTCCCTAGAAGTGTGTGGGGGCCCACGGGCGCCCGGACTATGGCCCCGCCCGCGAGGCCCTGTCCCCACTTTGCCTCTTCCCCCGAGGTCTGCTCTTGACCAACATCCCTTGTACCATCCTCTACAGCTAGCCCGCGAATGGAATAAGGGCCTTTAGGTCAACCAAGGTCTTTAGTGCTGAGTGAAGGCCCTGCTGCCGGGTGAGCCTGGGCCTCAGTTACCGTCCTAGGTGATGTCCCAGTGCGGGATTGGAGTTTAAAGCTGGGCCTCCAGTTACTGGCCCAAGGACTCTTCTCAGGGCAGCGCTGGGAGGGTCCACAAATGCTGACGAGGGTCACTTCTTGACGGTTGAGGAGACAAACAGCAGAGCAGCAACAGGGAACAACTCTCATGCTGGGCCTAGCGAGGTGCATTCTGGGCGTAACAAGTCTGATTTCTTGCAGGTGTGACGGGTGCTGAGAGGAGCAACAGAGAAGCAGCAAGGAGTGAATCACACCCTGGATACGAGTCGCAGGAAGCATGCAATGAGTTGAATGGGGGATATGAGTTTTATGATGGGTGGAACAAGTCGCATGAGGGATATGAGCCGCATGGCGCATGGAATGAGTCACATTATGAGTTTGAGTCTGCTCCTGGATGCAAGTTGCATGAGGAGTATGTGTTGTATGATGGGTGGAACAATACACCAGACAGACAGGAGAGGACTCCTGGATACGAGTTGCATGAGGCGTATACGTCATACGATGGGTGGAACAATACACCAGACAGACAGGAGAGGACTCCTGGATACGAGTTGCATGAGGCGTCTGCGTCGTACGGTGGGTGGAACGATACACCAGACAGACAGGAGACGACTCCTGGATACGAGATGCCTGAGGCGTCTGCGTCGTACGGTGGATGGAGCAGGCCACAAGACAGAGACGAGTCAGCTGCGGTATATGAGCTGCATGCTGGATGGAACAGGGGACAAGACAGACCTGAGGCAGCTCCTGGATACAGGTCACATGAGGAGCGTGCGTTGTATGATGGATGGAGCAGGACCCAAGACAGACCTGACTCAGCTCCTGTGTACGAGCTGCATGCTGGATGGAACAAGTTGCAAGCTGGATGCAACGAAGCAGCTGCTGGATGGAAAGAGTCGGCTGCTGGCTATGCCCCAGCTCCCAGATACACATCACCTTATGAGTGGAACAGGTCAGCGGCCAGCTGCACCAAGGTGGCTGACAGGAGCAGTGAGCTGGCTGCTGAGTGGAACAAGCCAATTGCGGATGAGAAGAGTCGACCACCAACTGAAATGAGGCTGCTCCCAGGTGGAAGGAGGCTACTCCTGGGTGGAACAAAGAAGAGGCAGTCAGATGGAATGGACAAGCTCCTGGGTGGAATGAAGAAGCTCCTGGATGGAACCAAGAAGCTCTTGTGCAGACGGAGCGAGCTCCAAGGAGGAACAAGTCCAGTCCCACCAGGAGAACCACAGCTGTTCTCTAAAGGAGCTAGTCGGCTGCTCCCGGATATAACCCGCTGGCCGCAGGCTGAAATGAATCAGTTACGAGGAAGAGCAAGTCAGGTATTGCATGCAACCAGTCCGCTCCCAGATGTCAGCGGTCAACTGCAGGATGAAATGAGTCTACTCACAGATACAGCCAATCCACTTCTGAGTGCAAGAAGCAGCCTGCTACATGGAACAAGTCGGTGCCCAAATGTAATCAGTCGGCCCCAGGGGGGAATAAGTCGCCTCCCAGACATAACCAGTCATCTCCTAGGCAGAACGAGCAGATTCCCAGTCAGAAGCCACCTTGGTGTCCAATCCTCTGATTCCAGCTGTTCCCATGACTCCTTTATCACCAGGCTGGGGAGAATGCTGTGAACGCCAGGATCCATTGGGAGGGAGGTTTCCAGAGGCTGCTGGCAGAGCAGGCAAGGGGCTGTTCAGTAAAGACTGGGACCAGAGCTCTCAGCATCAGCGTCTTTATTATTCACTGAGAAGCCAGCTAAACAGGACCTGCTTAGTCAGGGATGGGAGCACTGCTTTGAGGGCCCAGGGCCTTGCAGCCAATTGTATTTGGGGCTGCAGGGAGCTCCGGATCTCAACATTGCTGCTGTTGCATTGAGTCCTGCTTGTTGCTCACACACTAAGGTGACGGGGCCCTATAAGAGCCCAGAGAGTGCCTGGCTCTCCCCGGTGCCGTCAGGAGGTTACAGCCCCTGACTGCTGTGGCTCGGTGCTCTTGCTTTGTCTCTCTTTGAGGGTGTGCCCAGGGCATGGAGATGCCCAGGGAAAGAGCTTCTGCACAATGCAGCAGGGGAATGAAGGAGGGAAATTTGGCCTCGCTGGGCTGCGGGGGGAGAAGAGTGGGCACAAACCCCATGCCAAAGGCAGCTATGACCTGAATGCCAAGTTAGGTTGTGTGAGCATCTGTCTGGTGACAGTCTCTGGGATACTCTGCAGGAGACCGTTGGACTGGAGAGCGCTGGATGGGATGGGAGGGCTGAGGGTTTTTTCTCTCCTCATGCCCAGACTGGCTTCTAAATCCAAGGAGGGCAAGAACTAAAGCCTGAAATGACCAAGGAGATGAAGCGTTTTCTGTGGATCAGCCTGATGTGTTTGTGCTCTTTGTACTAGGACCGAGTCCCTCTTTGTTTATTGTCTGTCCCGAAAACTCAATTTGGGGTGGATGGAAAACACACTTTCCTTGTTTAGGCTTAGAACTTAGCTGAGGTTTTGTTGTGTACTTACCAAGGGTTGTGCTGAATTCTCCATCACGGACAAGTTTTAAATCAAGATTGGATGGGTTTCTAAAAGCTCTGCTCCAGGACTGATGGTGGGGCCTGTATTCTACAGCAGGTCAGACGAGATGATCACAGTGGCCCTTCAGGCCTCAGACTCTACGAACCCCATCCCTTATGCACTCTAACATCCTGTTTGCTTTTTTGACCACAGCTGCACATTGAGCAGAGGTTTACACTGAGCTTCTGCAATGACACCCAGGTCCTTTTCTTGGGCTGGTCCAGTTAATTCAGACCCCTGTAAGGGGTGTGAGTCGTTTACATTTCCCCCCATAATGTGGATTACTTTGCATTTCTAAACATTGAATTTCATCTGCAGTCATCTCTCCCATTCACCCAACCTGTTCAGATCTCTCTCAAGTTCCCCACAGTTCTCTGTGGTCCTAACAAACCGAAACAATTTTGTGTCAACTGGGCATTTTTCTACCTCACTACTCTCCCACTTTCCAGGTCATTAATACATAAATGAAACAACATGGGACCAAGTACAGAGCCTTATGGCCCTGCTGTTAACCTTTGGCCATGATGAAAATTGACCATTGAACCCTACTCTTTGTTTTCGGTCTCCTAGCCAGTTTTTGAGCCGTAACTGTACTTTGCCTCTCACCCCATGAGAACTTTGCTTTTTAGCAGCCTCTTGTGTGGGGTGTTGTCAAAGGCCTTTTGAAATACAAATAAATGATGTCAACTGGTCTCCTTTAGCTGTTACTTCATTGGTATGTTTAAAGAATTCTAAGGGACTAGTGAGACATGACTTTCCTTTGCAGAAACTGTGCCAGGAACAGATATGTCTTACAGGTCTAGAATTCTCCAGATTGCCCTTACAGAGTTTGTTAAATATAGGCCCAATATTTGCTACCATCTACAACAGTGACAGAATAGAAGGAGAGGTGTCATATTTTTGCTAGGAGCCCAGCCACTTCGTACTTAAGCTCCTTCAGAATTCTTGGCTGGACCGGGTGGCCTCATGACTAATTACATTGTAAATGGCCAGTTCACTTCAGCATCTCTGCTCTGACACCTCCGTCTCCCAAAGTCGTTGGTGCCTCTTTCTCTCTCATACACACACATTCTGCTCCTCTCTTCCCTGTTCTGGAATCCTGGTTGCTTCCCCCTGCCCCCACCTCTCTTTTTCAGCATCTGTTTCACTCCAGACCACTGTCTCCTCCTCCCTCTAACCTCTTCCTCCCTCATTTCCCCCAGGTTCTTTTCTACACCCCACCCCTTGCAGCCACCCACCCACCACCCACCTGCTGGATCATCTGCTCGCTGCTTTCACTCCATCCCTTCTCTTCCATTTCTCCCTGTCTGTCTCACTCTGTGTCACTCAGCCAGTGGGACTAACTCAAAGGGAGCCTGTCCCAAAATGGGCCCTGGCTCCAAACCACCACGATCTTGGGAGGAACGGTGGCTGGAATCCAAGCAGCTTTTCAAAAAACCCACTGAGAGGTTACACAAATAGCCCGCCCTGTTTTAGGAGCCACAAAGGAGGAACTTCTACGTCCCAAAGCCCTATCAGTGCCATGTGTGCGGGTGTCTGGCAGTGCTCAGCTGGGACTCCGGTAGTGCGAGCGTCAGCACAGACAGCCGGCTGGGATTCCAGCCATGTGAGCTACACAGCGCACAGGACCCAATGCAGTTGGGGCCCGGGAAGCACCTGAAGTGCGAGGGCATATGTGCTCAGTGCAGCGATCTCCAGTGGCAGGCACACACAGGCAGAAGCTCTGTTATTTCACAGAACACGCTGTGTGTGGATGGGGCGAATGTTAACAGAGCTGTAGAGGATGTTCTGTATCTATCAGGCCACAGAACGAGGTGACTCAGTCCTGGGGATCCTGTGTCACCCGAAGGGGGAGAGCGAAGTGTGTGGGCTGCTCTGCAGCAAGGTATGACCCCTAAAAATGCTAATACATATCAGCAGTGAAAGAGTTAATAGTGGGGGGGGGGTGCACTGCCGGTGACAGGCAGGACTGTCAAACAAAGGGTTAAACCGTCACAGCATCTTGCCCACTTGTTGCCTGTGGTGGCTTATTGTAACCTCCTGAATGAAAGTGCAAAGCCCTGACATCACAATCAGACCGAGCTTTCCATTGGCTGCAGCAGTTGTTAATCAGCAGTGGAGGAATATGAGGGGCTGCTAGTGGGCTCCTGCCCTGCCCCACTGCCCCAGAGCAGCCTCAGGTGTGCAGTGAAATCAGAGAGGCGGGACTCTTGAGACCAGGATGCAGCTGGGATCTTCTCTCCTGCAGCAGTAAGGTATGGCCGGAGCTGTGTTCAAGCGGTAAAGCCCCAGGGGAGCTGCTGAGCAGGGGAGAGGCTCTGGGCAGTGGGGTGAGCTGGGCAGAGGTGCCAAGGATGGGGAAGCAAAAAGAAGGGGGGATGGCGAAGGAGCAGAGGTGGCGACTGGAGAGCCCACGATGCAACTCATAGAATCATAGAATATCAGGGCTGGAAGGGACCTCAGGAGATCATCTAGTCCAACCCCCTGCTCAAAGCGGGACCAATCCCCAACTAAATCATCTCAGCCAGGGCTTTGTCAAGCCTGACCTTAAAAACTTCTAAGGAAGGAGAACTGGACCAACTGGACCAGAGCTGCAGACAGAAAAAAACGGAGAAGGAAGAAGCCAGAGTGTCAAGCGAGAGTCTCCTGAGCATGGGCCTAATAACCTAATAAAGATCATTCTCCTAGCCCAGAGGTTCTCAGACTGTGGTCTGCGGACTACCAGTGGTCTGCGAGCTCCATTCAGGTGGTCCGTGGATAGTTCCCTCTAAGGTGCACACCTGGGTGGCTGCACACGAGAGAATGAAGGGCCACCCACCTAATTAGTGGAGCCGTGCAGGCGTGGCTCCACTAATTAGATGCCTGGATCCTGGAGAAGATGCATGTGTAAGGTGAGGTGGTGGCCTTGGGGGGAATAGGGGGTAGGTGGGAGGGGGCCGTGGGGTGAGAAGAGGGGGTGGGGGAATTTGGGATGTGTAGGGCTGCGGCGACCAGAGAAAGAGGCGACTTTCTCCAGCTCCAGGGCTGCAGCTGTCAGGAAGAGACCCCCCTCCTTTCCTGCCCCAGCTCTGTGGCTGCTGCGGCAGGGGAGAGACCCCCCTCCTTCCCAGGCCCAGCTTGGGGGTGCTGTGGTGGGGGAGAGAGGGAGAGACCCCCCTCCTTCCCAGGCCCAGCTCGGGGGCTGCTGTGGTAGGGGGAGAGAGGAGAGATCCCCCTCCTTCCCAGCCCCAGCTCGGGGGCTGCTGTGGTGGGGGAGAGATGGCACATCCATCACATTAGAAAGGTAAGACTACTGATATTAAAATATGAGCATGCTTTTATTTGTAGGACAAAAAAACGTTAATTATTATTAAGGTTTTTTTATATAGTTTTACAATAGTTAGCTAATGGTACAAATGACATTTGGAAAGATCATTAAGTAGTCCCCTGAGACCCTCAGCAATTTTCAAGTGGTCTGCGAAAAGAAAAGTTTGAGAACCAATGTCCTAGCCCATGGCTTTGCCCATGTCACCCCTCTCTTTGCCTCCATTCACTGGCTCCTCCTTCTCTACTGCATGAAACATAACCTACCTGTTTCAGAGTGACAGCCGTGTTAGTCTGTATTCGCAAAAAGAACAGGAGGACTTGTGACACCTTAGAGACGAACCAATTTATTTGAGCGTGAGCTTTCGTGAGCTACAGCTCACTTCATCGGATGCATACTGTGGAACTACCTGTCTTCGCTTTCACTGCCTTTCATGGCCAGTCCCCACCCCGCCTATTAGAGAATCATAGGACTGGTAGGGATCTCGAAAGGTCGTCTAGTCCAGTCCCCTGCTTCATGGCAGGACTAAGTATTATCTATCACAGAATCATAGAATATCAGGGATGGAAGGGACCTCAGGAGGTCATCTAGTCCAACCCCCTGCTCAAAGCAGGACCAATCCCCAATTAAATCATCCCAGCCAGGGCTTTGTCAAGCCTGACCTTAAAAACTTCTAAGGAAGGAGATTCCACCACCTCCCTAGGTAACGCATTCCAGTGCTTCACCACCCTCCTAGTGAAAAAGTTTTTCCTAATATCCAACCTAAACCTCCCCCACTGCAACCTGAGACCATTACTCCTTGTCCTGTCATCTTCTACCACTGAGAATAGTCTAGAACCATCCTCTCTGGAACCACCTCTCAGGTAGTTGAAAGCAGCTATCAAATCCCCCCTCATTCTTCTCTTCTGCAGACTAAACAATCCCAGTTCCCTCAGCCTCTCCTCATAAGTCATGTGTTCCAGACCCCAATCATCTTTGTTGCCCTTCGCTGGACTCTCTCCAATTTTTCCACATCCTTCTTGTAGTGTGGGGCCCAAAACTGGACAAAGTACACCAGATGAGGCCTCACCAATGTCGAATAGAGGGGAACGATCACGTCCCTCGATCTGCTCGCTATGCCCCTACTTATACATCCCAAAATGCCATTGGCCTTCTTGGCAACAAGGGCACATTGTTGACTCATATCCAGCTTCTCGTCCACTGTCACCCCTAGGTCCTTTTCCGCAGAACTGCTGCCTAGCCATTTGGTCCCTAGTCTGTAGCTGTGCATTGGGTTCTTCCGTCCTAAGTGCAGGACCCTGCACTTATCCTTGTTGAACCTCATCAGATTTCTTTTGGCCCAATCCTCCAATTTGTCTAGGTCACTCTGTATCCTATCCCTACCCTCCAGCGTATCTACCACTCCTCCCAGTTTAGTATCATCCGCAAATTTGCTGAGAGTGCAATCCACACCATCCTCCAGATCATTTATGAAGATATTGAACAAAACCGGCCCCAGGACCGACCCTTGGGGCACTCCACTTGATACTGGCTGCCATCTAGACATGGAGCCATTGATCACTACCCATTGAGCCCAACAATCTAGCCAACTTTTTACCCACCTTATAGTGCATTCATCCAGCCCATACTTCTTTAACTTGCTGACAAGAATACTGTGGGAGACCATGTCAAAAGCTTTGCTAAAGTCAAGAAACAATACATCCACTGCTTTCCCTTCATCCACAGAACCAGTAATCTCATCATAGAAGGCGATTAGATTAGTCAGGCATGACCTTCCCTTGGTGAATCCATGCTGACTGTTCCTGATCACTTTCCTCTCATGTAAGTGCTTCAGGATTGATTCCTTGAGGACCTGCTCCATGATCTTTCCGGGGACTGAGGTGAGGCTGACTGGCCTGTAGTTCCCAGGATCATCCTTCTTCCCTTTTTTAAAGATGGGCACTACATTAGCCTTTTTCCAGTCGTCCGGGACAAGTGGCAATCTAGACTGTCCCTGACAGGTGTTTGTTAAGAGCAGGTTAGACAATCTCCAATGATGGAGATTCCACAACCTCCCTAGGCAATTTATTCCAGTGCTTAACCATCCTGACAGGAATTTTTTCCTAATTTCCAACCTAAACCTCCCTTGCTGCAATTTAAGCCCATTGCTTTTTGTCCTGTCCTCAGAGGTTAAGAAGACAATTTTTCTCCCTCCTCCTTGTAACAACCTTTTATGTACTTGAAACTGTTATCATGCTGCCCCCCCCCCAGTCTTCTCTTTTCCAGACGAAACAAACCCAGTTTTTTCAATCTTCCCTCATAGGTCATGTTTTCTAGACCTTTCATCATTTTTGTTGCTCTTCTCTGGACTTTCTCCAATTTGTTCACATCCTTCTTGAAATGTGGCACCCAGAACTGGACGTAATACTCCAGTTGAGGCCTAATCAGAGCGGAGTAGAGCAGTAGAATTACTTCTCATGTCTTGCTTACAACACTCCTGCTAATACAGCCCAGAATGATGTTTGCTTTTTTTTGTAGCAGTGTTGCACTGACTCATATCTAGCTTGTGGTCCACTATGACCCCCTGTCAAGGTTCCTTCCCCACTCTGAACTCTAGGGTACAGATGTGGGGACCTGCATGAAAACCCCCTAAGCTTATTTTTACCAGCTTAGGTCAAAAATTCCCCAAGGTACAAACTATTTTACCTTTTGCCCTTGGACTTTATTGCTGCCACCACCAAGCGTCTAACAAATATATAACACGGAAAGAGCCTGCTTGGAAACATCTTTCCCCCCAAACCCTACACCCCCTTTCCTGGGGAAGGCTTGATAAAACTCCTCACCAATCTGCATAGGTGAACACAGACCCAAACCCTTGGATCTTAAGAACAATGAAAAACCAATCAGGTTCTTAAAAGAAGAATTTTAATTGAAGGAAAAAAAGTAAAAGAATCACCTCTGTAAAATCAGGATGGTAAATACCTTACAGGGTAATCAGATTCAAAACATAGGGAATCCCTCTAGGCAAAACCCTAAGTTACAAAAAGACACAAAAACAGGAATATACATTCCATTCAGCACAGCTTATTTTATCAGCCATTTAAAGAAATCAGAATCTAACGCAGATCTAGCTAGATTACTTACTAACTTCTAAGACTCCATTCCTTTCTGTTCCCGGCAAAAGCATCTCACACACAGAGAGAGCCTTTGTTTCTCCCTCCCTCCAGCTTTTGAAAGTATCTTGTCTCCTCATTGGTCATTATGGTCAGGTGCCAGTGAGGTTATCCTCGCTTCTTAACCCTTTACAGGTGAAAGGGTTTTTCCTCTGGCCAGGAGGGATTTTAAAGGTGTTTATCCTTCCCTTTATATTTATGACAACCCCTAATCTCTTTCCACAGTACTCCTTCCTAGGCAGTCATTTCCCATTTTGTATGTGTGCAACTGATAGTTCTTTCCTAAATTGAGTACTTTGCATTTGTCCTTATTGAATTTAATTCTGTTTACTTCCGACATTTCTCCAGTTTGTCCAGATCATTTGAATTTTAATCCTATCCTTCAAAGCACTTGCAAACCCTCCCAGCTTGGTATCCTCTGCAAACTTTATCAGTGTACTCTGTATGCCATTATCTACATAATTGATGAAGATAGAGAACAGAACTGGACCCAGAACTGATCCCTGCGGGACCTCACTTGAGATGCCCTTTAAGCTTGACTGTGAACCATTCTATGGGAATGCCCCTCTGCCATGTACATTGGCCAAAATGGACAGTCTCTATGTAAAAGAATAAATGGACACAAATCAGACGTCAAGAATTACAACATTCAAAAACCAGTTGGAGAACACTTCAGTCTCTTTGGTCACTCAATTACAGACCTAAAAGTGGCAATTCTTCAACAAAAAAACTTCAAAAGCAGACTCCAACGAGAGACTGCTGAATTAGAATTAATTTGCAAACTGGATACAATTAATTTAGGCTTGAATAAAGACTGGGAGTGGATGTGTCATTACCCAAAGGAAAACTATTTCCCCTCCTACTGTTCTTGTAAACTGCTGGAAATGGCCCACCTTGATTATCACTACAAAAGTTTCCCCCCTCTCCCCCCCGCTCTCCTGCTGGTAATAGCTCACCTTTCCTGATCACTCTTGTTACAGTCTGTATGGTAACACCCATTGTTTCATGTTCTCTGTGTATATAAAATCTCCCCACTATATTTTCCACTGAATGCATCCGATGAAGTGAGCTGTAGCTCACGAAAGCTTATGCTCTTGTAACCCTTCTGCCCATCAGAGTTGGCAGCAACAAGGGCCGGGTTCAATATCTAGGGGATCCATTCCAATAACACAATGCAAACCGGCTCGAGCCCCCACCCAGTGACCTGGGACAAATATATACCACCCCCGCTGGGCGCCTCCAAGAGGCAATACTTCCCCTCTCGCAAGCACATAGTCTGAGTGTAGCAAAAGGCCTTTTAATAACAGAGAGAAACAATGTGGCATTATGTTGGGGAAACACCACCAACAGGATTCATAACACAACCCATGAGCAAAAAAAAACCACCCCAAGCAAATTGGGGCATGCCCCTTTCCCTCGGGTTCTTGAGTCCCAGCACCCAAACGTCTCTTGAGTCCAGCAATCCACAAATCACCCAAAGTCCAAAAAGTCCAGCCCCAGAGTTCAAAAGTTCATCTGCATAGTGTTACTCCCCAGTCTGGCTAAGTCTCCCCAGTCTGTGTGTGGGGGAAAGGGGTAAGGGGCACCTTACATGTCCTGAAGCTGACTGCCCCACAGGGCTCTGCTCCACCACGACTGGCTCCGCTCTGCACCGCTCGCCATCTCACGAACAGCTCTGCTCAGCTCGCCATCTCATGAACATACCGCTGTCTCACAGACGGCTCCACTCCGCACAGCTCGCCGTCTCACAAACACACCGCTGCACTCTAGATCTTCCGGCTCCCCACTACTTGACACAGTGCTCAGTGATTTCAGCTCTTAGTGATTTCAGCTCATAGTAGTGGGGGCCTTAGTGCTGGTGCACCTTAAGGCCAAAGTGAATGCAGCACAGTACCTGTAGCAAGACTCTTAATAGACCCAAAATTAGCTCTGACATTCCACAGTGGAGAGAGACAGAGGTGCAATTGGTGCTTCAGGCCCTCACAAAGGGGCCCACACCACCAGGTACTAATACCTGTCTCAAGTCTCTCTCAATTCACACAGTTTTGGAACCCATGACCCTTGCCTAGCGAGTGCTACTTAGTTGATGGTGAGTCCCTCCATCATAGCAAAAGGCCAAGTACAGTTCCAAGCACAGTTCCCATAATCAGGGTAATAACAATTTATTCTTCCTGCCCCAATAACAGAGACACTGGGGATCCCACAGCAGCCGAAGTGACCATTTGGGCAGCTATGGCCTCAGTCTAGGCGGGGTGGGTGTGCCTATGCAAATGAGATCAGCCCCTGAAGTTTTTTTTTTTCCACAACTTGCCACACCTCACCACCAGATGTCAGGGTGGAGCTCATCCTGACACTGCTTACATCCTAATAAATTTGTTAGTCTCTAAGGTGCCACAAGTACTCCTTTTCTTTCTATGGGAACGATTTTCCAACGAGTTATGCACCCACCTTATAGTAGTTCCATCTAGGCTGCATTTCCAAAGTTTGTTTATGAGAAAGTCATGCGAGACAGTATCAAAAGCCTTACTAAAGTCAAGATATACCACATATTCCGCTTCCCCCCATCCACAGGGCTTGTTACCCTGCCAAGGCAAGATATTAGGTTGGTTTGACACGATTTGTTCTTGACAAATCATAAGGACATAAGAACGGCCATACTGGGTCAGACCAAAGATCCATCTAGCCCTGTATCCTGTCTTCCAACAGTGGCCAATGCCAGGTGCCCCACAGGGAATGAACAGAACAGGTAATCACCAAGTGATCCATCCCCTGTCACCCATTCCCAGCTTCTGGCAAACAGAGGCTACGGACACCATCCCTGCTCATCCTGGCTAATAGCCATTGATGGACCTTTCAGAGTAGCAGCCGTGTTAGTCTGTATTCGCATGGACCTATCCTCCATGAATTTATCTAGTTCTTTTTTGAGCCCTGTTATAGTCTTGGCCTTCACAACATCCTCTGGGAAGGAGTTCCACAGGTTGACTGTGTTGTGTGAAGAAATATTTCCTTCTGTTTGTTTTAAACCTGCTGCCTATTCATTTCATTTGGCGGCCCCTAGTGTGTCTGTTATGAGAAGGTGCAAATAACACGTCCTTATTCATTCTCTCCACACCAGTCATGATTTTATAGACCTCTATCCTATCCCCCCTTAGCCGTCTCTTTTCCAAGCTGAAAAGTACCAGTCTTATTAATCTCTCCTCATACAGCAGCCGTTCCATACCCCTAATCATTTTGTTGCCCTTTTCTGAACCTTTTCCAGTTCCAATATATCTTTTTTGAGATGGGGCGACCACATCTGCACGCAGTATTCAAGATGTGGGCATACCATGGATTTATATAGAGCCAATAGGATATTTTCTGTCTTATTCTCTCTCCCTTTCTTAATGATTCCCAACATTCTGTTCGCTTTTTTGACTGCAGCTGCACATTGAGTGGATGTTTTCAGAGAACTATCCACAATGACTCCAAGATCTCTTTCTTGAGTGGTAACAGCTAATTTAGACCCCATCATTTTATATATATATAGTTGGGATTATGTTTTCCAATGTGCATTACTTTGCATTTATCAACATTGAATTTCATCTGCCATTTTGTTGCCCGGTCACCCAGTTTTGAGAGATCCCTTTGCAGCTCTTTGCAGTCTGCCTGGGACTTAACTATCTTGAGTAGTTTTATATCATCTGCAAATTTTGCCACCTCACTGCTTACCCCTTTTTCCAGATCAGTTATGAATATGGTGAATAGGACTGGTCCCAGTACAGACCTCTGGGGGACACCACTATTAACCTCTCTCCATTCTGAAAACTGGCCATTTATTCCTACCCTTTGTTTCCTATCTTTTAACCAGTTACCAATCCATGAGAGAACCTTCCCTCTTATCCCATGACAGCTTACTTTGCTTAAGAGCCTTTTGTGAGGGACCTTGTCAAAGGCTTTCTGAAAATCTAAGTACACTATATCCACTGGATCCCCCTTGTCCACATGCTTGTTAACCCCCTAAAATAATTCTAGTAGATTTGTGAGGCATGATTTCCCTTTACAAAAACTATTTTGATTTCCCCCAACAAATTATGTTCATCTATGTGTCTGACAATTTTGTTCTTTACTATAGTTTCAACCAGTTTGCCCGATGCTGAAGTCAGGCTTACCGGCCTGTAATTGCCGGGATCACCCCTGGAGCCCTTTTTAAAAATTGGCGTCGCATTACCTATCCTCCAGTCATTTGGTACAGAAGCTGATATAAATGATAGGTTACAAACTATAGTTAGTAGTTCTGTAATTTCACATTTGAGTTTCTTCAGAACTCTTGGGTGATACCATCTGGTCCTGGTGACTTATTGCTGTTTAGTTTATCAATTTGTTCCAAAACCTCCTCTAATGACACCTCAATCTGGGACAGTTCCTCAGATTTATCACCTAAAAAGAATGGCTCAAGTTTGGGAATCTCCCTCACATCCTCAGCCGTGAAGATCGATGCAAAGAATTCATTTAGTTTCTCCGCAATGGCCTTATTGTCCTTGAGTGCTCCTTTAGCACCTCGATCGTCCAGTGGCCCCACTGGTTGTTTAGCAGACTTCCTGCTTCTGATGTACTTAAAATTTTGTTTTGCTATTACTTTTGAGTCTTTGGCTAGCTGTACTTCACATTCTTTTTTGGCCTTCCTAATTATATTTTTACACTTCATTTGCCAGAGTTTGTGCTCCTTTCTATTTTCCTCATTAGGATTTAACTTCCACTTTTTAAAGGATGCCTTTTTGCCTCTCCCTGCTTCTTTTACTTTGTTGTTTAGCCATGTTTGTTTTAGTTTTTGGTTTTCTTACTATGTTTTTAAATTTGGGGTATACATTTAAGTTAAGCCTCTATTATGGTGTCTTTAAAAAGTTTCCATGCAGCTTCCAGGGATTTTACTTTTGGTGCTGTACCTTTTAATTTCTGTTTAATTAATTTCCTCATTTTTGTGTAGTTCCCCTTTCTGAAATTAAATGCTACAGGGTTGGGCCGCTGGGGTGTTTTCCTCACCACAGGGATGTTAAATTTAATTATATTATGGTCACTATTACCAACTGGTCCAGCTATAATCACTATTTTTTCATTTGACTGTGTCTCATCAGATCCTACCTGTATTTTATCTTCCATCCTCTCCTCCTTACTAGGACATAGAGAATCTCCATTACTAGATCCTCCTCTAAGGGATGTCTCTGTCCGAACCACGTGCTCCTCCACACCTGTTGGCTTTCCCCCAGCCCTGAGTTTAAAAACTGCTCAACGACCTTTTTAATGTTAAGTGCCAGCAATCCGGTTCCATTTTGGTTTAGGTGGAGCCCGTCCTTCCTGTATAGGCTCCTCCTTTCCCAAAATTTCCCCAGTTCCTAATAAATCTAAACCCCTCCTCCCTACACCATTGTCTCAACCACGCATTGAGACCCTGCAGTTCTGTCTAACTGGCCCTGCGTGAGGAACTGGGAGCATTTCAGAGAATGCTCCCATGGAGGTCCTGGACTTCAATCTCTTACCTAGCAACCTAAATTTGACCTCCAGGACCTCTCTCCTATCCTTCCCTATGTCATTGGTACCTCCATGTGCCACGGCCACCGGCTCCTTCCCAGCATCCATGCTGACTGTTACTTATTACCTGATTATCTTCTAGGTGTTTGCAAACTGACGGCATCTCATTCACTGTTGAAAGGTCTACACTTGCCTCCGCTCAGCCCATGATGCCGGCACCTTGGCGCTTTCTCCCAGTTTGTCCCACAAGCTTGGCAGGAGCTTCCTCTAATCAGCTGCAACACCAACTCACTAGCCTCCTCCTTAAAACTCCCCTTTGCCATGAGGCTTGACAGCATTTTGGGCTGCTGGTGTGCTGAGACCACAGCCTATCATGCCGACCAACACTGTCTCATTGTTTCCTTGCGCTCCCCCTCTGACTGGAGCCATCTGTTGTGTCTCATCTTGTATGTAGATTGGAAGCTCCCTGGGGCAGGGAGCATCTTTTTGTTCTGTGTTGGTACAGAGCCTAGCACAACGGGGTCCGGGTTCATGCCTGGAGCTCTGAGGGGCTAGAGAGAGCCAGCATCTCGCTCTCCCTTTGGCTGCCATTATAAATCTCACCCCATGGTGGCGCCAAACTGCAGTTACTGCACTGGCCTGGGACTCCACAGATTGGGGTTCTCTTCCCTGCTCTGCTACAGACCTGGGCGAGTCCTTTCGATTTGCCGGCGGTAAAATGGGGATAATAGTAGTCTCCCTACCTCGCAGCATGATGCGAGGGCAAATCCCAAATTCCTGGGAGGTTCTGATCCTGCAGTGAAGGGCTCAGAGAAGGCCCATGTGCTCAACGATGTGAGAACCTGCTTAGCAAGTGACCTGTTCCTGTCCGCACCAGCTTCAGTTTCAGAATGGATTTATAGCATAGCCCCAGGCCTGGCGGGCTGCAGGAGTCCCATTCAGACGGGAGAGAGGCATAGGTCAGGGTAGCCAGGCTGCCTCTGAAAGAAACGGTCACAACCTCCTGGCCAGACGCAGAGGAGACAGGCAGTCCAGGCGCTGCCAACACCTGGCCCCCAGGCAGTTGCTGAGAAAGTAACCAACCAGACCCCCCGACCTGCGAGCTCCAGTGACACGTGGTGGATGCCCCATCCAGTCAGAGGGGCAGATACGACCCTCCCCAACTCTGCCCGGGCCTTCCCCACCCCGCAAACAGCACCCCAGGTTTATGGAAGTTGAGCCTCAGCCAGCTCCCCTCTTCCATCCCCAGTCTGCGCCGCCCCTGGGCAGGGTGTAAATGGCACCATCGGAGCCAGAGGAGATGGAGGCGCGGAGCTGGCTGTGCGGAACACATTAAAAGCACCACAGTTCTATACAGTCTCTTTAGTGACCCTCCCAACGGCCCATACACACCACGAACAAGAGGAAGGACAGACTGGAGCCCTGCAAGAGCCCACGTAAGAGCCCTCAGGGCTGAAGACCAATCGACCAGCAGAACCCGCTAGGATCCATCAGAGAGGGAACATAAAGCCACTCCAGATCAGCCTCGGCCCCTCTCGCCAACACCCAAAAGTGAGACAACACCACCTGCTGAGCAATGGTACCAAGCCTAATGACCAAACAGTATCAGCAGCGAGCCCTAATACTTAGGAGCCACCGTGCCTTGATACTACAGTGACTGGTTGTCACGGACTCACAGGCGCTGTGTTCTCTTGGCTCCATACGGCCCCTGGGAGGAACCCCCTTCAGTGTGTCAGCCCTCCAGGAGGGCTGCACTGACTCTCCGAGGTTGGGACCTCTGGCCCCGCCACCTCCTGGGACTGAACCTCGGAGCCTTCAGCAGCCTCTCTCTCTTTGAGCCCCTGCAGTGAGACGGCTTGCACTGGACCCCCGGGGCCTCCTCACCCAGAGGGAGCAATGCCCCCTGATCTCAGCCACGGTTGTAAAACAAGAGGGTTTATCGTATATCTGAACCCAGCAGAGGCACTTCTCAGGGCCTGGGGCCTGGCCAGTCTCATCAACGTCCATCAGGGTCTGTCCCCACCCCATGGGCTCAGGCTGCTCTTTGTCCCAGTCCAGCAGCCCCCTCCCTCCAGCTGACCATCCCATATCCCCTCCCCCAACAGCCCCTCATCTATCCTGTGTCATTGGTCCCAGGCAAACAGGCCACCTGGCCTCCTCTCTCCCGTCCTTTGTTCCCCCCAGCTGGGCAGGTCACCGGGGCCCTCTCGCCTCAGCCCTTTGTCCTCCCACTGGCCAGAACCGGCAGGCTCCCAAGCTGGGCTGGGCCTCCGGGTCACTGGTTACTAAGTTCCACAATGTCCAGGCCGGTGTCCGGGGCGCAGGCTGCTAGGTGAGATCACACCTAATCCTCTGCAACAACAATCTCCCCCACCCCTCGTTACACACACAGCACACAGGGAAACTGAGGCACACACAGTGTTCATGCAAAACACTAAGAAAATCCCCCACTTTGTCCAACTGGCATTCTATAAATACCACAGACAGACTAGATAGCACCGATGGCTAAGGACATGAGGCAGAGGCACCGACTTCTTCTCTACTTGAGGGAGCTGCTCAACCCCCCCTCCGCCCAAGACCCCTTCCCGCTCCATCCTCGCTCCTCCCCCTCCCTCCCAGCGCCTCCTGCACACCGTGGAACAGCTGATCGCGGCGGGTGGGAGGTGCTGGAAGGGGGGGAGGAGTTGATCCACGTGGCCGCCAGTGGGCGAGAGGCCCTGGGGGGAATCGGGGAGGGGGAAACTTGACTGCTAAGCACCCACTCATTGTTTTCCGTGGTGCTCCAGCCCTGGAGCACCCATGAAGTTGGTGCCTATGACAAGAGGTAATCGTAATGTCCTAGGAGGCCATCAATAGTGCAGGCCATCAGTTATACCATATTCTCCCTTAAAGACGTATGAATCCTAATCTATCGGGTCCATCTGTCTTTACGGACAGGCCAGTGACAAAGGCCCAATGTCCCCTGCACTGGGGGAGCGAAGGGGAGCCCTGACTTCAAACTCAGCCCACGAGAACGGTGAAATGAGGGATCAAAGGAGAAAAAGCAAGTGGTGGAAACTCTCCCATGCCCCACCCACATCTCAAGCTCCACCCACTCAACACCAAAATGATCAGCCACTCCCAGCAGGTGGTGCAGATCTGTGATCCAATCAACCCTCTCTATCTCGTCTGCTTTGATCTGCGGGGAATGAAGTTAATGTCTCACTCCCCATCGCTAGCCTACAGAAGGGACACCACCCTGAAATGAACTGGGGCGGCGGAGAATGTGGGAATTTGTCTCATATTTTTATGAACAATATGTGTGTCTCATTATACCCACTCACTTTGTACTGCTGCCCATTGAGCAAGAAGGCTTGGGGCATGAGACACAGGTGTGCCTGTCTGGATTGGGACTGGTTACATTATCAAGAACTGATTGGAATTAACACATCTGAATGAGGGCCCTGCAGGGACAATGGAAACCTCAGTGAAGAACTGACTGACTCCAGGGCAGGACAGATGGACAAGGTGGGTTGGGACAGGGTAGTTGAGGGAGAACGTTTGGTGGCCAGACTGAGCAGGAGAGAAGGAAAGATGGATTTCTGAACCGTTAGTAGACACAGGAAAGGGGGAGTGGGTCGGACAGACTGACACATGCCAATAAACAGGGGCTCAGGACAGACAGAACCCAGCAGGAGCATGGGAAAAGAGGGAGAGAGGGTGAGAGCTTGGGTTGAGAGTGCAGGCTCGGTGCTCAATTCAGGCCGCAGCCGGATATTTCTGACAGCGGGGGGCGAACTGCCCCCTCCCTGGGACCTCTTGGCTGATTGTTCTGTTCTGCGCTCCACAGGGCTAGCTCTTCACAGGACGCACCTGTTGCCACTCTGCATGGGAATGCCCAGCTAGACGAAAGGCCATGATCTCCACGGACCACGGCTCAAGCCCAACCATCTTGTGCTGCATCTCCAGAGACGCCCCCCCCCGCTCCTGGCTGGTTCTGCTGCTCTGCTGGCTGGCTGGCCTCTGCCCAGGATTGATGGTCACCATGGGGGAGTACTACGAAGTGCTGCGCGTTCCCTGTGATGCCTCGGACGAGGACATCAAAAAGGCGTAAGTCCTTCCTTGGAGCATCCCCTTACCCACACATCCCGAGGGCACGGTTCCTCCTGTCTCTGACCGTGACTGCCAGCACTCTCCCAGCCCCAGGGCCTCCTCCTAACTGAGACAGAAGTGGAGGTCCTGGGTTGAGATCCCTCCTCTGGTCAGTGGGCCTGTTGCTCCTCCTATTGCCGGTCAGTGCAACTGGAGGGCTGTGGCACAGTGGCTGGCACCTGCAGCGGGGTGTAAAGGGTCGTGTAGGGGCCCTGTTGAAGCCAGCATGGGCAGGTGTCACTGACTGTCTCTGGACCTGTGCAGGTACAGGAAGGCGGCGCTGAAATGGCACCCAGATAAGAACCCGGGGAACAAGGAACACGCCGAGCGGAAGTTCAAAGAGATCGCGGAGGCCTACGAAGTGCTGTCGGACAGTAAGGGGACGGCGTCTCCCCAACCCAGCCATCCGCCCTCGCTCAGTGCACTGCGGGTCGATGCTCCCGCGTGTCTCGCTGCACTTGTGTTGTGCTCCTTGTGGCTGCCTGGGCAGCAGCTTCTGACGCACATGCTCCGTGTCTGTCCTGGGGCACCAGCTTTGCACAGCTCCCTGGAGACACCTCTTGGAGCGGGTGGGGTGCTACTCTCTCCGGCCCCATCATTCCAGGTTCTCCCTTCCCCTCCAGCAAAGGCCCCAGGGAGGAACGTTACCCTGCAGCTGAGCCACAGGGCATCCTTTCGCCAGGGCTTGACCCCTGCCTGTGGTTAGGTGCGGGGTACCCAGGTCCGATGCTGTAGGCCCCCGGCGCAGAAGCCAGAGCCCCATCTCATACTGGAATCCTGCAGCATGGCGCACCTGCACCCTGTGATGTGGAGTTACCCTGGCACCGTTCACCCAGTGTCTGTCTATGTTAGGGATCTCTGTAGCATCTAGCGCCACGGTATCCACACATCTCCCATAGCTGGGCAGGGACCCTGTGGCAGGTTATGTCTGTTCCTCCTAGGTTCTTTCTCTACGGCGAGGTCCCCTCTAGCTCAGTACTGGGGCGGGGGGTCAGCCTGGTGAAAGGGCCGCTGTGTCTCCAACGAGAAGATGGGCTGGGTGACCTCTCGATCCTTCTCCCTTCCAGAGAGCAAGCGCAACCTCTACGACCGCCATGGCAAGAACGGGCTCACGGGGACAGGTGAGTGACCCACCCTGACCCTGCCCTCAGCTACATCTGCCCAACCCTCTGGCTTCACTGAGGCCAGAATTTGTCCCTGCGGTTGGAACTTTGCTCCCAATTCTGCTGGTGACGCACGAACCAGAATTGACCCTGGCTCATTCTCTGCGGGCTGGGCTGGCTCTGCAGGGCTAACAGGAGCCCAGGGCACAGAATGTTTGCTTCTGTCCGCCTGCGAATATCCTTAGGGAGCCCATCGGCCAAGGGAGGAGGGGCCACGTTTCCACAGCCACGTTCCAGATCAGCATCGCACTCAGGGCCTTTCCTCCTGGCCCCAGAGCTCTGCAGTGGGGAGAGACAGGATCCCAGCCTTGGCAGCCCAAAGCAGGGTGTCCTGTTTGCTTCCTGTTCTCGTTCTTTTTGAGGACCCTTGCGAGGGCTGGCAACCAGGGTGCCGCATTTGCCATTTCCTGTCTCTGCCTTTCCCTTTCTGCAGGGCCTGGGGGATCGAGGGCTGAAGATGGAGCCCCTAGATTTATGTTCCACTTTCGCAGCCCCCATGACATCTTCAGAGAGTTCTTTGCGGGACAAGAGCCTTTCTATGGTGAGTGGGAGCCTCAGATTCTGTGGGACCAGCTGGCCCAGGAATGAAGCTGGGGCCTGAGGGAGCAGAAGGGAGGTTCTGATGTGATCAAGCAGGTGCTTAGGTCCTCACAGCTGGGACAGAGCATGGCCTTGGTACTTGGCTAGAGCAGCTGAAGGGAGAAATGAAAGAGGAATTATCCTGAACTCTCCCAGTGGTGAATGGCAGGGCTTTCTCCAGAAACCCAAAGGGGTCTCCACATGCTCAGCTCCGAACAGTTCCCACGGCAATCAGCCGGAGGGTCCATTAGGGGAGGCGCACATCGGTACAGCTGTGTACGACGGACCCTGCATGTTCTCTGAATCTAGGGCAACGGAACATCCGGAGCCCTGGCTGCCTAGCAGAGGGGCTGTCCTGCCTGGTCGTGGAGTCTCCACAATTCATTGTCATTGTCCACAATGCCCCAGACAGTCCCACAATCGTATCTCGGCCTGTCAGCAACAGGATCCTCTCGCATGGCCAGACATGCTTCTCTTTAGCCAAGGAGTGGAGATGGGGAGTAAGAATCACCCCCTATTCCTGTCCATGGGCTTTCTGCCATTCTCCTCTGCAGACCCCCTGGTAGTTGGCCTTGCTCCTTGTCGTCCTGTGTCACCCCCCCACCCTCCCCAGCTCTTCTGACTCACAGGGACATTCTCTCTCAGAATCCAAGAAGAACATTTTCCTTTAAATTTCACACCTCCCATATATTTCATTCCCCACTGCCCCTCCCCTCACACTCTAGGCTAAGCGATCCCCGCTGAGCCATTTGGAGCCTGGGACTGGCTGAACTCACCTGACAATGTGTTCACCATCCTGTTTTTCAGGATCCTCTGGACCCTTCAACTCCAGCATCAACGCAGGAAAAGACTTCCGCTTCTTCTCTACCTCGACCAAGTTCATCAATGGCAAACGCATCACAACCAAAAGGTAAGGAGGGGCCACCAGCCGGTGGGAGTTTGGCTAAGCCAGCCTGTCTTACATCAGCACAGGGGGGCAGCCCATTGGGCCAGTAGGAACAACAGGCCATTGTTTAGGTGAGCAGCATGGCCCAGTGGATTCAGCGGGTCAGAAGAACCGTGTTCGACTCCTGCTGCACAGGGCAGTTATCAGACTGGGCCATGTGTCTGGAACAGCACCCTAAGGGGTTCAGAAGAGAACAGCTGAGGATTTGGGGGGTGATGTTGAGGGTCTGGAAGTGATATAGGGGGGTGAGGTGTTTAGATTACTCCTAAACAGATGCTTCCCCTTCTTTGGCTCTTGTCTACTTCCCAGGACTGTGGAGAACGGGCAGGAGCAGGTGGAAATTGAAGAGGATGGGGAGCTGAAATCTGTCCACATTAATGGTGAGAAGCAGAGTCTTCCTGGGCCATGGATGGCACAAGACACTGAGAGCAGGGAAGGAGCAAAGCTAGTTTCTTGGGGCAGGCACTGGCTCTCTCTGAGCTTACCGGGACCCAGCAGCCCTTGACCAAGTCCCCTTGGCTGCTCCCACCACTGAACAAATCCCCCAAATCCAGCTGCCACTAGCTAAGTCCCTCTGGACCTGTCTGCTCTTGAACAACACCCCTTGTACCATCCTCTACAGCGAGCCCGTGAGTGGAATAAGGGCCTTAAGGTCAACCAAGGTCTTTAGTGCTGAGTGAAGGCCCAGCTGCTGGGTGAGGCTGGGCCTCTGTTACTGTCCTAGGTGATGTCCCAGTGGGGGATGGGAGTTTAAAGCTGGGCGTCCAGTTACTGGCCGAAGGACTCTTTTCATGGGAGGGCGGTGGGAGGAGCTGAGCCCAGGCTCATGGCTGCTGCTCTATAGCTGGAGAGGTGCCCAAGTTTTCTTCTACGAATGCTGATGAGGGAAATTTCTTGCAGATGTGGCTGTTGACGAGACAAGCAGCAGAGCAGCAGCAGGGAACGAATCTCATGCTGGGCCTACCAAGGTGCATTCTGGACGTAATAAGATGCATGCCAGATACAAGTCAGCTCCTGGATCTGAGTCACCAGTGGGGAGGCAAGAGTCCCACATGGAAAAGAAAGAGTCCCATGCTAGGACCGAGTTGAATCTCAGCTCCGAGCCGCAGGCTGGGAGGAATTAGTTGTATGCTAGGAGAAGAGAGGCCCAGGCTGGGGGAAAGAGGCATGCCTGCAGGAGCAAGACACAATGAAGCAGCTGCAGAGTGGAAGGAATCAGCTTCCAGGTAGGAGCTGGCTCCTGGCTGGAATGAGCTAGCTGTGGAGAACAGGACTGCTACGGGTGGGATGCAACTGCTTCTGGATACAAGTCAGCACCCGTGTGGAATGAAGAATGGAGTCAGGTGTCCAGTGGAACAAGTCGGCTCCCTGATGTCACCAGTTGGCCCCAGGATGACACAAGCAGGTTCTCAGGCAGAAGCAATCTCCGGGTCTTGTCCCTTAATCCCAGCTACTTCCAGAATCTCTTTCCCCCAGGCTGGGGAGAACGCTAGGAACAGTGGGATCTGTTGTGAAGGTTTCCAGATGGCACTGGCCAGCAGGCGAGGAGCTGTTCAATACAGATGGGACCAGAGCTCTCAGTCTCTGTCTCCGTCATTCTCTGAAGAGTCAGCCAGTGAGCAGCTGCTTCGACAAGGACAGGAGCAGAGCCGTCTCACGGCTGAGGACCGGTCTGGCCTCTAGAGGTCCAGTATGGTGGGGGCTGTTTGCAGCTCAAGGATCTTCCATTGCTGCTACTCCCATCGCACACAGGAGGACATGGGTCCTGCTAGCTACTCACACACAAAGGTGATGGGGGGGCCTATAAGAGCCCAGAGAGAGCGCTGGCTCCCCCCGGTGCTGTCAGGAGGTTACAGCCCCCTGGCTGCTGCGGCTCGGTGCTCTTGGTTTGGCTCTCTTTGAGGGGTGCCCAGGGACGGGAAAGGGGGGCACATTCACAAGGCAGCGGGGGTTATTTTGGGAAAAGTACAATTGTGTGAGAACTAGTGTTAGGCAGCTCAGCCCTGAGGCCCTGTATAGAGTGTGGTAACACCCTCCCCTGCTCCCCACAGAATGGCTTTAAGTAGCCACAGGCAGGTGGCTTCTGGCCTGGCAGGCTTTGGGGCTAAAGAGGGCACACACCTTGTGCCAAAGGCAGCTATGACCCCTGAATGCCAAGTTGGCTAGTGTGAGCATTGGTGTGGGGACAATCTCTGAGTTGTTCTGCTGGAAACAGTGGGAGAGATTCCAGAGGACTGGGAAAGGGCAAATCTAATGCCCATCTATAAAAAGGAAAATAAGGACAAACCAGGGAATTACAGACCAGTCAGCTTAACTTCTGAACCAGGAAAGTCAATGGAGCAAATCATTAAGCAAACAATTTGCAAACCTCTAGAAGATAATCAGGTGATAAGTAACAGTCAGCATGGATTTGTCAAAAACATATTGTGTCAAATCAATCTGATATCTTGCTTTGGCAGGGTAACCAGCCTTGTGGATGGGCGGAAATGGTAGACATGGTCTATCTTGACTTTAGTAAGGTTTTTGACACTGTCTCCCATGACCTTCTCATAAACAAACTAGGGAAATGCAACCTAGATAGAGGTACTATAAGGTGGGTGCAAAACTGGTTGGAAAACCGTTCCCACAGAGTAGTTATCAGTGGTTCACAGTCAAGCTTAAAGGGCATATCGAGTGAGGTCCCACAGGGATCAGTTCTGGGTCCAGTTCTGTTCCCTATCTTCATCAATTATGTAGATAATGGCATACAGAGTACACTGATAAAGTTTGTGGACAATACCAAGCTGGGAGGGTTTGCAAGTGCTTTGGAGGATAGGATTAAAATTCAAAATGATCTGGACAAACTGGAGAAATGGTCTGAAATAAATAGGATGAAATTCAACAAGGACAAATCCTAAGTACTCCACTTAGGAAGGAACAATCAGTTGCATGCATACAAAATGGGAAGTGACTGCCTAGGAAGGAGCACTGCGGAAAGGAATCTGGGGGTGATAGTGGATCACAAGCTAAATATGAGTCAACAGTGCAATGCTGTTGTAAAAAAAGCAAATATCATTCTGGGCTGTATTAGAAGGAGTGTTGTAAGCAAGACCCAAGAAGTAATTCTTCCGCTCTACTCTGTGCTGATTAGGCCTCAAGTGGAGTATTGTGTCCAGTTCTGGGCACCACATTTCAGGAAAGATGTGGACAAATTGGTGAAAGTCCAGAGAAGAGCAACAAAAATGATGAAAGTTCTAGAAAACATGACCTATGAGGGAAGATTGAAAACACTGAGTTTGTTTAGTCTGGAGATGAGAAGACTGAGGGGAGACGACATGATAATAGTTTCAAGTACATAAAAGGTTGTTACAAGGAAGAGGGAGAAAAATCGTTCTCCTTAACCTCTGAGGACAGGATAAGCAGCAATGGGCTTAAATTGCAGTAAGGGAGGTTTAGGTTGGAAATTAGGAAAAAATTCCTGTCAGGATTGTTAAGCACTGGAATACATTGCCTAGGGAGGTTGTGGGATCTCCATCACTGGAGATTTTTAACAGCAGGTTAGACAAACACCTGTCAGGGATGGTCTAGGGCAGTGCTACTCAAAGTGGTGGTCCGCGGACCGGTGCCAGTCCGCGAGCCATCGGCTGCCGGTCTGCGCGCACATTGGGGAAAAAAATTGTCGGGCTCCACATCAGATAGCTTGAGAAGCACTGGTCTAGAAATTAGTCCTGCCTTGGGTGCAGGGGACTGGGCTAGACGACCTCTCTCAGTCCTGGGGCCGGTTTTGTTCAATATCTTCATAAATGATCTGGAGGATGGTGTGGATTGCACTCTCAGCAAATTTGCAGATGATACTAAACTGGGAGGAGTGGTAGATACGCTGGAGGGGAGGGATAGGATACAGAAGGACCTAGACAAATTGGAGGATTGGGCCAAAAGAAATCTGATGAGGTTCAATAAGGATAAGTGCAGGGTCCTGCACTTAGGATGGAAGAATCCAATGCACCGCTACAGACTAGGGACCGAATGGCTAGGCAGCAGTTCTGCGGAAAAGGACCTAGGGGTGACAGTGGACGAGAAGCTGGATATGAGTCAGCAGTGTGCCCTTGTTGCCAAGAAGGCCAATGGCATTTTGGGATGTATAAGTAGGGGCATAGCCAGCAGATCGAGGGATGTGATCGTTCCCCTCTATTCGACACTGGTGAGGCCTCATCTGGAGTACTGTGTCCAGTTTTGGGCCCCACACTACAAGAAGGATGTGGATAAATTGGAGAGAGTCCAGCGAAGGGCAACAAAAATGATTAGGGGTCTAGAGCACATGACTTATGAGGAGAGGCTGAGGGAGCTGGGATTGTTTAGTCTGCAGAAGAGAAGAATGAGGGGGGATTTGATAGCTGCTTTCAACTACCTGAAAGGGGGTTCCAAAGAGGATGGCTCTAGATTGTTCTCAATGGTAGCAGATGACAGAACGAGGAGTAATGGTCTCAAGTTGCAATGGGGGAGGTTTAGATTGGATATTAGGAAAAACTTTTTCACTAAGAGGGTGGTGAAACACTGGAATGCGTTACCTAGGGAGGTGGTAGAATCTCCTTCCTTAGAGGTTTTTAAGGTCAGGCTTGACAAAGCCCTGGCTGGGATGATTTAACTGGGAATTGGTCCTGCTTCGAGCAGGGGGTTGGACTAGATGACCTTCTGGGGTCCCTTCCAACCCTGATATTCTATGATTCTATGACTCTATGATTCTCTCGAGGTCCCTTCCAGTCTTATGATTCTATGAAATTGGAACGACAGCTGTTAAAGATGTCTGTAACATAGTGGTATCTATGGACCCAGTAAAGGACAGGGTGCAAATTACAACTTAACTAGAGCAGGGACATTATAAAAGTATAGAGGCCAATTCTGCAAAATCAGTAGGATGTCAGATCAAACAGTTTAATCAGAACAGGCACGTGGTCCATCATAAAAACTACTTATGTATCTATATATAAATGCAAGAAATTGAAAAGCAAAAAATAAGTGAGTGGGAATGCTTGGCAATGGACGAGGACCCTGCTATAATAATAGGCATTACAGACACATGGGGGAATGACCCAGACCGGTGGGATATAGTAACACCTGGTTATAAACTATACAGGAAGGAGAGTACATTCATGTATAAGGGATTCTATACAATTTAGCAAGAGATAAATTTGGAGTGGAAAAGACCAAGCAATTGAATCTATGTGGTTACAAATTCAAAGCTGTAGGGATATACTAGTGGATTTATACCACTGGTCTCCAGATCAAGGGAAAAAATTGAGTGCCCAATATTGAAAGAGATCAAAGATGCAGCAAAATCCAACAAAACGACAATGGGACACTTTAACTACCACATATAAACTAGTCAAATGGCACAACGGGACAGAGCTTAGAGAAATAATGTCTCAACATTTAAGTGATTTGCTTCTTGGAGCAGGTAGTTCTAGAGCACACAAGAGGAGAGGCTGTTCTTGACAGTTGTAACACACAGGAGCTAATTCAGAAGCAACAGGAAGGTGAGCCATTGAGTACTAGTGACCCCGGTATGAGGAGGTGCAAATCCTAGAGGGAGGTAAGTACCCCCCAGTGACACTGCTCTAGAAAGGGAGACAAATACATTCAGAAGGTTAATCACAAAGGCCCTAAAGCTAAAAGTAAAGGAAGTAACATTCATAGAGGTGGCTTGAATGCTTCTTACAAAAATACTTCTGGAGTCTCAGCAGGCACACAGAGCGCTGAGCACAAAGTGAACCAGGAAGGAAAAGCATAAACCATTTTGGCTAAAAGACAACCAAGATGCTATTTGACCAAAACAGAAATCCTTCAATATGTGAAAATCTGACCCTAGTGAAGCCAACCACCAGAAGCATAAATTGCAGCAGGCAATAATAAGAGGAAAAGAAAGGCCAGAATGGAGTTTTAAGAGCAAAAATGGGGTTTTAAGAGCAAATGTATAAAAGGTATAAAAACTGAACCGATTCTTTCAGTACATTAGAAGCAGGAATCCTGCAGATGAATAAGTAGGTCAACTGGTGCACCAAGGGCTAAGGCACTAACTGAAAAAGAGATAAGGACGTTGATGCAAAGCAATCCTCTAGCTTCTCAGCAGTCTTCACCACCAAGGGTGGTGGGAAAACTCCTGCCCTGGGCCTGCTCTTTCTTGGTAACAAAGGCAAGGCGCTTTTAGAGACAGATAAGAACATAAGAATATCAGAGCGGCCAGACTGGGTCAGATCAAAGGTCCATCTAGCCCAGTCTCCTGTCTTTCGACAGTGGCCAGTACCAGGTGCCCCAGAGGGAATGAACAGAACAGGGAATCAAGTGATCCATCCCCTGTCACCCATTCCCAGCTTCTGGCAAACAGAGGGTAGGGATGATGATGGAAGAAGAGGGGGTGGAGCAAATTTCTAATTTAAAAAGCAACAAGTCACCAGGCCCAGATGGTCCTGCCAGTAGCCTGGGTTCTCTCCCACAGACACTAACTCTTACCCCAGGACCACTTCTTCCCTCCCAGCAACAGCCTCTGCTATTCCCTAGGCTCTCGTCTGCTCCAGAACTCCTGGAGTGGGGTACCGCTGAGTCGTCTTGCCTTAAAGGGCCAGTATACCCTCTTATACTAACTACAGACAGAAGACTGGAAGGTAGCAAATGTCGTATCCATATTTTAAAAGGCTCTGTGGTGATCCAGGAAATTATTGACCTGTAAAAGCCTTACATCTATATCTGCCAAATTAGTTGAACTGATAATTAATAATAGAATAAAATCTGGAAGATCATGATTTAATAGGGTCTAACCAGCATGGAACAGCAAGGGAGAGTTGTGTCTTCCATGGGGTGAGAGGCAAAGTATTGTTGTGGATCAAAATCCGGCTAGGAGATAGAAACCAAAGAGTAAGATTAAATGGTCAATTTTCATCATGGCAGAAGGTTAACAGCGGGGCTGCAAGGTTTCATCCCTTGTTGTTTCATATATTTATTAATGATCTGGAGAGGGGGTGAGTAGCAAGGTAGCAAAATTTGCAGATGACAAAGTTATTTAGGTTAGTCAAGATCAGAGAGGGCTGTGAGGAACTTCAGAGACCTGAACAAGTTAGGGGAATGGGACACACGATGGCAGATGACATTTAATGTTGACAAATGGAAAGTAATACACAGTGGAGGGAAAAAAATTAAACTACTCTACCTTGCAGGAGTCTAAATTAACTGTATCAACCCAAGAAAGGAACAGGGACATAGTAAATACAGAGTTCAGTGGAGACCTCGGCTCAGTGTGCAGATGTGGTCAAAAAAGGATGTTTGAATACAAAGAAAAAAAAAGGGACAGAATAGTACAGAAAATATTATGAGGCCTTCATATAACTCAGTGGTGCAGCCTCCTCTGGACCCCATGTCCCCCACTTCACACAGGATGCTGTAAAGCTGGAGGGAGTTCAGAGGAGAGCAGTGCCATGTCAGCACACAAGGACTCACCGGCAGCGTTTTAGCACCGTGACCTGATGATGAAAGATGCTCTAGAAACACCTCTAGTGGAATGAAAGATTCAGGCTCAGCACAGTGATCTCCACCTGCATGGCTATACAATCTATTCATTCCTAGAGCAGTCAGTGCCCTGGGCGGCCCTAAGGCACGTGTGCAGTGCAGACGGTTGTGCACAGCTCAGGCAAGGTACCACTATTAACAAACAAACACAGACAGGGAAAGAGTTAATGGTGAGAGCAGCACCCTGGGTAGCAGGAAGGACTGGCAAATAAGGGGCTAAACCATCTTTTCCACTTGTTGCCTGTGGTGGATTTTTGTAACCAACCGAAGACCTCAAATGCCAAGTGCAAAGTCCTGACATCACAATCAGCCTCCCCTGGTCTCCAGGCAGCGCCGGCCAGGCAGGGGCTGGGCTCTGCAGCGGGAGGTGAAACCAGAGAGAGGTGGAGCGTGACCATGATGCAGCCAGCACAGCCTCTTCCGACACAGGGAGGTATGGCTGAGCTGTACTCGTGGGGCTGAGCTCCTGGGGAGCTCAACGAAGAGCCCCATGGGGTGGAGAAGGGCGGACGCTGAGCTAGGCAGTGGTCAGACAGTGGCTGACGCAATTGGTGCAGAGCAGAGAGTGGAAAGGGGATGTAGGAAAAAGCATGAGGGTCAGACAAGGGCTGGTCTCCTGGGCATGGGCCTAATACCCACGGCCTAGGAGCCTGGCCCCGCACTCTGCCCTGGGAAGGGCCATAAACCTCAGCCAACGGTGAGCTCAACACCCTCCTGACCCCAGCAGGTCTCCCTGCCAGGACAGGGATGGGTCTGGCTTGTGGGCTAAAGCTCCCCGGCACGTCTGAGAACCGCAGCAAGGGAGGCTGCTCAGATCTCACCCAGAGAGGTGACATCTGTCCTGCCCTAGCCCAGCCCTGCTGCCAGGGAAGTGGCCAGTCCAGCCCACGCCCAGTCAGGCTTGTCTGTGGAGTAGAGAAATTCTGAATCGGTTGAAGTGGAAGCAGCTGGGGTTCAGCTGACAGCAGGAATGGCTCGGTGGCTCAAGCCTTCGTGGGCATGATGGTGGGGAAGGAAGCAAGCCTTCTCCATGGCCACCAGAGCCAGGGCAGAAACTTGTCTCTGAGCTGCCATCTGCCAGACTCAGTGGAAGATGACCCTTGTCAGTTGCCATCTGCCATGGCTCATGGTATAACAAGGTGGCATGGGAGGACTGGGAGGAAGGGTTGTTTTGTGGGCAGTGCACTGACCTGGGAGACCTTGCATACATGCATGACCAATTACAGGGAGAACTGCTTTATCACGTAGTGTGAGCAAAACAGACTAGGAAGCTAGGGTCCAACTGCTAGTCCCCAAAAGTGCATAGGCAGGAGATACTCCATTTAGAATCAAAGAATCATAGAATATCAGGGTTGGAAGGGAACTCAGGAGGTCATCTACTCCAACCCCCTGCTCAAAGCAGGACCAGTCCCCCACTAAATCATCCCAGCCAGGGCTTTGACAAGCCTGACCTTGAAAACTTCTAAGGAAGGAGATTCCACCACCTCCCTAGGTAACTCATTCCAGTGTTTCACCACCCTCCTAGTGAAAAAGTTTTTTCCTAATATCCAACCTAAACCTCCCCCACTGCAACTTGAGACCATTACTCCTTGTTCTGTCATCTGCTACCATTGAGAACAGTCTAGATCCATCCTCTTTGGAGCCCCCTTTCAGGGAGTTGAAAGCAGCTATCAAATCCCCCCTCATTCTTCTCTTCTGCAGACTAAACAATCCCAGTTCCCTCAGCCTCTCCTCATAAGTCATGTGCTCCAGTCCCCTAATCATTTTTGTTGCCCTCTGCTGGACTCTTTCCAATTTTTCCACATCCTTCTTGTAGTGTGGGGCCCAAAACTGGACAAAGTACACCAGATGAGGCCTCACCAATGTCGAATAGAGGGGAACGATCACGTCCCTCGATCTGCTGGCAATGCCCCTACTTATACAGCTCAAAATGCCGTTAGCCTTCTTGGCAACAAGGGCACACTGTTGACTCATATCCAGCTTCTCATCCACTGTAACCCCTAGGTCCTTTTCTGCACAACTGCTGCCTAGCCATTCGGTCCCTAGTCTGTAGCGGTGCATGGGATTCTTCCGTCCTAAGTGCAGGACTCTACACTTGTCCTTATTGAACCTCATCAGATTTCTTTTGGCCCAATCCTCTCATTTGTCCAGGTCTCTCTGTATCCTATCCCTACCCTCCAAAGTATCTACCTCTCCTCCCAGTTTAGTGTCATCTGCAAACTTGCTGAGGGTGCAATCCACACCATCCTCCAGATCATGAATGAAGATATTGAACAAAACCAGCCCCAGGACCGACCCTTGGGGCACTCTGCTTGATACCGGCTGCCAACTAGACATGGAGCCATTGATCATTACCCGTTGAGCCCGATGATCTAGCCAGCTTTCTATCCACCTTATAGTCCATTCATCCAGCCCATACTTTAACTTGCTGGCAAGAATACTGTGGGAGACCGTATCAAAAGCTTTTCTAAAGTCAAGGAATAACACGTCCACTGCTTTCCCCTCATCCACAGAGCCAGTTATCTTGTCATCGAAGGCAATTAGGTTAGCCAGGCATGACTTGCCCTTCGTGAATCCATGCTGACTGTTCCTGATCACTTTCCTCTCCTCTAAGTGCTTCAGAATTGATTCCTTGATGACCTGCTCCATTTTTCCAGGGACTGAGGTGAGGCTGACTGGCCTGTAGTTCCCCGGATCCTCCTCCTTCCCTTTTTTTAGTGGCCATCTTTTTAGTGCCCATCATTAGCCTTTTTCCAGTCTTTCGGGACCTCCCCCGATCACCATGAGTTTGGGCCATTTGGCCCACGAGGTGCCCTGTGTAGGGCACCTAGAGAAAAAGAAAACCTTTGACTGCCTCATGGCTGGCTTTTACTAGCCTGGGGTGTCCAGGATGTTGCAGACTACTGAGCGCCTTGCCCAGACTGCCAACTCTCAGAGGTTAAGGGGGTCAAATTGGCACCCCTTGTCTCATTGACCCTAGTAGAAACCCCCTTTGAGAGGACAGGGTTAGAAAAGAGCTCGGCAGGCCATCAATATACATTGGCAATAGTGGCTTATGCAACACATTATCCAGAAGCTATTCCCTTGTGATCTATCAACGCAAGCACAATAGCAAGTGAGTTAACAAAACTCTTTGCCAGGGTAGGCCTGCTATGGGAAATCTTGACTGACCAGGGACCTAACCTTACATTCAACCTGATGCAGGATATGTGTAGTCTCCTGAAGACAGAAAAGTTAAAAACATCATCCTACCAGCCACAGACTGATGGCTTAGTGGGACATTTTAACAAGACCCTCAAGGGGATGTTGAAAAAGTTTGTCGTCAGAGACCCCAAACACTGGGATCACTGTTGCCTCTGTTACTATTTGTTATCCAGGAGGTTCCCCAAGCATCCATGGGTTTCCCCCCTTCCAGCTTGTTATATGGCAGACAGCTCTGGGACATCCTCGATTTATTACCGGAGTCCTGGGGAAGTCAGGGACCATGAGCGGAAAAACCTAGTCCAATACATCGTTCACTTGCAGAAGCAGCTGGAAAGATTGGGGACATTTGCCCATGAGAGCCTACAGGAGGCTCAGCATCATCAGGCAATGACATACAACCATGAAGGCCGGTTAGGAGAGTTCAAGCCGGTGGACCAAATTTTTCTGCTGTTGCCAAGCACGGAGTCCAAGCTACAGGTCCAATGGCAGGGACCTTTAGAGGTATTGCAACTTGTACATCATAGTGAACTGGGTCTACTATGCCCAGACAAAAGAAAAGACACCCACATCTGCGATGTCAACCTACTAAAGGCCTGGAGTGACAGGCAAGCCTTCTTTATCACCCCACTCACCACTGAGCCTGAACTGAGACCAGAGCTTCCAACAACAGAGGCTAATAATGCTGTCAAATTAGGGGAGATGCTTGGGGCTGAACAAAAGACCCAGATGGATCAGCTGGTACAAGCACTCCCTCAGGTATTCTCTGCCCTTCCGGAGTGTATCCACCTGACATATCATTGCATAGAGACCAACCCTGGACAGAGGGTGAGGGAGATCCCTCGGCCCCTACCCAAGACAATGTGGGACACCATCAAGACTCAATCCAAGCAATGCTAGACCTGAGTGTGGTGGAGGAATCCCACAGTGAATGGCCACTCCCATCCTGCAACCACCACCCCAGTGGTATCTATTTTGAGGATAATTGTTTAGTAGTATTGTGATAGCACCTAGGAGCCCTAGTCATGGATCAGGGCCCCATTGTGCTAGGAGCTGGACATACACACAACAAAAAGATGGTCCCTATGGGGAAGAGCTTGCAACATAGGTTTATTGGGGTTGAATTCACCCTCTTCCTGCAGACACTGGCTAAGGCTTTAATTGCACCATGGGAGTCAGAGGAGACGGAGGTATAGAGCAAAGGCACCACACCCCTAGCAACCTTCCCAACAGCCCATATACACAGTGAACCAAAGGGAGAAGAGAATGGAGCCCTACTGAGGCCTCAGGGGAGGAGAGAAACCAACAGTATCCTCTGGGATCAGACAGCAAACAACAAAGCCAATCCAAAGCTGCCTCATTCACGGTTCCCACCATTCACAGGTGAGACAACATCACGTGGTAGTCAGCGGTATGGAAGGCATATGATACGTCTAATAGTATCAGCACTGAGACCTGACACTTGGATATTTCCGAGTGTCCACATTGCCTTGTGCTTGCAGAGACTGGAGCTCTATAAATAGCCCAGAAAGACTAGGGAGACGTTGTGATGGGGGTGGGGTTGAATATTTATGAATATTGTCCATGAGCTGCTTATCAGAATAGCTACTGCATAGCTATATCGGGATAGTGCAGCGTTTACAGTACGCACATGCTGGTTCGTAAAATGATTTACTAGGAGGGCTGTTAGGGGGAAAGCAGGAAGGCAGAACAATGTTCTCCAGATAAGTCAACTGGCCACGGCAGACAGGTCGGGGTCATTAAGAGGCAGCCTGAGCTAATAGCTGTGAATATGCGACTTCTAAGTGCTTGTTTGTGCTAAAAATGGTATTGGATCGTCGCTAGATAGAAACGGTACAACTGTCACTAATACTGCAGAAAAGGCAAAAGTATTCATTAAATATTCCTGTTCTGTAGCTGGGGAAAAGCCAGGTGATGTAGTCATATCAGATGGTGATGAAACACTTTCCATTCCAACAGTAACCCAGGAGGATGTTAAACAGCAGCTATTAGAAGATAAACATTTTTAAATCAGCACGTCTGGACAACTTGCATCCAAGAGTTTTTCAAGAACTGGCTGAGGAGCTCTCCGGACTGTTAAAGCTAATTTCCAATAAGTCTTAGAACTGTGGGGAAGTTCCAGAAGACTGGAAGCAAGCTAATGTGCCAATATTTTTAAAAAGGTAAATAGGTACAGCCTGGGTAATTACAGGCCTGTCAGCTTGACATAGATCCTGAGCAAAGTAATGGAAAGGCTCATACGGGATTCAATGAAGAATTAAAGGAAGGTGATATAATTAATGCCAATTGACATGCGTTTATGGAAAATAGATCCTGTCAAAGTAACTTGATTTTTTTTATGAGAACACAAGTTTGTTTGATAGAGGTAACACAGTTGATGTAATATACTTAGACTTCTGAAAGGCATTTGATTTGGTACCAGATGACATTTTGATTAAGAAATCAGAATGATGCAAAATCAACATGGCACATGTCGAACCAGATTAACAGATAGGTTTCAAAATGTAATTGTAAAAGGGGAATCTTCATGAAGAGTGCATGTTTCTCATGGAGTCCCACCCACAAGGATCGGTTCTTGGCCCTGTGCTATTTAACATTTTTTTCAATGGCCTGGAAGAAAAGGTAAAATCCTCACTGATAAAGTTTGCAGCAAAAGGAAGATTGGGGGAGCAGCAAATAACAAAGAGGACAGGTTACTGACAGAGAGCAATCGGGATTGCCTAGTAAGATGGGTGAAAGCAATATGAGTTTTAACCTGGCCAAATATAAAGTCATACCTCTCGGAAGTGAATGTAGGCCTCACTCACCGGATGGGGGACTCTATCCTGGGAAGCAGTGACTCTAAATAGGACTTGAGGGCCATGGTGGATAATCAGCTGAACATGAGCTCCCAGCACAATGTGGTGGGCAAATGGGCTGTGATCCTTGGATGTATATACAGGGGAATCTAAGTGGTAGGGATGTTATATTACCTCTATACCTAGAACAGTGTGACTGCTACTGGAATACTGCGTCCCGTTCTGGTGTCTACAGTTCAAGATGGATGTTGGTAAATAGGAGTGGATTCAAAGAAGAGTTATGGAAATGATAAGGGATTGGAAAGCATGCCTGACCATGAGACTCGAGGAGCTCAATCTGTTTAAATTAACAAAGAGAAGGCTAAGGGGTGACTTCATCACAGTCTATAAGTATCTACAATGCGGAGTGAGATAATAGAGGGGTCTTCAGTCTAGCAGACAAAGGTCTAACAAGATCCTGTTGGCTGAAAAATAATATCCACTTTGACTTAGGTTTAAATAGTTTCTTTTAGCTTTTATTTGTATGTGTTAAGACAACACTTATCTATGAATAGGGCCCTACCAAATTCATGGTCCATTTTGGTAAATTTCAGAGTCATAGGATTTTAAAAATCTTAAGTTTCATGGTTTCAGATATTTAAATCTGAAATTTCACAGTGTTGTAACTGTGGGGGTCCTAGGGTGACCAGACAGCAAATGTGAAAAATCGGGACGGGGGTGGGGGGTAATAGGAGCCTATATAAGAAAAAGACCCAAACTTCGGGACTGTCCCTATAAAATCGGGACATCTGGTCACCCTAGGGGGTCCTCACCCAGAGAAGGGTCGTGGGGGATGGCACAAAGCGATTGTAGGGGGCTCATGGTATGGCCACCTGCACTTCTGCGCCGCTCCTGGCAGCGGCACTGCGTTCAGAGTTGGATGCTCGGCCAGAAGTGACGGCTTTCTGGCCTCCCAGCTCTGAAGGCAGCACAGAAGTAAGGGCGGCAATACCAGGACACCCCTACAAGAACCAGATTTCATGGGGGAGACGAGATTTCATGGTCCGTGATGTGTTTTTCACAGCCATGAATTTGGTAGGGCCCTACCTATGAATTACATATACATGCAAAAGTAGATAAGGTAAGAAAAGTAAGTGATCACACATCCTGTTCTCAAGAAGAAAAGGAGGACTTGTGGCACCTTAGAGACTAACAAATTTATTTGAGCATAAGCTTTCCATAAGCCTTTTCTCAAGGATGGTAAATTCTTTAAATCTCTGGTCTCTGCTATGTTTATTCCTGTGTCTTCACTACTCTCTTGTTGTTAATCATCTATCTTTCATCCTCTGTTTGGCAACTTTGTGTAGACTCCTCATTAAGACAGTCTCATGCGTATGTCACAATAACTAACCTAAACAAAGACATTTTTGCTTATCCTGCTAAAATGTACTTTTAGCTATCTACTTCTGTCATCCCTACTGGTTCCATCCAGTTTTTTGTTTTTAAATCTTATAGCAATTGTAATTCTTCTTACTGGTCTGTTTTTGTGGCCTTGGGTTTTTACTTGTTAGCTTTGGGGGGCGGGAGGTGAGGAAGAAGGACATCCCTGGAGTTAACAATTCTGTCTCCACACTCTGCTTCACTCTGCTATTTGCATAGGTCATGCATTTTACAGATAAACACACAATAACCAGTTTTATGGTTTATATAACCCTTAAGCTGTTTCAACTAAGTTCTGAAATGCTGCATTAGCAGAGACAAATACCAAAAGCAAAGATCCCTTTATATTTTCTTATAATGCTCTACAGAATATTCATTTCTCTAACATTATTTAGTATATATATTTGACTAGCACTGGAAGCTAAAACTAGACAAATTCACACTGACAGAACTGCAGATACCGCAGCCCAGCCAGGCCTGTTGGGGTTCGCATGGTTGACGCACAGGGTGTTGTAGCCCAGGTCCCAGTGTAAGAGTGGGAGAATCATGGACTTCCACCCCAGCAAAGGGAAGGGCATGAGGCTGAACAATTGTGGGGGTTCACTCGGGGACACCAGAAAAGCGGTAAAGGTACAAGTAGCCCTGTGGCCAGGAAAGTCCTGGTGGGCAAGGACAAGAGGTAATTGTAACGTCCCCTTAGGCCCCCAGTAGCACAGGCCATCAGCTGTCCAGTATTTGCCGTTGGAGAAGAACAGTGTGAAACGCCAGCTGCAAAACTAGTGCTAGTGTCAATACTGGCTCTCAAAATTCCAGACGACTGTCCCCCTTCCAGGAGGCTGATTTGCCTTGTGTACCCCCAAGTTTCACCTCACTTACAAATGACTGGCGTACACAATCAGACCTAAAAATACAGACATGTCACAGCACACTGTCACTGAAAGATGCTGACTTTCTCATTTTTACCATATAATTATAAAAGAAATCGATTGGAATAGACATATTGTCCTTACATTTCAGTGTGTGGCATGCAGAGCAGGATAAACAAGTCATTGTCTGTAGGAAATGTTAGTTTGTACTGACTTTGCTAGTGCTTTTTATATAGTCTGTTGTAAAACTAGGGCAAACATCTACATGAGTTGACGCACCCCCTAGAAGACCTCTGCATACCCCCAGGCACACACCTACCACTGGTTGAGAACCACTTCTTGAAACGAGGATGTGGAAAATGAGGAGAGGGCTCAGCAGAGTGCTGCAAGGGTGACCTGTGGTCTGGGAATCACACCATACAGTGAGACTAAAGGTGCTCAGTCTAGTCAGCTCACTGAACGTGAGGTTGAGAGGTGACCTGATCACAGTATAGAAATAGCATCGAATCAGAGAATCTCAGACTCTCAGGGCTGGAAGGGACCTCAGGAGGTTCTAGTCCCACCCCCTGCTCAAAGCAGGACCGATCCCCAACTAAATCATCCCAACCAGGGCTTTGTCAAGCCTTAAAAACCTCTAAGGATGGAGACTCCACCACCTCCCTAGGGAACCCACTCCAGTGCGTCACCACCCTCCTGGTGAAATACCTCCACAAGAGAATGATACATGATACTTCAGGGCTCGTTCCTGAAGCAGGCAGAAGCATAAGAAAATCCAGTGGCTTGGAGTTCGGTTAGCTAAACTCAGATTTAAGAGGCAAAATGTTGGCCAGTGAAGATAGTTAGTCACTGGAGCAGCTTGCCAAGGGGCATTGGAAATATTCCCTCACGGCGGGTCTTGAACCCAGGACTGGATGCTTTAGAAACGATGTGCTGACATTCCACAAGAAGTTACTGGGCTCAGTGCAGGAACTGTCCCCGGCTTTTAGCAGCATCCGGAATGATAGCCCTCCCAGGACTGGCGCCCTAGGAGTATGACAGGTCACACTAATAATCATACTGAAAAGCTAATGGCATGGCTAGCATCGGTGTGGGGGAGGAGATGCCAAGGCCTGAGGAACAATAAGGGGCAGAGAGATAAGGCCAGCTGGAAACACTGCCATCGAAGTGAGGGACAGTAGGGAAGGGGAGAGGGCGTCTGACTGACACTGTAGGCTGGGCCTGTGTAGTTGAGTGGCTAGTTTGGTGGCTGGCCTGAGCACGAGGCAGGAGGGATGGATTACTGAACCATTGATTGGCCACACCCAAGTGCAGACTATTCCTTCTCTGTCCAAGCGAAGGATGTGCCCTACCTGATCTCATCATACCAGTCACCACCGAGCACCTGACCCCTCCTTGTCAATCGGCTCCACTCCTCCAGCGCACCATTCCTGCCCGTTTGCTTTCCTTCCCCCCTGCTCCTCACCCGAGCATCTGCAATCTTCTCTCAGACACACCCACCTTGCTAAATCTGCTCTCTGTCCAGACTTGATCTCCTCTCCTGTCCATCCAGTCTCTCTCCTCTCTTCGGCCCAGCTCTCCTCACTTTTCCTCTACCGTCAGTCCCCTTTCAACTCCTCCCCCCAGTCCGGCCCAGCCCTGCTCTCATCGCTGCCTGGATCAGTTCTGATGTCTCACAAGGACATTCTCCCTCTGGATCCTGGAAGAACATTTTTCTTCACATTTCACACCTGCCTTGTAGCTCATCCCCTGTTCCTTCCCCTTACGCTCCTGGCTAAGGGAATCTCCTGGGACCCAGCTGGGTCATTCAGGGCCTGGCCCTGGCTGGAAGCTCCCTGCAGTTAGTTTACCATCCTGTTTTTCAGCTGTATCCTTCAACTCAGGAGAAGGCTTCTGCGTCTCTTCCGCTTCTACCAAGTTCATCAATGGCAAATGCATCACAACCGAAAGGTAAGGAGGGGCCATCAGCTTCCATTCACGGTCACCGCTTAAGTACTTAATTCCCGCTGTTATTGTTGTTGTGGCAACACACATTATAGCCCCATTGCGCTAGACTCCGCGTGCACATGACAGGAAAAGACAGGCCTGCCCCAGAGAGCTCCCAGGGGAAGCGCAGGAGGAGAGACAGCAGATAAGATGAACAAACAGGAAAGAGGAGAGAGAACAGTTTGATATAATGAGCAGCAGTCGAGCACACCAACTGCCTAAGCCTTTTGCAAGCCCCCCAGCGGAGGGGAGTTTAAAGGGGGGATTTGAAGAAGAAGTGCAACGCAATGGCCTGACGGATCTTCATGGGAAGCGGGCATGCGTAAAAGGGCAGAATGGGAGAAGACCTGGAGGAGCTTGAGGGCCCCCTGGACTAGTAGGGAGAGCAAGGTGGGAGTCAATGTGTCAGTAATGTGCAAGAGTTGACAGGGAGGGCAGGGCGAAGCTAGGAAAGGCCTCAGGCAAGGCCAAGCAGCCTGAAATTGGTGTGGCAGGAAAATGAGTCCTGGAAAAGGAGGCGGTGGCAGCAGTGGTCAGTGGGACGGGCCAGGCAATCGCGAGCAGGTCGTGTTTGGGGCGGTGCAGAAGGGGGGCCAATGGGCGCAGCGAGCTGGGGGGACGCAGCATCAGAACAGGAGGAGGTTCACGGTAGCAGCATTTTGAACAAACTTGCGGGGGCAAGATCAGGTCTCAAGTGGCAAGAATTCTCCGCACAGTGCGGCATTAGGAGTGTTTCCTGAATGGAGCCATGTGGCCTGACTTGCTTTGTAAAGAGAACATCTGCCAATCGTGGGTGTGTGGGTGGGGGAAACGTGTGTCCTAATGGGTGCTGCCCCTCCCTTGCCTGGGTAACTCTACTGTCTGTTTTCCAGGACCGTGGCGAATAGGCAGGAGCGGGCAGATGTTGAAGGAGATGGGGAGCTGAAATCTGTCCGTGTTAATGGTAAGGAGCAAAGGCCAAGGTTTTCAAAAGTGATGGGTGAATTTGGGAACCTCAGTTATTGGGTGCCAAGCTTGAGACAGTTGAAAGGGAGCTGATTGTCAAAAAGAGTGCTGAACCTCTTGGAATTCCCTGGAAATCAGCGACCCTTTAAGGGGTCTCAAGTTGGGCACCCAAGAACTGAGGCTTCTAAAAATCACTAGCCACGTTTGAAACTCTCAGCCAAGGCTTGTAGGGCTGTTTAGTGTGAGAGATGACAATAAGACCCCCTGGAGGTCATCAGGAACACACACAGAGAAGACCTGGTTTCACAACCCCGATACTTCTAAAGTAAAAAGCAAACAAACAAAATCAACCCCCACAATGCTGAAAAAAACCTAATAACCCAAAAGCCCAACCATTGAGATCTTCTCTATCAATATCATATAGAAGTAAAAGAAGATTCAAGCAAGAGGAAAGGTTACATGCAGTGCTCCATATTGTAGGGGAAATATTTAAAAAACAAAACCAAAAAATAAAAAACACTCCAGCAGGAAATTCAAAGTTAGTTACACTAAGAAAACCCAAATATTGGAAAGTGTGGAAGTGCAGTTAAAATACTGAATTAACCTTGGCTCTGTCCTCATCCTCCCACCTTCTACTCAGAGTAAAGCAGATGTGTCAACCAGGACACACTATTTCTTTATCACAGGCAGGTACCATAGTAAACCCTGGATGCTTTGAGGAGGTAAGCCAAGAATACCCGGTGTATTACAAAGTGTAAGGCAGGAGATGGGGGTATTGCTGCCTTGCTAAAGACGGGCAATTAGTGGCTGATCTCAGGTCAAGTGGATGGCACATAGAGAGTGGTGGGTGCGTAGGAACATGCCTGTATGTGGCATATGAGACTGTGTAGTGTGGGAGGTGGCTTTTCATTCACAGAGAAGCAAGTTTATTTTGAAGATTTTATGCCACTAAGAGAATCTTTTAAAAGTAAAAATACAATCCTAGCCCTGATGCGGCAAACGCTGCGGCACGTGCTCTGCTGTAAGTACATGACTAGTCCCGCTGAAGGCAACACGGCCCTTCATGTGAGCCAAGCTACATACCCGCTGACTTCAGGTTGGGGGCCTTCCTTTGCAATGTTCGTTTCTAGGTGATAGCAGTTTTAAAAATTCAATTAAGTCACTGTCTCAGGGGTGCTCACTCACCACGGGTGGCGCCTCCTCTTGATCACTCTGGGGAATAGCTCTCTGCCAGGTCTGACGCCTTTCCTTTTGGTGTCTGCCCCCGCTGTCCTTTCTCTCTCTAAGGCCCCTCTCTCGCCTTTGTAACTCGGCCCTCTGGCCCGGTGACTAGACACGTTTTTCCCTTCCGGGGGATCAAGATTCCTTCGTATGAATGGGTGCAGGCACACTTCCCATTCGCTGCCCAGATGGTGGTGCCACTTCCCCAGTGGTTGTCAGATGAACCCAGGCCTGCCCCTCGACTCCAGGTTCTGGCTCAGGGACCCTCTAGTCAGCTCCCTCCTAGACCTTACTGCCTTTCCCAGAACCCTTTCCTTACCTTCTGGCTCTCCCCACTTCTCTGGGTTTGGCCAGCCTCCTCCCAGGGAGTGACTACAGGCTACTTGTCTCTCTAACCCCAAGTGCACCTCCCTTCCCCCAGGGAGTGACTGCCCCCCCACTCCCCTGCACCCTGCTCTGCTCTCAGCTCCCTGGCTTTACAGAATCCCTGTCTGTTCCCACACAGGTGAGCTTCTCCCAATTAGGGCTTTCCTCTCAGCTTTAATTCTCCCAGCCTTCAGCCTAATAGGTGACTTGGTCAATTCATCCTCCACTAACCCCTTCAGGGCAAGCGTGGGGTGAACACCCCATCACAGTCACACTACCGGGAGGGAGACTGCGAGGTTTTTAAATCATGTGATTTAAGTCAGTGAATGAAGTTGCTCCAGCCTGTATCCCAGGCTGTAGTGTTTTCATCCTTAGAGCTGACCCCTTGAACCCAGCTGCCAGTGCCAAAGGGCACATGCCTTCAGCCACCATTCACCGAGTCTCTTGGACCCAGCCTCTGCCCGCTGCTGCTGAGCGAAGGCCCAGCTGTGAGGCGAGTCTGGGCCTCACCAATTACTGTGCTGGGTGGTTTCCCAGCGGAGGATGCAGTGGTGCCAGTGCTCACAATTCTTGCACCACCTCCCCCCGGCCCGCCAAGTGACAGGATTTTGGCTTGAGCCCAGTCTTGCGATGGCACAAGACGCGCCAGCCCTCTGGCAAATCTGAGCCCTCTGGTTAGCTGCCTGCCCCACTTGCCAGCCTCCTGGAGCAAAGCAGCCAATGAGAGCTGCTCCAGGCAGAGCTCTCTCTCCGTCCTGCCCTCTCCCTTCAGTAACCCAAGGGCTTTCTCGCAGTGAGAAGGGGGGAGCAGAAAGAGTCCAGCAACTCAGGGCAGCTCCACTCCTCCTCCCCTCCTGTGAGCAACAGGGACGGGATGCACCTCTGCTCCCTCCTCCCCTCCTTCCTACAACACCTGGCCTGGGAAGGGGTGAAGAGACCCTGGAACTGCCCCCCAACTTGGGAGATCCTGTGGCAGTCTCCAGGCCTGGGGGTGCAGGGGGTGAAGAACCACAGGAGCAGCAGAGTTGAGGCTGGAGGGCTGAACTGACAGGAACCTGGGGATGTGTGTGAACAGATAGTGAACTGAGGGGAGGGTGGGGGCAGGGGGACAAACAGAACGTACATGGGAGCAGAACTGATGCGGGGACTGGGGGATAGAATTGTTTGGATGTTGGGGGCAGAATTAATTGCAGGGGAGGGGACAGACAGCTGTGGGGGTGATGGGTGCCATACATTTGGGAGAGTGGGTGATAGTAACCATCAGCCCACACATTGAATTCAACGGACAGACCAAAAAACAATATTGTCTTTTAAAACGAAACAAGATTTTGGGGCCCAGTCTCATTATTTTGGGGGCCTGGCTCATGATTTGGATCTCTTGTGGTTGGCTGTACTGGGGATGGGGCATTTCAAGCTGGGCCTTTGGTTACTGTCCTAGACACTTTTCTCGTGGGGGGCTGGGGGTGCTGAGCCCAGGATCATGGCTGCTGCTCTATAGCAGAAGAGACGCCCAAGTTCTCTCTTCTGTGAATGCTAATGAGGGTCAATTCTTGCAGGGGTGGCTGTTGACAAGACATACAAAAGAGCAGTAGGGAATGAATCTCATGCTGGGCCTACGGACCCTTGCCCTGGGCCTCACACATCTCGTCAGAGGCAAAAGAAGCCACACACCAGATACAAGTCAGCTTCTGGCGACAAGCTGCTGGCTGGGAAGAGCAGGCCACAAGCCAGGCGAAGCTTACTACAGGAGGAAAGCAGTATACCACTGGCCGCAGCACCGGCCAGGGAGAGCAAGACACCAGCTGAAAGGAGCACACCAGGGACTGGGGAGAGTGCTCCGCAGGCCAGGGAGAGCAGGTCTGAGTCATATCTGGGAGCTGAGTCGCATGGCGGAAGGAGAGAATTGCATGCTGGGAGGAAAGACTTGCACGCCAAACAAAAATTAGCTCCCAGATATGCTGGCCACAAGGGGTCTCCAGCTGGGAGGAACCAGTCGCATGACAGATGCCAAAGAGAAAAGGTCGGGTGGCTAGAAGCGGCTGCTGGGTGTGATGAGCTGGATCCTGGGTGGAATGAACTACCTGGTGATTGGAAGAGTCTCCCACAAAGTGGACGATGGTTGCTACTGGGTGGAATAAATTGGCAGCCAGATACAAGTCAGATCCCAGCTGGGACGGAGAAGAGGATGCAATACTTTGGGACAGCGTGTCTAACACGCATGACGCTCCTGGTGGGAGAGAGTCAGCTGCCAAGTGTAACAAGGATATTCCCAAGAGGAACAAATCATCGGCTAGATGGAAAGAGACAACTCCTGGGTAGAACCATACATTTGCCTAGGTGGCCAAGCCAACCCCCATGCAGGGCAAGCCAGCTCCAGTGTCGTACAACTCCACTCTTGGGCAAAAGCAGCTGGTTCCAGGGTGGAACGAGATGGATATGGGACGGGATGAATAAGTTGCCCAGTGGAACAAGCCAGCTCTTGGATGCAATCAGTCAGCTCCAGGGTGGGGTGAATCAGCTGCCCTGCAAAATAAGTCCACTCCCAGATATAATCAGTCAGTCCCAGGGTGGAACGAGCCAGCTCCCAGACAGAAGCAGTCCTGATGTTTCGTCCTCTGATTCCAGCTGTTCCCGTAACCAGCTTCACACCAGGGAAGGGAGAATGCTGTGAATGGCTGGGACCCACTGGGAAAGAGGTTTCCAGGGGGCATTGGCCCGTGGACAAGCAGCTGTTCAATAAAGGACAGGACCAGGGCTCTCTGTCTGTCTTTATCATTCACTGAGAAGTCAGATGCTGAGGAGTTGCTTAGGCAGGGACAGGAGCAGAGCTCCCAGGGCCTGTCTGACCTCCAGAGGCCCAGTGGTGTCCTGGGCATTAGGGTCCTTAGGGCCACCTCAGTGTTGCTGGTGCTGCCCCTATTGGCACATGGTTCAGCTGCCTATTGATACCCCTCACTTGTTGTGGACACTATAGACAGGAGGACGTGGTCCTGCTCGTTGCTCACACACAAAGGTGATGGGGGCGTATAAGAGCCCAGAGAGCCCCTGGCTCTCCCAGGTGCTGTCAGGAGGTTACAGCCCCCTGACTGCTGTGGCTCGGTGCTCTGGTTTGGCTCTCTTTGAGGGGTGCCCAGGGAAGGGAAATGGGGGGCACGTGCACAAGGCAGCCGGGGAAGGAGAGAGGGAGACATTACTTTGGGACATGATTACAGTAGAACTCAACGTTATGAACACCTCGGGAATGGAGGTTGTTCCTGACTCTGAACAAAATGTCAGGGTTGTTCTTTCAAAAGTTTACAACTGAACACTGACTTAATAGCTTTGAAACTTCACTGTGCAGAAGAAAAATGCTGCTTTGAACCATCTTATTTTAAATGAAAAAAGCACAAAAACAGTTTCCTTCCCTTGTCAGATCTTTTTTTTAAAAATGACCCTTTATTTTTTCAGTTGTATACATCTAACACAGCACTGTACTGTACTTGCCTTTTTTGTGTGTGTCGGCTGCTGCCTGATCGTGTCTTTCGGGTTCCAAATGAGGAGTGTGGTTGACCGGTCAGTTTGTAACTCTGGTGTTCGTAACTCTGAGGCTCTACTGTTGGTGAGCACTAGCGTTAGGTGGATTAGCCCTGAAGCTCTGTACGGAGTGTAGTAACACGCTCCCCTGCTCCCCACACCCACTGCCTTTAAATAGCCCCAGGCAGGTGGCTTCTGGCCTGGCAGGCTTTGGGGATAAAGAGGGCACACAGCTACCTTTGGCATAGGGGATGACCTGAATGCGAAGTTGGCTGGTGTGAACACCAGTGTGGGGACATTCCGTGGGAAACTCTGCAGGAAACAGTGGATCTGAGGGCACTGGGCAGGAGAGGAGGCTGGTTCCTTTCCTGGGTGCCTCCCTCTCATCCCCAGGTCCATCCAGGGTTATAAATCCAAGGAGGGCAAGAAGAATTGAATCCTGGGGAGGCGGAGGAGTTCTCTGCAGATCAGACTGGTGTGTTTGTGTTCTTTGTACAAATAAACAGCCAAGAGGCAGGTCAAGATGAGCTGGGATGAAGGCCTCCATGGGGATCTTAGGGGAGGAGGCACTGAAGCAGGGGCCACAGGGCAATGTGCAGGTGATGGGATGACAGGCAGATCTGAGATGAGGGAGGAGGAGAGGAAATGTTCCAGGGTGACACAAAGGTGATGGACGCTGGAAGCCAATGGATTGTCTGAGCCAAGGAATGAAGCAGGGCAGAGGGAGTTGTCTAAGCATGTTCCTCCCACCCAAAATAAGCATTTCTATCAGCAAGACACATCTATCATATTTCTAGGAGGCTTCACAGCTATTAGCTAAGCACCAGGAAACGTCAGCATTTATCTGAAGAATGATGAGCTGTAGCTCTGTTGGCCTGGTCGATCTAGACAGTAATGGCAGCTAAGGACGTGGCATTCAAGGCATTTGACAGTCTGTACAGCTGAGTATAATCAGTGTACGTGTTAGCAACAGGCAGAGCAGAGAGAAGGGGGAGAGAACTGAACTGTGTGGTGCACCCCAGAGAGGGGGAGTATGACGGGGCACTCACTTCGTCAGTGCCTCCCGTTGGCTGGGTATGACTGAGCAACCCCCGTTTCCCTGCTCCTGGTGCCCTGTAGGTGGTTGGCCTCACTAGGTAGGACTTCAGTGGCTCAGCCTTCCGGCTAAGTCACGCAGTCAATAGATGAATGAATGAACCGCTTCTGGGGTGACAAAGCTCAACGAAAGGTTGGCTCTCACCAGGGACGTCAGCCCCAACTCTGGGCCGACTTGAATTCCAGCCCCTTTCTCAGTCTTTTAGTAGAGAAGCTTGTCCCCTTTTCAGGACTGAGGCCACTTCCTCACTGGCCAGTGAGGGGGCCCCAGGCCCACCCACTACTCCAGGTCCCAACCCAGGGACCCTGTAAGCAGCGGCCAGATGCTGCTGCCTTTAATAGCTGCTGCTACACTTCCTGGGCCTCATCCCACCTGGCCTCTGTACCTCAGTGTGTTACCTTAGGGCTAGAGCTCTAGCTCTGAGCTGAGGTTTAGCTAATGCAGTCTATAGTGCTCCTGTGGCCAGAACATACCCCCTCTGGCCCCAACCAGAAACTGAGCACCTCACCCCGCAGTGCCTTTTATCTGAGCCTACTGGGCTCTGATTGGCTGTGTCTAGGCAGCCTCTCTAGGCAGGCTGGAGGACCCATCTCCGCTACTCCTTCCTGGGGCATGGTGTGGTGGGACCACACGGCTCCCAGCATGAAGGCCTGGTGCACCCCATCACAAGGAGTCTTGGGGGAAAGGGAAGCTGAGGTTCGTTACTTGCTACAGAGGTGCAGGCATGGCTGGCTGAAGTTTTGCACTGTGAGCACAGAGAAAGAGGAGGCTGAAGAGCCTTCATCAGCAGGAAGAGAGAGGTTGCTACGTATGGGACGAAAGCTGGGTCTGTACTATGCATGGAACAAAGTGCAGACTGAAAATGGGCCAGCGAGGGAGGTGACTGCAAAGAGGAGGGAGATCTGCTTTCTGAGGAAGGGAAGGGTGGAAGTGGGGGGGGGGCTAGAGGTGGGGAGGTCCACCTGGGAGGCGTCTCTAAAAGAGGCTGGACAGTGGCAGATTTGAGGGGGTCGGTGGAGGTATAAGGGAAGGACAGTGACAATGGTGCTAGCAGGCCCCAAGGGTAGGGAGGCAGCAAGGGTTACTCTGGAGTTGGGAACAGTGGCAGTGCTCTTCAAGCTCTGCCCTCCTCAGGTACCTGAATGAGACGTGGAGAGCGCAGCTGTTCAGAATATGACTGTGCATGTCTCTGAGCTCTAGGGGGCACTTTGCCCCGGCTCCCCATGGAGGGATTTGAATACGTCCACAGTCTCCGCTAGTCTTTTTCTTGACTGGGGAAAGAGAAAGCGGTGGCACCTGCCCAACATCAGTATGTGTAAAAAGAAAAGGAGTACTTGTGGCACCTTAGAGACTAACCAATTTATCTGAGCATAAGCGTTCGTGAGCTACAGCTCACTTCATCGGATGCATACTGTGGAAAGTGTAGAAGATCTTTTTATACACACAAAGCATAATGAGAGGTCACTCCCAGTGACCTGTGAGGAAATAATTAACGGTGACACTTACATCATCACACCTGGGCCTCTGAGCTCGCACGCCCCTGCTGTTGACACTTCTCAGAGCTATTGTTGCCGGTTCTCTGCAGGCTCATCTCTGCAGCACATACACACAGGTCACAATTTTAAAGTTTTCTTCACAGCCATCACTAGAGACTTAATTCTTGTTAAAGACAGCTCAGATTCTGGAGCCCAGCTTGAGAGAGGTGCTGCTGTGTTGTACCTACACACACTGGCTCAATCCAAGACTCGGGAGACAGGCTCAAAGGATTGAAGAGAGGAGTTGACAGAGGAGTCGGGAATGAGTGGCATCTGTAGGGTGGCTGGTGGAAAACGGGAGGAGGAAGGCGGGTGAATGTTACAGTGGAAAGGCGTGAAGGAGGTGGTGGATGGAAGAGATTGTGAAGAGTTCTGAAGGGAAAGGGGAGATCTTTGGAGGGCAGCGAGGGCACTGATATGACGAGGAGGAGGACAGGAACCGCCGTGCTAGATCTATGTAGTCCAGTCTCCAAGTCCTGTCTAGGACAGTGGCTAATACCAATTGCGGTACAAGATGCCCACTGTCGTCAGACGTCACCAGTGTGGTGCTCTGCTCTGTTCAATGATGATAACAGTCAACTGCGTGCATGTGTGTTCTCCCTGTGTGCTGTCCCAGCTCTGTGCAGATAGCTGGCACAGCAGATCTCAAGCGAACCGCCCAGTGACCACAGACTCTGATAAGGTACGAAGGCACCCGGCCAGGTTTCTTGCCAAACGAAACACAGTGTCTAGCTCCCCAGGTCATATGTCTACAGTTCTGCTAGTACATATGTGCTCCCAGACAATGGACCAGCTCAGTCAGTGGCGGGATTTACCACTGCCCCCTAGGCCAGACCAAGACAACTCCTCAGGGGTAAATTCTTATACACAGGTACAAACAAGTTACACATCACTCCTGATGTATTGAGGTGCAACCCCTCTTTGTATTAAGGTGCCACCTCTCACCTTGTACATGTTGGTTCGAACAAAACAACTCTAGCCATCATATTACCCTTTTGCCCGTCTTTAGGATGGGTCCGCCCGTTCCTTGTTATGTGTGGAATGTGCAAGTATCGGAGTGTTCTTGGTACCATCCTGGCACATGTTTATATCTCTAGTGTCCAGTACCTTTTAGGTAGGTGTATTTTTGCAACATCAGCCCTTTCCTTGCCAGCTTCTGTGAGCAGGGCCTGCCTCTGGCTCACTGTTTAACTTTGCTTTATGTTAACAAAGTCTTGACCATTACTTTAGTTCAGGCCTTAGGCCTCACACTGGGCCTCTGACATAAGGGTTTATGTTTCAGGGCCTCATCTTACTACACCCACATAGAGGAAGTTTCTGCCTGACCCCACCCATCACTCGGTGCTTGGCTTATGTTCTGATGCAGGGCAGTTGATACCACTCTTGTTTTAATCCTATCTGCACGTAGCTGTTGATGTTCTCATTATCCAGATAAATGTCTAATCCTTTTTTAATCCTACTTAAGCCTTCCCCTCAGTGATTGTTGTGGCAATGAGGTTAGTTGTGCAGAAGACAGCTGTGGTTTTTATTTTTGACTGTGTCATCTTTTATGGACGTGGCAATTTGCTATGGAGGAAGCAGAAGCTGAGCAAGGTAGTTCTGGCAGGAGATGCATGTTTATTATTTAAGAATATGTACTAGTTTATGACATGCATTTCTAATGTACCCTTCAGGCTCCAATCTGGATAGACACTCAATATATTAACCAGACATCAGATTCCCCTAATGTGCAATTTGCAATTGCACATGTAATCTCCCCCAGAAGAAAGTGTGTCCCCTGAAGTCTCATTTCAAGATGAATTTAAGGATATGGGCCCAGTGGGCAAGTGAACTCGGAGTCCCCGTAGTAGGGCCCAGTGTGCCATTCATGTGGAAAGACTGGAATGGGTAGAAAGGCAGCTGGGTGGTCAGGAAGAACAGAGCTGTGACAGCTGGAGCTGTAGGCCAGTCCCAGTGAGAACATAGCCCCCCCCATCAGTCCGTACCACAATCAGGCTGAACAGACTCTCTTCTTCACTCACCTGAGGAAGGAAGGGTCCCTCCAGCTCAAATACCTCCCCAAGAGCCTAGGCCTGGGTGATCAAAGTAGCCCTTGCAATGACTTGTGAGCAGCCCACAACATTCAAACTCTACTTTCTATAACTTATTCAGAGGTACTTGTGGCACCTTGGAGACTAACCAATTTATTATTAACCAATTATTATTCATCGGATGCATCCGATGAAGTGAGCTGTAGCTCACGAAAGCTTATGCTCAAATAAATTGGTTAGTCTCTAAGTGCCACAAGTACTCCTTTTCTTTTTGCGAATACAGACTAACACGGCTGTTACTCTGAAACCTGTCATTATTCAGAGGTGTTAAGGCCAGAAGGGACCGTTACCTAGGGAGGTGGTAGAATCTCCTTCCTTAGAGGTTTTTAAGGTCAGGCTTGACAAAGCCCTGGCTGGGATGATTTAACTGGGAATTGGTCCTGCTTCAAGCAGGGGGTTGGACTAGATGACCTTCTGGGGTCCCTTCCAACCCTGATATTCTATGATTCTATGACCATCATGATCATCCAGTCTGACCTCCTGCATAACACAGGCCAGAGATTCTCTCCTGCAATTACTGAATCAACCTCTTTAACTTCTTGTTGAGCCTTAGTGGATCTCCAGTCTTCATTTAAAGACTTCAGGGGATGGAGAATCCAGCATGTCACTAAGTAAATTACTCTAACGCTTAATAACCCTCAGTGTTAAACGTGTTCACCTTCTAGTTTACATTGTTCTAGCTTCAGCATTGAACCATTGGATCTTTGCTGCTAGATTAAAGAGCCAATTACTATAAGAAATCTCTCCCCAGGTAGGTTGCTTATAGACCACGATCAAGTCAGCTCTGAACTGTCTCTTGGATAAAGTAAATAAGTTTAGTTAGTCTCTCTCACTGCAAGGCACGTTCTTCAGACAGATCACTCCTGTAGCTCTTTTCCAAACTCTTTCTAATTTGTCAATATCCTTTGTGAAGTGTAGACACCAGAACCAAACATAGTACCCAGTAACAGTCTCACTAATGCGATAGATGGTAGTAAGTCTATCTCCCTGCTCCTACGTGATGGGCTCCGGTTTACACATCCAAGGATCACATATTCCCTCTTAGCTACAGACTTGCACTGGCCCTCATGTTCAGTTGGTTATCTGCCATGACCTCTAAATCCTTTTCAGTCACTGCCTTCCAGGATACTGTCTCCCATCTTATAACTTCCTAACTGTCAGGGTGGTGAAGCACTGGAATAAATTGGCTAGGGAGGTTGTGGAATCTCCATCGCTAGAGATTTTTAAGAACAGGTTAGACAAACACCTGTCAGGAATGGTCTAGATAACATGTAGTCCTGCCATGAGTGCAGGGGACTGGACTAGATGACCTCTCGAGGTCCCTTCCAGTCCTACAATTCTATAAGTCTGACCTACATGTTGTGTTGAAGTACACTTTGTTCAAATGAACCTACCTTACTAAACAATCCAGATGAGTTTGCATAGTTGACCTGTCCCATCATTATTCACCACTCTACCAATTGCTTTGCTATCTGCAAATTTTACCAGCAATGAGTTTATGTTTTCTGCCAGATCACTGATGCTGAAGAGCACTGGGCCAAGAACCAATCGCTGAGAGTCCCCCTTAGAAATATCCCCACTATATGATGATCTCCCACTTGCAGTTACTTTTAGTGATCTATCAGAACTTCGGCAGATTCATGAGGGTCTCTGTTTACATTCAGTGTGTAATCCTGGGACTGAAGATTGATCTCAATCAATGTAACCAGGTCACTCACTCTGTCTCCTGGCCACACCTGGTCCTTTCTCTCACTGGGTTCTGCTCCTCTCTTTTTCTGTTCTGGAATCCTGGTCGCTTTCCCTTTCTCTGTTTCTGCATCTGTTTCCCTGCAGGGGAGTTTCTCCCTCTCCCCTTAGTCCTTTCTTTCCCCGTGTTGTTTTCTCTCACTCTGGATACCTTCAATACCTATTTTTTTCTCTCACTGTTGCCACTTCCTTCCCCTCCCCCAGGCTGAATTTCTCTTTCATTCTTTTTTAAAATCATCCCCGATCCCCCCATCTCTTCCTCCTCCCCCCTTTATTCCTCCCAGTTTCTCCTTCCTTTCTCCACTGCCTGTCCCACACTAACACACACCCAGTGACCCAGGCACTCACCCACCGGCCTAACCCACCTCTCCTCAGGCTCTCCCCCGGGCCCCACCCCCTCGCTCCCCTGCCATAGGCCTCCCCCACTCCCCCCCCACATGCCTCTTACTGTGCCCCCTCCCTCGGCCCATGCCACCCCCACCTCTCCTCAGGCTCTCCCCGGGCCCCACCCCCTCGCTCCCCTGCCATAGGCCTCCCCCACTCCCCCCCCCACATGCCTCCTACTGTGCCCCCTCCCTCGGCCCATGCCGCCCCCACCTCTCTTCAGGCTCTCCCCGGGCCCCCCACCCTGTGGGCCTGGCCAGGCCCCTCCCCAAAGCCCCCTTGGGTCCCTCACAGAAGCACTGTGTGCGTGGGGAGGGGCAGTGGGGCAGGCCCCCCCCGCAGGCCGGGGCAGCAGCAGCAGCGTTGCTCCCCCCGCTGCAGGGGGCGCCGCGCCACCAGGCCACGGCTGCTGGGAGCGAGGGGTGGAGCGGTGCGAGGCCGGGTGGCGCTCTAGCCACATCTCTATGGCTACGGGTGGGGAGGAGACGGCGCTCTAGGCAGGGTCTCTGTGGTCTGGCTGGTTGCTAGGCGGGCGGTTGCTAGGCGGGGCAGGGCCAGGCCTGTTGGTCAGACGGTCTAAGGCAAACTTCCCGTGGGGGGAGGGGCAGGGCCAGAGGGTCACACCGCTGCCACCATGCTGAGCTTGTGGCTGGGGCGCAGGACTCCGGGGTCCTTTGTCCCTGCCTGGCCCTGGGCAGCTCTGTCTGCCCATCTGTCACGGGGCAGGGACGCCGCCCCGCCTGCCGGGGCCACGCGGACGGGCCGAGAGTCAGCCCGAGTGCAACACTTAATCCGGAGTCGGAGCGTCCACACAGGGAGCTATTCCAGCACTGTTGTTCCGCTTCAAATTTACACTCTGCCTTACTGCGGATTACACCTCAGGTGCAGACAAGCCCTAAGTAACGGAGACTCCACCAGTCACATTACTTGGGAAGCTGGGCCAATAGGTAATCACACTCATCTTGAAACACATGCTTCTCATTTGCAGCTGGAATTGATCTAGCTTCAGTTTCCAGCCATTAGATCTTGTTCGGCTGTTGTCTGCCACACTGAAGAGCCTTCTCCCTGCATGGGTACCTAGAGACTAGGATCCAGTCACTGAACTTTCTTTGATAAGCCAAATCGATGGAGTTTCTTTAGTCTCTCCCTAGAAAGCATGTTCCCCAGATCTCTGCTCGTTCTTGGGGCTCTTTTCTGAACCCTTTCCCCCTTTTCAACAGCCTTTTAAGTGTTGACACCAGAACTGGCCCAATGGGGAGGTTCAGATACTGCATTAGTGGGGGGGTCGTAGAAATACCTAGATAGATTTTTCAAAGGCGGTGAATCTCAAGCTTTTCCATTTGGGACCCACAAGATCCCCTTAGCTGGGGCCCCATTCCTATTTAACAATATGGACAAGGCAGGGTGGTGTCATTCCCTCCTGCCCCCTCCCCCCCAGTTTGTGATGCCCCCACAGCTGGAGATTCCCCTCTCTAGCCCCTGGCAGGGTAAACAGGAGTCACTCATTGTCAGGTCAAACAAGAGGGACCTGCTGGGCTAGATCAGATGCAGAGGTGTAGAGACGTCACTTGACTCGCTTCCACATTTTCAAATAGAAAAAGCTCCCGGTGTCACTGCTGGTTATGCTGCCTGGACTCTGTGCTCTGCTCCCAAGTGGGGTGGTTCAGATTGTAGGACGGGGAATCAAGCAGCAAAGGACAGCAGGATTCTTCCCCTTCTTCAGCTTTTCAATCTTTAAGGCAACCATGCTCTTCAAAGTAGCCCTGGTCTTGCTATTATTTATTTGTATTGCCACAGTGCCTAGGGCATCCCCATCGTGGCTCAGGACCCTCATTGCTCTAGGTGCTGTACAAACCCAGAACAAGAGTCCTTGTATGTTAAAGCTCAGAAGAGAGGCAGAGCTGAAGCCCACCACTGTACTGCTTTCTGGCTCTGTTTTTAAGCTTGGGGAGGCATTTCACATTCGCTGCCCAGACTTGCTTGGGCTCCATCTGAGAGAGTGTTACCTAGTGGTTAGAGCAGCTCCCAGCCTGGGTAGTTGTTACGTTTTCCATGTGGATAAGAGCTGGCTGTCCTTTCGGCACAGCTCCCTTTTATGGGCTTGGCAAGAGGTGCAGAATGGGATCAGGCTTTAGGACACCTCATGAGGTCTGTGGGAAGAGAGATTTTCTCCTGCGGGGGCACACAAACATGCGGTATTCAGTAAAAAGGCAACGAACAGCGAAATTCCTGGACTCTTCTTTTAAAGTATTAATTTCAAAAGTGAGTTTCAGTGGGGTCCAGCCAATACTCCCCAGAATATGACTTCCCTTAAAAATTCCATCCCTTCAAGAAAGAGCCCCTGCTATTAAGAAGTCTGACCTGAACACTTGTGGGATGCAGCAAGCCGCCGGTGTATAATCGCCCTCCCTCTCACCCCCTGCCTGTTTGCTAGTCGTAGAAGGTCTTTGTGCAGGGACCTGTCTGGTCTCGGACACGGCCCCTCGCTCTTGGATGCTACAACCTGAGAAATGGTAATGGGCAGAGATCACAAGCAGCTTACGAGGAAAGAAGCATGCTACAGCTTCGGGGGTGCCACAGATCGCAGCCCCGTAACCTCAGGACCACCAAGCGGGGGGCTAGTAGAGAGAGGAAGGTGGCGAATCTGCTGCCCCGCAGAGCCAGCCGTTCTAGTAGGGGCAGGGAGGCTAAAGAATTGTGGGGAGGAGTAATTGCCTTCTCCTCACCCCCGTGCAGTGATATCTGCCCTTATGGCTGGGGGAGGGGAACTGGGTTAATGCCCCTGAGGACCACTGCCCAGGCCACCGCTGGGCTGAGGCTTGCAGCCTCATAAATGCAGAACCTTGACATCACAATCAGCCTGAGCTTTCTATTGGCCGCAGCAGCTGTTAATCAGCAGTGGAGGAACGTGACGGGCTGCTGATGAGCTCCGGCCCCGCCCTCCTCCCTCTAGCCAGCAGCAGGCGCTGCAGGTGTGAAGTGAAAGGGGAGCCACCGGGTTGCCGAGACCATGGTGCAGCTGGGGCCGTCTCCCCTGCACCGATAAGGTACGGCCGAGGGTTTGTTAGCTGCGGAGCACACAGAGCCCCAGGGCAGGCGCTGGAGAGCCGCTCCATGGGGAGCCCCTCGCTTAGAGCCAGCAGACGCAGAAAGACTCCTGGTTAGGTGCCTTCGTCTGTCACAGATGCACACGCTGCTCAAGCAATGCAGCTGAAGTGGGGCCCTCTACTTGTGGGATCCCCAGGGGAGTTCAGTGCTCAGCAGCCAGCTGCAGCCCTGCGGCAGCTCCAGGGACGAGAGGGGACTCTTGTAGCGGCGTAGATGGAACATATGGGCTACGGGCGTTAACATTACCCAGTTGCTGTCCACCATCGAGCAAGGTGCAGGGTTTCCATGCAGAGACCTCAGTCTGCTCAGTTGTGTCAGCCGCTCTGAGACCTGGGAAACTCATACCATGCTCGGGCTATTTAGGGCGTTGCTTTTGCTGCCTCTGTCCGATCACAGGCTCCCAGCAGTGCTGCAAGTTATGCAGTCTTGGCTGGCTAAGCCAGATGGCAAAAGGAGGGAGAGGGAAGAAATAAGTGGGGGAGGAAAAGGACCCACAATGGCAGGAGTTTGTGACAATCTCACACCCTAGGGGTGTGTTTGGGACTCAGCCAGAGCTGGAAGATGATGTCATCTGGATCCCTCTCTCTAGCTGGGTCTGCTCAGGACATCCCTCAAGACCAGGCTGACCAAGCCCCAGGAGATGGTGGGGGTGGCACTCATGATGGTGAAGCTCGCTGCAGTAGCCAGTTTTTCCTCTGAAGAGTCTCTTTCTTTAAGGACCCCAAAAGGGAGCGATGGGTGGAACAGCCCCATCTCTCATTTTGTCCACCACCTGGGCCTAACATCTGACACACCAGTTCTGGTTCATTAATTTCCATTTCCACAGTTCCTCATTTACCAGACCTGATCTTACCAAAGTCCTCGAGTTCTATCATGAGGCCTTTTTGTTTGGCCCGATTCACTGTCTCAATGATTATTATAGGTTATTGTGACATCTTAGGAGCTTCCCCTGGCCCTTTTACAGTTGAGGGAAAATTTGGTGGCCCTGTTATCACAGCAGGGAACCCCTGAAAAGGGAGCAACCGGAACCTGAGACCAAGCCACTCCCAATCCTTCCACTCACTGTCCCTTCCTTGGAATAACTGTTAGCTCTGCCTTGCGGGCAGGGAGATAGGCCTGGAGGGTCTGTGGCTAGCGCTGCTGCACAATGGGGCCTGGAGGGAAGCTGAGTCAACCAGGCTGACAGCAACACACACACACCCCGGAAATACTGGGGAGGGGTGAGGAATAGAGAGGACACAAAGAAAAGGGCCCATGTGGAGGAGAGAGAGAATTCTGCAGGAGAAAGGCTGGATCAGGAAAGTGTTTGAGCGAGAAGGATGTGCAGGGATGGACGATACAGTGAGCTGGAGTTATCGGCAGGAGATCCTGGACAGACACAGGCCAGTGTGACCTGAGAGCCAGGGACTCAACAGGGGGCAAAGCTGGCAGAAAGCAGGGCTGAGAGAGGCCTAGGGGAGGGAATGGGCAGCAAATGAGTGTGGGACACCCTGCAAACCCTAGGAGTTGGTCACTGTGATTGGGGGCTGCGTGTGCCAAGGCATCAAGGCATTGGGAAAGGACCATCCCCTCTCACTGTGGCTCTGGGGAGGCTGCAGCTCCCTGTTCAGGAGGGGATGTAATGTAATGGCATCATGTAATGGCAGACAGCTAAAAAGTGACAAGTTTTTTTAAGTGCTTATATACCAGTGCTAGAAGTCTAAATAAGATGGGTGAACTAGAGTGCCTCGTATTAAATGAGGATACTGATATAATAGGCATCACAGAAACTTGGTGGAATGAGGATAATCAATGGGACACAGTAATACCAAGGTACAAAACATATCGGAAGGACAGAACAGGTTGTGCTGGTTGGGAAGTGGCACTATATGTGAAAGAAAGTGTAGAATCAAATGAAGTAAAAATCTTAAATGAACCAAACTGTACCACAGAATCTCTATGGATAGTAATTCCATGCTCAAATAACAAGAATATAGCAGTAGGGATATATTACAGACCACCTGACCAGGATGGTGATAGTGACTGTGAAATGCTCAGGGAGATTAGAGAGGCTATAAAAATTTTTAAAAAATAATAATGCGGGATTTGCACTATCCCCATTTTGACTGAGAACATGTCACCTCAGGACGGGATGCAGAGATAACGTGTCAAGACTCTTTAAATGACTGCTTCTTGGAGCAGCTGGTCCTGGAACCCACAAGGGGAGAGGCAATTCTTGATTTAGTCCTAAGTGGAGCACAGGATCTGGTCCAAGAGGTTAATAGAGCTGGACCGCTTGGTAATAGTGACCATAATATAATTAAATTTAACATCCCTGTGTCGGGGAAAACACCACAGCGGCACAACCCTGTAGCATTTAATTTCAGAAAGGAGAACTACACAAAAATGAGGTTAGTGAAACAAAATTTAAAAGGTACAGCATGAAAAGTAAAATCCCTGCAAGCTGCATGAAAACTTTTTAAAGACACCATAGAGGCTCAACTTAAATGTATACCCCAAATTAAAAAACATAGTAAGAGAACCAAAGAAGTACCACCATGGCTAAACAACAAAGTAAAAGAAGCAGGGAGAGGCAAAAAGGCATCCTTTAAAAAGTGGAAGTTAAATCCTAATGAGGAAAATAGAAAGGAGCACAAACTCTGGCAAATGAAGTGTAAAAGTATAATTAGGAAGGCCAAAAAAGAATCTGAAGAACAACTAGCCAAAGACTCAAAAAGTAATAGCAAAAAACATTTTAAGTACATCAGAAGCAAGAAGCCTACTAAACAGCCAGTGGGGCCACTGGACGATCGAGGTGCTAAAGGAGCACTCAAGGACAATAAGGTCATTGCGGAGAAACTAAATGGATTCTTTGCATTGATCTTCACGGCTGAGGATGTGAGGGAGATTCCCAAACCTGAGCCATTCTTTTTAGGTGATAAATCTGAGGAACTGTCCCAGATTGAGGTGTCAGTGAGAGGTGGTTTTGGAACAAACTGATAAACTAAACAGTAATAAGTCACCAGGACCAGATGGAGTTCACCTAACAGTTCTGAAGGAACTCAAATGTGAAATTGCAGGACGACTAATTGCCATCTGTAACCGATAATTGAAATCGGCTTCTGTACCAAATGGCTGGAGGATAGCTAATGTGACGCCAATTTTTAAAAATGGCTCCAGAGGCTACCCTGGCAATTACAGGCCGGTAAGCCTGACTTCAGTACCAGGCAAACTGGTTGAAACTAGAGTAAAGAACAAAATTGTCAGACACAGAGATGAACGTAATTTGTTGGGGGGAATCAAAATGGTTTTTGTAAAGGGAAATCATGCCTCACCAATCTACTAGAATTCTTTGAGGGGGTCAACATGCATGTGGACAAGGGGGGGATATAGTGTACTTAGATTTTCAGAAAATGGCCACTGTCGGAAGACGGGATACGGGGCCAGATGGACCTTTGGTCTGACCCCGTGTGGCTGTTCTTATGAGGACTTAGGTACAATGTGTCTGCATCCACAACAGCCTCAGCCACATGTTTCCCTGGCCTCCCTCCACAACTGGGCAGGGACCTCCCAGCTCTGGGCCTAAAGCCACCTGCCTCCTTATTCGGCCCCCTCCTTCAGGCGGCCCGCAGGAGGGGGTCAGCAGCCATTGCTATATTGGTGCAAATTGGTATTACCAGCTGTACCGATGCCGAAACAGAGTGGTCATGTGACTACAGTACTGTAACCCCATCAGTCCTTGCCCCCACCCCTTGGCGCCCCATCCTTTGGGCAGGAACCACAGCTGCCTGCCTCTCCAGTAAGGCACCTGTCGTAGACTCACCATAGTAGAGCACCTCCTTGTGGCGAGAGCCAGCGTCACAGTCCCTCTGCCTCTTGCTCCCGACTCTGCAGTGAGTTCCCCTCCAGGGTATGTGGGTGACACCGCAGCCGGGGGAGTGCTCCCCGGCCCAGACAGACACTAGCTTTGCTGAAGGCTGCATGCTAAAGCTAGCAGCCTAGCTGGGGGCAGCACAAGCTAGGGGCATCCGTGTCACTTTGTACGCAGGTGGATTGCCCCAGTACCTGCCCACGATGCTACCCTAGCAACACTGCTGTTCTTAGCACCTGAGCTCAAGCTGGGAAGCACAGGCCCAGCTGCAGTGCAGATCCGCCCTCAGAGTCCTGCCCCGTCTGAGGTGACAACATCCCAAGGGAGAGGAATGAAAGCACTCCCTCCCTTCCTGGGCTCCGTCCGCCAATCCTCTCCTGGCCTCTGCAGACTTCCCCCTCGCTCTGCTACCCAGGCCTGCCCCCCACGGCTCTCTCCCCAGCACCTCCCAAGCCACCCACCCTCAGGGCTTCTCCCCCACTGTCTTTTCTCCTTCTCCCTTTAGAGACAGTCCCAGTGTACAGCCACCTTCCCAAACACCCCTTTGGGTTCCTGTCCTAGAGAGAGAACTAGGACTCCCCACCCCATGGCCCTCAGTCCTTCCTTTATAGGAACCAGCCAGGCTGGTTCTCCCCAGCTGGATCTAACCCTTAATTAAGGGCTAATTGGCCTTTCCTTTTACCCTCTCACTGCCAGTGTGGCTGAGGTTTATACACCCTGGTGCAGTGTCTCGGACACTGTGATTTGCTCTAACTTACTGTAATAACGCTGCAGAGTTGGGAGGACAGTGCAGAGGGGCAGGGTGGGGCGTATCAGTGAGAGGTGCCATTCGGGGGCTGCACCGAGCGGCAGGGGGGTGAGAGAGTCACAGGTGGATTTCTGAACAGTGGCTAGGTTGAGGTCAGAACCTGTGTGAGCTGGACAGATGGACAAGGACTTGGGACAGATGGACCATACAGGCTCGGTTAGGATGGTGTGGGTAAGAGAGAACAGAGGGATCTGGCCGAGGTCGTCTGCTCAACGTGAGGTACGGGCTGCAGCAGGTCTGAGTGAGGTGGTGGCTCACTCTGGGACCTGCAGGCTGGCCGTTCTCCTCAGTGCCGTTCATTGCCTTTCCCCCCTAGATTCCCTGCTGGCCTCAGCACAGGACCCCACTCGCCATGGTGGAGTACTATGAAGCCCTGGGCATTCCCCGCAGCGCCTCCTCTGACGACATAAAGAAGGCGTAAGTCCCGCTTCCTTGGAGCAACTGCAGCCCCGTCCCCACACATCCCAATGGCACTGTTCCTCTGTGCTTGCCCGCGCTGTCCCCCGGGGCTCCGGACGTAGGGCGTCTAGCGAGCTCTGTGGCCCACAAAGGAAGAAGGCAGCACTGAGTCCCACCGTCACGTAACAGGACCATGGACATACAGTCTTTGCTGCAGGGACCATGCTGCCCTCTCGGGAAAGGGGGCAGTTCTCAGCCTGTGCCCTGCAGGGCTCAGACTAGATGGTCCCAACGGGCCTTGGAATCTAGGAATCAATGCTGAGGTGGCTGCAGGGCCAGGAGGGCGGTGGAGGTGGAGAGGGGGTGTCTGCCAGTGTGTGGTGTGAGCCGGGACACGTGGTGGGGTGGGGGTGGCTGGGAGCTGGCTCCCCTGTAGTACCCTGTGCTGTGCCTAGGTATCCCGTTAGGGGCTGCCCTTTCCCCACTGAGCTGTGATAGAGACAGGGAGGGCGATGGGAGGGCAAAGGTGACCAGACCTCACTGCAGTTGGAGTTACCATGGGAGCCCTGCCTTTGACCTCGAGCCTGCTGAAATCAGGGTCCAAACACCCGTCAGCGGGAGCAGGCAAGGCCCTCTGCAGCAGGGCTGTGATTCCACCTAGCCACCATTCGCTCACTGCCACGCTGGGCCCTGAGATCCCATCATTACCGTGGCCCGGGGTCGTAGAAAGCCACGTGAGGAGACCGACACGTGTTTGAGGGGAGAGGGCCCTCCTTCCTGGGCAGATCCTCCAGTGGTGTCCAGCACGAACCATCCCTGGTCCCTGCTGGGGTGCCGTAGCGTGGCAGAGTTATTGTCATTCCTTAAAGCAGAGGTTCTCAAACTGGGGGGCTGTTTTGGCTTGTGTGAGAAGCTTTAGGGAAAAAACAAACAAACCCTTACTGCGCACATTTTTCCCACAGCAATCAACAGGCGTCTACTTAAATCACGGCGAAATCACACATTTTTTGCAGGTTGGTCAGGGGGTAAAGAGCCAGTTTCGCGGCTGTGTTCATACAGTTGTATGTTCCATGCCACCCTCACTTCTACGCTGCGGCTGGCGGGGCGCTGCCTTCAGAGCTGGGTGCCTGGCCAGCAGCTGCCGCTCTCCCACCGCTCAGCTCTGAAGGCTGTGCAGAAGTAAGGGTGGCAATACCGCAACCCCCCTACAATTGGGTTGCGACCCCTTTTGGGTCGGGACCCGCAGTTTGAGAAATGCTACTCTAGAAGGCCCTGTGCGGTTTGACGGATTTCTGTTAAGCTTGCCTAGCATTATACGAAGTTGTTGCCATCGGTATGTTAATCCGTTTGCTCTGAGGTGGTGTGCGCATTTCATTGTAAGCATGGACCACAAGCGCAGTTTTACTTGTGCTGTTATTACAATGGATCGTTGGCTCATTCGTGCAACAGAAAAGAACAAAACAAAAAAACCAACTCAAGTGAAAAACAAAGAAGCCAAAACAGATCCAAGTGAAGCCCCGCTGCTGGTGGGAGATATTGAGAAGCGAGCCACACAAACAGTGAAGCGTGGTACAGATAAGACTGTGACATGTGGAGTCTGTTGGGGGAGTGGCCCCTCTCTCTCCAAGTCTGTGGGCGGCCAATCCACCCCACTGTGTCTCCGGGGGTCGCCCGGCGTGGGGAATCAGCGGGCGTCGGGAGATGTGGGAGCGGGTCTGTGATCGGGGCCGAATGACAAACACAGTTACAGAGCCCAGCCCCTGGTCAGGGCGGGCAGTGAAGAGTCTCTGGCTCAGGCCGGCCCACAGGCTGGGCAGCAAACAGTCGGGCCCCCCTAGATCTGGCGGAGGGCCGACAAGTGCAGGCGTCTTGCCTAAGGGAGGGGGAGGCTGCCCCGCACGGCTGGGGGTGGCAGGGGGGACGCAGGCCCACCCACTCCACTGCGTCCTGGCCCAGGGCCCTAGCAGTGGGAGAGCGGTCTGGCGCTGGGTCACGGGGATCCTGACTGTAACATGCTGACTCAGAGTCGGCTACCCCTGGGCCACATCCCAGCTCCCCCTCCTGGCGTATCTGCCTCGGGAGAGGGTCGTTCTAGTCGTTGGGGAAGAAAGCCTCTGTCAGCGCTTGCAGCTCCTCCCTGCTCGGGTCTGTAAATGGCCCTGGCCAGTCCTCGGCTCCCTCATTGTCTGCAGCAGCCTCCCGGCTCAGGAGCTCACAGGAGGTTTCTGACTTCTCCGGCGGCTGCCTCCCAACTGAGTTCTCTGGCACGCCTTTTATACTCCTGGTCCCACCCGCTGACTTCTGGTGGGAGGATTGAGCGAGGTGTGGCTCCGCCCACCAGGGTTCAGTGAGGGGTCCCTTGCCCTCCGGGTCTGTGGGCGGCCAATCCGCCTCACTACACATGGCATAAAGTCAAGTGGAGGAAATACCGAGAGGAATACACACAGTACGGCTTCCCCCACTTGCTGATTGGAAATGTGGCGCACCCACAGTGTGTTCTGTGCTCAGAAGAGCTTGCACAAGATAGCTTAAAACTCGTAAAGCTGCAGAGCATCTGCAGCCTAAACACGCCACGCATGCCGATAAGCCAACAATGCATTTCCAGCGGAAAGAATGGGACCTTAAAGGTTGATGGGATGTTATGAACAACCAGCCAACCCCAGAAAAAGCACAAATGGCTTCCTACAGTTTCCTACCTAATTGTTAAATGTAAAAAAGCCCCACATAGTGGGCGAATCACCATTCTCCGGTCGCGGTAGCAATGTGTTGCATTATGCACAGTGACAAATTTGCAACTCCACTTCTAGCCCTTCCGTTGTCCAATGATACAGTGGCATGTCGCACTGGTGATATTGCTAACGACATAAAGGTTCAGCTGATCGAATGGTTTAAACATAGCCCCAGATACGCCTTACAACTCGATGGGTCTATAGGCATCTCTAATCCAGGTCAGCTGCTTGTGTACGTCAGTTACTGCTGCAACAGGAAGCTGCAAGAAGATTTATTTTTTTGCAATTCTCTTCAAGGAGAGACAATGGGACAAGAAGTATTTTGCAATCTTGACAACTTCATGCATGAAGAAGGACTGGAGTGTTTATGCTGAGTTGGTGTATTTATAGATGGGGCCTGTGCTATGGGGGGAAAGGTTGGAGTAAAAGCAAAAGTTTGGGGATTGGTGCCGCATGTTATTTTCACACAGTATGTACCCACAGGGAAACTCTGGCTTCCAAGACACTCGAACCAGAACTTTTTTGTGTTCTGCTAACTGCAATCAAAATAGTGAACTTTGTTAAGTCTTGTTCCCTGAACTTGAGATTGTTCTCAAGTTTATGTAGAGATGGGATCAGAACAGGAGAAATCTGGGGGCTATCTTGAGAAAAGATCCTGATGCATGTATTTGAGCTGACAGATGAACTCCACTTGTTCCTTCTTGATGCCGGCTCACCTTATGCAGAACTTCTGTCTGATTCCAAATGGCTTTCAAGCCTAGCATATTTAGCAGACATTTCTGAGGAGCTGAATGTTTCACTTCAAGGTGCCACCTTGAACCTTCTGCTATTAAATGGTAAAACTGACGACTTCCTGAAGAAATGTACTCACTGGAAGGAGCGACTGGAAGGTGGGATGGCAGAAATGTTTCCAGTGTTGGCAGAGTTTTGGGAGGAGAACGAGCTTGAACTTGAAACGGTAAAACCAATCACGGCTCGTCATCTCGCAGGCTCAATAGCTCCTTTCAGAAATGTTTTCAGGATTTGACTCTCGATCAATATGACCGGGTTTGACAACCTTGTCAAGTGACCCATCACTGAAGACAATATTTGCTTCCACCCCACTAAGTGAGTTCTGGCCGTCAATCGCCGGGGAGTATCCAGTGTTACCCGAAGCTGCAATGAATCTCTTAATTCCTTTCACATCTACCTGCTAATATGAAACAGCCTTTTCTGCCCTAGCTTGCATCAAAAACAAAGACCGATCTCGGCTCCAGGTAGAAGGGAACCCTCCGGATTGGTCTCAATCACCCAGCCCAGGAGGGAATTGCTCTGCTCCAAAAAGCCCCCAGCACACTAGTGACAACAGTGTGATGCCCCTAAGCAGGAGTAACATTTCCATGACTCTCTACTTCAGTGGCTCTGTTTGAGCCAATGCCTTACGGGTTTTAATAGTTAGTGAGAATCGCATATTGATTTGGTTTATCGGTATATGTACTGATGTGGTGGGGTGGGGGATGTAAACACCTACAGACACAAAGAAGGGGGGTGCAATCAAAGAAGTTTGAGAACTACTGCCTTAAAGGGTGCTTGTGCCCCTCCTGGCACTTCAGGGAAAAACCCACGACCACCATCAAAGGGCAGCTTGTCCGAACAAACCCCAGGGCGGGAAACATGTCCAGAGCAGGGAGTCATAGCCAGGAGGCACTGCCTGCCCCCCGAGCCAGGAACCACCCCATGCAGGCCGCAGCCTGGGCCCAGAGTCTGTCATTGTCTGGGGATGGAATTGCATTCGTCTGTGGCAATAACTAGGGTTGCCAGGCGCTCGGTTTTTGACTGAAACTCCCGGTTGAAAAGGGACCCTGGCGTCTCCGACCAGCACTGCTGACTGGGCCGTTAAAAGTCCGGTCGGCGATGCAGCGGGGCTAAGGCAGGCTCCCTGCCTGCCCTGGCTCCACACACCTCCTGGAAGCAGTGGCATGTCCCTATGGCCTCTAGGCGCAGGGGCAGCTAGGGAGGCTCTGTGCGCTGCCCCCGCCCTGAGCGCCGGCTCTGCAGCTCCCATTGGCTGGGAACTGTGGCCAATGGAAGCTGCAGGGGCAGTGCCTTCGGGTGCAGGCAGCACGCAGAGCCCCCTGGCTGCCCCTACATCTAGGAACTGGATATATCAGCTGCTCCTGGGAGCCGCCTGAGGTAAGCACTGCCTGACCAGAGCCTGCACTCCGAACCCCCTGCCCCAGCCCTGAGGCCCTTCCCACACCCCAACCCCAGCCCTGACCCCCCTCCCGCACCCCAACCCCTGCCCCAGCCCGGAGCCCCCTCCCACATCCTGAACCCCTCATTTGTGGCCCCATCCTGGAGCCTGCCCCCCCAGCCAGAGCCCTCACCCACTCCCGCATGCCAGCCCTGTTAAAGTGGTGGAGGGTGGGGGAGAGTGAGCGATGGAGGAAGGACGAATGGTGTGAGCAGGAGGCGGGGCCTCAGAGAAGAGTCCGGGCAGGAGCGGGGCCTCGGGGCAGGGGGCGCAGGGGGTGGGGCAAGGGTGTTCGGTAGCTGCTCTGGATCCCATGAGGAGTCACAGCAGGAAGAAAGTCATCCCCCGTGTCCAAATGGAGCAGAGGTGACGTCCATGGGGTTGATCCGGACGCCTGGATCAGGCTGGGCAAGGCCTGACTGGAGATGTCGGGCAGCCTAAGGGACCGGGGCACTGCTGCGCTTGCCGGGGCATATCCAGAGCCAAACCTGGCTCTCTAGGAAGATCCAGCCCTGCTTTCTGGTGGAGCAGAGCTTTGGGGAAGGAGGGGACAAGGGGATGATTCGACTGGGCGCAGCCCCTGGTGACCGGCACACTCAGGGATCACTGCTTACTGCTGTCTCTCTGGGCACTGTGCAGGTACAGGAAGGCGGCGCTGAAATGGCATCCGGATAAGAACCCAGGGAACAAGGAACACGCCGAGCGGAAGTTCAAAGAGATTGCAGAGGCCTACGAAGTGCTGTCGGACAGTAAGGGGCCGGCGTCTCCCCTCCCTCCGGGCTCAGTGTGGGTCCGGGCCGTGGGGGCCGGCGTCTCCCCTCCCTCCGGGCTCAGTGTGGGTCCGGGCCGTGGGGGCCGGCGTCTCCCCTCCCTCCGGGCTCAGTGTGGGTCCGGGCAGTGGGGGCCGGCGTCTCCCCTCCCTCCAGGCTCAGTGTGGGTCCGGGCCGTGGGGGCCGGCGTCTCCCCTCCCTCCGGGCTCAGTGTGGGTCCGGGCAGTGGGGGCCGGCGTCTCCCCTCCCTCCAGGCTCAGTGTGGGTCCGGGCCGTGGGGGCCGGCGTCTCCCCTCCCTCCGGGCTCAGTGTGGGTCCGGGCAGTGGGGGCCGGCGTCTCCCCTCCCTCCGGGCTCAGTGTGGGTCCGGGCAGTGGGGGCCGGCGTCTCCCCTCCCTCCGGGCTCAGTGTGGGTCCGGGCCGTGGGGGCACAATCCCTGCACAGGGCGGGGTGGCCATGGGTCAGAGCAGGCTCTCACGTCCTCTTGCTGCGCTTGGAAGAAGGGTTTGCTCTCTCTGTTGCCTGCTGGGTTGCTCCCAGCGCTGTGTGTCTCACCCGTAGACGGGACAACTGTGTTACCCAGTGGCCCAGTGTGCCGCTGTCCTCTCACCAGCCGCCCCAGTCGCTGGCTGCCAGGTGCTTCCAAGCCTGCAGGGCTTGGGGAGAGTCTAGTCACCAGTTCTAGCTACGGGGTCTATAGGGCGCACTCCAGGGCCCAGACCATTCATCCAGCTTCTTCCCACCACTGTCCAGCCATCCTAGACGTCAAAACCCATGTCTGAGCCCTCTGGAACCCCCCAGTGCTCACTCGCCCTCCCGCCAAGCTCCACGGGGGCTGCGGGCACTCTGGCCTTCCCATTCAGCCCCCTTGGGGACAACGTGGCAGGAAATCAAAGAACCCAGACGGTGCAGGCGAGGTTCCTAACCCCAGTGACGTCAGCCTTAGAGCCTTCGAGAGTCACAGATCCCTGAAAACTACGAAAGCCGTGAGACACCCGCTGCCCTGGGCTGAGGTAATCTGAGGTTCATCAGCGTTTCCGGCTGGACAGCGTCCCTGTTCTCTCCCCAAGCCCTTTGCTGCTGGGGTGAACCCCCTGCACAGAGCCAGAACCCGCACCCACAGCGGGCCCGGGGCTCTGCACCGTGTGCACAGGCTGGGAAGATCCAGCTCCACCAGGCAGGCTTGCCCTCCCTTTGCGGCCCCTGTGTAGAAAGGCCATTGTCCTGGGGGGCTCGGCCAGCTCCCCCCTATAAATGCCGCAGCGAAACGGCTGTAGCGTGGACACTTGCTATCGCCACAGAAGGGGGTTTCCCATCGCTGTGTAAATCCACACCCGTCCCCCGAGGGGCGGGAGCTAGGTCAATGGAATCGTTCTACCGTTGATCCTACGCCGGGGCTGAGACTGGCTTAACTCCATCTCGCTGGGCCGACCCAGGCTGTGGGTGTGGACCAGTCAGTCCGAGGCGATGGCAGCTTGACGGCTGTCAGTGATGGCCCTTCAGTGAGGTGTCCACTGCCTGGCCCCGGCGGGGCAGCTGCCTGGAATGCAGCACAACGGGCTGCCCTGGGCCAGCCAAGCTCCTGCGCCAGGCTGCCCACATTTCAACACAGGCACTCAACAGAGACTCCGTAATCTACCGTCGCCCGCTGCTCCAGCTGGGCCCTCAGGCGTCCCGTGGCTCTCCCTCTGCCATCACCTCTCCTGCGTAGCTGCCGCCCCTAGGACGGGGCAAGGTGCCATTTGCCAGGCTGGGATGGTAGAAGGGAAGCCTGCTGGAGCAATGCCTCCTGCCTCCTCTCTGCCCCCGGCCCAGGAGTCCCATGCAGGAATCCGTCTGGCTACTGTGTTGCCCCTGATCCCATGCTGAGGAGGGGCTGGGAGCCTGGAGCCCTGTGATGACCCATGAGGTGCAGGATTGCTCCCCTCTGAACATGCCCACATGTAATGCCCCAAAGGTGGGGGCTCCCACCCCTCGCCCTGGGGACAGTTCCAGAGCCCAGCCCCTCCTTCAGACAGGAGCTGCTTCCGGATAGTCAGCCTCCATCTTCTCCCCTTGTGCCCTAGTCACAGCCCTGGCACACCTTAAATCCCTGTCCCTTCCCAGCAGCCGCACCCTCCCCATAGCTGCCGGCTTTGGGCAAGCCCCTCGTTAGCTGTCTTTGGGCTGAGCTAGGATGAAGCCCCGTTAACCGTTCTTCAGAATCCCCAGGCTGGTCTCCACTGAAAACTGAGGTCAGCCTGTGAAAAATCCACCCCCCGGAGAGACGTCGCTGTGCCGAGCTCACCCCCCGGGGTTGCCAGCCCTGGCCAATGGAAGTTCTTCCGTCGACCTTGCTGTCGCCTCCTGGGCGGTGGGTTAGCCAGCCCCCCCCCCCCCCCTGTCTGCACTGACGTGGGGCAGCTGTGCTGCTGGAGCGGTTTAAGTGCAGACATAGCCCACTCCCCGGATGGTTCCTATTGTGCAGCTCCGAGTCCCCTGGGGATTGCCCTGGAGCTCTCCAAAGCAGGCCCGGGCGGGAGTTGCCATGTGCTGGGCAGGAGGTGGTCTGCAAAGCACAGGAACGCCAGCGTCATTTGGCTGTTTGGTGATTTCATTCCCCGGCAGAGATCGGGACATTTAACTGCCCCGCACACACCGAGCACCGGGGCTGGGAGACTGGTCTCGTTCTACAGTCCTGCGGGGGGGCAGCGTGTACCTGTGGGTTCTCCCGTGTCGGTCAGGCCCGTGTGTGCTGCCATCTTCTCTCAGCATCACCAGCCCGTCTGTTCCACAGCCCAGCCTCATCCCTGGCTGGTACCTGGCACTACCCAAACTGTCCCGCCTTTTGCTCACCGAACAGCCTGTCAGCTCCCTCCTGTCCCGGAGTCCCCGGGCAATGCTCTGGAACTGCTCCCTATGAAGCCAGGCAGGACTCTGGGGAAGTCTCCTTTCTGTGAGCAGCCTGTCTGCAGGACACACAGCTCACCCGGCTTCCACCTTCCTGGGTCTGACCTAGGAGCATTCAGCCTCCTCTGCCCCTCCGTGCGCTTCCCCCAGCGAGTCCACCCAGGCGGGGTCCTGGGGAAGCCAGAGGGTCCTGCCCCCTGACTCCGCAGTCAGATGTGACTCTCAGCCAGCTAGCAAAACAGAAGGTTTATTAGATAGTCTAACACAGAGCTTGTAGGTACAGAGAACAGGACCCCTCAGCTGGGTCCATTTTGGGGGGCAGTGAGCCAGACAACCACAACTGCACTTCACTCCATGTCCCCAGCCAGCCCCAAACTGAAACTCCCTCCAGCCCCTCCTCCACTGGGCTTTGTCCCTTTCCCGGGCCACGAGGTCACCGGATTCCTTTGTTCTCCAACCCTTTAGCTCTTACCTTGCAGGGGGGAAGGGCCCAGGCCATCAGTTGCCAGGAGACAGAGCGTCGGCCATTTATGTACCCTGGCCCTTTGCTCTGCAACAATTACACCCCCTTATCCCACCCCCTAGAGACGTAAGAAATGCCTAGGGGAAACTGAGGCACCCCTACAGTATTCAGAGGAAACATTAAGAACAGTCCCATTTCGTCACACCTCCTGTCAGTCTGGGTTCTGCTTGGTGTGTTCACCGGTTCCCTCCGCTGCCAGTCTGGGTTCTGCCTGGTGTGCTCACCGCCTCACAGGCCTGCATGGCTCCCTTGATGCCAAGGCTGCCTCGCTGCCCCAAGCCGCGGACTCCGGGGTCGCACAGGTCAGAGGAGCAGGCCCTCCCCAGGTGAAGTTGAGAACTGATCACTGTTTCTGCAGCCCCCTGGGGATCCTCTGGAAACCTGCTCTCCCGTCCCTCACTAGATGGGCAGGGAGCCCTGACATAGGCACTGGCCCAGGCGAGCCTGTGGCAGTCCCATGTCTGTTCCTCTGGCTGCTTCCCCATTTGCGGGCAGGCAAAGCGGCCCTTTCACCAGGCTGAGCCTCAGCCCCAGCTGGCCCATTGCTGGGGCTGAGGCTCAGCCTGGTGAAAGGGCCGCTGTGTCTGCAATGAGACCCGCACTCGGCTGAAGATGGGCTGGGTGACCTCTCGCTCCTTCTTCTTTCCAGAGAGCAAGCGCGACCTCTACGACCGCTACGGCAAGGACGGGCTCACGGGGGCAGGTGAGTGACCCACTCAGGAGAAGTGGCCTTTCCCACGGACCAGCACTGGATTCCAAGGGACTGGTCTATCCGTGGGTGCGGTTCTCCAGCCCGGGGTCTGTATGCATGCCCTGGCCTAGGGGGCCTCCTTCCCGGCTGGGCATGAAGCGCCTGTCACGGAGTCCCCGGGCGATGCTCTGGAACTGCTCCCTATGAAGCCAGGCAGGACTCTGGGGAAGTCTCCTCTCTGGGAGCAGCCTGTCTGCAGGACACACAGCTCACCCGGCTTCCACCTTCCTCGGTCTGACCTCAGAACATTCAGCCTCCTCTGCCCCTCTGTGCACTTAGAATCATAGAATCATAGAATATCAGGGTTGGAAGGGACCTCAGGAGGTCATCTAGTCCAACCCCCTGCTCAAAGCAGGACCAATCCCCAACTAAATCATCCCAGCCAGACCTTTGTCAAGCCTGACCTTAAAAACTTCTAAGGAAGGAGATTCTACCACCTCCCTAGGTAACGCATTCCAGTGTTTCACCACCCTCCTAGTGAAAAAGTTTTTCCTAATATCCAACCTAAACCTCCCCCACTGCAACTTGAGACCATTACTCCTTGTCCTGTCCTCTTCTACCACTGAGAATAGTCTAGAACCATCCTCTCTGGAACCACCTCTCAGGTAGTTGAAAGCAGCTATCAAATCCCCCCTCATTCTTCTCTTCTGCAGACTAAACAATCCCAGTTCCCTCAGCCTCTCCTCATAAGTCATGTGTTCCAGACCCCTAATCATTTTTGTTGCCCTTCGCTGGACTCTCTCCAGTTTATCCACATCCTTCTTGTAGTGTGGGGCCCAAAACTGGACACAGTACTCCAGATGAGGCCTCACCAATGTCGAATAGAGGGGAACGATCACGTCCCTCGATCTGCTCACTATGCCCCTACGTATACATCCCAAAATGCCATTGGCCTTCTTGGCAACAAGAGCACACTGCTGACTCATATCCAGCTTCTCGTCCACTGTAACCCCTAGGTCCTTTTCCGCAGAACTGCTGCCTAGCCATTCGGTCCCTAGTCTGTAGCTGTGCATTGGGTTCTTCCGTCCTAAGTGCAGGACCCTGCACTTATCCTTATTGAACCTCATCAGGTTTCTTTTGGCCCAATCCTCCAATTTGTCTAGGTCCCTCTGTATCCTATCCCTGCCCTCCAGCGTATCTACCACTCCTCCCAGTTTAGTATCATCCGCAAATTTGCTGAGAGTGCAATCCACACCATCCTCCAGATCATTTATGAAGATATTGAACAAAACCGGCCCCAGGACTGACCCCTGGGGCACTCCACTTGACACCGGCTGCCAATTAGACATGGAGCCATTGATCACTACCTGTTGAGCCCGACAATCTAGCCAACTTTCTACCCACCTTATAGTGCATTCATCCAGCCCATACTTCTTTAACTTGCTGACAAGAATACTGTGGGATACCGTGTCAAAAGCTTTGCTAAAGTCAAGAAACAATACATCCACTGCTTTCCCTTCATCCACAGAACCAGTAATCTCATCATAGAAGGCGATTAGATTAGTCAGGCATGACCTACCCTTGGTGAATCCATGCTGACTGTTCCTGATCACTTTCCTCTCATGTAAGTGCTTCAGGATTGATTCTTTGAGGACCTGCTCCATGATTTTTCCGGGGACTGAGGTGAGGCTGACTGGCCTGTAGTTCCCAGGATCCTCCTTCTTCCCTTTTTTAAAGATTGGCACTACATTAGCCTTTTTCCAGTCATCTGGGACTTCCCCCGTTCGCCACGAGTTTTCAAAGATAATGGCCAATGGCTCTGCAATCACATCCGCCAATTCCTTCAGCACTCTCGGATGCAACTCGTCCGGCCCCATGGACTTGTGCACGTCCAGCTTTTCTAAATAGTCCCTAACCACCTCTTTCTCCACAGAGGGCTGGCCATCTACTCCCCATGTTGTGATGCCCAGCGCAGCAGTCTGGGAGCTGTCCTTGTTAGTGAAGACAGAGGCAAAAAAAGCATTGAGCACATTAGCTTTTTCCACATCCTCTGTCACTAGGTTGCCACCCACATTCAGTAAGGGGCCCACACTTTCCTTGGCTTTCTTCTTGTTGCCAACATACCTGAAGAAACCCTTCTTGTTACTCTTGACATCTCTTGCTAGCTGCAGCTCCAGGTGCGATTTGGTCCTCCTGATTTCATTCCTACATGCCCGAGCAATATTTTTATACTCTTCCCTGGTCATATGTCCAATCTTCCACTTGTAAGCTTCCCACAGCAGTCCACCCAGGCGGGGTCCTGGGGAAGCCAGTGGGTTCTGCCCCCCAACTCCGTAGTCAGATGGGACTCTCAGCCAGCCAGTAACACAGAAGGTTTATTAGACGACAGGAACATGGTCTAACACAGAGCTTGTAGGTGCAGAGAACAGGACCCCTCAGCCGGGTCCATTTTGGGGGGCAGTGAGCCAGACAACCCCGTCTGCCCTTCACTCCATGTCCCCAGCCAGCCCCAAACTGACTCCCCCTCCAGCCCCTCCTCCTCTGGGCTTTGTCCCTTTCCTGGGCCAGGAGGTCACCGGATTCCTTTGTTCTCCAACCCTTTAGCTCTCACCTTGCAGGGGGAAGGGCCCAGGCCATCAGTTGCCAGGAGACAGGGTGTCAGCCATTTATGTACCCAGGCCCTTTGCTCTGCAACAATTAGACCCCCTTATCCCACCCCCTAGAGACTTAAGAAATGTCTAGGGGAAACTGAGGCACCCCCACACTATTCAGAGGAAACATTAAGAACAGTCCCACCTCGTCACAGCACCCTTGGTGCCCTGTCCCAGCCATTCCTCTGAAAAAGCCTCCCGAGGTACAGCACGGTCCTGAGACTGCAGCTACCATTTTAGTGGGGCACACAGAAAAAATCTGAGCTCTCCCTTACCTGGTGCGAATTTAGTGGAGTCACTTAATTCCTCCTGGAGCTGGGCCCAGCCCCACCAGCCTCCTCGGAGACACTGGTGCTCAGACAGCGGAGTGTGGGGGCAGGGCGGGTGGCTCCAGACCCCCTGGGAGATTCTCCCCATGGGCGTTAAGGGCTGGGCTGACCCTATGTATAGTCAGGGAAGCTCTCCCAACCAGAGATCCCCATGGGAACCGCCTCGGACACCAAAGGCATTGCATCCTGAGATCCATAGTGTCCAGAGGCCACAGTTCTGGGTGAAGGTCTTTCCATCTGGCTACAGAGCTCTGGGGATTCCAGCCTGGCCAGCCCCCAATGACCCCTGTTCTCCTTCCCTGGGAAGGCAGGTTTGTAATGGCCAGCGTCTGCTTTTCCCCCAGGGACCGGGGATCCCCGGGGTGGTGCCGGAGCTCCGGGCTTCACCTTCACCTTCCGCGGCGCAGACGAGGTCTTCAGAGAGTTCTTTGGGGGCCGAGATCCTTTCGCCGACTTCTTTGGTGAGCATTAGCCCAGTCTGGCCTCCTCCTGAGGTGAGGTGGGCCCAGCCGTCCCCACGGCCCATCTGCTGCCCTGGGGGAGTGAGCCGGGGGCCTGCTGTCCTGCCTGCGCAGGTCCTGTCAGCTGGAATACAGCCAGACCCAGTGGGGGAGCTCATCCCTTCAGCCCCGATGGATCTCGCCTTGGCCCAGCCCCGAGTGTCACACCCCCTCGGGAGAGCCGGGTGTGACTGGACTCTCCACAGGAGTGGGTGTGACACCCTCCCACCCTGAGATTTCACCCTGCCAGGCTCTAGGTGACTCATGGCTTGGGTCCAGCACCAAACCAGGACTCATGTTACCAGGCAGAAAGGTCTGGCTCAGTAACTCTCCCACCCCTCGGTGCTGAGGGCCAGTGACAGAGCCCCCCCAGGGATCGTTGCTGTGGGCCGTTGGTGAGATCAAGCTCCGGTACAGAGAGACAGGAAACAGGGCTCATTTCCTCCGGTTCATGCTCCACCGCGGAGCTGGGCCGTGGCCTGGGCTGGGCCGCGGCCCCAGTCACTGCTCAGGCTGTACATTCCCTGTAGCCCTGATGGGATGCTCGCGGCCTCTGGTTGCCCCCCCATGGCCCCACACAACCATTCAGCACTTCACCTTGTAGATTCATAGATACTAAGGTCAGAAGGGACCATTATGATCATCTAGTCCGACCTCCTGCACAACGCAGGCCACAGAATCTCACCCACTCCTGCGAAAAACCTCTCACCTATGTCTGAGCTACTGAAGTCCTCAAATCGTGGTTTAAAGACTTCAAGGAGCAGAGAATCCTCCAGCAAGTGACCCGTGCCCCACACTGCAGAGGAAGGCGAAAAACTTCCAGGGCCTGTTCCAATCTGCCCTGGAGGAAAATTCCTTCCCGACCCCAAATATGGGATCAGCTGAAACCCTGAGCATATGGGCAAGATTCACCAGCCAGATACCCAGGAAAGAATTTTCTATAGTAACTCAGATCCCACCCCTTGTTTCACCCCTTCCCTGTGTGGTCCCCCCACTTGTCCCCACTCCGAGCCGATGCTCTATCCTGCTTGTTTCAGAGTGACAGCCGTGTTAGTCTGTATTCGCAAAAAGAAAAGGAGGACTTGTGGCACCTTAGAGACTAACCAATTTATTTGAGCATGAGCTTTCGTGAGCTACAGCTCACTTCATCGGATGCATACTGTGGAAAGTGTAGAAGATCTTTTTATATACACACAAAGCATGAAAAAATACCTCCTCCCACCCCACTCTCCTGCTGGTAATAGCTTATCTAAAGTGATCACTCTCCTTACAATGTGTATGATAATCAAGGTGGGCCATTTCCAGCACAAATCTAGGGTTTAACAAGAACGTCTGGGGTGGGGGGGTAGGAAAAAACAAGGGGAAATAGGTTACCTTGCATAATGACTTAGCCACTCCCAGTCTCTATTCAAGCCTAAGTTAATTGTATCAAATTTGCAAATGAATTCCAATTCAACAGTTTCTCACTGGAGTCTGGATTTGAAGTTTTTTTGTTGTAATATCGCAACTTTCATAAACCAGTCGGAGAGCACTTCAATCTCTCTGGTCATGCGATTACAGACATGAAAGTTGCTTTATTACAACAAAAAAACCTTCAAATCCAGACTCCAGCGAGAAACTGTTGAATTGGAATTCATTTGCAAATTTGATACAATTAACTTAGGCTTGAATAGAGACTGGGAGTGGCTAAGTCATTATGCAAGGTAACCTATTTCCCCTTGTTTTTTCCTACCCTCCCCCCCCGCAGACGTTCTTGTTAAACCCTGGATTTGTGCTGGAAATGGCCCACCTTGATTATCATACACATTGTAAGGAGACTGGTCACTTTAGATAAGCTATTACCAGCAGGAGAGTGGGGTGGGGGGAGGTATTTTTTCATGCTTTGTGTGTATATAAAAAGATCTTCTACACTTTCCACAGTATGCATCCGATGAAGTGAGCTGTAGCTCACGAAAGCTTATGCCCAAATAAATTGGTTAGTCTCTAAGGTGCCACAAGTACTCCTTTTCTATCCTGCTTGTGCAGATCATATTAGAAGCGCCTCCGGGCAGGGACCTTGCTTTGTTCCTGTCTGTGCTGCTCTGTATGTCGCCCTAGATAAACGCCACCGTGCCGAGAAGAAATTAGCCAGCAAATCATTGTGAGCTGAGAGATTTCAGGCAGCCAAATCCTGCACCCCCAAGCCCTCTTCCCACCTTGGAGCCATCAATCCAGGGCCATCTCCTTTCCCTGCCCCATTCCCTTCTCAGGAGCAGGTGCCTTCTCCCCACCCCTAGCCAGCAGTAACGCCTCTTGGGACTGCCCGAACCTGCCCCTCAGCCGCATCCCAGAGACGCAGACAAACAGGGCTTTGGCGTTCAGTTCTCAGCACACGCCCTGCACCCAGAGTCCTCCCGGAACAGGCTCAGCTTTGTACCCGCTCCTGCCCTCAGAACGTCCACGGCATAACCTCGACAAGGGTGCCAGGACGTAACCCATGGGCCCTGTGCAGCGTCGGAGCCTTTCACAGCCGTTTGTGGGCACGTTTCCATGTGCGCTTGGGCTGTGCACGGCAGGGCAGCTTTACCCTCTCGCTCAGCCAGAGTCAGTATCAGCTCCTGGCCCCACAGCGCAGGGTGTGTCTCCGTCGGCCTTAGCAGTCCCTCTTGCTGAGGGCTATCTCCGGGCTGCAGGCCCCCGCTGGCACACTACGTGCCTGCAAGCCAGCCCTGGACTGTACAGACCAGAGAGCTGCAGGACAAACGGCGCTTGGAGCTGAGCAGGGAGGAGGAGAGAGGGCTCTGACAGACCCAGCTCCCAGCTGGCTTAGATTCTGGGGGGGGAAGAGCCCAGCTCCCCTGTGGAGTTAGCACCAGATAGAAGATTTGATGGTCCTGGATGACCAGAATGGACCTTAGTTTTCACACCATCAGTGACTCCGAACAGCCCCTCAAGTCACTGGAAGAGAAGTACCTACATGGGACCAAGAGCTCAGCTCTCAGAGGCCTCTCTGGTCCTGCCCCCAAAGGCAGAAGGGGATCCACTGGCAAGGGGGGAAGCGAGCTAGATTCAGACTAGCAAGGAAGGTGCAAATGGTGTGGGGAACTAGCCCTGGGGCCAACTCACCCAGGGATCTCGCTCAGTGTCTTCAGTCCAAGACGGGGCGGCTCCAGGAGACTCTGCAGCCCAGCGGGGAGTGGTGGGTGTGACACAGGCATCTCTGGGCTATGCAGGGGGTTGGGCGATGGTCCCTTCTGGCCTTGCAATCCTTGAATGAAATGACCCCCCTGCGCCAGCCTGCTCCGCCCGCCCCGTTGCTGGGAGGAGGAGCAGCGCTGCCATCTCCCAGCCGGCACTCGGCCGCCATTCAGCCCTACCTGGCTCATGCCTGCTGGAGAGTGATATTAGTACAGACACAGCGCCCCAAATCTTCAAGAGTACCGAAGCGAGGCCCCTGCCCCACAGAGCCTGGGCTCTCCGTGGACGGGGGCAGGAGCCCCAGGGCTGGAGCGTGGCCTGCAGCAGGAGTCCCAGCAGCTCCATGCTACGGGTTTGGGTGGCTCTGTTGTGTCTGTCCTTGGCGGGCGGGGGCAGAGTTCCAGGCTGTGCTCCCATCACGGCCCCCCCGGAGAGCCCCCTAGTGGCGGTGACCCCTCCCCCTGCCCTTCCCGTTAGCTACCGGGCTGAATTACCCACCCATGTCCTGCTTTCCAGATGACGTGGGCCTCTTCTCAGAGCTGCATGCCGGAGGACCCCGGGGCCACGGACGGGGGGGCCCCTCTGTTGGGTACTCCTTCTGCTCCTACGCCTTCCCAGAGCAGTCAGGTAAGGGGGCGCGGGGTGCCAGCAGACCAGCTTGGGGCTCCCCATCGCCAAGGATTCTTCCTCTGGCTCCAAATTGTAGCCCAGTCCCATTGTCCTCAGTCACACCCCGCTTCTCCCCCCGTCCTTCCTCTGAGTCCTGGCCCTGTCTGAGCCCTGCACATCTAGCGCCATTCCCCTGCCCTGCCCAGCCCAAACCTTCTCCCCTCGGCTCCAGCTCCCCTGCCCAGCCCAGCCCAAACCTTCTCCCCTCGGCTCCAGCTCCCCTGCCCAGCCCGGCCCAAACCTCCTCCCATCAGCTCCGGATCCACCGCTCAGTCCAGCCCAAACCTCCTCTCCTCGGCTCTGGATCCCCTGCCTGGCCCGGCCCAAACCTTCTCCCCTCGGCTCCATATCCACTGCCCAGCCCAGCCCAAACCTCCTCCCATCAGCTCCGGATCCATCACTCAGTCCGGCCCAAACCTCCTCTCCTCGCCTCCGGATCCCCTGCCCGGCCCGGCCCGGCCCAAACCTCCTCCCCTTAACTACGGATCTCCTGCCCTGCCCAAACCTCCTCCCCATGCCTCCATTCCCCTGCCCGGCCCAAACCTCCTCCCCTTGGCTCCAGCTCCCCATCCAGCCCAAACCTCCTCCCGTTAACTCCGGATCCCCTGCCTGGCCCAAACCTCCTCCCCATGCCTCCATTCCCCTGCCCGGCCCAGCCCAAACCTCCTCCCCTCGGCTCCAGCTCCCCTACCCAGCCCAAACCTCCTCCCCATGGCTCCATTCCCCTGCCCGGCCCAAACGACAGTCTCGCCCTGCGACTCCTAGACAGATATTTCCTATCCCAGTTTCACACCCGCCCTGCAGTGCATCCCCTGGCTGACCCGTTACCACCTCGTCACCCTCTCACACCTGGCCAAGGACCCCCTGTGATCCCGCGGGGCTCCCCGGGGCCTGGCCCAGGCTGGGGGCTCCTGCTGTGAGGTTGTCACCCTGTTTTTCAGATTTCTTCTCCTCGTCCTTCAGCCCTGGCACCGACCCCGGAATCGGCTTCCGCTCGGTTTCCACCTCCACCACCTTCGTCAACGGTAAACGCATCACCACGAAGAGGTAGGGAGGGGCCAGCGCGGACTGGCCAGTGGCCAAGCTAGCCTGTCTCCCAGCAACACGGCAGCTGCTCCAGGGGACCACATCATGGAGCCCCCAGTCCCATGTCCCACCACCCGCCATGCCAGAGCCCTCCATGGGGCCAGCCAGGCTGGTGTCCTGCTTTCAGCAGTGGCTCCCTGCCCCGTCTCAGGAGTGAACCTGAGCTGGGCTCCTGCAGGGTGAGGGGGAGCCCAGCAATCCCCGGAGTCACACAAATGACCCTGACTCTGGATGCATTCCCAGTGCCATTGTCTCATGCTCTGGAGGGCTGGGGGACGGAGGGAGGGTGCCGCAGCTTCCGGGTGCGTGGAACGTGTGAGCTCCCATGGGGCACGGCCCTGAGGGTAACGGGGCGCTGTACGCTCACAGCTGCGCACTTTGCGAGGTGGGAGGCAGTGCTGGGTGCCCAGGGGTAGCAGCAGCCTCCCCACCTGCTGAGTGTGTGTGGCCAGGGCTGGTGGGGTTTCCTTTCCTTGGGGTTCCCACTGCCTGGGGCATGGGGCAAAGTGCTCACGTGCTCAGAGAATCCGGGATCCAGGGGGCCTGTGGCAATGTACAAGCGAACGGTGTGCGGGGTGGGGGGGAGCAGGTGCGTGGGTGTCTCTTAGAGCGGGCCGTGTGGGTGGGAAATGGGGAGGAGGAGTGAGTTTCCTCTCTGCTGGACCCATACGCTCTGTGCCCGGGATGTGCCACACTGACAATGCCACGCTCAGGGCAGGCACACCAGAGCTGGTGGTTTGCTCTGTAACTAGATGCCCCAGGCCCGTAACGAAAGTGCTGCATCGAGCCCTCCCCGCCAGTCCCCTCTAGGCAGTCCAGCCCTTGGCTCCCAGCCATACTACCCAGTCCCGTGTAATGAGGGGTGATTGAAAACCCATTTCCCCGTATGTGAGTTTCTACTAATCTCAAAGGACCAGACACTTACCCCAGGTCAGTGTGAATCTCAGATCTTACCCACGTATCACCCTGCCAGCCCATCCTTAGTGAGCTAACGAATGGTTTATTCATGAAAGAAAAGCAGAGTTACAAATGGGTAACAGATCATATACGGACAAGTGATGGCAAAGTCCTTAGACAGGGCTGTAGCAGGGATGCAACAGACGGCTCGCTTGCAAAGTCTCTCTGGCACCTTCCCATAGATTGGCAGGTCTTCAGTCTACGTTCAAGACGCTCCTTTGAGTTGTAAATCCACAGTCCATAGAACTAGGGCAGGAAAGAGGCAACATGGAGATGTCTCAGGGGTCTTTTATATCCTTTGCCGTGTGCGTGGAAATGTCCTGTCCCAAACAAAGCCCACAGCCCCAGTGCATGGAAAGTTACTGCCCAAGATGGAGTCCAGGGGCACATGGGCAGATCACATCCCTTACATGGCTTGCTGACTCCCAGGGGCTGCCACTGCCCATCTTCTCTCTGAGGGGTCTTCAGGAAAGGCTTATGGGGCAGGATGTGTATCTTCAACGGCCCGTTGTGAGCCGAGTGTCCTTGATGGGCCATGAACACACAGCTGTCTGGCCCCGCTGTAAACCCATCTGGGGGCATCACCCACAAACAAAACAGCAGCTGGAGATACACAGCCCATATTCCTCACTTCGGATACAAAGCTGATACGTGGATTTCACCAGGATAATCGCACTCGATAGATTATAGTGTTTCCATTGACACCGGACATGAGACACTTTGTGCAAGACTTGTTGCAAATGCACCACAGTGGTAATATCAGGGGTAGAAATGGTCATCTCTACGCATACAGCACCCCCTCCTCTGTTCCCCAGGATCATCGAGAACGGCCAGGAGCGGGTGGAAATCGAGGAGGACGGAGAGCTGAAAGCTACAGAGGTGAATGGTGAGGAGCAGAGCTTCTGGGCCTCCGGATGGGGGTTGCACAGGGCCAGTAACTTGTGAGGCCCCACTGTGTGCCTGCCCTGGCCGGTGCAATTACCAGGGAGACTGGGGGGAAGTCTGACGGGAGAGGGAACTCAGCCCACAGGGGCCTGGAATGTAGACTCTGCCTGGTGCAGAAAATGGGAACCAGAGCAGTTTGGTAAGTAGCCCAGGCTAGCCCCGCCCAATGCTGGGTGAGCAGATGGGCGTCGGGAGCGTCTGCGGGAGAGGGGAGCGCCCGACGCAGAGACGGGGCTCCGGGGACATGGCCCGACGCTGCATCCCCACCCGGTGCTGCCAGACAGGCAGTCTCCCCTCGGCCGTTGGCCCTGGGGGACATTGTCCCTCGCACCTGGGGCTACCTGGCCCCTTATTGGCAGTGTCAGCAGAGGGGCCCCTGGGAGCTCCCCCAGCTGGAGGTGGGGTGGGGGGCTCTGGGCAGGGGCTGTGGGGAACTCCACTTGCCCACACTGTGCCCGTCTGAGCACAGAGGAATTCGCTCTCTGGGGCTGTGGATCCCTCCTACCAGAACCCGCAATGCCACACTGGGGCAAGGAGCCGAGGCCCATCTGGACACGGAATCTGGGCCCCTGCTTCCCTGGCTGGGGGCTGGCCCCGGGTCCTGGGGAGGCTCTGGCCGGGTCCCTCTCCGGTTACTCTGGTTCGGGTGCTTTCCTTACAGACGTAGCCAACAGTGTGGAGCCTCAGGTAGGGCTGCACCGCCAGGAACAGCACGACATCCTGAGCTCTGCGTCCGACTCCCCCACCCCGCAGCGCCCCCCAAGCACGGCCTCCTCCTACGTGCTCCCCGAAGAGGAGGACAAAGATCTGCACCGGGCCATGGCCTACAGCCTGTCGGAGCTGGAGGACATGGGGCAGCACCGAGTGGACGCCCGCGGCTCCAAGAAGAGACGGGTCAGTACGCGGCGGGCCCGCAAGGGGGCCAGCGAGGAGGCGGGCGCTGCCCTGGCGCCTCAGAGCCGGGCCAAGGGAGCAGAGAGCCCCGGCGGAGGAGACAGCGCGAAGGAAGGGGAGGAGAGGGCGGCCGAGCTGCAGAAGGTGGGGAGCATTCCTGGAGCCACGGGGGGCGGGTTGGTGCCAGACGAGAGCGAGTCGGTGCCGGACAAGAGCCGGTTCACGCTCAGCGACCTCAAGTCAGCGCTTGCCGAGATCGAATCTGCTCCCGACGAGATGGAGTCGGTCGTGTGTGTCCTCCTGTGACGGTGGCCACGGGGAGCCCTCAGCGCGCGGGGATCCGCTGGGACTGCACCAGGCAGCGGCTAGTAAAGGTCAACATCAGCGCTCCGAGCCTGCGTCTTTATCATTCACTGAGTCAGGAGCCACTCAGGCAGGGCGGGAGCAAAGCCCGCCGGGCCAAGGTCTGCCTGGTCTCCAGCCCCATTGCCCCGGGAGATGCTCGGGGCCCCGTGGCCCTGGGGCTGTTTGGCGCTCCCCGTCTCTTTCTCTGGGACCATCTGTCCAGGGTGGAGGCGCAGCGCTTTGGGAGGACCATAGTCCCAGGGCAAGAGAAGGCGCGCTGGTTAGTCCCCTCCGGGGGCTTGGGGTTCGGCTGCATGCCCCTTGCTGAGGGGCATCTGTGATCTGCATGCCCAGGTGAGAGGCTTTTCTCAGCTACTCCCTGGAAACCGGGGTCAGAAGGGTGTGCTGTGGGACCCTGGCTAGCAGCGTTAGTCCTGGGAGCAGATGGAAGGGGTCAGAGAAGAGCAACAAAAATGATCGAGGGGCTGGAGCAATTGACTTATGAGGAGACACTAAAGGAGCTAAACCTGCAGCTTGGCCAGAGGAGAGCAGGGTGGACGTGAGAGCTGGCTCCACAGAGCTGGAGGAGGAACCCCACTAGTGTTAGCACGGTACAAGGGGAGTAAGTGGGAATAGCAGAGTGAAACTAACCAGGGAGACGTTCCTTCTGAATAGCAGGGAAAGCTGCCAGCAGGCAGATGGACCAGGCTGGGGGATCCTTTCCCCCAGGGAGGGCGGAAAGCCCGAGGCCCCGCCTGCTGCATGCGAGATGAATCCAGCTGCGAGCACGAGCTGCCCATCAGCACACAGAGCTACAGCCAGTCCCTGGCAAGGCTTCCTGCTGCCCCCTCTCTCCTGTGCACAAGAGGCACCAAAGCAAGCCCGTGTGCGTTCCAGAACAAGACCCCACCCAGGAAAGCCCAGGCAGTGGAGGAGAACTCTGTTGGGGGCTAGAGAGCTGCTCTGCCTCCAATACCCTCTCCCATCCCCCAGGAAGAGGCGGGTAGAGCCGCTCACCTGCTGACTGGGGGTCCCACTTCTAGCCGTGGGTCACGTGTGGAGCATCCCGCTCCCCAAACATAAGTTGGGGCAGAGTCAACACGACGTTTGTAAGGGAGATCAGGCCTCACCGAGCCGTTAGAATTTTCTGAGGGCTCAACAAACATGGACAAGGGGGATCCAGTGGCTATAGGGTACTTGGACTTTCAGAAAGCCTTTGACGAGGTCCCTCACCAAAGGCTCTTCAGCAAAGTAAGCTGTCATGGGGCAAGAGGGAAGGTTCTCTCCTGGACTGATAACTGGCTAAAAGACAGGAAACAAAGGATAGGAATAAATGGTCGGTTTTCAGAATGGAGAGAGGTAAATAGCAGGGTCCCCCAGGGGTCTGTACTGGGACCAGCCCTATTCAACATATTCATGAGTGATCTGGAAAAAGGGGTGAACAGGGAGTTTGCAAGCAGATGGTACAAAACTACTCAAGATAGTAAAGACCCAGGCAGACAGCGAAGAGCTACAAAGGGATCTCTCAAAACTCGATGATTGGGCAACACAATGGCAGATGAAATTCAATGTTGATAAATGCAAAGTAATGCACATTGGAAAACAGAATCCCAACTAGACATATACAATGATGGGGTCTAAATTAGCTGTTACCACTCAAGAGAGAGATCTTGGGTCATTGTGGATAGTTCTCTGAAAACATCCACTCAATGGGCAGCGGCAGCCAAAAAAGCCAACAGGGAATGGCTTTTGGGAATCATTAAGAAAGGGAGAGAGAATAAGACAGAAAATATCCTGTTGCCTCTCTATAAATCCATGGGACGCCCATATCTTGAATACTGCGTGCAGATGTGGTCACCTCGTCTCAAAAAAGATATATTGGAATTGGAAAAAGTACACAGAAGAACAACAAAAATGATTAGGGGATGGAACAGCTTCTGTATGAGGAGAGAGTAAAAAGCGGGGACTGTTTAGCTTGGAAAGGAGATGGGTCATGGCGGAGGATAGGATAGAAGTCTATAAATACATGACTGGTGTGGAGAAGGTGAATAGGGAAGTGTTATTTACCCCTCCACATAACATAAGAACTAGGGGTCATCCAATGAAATTAATAGGCAGATGGTTTAAAACAAACAGAAGGAAGTATTTCTTCAGACAATGCACAGATAACCTGTGGAACTCATTGCCAGGGGATGTTGTGAAGGCCAAAACTATAACTGGGTTCAAAAAAGAACTAGATACGTTCCTGGAGGATAAGGCCATCAATGGCTATTAGCCAAGATGGGCAGGGTCAGAACCCCCTGCTCTGGGTGTCCCTAAGCCTCTGACTGCCAGACTCTGGGACTGGACGACAGGGGATGGATCACATGATAATTGCCCTGTGCTGTTCATTCTCCCGGAAGCACCTGGCCCTGGCCACAGTCAGAGACAGGGCACTGGGCCGGAGGGACCCTTGGGCTGACCCAGCCTCGCCGTTCTGTTCCAAACCACCCCTGCCACCTGATGTGCCTAGACTACCTCTGAGCCCTTTATTCCCTGCCAGCTCGGGACTCCAGTCCCTTGCCTGGCTGGAGCCAGACCCACCAGCCTGCTGCAAACACAGACCCAGGTCTGAACCACGTCCCCCACAAGCTGCAGGCTTAACTGAAAACAGCTGAAGAAGTGCTCCTGTCTCCCGCACTCAGATACCCAAACAAATCCGTTTTACCCTGTAGAAAGCTTATACAGGGTAAACTCATAAATTGTTCGCCCTCTATAACACTGATAGAGATATGCCCAGCTGTTTGCCCCCCCCCAAGTATTAATACATACTCTGGGTTAATTAATAAGTAAAAAGTGATTTTATTAAATATAAAAAGTAGGATTTAAGTGGTTCCAAGTAATAACAGACAGAACAACGTGAATTACCAAGCAAAATAAAATAAAACACGCAAGTCTAAGCCTAATACAGTAAGAAAACTGAATACAGATAAAATCTCACCCTCAGAGATGTTCCGATAAGCTTCTTTCACAGACTGGACGCCTTCCTAGTCTGGGCCCAATCCTTTCCCTGGTACAGCCCTTGTTCCAGCTCAGGTGGTAGCTAGGGGATTTCTCAAGATTGCAGCCCCCTTTGTCCTGTTCCACCCCCTCATAGAGCTTTTGCACAAGGCGGGAACCCTTTGTCCCTCTCTGGGTTCCCACCCCTCCTTCTCAATGGAAAAGCACCAGGTTAAAGATGGATCCAGGTCAGGTGACATGATCACATGTCACTGTAAGACTTCATTACCCACTTGCCAGCCCACAGTAGACGGGAAGACTTACAAGTAAACAGAGGCATTTGCAGTCAATTGTCCTGGTTAATGGGAGCCATCAAGATTCCAAACCACCGTTAATGGCCCACGCGTTGCATAATTACAATAGGCCCTTAGAGTTATATTTCATATTTCCAGTCTCAGATACGAGAGCGATACATTCATACAAATGGGATGACCACACTCAGTGGATTACAAGCTTTGTAATGATACCTTACAAGCCACCTTTTGCATGAAGCATATTCCAGTTACGTCGTATTCACACTCATTAGCATATTTTCATAAAATCATATAGAGTGCAACCTCACACTCCCCACTGGCCAGGACACCAGGAGCTGGGCCGAGCACAGCACTGGGCTAATTCCCCCCCTCGGTCCCTCTGGGTCCTGGGACTCGCCTCATCCCCACCCGGGGTCTCCACCAGGCTCCCTGCTAGCCATGGTGGGGCCCAACCGCAGCCCAGCAGGAAAGTGCAGAGTCAGCTCAGCTGGCCCCTCCCTCCCAGCGGCTGCCCTGAGGCGGGGGTCAGCAGTTGCTCTGTGCTCAGCAGCCACCTGACAGCCACAACAGCCGGTTTCCAGCATTTGCTGGGGCCTGTCTGCTGACTCTGCCGCTCCCCTCCCTTGTCTCTCATTCCTGGACACAGACCGACCCCGCTGGGGCTGGGGAGCCCTGGGCCTAGCACACCAGTGCCAGGATTCACCGTCTCAGAGCCCAGGCTCTCTGGGCTCCCCAGCATCAGGGTGTCCCTACTGCAATTCCCAGGATTCCCAGGCCCCGAGTGCTGTAGGATCCACCCATGGGGTAACTGCACAGTGCTTGCGTTCACATGCCGGCCCTTCGATGCACTAGTGCAGCGTTCACACGCCGGCCCTTCGATGCACTAGTGTGGGGTTCACATGCCGGCCCTTCAAAGCACTAGTGCGGGGTTCACACCCCAGCCCTTCGATGCACTAGTGCAGCGTTCACACGCCGGCCCTTCGATGCACTAGTGCGGGGTTCACACACCAGCCCTTCAAAGCACTAGTGCGGGGTTCACACCCCAGCCCTTCGATGCACTAGTGCAGCGTTCACACGCCGGCCCTTCGATGCACTAGTGCGGGGTTCACACGCCGGCCCTTCGATGCACTAGTGCGGGGTTCACACACCGGCCCTTCAAAGCACTAGTGCGGGGTTCACACCCCAGCCCTTCGGTGCACTAGTGCAGCGTTCACACGCCGGCCCTTCAAAGCACTAGTGCGGGGTTCACACGCCGGCCCTTCGATGCACTAGTGCAGAGCTCACACTCCCTGCCCCTGAAGGGCAGTAGAATGCACACCCTGGATCCGTAGTGCAGGGCGCATGCTCTCGGGCTCTGGGTGCCACGGGAAACGCACACCGCCTCTAGGTGGGAGAGGGAGAGGAAGCGACACGGAGCTGGAATCCATGGATCTCCCTGCAGAGGCGCGCCCCGTCAGGGCCGGACAGGCGAGCTCTCCTGACCTCTCATCACCATGGCTGCTGGCTTCTCCTGGGGGATCTCTTGCCCAGGCCAGCCCAGAGCGCCTGCCTCGTGGTTTTACTCAGCCCTCCCTCAAGTGGGGCTGTGCCCGCGTAAAGCCCTCCTGGTCTGGCCCAGCCCTCACACTGGGGTCACTCCTCCCCCTCTTCCCTAGGTATGTGGCACTGCCCCTCGGAGTGGGAGGGGAACGTGGCCGAGGAGCTACCCGCAGCTGCCCCTCAAAGGGTCAGAGTGGTCCTAGCACCTGCACAGACCAGACGGTCACACAGGGAAACTGCCTTGGGCTCCATGGGCCTGGATCAGCCTTGGTGGGGGGCCATAAGATGATCCGAGCTGCACTGGGGGCGGGGGGGGCAGGGGACACCCAGCCCAGCTCATGCACTTGGGACTCATCCCAGTGCTGCATCAGGGCAGCCCCAGTCCCTAGGCACCCTTGTGCATGTCCCCTACTCCACTGAGGAGGGGGTGGCAGGGTTTCCTCCCCCAGGAGCCAAGCTGGGCTGGTGAAGCACCCACGCTGCTCCTCTTTGGGCCGGCGAGACCCCTCCTGTGGGCTCAGTGGCCTGTCCCAGGCAGGCTGGGCTCCTGGCAGGAGGTGGCCCAGCAGAGCTCGGATAGGGGGCCACTGGTGCCCCCCTCCCTGCCCTGTGGGATGGGGGGGTGGTTCCCCACCCCCCCAGCCTAACAATGCTTGTGGCAGCCTGATGCTGCCCGGCTGTCAGGACCCAGCAATGGCTGCCAAGGTCAGTCCCCCTTGCCCAGCTGTGCCCACCAAGTGGCCCAGGGGCTCCCAGCCACAGTGGGCGGGCAGGCACTCCCCATCCATGGGGTGGCGTGCAGACAGCCTGCCTGGCGGGCTGGCTGGAGTGGTGGGGCCGGGAGTCTTCCTCCCGCATTCCCAGCAGCACTGGGGGAGGAGCAGCTGCTGGCTTGGCCCAGAGGGCACATGATGACCCATACTCGGGGCCCTCAGCTCAGGCCTGCCTGCTAATCCGTGGCCCCAGGGACTCGGGTATGTGGTGCGCTGCCCGCCAGTGTTTTAGAAGGAGTCTCATGAAATTTGGTTTCAGAGTAGCAGCCGTGTTAGTCTGTATTCGCAAAAAGAACAGGAGGACTTGTGGCACCTTAGAGACTAACCAATTTATTTGAGCATGAGCTTTCGTGAGCTACAGCTCCCTTCATGGGATGCATCCTGTGGAAAATACAGAAGATGTTTTGTGTTTGGTGTTTTTCCTAAGCTCCCAGCTGCTGGAGTCAGGTGATGCGTTAGGTGGGAATTGCAGCCTTCCTTTAAAAAACCAGCCAATTCCTTGCCCTGGGATGGGGGAGAACGGCTGGAAAAGGGGACCTGAGTGAGCCGCAATGGCTGTGGGCGGGCCCGGAGGGTTGCCAGATGTCTAGCTTTCAACCGAACACCCGTGGAAAAGGGACCCTCCCCAGCCAGGTGAAAAAGAGCAAATGAGTGAGGGTGGGGGAGAGCGTGCAAGGGAGCGGGGTGGGGCCTCGGAGAAGGGGCAGGGCAAGGGTGTTCGGTTTTGTTTGGTCACAAAGTTGGCAACCCCACGGCTCCTCACCTTTGGGTGCCTGGGGCTGGCTGGACGGGGGAGGCGAGGCACCCACCTCCAAGCCGCGCCCTCTGGCTGGAACCCCAGCGCTGTGAGCTTCCTTGCAGCAGTGCCCTGGCAGGCCAGCCTCAACCCCAACCAGGAGCGACCCAGGCCTTGATTTCCATCCACGTGGCCATGCAAGGGGAGCCCCCCGGGGTGGGGGGGGCAGTGGGCGGGGGGCCGTCCCGGGAGCCCCGGGGTTCGAGGGAGGGGCGGGGCCAATGGGGGGCGGGGCTCTGAGCTTGTGGTTCATGACCTCATCAGTTCAGAGTGCAGGGCCCTGACGTCACAATCGGCCCGGGCTCCCCATTGGCGCTAGGCGCTGTCCGTCACACAGCGGAGGGGTGTGATGGGCGGGGAGCGCGTTTTTGTCCCGCCCCAGGCCCGCAGCTGCAGCTGGGCTGAGCCGCGCTCGGAGCCTGGGGAGCCGGGGCCGCTGCGCCGCGGGGAGGTACGGGGGGGGGGGCTCTGGGGGGGTGCAGTGGGGCGCAGGGCAGGGAGCACCTGGAGGGTGCAGTGGGGCAGGGATCCCCCGGGGGGCGCGGTGGGGGGGCGCAGGGGGCGCTCCCCCCGGGGGGCGCGGTGGGGGGGCGCAGGGGGAGCTCCCCCCGGGGGGCGCAGTGGGGGCCGCTCCTGCGGCGGTGTCGGGCCTGGGGGGCCCCCCGGGGTCAGGAGGTTGCGGGGCGGCTGGGGCAGGGGTTGGGCCCCGACGGGATCGGGCCCCGTGCCCCGGGATCGGGCCCCAGGCCTGGGGGCCGGTGGCTTGCGCCGCTTGTGGCCAGAGACGGGGCCGCGGTGGCGGGGCAGGGGGCCGGTGTGCGAGGGCCCAGCCCGCCCCGTGCCCCCGACGGCCAGGGCAGCTCCGCGCCGCGGACGGGACGCCAGCCTGGGCCCGCGGAGCCTGGGGCTGCCGGCGGCTCGGGGCCCCTCTCGCGGGGCTGGGGCCCGGGGCTCCGGGGTTGCCCCGTCTGGGCGGCGAAGGGAAGAGGCCGCCGGAGAGAGGCCGAGGAAGTTCCAGCCGGTCCCGGCGCCCGCTGGAATCGCTGCCGGGCACCCGAAGGGAACAGGTGCCGGGGCGGGCCCGGCGTCTGGCCGGAGATGAGCTCCCTGGGTTGGCAGCAGGACGCCCGGCCCTGCACCCGGCTTCGAACCCGGGGCCAGGCGCGAGGGAGCCCTGGGGGTCCAGGGGAAGCTGTGACTCGCCTGGTCTCCCTTGCCCTGGGTGTTTGCCCCTCCTCGGGGTCGCCCTGGGTCTGGGCCTGCTCAGCACCATTGGGCCTCCCCCCCTCCCCCGTGCGCCCCAGGAAAAGTGAGAATTGAAGTTTGTGTTTTTGCTTTCAAAGGCAGAAAATCACACGCTGGGGTTGCAAAATCCCTTATTTACCAACAGAACCGAGCTGGGGCCCGAGGCGGCCCTGGGAACTGCTGACCGCAAGCGGGGGGAGGGGGGCGGCAGGGGGGGAGAGCGAATTAGTGTCGGGCACGTGCTGAATGTGCGGGGGAGGGGAGGGTGCAAAGCAGCCCCACGGATAAAGGGAACAGAAGAGGGGTGTTCTCTCCACCGTGCTGTCTGCTTCGGGGCCTGTCCCCCCTGAAATGGGAAAGGCCCAGAGAAGGGCAGCAAGCAGGGTGGGGCTGAGAGGGGCAGAGTCAGTGCGCCAGGCGAGGGGCCGGCTGCAGGAGCAGGTGTGGGGGCGGTGGGGGGCCGTGTGAGATGAGCGGCGAGGGTGTGAAGGCAACGGTGAGGCACCTGGATGTAATGCGTCTGGAAATGGGGAGCCAGTGGAGGGGTTCAGAGGCCGGGGCCGTGACCACGGCAGCTGCAGGTCGAATGGATTCTGGGGTGCGGGAGCGTCGGCCAGGAGGAGGCTGCAGCGTAGAACTAACCTGTGGAACTGGCCGCTGTGGGGAAAGCGCACAGCTGTGACTGAGGCCACGGCCCCCAAGTAAACAAATGGCCCGATTTCCCGAGGAGCCAGGCGCCCTCCGCTGCCCTCGACCCCGGTGTGGGTCACTGACGGGGGCGGGCAGCCTCCCCTCCCGGCAGAGCTATTCTTACTCCTCCCGGGTGGCAGGATTAGATGTTCATAGTAGCTGCTAAGCTCCTTAATGCGGACAGGCTGACTAGGGAGGGGCTGGGCCCCGCTCTGTCCCGGGGTGAGATTCCCTGTTCTCTGGTCCCCTGCTCACTGCGCAGTCCCCCCCTCCCCGCCCACATTGACCCCGTCCAGCCGGGGAGGGCATCTGCAGCGCCCCCTACGGGCCAAGGCTGAGACTCCCACCTAGGCCCGCCCTCCGGCCCCCCAGCTCCCTCGTTAGGCACCAAGGGCCAGGTTTGTAATGGGATGTCGGTGCCGAACTCCCACTGGGAGTAAACTGCCTGTAAAACCCTGAGCTCTAGAGACTTGCAGAAGGGGGGAGCGATGGGGGCTGGGGGCGCTCGGCCCCTCTGCATAAATCCGGCCACTTCCTCCGGGGCCTGAATGCTGAGCTGGGCGGGCCCCCGCGGCGAGGGGCGGTGTTCTGTGGTGTGGCCCCCGGGGCCCGTTGGGCTGGGCCCTGCCCAGGCGCATGGGGAGGGTGGTCCTGGGCTCCCTGGTATGGGTTGATGCCGGCAGTGCCCCCCCCCCCCCCCAGCTGCGGAGCGGGTTCTAGCAGGGACCCCTCCTCGCCCCTCGTCACCCCCGCCCCCAGTGCCGGAGGCCGGGCAGGGTGGGGGCACATGCTGAGGGGGTGCCCAAATGCCGACCGCAGCTACCCCAGTCATCACCACAGGGAGCTCTCCCGGGCACCTGATTAACAGCCCCCCTGCCCCCGCCCCGGGGGTGAGACCCTGAGGGCAGCTGGGTGCTTTGAGGGACTGGGGTGGGACAAGCAGCCAGCCTGGTCTCTGCTCCTCCCCTTGGCTGCTCCCTGAAGAGCCGGTGGGGGGTGGCTGGCCCTGGCTGCGGGGGTGTCTCCCTGTGGGCAGGTGAGTGTGGGGGGAGCCCCCTGGTGGAGAGGGAGAATGGTGGGGGGTCAGACATGAGGAGGGAGAGGAGCAGAAGCAAACCTCCCGTGGGGAGGCACCTCCCTTCGGCTCAGCAAGGGCGAGGGACCCGGGCGAGGAGGGGGTGGTCCAGAGGGGCTGAGGTCCTGTGGTTGCGTAGGTGGAGCATAGCCCTGCCCCCGAGTGGCTCTGGGAGGGGTGGGACCCTCTGGGGTGCCAAGAGGCAGGGTCCCTTGAAGACTCTGCAGCTGGCGCCGTCCCTGCGCTCGGGCTGTGACAGAGACAAGTGCCCCTGGGGCTCTGGCTGCCGGCGCCTGACGTGGGTGGGGCCCGCCAGCCTCTGGGCCACAAATAACCCCCTTGCATTCCCGCTGCCCGGGCAGGGGCAGAGAGGCTGAGGCCGAGGAGGGGTGGCAGCGTCAAAGTGAGGGGGCGAGCCGGGGGACCCCGTCCTGGCACGACAGCCCATCGGCTGGGAGGCAGACAGACCGGGCAGTGAGGCAGGGACTGAGGGCAGATGGGGCCCGGTGTCCCCACTCTGCCTGCTGCATCAGCAGCTGCCCCTGTGCAAAGGGGGTGGGACGTCCCCCTCTGGAGCTGGTAGCGCTGTTGGGCCCCAGTGGGTCTCTGCGGCTGTGTTTGCCGGGCTGGCCCTCTCTGGCAGGGGACAGACAGCCCAGTCGCTGCTCTTCGGGACCTGGGGACGGGCGGCTGTTTCTGGCTGATGCTCTGTCCTGAGCAGCCAGCACAGTCCTGGGGGGCTCGCTCTGCTCCCCCGGGCATCTCCAGATATGCCTGACGTTGCCCTGCCTCCCCAGCTGCACCGCCGGCCCCTGACGGACGGACAGGCGCCATGGTGGAGTACTACGAAGTGCTGGGCGTGCCCCGAAACGCCTCCTCCGATGACATCAAGAAGGCGTAAGTCCTGCCCCCGCCCGAGTCGCCTGCGCTTTCCACTAGCAGCTGCTGCCCTGCCGGGGCCTCCCTCAGGGTAGAGTGGGGCTGGACGAGCGCTCGAGGGGCAGCGGGGCCTAGTGAGCAGGGCCCTGGGCTGGTGCTCGGGAGCCCTGGGATCCGGCCCTGCTCTGCCACTGATCTGCTGCGAGCTTGGCCAAGTCCCTTCCCCTCGGGCCTCGCTTCCACGGCTGGGCGAAGGCGGCGACAGGCCATCCGTGGCCTCTGGGCCTGCACAGCCCCCTGCCCCCCAATCCCCCCCCGGCAACCCGCACCATCTCCCTCCCAGATCTTGGGCAGGGCCAGGTGGGAACATGCGCTGTGATCACAGGCCCCGCTTGGGGAGGGGGTGGGGGGCAGCATGGGGAGGGGCGTGCAGGGTGAGATGGTGGGGGACTGTTCAAGGGCAAAGGGGGCATCCCAGGAGCTAAGAGCAGCTCTCTAAGGAAGCCCCTGGATGCCAGGCTGTGCCCGGGTGCTGGCGGGAACCTGGCGCGGTGGGGTCGCACCATCGTTTGGTCTTGGGGGTGGCTGGCACGGTGGGGGGAGGATGGCACCTGCTGACGGCAGAGCTGTGGGGTCACTGACTGTCCCTGGGCACTGTGCAGGTACAGGAAGGCGGCGCTGAAATGGCACCCGGATAAGAACCCGGAGAACAAGGAACACGCCGAGCGGAAGTTCAAAGAGATTGCGGAGGCCTACGAAGTGCTGTCGGACAGTAAGGGGCCGGCGTCTCCTCTCCCGCTTCGTTTCGGGACACCTGGCGCTTGTAGCCATGGGGCTGGAAGGGACCTCAAGGGGTCGCTTAGTTCAGCCCCTGCACCACGGCAGGGCCAAGTGGCCGTAGCCCAGCCCTGACGGGTTTTTTGCTTAAACCTCCAGGGATGGGCGTTCAACGGCCCCCGGGAAACCTGCTCCTCAGTGTAGCTCCCCGGAGTGTTGGAAACTTTTCCCGCAATTGCCCCAAGTGCCCCGTGCTGCAGATCAAACCCGGCACTTCCTGTGGACGTGCAGCACGACTGGGCTGTCCACCCTGCAGTGTAGACCCGGGGCTGTGGGGCTGGGCCGTGGACTCCAGCATCCCCACTGCGCGGCAAACCAGGGCCGGGCCCGGCTCTCTCAGCCAGACTAAGGCGGCCGCACCACGCTCTGCAGCCCTTCTGACCCGGGGCTGGGGCTTGCGCTGCGTCCACACTGCAAAGTGACAGGGCTTGGACCTCGCCCAGCAGGGCCCTAGGGCTCCAACTTGGGGACCGAATGGCTCAGCAGCGGTTCTGCAGAAAAGGACCTAGGGGTGACAGTGGACGAGAAGCTGGATATGAGTCAGCAGTGTGCCCTTGTTGCCAAGAAGGCCAATGGCATTTTGGGATGTATAAGTAGGGGCATAGCCAGCAGATCGAGGGACGTGATCGTTCCCCTCTATTCGACATTGGTGAGGCCTCATCTGGAGTACTGTGTCCAGTTTGGGCCCCACGCTACAAGAAAGATGTGGAAAAATTGGAGAGAGTCCAGCGAAGGGCAACAAAAATGATTAGGGGTCTGGAACACATGACTTATGAGGAGAGGCTGAGGGAAATGGGATTGTTTAGTCTGCGGAAGAGAAGAAAGAGGGGGGATTTGATAGCTGCTTTCAACTACCTGAGAGGGGGTTCCAAAGAGGATGGATCTAGACTGTTCTCAGTGGTAGCAGATGACAGAACAAGGAGTAATGGTCTCAAGTTGCAGTGGGGGAGGTTTAGGTTGGATATTAGGAAAAACTTTTTCACTAGGAGGGTGGTGGAAACACTGGAATGGGTTGCCTAGGGAGGTGGTGGAATCTCCTTCCTTAGAGGTTTTTAAGGTCAGGCTTGACAAAGCCCTGGCTGGGATGATTTAATTGGGGATTGGTCCTGCTTTGAGCAGGGGGTTGGACTAGATACCTCCTGAGGTCCCTTCCAACCCTGATATTCTATGACTCACCCCCTGAGGGCTTGCTGAGCTGTCTGACTGGTGTGTGTGTGGACGGAACGTGGGCTCAAGCCAGGGTCAGAGCCCAGCCTTAGAGTGCAGCATAGACAGACCCTTAATCCCCATCCTCTAGAGAAGAGCCCTTCACGGACCTGGAGCCTGGTCTCCGTCGTCTTGTCTGCAGACTGAACGCGCCCAGGTATTAACCCTCCCTCACGGGGCAGGTTTCTAAAGCTGTGATCAGGTTTGTTGCTCTCCGACTGGTTCACATCTTTCCTGACGTGCGGTCCCCAGCCCTGCCGCAGCCCTGCCGCTGAGGCCTCCCCAGTGCCGAGCAGAGCGGGCCAATGACCTCTTGTGCCTTACGGACGGCGCTCCCGTTAGCACACCCCAGCACGAGCAGCCTTCCCGTAGCTGCGTCCCGTTGTGGACCTAGTCGGCGTGTGATCCACGGGGATCCCCAGATCCTGCCCAGCCGGTTCCCCGATTTGGTGTTGAGGGGAGCTGCTGTGCTCTGTATGGACGGTGTCCCCGTCGCGCCCAGCTGTGCGTGTGCCCCTGGGCTGTAGGCAGGACGGAGCTGCTGCCCTGGTTCCTTGCCCCTTCGCGGAGCAGGCCCCGAGACGGCCCTTTGCAAGCAGCCTCCAGCCCGGCTGCATCCTGCCCCGGCGCAGGGCAGGGAAGCACAGAGACCGCGGCTGTTCCTGCTTGTGGCCAGTGAGCCCCTCCCTCTGCCCAGGATCCCCGGCACAGGTGCACTCTGCCCCCCCAGCCAGGCCCGATCCCTGCAGTAGGGAACCCTGAGCTTCCGGAGCCCCCTTTGCACCCCCTGAGGTGCTTGGGGGGGGGGGGGGAGGTCTGGCCGGTCTGTGCCTCTCTCCCTCTCTTTGCGGGAGAGCTTCTTGTTAACCCTCTGCTCTCTGAGCCACACGCACCATTTCGTGTTCCTTTGCTCTCTCCCTGGGGGCTGTAGTCGGGGTGCGGGGAGGGGTCCCCAGGAGTCTCTGGCCATGGCCAGCCCCATGCATTGCGCACGACTTGCTGGATTCGTTCATTCCCCACAGACTCGCTCTTATCCCGGGCGAGCTGTCGGAGCTTGGCCCTCGCTGCTGAGCCCCCAGGCCTGGGGTAGCCCCATGCATCCCATGGATCTAGGGGGGCTGGCTCAGATCACAGCGCCTGGAGCCGCTGTGATCCGATACTGCTTAGAGACCCCGTGAGCCTGGAGTGGGGCACCTGGAGAGCCGGCCAAGGGACAGCCCCACCCACCCCCCGCACCAGCCCCAAGGGTCCCAGAGCAACGACACTAGGTCGAAAATCCCCAGACTTTTCAAAGGAAGTGTTGGGTTCTCGTCTGCGCCCTGTGTCTGAGCCCTGGGGGTTGCCGTCCCCCCAGGCTTTGCTCTGCAGCCAGGAAGGGGAGGAAACAGCAGCTGACAGTCTTGCCCCATCCCATGACTCCGAGAGCTGGGGCTTTAGGAGTACTCCCAATGGCACGAGAGCTGGCGATGCCACCTGCCCACGCAGCGGGAGATGCTCCCCCTTAGCTAGGGGCCGCCCCTTCCCCAGCCCAGCCCTGCTGGAGCGGTGGGGGCCAGCTAACTCTTCCTCTTCTCCCCACAGAGGAGAAGCGTGACATCTACGACCGCTATGGCAAGGAAGGCCTCATGGGAGCAGGTGAGCCGGCCGTGCTGTGGGGGAGGAGCCTGGCCTGGGGGAGCTGAAATCGGGGGGGGGACCTTGCTCCTGAAATCTGGGCTGAGGGGAGTAAAGTCTGACAATCCCAGCCTCTGCTGTCGCGTGACGCGCGCCAACGGGGTGCTGTCCTGCCAGCTCTTGCCGGGAGCCTAAGGGACAGCCACGCTTCGCCCGCACACCGCCCGCCTGGGGCGTGGGCATGAGCAAGACGGCAAAGCCCTACGCGGCCGAGCCCCCCAGGTGCAGCCCCACGGGGCTCGTGGCCCCCCCAGCAGGGCCTCCCACTCTCTACGCGGCTGAGCCCCCCCCCAGGTGCGGTCCCACGGGGCTCGCGGCCCCCCCAAGCAGGGCCTCCTACTCTCTGTGCGGCCGAGCCCCCCAGGTGCGGCCCCACAGGGCTCGCGGCCCCCCAAGCAGGGCCTCCCACTCTCTGTGCGGCCGAGCCCCCCAGGTGCAGCCCCACGGGGCTCGTGGCCCCCCCAGCAGGGCCTCCCACTCTCTACGCGGCTGAGCCCCCCCCCAGGTGCGGTCCCACGGGGCTCGCGGCCCCCCCAAGCAGGGCCTCCTACTCTCTGTGCGGCCGAGCCCCCCAGGTGCGGCCCCACGGGGCTCGCGGCCCCCCAAGCAGGGCCTCCCACTCTCTGTGCGGCCGAGCCCCCCCAGGTGCAGCCCCCCGAGCAGGGCCTCCCATTCACTACGTGGCTGAGCCCCCCAGGTGCGGCCCCACAGGGCTCGCGGCCCCCCCCGGTGTGGTGTGGTGTGTCTGTGCTCCACCCACCCATCAGTGCTGCAGGCGTTCGGGGTGGAACTTGCCCCGGGCTGGGTGCCGGCTCTTGACCCAGGGGCGAATTGCACCCACTACAAATATTTGCAGGGGGACCCGAGTGAGAGCGGCCCTGGGAGCGCGTCATGTCCTGTTGCATGCTGGGACCTGTAGTTTGCACAGCCCCCAGCTAACAGAGCACCTTTATCCTGGCGCGTCTCCCCAGGGGGCGGGGACCCCAGCCTGGTTCTCACGCGGTTCAGACTGGGATCTTGGTGCTCGCGTCCTGCGTCTGCTTTTCCCCAGCAGGGCCTGGGGGATCAAGAGCCGGCGCAGGAGTCCCCGAATTCACCTTCTCCTTCCGCAGCGCCCACGACGTCTTCCGGGAGTTCTTCGGCGGGCGGGATCCCTTCTCTGAGCTCTTCGGTGAGTTTTGGCCCACAGCTCTCCTGGGGGCCCTGGAGGAGGGAGGGGAGAGTGGGCCCAACCCAGTGCACGTTTTGATTCTTTGTGGCCAGAGAAGTGGGGATTGGTGAGAGACCCCAGAGGCTATGTTGTGTGTCATGGGTCCTGTACTGCTGAAAGCTCATGGAGATTCGCCTTTGACTCAAGTGGTGTGGCCTGGGCTTTTGGCTCGGGAGGGGCTGAGTTTGAACTTCTGGGTGACAGCAGGGGCAGGAGTCGCCAGCCTAGCAGCAGCTGTGACCCCTCTGGTTAGTACGGTGCCTTCCACCGCGTCGGCCCCCTGCCCCACAGCTGGAGCAGCAGCTTCCTCCAGTGCCTGCTGTGCCGGTGGTGTGGGAGCCGGTGACGCCATCCAAGGACTGTCCCACGCTTTCAGCAGGCCCGGTCCAAGCAGACGCTGGTCCTTGTGCCAGAGGACACAGGGGAGGAGCGAGGGAGGCCGGATAGCCGAAGGAGAGAGGCTGGGAAGTGTTGGTGGTCTGGGCTCGGTCGCTGCGGGGAGGCTTGGCTCCGATGCAGCTGGGGATGACACGGGGGGAGAGCGTCCGTGACGCGGGAGGCAGCCATGCTTGCTCCTGGGCTGAATACACAGGACAGAAGGATCCGTGCGTGGGAGGGGCTGATCCGTGAGGAAGGGTGAAGAGCCGTGACCGGCGGTGGGTGGCCGACACTGACGACTGATGGAGCTGGCCTAGGTGCTGGGCCCAGGCTTGTGGTAGGAATTGAACTAGAGTCCCAGGGCCGTGCCCTAGCTGCTGGCCAAGGGCTCGCTGCGGGTGCTGGCAGGGGGCGGCTGGAAGCAGCATGCTGCCGTTACGAGGGGGGCAGGTAGGCTGCCTATCGGGAATCCTCTCCCAAGGGCTGAGGGAGCCTCAGGACACGTGAACTGAGAGAGGCCAGAGCAGTGCCCGCTGGCTGCCAGCCCTCGGCAGTGTTTGGCCCTGTCAGAGCGACTAGCACCCAGGCCCTGCCCCCTGTGTGGGCCTGATCCCGCAGCGCCCGGAGCAGGAGAGCCACTGTAGCCGGGGTCTGCTGGATCTTCAGCTTCTCTTCCTGCAACTCAGCAGCTGGACACATGGAAGTGCCAGCTCCGTAGGCCTCCGGAGACCGCCCCCCAGAACCCCCTTTGGGGCCTGCTGCTCTGGGGCCCGTGGGTGCCCTGCCCCCAGGGTGGACTGGCTGCACTCTGGAGTTGTGTGGCTGCCGCAGCCTGGCCTGGCATCCTGCGAGGGAGATTCTCGGGCTGTGCTCACGCCACGATCTCTGTCTTCCAGATGAGATGCTGCCGTTCTCAGAGCTGCGGGGAGCTGGCCTTGGACACCCCGGACAAGGCTCCTTCTTCTCGTCTTTCCCGGCATCCTCAGGTAGGGGGCAGCCTGCCTGTCACTGCCAGCACTGTCCTCCCTGGGCACCTGCCGCACCTGGAGCGGGCACCTGTGTGGTCCCAGCCCCGGCTTTCTCCCGAGTCGCTCCTCCTCCCCTCGGTGCCAGATCCCCTGGCCGGCCCAAACCACCTCCCCTTGGCTATGGCGATTCAAGGACAGTCTTGCCCTGTGTCACGGAGTCCCCGGGCGATGCTCTGGAGCTGCTCCCTACGAAGCCAGGCAGGACTCTGGGGAAGTCCCCTCTCGGGGAGCAGCCTGTCTGCAGGACACACAGCTTCCCCCGGCTCCACCTTCCCGGGTCTGACCTCGGAGCATTCAGCCTCCTCTGCCTCTCCGTGCGCTTCCCACAGCGAGTCCGCCAAGGCGGGGTCCTGGGGAAGCCAGAGGGTCCTGCCCCGCAACTCCACAGTCAGACATGACTCTGAGCCAGCCAGTAACACAGAAGGTTTATTAGACGACAGGAACATGGTCTAACACAGAGCTTGTGGGTGCAGAGAACAGGACCCCTCAGCTGGGTCCGTTTTGGGGGGCCGTGAGCCAGACAACCACGTCTGCCCTTCGCTCCTCGTCCCCAGCCAGCCCCAAACTGAAACTCCCTCCAGCCCCTCCTCCTCTGGGCTTTGTCCCTTTCCCGGGCCAGGAGGTCACCGGATTCCTTTGTTCTCCCACCCTTTATCTCTCACCTTGCAGGGGGGGAGGGGCCAGGAGACAGTGTCGGCCATTTATGGACCCTGGCCCTTTGCTCTGCAACAATCACACCCCCTTATCCCACCCCCTAGAGACTTAAGAACTGCCTAGGGGAAACTGAGGCACCCCTACAGTATTCAGAGGAAACATTAAGAACAGTCCCACTTCATCACACCCTGCGACTCCTGGACAGACATTTCACTGCAGTGCATCCCCTTGGCTGACCCGTTACCACCCCGTCACCCTCTCACACCTGGCCCAGGCTGGGGGCTCCTGCTGTGAGGTTGTCACCCTGTTTTTCAGATTTCTTCTCCTCGTCCTTCAGCCCTGGCACCGACCCCGGAATCGGCTTCCGCTCGGTTTCCACCTCCACCACCTTCGTCAATGGCAAACGCATCACCACGAAGAGGTAGGGAGGGGCCACTGGGGACTGGGCCATGGCCAAGCCAGCCTGTCTCCCAGCAACACGGCAGCTGCTCCAGGGGACCAGATCATGGGGCCAGCCAGGCTGGTGCCCCACCTTCCCCCATGCCAGAGCCCTCCATGGGGCCAGCCAGGCTGGTGCCCCACCTTCCCCCATGCCAGAGCCCTCCATGGGGCCAGCCAGGCCAGTGCCTCACCACTCGTCATGCCAGAGCCCTCCATGGGGCCTGCCAGTATGGTGTCCCCCACACCAGAACTCTCCATGGGGCCAGCCAGTGCCATGTCCCGCCACGCCAGAGCCCACCCTTCCTGGGGCCCAGCTGTGTCCTGGCAGGGTCCCCCCATCTCTGCTGGCTCCTGCAGCAGCTGCTGTTTGACCTGCTGTCAATGGCCAAAGACCCGGCCTAAACAGCGCAGCGTCTGCCCTTCATGACCTCCCAGCCCCTCTGCCGGGTGACGCCTCGATCAGCCCCAGCCGGGGAGCCCAGAGTCCTACCAGGAGGCTTTGTTGCTAGGCCACCTGTCGCCGCGTGCTGGGCGGGGAGAGCACTTTAAATCAATGGCCTGCACCCCCCGGAAGCGTAGCTCGTGCCCGAGGTCAGAAGATACTGACAAGGTGAAGACCAGCCCCCGCTCAGAATGGAGTTGGCAGCTGCCCCCAACGCACATGGAGCCCGTAGCCTGGCACAGTCCCTGATGGCACCGCACAGTGCCCCCCCCATCCCGAATCTCCCCCGTGGGGTGCCGCCCTGGCCGGCTGGGTGACCTTGTGCTGGCTCTTTCTCTGCAGGATTGTGGAGAACGGGCAGGAGCGGGTGGAGGTGGAAGAGGACGGGGAGCTGAAATCAATCCACGTTAACGGTGAGGAGTGGGGTGGGAGGGGTCTCTGGGGACCAGGGTGCCCCCTATATGTTGGCTGAGCCCCGCCCTCTGGGAGGCGGGGGGGCCGGGTTCTCCCCAGTTCACAGACAGCGGCACTGAGACCCAGATCAGATGACCTGGCCCAGGGTGAGCTGGGCAGACGGGGACAGGCCTAGAATTGTGTCTCCAGGGTCCCCATCTGGTGCCGTCGGCACAGGCCCATCCTCCACGGCCAGGCCAGGCCTGGGGACAGCGCGCCTGGGGCCTGACCCCTGTGCCTCCTTCCCGTCAGGTGTCCCTGACGACATGGCGCTGGGGCTGGAGCTGAGCCGCCGGGAGCAGCAGGCCCTCCCGGGCCGGGCCTCGCACTCGCCCCCCGCCCCGCCGCGGCCCCGCGGCTCGTCCCCGGTCTGCCTGTACACGGACAGCGAGGAGGAGGACGAGGATCTGCAGCTGGCCATGGCCTACAGCCTGTCCGAGATGGAGGCTGCGGGGCAGCACAGAGCAGGTGCGCGTGGCGCCAGCAGGCAGCAGGAGGCGCAAGGGGGGAGCCAGGTGCCTCGGCCCCAGCCCGTGGGCAGCGAGGGGAGCCGGACACAGAGCCCGGGGGCAGGGGGCGGGCAGGAGGGGGCAGCGCCCGAGCCAGCAGTGGGGACGGAGCCTGCTCCCAAGCCGAAGCAGCCCCACTGTCGCCTGCTGTGAACCGGGCTGGGGCTGGGGGCCCGGGCAGCCGGAGGATCCCAGCCCCGGGGAGCAGCAGGCGCCGGGCTGCCTGACGACCCAGCGGGGCCGGGGGGCTCAGTAAAGGGCTGGAGAGAAGCCTCCCTCTGGTGGGTGCCGTTGCAGAGCGAGGAGCTGCCCCCGCAGGGCGGGAACCGAACGCTTCCCCTGGGGCGTCCTGGGGGGGGTCGCGTGGGGCCCTGGCACCATCACATGCTCAGCTGCCTGTCCATGCCATGTCCCCCCCCCCCCCCCCTGCAGGGGGTGTCCCTCCCCCAGGCCAGCACTGCCCCTGGCTCAGCTGTGTGCGAGGACCTGCCCAGGTTCAGTGGGAGCTGGTCTGCCCCTAGGGTCTCCTCCCAGAACCCCCCTGCTGGGCCAGGCTGCCTGGGAGGGGTGTAGGGGTCACGGCCTGGCAGGGGAGGGCTGCCCAGGGGTGTGGGGCTCAGGTCCTTCGCCAGGGGACACAAGCACAGCTGGGCTGCTCTAGAGAAGTCAGGGGCAGGGTGTCCCTCGGGGGGGAGATCCTGCAAGGAAGTATTATTATATAAAGAAGGGTATTGGGGGGGCAGGGGATGGGTGCTAGTTCTTGCCCTCACTGTTGCTGCTCTGGATCCTGCTGCTTACCCCACCCCCCACCTCCACTGCTCTGGCTGCAGCCCCTGTCCCACTTCCACAGGGCTGGGGGCCACCCAGCTGGGGCATCAGGGCCCAGCACCCCTCCCTCCTGCGCCTCAGAGCACCCAGGCTGGCAGGAGCCTCGGCTGAGTCCTGCCTCAGGAATGGGGCTGGAGCCCCCCCCAGCCCCAGGGGCGCTGGTGCCCTGGCCTGCACGTACCCTGGCTGTCACACGCTCACAAGGCTTGATTCATCTGTGTCGTCCCTCCCCTTCCCCTCTGCTTGTCTCCCCAGGTGTGTTCTGAGGGACGCGCCGCGGGGACCCTGCCATGTGCAGTCGCCCAGGGAGGCTGGTCACACCCGGACATCGCTCTGTTTCCGCACTCCCCCTCCCCCCAGTACCCCCGGGCTGCGTAGTGGGGGGCTCTCTCCTGTTGCTGTCTGCTGAGCAGTGTGTAGTCGGCTGTAGCTAGTGAGGAGGGGGCATGGCATCTGTGCTGGGGCCTGACTGGGCAGTGCCCTGCACGTGGGGCCCTGACAGCTCTGCAGGGCAGCTGTGCCAGGGGGCCCCGGTGGGAGGGGGGCTGGGGGACAGAGCCCTGGGCACCTCCAGTCCAGTCCTGCTCTGCTGGGGGTTGCCGCTGGAAGAGGCCTGACTGCGGGGATGGAGGCAGCCCAGGGGAAGGAGTAAGGGCCCCCCCGCCGCAACCCCCATGGGGGGAGGGAGCTGCAGCTGGAAGAGATGAAGGATTCTCCTTCAGAGCCTGCACAGGGGGAGGGGACTTACTCCAGCAGCCTCCCCCCCCCCCCCCTTCCCCTTACAGCTGGGCAGGAGCTGCTCTAAGGCTGCGGATGCAGGGGGGTGGAAGGAGGGTGCCTGCGCCCTGCAGGTCCTGCTGTGCAACCCCCTTGCTGCTGTGGGGCTGCGCCAGCCACCAGGGAGCGGACCCTGCTGTCAGTCAATAAACTGTTTGCAATAGATGCGGTGTGTGAGGGGGGCTCTCTGAGGGGGGAGGGCAGGGGCTGGCTGGAGCCCTGTGTGGGGTGGGGGGGTGATTAAGCTCCTACAAGAGGGGCAGGGCAGGCCTGGGAAATTCCACCCTGGGGCGGCTGGGGCTGGGCCAGTCACCTGGCTGGGTCCCCAGCCTCAAGCAGAGTTTTCCCCTGGGGAGGGTAAGCCCAGGCTGTTCCCATTGGCAGGACTGGTGCAGGGGGGTACCCAGGGCCCCTTGCCTAGCTCTATCCCCCAGCTCTCAGCTGCTGGTGGCAGGGCATAGAGCAAGCTGGTATCTGCTCAAACTGCTGCCTTCCCCACCCTGGGGCGTGGGTGCAGGGAGGGGCACAACTCTGCCCCCAGCACAGTAACCCCCTCCCAGAGACGGGCCTGGCTGGAGGGTGCAGGGAGGGGCACAGCCCCCAGCCCCAGGCAGGGAACCACCCACAGCCCTGATGGATGGCGTAGTGAGGGGCCTGGCTGGAGGGTGCAGGGAGGGGCACAGCCCCCAGCCCCAGGCAGGGAACCACCCACAGCCCTGATGGATGGCGCAGTGAGGGGCCTGGCTGGAGGGTGCAGGGAGGGGCACAGCCCCCAGCCCCAGGCAGGGAACCACCCACAGCCCTGATGGATGGCGCAGTGAGGGGCCTGGCTGGAGGGTGCAGGGAGGGGCACAGCCCCCAGCCCCAGGCAGGGAAACACTCACAGCCCTGATGGATGGCGCAGTGAGGGGCCTGGCTGGAGGGTGCAGGGAGGGGCACAGCCCCCAGCCCCAGGCAGGGAACCACCCACAGCCCTGATGGATGGCGCAGTGAGGGGCCTGGCTGGAGGGTGCAGGGAGGGGCACAGCCCCCAGCCCCAGGCAGGGAAACACTCACAGCCCTGATGGATGGCGCAGTGAGGGGCCTGGCTGGAGGGTGCAGGGAGGGGCACAGCCCCCAGCCCCAGGCAGGGAAACACTCACAGCCCTGATGGATGGCACAGTGAGGGGCCTGGCTGGAGGGTGCAGGGAGGGGCACAGCCCCCAGCCCCAGGCAGGGAACCACCCACAGAGACAGGCCAGGCCGGGCTGCAGCTGCACAAACGCGACACGAGAACTTTATTCACATCAAGATACAAAATTATATTTCTCTAGAAATTTCTCTTCTGCTCGACTGATGCTGATTGACCCACACAGGGGGTGTTGGGGGGGGGGAGGGTTCCCCCGCCGGGCTGCCACACCCAAGGGCTTGGCTGGGTAGGCCCCTGGCATCACCAGAGCAGGGGGGCCCTCAGCCTGGCAAGGATTGTTCCAGCTGCATCACCTCTTGCCCTGGGAACTGGGGTTGGGGGGGAAGGGTCCGCCCCCGGGCACGGAGACCGGCAGTGGGAGGGACAGGAGCGGGGCAGGTTGGGGCCAGCCTGGCGAGAGCTGCAGGGCCCCTGCCCCCAGAGGGAGGGCGCAGAGCCGCAGAACTCCTGGGGGTAGGAGAAGCAAAGGCAGCGGCTGCTTCCTGGCCCAGCAGCTGCAGGCTCCTGGGAGAGCTCAGAACCGCCCCGTGCTGGGTCAGACCTTCCCTGGCCGTGGGCAGGGCCTGGGGGGCTGGGCGGGGGCAGCGTGACTAGACACACACACACGGGGAGGAGCCCGTGGCAGGGGCTGTGCGTGGGCACCTGTGCACAGGAGGCAGGTGGGCACTGGGCATGCAGGGGCAGCTGTGGGGGGGGGGCGCAGCATGGTCCCATCTTAACCTCTCAGGGCAGCCGGTGCAGCCCCTGTCCCCCCGCGGGTTCAGGCTGCCCTGTGCCTGCTGTCAGCACGACTCCTCCTCCGGGCCCAGCCGCTCCCAGCAGGAGGTGGCAGCCAGACGAGGCCCGGGCAGCCCAGTGGGGCGAGGGCGGACGGGGGAGACGACCAGCATCACAGACACGACGTTACACGGGCGAGCAGCCCCGGCAGGCGGGCGCTCGAAGCACACGGGCACGAGGGGGCCGGAGGCGAGGTGAGCGGGTCACTGGGGCAGCGCCTTCAGGATGGCATTGACCTCCTCTGCCACGGCCGTCAGCGCAAACTCAAACTGGTCCTGCCGAGGGGAGAGCAGGGTGAGACCCACCCCGGAGCAGCGCAGTGCCTGCCCAGCGTGAGGGGGCAGGGCTGTGCCCCCCTGGCCATCACTCCCCCGTGCTGCCCGCAGCCGCCAGTGCCCACCCAGCTCATGGGCAAGGCCGCCCAGCGCCAGGGCTGCCCAGCGCCAGGGCCCTGCTTCCTGGAGGCTGGTCCCGGAGCCTGGCCCCAGCAGAATGGAGGAACCCGCCGCCCTGGGAAGGGGCAGCCCCATTGTGCCCCCCGTGCTGGGAAGGAAGCCAGCGGCCCAGGATCTTTGCCCCCCGTTGGGAGCACTAGCCAGTGCCTGGGTGGGGGGCACAGCGGCTGTGGGGCCAGGTGCTGTCTGGGAGCAGCGAGCGATGTCAGAGGGGAGAAGGGCTGTATGCCTGCCCCCCACTGCTCCATAGGGGGGGCCCTGCCCCTTCCCTGCAGGGGGCTGGGCTGGCCCCGGGGCTGAGCTGGGCCCGGGGCTGACCTGCTGGCCTGGGGCCTAGCTCGGGGAAGGGGCGCACCTTAGTCTGCACCATGCCGGGCCTCTGGTCGCGGACGTGCTCCAGCGTGGCAGCGATGTCAATCTCCTTCACGCCTAGGGCAGAGCACACGAGGGGTTAGGGGGGCCCGCAGCCAGGGCTGGGCCCCGGAGCACATGCAGGGGATGTGGAGGGGAGGATGCGGGCAGATGAGGGGCAGAGCTAGGACATGAGCTCAATGTCTAGTTGGCAGCCAGTGTCAAGTGGAGTGCCCCAGGGGTCGGTCCTGGGGCCGGTTTTGTTCAATATCTTCATAAATGATCTGGAGGATGGTGTGGATTGCACTCTCAGCAAATTTGCAGATGATACTAAACTGGGAGGAGTGGTAGATACGCTGGAGGGGAGGGATAGGATACAGAAGGACCTAGACAAATTGGAGGATTGGGCCAAAAGAAATCTGATGAGGTTCAATAAGGATAAGTGCAGGGTCCTGCACTTAGGACGGAAGAACCCAATGCACAGCTACAGACTAGGGACCGAATGGCTCGGCAGCAGTTCTGCGGAAAAGGACCTAGGGGTGACAGTGGACGAGAAGCTGGATATGAGTCAGCAGTGTGCCCTTGTTGCCAAGAAGGCCAATGGCATTTTGGGATGTATAAGTAGGGGCATAGCGAGCAGATCGAGGAACTTGATTGTTCCCCTCTATTCGACATTGGTGAGGCTTCATCTGGAGTACTGTGTCCAGTTTTGGGCCCCACACTACAAGAAGGATGTGGATAAATTGGAGAGAGTCCAGCGAAGGGCAACAAAAATGATTAGGGGTCTGGAACACATGACTTACGAGGAGAGGCTGAGGGAGCTGGGATTGTTTAGTCTGCAGAAGAGAAGAATGAGGGGGGATTTGATAGCTGCTTTCAACTACCTGAGAGGTGGTTCCAGAGAGGATGGTTCTAGACTATTCTCAGTGGTAGAAGAGGACAGGACAAGGAGTAATGGTCTCAGGTTGCAGTGGGGGAGGTTTAGGTTGGATATTAGGAAAAACTTTTTCACTAGGAGGGTGGTGAAACACTGGAATGCGTTACCTAGGGAGGTGGTGGAATCTCCTTCCTTAGAGGTTTTTAAGGCCCGGCTTGACAAAGCCCTGGCTGGGATGATTTAGTTGGGGTTGATCCTGCTTTGAGCAGGGGGTTGGACTAGATACCTCCTGAGGTCCCTTCCAACCCTGATATTCTATGATTCTATGATAGGAGACAGCCAGAGGGACAGGTGCCGAGCGCAGGGCAACATGGGGGGGCCAGGGAGAACGGGGCCGGGGCTGGGCGCCAGGACCAGGCGACATGGGGCTCCAATGCCAGGAACGCGTGTTGGACGCGGGGGGGCTGGGGGGGCGGGGTCGCTGGGAGGGGCCACGGCCGCACTCACCTTTGGCCATTCGGTTTAATACCATGTCGATGAGGATGTAGGTACCGGTCCTGCCCGCCCCGTCACTGGAAGAGACACAGACACTTGCAGCTCCAGGGACGCGCCATCAACCCACTGCACAGGGGGGACACCTGGCTCCCAGCAGGGTATAGGGGTGGTGGGGGGAGGGGAGAGCCACTGTAGGCTTCTCGGGGGTCCCCACTGTGCTGCATATGCTCTTCCCCCTCCCGCCCTGGCAGGGGAACGGGCCCCAGGCCAGCCTGGGGCATCCCGCAGAGGGAGGAGGGGGCAGCGTGAGTGAACCCCTGCTAGGATGGAGACTGCCCTAGGCAGGGTGGCAGCCAGGGCCCCCCAGGACCCCCGGGCAGGGCCGAGCGGCGCTCAACGCGGATGGAGGGGCCGTTACCTGCAGTGCACGATAACAGGGCAGGAGCGACCCCGGTAGCACTTGTTGACCTTCCTGCAAGGACAAGGAGAGAGCAGGTGAGAGCAGCCAGCGCCCACCCAGCTCCCACCCAGCCAGCCCTGCCTCCAGACCCCCGCAGCCCAGAGCAGAGCCCTGCCCCGGGGCACACACAGGGCTGGGCGGGGTCATGTCCTGGGGCCTGGCGACCCAGTGGGAAGGACCCAGAGCCGAGGGCTCTCCACAGTGGGGCCGGCGATGCGCTCTGCCCGCTGTTCAGCCCCAGCCGCCTCACCCCGGGGGCCGTTCCTGCAGCGACGGGCACACCCCCCCTGCCCCGGCCGGGAGGGCTGGCGTCCCTGCTCCCGACAGGCCTGGCTGGGGCGTCTCTGCAGGAGGCCACACACAGCAGAGGGGGCCAGGGCATTCACAGATGGGTGGGGAGGGGAGCCATCCCCGGCCCTGGGCGCGGCTCCTCCAGCCCAGCTCCATGCAGCACGTGGGCTCTAGCAACCCCCCCTACGCGGTCTCTGCCGGGGAGCAGCCCCGTGGGGCGGGGGCTGGAGACAGGCCCACAGCAGCGTCCCGGGCCCGGCGCTCTGCACCGAAGTGGGGCGCTGGCGGGAGTCCAGGGGCCCGGGCTCCATGCAGCAGACACGGCTGCCAATGCTCACTTTTGTGACTATGCAACTGGACCCAGATTACTAGCTGCAAATCACAAAAATGCCACTGGCAGCTGCACGAGAGAGAGAAGGGGGCAGACCGCGTGAGTGGCAGGGCGAGCGCGCGGAGATCCCAGCCGGGCTGTGGGGCCCTGCCCCACAGAGGGGCCCGGGGGCAGCACAGACGGCCACAACCAACATGAGGCTTCAAAACACAGCCCCCCCCCCCCCCCCCCCCCGAGGCCAAGGTGGCGGCAGGAGGGGCCGGTGCAGCAGCGGGCGCCCCTCTCCGGTCCAGCCCGGTGATGTGGCGCACACAGCCCCCCACCCCTGGCGCTGGGGCGGCCTGGGGAAGACGCGGCACTGACAGCAGTTAGAGCCAGAGACGGGCTGGCTGCAGACCCCGCCTGGCAGGGAGCCGGTAACACCGTCAGCCCCACGGGGACGCCAGGGAGGGGCAGTGCCCGCGACCCGCCCTGCTGCCCCCAGCTCTGAGTGCCGTGGGTTACGCCCACTCTCCTCCCCACACCCAACGCCACAGCGGGTGCAGGGGGGAACCCATGGCCACAGCCCCCGGCCTGCACTCCTGCCCCAAGCTAACCGAGACGCGCGGCACCGTTCGTCAGCAAGAGGCTGGTACGAGAACCAGGCCTGGTCTCTATCGGGGGAGACATGCCTCAAGCCCAGGTACCCACCAGCCACACCCGCCAGGGCCCAGCCCAGCAGGCAGGGGCTGGAAATCACCTCCCTGCCAGCCTGGAGCACAGTAACCGTGCCCCACCCGCGGAGACCAGCCCCTCTGCGGGTCTAGCTCTCCTGCAGCGCCCCCCAAGCACTGAGCTGCAGGGCTCCTCTGGCCCAGCCCTGGGGCCAGGGCAGGGGTCCTGACAGACTCCCCAGCCATCGGGATCCCAGAGGAGGGCCTGCTCCACTGCAACCCCCCCCTCCCCCCCCCCGTCCAGAATCCTCCTTGAGCCCTGGGTCTGGAGGGCCCAGTGTCCTGTCCCTCCAGCAATCCCCTCCTCCAGCCATGCAGCCCCCAAGAGGGGACTGCGACCCTCTGGCTGGGGCCAACAAAGCCCTAGAACCCAGGACTCACCTCCCTTCGCTGCAGGGTGGGAGGCCCCTGTGCACGCAGGCCCAGGTCAAACCAGGCTTTGGGCTCCCATCTGCAGTGGGGAACTAGGGTCTCATCCCCTGCCCCCCCAGACTCCCTGTTCCCCCGCAGGGCTTCCCGCAAGGAGCAGCTCTCTCTGCCCCAGCTGCAATAGCTGAGCTGGCCCCCACCCTAGGCTCTCCGGGCCCTTCGCCCAGGGCCTGGTTTCTCTGCCAGAACTCCTCCCGCTTCCGCATCCCACGCCAACGGCAGGGCAGGGCACCGTTCCCCGTCCCCCGCCCGCGCTCCCAGGCCCTTTGGCCAGAGCCCCATGCTGCTCGGGGGCAGTTTGCCCCAGGACATTCAGGGCCTTTTCTCTCCGCCATTTCCCCATGGCCCACAGGCAGAGACTGGGACGAGGATCATTGTCAGGGTTCCCTCCCCACTTCTCGCGGCCGGCCCATGCTGGCCCAGCTCCAGCTCTGCAAGTCGGCACACCCGCTTGTGACAAAGTGGGACTGTTTCCTCTGAATAGTGTGGGGGTGCCTCAGTTTCCCCTAGGCAGTTCTTAAGTATCTAGGGGGTGGGGTAAGGGTGTATGATCATTGCAGAGCCCTAGAGGGCAGGTATGTGCAGGGGTCTGGACACAGACAATGGCCGACACCCTGTTTCCTGGCCACTGATGGCCTGGGCCCTTCCCCCCTGCAAGGTGAGAGCTGAAGGGTTGGAGAACAAAGGGATCAGGTGCCCTCCTGGCCCGGGAAAGGGACAAAGCCCAGAGGAGGAGGGGCTGGAGGGAGTTTAAGTTTGGGGCTGGCTGGGACATGGAGTGAAGGGCAGACGGGGTTGTCTGGCTCACTGCCCCCCAAAATGGACCCAGCTGAGGGGTCCTGTTCTCTGCACCTACAAGCTCTGGTTTAGACCATGCTCCTGTCGTCTAATAAACCTTCTGTTTCCCCGGCTGGCTGAGAGTCCCGTCTGACTGCGGAGTTGGGGGGCAGGACCCTCTGGCCCCCCCAGGACCCCGCCTGGGTGGACTGGCTGTGGGAACCGCACGGAGGGGCAGAGGAGGCTGAATGCTCCGAGGTCGGACCCAGGAAGGTGGAGCCGGGTGAGCTGTGTGTCCTGCAGACAGGCTGCTCCCTGAGAGGAGACTTCCCCAGAGCCCTGCCTGGCTTCATGGGGAGCAGTTCCAGAGCATCGCCCGGGGACTCCGTGACACCGCTCCCCAGCCTCCCAGACCCACGGAGCCCCGAGGGACTTACAAGCACAGCCCCCTCCGAGTGGGCATCAACGCCCCCTGGCTGCCCTGCTCGCCCCTGGGGCCCCAGCTGACTGGGCATCCTACAGGGCTGTGCACCAGCCCCTCCCAGAGCCACCCCCGGGACCCGGGCCGGTGCTTTCCCTGACGGCTCCCGAAAGAGGCCTGGCTTTGCCAGCCCATCTGCCCTGAGCCTGCGGCCTGGCCCACTCCTCGCCAGGCTGGGAGGAGACTGCCCCTTACCTGCGGAAGTCCAGGAGGGGGCGGGTGGTGGTGGGGATGCCCTCGGCTGGCCAGCTCAGGAAGTGGAACTGGGTCAGAGTGCGGGTCTCCTGCGACTGCACGTTCTTCAGGTAGAAGCTGCGCACCAGGAAGTCCTCGCACCAGATGTGCTCCGAGACCAGGTTCACCTGCACGGAGAGGCCCAGGGAGTCACGGCCAGCCAGCCCCAGCTCCATCCCGGGGGCTGCACGCTCAGCCGGGCCTGCGCTCTGCCCGCTCACCCCATGGGCCATGCCCCCCGCCCACCCCGCCACTTGCCTCGTAGATGTGGTAGAGGGAGGAGCCTTCGTCGGGCCAGTAGCGATCGCACTGCTTGACGCTGTCCTCCACCAGCGGGCTCAGCATGACGATCACCGTGCAGCCGTTCTCCCACACCATCTGCACGCAGGGCACACGCCGTCAGCAGCGGGCGCCGGCAGGCCGGGCCCAGGCTCAGGGGTGCTGGTTAAAGGGGCTCTGCTGGGAGAGCCAGTGGGGACTGCGAGGAGCCCAGCGGAGGGCAGAGGTCAGCGGCCAAAGCCTGGGGCCCCAGCCTGCACCTGCTGAGCCTGTCCAGAGACTCCTCTTGGCAAGGGGACTGGGCTTTCTTTGGGGGAGCAGCCCCAGCAGGCCCCAGCAGCCGGCACTGGGCACCTCCCTGCTGCTTCCTGCCCCTGGCTCAGGAAACCGGGGCACCCCAGGGCACAGTAAGGTCCGGCCCAGATGATGCCCACCCGCCATCCTCACACATGCCTGCCTGAGGCCCTGTGACCCAGCGCTCCAGGGAGCCTCCAGTCTGCCCACTGACAGGAGAGGGACTCAGAGCCGAGCAAGGGGAGATGCAAGGGGAGCCCCCTCCCAGGCAGTGCCGACGGGACAGCGCCACCGGTCCCTCCAAGCTGTGCGCGTGCGCGCCCACACAGCACCGAAACCCCGGGCACACGGTGAAACCCCACGCACGCAAACATCTGCACAGACGCCCAGCAATTTGCACAGAAGACATTTTGTGCGCACGCGGCCTGCCAAAAATTAGAGGGAACTTTGGACAGCACCCCGCTGTGGGCACCTCTGTGCCCAGCCAGGGCTAACGCCGCAAAGCCAGGGGTGGGGAGGGTCCCGCTCCAGCACCCGGCGGCCAGCACTTACCTGCCAGAAGTCGGCGATGGTGTGCGAGAGGGGCCCCTGCGTGGCGATGTACGCTGGCATCCGCGGGTCGTGCTCAATCTGGGCCAGGAGACAGCGCATCAGACACTTCCCTCAACAGCACGATGGGGGTGCAGCGGGGGCCCCCCAGGAAACGGACACGTCAGGTGGCACCAGGCGAGCAGGCACACACGAGTGTCGGTACAGGGCGGGGGGAGGGGTGGGTACATGAGTGTAACAGGGAGAACCCCGCTCTGAGGAACTCCCCGGTCGCCCCGGGGCAGGTGGGCTGGGGGGGGCAGGGCTGGGGGGCAGGGCCGGCACATGGGGCCCAGGCGAGCTCTCACTTACGATAGGGCTGGCGTTGATGAAGTCGCTGCGGGATGGGTTGGTCTCGGCCTTCAGCTTGATCCGGGCGTGGTCGTCTGGGAAATCACCGCACAAGGGGAGCCGTGAGCGAGCAAGACGGGGCTGGGCAGGGTGCCATGCACCCCGGGATCCGCTGGGCCTCAGCTCTGCCCGCGGATCAGCTCCTGGGGGCAGGGGAGAGAACCGGTTCTCCCTGTCCAGGCCATGCCGGTCGGCACACCCCCATGCCCCCGCTGGCTGGGCTCCCCCAGCCTGTATGGCCCCCTCTACCCATGGCCAGACCCCACCATACCCCGAGGACCCTTGGTGTGACACCGGCCGGGCTGGCAGCTCTTTGGGTCACAGCCCGCTGGGAGGGGGGCGCGCCGAGGGGGCAGGGCACTCACAGGGCACGTAGTCGGGGTTGCGGTTCTTCTTGAGGTTGGCTTCGCTCTGGGCGGCAGTGCAGACGCTGGGCTCAGCCTGGTAGGCGCACAGGGCCTGCCACTCCTTGGCCAGCCGGTCGCGGTTTCTCAGGTGGTCTTCCATGTAGGCCTGCGGGGGCAGCTCGCGGGTCAGCGCCGGCAGGGAGCGCCACTGGGCGGGGCCCACCCAGGCAGGGCCACGGGCCGTGGCAGGGCAGCCTCCCTGGGGTCGGACGCGGAGAAGAGGCCACATGGGCAGGGGAGGGAGCCCCTGGGGCGGGGACATTTGGGCCAGCAGCAGGAGGCATCTCCTCCAGCAGGGGGCAGCAGTGACATCCCCACCCCTACCACGGCTCCCTCCCTCCAGCAGGGGGCAGTTCACACACACACAGGGATAGGGGCAGCAGGGATGGAGACACACCCACCCACTCCTACCAGGGCTCCCTCCCTCCAGCAGGGGGCAGTTCACACACACACACACACACACACACACACACACACACACGGGGATGGGGACACACACCCCAGGGCTCACTGTCTCCAGCAGGGGGCAGTGCACACACACACACACACACATGGGGATGGGGACACACACCCCAGGGCTCACTCCCTCCAGCAGGGGGCAGTGCACACACACACACACACACACACACACGGGGATGGGGACACACACCCCAGGGCTCACTGTCTCCAGCAGGGGGCAGTGCACACACACACACACACACACACACACACGGGGATGGGGACACACACCCCAGGGCTCACTGTCTCCAGCAGGGGGCAGTGCACACACACACACACACACACACACACACGGGGATGGGGACACACACCCCAGGGCTCACTGTCTCCAGCAGGGGGCAGTGCACACACACACACATGGGGATGGGGACACACACCCCAGGGCTCACTGTCTCCAGCAGGGGGCAGTGCACACACACACACACACACACACACACACACACACGGGGATGGGGACACACACCCCAGGGCTCACTCCCTCCAGCAGGGGGCAGTTCACACACACACACACACACACGGGGATGGGGACACACACCCCAGGGCTCACTGTCTCCAGCAGGGGGCAGTTCACACACACACACACACACATGGGGATGGGGACACACACCCCAGGGCTCACTGTCTCCAGCAGGGGGCAGTGCACACACACACACACACACACACACGGGGATGGGGACACACACCCCAGGGCTCACTCCCTCCAGCAGGGGGCAGTTCACACACACAAACACACACACACACACACGGGGATGGGGACACACACCCCAGGGCTCACTGTCTCCAGCAGGGGGCAGTGCACACACACACACATGGGTATGGGGACACACACCCCAGGGTTCACTCCCTCCAGCAGGGGGCAGTTCACACACACACACACACACACACACGGGGATGGGGACACACACCCCAGGGCTCACTCCCTCCAGCAGGGGGCAGTGCACACACACACACACACACACGGGGATGGGGACACACACCCCAGGGCTCACTGTCTCCAGCAGGGGGCAGTGCACACACACACACACACACATGGGGATGGGGACACACACCCCAGGGCTCACTGTCTCCAGCAGGGGGCAGTGCACACACACACACACACACACACACACACACACACGGGGATGGGGACACACACCCCAGGGCTCACTCCCTCCAGCAGGGGGCAGTGCACACACACACACACACACACACACACGGGGATGGGGACACACACCCCAGGGCTCACTGTCTCCAGCAGGGGGCAGTGCACACCCCCCAACGCCCCTCTCCCCCCGCCCCGCCCCGCCCCGCAGTGCAGCTCACCAGGATCATGTGGCCGGTGGAGATGTCCATGTTGGACTGCACTGGCTCCTCGCACCAGGACGGCGTGCTGCTGTGAGAACTGGGGCTGGCCTGGGGGGCGTCGCTGAACTGGGACGAGACGCTGCTGACCCGGGAGTTCTCTGCCGGGGCCGGGGGGGCTTCCGCGCGGCCAAAGAGCGACTTGGCGGCCATGTGCTGCCGGCACAGCTCCTGGGGGGCGGGGGCGAGACCAGTTGCCCCTCGGCACTGAGCCCGCAGCATCCCCCCCTCCCAGCCCGCCCCTCCGCGCCAAGCCCCGGCCGTTTCAGGCCCCGAGGACTCGGTCCCCGCTGTGCCCCCCCCCCGCGGCGCTGCCCAGGCCCTACCTGGTACTCGAAGGTGCTGTCCCCGGTGCCCTCGGGCCCCAGGGCCGCCAGCCGGTCCTTCTCGCGCTGCTTGGCGTGCTGGCGCAGGCAGACGGCAATGCCGGCGGCGATGACCACGCCCGCCACGCAGGCCAGGGCCAGGAAGGTGAGCAGCACCGAGTGGAAGGTGTCGCCGAAGTGCGAGGGGCGCGGGAACGGGGCGGCCTCATTGCGCTGGGGGTGGGGGGGGGCACCGTCAGCGCAGCGGCTGGGGGTGACCGCGGGGCCCACCGGGCAGCCGTCAGCCCCTGCACCCTGCCAGGTGCGGGGCGCGGCGGGGGGGGGACCCCCCGATTCAGGGGACGCCCCGGGGCCGATCCGGACAGCGGGAGGCGGGCCCGGGCTCTGCAGAGAGCTCAGGGCCGAGAGCCAGCAAGGGGCAGGCCCTGAGCCCCCCGGCCAGCCCCCCGCAGCTTGCGGGTCTTGAGGCTGCATGCGCCAGCGGGGGAGGGGCAGGGCGGGGGAGCCCCAGCCAGGAAGGGGGAGCCCCATTGTCCCTCCTGCTCCGGCCCGGGGAGGTAACCATGGGAACGGGCAGGAGCCAAACGGCGCCGGCTCAGCGGGGCACCGGGGAGCAGGCCGGGGTTACCGTGGCAACGGCACGATGCCAGCTGCAGCGCCCGGCCCGGGGCCGAGGAGCGTGCGGCTAACGCTGGGGAGGGAGCCCCGCGCCGGGACGGCCTCCCCCTCCCAGCTCCAGCCCCGGCCGGGGCACCCTCCGGGGGACGAGAACCCGCGGCCAGCAGATGGCCGCAACTTGGAGTCACTCCGGACCCGGGGCCGGGTGGGAGCCAGCGCCCCCCAGAGGCGACAGGCCCCTGCCCCATTCCCCGCCCCCCAGAGCCAGCCAGTCCCGCCTGGGGCCGGGAGCCAGCGCCCCCAGAGGGGACAAGCCCCATGCCCCATTCCCCACCCCCCTGAGCCAGCCCCCGCATCCGCTCGGCTGTTTCTGTCTCAGGATTCAGGCCCAGCTGATCTGCCCTCCCAGGAGGTGGGGGTGGGGCGGGGTGGGGCAGCAGGAGGGCAGAGGGAGGACCCATGCTGCTGGGCTCCTCTCCCCTGACTCCCTGAGCTCCCAAGTCCCTAGGCAGTTCTTAAGTCTCTAGGTGGTGGGATAAGGGGGTGTCATTGTTGCAGAGCAAAGGGCCAGGGTACATAAATGGCTGACACTCTGTCTCCTGGCCACTGATGGCCTGGGCCCTTCCCCCCTGCAAGGTGAGAGCTAAAGGGTTGGAGAACAAAGGAATCCGGTGACCTCCTGGCCCGGGAAAGGGACAAAGCCCAGAGGAGGAGGGGCTGGAGGGAGTTTCAGTTTGGGGCTGGCTGGGACATGGAGTGAATGGCAGACGGGGTTGTCTGGCTCACTGCCCCCCAAAATGGACCCAGCTGAGGGGTCCTGTTCTCTGCACCTACAAGCTCTGTGTTACACCATGTTCCTGTCGTCTAATAAACCTTCTGTGTTACTGGCTGGCTGAGAGTCCCGTCTGACTGCGGAGTTGGGGGGCAGGACCCTCTGGCTGCCCCAGGACCCCGCCTGGGCGGACTCGCTGTGGGAAGCGCACGGAGGGGCAGAGGAGGCTGAATGCTCCGAGGTCAGACCCAGGAAGGTGGAAGCCGGGTGAGCTGTGTGTCCTGCAGACAGGCTGCTCCCCGAGAGGAGACTTCCCCAGAGTCTTGCCTGGCTTCGTGGGGAGAAGCTCCAGAGCATCGCCCGGGGACCCCGTGACAGCATCACACCCTCCCCCCAACCCCCAAGGCCTCGCACGTTGCTGTTCCTGCCCCACCTCAGTCACTGCAGCTCCCCCTTTAATACTCCCAAACCGCAGCCCCTGAGATATCTCCCTGGCCCTGGCACCCAGTCCAGGCTGCCTGTCCTCTCCGCAGCCTGGCATTGCTCCCATCGCTGGCCCCACCCCACTGGGCCCAGTGGTGAGATGCCAGGTGCGCTGCCCCCGTGGCCAGACAGAGACCAGGCTCCCTGCAGGCAGGGCCTTGCAGCGAGCAATGGAGTGCCCAGCGAGAGGATTCACCCAGAGCTGCTCAGCCCTTGGCAAGGAGCCGGCTCTCCTTCCCGGGGCACCATCACCGGAGCACCACAGTGCTTGCTCTGGGGCCTTCCCCTCAGGCTGCGCTGGGCAGTGGCGTCCCTGAGACCTGCCCCATTTGGGGAGTTGGGGTGATCCTCGGGCAGCTGGTGCACTGCCAAGGTGACACTCCTTGCGGGAAGGGCCCTCTCCCCTCACACCACAGACCCCTTGATGGAGTGGGAATTTTTCATAGCATTTTGTTTGATGACTGTGCGTGCCTCAGTTTCCCCTATGTGCTGCACGGTTAACTAGGTCGGGGAAAAGCTGTCTGGAGTCTGGGCCCAGACCATGGCCTGGCCATTTGGTACCTATCAACTAATGACTGGGGGGGTGGGGCACCAAGCTGGGACTAGTTGGAGAACAAAAGGACTAAAGAAGAGGGCCAGGTGACCACGTTCACCCAGAGACATGAAAAAGGAGGGCCCTTTGGGGCTGTTACGTATGGGCCTCTGGAAGCAGGATGCTCTTCCATGGGGACTGGAGAGGGGCTGGAGGGTTCTGGGCTCAGGCTGACCCAGCTGGACGCTGCTGTCACTGTGTTAACCTAAGGACTCTACACTGTGTCCAGACATCCAATAACCCTCCTGGTTGTAGCCCGCTGGCGGAGAGTCACTGCAGAGTCAGGAAGGTGGGGGTGCTTTGCTCCCTTAGGGTGGGCAAGGCTCCCTCAGGAGTTCAACCCAGTAGACTTGCTGAGGGGAGCTCACGGTGTGACCCAGGGGTGCTGAAGGCTCCGAGAGGGTCGGTCCCACCTCCCACCAGCCAAGGGGCTCACACCCCATCCCCAGCCCATCCTGGGAGCCCTCCAAGCTGCACAGCCCCCAGGACACAGCCAGGTCAGCTACCCTGCTGCACAAGGCAGGGACGCTCTAGGTCCAAACAGCTACGCCCACGTCAGGGCGGGCAGGAGCAGCAGCCAGCTGTCCTGCAGCCTCCTCCAGGGGAGAGCACGGTGGTGCGTGAGCCACCGCCGTGTCATCCCCGGGAGTTGGACTGGATCCTGTTCCCAGCAGGGACCACGAGATCAGCTGGCCTGAGCTCCTGTACAGCCCTGACCCAAGGATTCCCCCCCAGTCACCCCCTAGTGAGCCCAATAGCCTGGCTGGGGTAAAGCAGCTGCCAGGAAGGCACCAGGCCGGATGTGAAGCCATGGCGAGCTGGAGAAGCCCCCGCTGCCCATGGGAGTTTGTTAATCAGCCGCACTGTTAACAACGGGTGCCTAATTTCTAACCGGAAGTTGTCTGGCTTCAGCTTCCAGCCATTGGCTCTTGTTTGGCCTCTCTCTGGTCTCTGGGGTTCGCTACCCATTCTGTGCAGCAGTAACAGACGGGTTGTGCCAGGGACCCAGATTGAGCCAGGAGCGTCTTTAAAATCCGTGAAGGCAGAAGCTCCTTTCCCTGGGTCCGATGCCCCGTGGTGGTTGCTGGGCATCCCCACACCCAGGTAGTGGCTCTGGTTTGTTTCTCAGAGCACCTGTGAGGCAGGGATTGGTCAGGTTTGTTTCTCAGGGAGAAAGTCTGTATTAGTGTGAAGGTTCCTTCACGGGAAGGAAGCAGCAGGTACTAACGGATTCGTTAATCTAGTGGAGCCGGGCAGAACAAAAGCCAACAGCTGGAAGCTGAAGCCAGACAAATTCCAATGGGAAATGAGGTACAAACTGTTAACAGGGCAGGTGATTAACCACTGGACCAAGCGCCCAGGCCCCCGGTGGCTTCATGTCCAGCTTCGCTGATGCTTTAGCCAAATCAGTGGGTGGGTGAAAGCGTCCGGCCTGCGCTAGGTTGGGGGTGAGACTAGAGGATCTCATGGTCCCTACTGGCTTTAGACTCTATGGAGTTACGAAAAGTCCCCTAGACTCATGGACCCCCCCTATCAGTTCAGGGTCAAGAGGGCCAGTGTCTGCCCTACACCTGGCCCAGCAGGACCGGGATCGGTGCCACTGCCAGACAAAGGTAAAGAACAGCACCAGTGTCCTCTGGCTGGTCAGGGCAGTAAAGCAGGGCTGGCCCCACCGAGCCTCTCAGCCACGTCCCTCAATACCGCGCCCTGGCCACTCCGACGGATCACCCGCTGTGTGGACCTGGCCTGAGCCCACCGGCGCTCACGTGGGACCAGCGCCCGCTCCAACTTCACAGTGTGGAAACAGGGGTAAAGGATTTAAATATAGGTCTCTTGGTTGTAAGAAACAGAGTAACTGTCATGGTAAGTCTTAGCCTAATATCGGGACCTGTAGAAGCAGGGCTCACGTCAGAAGCGGGTGGGAAGACAGCAGAGTAAAGTCAGCGTGACCCAGCCCTAAAATAGCAATGTTTTAAAAACAAAGGTAAAAAAATACAGGAACGGGCAGGACATAACATAAACAAACTGCAAATGTTTTTAATTAATGCATGCCACTAAAACGTATAAATGCTTGTAAGATATTGCTTGTACTTTGAAGAAACTGAGGCAGAGATGCTCTCTGCCTGCTGTATTCTTCCCTTGCAATTGCTCGAATAAAGCGGTCTCTGATTTTGTTGCTTCCAGCCTGAGAATGGAGTCTGTTTTCTTCCACAACAGCAAGCCCCAGGCTGCAGGGCGCTAATCAGGGCCCTTCAGAAACAGCCGGAGCCACATGAAGACAACACAGCCCTGAGCGCCAGGCCCTGGCCTCGCAAGGGCAGCATGGAGAGAGCACTCAGCAGGTGGCTGGCACCATCCCCAAGGAGCCCCCGGGGCCACAGCCCCCAGCCCGGGGCCACGGGACAGGAGTGAGATGCAGGGCTGGCTCCAACCACAGACCACACTGACCAGGGCGAAACCCCACCCTGCAGCAATACAGACCCTGTCACCTGGTGCAGAACTGGGCGGGGCCCCTGCCACAGGGACTGGGCCACCCCCCCCCCACCGCCACAGAGCAGAGCCAGGCCAGTCTCCCAGCCCCTTGTTCACCGCCCCCAGAGCAGAGCGCCACCTCGGCCCAACCCCTCCAGAGGGCACGAGGAGGGTCAGAAACTAACCCCAACCGCAAACAAGACCCACTGCTACAGCATCGCTCCCTTGGCACGACCCCAACCAGGGCGCAAACAGCCCTGCCCCAAACCAGAATAAGCCCCAGTCTGAGACACTAACGTCCACATCAAAGGCTGCTTGAGATCCCTGCACAGCCCTGCCCTGCCTGGTCCCAGTGACACAGGCAGAGCTAGGCTGGGCCAGGGGCAAATTTGCACCACCCACAGAATCAGGGCCCAGGAACCAGGGGTCAGGAATGGGGGAGAGCCAGCAGGACAGGAGGGGCCGGGGCTGGACAACACAGGAACAGGGCAAGGCCGCCTCGTCCCAGGGATGAGCAGACTGTCCAAAAGCCACAGCTAGAACCGGGCCTAGCAGAAGAGCAGCATCGCACCATAGGGCAGGAATGGCCCTGGGGGCTCAAACCCCACACCCAGGGGGAGGGAACCCCGACAGAGATGGGGTTCTGCCTCAGTGACACCTGGCAGCATGCGGGCAGCCGGCCATGGCAGGGAAGCTTCATTTTAATGTAACTGATCTGTGCCCCATGGGGTAGGTGTGGATCATCGACGTGCACCCCAAGTGCCAGTCTGCCCAGGCCACCCCCTTTGCCATGGCAGCCCCCCCCCCCGTGCCTCATTTCAGGACATTCTGGCCATTGCTCCAAATCTCTGGCCCCAGGACAGGAGCCTGAGAACTCATCCAGCCCCATCTCCACCCCCACCATCCCGGTGCCCAGGGAGCAAATCCCCCAGGCCCCTCCTTTGAGCCCTCAGCCCACGTGGTGCCCGGTGCAGAGGGGAGTGGTGACGGCAGCCATTCCTCTGCAGGAGACGTCTCTGCGCTGAGATCAGCATCTCCCCAGAAACCGATTCTCCCCCACCCAGCTGGGACATGCACCTCGGCCCCTTTCCTCCCGGCACAAGCCAGGGGCGTTTCCCAGGGCAGAGGCAAGCGGACTCCGTAGTCCATGCTGCCGCAATGGAAATTGCCCCGTTCCCCAGAGAGGCAGAGGCTGGCTGGCTGTGCCAGTCACAGCACACACTGCCCCGAGTCCTGCCCCACTCCTCAAGGCTCTGCTGAGGCCAGCCCCCATCCTGTGGGATTTTCACCTCAATCAATGGGGGGGCAGGGCTGGAGCCCTGCTTCAGACCATGGTGCCAAGCAGAGGGGCCCTGGGTACATCCTGGAGCTCAGCCTGGGCACGGGGACTGGCTTCATGGCCATGGCACTGTGGGGCTCACCCCAGTTTCACTCAACTACCTGAAAGGGGGTTCCAAAGAGGATGGCTCTAGACTGTTCTCAATGGTAGCAGATGACAGAACGAGGAGTAATGGTCTCAAGTTGCAATGGGGGAGGTTTAGATTGGATATTAGGAAAAACTTTTTCACTAAGAGGGTGGTGAAACACTGGAATGCGTTACCTAGGGAGGTGGTAGAATCTCCTTCCTTAGAGGTTTTTAAGGTCAGGCTTGACAAAGCCCTGGCTGGGATGATTTAACTGGGAATTGGTCCTGCTTCGAGCAGGGGGTTGGACTAGATGACCTTCTGGGGTCCCTTCCAACCCTGATATTCTATGATTCTATGATTCATGAGGGGGCATCCGTGCTCCCCCACTCCCAAAAGAGCTGAGGGAGGTTGCGCTGAGAACCCCAAACTCATGTCACTTATGTTCTAAGAGTGGGTGGGAACAGGGCCACGGGGGATGAGGGGAAGGATGGCCCCGTGGGGGGGCACCAGCCTGGTACCCCAGAGACCTGGACTCAATTCCCAGCTCCCTGGCTCCAGCCTGTGCAATGGGGCGACAGTGCCGCCCCGCTGCTGTGGGCTGCCAGGCCCTGGCCCTTGGGGGGGCCTGCCCCATGCCATCCAGGCCTCACCCCTGGGGGCTGGGGTTACCTGTATGCCAGCCCCCGTCGCTGGGGGTGCAAACAGCCCCATCGCGGTCACGAGCGGCTGGGGGTGGGAATTGGGGGCCCCCTGCTGGGGGTCACCGGGAGGGCCGGGGAAGCCAGGCAAGGCCCAGGGCACCTCAGCCACTCCCAGCACCTGCCACTTGGCCCATCCAGGGGTGCGGTCATGGCGACGGCTCCACAGGCTGTTGATGGAGACAGGCTGCCTCAATGGCCAGGGCCCCCGCAGCTCAGCCCAAGCAGCCCCGCGCTCAGCCCCCCTATGAAGGGCAGCCCCCGGCTCAGCAGCAGGAAACCCCCTTTCACCTCCAGCTGGAGACCAGCATAAAGGGGCTGGTGAGTGGCCTGGCCCCCAGGCATCCCGCACCCCTCTGCACACTCAGGGGCGCTCCCAGCTCACACCACACCCCCCTCCCTCCGCCCCACCCGGGGAGAGCCGGGGCTGGGCCAGTGGGCTCGGTGGGCAGGAGCCAGCTCCATGCCTCCGAATGCCCCACCAGGGGCTCAGCACCTGCTGCACCCCCACCCTGCCAGGCCTGCCTGGGACCAAGGCTCAACACCCTTTGTTAGGCGGGGATGTGGGAGCCAGGGCTGGATTCAGGCCATTCAGAACCCCAAAGCCTGCCCCCCCGCCCCACGGCTTGGCCATGGTTTAGGGCCCCACCCCCTGCTGCACTCCAGGAGCCCCAGGCCCAGAGATGGACAGGAAGAAGGTCTGATCTCCTGGTACTAAATCCTGAAGTGGAGGAGCTGGGGTCCCTGCGCAGGCTGCTCCAGCCCCAGGAAACAGCCCTGGCCCCTGCCACACACCTGGCCCCACAACCCCAGGAGACAGCCTGTCTCGGTGTCCCCGGGCGATGCTCTGGAACGGCTCCCTACGAAGCCAGGCAGGACTCTGGGGAAGTCTCCTCTCTGGGAGCAGCCTGTCTGCAGGACACACAGCTCACCCGGCTCCACCTTCCTGGGTCCGACCTCGGAGCATTCAGCCTCCTCTGCCCCTCCGTGCGCTTCCCACAGCCAGTCCACCCAGGCGGGGTCCTGGGGGGGCCAGAGGGTCCTGCCCCCCAACTCCGCAGTCAGACGGGACTCTCAGCCAGCCAGGAAAACCGAAGGTTTATTAGACGATCGGAACACAGCCCAAAACAGAGCTTGCAGGTGCAGAGAACAGGACCCCTCAGTCAGGTCCAGCTTGGGGGCAGGGAGGCCAGAGCCCCATCTGGGCCTCCCTCCATTTCCGCAGCCAGCTCCAAACTCTCCAGCCCCTCGTCTGGCCTTTGTCCCTTTCCCGGGCCAGGCGGCCACCTGGTCTCTTTGTTCTCCAACCCCTTTGCAGGGCGGGGCCCAGGCCATCAGTGGCCAGGGGACAGGGTGTCGGCCATTCTCTGTGCAGACACCACCACACTGGCCCTCTAGGGCTCTGCCACAATCACACCCCCTGATCCCCCCACCTGGACACTTAAGAAAGGCATAGGGGAAACTGAGGCGCCCACACAGTATTCAGAGAGAACATTAAGAACAGTCCCACTTTGTCACATGGCCCCACGCCCTGCTGCACCAAGACACAACCTTACCCCGCCCCAGATCCCAACCCCCAGGACGCTGGCACTGGGACATGGCCATGTCCCCAGTCACTCAGCTGTTCAGTGCTACATGGGGCACTGCAGGGGCACAGTGGGGAGCCCGACCCAGGACAAGGGGGGAGCCCGTCGTGCGTCTCCGGCAGGGTCGCTCCCTTACCTGTCCCATGCCCGTCTGCACAATCTTCAGCCCCAGCTCGGCCTCCAGCTCCGACTTCACCATCGCTGCAGAGAGTGGAGAGGTCGGGGGGAGCTCACGGGTCCAGCAGACGCAAGTGGGGTGAATCGCCGAGGGCCTGCCCCGGATCATGAGGGCGTCACCCTGCTTCCCAGCTCCCATCTGGGCGCAGGCCCGCCCCCCGCTGCCTGCCCTGCAGCGAGGGGCGCAGATCACAGCAGGCACTCACACCTGGGAGGGGCCGTGGGCGAAGGGATCAATGAATCACTCGCCTCGGGGCCAGCCCCGCCCACCTGAGCCCCCCGCTCCATGCACTGGGGCCCTGGACTGTGCCCCACACAGCCGCCCCTCACCCAGGTGATGCAGGCCTAGCCCCCAGAGCCCCCAGCCGCACCCCACTCACCGGCCTGATTGGTCACATCTGCCAGCGACAGGTTCTGGTGGTTCTGCCGGATCCGGAAGGTGAGAGCAGGGCCCACGACGCTGCAGGGAGCAGAGAGGCCTGGGCGTCACGAGCCAGGGAGGGGCCAGACCCCAGCCAAGGGGGCCATGCCCCCTGCCCAGACCCCACCCCGGATACCTGTGCCTGGCCTAACCGAGCCAGGGAGTTTGGGGGCAGGGCAGCTGCTGATGTGTTGCAAAGAGAGGGCAGCAACTGCAGATGAACTGGGGTGAGACCTCAACCCCTTGGCCCCACGCTGCCCCCCACTGCACTCACCCCAAGCCAGCCCATCCCCCACGGTGCCCCTATCACCCCACCCCCTCCAGGGATGCCACACCCCTCCCAGGATGCAGTGCTCTGCCCCCCCCCCCCCCCCCGCACTGGACACTCCCCTGACGCCCCCTCTGGGGCTGCCCCTGGCCCCACCTGATGTTGATGAAGCTGGCCGTGGACAGGTGGACGTGCTCGGCCAGGATCTCCAGCAGCCGGACGCCGGCGGCGAGGCCCAGCGGTCTGGAGGGGAGCAGAGACGGGAGCAGCTCAGGGACGACTCCGGGCTCACAACCTCCCCCAGCACCCGAGGCGGGTCAAGGGCCTTGAGGGTGGCCGGCTGGGTGTCTGAGCAAGCCAGCAACGGGGGGGTCCCAGCCCTGCCAGGCCCCCGCCGTGCAGAGGAGCTGGGAGGAGGGGGCGTGGAGATGGGTCAGGGGGGCAGTTAGGCGGGCATGCCAGGCGGGCGGGGGTGCTTTCTCCATCTCCAGGGGGAGGGGAGGAGTCTGGTGCATGGACGTGTGAGCTGGGGGTTAGGAGCATTTACCCAGCTTGCATGTGTGGCCATCGTGTGCAGGGGCTGCCGGCACGCATGTCGCACGGCCCTTGGGCTGCTCCCACCAGTCAGAACCAGGCGCTATCACCGCACGAGGAACAAGCTCCCCATACGCACCGCACCCTGCAGAGCCCCCCCGGGGGGCAGGACAAGGGGCCACAGCCAGAACCCCGGCAGTCAGAACCAGGTGCCACCCCCTGCCTGAGGAACAAGGTCCTGCCTGCAGGCACCCCGGAGAATCGTCCGCAGACCGGCCACTGGGGCGGGGGCCAGAGCCGGGAACGCTGGCCCCCTCCCCACCATGGCAAGAGGCAGGGCAGCCACACAAGCCAGGAAGCCACATGCTCTGGCCCTTTCACCCCCCCAGCCCAGCCCCTGTCCGCAGCTCTCACTTCTGGTCGGTGACGATGTAGCCGTACTCCTCGGCAGGCCGGGGCTCCAGCGGCTCCCCCTTCCCGCCACGGCCCCTCGGCTCCGTGGAGCTCTTCTTCTCCACTGGGACTGGCTTGTGGAGACGGAGCACGTCGCCCGCGGCGGGGTCCCTGGGCACAGCCTGCCCCGGGGCCTGCGGTTCAGCCTGGGGCACCGCCGGAGGCCTGGCACTGCCCCACGCCGGGCCAGCCGCCTCCTCCCATCTCGGCCCCTCCGTCCAGGAGGAGGCACTGGCTGGATTCTCAGGGGGAGGCACCGTGGAGGGGGGCGGCTCCGGCTCCTCTCCGTGCTGCATTTCCCCTTCCGTCACCTGGGGCAGAGGGCGGCACGTTACCCATGGGGCAGCCGGGCCTGGCTCATGGCAGAGTCTGCCCCACCTGGGGAAATGGGGCCTCACAGCTCCAGTGACCTCCCCTCACCCAGCCCTTGGCCAGAATCCCAGTCTCCTCGTGACCTTGGCAAGACCTCTCAGAGGAGGCAGACAGCTCCGGCTGTGCAAGACTCACCCTGGAGTTTTGCTGTCGCCCCCGAATCTCAGCCTGCTGCTCCCCGTAACAGGGCTGCCAATAAATATTTGCAGATGGAGAAAGCACACTCGGGCTAGTTTGCTCTCAGCAAACCCATTCTGTTTGCACCCTGGGGCCTGGAGGCCCAGCCCCTGGGACACTGGACTGTGAAGACCCCTCTGAAGAGCCAGCTGGTCCAAGGGAATGGAGGGCGGTACAGGACGCACCTGTGGAAGGCTGCTTGGCCCAACCGGGAAGGAAATTAAGCCTGCCTACAAAAAGCTCTCCAACCGTCCAAGGAAGATAGACAATCCTGGTCAGGGATTCTATACTAGGAAGATCTACAAGGGCCAGGAGGACCACAGGACGGCGTGCTGCCTTCCCGGAACCAGGCCGCGAGATGTCGCTAAGATCCGACAGGTTTCTGCAGTCGACGGGGACGGTCTGCACTCATGACAGAGCTCGGTGGGATCTCACAGATTACACAGGCCCTTCCAGTTCCCTGAAGAACATCCAAGCGATCTTCTCGGAGATCCTGCCTGTCCTACAAGCAAAGTAGGACAGAATAGAAGATTCTGGGGGTGAACTGCTGGCTAGGTGCTAGGAGACAGGGTTGCAGAGTTTGGCTGGCCTCCAGCTCCGCAGAAAGAGGGCCAATCTCCTTGGGGACAGGCTGGCTAGAGTAGTCAAGAGGGGGTTAAACTAACAAGGGGAAGATGACAACGGGGAGGAAACGAGAACAGAGTTGTGATGCTGAGAATATCCTCACCAAGACACCAGAGGACATGAAGAGCAGAAATTCTTTAACTGCCTGGACACCAAGGGTAGGAGCCTGGCGAACAAACCAGAGGAACTGGAATTGCTCATTTGTGAGCATAAATTTGATCCAGTTGTTTTGACTGGCGGGAAGATTTGGGTGACTGGCATGGCAAAAAACAGCGGTTACCACCGACTGAGGAAGGATCAAGTGGCCCAAAGGGGAGGGGGAGTGGCACTGTCAAAAATAGCATGACCTCCTTCCGATATCAAATGCTTATGGCTCAATAGCCAAAGACAGAAAGCACAAGATGGGGTGTTGGTTGGCATCTGCTGCAGAGCCCCAGATCCCACTAGGGAACAGGGTGACTGGCTTCTCAGGCACCCAATTAGGGAAGAGAGCCACATGCTCATGGGGGGACTTCAGTCTGAAGGACACACACTGGTTGTCTCGTGCTGCCAGGACTAAAATATCCTCAGAACTTCTAAAAATTATAGAATTTCCTAACTCAAGCCAGTGCTGAATCCAACATGGGGGAATTCTGCATTAGACCTCACCCTGAGGGGCAAAGAGGAAATGATCAAAGATATAAAAATTAGTTGCAGCTTAGGTACAAGTTAGGACTTGATCACATTTGTTACGTGCCAACAGAATAAAGTCTGAACCAGTTAAATAGATACCCAGCGGTTTAACAAGGGACAATTTCATAAAGCTCAAAACAATTATGAGCCAAATCAGCTGGGAGAAAGTTCAAACAGAACAGCGTGAATGATAATTATGAATGGTTTAAGAATGTTTTACTAGATGCTCAAAAAGCTACAATTCAAGAAAGAAGGCTGCACTGGTTAAAAAACCACCAACTTGGCTTACAGTGGAAGTGAAGGCAACTATTAAAAATATAAAACAGGGAAGAAAAGAGAAGTTGACAGTAATGAACTATAAATCAGAAGCTCGGCACTGTAGAAAATGAATGAGGGAAGCAAAAGGACACCATGAATAATGACAGGTTTCAGAGTAGCAGCCGTGTTAGTCTGTATTCGCAAAAAGAAAAGGAGGACTTGTGGCACCTTAGAGACTAACCAATTTATTTGGTTTATAGCTTATCTAAGGTAATAGCTTATCACAAGGTGATCTAATGTGCATACACATTGTAAGGAGAGTGATCACCTTAGATAAGCTATTACCAGCAGGAGAGTGGGGTGGGGGGAGAGAAAACCTTTTGTAGTGATACAGACCATGAAAAAAAGGGGTGTTTGTGTATAAAACCATCTTCTGTATTTTCCACAGTATGCATCCGATGAAGTGAGCTGTAGCTCACGAAAGCTTATGCTCTAATAAATTGGTTAGTCTCTAAGGTGCCACAAGTACTCCTTTTCTTTTTACCATGAATAATGTACATCCAGCAGAGTTAAGGACAATAAAGAGTTTAAGTATACTAGAAACAAAGGAATCCTAACAATTATATCGGTCCATTACTAAACGGAAGTGGTAGAATTGTCAATAATAATGCAGAAGAGGCAGAAGTTCAATACATTTTTGTTCTGTATTTGGGGGAGGGAAAAATGATGTAGTCATATCACATGGTGATGATGAAATACTTTCCATTCCAACACTAACTCAGGAGGATGTTAAACAGCAGCTAGTGAAGTCAGACATTTTAAAACTCAGCAGCTTTGGACAGTTTGCTTTCAAGAGTTTTAAAAGAGCTGGCTGAGGAGCTCACTGAACCATTAATGTTGATTTTCCATAACTCTTGGAACACCAGCGAAGTTCCAGCAGACTGGAAGAAAGCAAATGTGCCTCTATTTAAAAAGGGTAAGTGGGATGGCGCAGGTAATTATAGGCATGTGTGACAAGAACATGTGGGACTGTTCTTAATGGTTCCTCTGAATAGTGTGGGGGTGCCTCAGTTTCCCCAATGCAGTTCTTAAGTATCTAGGTGGGGGGATAAGGGTGTATGATCGATGCAGCGCCCTAGAGGGCAGGTGTGTGCAGGGGTCTGGATACAGAGAATGGCCGACACCCTGTTTCCTGGAGACTGATGGCCTGGGCCCTTCCCCCCTGCAAGGTGAGAGCTAAAGGGTTGGAGAACAAAGGAATCTGGGGACCTCCTGGCCTGGGAAAGGGACAAAGCCCAGAGGAGGAGGGGCTGGAAGAAGTTTCAGTTTGGGGCTGGCTGGAGACATGGAGTGAAGGGCAGACGTGGTTGTCTGGCTCACTGCCCCCCAAAATGGACCCAGCTGAGGGGTCCTGTTCTCTGCACCTACAAGCTCTGTTTTAGACCATGTTGCTGTCGTCGAGTAAACCTCTGTTTTACCGGCTGGCTGAGAGTCACGTCTGACTGCGGAGTTGGGGTGCAGGACCCTCTGGCTTCCCCAGGACACCGCCTGGGCGGACTGGCTGTGGGAAGCGCACAGATGGGCAGAGGAGGCTGAATGCTCCGACGTCAGACCCAGGAAGGTGGAGCCGTGTGAGCTGTGTGTCCTGCAGACAGGCTGCTCCCAGAGAGGAGACTTCCCCAGAGTCCTGCCTGGCTTCACGGGGAGCAGTTCCAGAGCATCGCCCCAGGACTCCGTGACAGTATGTCAGTCCAACATTAATCCCAGGAAAAATAATGGAGGAACAGCTGATAATGGGATTTGATTAATAAAGAATTGAAGGAGGGTAACAATGTAATTAATGCAAATCAGCAGAGCTTTATGGAAAATAGATCCTGTCAAACTAACTTGATATCTTTTTTGGATGGTATTACAAGTGTGGTTGGAAAGGTAATACCATGGATGTAATCTACTGAGACTTCTGACTCGGTGCCGCAGGACATTTTGATTAAGAAACGATAAGGATATAAAGTTAAGATGACCACACATTCAATGATTAATAACTAGCTTATTGGTCTCAAAATATAACTGTAAATAGAGAATAGTCACTAAACGGGTGGGTTTCCAGAGGGGTCCTGCAGGGATCAGTTCTTGGCCCTGCACTATTTAAGGTTTTTATCATTGACCTGGAAGAAAACATAAAATCATCTCTAATAAAGTTTGCAGCAGACACAGAAATTGGGGGAAGTGGGAAATAACAAAGAGGACGGGTCACTGATGCAAAGTGATCTGATCACTTGGTTAACTGGGCTCAAGAAAACACACATTTTAATAAGGCCAAAGGTGAAGTCAGATATCTAGGAAAAGAACGTTGGCCGTACTTACAGGATAGGGGATTCGATCCTGGGGGGCAGGGACTCTGAAAAGGACTTGGGGTCACGGCGGATACCTAGCTGAACACGAGATCCCAGTGTGACCAACGCAGCCAAAAGAGCTAATGCGATCCTGGGATGCATCAACAGGGGAATCTCGAGGAGAAGCAGGGAGGTTATTTTACCTCTGCATTTGGCACTGGTGCGACCGCTGCTGGAATCCTGTGTCCAGTTCTGGTGCCCACAGCTCAAGGAGGATGTTGATAAATTGGAGAGGGGGCAGAGAAGAACCACGAGAAGGATTAGAGGACTGGAAAACCTGCCTTCGAGCAACAGACTCATGGAGCAGAATCTACGTAGCTTAACAAAGAGAAGCTTCAGGGATGACGTGATCCCAGTCTGTAAGTACCTTCATGGGGAACAAATATTTGCTCACTGGCTTGTCTGCCTAGCAGCGGAAGATCTAACACAACCCAGCATCTGGAGGTTGAAGCTAGACACATGCAGACTGGCAATCAGACCAATGTTCAGAGGGAGGGTGATTAATCGCTGGAACAACTCACCAAGGGCCGGGGTGGATTGTCCATCACCAGCAGTTTCTGAATCCAGGATGGATGTTTTTCTAAGCCACCTGCTCTCGCTCAGACAGGCCTGAACTCAGGGCAGGGCTCAGGCTAGGTGGCCACAACGGTCTCTGCTGGCCTTCAGGTGTCTGACTCTGTGAACCCTTCCTGACCACTGGGGGCTGTGGACCCTGTGATGAAGCGGGACTGTTCTTAATGTTTTCTCCGAATACTCTGTGGGAGCCCCAGTTTCCCCTATGCAGTTCTTAAGTATCTAGGTGGGGAGATCAGGGGGTGTGATTGTGGCAGAGCCCTAGAGGGCCAGTGTGATGGTGTCTGCACAAAGAATGGCCGACACCCTGTCCCCTGGTCACTGATGGCCTGGGCCCCGCCCTGCAAAGGTGCCGACTGAAGGGGTTGGAGAACAAAAATCAGGTGGCCTCCTGGCCCGGGAAAGAGGCAAACCAAATGAGGGGCTGGAGAGTTGCAGTTTGGAGCTGGCTGGGGAAAGAGAGGGAGGCCCAGACCTGTGGTCTGGCCTCCCTGCCCCCAAGATGGACCTGACTGAGGGGTCCTGTTCTCTGCACCTACAAGCTCTGTGTTAGACCATGTTCCTGTTGGCTAATAAACCTTCTGTTTTACTGGCTGGCTGAGAGTCCCGTCTGACTGCGGAGTTGGGGGACAGGACCCTCTGGCTCCCCTAGGACCCCGCCTGGGTGGACTCGCTGCGGGAAGCGCAGAGGATGCTGAACGCTCCGAGGTCAGACCCAGGAAGGTGGAAGCCGGGTGAGCTGTGTGTCCTGCAGACAGGCTGCTTCCAGAGAGGAGACTTCCCCAGAGTCCTGGCTGGCTTCGTAGGGAGCAGTTCCAGAGCATCGCCATGACAGACCCCCCATCAACAGGCCTCTCGAGTCCCAGCACAGCCCTGGGAATGGGGCTGGGATGCTGCCCTGTGCGGCAGGGAATGGCTGGACTTACCCGCTTGGCCTCCGGAGCCTCCTGGCCAAAGCCACCTGCCGGGAGAGAAAAGGACATTTTGTGTTGGCACAACCAAGGCTCACGCACTGCTCCAGGCACAAAGAAAGCACCTGGGGTGCGGGGGGAGGAATCAGGCAGATTCGAGGATGGGGCAACGTACTCCCCCCCTCCTGGGGGGAACCGGCAGCACATCCCAGAGTAGAAGGTGTAGTGCTGGCATCTCTCACCTGTCTGCCCCCCGCCCCGCCGCCCATCCTCCCGCCTGCCAAAGTCAGCCCCACTCACCGGGGTGCTGGAGCAGCTGCAGCAGGGTGGAGAGGCTGCCGAGCTGCTGGGGACTCAGGTCCTGCAGCCCCACCCCGTAGTCGGCCAGCACCGCCACCAGTCTCTGCAGGGCTGCATCTGCGGGAGGGAGACAGCGCTCGCTTTGGGATCCTGCCCAGGGAGCAACAGGCAGCCCAGCGCCAGGCACCTGCCAGCTGGCAGGGGCCACCCCATTGCCGGGGGCTGGACTCAATGGAGGCAACAGGGAGGAGCAGGGAATGCCTGCTAGGTGAGAGAAATCGTGGCCTGGGTCGGGAGGGGACACCTCAGCCAACTGTCTGCCCTCGCTGGGCCAGAGAGGTCAGGATCCAGGGGGGAAAGGGACAGGAGCCACCTGCTGGGGCAGGGCAGAGCCCCCACCCCGGGGCCCAGAGGAGGAAGGGGAGAGGGAGCTGCATGACTAAGGCTAAGATTTAGTCAAAGTCATGGACAGGTCTCATGCAATAAGCAAATAAGCAAAAAATTCATGCCAGTGACCTGTCCATGGCTTTTACTATAAATACTCGTTGACTAAAACTTAGCAGCTCCTGGGGCCACGGGGGTGCTGCTGCGCTGGGTAGCCCCAAGGGCTGATAGCTGGCCCCTGCTCGGAGGCGGGGGGAGGCTGACTGTCCCCTGACACCCTGAGACCCCCAGGGGCTGCTGCTGCTCGGGCGGCCCTGGGGTCAGCCGCTTTGGCAGCTGCGGAAGTCATGGAGGCCCCGGAAAGTCAAGGAATCTGTGACAGACTTGCAGCTTTATGCAAGAGCTGCGTAAGACTGGTAGTAATGGGGAACTTAAACTACCCCGACATCTGCTGGAAAAGTCACACGGCAAAACCCAACTGTGACAAATGGGAATATTTTATGAGCCTGATGTGTGCCTCAGTTTCCCCTATATTTCTCATGGCTATCCAGGGGAAGGGGGGTTGGGGAGGACTGTTTGTGCTGAGACATAGGAGTGAATGTCGCCCAGCTGTCTGAGCCGGGCTGAGTCACTGGAAAAGCACTGTCCAAGGCTGACCCCAAATCAATGGCGAATCTGAGAAGACAATGGCAAATCCAGTCACTGGGCCATTGACATCTAGCAACCAGGGGGAGACGGCGTGACCCTGGCTGAACTGGTACCAGCTCACGGCAAGGTCCCCATGGTTCAAATCCGTGGCGGGAACCCGCCTGGCTCCCCTGTGCATTAGTGCTGGTAAAACAGGCATTAGAAGCCTGAGGAGGGCGTTCTGCTTCGTCTTTATGGATTGCCGGCGAGTGGCTGGCAGCATCAATCTCACTTACCGCAAGTGCATCCCCTACGGTACGGTGGTAGTTAAGCATTTGTGTTGTGAGCCTGGGAGTGTGTAAATCACCAGCCAGGAGAGACAGTAACTCGCGCGAAGGGCAGGTCTCCGACAGCAGGTGTTAGGTCCTGCCACCAGGGAAGGCCCCTTGACGCCTGACGGACTATTGAGGGATGTGAAAGGACAGAAGCCTGTCGCTCTGCTCTTCCCTCCCACTGGGGACGAGTCGTGCAAGTGGATTCCTCCCCCCAGTTGAGTTGCCAGCTCAGAGCACATGGGAGGAAGGGAATAAAAGCCCCGCCCCAGGAGGAGCTGGATCTCTGGGCCGCTCGGACCCTGGGGGGCAAGGTTTCTAGGCATCAGCAAGTGACCCCCAGCGGCTTAGCTGGGGTTAGCCCTGAAGGTCATACAGAGCTTGCTTATTACCGCAGTTTCTATTACCTTTGGAAACTTAAGATGGTAACCACTGGTGTAGCTATGGTTACCTGCTTTAACCTTGTAAATAACACGTTTCCTTTGCCTGTTTAATAGATCTGTAGATCGCGTATTAGAGGCTTGGCTACAAGCATTGACTTTGGTGAGAGACCCCAGCTTAGTTGTGTGACAAAGTGGGGGGTTTTCTTGGTTTTCCCATGGGTTGCATGCGGGGGGGGGGGAGACTCAGTTTCCCTGGGTGTTACGGGTTTAACGGGGGGGATGGGAGAGGGAGTTTGTTGGGACACAGGACCGGTGAGGGAACTTGGGACCCCGGCCAATGGCCTGGAGAATGGAGACCCCAGCGACTGGGGGGCCCAACTCAGGAGTCCCAGCTGGGTCTGGCCAGCGGGAGGACAATGGGCTGAGAAGAGGGGACCCCGGTGACCTGACCGGCCGGGTCCAGCCAGAGGGGCCAGAGCACAGATGAGGGGAGAGGGGGCCCAGGTGACCCTGTTTACGACCCTGTTTACCTGGAGAGAAGACAATGGACAGAGGGTGGGGCTTGGGGCCGGTGATCTCAGCTGCGAAGCAGGGGGGCTCTGGGCTGGAGGGAGGGGGCAGGCAGAGCCCCCCTGGATGCAGGGAAGACTGGGATGTGCTGGGCTGAGGGAGGCCAGGCCTGAGGCTGGAGAGTTTCCTGTGCTGTGTTCAGATGCTCAAACCCTCCTGTGTTACGCCGCGGCTGAGAGTCACTCTGGTCTAGAGACCGGGGCGGGGCGGGGCGGGATTATTCCTTCTGGGAGTGGAGGTCCTAGGGGTCCAGAGCGAGGGGGCCCATGGCAGAGACAGGTGTGCTAACGCTCAGAGAGGTGCTGTTCCAGGAGATGGAGGGGCTTAACCCCCGAGAGAGAGAGTGGCCCCCCGAGAAGGGCTGTTGCACTGGCAGGGGTTCCCCCCAGGAACCGCACGGGGCCAAGAGTGGGCACGACCTGGGAATCCGTGACAAGTTGCACCTGAGATAAGTGACTGGTGCTTTGGGACTGGGTGTAGCAGGAATAGGGCTGCGATCCTTGGTGTCAGGGAGCATCTGGCACCAAGGTGAGGCAGACAGATGGAGGTACCCAAGCAGACTGGACCCCACGCCGCGTTTGGGCAGTGAGCATGCCCAAGGCGTTCACACTTAACTGGCTGGCGAACTCTCAGCATGGAACTCACAGCCAATGCGGGGTTTGTACGTGCCCTGAGGCTGGTCCCCACGCCCGAGTCACAGCAGGACAGCGTGATGGATGGTCTCCCCCTCGCAGGGAGGCTGGAGCACTAGCCCCCAGCTCGAGAACAGAGGACGGGCAAGGGGTGAGGGGGAGAAGAGCTGGCTGCTGGAGGATCAAGTAAGCAAGGTCGGGCAGAGCCAGAGAGGTGAACCTGGCGCTCACGACAGCTGGGCCAGGCTCTGGGCTGACCAGAAGGGAGGGGGAGGATGCTTTGACCGGCCTTTCCCTGACCCAACCGAAGGACATCCTGTGCTGTGTGCCAGTGAATGAAAACCCGACTGTTTCAACAGCGCTGTCACCGCAAATGCTGGGTGAGGGGCATTAATCCCCAGGGAGTGGACAAGTCTGCTCCTCGGTCTGTCTCAGCTGGACTTGCTGAACGGCACTCACGCTGCAAAGCAGGGGGGCTGGAGCCCCAGAGGTTCAGCCTCAGGTGATGGTGAGGCCGCATGGCTTCCCCTGGAGGAAGAGTGAGACCCTTTCGGGGCCTGGCCCACCGACTGGTTCCTTCGAGAGACTGTTCCAAAGCTGGGGGCATAGCACCGATCGTGGGGATCCGGGACACCAACATTTCCAATAAATCCTTGGAATGTCTTGGGGACAACTTTTTGTTTCAGAAAGTGGAGGAAGTAACCCAGGGGACAGCCCTTGTAGAGTTGATTCTGGCCAACAGGGAGGAATTGGTAGCGAATCTGAAGGAGGAGGCAGTTTGGGTGACAGTGATCATGAAAGGAGAGATGTCATGATTCCGAGGAAAGGAGGAGAGAGAGCAGCAGAACGAGGACAATGGATTCCAGAAACCAGACGTGAACTAACGCAGAGAATGGGAGGTGAGGTCCATGGGCAGAGACTCTAAGGGGTTTAGGAGAGCTGGCAGTTTTCCCAGGAGACAATAGTCATGTTACAACTGCAGACGAGCCCGATGCAAAGAAAAGATAGGAAGAACTGTAAGAGGCCAATGTGACTCCACCAGGAGCTCTTTAATGACCCGAAACTCAAAAAGGAATCTTACAAAAAGCGGAGACATGGACAAATTGCTAAGGAGGGGTACAAAGGAATAGCACAGTCTAGTAGGAGCAAAATCAGAAAGTCCAAGGCACAAAATGAGTTACAGCTACCAAGGGACATAAAAGGCAACAAGAAGAGGTTCTTTAAATACATTAGGAGCAAGAGAAAGACAGAAGAAAGTGCAGGTCCTCGGCTTAGTGGGGAAGGAGAGCTAATACCTGATGACATCAAGAAGACCGCAGTGTTTAAGGCCTATTTTGGTTCAGTCTTCACTAGAAAGATTCATGATGACCAGACACTCAACACATTTATCACTAACAAGGGGGAAGGAACAAGCCGAAATAGGGGACAAACTGGTTAAAGTCTATTTAGAGGAGTTGCATGTATTCAGGCTGGCAGGGCCTGAAGGCATTCATCCCAGGCTACTTAAGGGACTAGCTGAAGCCATCTCTGAACCCTTAGCAATTATCTTCAGGAACTCCTGGAGGACGGGTGAGGGCCCAGAGGACTGGAGAAGGGCAGAGACAGCCCCTGTCTGTAAAATGGGGAACAAGGAGGACCCAGGGAATTTGATACCTGGAAAGATACTGGAACAAAATATTAACCAGTTTGTGAGCACCTTGAGGCTAACCGGTTTAGAAGGAGTAGCCAGCATGGCTTTGCCAAGAACAAATCACGCCAAACCAACCGAACTTCCTCCTTTGACAGGGTCACTGGCCCAGTGGCTGGGGGAAGCAGTGGACGGGATATATCTGGATGTCAGTAAGGCTTTTGGCACAGTCCCACGTGACATTCTCCTAAACAAACTACGGCAATGTGGTCTAGATGAAATTACTAGCCGGTGGGTGCACAACTGGCTGAAAGGCCGTACCCTAAGAGTAGTTATCCAGGGTTCATTGTCAAACTGGGAGTGTGTATCTGGTGGGGTTCTGCAGGGGTCAGTCCTGGGTCTGGCACTATTCAATATTTTCAGTCATGACGTGGATAATGGAGTGGAGAGGATGCTTATGAAATGTGCAGATGACACCAAGCTGGGAGAGGTCACAAGCATTTTGGAGGCAGGATTAGAATCCAAAGCGACCTTGAGAACTGCAGAACTGGTCTGAAATCAACAAGACGAATTCAATAGAGACAAGTGCAAAGTACCACACGTAGGGAGGAAAACTCAGCACAAACTGGGGACTAACGGGCTCAGCGGTAGCCCTGCTGGACAGGAGCTGGGGGTCACAGTGGATCACAAATTGAAGAAGAAGAATCAGCAATGTGATACAGCTGTGAGACACGCTATCCTCATTCTGAGTGTCTTAACAGGAGCGTCGTATGGAAGACACGGGAGGTCACTGTCCCGCTCTGCTCAGCACTGGCGAGGCCTCAGCTGGACTCCTGTGTCCCGTTCTGGGCGCCACACTTTAGGAAAGATGCAGATAAATTGGAGAGAGTCCAGAGGAGAACAACAAACCTGATGAAAGGTTTAGAAAACCCGCCCTCTGAGGAAAGGTTAAAAACCAGGGCATGCTTAGTCTGGAGAAAAGGCAACTGAGGGGGGCCTGAGAACAGGCTTCCAATACGCTAAGGGCTGTTACGAAAAGGCCGGAGATCAATAGTCCGGCCTACTGGACACGGAGAACAAGCAGCAATGGGCTTAACCTGCAGCCAGGGGGACTGAGGTTAGCAACCAGGAAAAACTTTCAAATGCTCAGGGGAGTCACGCTCCAGAGCAGGCTCCCAAGGGGGGCTGGGGAATCTCCGTTGTCAGAACAAGCTGGACAAACCCCTGGCTGGGCTGGTCCAGGTGTCCTAGGAGTCTGTGGGCGACTGGCTGGAAGGCAGGGGTTACCTGACTGCACCTGGGGACCCAGGGCTGGCTGCTGCTGTCTGTTCTCTTCATCGGGCTCGGCGTAGTCCCGGAGGAGCCCCTGGCTGTGCTGGGCCCTCGTGCTGGCAGGGGCCAACCGGATCGCCTTCTCTCTCGGCAGGTAGAGCATGCCCAGGTCCTGGAAGAGATGCCCTCCATCCAGCCCTGGCTGCCCCCCATAGGAAGGGATGGGGCTGGCCCCAAAGAGGGCTTGGGAGGCCTGGGCAGGGGCCCTGCCAAGGAGAGCAGGGAGCTCAGGGCTCTGCCTGGCCGAATTGCCCTGGATAGAGCTCAGCTGCTGTGCACCATCCTGGTAGCCAAACTGTAACCAAAGCACAGAACCATCACACCCTCAGTGCCAGGAACAGCCACCCTGGAGAGCAATCTACCATGGGCTACAGTGCTAACAACATCCTCCCCAAAACCCTAGAGAAGAGGGACCCCTCGCCCAGTGCGGCGATGCAGCCACCTCTGGGGCGGGGTGTGGCCGCTGGTTAACAGCCGTATTGCACAGCGGTTTAGACAAGCTGGTGAGACAGAATCTTGCGTCCATCAGGAACACAGGGGGGCTGGGCCTGCCTAGGGTGTCTGTCTGATCTGCATCTGTCTGTCCCGCTCTGCCCCACCCACCCAGGGCCTCCAGGGCTCGCCTCAGGGCCGGAGGAAGGTGGCCTGCTCCCCACTCACCTTGTGGTACGAATAGGGGTGCAGCAGGCCTTCCTCATAGCCCAGCTCAGGTGGGGGGCCCAGCAGCAGGAGCTCCAGGTATCGCTGCAGGAGGGTGGGGGGCAGCGGGGGCTGTGGTTCCAGGTGTGGGGCCTTCTCGGCGCTGGCGGGCAGCTGGCGTGGAGCCATCTGCAGGGCACTGCCCGGCTGGCTGGGCTCTGACGGGAACAGGGCCATCCGGGGAGCGGCACGCAGTGGCGAGAACCTTAGAGACACAACAGCCCTGGAGAGTGACATGGCGGGGCTGGGCTCCCCCTTCTTCCCCACCACCCCCGAGAAACAGGAGAGCAGGGGCCTGGGGCGCCTGGAAACACGGGCTGCAGGCGTGACCCTATGCCCCATATTCTTCGTAGAGAGATTGTTATGATGTGAATATGGCATAACAAAGATATGTTTTACGCAAGATGGCTCATGTGAGCTCTCATTGGAAAGGCTGCGATTTACTGAATGGGATTATCCAGTGGGTATCCCTGTATCATTTCTGTGTCTGAAGTTAGGAATATTGACTATGTAACAATTACAAGTGGGTTTACATCGCGGGAACGCCCACCAGACAGAATACCATCAGCCTGGATGGGCCATCAGGGAGAACAACAGGACTTTGAAGGTGCTAATCTCCCACCTTCCTGAGAAGCTGCTTTGACACGGCAGGGTCATGTGATCATGTCATCTGGTACTGGACTCCATCTTGGGCTGCTGGTATTTTTCCACTAGTAGGGGGTGGGAATCAAACTGGGAAACTAAGGATTCCCGCCATATGTAAATCCTATTTAAGGCTGAGGAGTTAATCAGGGTCAATTCTTCACTGAATCCCCACCCAGGATGATGGCCGAGAACATCTAAAACAAGGACTGAGGGGAGGAGAAGAGCTGAGCCCGGGCCGGAAAAGGAGTCTGGCCTGTGACAGAAATACCTGGAGTTTTAAGCTGCAAGCAAGAGCAGAAACTCTGCATTTAGGGTGAGAAATGACTACTTGTAGCCAGTTTCAGAAGAAGAGAAGAATGAGGGGGGATTTGATAGCTGCTTTCAACTACCTGAGAGGTGGTTCCAGAGAGGATGGTTCTAGACTATTCTCAGTGGTAGAAGATGACAGGACAAGGAGTAATGGTCTCAAGTTGCAGTGGGGGAGGTTTAGGTTGGATATTAGGAAAAACTTTTTCACTAGGAGGGTGGTGAAGCACTGGAATGCGTTACCTAGGGAGGTGGTGGAATCTCCTTCCTTAGAAGTTTTTAAGGTCAGGCTTGACAAAGCCCTGGCTGGGATGATTTAATTGGGGATTAGTCCTGCTTTGAGCAGGGGGTTGGACTAGATGACCTCCTGAGGTCCCTTCCAACCCTGATATTCTATGATTCTATGATTCTTTAGTGTGTTAAGTTTAGTTTGCGTGTTTGCTTTATTTGCTCAGTGATCTGCTTTGATCTGTTTGCAATCCCTTATCATCACTTACAATCTCTCTTTTGTAGCTAATAAACTTGTTTTGTTTTCTCTAAACCAGTTTGCACAATTCATGGGGGGGGGGGGGGCTCCTAAAAGCTGTGCATATCTTCCTCCACATCGAGGGAGGGGGTGATTTTCATGAGCTTACGCTGTGTAGATTTCTGTGCAGCTCAAGACAATACAATTTTGGGGTGCAGTACTGGGCAATCCTCGAGCTGACTCTTCCCATGCAGAGCAGATCTCAGTGCTTGTGTCTTTCTGCAGCTGGGCATGTCCCTGCCTGCGTGTTGCTGGAGGGGGCTTGAGGGCCTGGCTCAGCAGGACAGGGTGAGGGAGCCCAGGCTGGTGGAACAGGCAGGCTCAGTGGGACCCCAGTACATCACTCAGAGGGGATCAACCCATCACAGCAGGGTCCACCCTGAGCGCCCTCGGGGCTCCTGTGCCTGACCAGCCAGCTCCTGGGGTCACACAGGAAGCTGCTGTGGGGTGCAGGATAGGGGCTCTCTCTTTGAATGCTGGGGGTGGCCCTGGGCAGCAGGGGTTGGGGAAGCCCCAGGACCGGCGCCCTGTGGGGGCCAGCTGGGGTAAGCCAGACACTCCCATCACAGATCCCCTGCTGTGCCTAGTTCTCCCCAGGGTGCGGGTCTGGCTGCTGCTTCCCCAGCGGGTGCCAGCAGCTCACTCAGCCGCAGCAAGCAATGCCCACCAACGGGGGGGCGCCCCAGCCAGAGTGGGCAGACGACACCCAGCTGCGCCCTTCGTGCCACCCTGGTAGGGCTGCGTGTGGGGTGGGAGCTGCTGGGAGGAGGGTGGCACAGGCTCTGGGGTGCCCCTGGCATGGGGCGGGGCGGGCACCCAGCCCAGCCCTACCTCTCCTTGGCCACGGGCTCCCGTGCGGGGGGCGGACGCAGCCTGGGGATCCGCTCCATCTCCTGGGCGATCACGTATTGCGTGAGGTCATCCCGCCACGAGAGCCCTGTCCACGGGGAGAGAGGCAGCCAATCAGAGCACAGAGACGAAGGGGCGGGAGCCAGTTCCCAGGGAGACGCCATGGCGAGAGGAAACGGGCCATCCTGGCACCGACCGCCCAGGCTGACCTGCCCCTGCCCCAGGGCCACCTGGGTCCCAACCTGCTCCCAGCCCCCCGCCCGCCGGGGCTCACCTTGGGCCGTGAGGCGGTGCAGCACGTCCTGCAGGCGCTGAAGCACGGGCGAGGTGACCTGGAAGTAGGGGCTGTCGCGGGCCGCGCTCTCCTGGCACTGCCCAAACAGGCCATCTAGGAGCAGAGCAGAGAGGGTGCCAGCCTGGGGGCTCAGCCCTGGGCCCAGGGGAGCCCAGGGGCAGTGAGCTCAGCTCCTGTGGGTCAGGCGGGGGGGCTGACCCCTGGTTCCCCCCCTCTCATTCACCCTGCTACGGAGCAGCCACCGGCCGCCCAAGGTGGTGGTGGGGGCAGGACGCTGCAGCCAGCACCGGCCCCAGAGATCAGCAGGTGCCAGGGCAGCCCAAAGTCACTGGTGGAGGAGGGGAGCTGGGGGCAGTTTTACTGCACCCTAACCTGTCTTCCACCTGCCCCCTCGGGCCCCCCCTGCACCAGGTGCTCCAGCCTCAGCAGTTCCCCCCCCGGGGTCGCCTTTCACTGCTGGGGCATCACCACAGCAAGGCCCCAGGTCGTGGCAGGACTCAGCCTCACCCCGCCGAGCCAGAGGGCACTGCCCCCCTTCCCCGACACCGAGCCGATATGGGGCCGGCCCCTCCCTCCCAGGGCCCCAGGTCACTTACCCTGCACACAGACCTCCTGCTGGGAGCAGAGTCTCCTGTCGAACAGGCAGCCTGGGACAGACACGGGGACAGTTAGCGTCCCCCAAACGGACAAACAGCCAGCATGTAGGGAGGGAGTGGGGGGAGCCCTCCAGGGGCAGGACCCCCCCCCCAACATGCACTGCGCGGGCACACAGCATGCTGACCCCCCACTCCTCCGCTGCTCCACTAGCTGCCTGTGACAAAGTTTATGGGAAATGTTTATGATCTTATGTGTGCCTCAGTTTCCCCTATATGCTGCATTGTTTTCCAGTGGGGGCGGAGGGGGACCGTTTGCCCTCAGGGCAAGCTAAGAGACAGGTGTGGGTGGCCCCAGCCTTCAGAGCCAGGATGGGTCATTTCTAAGGCTACGATCATGTCACGGAGGTCATGGAATCCGTGACTTCCAGCAACCTCCGTGACACCTTCTGCCCGGGGCTAGAGCTGTCAGCTGGGGGGGCCCCTGCCCGCAGCTGGTAGCCACTGGGCAGCAGGGGGACCCAGGAGCTCCCAGCTGGCCCCCTGCAGCTTCCACACCCAGCCCTGCTGGGGGGACCCTGGAGCTCCTCGCCTCCCCGGGCGGTGGGGGGACCCCAGAGCTCCCAGCCACTGCGCAGGGGACCTGCTCCCACTCACCGCAGCAGCAGGGGGGGCCCCTGGAGCCCCAGCAGCAGTGGGTGCTGAACTCTCCTCCCTCCCTATTTTGACAGGGCTACTCTTAGTGAAAGTCGGGGCAGGTCACGGGCTTCCCTGAATGTGTGTTTATTGCCCACGACCCTGTCCCTGACCTTTACTAAAACTATCCCTAACTCTTAGCCTCAGTCATCACAAGGGACTGGCCCAGGTCAGTGGAGAATCCCAGAGGAGAACAGCAAATGCAGTCACCAGGACATTCGCCCCGAGCAAACAGCATGGGGGGCAGGGGATTTCCCCACCTCTCAGCCGGGAGGCTGGGCGCAATCCCCCAGGACAAAGGGCTGGCGGCTGGAAGCAGGCAGGGGCTCTCACCTGGGTTCTGACCAGGGCGGTGAGATGGAGACACAGATGCAGCTTGGACCGAGGGAGTCACTGCAGCTGGGCTGGGCTCTGGGCTGACCAGAGTGGACTCAGGGGAGCACAGGGAACTGAAGGTTAAAGCACCGCCCAAAGATGGCCTGTGACGTAGGCTGCCTGAGAGCCACGGCAACCACTGGCTGAGCTGCGGTAACCTCTGCAGAGTGGACGGCGTCCGTCTCAGTGGGACTCGCCGAACAGAGCTTGCAGCGTGAAGCAGGAGGGCTGGACCCCCAGAGGTTCAGTCTCAGGAGCCGGTGAGGCCGCAAGGCCTACCCTGAAGGAAGAATGAGACCCCCAGGGGGTCTGGAGCATTGAAGGGGTTGCTCCAAGAGACTGTTCCGAGGCTAGGGTCATAGCACTGATCCTGTGGATCCATGACTGTTGGTGGCAGTAGTGGGACGCTGAATGCACTAGCAGTATTTTGCAATAAGTGACTTGCAGAAGTAAAACAAGGGTAGTCAAAGGAAATGTCCTATAACCACCTCCCTAAGAAGGGCATCATAAACCTCTGCAGGGAGATGGTTATGCATGGGTAAGCTCAACAAGGCACAGCTGATTAAGCTCAACCAGGCTCCCCACTGATAGATCTGAAGTGGTGGGTGTTGGAGCGGAGAGCGAAGGAGCTCGCTGACGGCGAGAGGGAGCGAAAGCATGAGGAAGAACGGTGGAAGAACCAAGAGAACCAGCAAAAGCCTGAACTGGAGCTGGAGAAGCCGAGGGGCAAGAGATCCCACCGAGGGGCGAGTGAGGAAAGGCCCCAGGATACCAATTCCACGGGCAGCCTAGATACCAAACTGCTGCCCCAGTTTAAGAGGGGAGATATCGATACCTGCTTCACTGGTTTGTGATCTGAACCAGGCTGACTCTGCGGACGGGCTACACTATCTCACCCCCAACTTGGCCCCGGAGCCATGGGGCGCAGGGCCAGACGGACAGGTGGAGATGGGGACTAGGAGTTGTTTACAAAGGCTCCATGCTTAGGTTGGAGTGGACCCCTGGGGCATATGGGAGACGGTCTCGGGGTGTGCGAAGATGTCAGCCCCGACCCTGCAGGGAGAATCTCTCTGCGCCTGGGGTCAGGGTCACCGTGCCGGAGGATCAGTGTAACCCGGCTGGGCTGGAGCAGGTCTGAGATCCATCCCCTCGAGCTGAGCACGTGGCCAGTGGCCAGGAAGTCCGAGGGTCTGGCAGGGCAGGTCGGCTGGCAGAGGAGTCTGGGGACAGTAGGTCTGGGGATGGAAAGAGACCCAAGGGGACTGGCCTAAGCCTGGGTCCAGGGAAAGGGACCCAGAGCAGGCACCCCAGAAGCAGGATTCAGGGAAACCCAAAGGTGGGGGAGCAGCCGACCCTGGCGAGGGGTCACGCAGACCAGGGGGGCAGCAGCGAAGGGTAAAGCAGCTGTAAGACTGCTGCTGGTACCAGAGACGCCTGGTCAGAGGGTGGCCACAGCAGGGTCTCCCCAAGAGACCCCGAACCCTGGCCCATTAGGAGGGGGCTCTGTCCTGGGGGTGAGGGCAGCAGGTTAACCCCAAGAGGGGAGATGGGCTCCTCGCATAGGCATAGCCCTGACGTTCGGGGGCCTGCCGATGTGAGGGAGAACCTGCACCCCGGCCTCCTCAGTCCCTGGGGCAAGACCAAATGCTCCTGGGGTCACTGCCTACCCCAGCCTAGGGGCAAGGACACTGTGCACTGCAGCCAGGACAGCTGGCCCATGGAGGTGGGGCGGTCACTGCCCCCCTCACACCCTGGCAGACCAGGGGGAGGGCAGTCACAGGACCCCGGCCCGGGTCCAAAGCCAAAGGTTTTGTGGTGGCAAAAGGGCTGGGGGACTGCAGGAACCCCCCTGTGCCCTGCTGGTGCCGTCGGCCAGACCCGACCGGAGGGAGGACGTGACCCTGCTCTGAGCCGCGTAAGGTTCAGTGATTAGCAACGGAGCTGGGAGAGGCCTGGAAGTGCCGGACGGGACAGTGACCGAGGGCAGGGGAAAGATGCCGCGACACCACTGAACATTGGTGGGTTCAAACTGCCCCAGGTCACTGCTCAGAGCGACCCTGCTCCGTTCAGTCCCCAAGGGGCAGGGGGCCCCGATATGCTGCACTGGTACAGTCGGGGGAGGACAGTTTGCCTGAGCCGGGATGGGGCATTAACAAGGACTGGCCCAGCCCAACCCCAGGAAGACGACAGCAAAGCCAGTCACAGGACACCAACACCCACGACACACTGTGCGCGCGCACCCCCGCTCTGCAGGGAAGCGGAGCACAATCCCCCAGCTGGAGAACAAGGCCGGGGAAGGGGGGAGTTGGGGGCTCTCACCTGGGAACGGACCGAGACAGACGGGCTCACGACAGCGTGGCTGGGCTCTGGCTGACCTGGGCGCCCAGTGCTTTAACCTTCCTTTCTCTGGCCTGACCTCAGGCCTCCCTGTGCTGCGTCCCGCTGAGTAACAAACCTGACTTCCGCCTGCACTGGCTGCGTGGCCCTGCGACGCTGGGCGAGGTGCACTGATCCCTGCGCGGGGACAAGTCTCTGCCCAGGGTCGGTCTCAGAGGGGCTCGCTGTCTGGAGCCGACCGTGGGAAGCAGGGGGGCTGGAGCCCCAGAGGTTCAGGCGCAGGAGGGCATGTGGCTGACCCTGGAGGAAGAGACGCCTCAGGGGTCTGGCACACAGACGGGGTCCTCCAAGAGACAGTCCAAACCTGGGGGCAGAGCTCTGACCCTGAGATTGGTGCCAGTGCCCAATGAGGGGGGCCCCAGCCCTCAGCTGGGCAAGCTTGTGTCTTGCTCTGTCTGAGGCCCCGAGGCAGGATGGTCCCTGCAGCCTGTTCTCCAGGGTTCAGCCCAACCCAGCTCGAGAGCTGCCCCCCATCCTCTCCCCCCAGGCTGGGGAGGTCAGTACAGGGCAGAGGGCGAGAGAGAAATGAAGGGTGTGATAACTGTCCCCCCAGCAGGACTGGGGACATCAGGCCTGTGGCTGGCCCTGGGGGGCTCAACCCCCAAATCTCCCCGTAGGGCAGGGGACAGCCAAGACAAGACCTTCCCCAGGGTGTCCAAGGAACCGCCAGGCAGGCTGGACAGGGCCTGCCCCACGCAGCCAAAGGAGGGGCGGCGCGGGGAGGTGCTGGCGGAGGGCAGGCCTGGGCTTGGAAAGGGGGAAGCACGTGGAGCTGCAGGGAAAGACGGGTGGGAAGAGGGGACAGGACAGAGATGGGGAAGCCAGAGCAGGCCGGGGAGAGACGTGGGGACACAGGGGGCTTGGACCTTGGAGGGGAGCCAGGCTCGGGTCGCTGCAGGGCTGCTCCCATGGCCTGGCCCACGCACGTCACTCGGTAGCCTGCTGGCCCAGCACGAGGAGAGGGGGCCTGCCTGACGCAGGGATAGGGAGGGGCAGAGACAACGCACCAGCTGCCGTCCACCGCGGAAGCTGCCAGCCCAGCCCACTCCCTTCTGCCCCCTCACAACAGCAGCGTCAGGAGCGAGGGGGGGGCACACAACATGGGCCTGATGGGCAGATTCCCCCCCCCCACTGCTTCCCTCAGCCCAGCAGCAGCCGATGACTCAGCCAGAGAAGGGCCAGGACGGCAGGAATGAGAAAGCAGCTGGCGGGAGGGGTCTGGCCGGCCTGGAGCAAAGCTCCCCTCTGCCGCCGGCCTTGGGCGCCAGGCTGGGGCTGCTCTGCCCGGGACACCCAGCCCCGCCGCCCTGAGCTGCCCCACGCACGGGCTCTCGCCTGGGAGCCCGACTGAACCCGGCACTGCTGCCACACGCAGCAGAAGGGCCCCATCCCCACAGACAGAGCCTGCCCTCCAAGGGGTTAAACAGGGCAGGGGCGGGAGGGACAGACACGGGCAGGGCACTGGACACGCGGAGCAATGGGAAATTCAAGCTGCAGCTCCCAGGGAGAGGGATCCGGCTGGGAATCCCTCCGGGGGAAGGGCTGGGGGCCCGCTGCCCCTGGCCAGGAGCCAGAGCCGGCTGGGGAAACGTTCCCCAAGGGAAGGGGCAGCAGCTCCAGTGCTGGGGAGCACGCGAGCCCCCTGGAAAGGGCTGGCGCGAGTGACCCTGCCCTGGCTCAATCGCCCAGGGTCTCCTGTCTGTGCTGACCCCTGGCCCGGGCGGCTCACCCCTCTCCAAAAGGACACACACGACAGGCCTGCCGCGCCGTCTGCCCCTGGGGCATCAGGTCCCAAAGCACCGCACACGAGGCCTGTCTCATGGCAAAGGAACCACGGTCCCCCGCCCCGCCCCGCCTGCTGGGAGCTGCCCATGGTGCTGAACTGCCCAACTCCGTCCCCCCAGCCACGTGTGAAACAAACCACGGCCCCACAATGGGCCCAGCCACGACCCCTGTGGGGCAGGGACCCCCCTTCCATTCAGCGACGTGCAGCACCCAGCACCACGGGGCCCCGACGCGCTACCGCAGCCCCAGCAAACAAACCACTGCCCTGAACCGTGGCGCTCCCTCCCCGGCAGGGCGGAGGAAACCAGGCCACCAACGAGCAGCGGCGTGAAGGCACCAGGGCAGGAGAATCGCAACCCACCACGGCCACCCGCCCTGGTAACACTGGAGTCTGCCCAGCTGCAGCGTGCAGCCCCTGGCCCCGCTCGCCTCTCCCCGCCGAGGCTGAGCCACCACGGCCTCGTCAACATTCGCGACACACTGAACCTCACTCTGCTGCCGGCCGGCGCTTCCGCCAGCCTCCCGCTCCTCGGGGGGCACCTTTCCACAGCCTCCAACCACCACCTACGGCCGACGGGGGCAGGTCTCCCCAGGGTATATCCCCTCCCTGCTCCTGCTCCCCTCCCCGTACAGCCCAGGATCGCAGGCCCCTAAATCCCACGCCGAGTCCCTGCTCTCCCGGGACTGGCCGTTCCGTGATGGCTTGCACTCTGCCAACAGCAGCCCAGCGCACGGCGCCAGGCCCTGTACACACAGGGACACGGCCTGCTCCAGAGCTGGCAAGGCACACAGGGCAGGAGAAGGGCTCGTTACCCCACTGCACAGCTGGGAACCAGGAACGGAGCCATGCAGGGTCTCACCTGGGGAGCCTGGGCTGGAGCTTGGACTTGACCCCGGGCGGTAGAGCGTCAGTCCCCAGGGGGGCCAATCCAGCCCCTGCTGCCTACCAGGGATTTACTCAGTCGCTAAAACGTCCAAGCCCTGGTTCCTGCGTCACCATTAACGCAGCCCCCCCACGCCAGCACGCGCTGCACGAGGGGACTGCAGCGCCGGGTGCGTGTGCGACGCCACGACTCACACTAGGGCAGTCGGGCGCACAGCACAGGCTGGGAGGAGCCCAGGCAGCCAGGGCCCCCCGGGCCGGTCGCCTGACGGCTTCTGCAGACCCCAGATGGCCAGGCCCAGTCTCCCACCAACCAAAACCAGCAGCAGGGCCTGGGGTGCCGGCAGCTGCCTCGGGTTCAGGACAGACTGGCCCAGCCTGGGCCCGCCTGCAGGGAGGCCTTCTGCGAAGAGCAGCAGCTTGCGGCATCCCACGCGCCTCCTGACGCGCCCGGCCGGCGCCCCTCGGGGCAGGGACGGTGACCGGGGCACTGTGGGAGGAGGCTGCACAGCAGGGGCTGCGACGGACCCTCAGGAGGAGCGAGCTGGCAGGCGCCTGCGACTCCCGGAGCCCTGTTGCTGGACCCATCAAAATCCAGCCCCAGCCCCAGGCAGGGCTGGGGACGACCCATCTGTCCCAGCCATCTCCCATCCCGGGGTTCTGGCCAGCCCCAGCGCCATTCTGACGGACGCTTCCCGGCCACGTTTCCACCCGTCCCCGCGAGTCCCTTCCCGCATCTCCGGCAGGCACGCCCCGGATGGGGCCGCTAGCTGGCTACACAGGAAGAGGGCCGGCTACTCTCCTGAGCTCACGTGGGGGGCTGGCACAGGGCGCGACCCAGCTGCCCGCTCATGCCTCCTGAACCAGGAACATTCAATGGGGGCCCCAAATCGATCTGACCAAGCACCCCGCAGCGTCGTGCTCCACTGGGGTGGCCCTTGGGCTCCTGGCACATTGCTGACACAGCCCCCAGCTCACCACAGCTCTGCCCATGCCCGGCCAGGGCCCAGCTCTCTGCACCCCTGCCCCCAGAGAGCTGGGGCACGGGGGGGGGCCAACAGGCTGCGAAGGAGACTGGGGAGGGCTGGCAGCTGCGAGCAGGGCATCGGGAGGTGGCCACAGGGACAGCCTGCACTGACCCACCAGGGAGATGGGCCCTTCCCGGCTCTAGCCGAGGCGGGAGGGGAAGCCACTTGCCAGGAGCAGGGGAATCCCCAGACAGACAGGGGAGCCCTGCCCACCCCTCCTACCACCACCGCAGGGAGGGAGAACCAAGGGGGATCCATAGGACACTGAGTCCCTGAGACAGCCGCAGGCCTGGGGTACTGCAGGGATCTCCCCTTACATCCCCCGCAACCCAAACAGCCCAGACACACGCTGCACCCAGCCCCCCCCAACACAGTCCCCCGGAGCCAGCCCAGCGAACTATCAAGTGGCCTAGGTGCTCCAAGCCAGAGCAAAACACAGAGCTAAAGACAGAGCTACATGCCCACCCTGGCAAAGTACAAGAGACTCTGCCCTCAGCCCCCGCAGAAACCCCCAGGAGAAGCCCAACCCCACTGGAATACAGTGCACCCCCGCAGTCAGTCGCCCCCTCCCTGCCCAGGGGACAGCTCCCTCCGAAGGCTCCTGAGCCAGGTGGCCACCCAGCTGCTGCAGGGCTGGTGCAGCCTAGCCGTACAGACGTGGTGGCACCGAGCTCCCGGTGGAAGAGGAGATGGCTGCCCCATGTGAGCGAGGCGCAGGGCAGCAGATGGCTCGGGAGGGGGGCAGGTCCCCCGGAGGCAGCGAGCCCCGTTTGGGATCCAATCGGACCTGGGACCCTCGCGAGCAGGCAGGGCAAAGCTGAGCAGAGACAGGAGCGTGCAGCAGCCCAGGTGCCCGGGGCCTGGTGAGTCACAGGCAGACGCAGGGCAACAGCTGTGACATCCTCAGCAGTGAGTCAGCGGCCTCCCGAGGCAGGAGAATCCGTCCATGGCAGCCCAGTGCAGGAGGGGGCTACAGGGCCGCTGGGCTGACCGCACTCTGCACAGCCACCTGCCTCCCCCCCAGGGCGGGGATTCACCGCCCCCCAACGCAGCATCTCCGCCAGGGGAGCGGCACTCGGGCCTGTCCTGCCCCAGGGACGCTGGCTCCAGCCTCCCACCGCAGCCCCGGGGCCTGTGCCAGCCCAAAGAGAGCGAGGGTGCCAGGCCGCACCTTGGACAGGGAGAGGCTGGCACGACCCGGAAGCTGCCCCGTTTCTAGTCACCTCACAGCTAGCCGGGGAGGAGCTGGCAGCCCTGCCCCCCCACGCTGGCTTGTCCCAGTGCACAGGGCCTGTGGGCAGCTCCCACAGGCCATCAATGGCAGAGGCGAGTCCTTGAAGCTGTCCAGACGCCCACCTCTCTCACACGGCCAGCCCGGGACAGCCACCAGCCCAGCCACAGGCCTGCACCCACAGCCTGCTCACGCCCTCCGTGCAGGGGCTCAGGGCTCAGCCGGGAGTAACGGAGCCCCACTGCCCTTCGGCGTCACTAGCACAGCACCTCCCCGACCTCCATAAGGTCCCGGGTGCCCTGCTCGGAGACGAGGGGCCCCCAGACTAGCAAGGCCACCGCATCCTCTGGGCTCCCCGGCCCCTCATTCCCCCACACACCCCAGGGCATCACCAGGGGAGCAGAACTGACTACAGGACATGAGAGCAATTTCAGCCGCCAGTCACACCCCCAGCCCAGCCCCACACCAACGGTGGGGCCCACAGCACCTTCTGTGCCAGGCTCCGAGGGGCCCATGATCGTTCCCATGGGAGCCAACACGGCTTGGGCCCTCCCTGTCCTGAGGGGAGGAGGAATGGCCCCAGAAGACGCTGCAGGGGCAGAGCCAGGCATGAGGTGGGCACCCTGGTTACACAGCCTAGGTACGCCAAGCCCCCGGCCTCGCTCAGGCCGGCTCGAGCCTGCTGGGCGTCATGTCCACAATATTTGGATTTTAGAGGCTTCAAGGTCCCGGAGGAGGAAGATAAAGTACAGGGCAGCTTTGGAGCTGGCACCCTGCACCCTGGGTCTGCCCAAGCACTCCCTCCCTCCACACCCCCCCTCCAATGCCCCAAAGCCTCACCACCACCACCACCCTCCCCAAGGGCTCTAAGGAACCCTGGGGTGCTGGGCAGAGACCACCCTTTGCCCAGGGGCATGTGCCAAATATGCCCTTAAGTCTGGACGCACCGTCACTCCTCTCGCTGCCCAGCTCTGCCCCCAGAGAGCAGGGCGGGTGGGGGGCATCAGGGCCAACCGGACATGAAACATTTCACCACCAGGGCCCCAGCCGCCACCGGACTCTCTCTGCCCTCACCAGAGGCTGGAGCCTTCCCAAGCCCAGCACGGGTCCCCGCACAGCCTGGCCTCCAGCCGCACCCCTGCGCCGAGGGACTGCCGTGAGCAACGCCCGCGCCTCCAGCAAACCCACTGCATCCAGCTCAGAGCTGCCCTGGCTGCAAAGCGCTCTAGATCCCAGCTCCGGCCGGCCCTCCTCTCCAGCTCCTCTGCCCCCCATCTCTGCCACCTCCTCTCTAGCAGCATCCCCATTGTTCTCTGCTCCCCTCAAACAGCCTCCCCCTGGCACAGGACTGAGGCACCCCGCCGTCAGGAGCAGCCAGAGCCCAGCAGGGCTGCAGGTGGCTCCACACAGGGGCACTGAGTCCCGGGGTCCCGAGTCCCAGGGTCCCAGACATGCCACCTGCCCGAGCTCCCAGCACAGGTCTAGATGCACTCAGGGCACTGGCTCCTACCCCATTTCACAGGCGCTCCCTGGGCAGCGGGCAGCCCTCAGGGGAGAGCGGCAGGCCTAGGGGAGCCCCCTGGCACCTACTGGCCAGTGTGTTACGGGAAGGACCAGAGCTGGGCGGTGCAGGAACAAACCGCACTGGGGCACAAGGAGAGCCCCCACGCAAGACCCAGCCCAGACAGGGGCCTGGTGGGGACACCCGAGCCCTGCGGGCAGACAGAGACGCACCGAGCATCTCCAGCTCTATCCCTAGCATTGTGGAGGGGACTCTGGATCGGGCCCTTTGAGCAGCAGGCCTGGGAAACGCAGGAAGCCCAGCTCAGTCCCACTACTGTGGGGAACCCAAATATCAGCAGGCCTGGCACCCCCTAGCCCGGCTCTCACCATGGGGGCACAAGAGCCCCAGGCTGGGGGGTGGAGAGGAGAGGCTGCTTGGGGAGGGGGCGTCTGGCACATCCCCCGAGAGCAGCGTCACCGGCACCTGCCATGAAACCCCTTGGGCTCCAGGGACCTCGCCCGGCGAGGGAAGGCACCAGCCTGCGTATCTCTGTGTGCAGGCGCCCAGCTGGACCCCGCAGCTGATGCCTGCACACAGAGATACGCAGGCTGGTAGGGGAAGAAGCCTTGGGCGGGGCGACGGGGCCCTGGGCAGGAGAGGCACGCTGGAAACCGACGGGCAGGGGGTCGGCAGCCCGGCTGGAAAAGGAAGCAGCTGGGATGGCGTCAGCAAAGAAGGGGAGGCATTCCCCCAGCGCTGGCAGGCAGGGACCGAGAGACGTCTGCAGCTGAGCAGAGGAGGAATAATGCCTGAGACAGGAGATCAGAGCATCCTAAGGAGCAGGGCGAGCGATGAGCTAAGGGGGTCCACAGGGCTGGGCTTGCGAGCTCCATGACGTGCCTCATGACAGGCAGCCACGCAAAAGGGGTGACATCATCGTCCTGCCGGGAGCAGGGGGGTCCAGCTAGATACCTGGGATCGGGGGGGGTTCATCCCACCCCCAGAGTCTGGGCTCTGCTTGTGCTCCTAGCTGCATTCCTTGGGGGGTTGTTTGCAAAGACTCAGGCTGGATCTGGCCCCCCAACCCCCACCCCTGTCAGCGCTGCCCATGCTCCCAGCCCTCAGGGGAGCAGGATTAGGGTTTCCAGGTGCAGCCCATGGGGTCACTCCTGCTAGGGCAGCCAGCGACTTCCCAGGGCTCTGCCCAGCCTAGGATGGAAACCAGAGTGAGGAATGAGCCGGGGTGCAGAGCCCAGGGGCCTGGGAGGGAAATCACCACCGAACTGACCCTGCTCCCCGAGAGGAAGCTAACAGCAGTGCAGGGAGCCTGGGGGGTGCAGCCCTGGGACTCCCAACACATCACAGAGGGGATCCCACTTTCTCCCCCACCACATGCACACAGTGACCCCCCCAAAAGCCACAATGGAGCGTCGCAGCCCAGGTGCGCAGGGCAGGTGCATAGGTGACAGCCGGCCCCCCCAGTCCATGCACTGCTGGGGGCCCAGTGCACGGGCCGGGGGGAGGGAGACGACCTCTCCCCCCCCCCTTGATAGTTGGGGTCCGAGCAGCAGCACCCCGTGCATGGGGGTCCGGCCGAGAGAAGACGCTGGGTGCCCAGAGAGCAACCACACCCAACCCTCACACAGCCCCCATTGGCTGTAACCCGCCTCCCCCCAGCCCCAGTCCCCACCGGACCCCCCTCCCGGCTTCCCAGCCAACGCTGCCCCGATAGCCCGGCTCCCCCAGCCCAGGTCTCACCGTGGGTCCCGGCCGGGCCAGTCCCCCCAGCTCAGCTCAGCTCTCCCCGGCCCACCCCCGCCAGTCTGGCTCCCCGGTGCCCGGCACGACCCCCAGCCCATGGGTCCCGGTCTCCCCGGCACCCCCCAGCCCAACCCCCCCAATGGGTCCCAGGGCCCCCCAGCCCAACCCCCCCATGGGACCCGGCGCTCCCCAGCCCAGCCCAGCCCAGTCCCCCCCAGCGCAGCCCCCGCAATGGGTCCCGGTCCCCCCGGCGCCCCCCAGCCCAACCCCCCCAATGGGTCCCAGGGCCCCCCAGCCCAGCCCAGTCCCCCCAGCCCAGCCCCCCCATGGGTCCCGGTCCCCCCGGCGCCCCCCAGCCCAACCCCCGCCTGGGTCCCGGCGCCCCCCAGCTCAGCCCAGTCCCCCCCATAGGTCCCGGTTCCCCAGGCGCCCCCCCATGGGTCCCGGCGCCCCCCAGCCCATCCCGGCCCGGCCCTCACCGTGGGGCCCGGCGCCCCCGGCCCGCAGCAGGCGGCCGGCCACGAGCAGGAGGCAGAGAAGCGCCCGCAGCAGCCGCCGCCCCATCGTGGCCGCTCAGCGCCGCACCATGCCGGGCCCGCAGCGCCTCCCGCCGGCCGCGCCCCGCCCGCCCCAGCGCCGGCCCCGCCCCCGCCCGAGGGGCCAATCACAGCCCGGCGCCCGGACACGCCCCCTCGGGAACCACCATTCGCCGCCGGCCGCTCGGACACGCCCCCAAGCGGGGAGCCAATCGCAACCCGCGTCCCGGACACGCCCCTCTGGCTCAAGTTAATTGTGCAGGGGCACGCCCCTTGCGAATAGCCCCGCCCCTTTTGGGATACACCAATCACGGTGCTCGCTAGAGACCCGCCCTTCGACACAGGGACCAACCGCCTCTCGCAAGCGGGGTTAACCCCTGGGGCTGCCCCAATCGCACTTGGTCATAGGACACGCCCCTCTCTGAGGAGCCACGCCCACTGCCGATGACATCAACCACAACCCAGGCGGAGGGCACAAGAGACACGCCCCCTGCGTAACAGACCAATCACAGCCCAGCCCTGGGACACGCCCTCACACCAGGTGGGCCAATGGGATGGTTGCCGTCTGGACTCCCAGGAGTGGGACCAAGGGGCTTCCCAAGCCTGCTTGCCCCTGTCTGAGGGGTGCAGGAAACCATGGGGTGGGGCAGCCAGTGGGGCAGGGCGAGGCAACGGGGCAGGATAGGTAATAGGGCAGGACAGGATATGGGGCAGGGCAGGGTAAGGCAGTGGGGCAGGATGGGCAATGGGGCAGGACAGGATATGGGGCAGGGCAATGAGGCAGGGATGACAATGGGGCAAGCGGGAGAATGGGCACGACGGGATATGGGGTAGGGCAATGGGGCAGGACGGGGCAAAGCTGACAATGGGGCAGGACAGGATATGCGGCAGGGCAAGGCAATGGGGCAGGACACGGTATGGGGCACGGCAGGGCATTGAGGCAGGGATGACAATGGGGCAGGCGGGAGAATGGGGAAGGTGGGAGAATGGGCACAACGGGGCAAAGCTGACACTGGGGCAGAACAGGATATGGGGCAGGGCAATGGGGCAGGGTAGGGCAAAGCTGACAATGGGGCAGAGCAGGGCAATGGGGCAGGGCAGGGCAATGTGGGAGTCAGACAATAATTATTGGACGTTGTGAGTGGCAGCTCACTCCCACGCCCGTTGTGGGCATCCCATGGCTCTGTCCGAGGGGACCAGCCTCCGCTCACACTGGGGTCCGTTCTCCAGCAGAGTTTCTCCCCCAGGGCCCAGCTGGGCCTGCCAGGGACGCTTGCTGGTGATGTGTTTTTGTGGGTGTGACGATGTGACGCAGCAGGGAGGGGGGAGTGTTGACCTGGGAATGTGCCCTGGGGACGGGAGACCTGAGAGCCTGTCACCTGAGCCAGGAGGGGGAGGGGAGGTGACACCTCTGCCCAGGAATGTGGACGGAGGCTGCAGCAGGGAACCTGCTCGGTGGGTTTAGTTTCAGTTTGGGGCTGGGTGGAGGAACACAGGGAACCCCAGGGCTGGGGTCTAAGCTCCCTGCTCCCCCAGAAGGACTTCACTGAGGGGTCCTGGGTGTACCCACAAGCTCTGTTTTGGACTGTGTTCCTGTTGTCCAATAAACCTTCTGTTTTACTGGCTGGCTGAGAGTCTCAGTGAATCCCAGGAAGAGGGGTGCAGGGCCTGGACTCCCCCACACTCCGTGACAGTGGGTGTGCGCGTATCCGCTGTAATCGGCGTTCGACCTTTCCCGCTGACCCTCTAATCCTGCCGAGCCGGCCGAGAGCGTCCAAGAGCCCATTAGCAGCGACGGCTCCTCGCACTCGGTGCGGCCGGCATCAGCACCTCCCCCCTGAGCAGGTTCGGAGCCTAATGCTGCAGGCGGCATTGCCAGGCCCCTGCTAACGCGACAGCATCTCCGTGCCTGCATCGTGCGTCTCTCCGGCCTGATCCCACGTTCCCTCGCCCCACCCAGCGACGGGCATTCTCCTGGCCCGCCGCGTTCACCACGTCACCCCTCTCGTTGCCCCCTCCCCAGCTCGCTCCTCTCCATTGCATCAAACATCAGCTACTTGCCTGGCCCGTCAGAACACTGCCGCCCCCTCATCGTCTCCCATTCCCTCCCGGGCTGTTCCTGCCAGGGTCAGCCCCCAACCCCACCAGGCCAGCCCTCCAGGCCTCACCGGCCCTGCTGTCCCTCTGCAGGTTAGCCATGGGCACAAACCAACCCTCAAGCCCTGCAAGCGGCCCCCGCAGTGCTCAGCTCCTGGTCCACTGGATGCCCCTGGCTTGCACAGCCCTGGCGTGCCAAGGACGCCTCGGGATCACTGCTCTGTTTGACACACACACCCTGGCTACCCACGCACCCCAGAACCTCGACTTGCTACTGTCAAGTCCTGTAGTACTGCTCAGCAGCGAGGCTCATCACAACAGCTGGGATCCCTCATCCACGAACTGCCATGCTCTCAGCTTGGCTCCTCACTGCAGGGACCGAAGTGTCTCCTTGCATCCCCCTGAGACACCAGCCTGATTCGCTGACTGTCGTAAACAGGCCACCCTCCCATTGTGTGTTTCTTCCTGGCAGTTTTGTGGTCTCTTGCCAACTTCGCAATCTTGATTAGCTGGTGGTTCCCTGTGAGGATAGACTGACATTGTGAGACACACAGTGCACAAGAACCCACCAGGGAGAGGAGTGTCTCCTACCCCTTTGAATGATGCTGCCTCTGGCAGGACACAACTGAGTGTGTCAATTCAGGACAAATTGCTTAGAGGAGGGCAGTCTCAGCCCAAGGCTGGGGTTTCTATGCACACCAAGGCAAACCAAACTAGCCAGCCAGAGAGGACTTCGGTCTTGCCCCACTGGCTAACCACAAGTCACACAAGCAATTCCCTCAGACACACAAGTTTCCCAGTATCCCCACCAGCGCCACTCGGTATGGGGACAGATGGTTGTGAAAACCAATACCCCAGTAAAAGAACAAAGGTTCTCTCGATCCCAAAGGACCAAGCCCCAGACCCAGGTCAATATACAAATCAGATCCTACCCACAAATCACGCTGTTGCCAATCCTTTAGAATCTAAAATCTAAAGGTTTATTCAGAAAAGGAAAAAGATACAGATGGGAGCTAGAATTGGTGAAATGGAATCAATGACATAAAGTGATGGCCAAGTTCTTGGTTCAGGCTTGTAGCAGGGATGGAATAAACGGCAGGTTCAACTCAAGTCTCTGGAGAACATCCCCAGCTGGGATGGGTCCTTCAGTCCTTGGTTCAAAGCTTCAGTTTATAGTAAGGTTCCTCCAGAGGTCAGAAGCAGGACTGAAGACAAGATGGAGGGTTTCCAGGGCCTTTTATATCCTCTGCCCTGTGGAAGGACCCCTTTGTTCTGACTGTGGAAGATCACAGCAGCAAGATGGAGTCTGGAGTGAGTCACATGTCCGAGCACGACTCAGTTTGCAGGCCGGGACGCCATTGTTTACATGTGAGTTTGAAGTTCCCAGGAAGGCTCAGATGTGGATTGGCGTCTCCCAAAGTCCATTGTCAGTTAAGTGTTTCCTGATTGGGCACTTACTGAGAATTGCCCTTGCTCAAGGAGCTGACCAAATACGTCACTGAGGCTACTTAGAATCAAACACCACTGAGATACAAGTGCAGAGCCAATATTCAAACTTCAACTACAAAATGGTACACACATACAGACAGCATCATCCTACCCAGCGAATCACAACCCTCTCCATAGACACCGTCCTGGACCTCCTTTGTACAAGATTTGGTGCAATTATAGGACCTTGATTGCAACAATGATCTACACGGTCAGAGTTTATCTCAATAACTTGGTTTTGTGGTCCTCTTGCCAACTTTGCAGTTTTGATGAGCTGGTGGTTCCTTATGTGGACAGACTGACATTGTGAGACACACAGTGCACAAGGACCAGCCAGGGAAAGGAGTGTCTCCTACCCCTGCCCAACCAGAAGCCGTCTGTTACTTGCTGGTGACCTGGCTGAATTTGCACACCTTAAGAACACGGCTTTCAGGGTAGATACATCACTTTGTGACTAGCTGTACCTACCTGCCACACTGACTGTGGTGACCAGAGCTTTACGGCTCTTGGGAGAGCCCTCACGCCAGCCTTCGGCACACTATTCTAGAGCCATCAGACCCAGAGGACACTTGCAAACCCCTGTGCACCCCTCATGCCCCCTGCCAGTTGGCTCCAAGCAGTCCCTGGGTCACAGAGGTGCGCCCCATAAACACCCCCAAAGCTACCTCATTGTCCACCTTCCTCAAAGCGCTCCTTCGCCAAGAGCCCGACAGAAACGACCTCGCTAGGCCGCAGTGTGCTGAGCCCACAGCCTGCCAAGCTGCCCCGCCAGGGCTCCTTGTTCCTGGCACTCCCTAGCTGTCCACCCCATCTCTTGTCTCTTCCTCAGATCGTCAGCTTGCTGGAGCAGGACCTGCCCCTTTGCTCTCCGTCTGCACGGCAGACGGGGGTTCTGCTGCATGATGAGGGCTCGTAGGCAGTGATATAAATAGAGAGCCTCATCCCTATTAAACCATAGACCGCCTCAGGCCTGGATCTTCATATAGATTCTAGCAGGCCCCACGCCCAGTGCAGGCCAGCACCACCCCCCTGGGCAAGGGCTTGCCCACTGCAGGAGGGACAGGGACCGGGAGCACTGGCAGCTGTCTACAGATCATTTGCCGATATCTGCCCCAGGGAGGGTTTGAACTCACAGCATGTTGGGGCAGCTCAAGTTCCATAACCATAACCTGGGCTTGGTGCACAAGGACGTGCCAGTCTCCAAGCCGGGCTGGTCTAGGAGCCAGGATCTGCCTTTATTGCGCCCCCAGAGGGGCGGCTGGGAGAAACGCTGAGCGACTGAGACCGGCTGGGGCCTGATCTGAGCCGCAGCTGGAGCTCCGGCGGGTGCACAAAGCAGAACCAATTGATTTGGGAACACAGTGCTTCTAGGGGAATGTAGCTCGGACACCCCTAGCTCAGAGGACCCCAAAGCCGGACCCCTCACCCGACCCTGCCCCCAGGGAGGTCCCGCCCTTTTCAAGGCGAGCGGAATCAACATGAGGAGTTTAGAGCCGGAAACAGAAAGAGCCTCTCAGCTTCCCCGGAGCCGAGCAGCCGCTCTACTGAACTAATTGGCCCGCTACAAGCATTAGCCAACGGCTCCTCGCCTCCAGGCCTGGGACGCAGCCTGGCCAGGGGCGATGGCCGAGCACAGGCAGGGGCAGAGGCGGGCTGAGAAGCCAGGCGGGTCATGTCCGAATACTGGCACGTGGCTGGAGGCAGGTTCAGAGCCAGCGGCTGGCAGAGCCATTCAGGGGTGGCCCCTCCGGGCCGAGCCGGTGCCCTGCGAGGGGAGGAATCGCCGAACGCGGCTTTCCTCGAACAGGACCAAGGAATTTTGTTAGACAGGAGGGAGAGTCTCGGCCTACAGCCGCTCCCTCCCATCCTTGCTGCCCCACCCCACGCTGCAGGGTGAAAGGAGCAGTTAAAGCCAGGAATGTCTTTCAGCTCCCGTGTCTGGCTGCTCCGGCCTGCGCTGATCTGGCACCCCGCAAGCAGCTGAGCTGGGCTGGGGGTCGCCCCACAGCTCAGCAGTTAACATGGAGGCTGTTGGCTGGCAAATGCCCCTGGCAGCGGGCAATGCAGCCCCCTGCACCTGGGGGCACAGGGGCGAGACACTGCCAATCCGCACCCCCAAGAGCCTGGCCCCCCGAGTGGTGCGGTGCTCGGGACCGTGGGCGGCGGGGGGCACTCGAGGCAGGGCGCCCCGTCCGCCACCGCTGGGTTTATGCCTGAAGGACGAGGTCGATACCGTGGCCAGAGCGGCTCACAGAACAGCCAGGCCCTGCCCCACTGAGCTCGCCGGCCAGGGTTTGTCCAAGGCAAGGAGTCGGACGCTCCTGCTTTAGGACACAAGGCAACAGTGCTGGCGCCCGGAAGTTGGACCAAGCAGACCAGCGTCTCCCTGCAGCTGCTGCTGGCTGTCACGGCGGAGTGTCCGCACGGCCCCGGCTGCAGGCGGCTGCCGGCTTCACAGAGCGTCACGGCCACGGCCAGATCCCTGCGGAGCCCGGGGCCGGTACCGTAGCAGTGACCCACAGCCCCTGGCTCCTTCGCGAGTGCAGGCGGGGCTGGGGCAGGTCAGGGCCAGCAAAGCAGCCAGCGGATGAGGCTTCACAGCAAGCCATGCTCCGGGGATCAGACCTGGTGCCAAGAGGCCAGAAGGGTCAAGGAGCAGGCAGCCACCCTCCCGGCCTCTTCTCCCTGCCCCACAGCCTGCAGGCCCGGGCCCCGAGGGCCGCTCCCAGCAGCTGGAACCAGGAGCTGGGGCTGAGCGAAGCCAGGAGAGCAGGCGGAGGGGAGTAGCTCCGGCTCACCCCATCCCTGCCCGACCACGGAGCAGAAACCTCCGGGCCCCAGGGGGACGAGGCTGCGTCTCTAGAGGGGAAACGTTCGGCCCTTAAGGAGAGACAGCCCTTTGCCAAGCCCTGGCTGCTGGGACATTGACCCAGCTTGCGGCCCAAGGGGGCTCTAAACCAGGGGCTTGCCCCCCCACGTGGGAGGGGGATGGTCATTCTGGGAGCAGACTGCACAGCAAAAGCCGTGGCTCGCCCATCCCGCCAGCTCAGCCTGGAGGCCCTCACCCGCTCTATCCCTGAGGGGCCCCGTGCCCAGTGGTACTCTGCTAAACCACTCCCCTGGGGCCGGGGGGCACGGACAAAGGTGCTGCTTCTGCTCTGACCCTGGGGGGCCAAGCCACAAGCCTAGGGCAAGCAGCCCCCCATGCTGGCGCTGCAGCAGGACCGGCTCCCAGGGCAGTTCGAAACAAACGTTCCCCTCCCAGCTCAGCAAGATCTTCCCCTCCGGACGTGCAACCCCTGCCTGTCTGAGACCCCCAAAACGACCCAGGGCCCTTCCGATTCCCCCCCAGCAGAGGCACCCTCGCTCCCTTCTCCCCAGCTGCCCCCTCTCCTGTATTAGGGACTGAACGTTTTGGGACATGCCCCTTTAGAGTCGCAGCTTGTCCCCCAGCAGCCCTACTGGAGCTGGAGGTTTCTGCCGCCAGGAGCAGCAGCTAACAATTCTGTCCTTTCACCTGTCATCATTAGGTTCCAGAGTTAAAGAGACAGAGACATGGATCGCAAGGCTGGAAGGGATCACTGTGGATGTAGTCTGAGCCCTGCACAGCACAGGCCAGCGACCTGCCCTGCAATCACCCCTAGAGCAGCTGGTTTAGGGACACAGCCCCTCTGGATGTTAAGGTCAGGGATGGAGAACCCGCCGGGCCCCCAGGGAGCAGTTCCAAGTAAATTCCTCTCACCCGTAAAACTTCTTTCCTGCCTGAATGTCTCGCTTCGGGTCCAGCCAGTCCTGTGTCTGCACGGTGACGCCCCTGGTTTGCGGGGGTGGGTTTGTGTCACAGCTGGGCTCTGGGGAGGGGACAGGCTGGCATTCCCAGAGGGAGGCAGGGGGCCCTGCACGGCCCCTCAGGGCTGCTGAAGCCAGAGGGGAAGCCACGGCCCCGTGCTGGGGCTCCAGCCAGTGGACCAGCGAGTGCCAGTCATGTCCCATTCCCCACTGCGCCTCCCTACTGCCGGCCAGCTCAGGGGTGGGAACCCCAGGAGCAGCCACCTCCGCAGCCGGGCGCCCCGCCTTGTGCCCCTGGGACTGGCTGGGGGTGGGAGAAGGCTCTGCCCTGGCAGCTGTGGTCCAGCCACTCCAACGGTCCGCAGGTTCAGAATGAGGTTTGGTTTCAGTGAAAGCTCAAATGCTCCAGGAGCTGCCACAATCCAGAGGGGCTGCCCGCCCCCCCGCTACTCCCCAAATTGCCAGGACCCCTGGGTGAAGCCAGCCCAGAGAGCAGCTGTCAGGTCTGCAGCAGCCAGACTGGCTGATCTCGCTCTGCTGCCCCAAAGGGGGTTGTTGGTGAGGGGGGGGTCCCTGCTCTGCACAGGGGGTTCAGTCTGTGATTCCCCCAGCTCCTTCCCCTCTGGGGGCTTGGAGGGAGGGGGCTCTTCTCTTCCCCTCCGGCCCCTTCCTGGGAGGGAGGGTCCCCACTAAGACCTGCTCCCCCCGAGGTGGGACCAGGTGCTGATGAACCAGCCAGGGTCTGGTTGTGTGTGGCAAAACACACGTGCGGGGGTCCCCTCCTCTGCAACTGGCCGGGGTGGGGGGGGCGCCCACTTCCCACCCTAGGCAGGGCGGAGAGGCCAGCAGCTCAGGGGGTCTGGACGCCAGTTATCCCACCGGGCACTCCTGGGGGGAAGCTCGCAGCCCCCCCGGGAGCTCATGACATCACTCCCGCTCCCCTGCCCCGCCCAGAGCCACACTCCGTGAATGGTGAATGCACTTTAATAGCCCCCGGGCGGCTCGGGAAGGGCCCGGCTCAGCCCCCGACCCCACGCTGCTCAGTCCACCAGCAGGCCGCGGCTCACCTCCGGGAAGAGGCTGAAGAAGCCCTGGAAGGAGAGAGGCAGAGATCAGGGCTGGGGCCGGGGCCGGGTCAGGCCAGCCAGGGAGCCCCGGGGGCTGGGGGAGGAACAGCTGCTCCCCGTTCAGTTATACAAGCGTTACCATGGCAACCAGCTAGTCACTTCGTGCTGGATGATGTTGCCATAGTAACCAATCACTGACTCAAGGCCACTGCAGGTTGCTATGGTAACCCTTCAGGGATGAAAATGGCCAGGGAGGGGCTGGAGCGGGGGTGGGGGGAGCGGGAGGGCAAGGGCAGCAGGACCTGGCTGAATGTGTGGGGTGGGGACCCAGGGGCTGCAGGGGACCCTGGCACTTACCCGGAAGCACCCTGAGATGGAAGGGATGCGGGGGGATGGGTCGGGGGGCAGAGGAGTGCAGGGGGACAGGGTGGGGGGATGGGCTTTAGGGGTGGGGTGCAGGGGGACAGGGTGTGGGGGGATGGGGGCAGAGGGGTAGGGTGCAGGGGGCACTCTCACCTGGAAGAGGGTGATGCTCTGCAGTCCCTGGAGCCGTAGGGGTGCAGGGGGTGGGGGGATGGGCTTCGGGGGTGGGGTGTGGAGGGACAGGGGGTGGGGGGGCAGAGGGGGTGGAGGGATGGGCTGCAGGGGGCGCTCTCACCTGGAAGAGGGTGATGCTCTGCAGCACGCTCGAGGTGCAGCACATCTCGCGGATCGAGTGCATGGCCAGCTGCGGGCAGCCGATGTCCAGGACCCGCAGCCCCAGGCGGGAGGCCAGGATGGGCCCAATGGTGGTGCCGCAGGGCACGTCGTTCCGCACCATGAACTCCTGGGACGGGCAGAAGGACAGGGGGGCCGGGGGGGGAAAGAGTAAGGACCATTCCCCCAACTCCTCAGCCCCCATGAGTGCCTTGGGGAGCAGCCCCAGGCAGGCTGGGCTCCCAGCTAACCACGGCCTTGGCATTCCACTGACGAGCCCGGATAACGACCCTCGGGGCTCAGTGCAGACCTGACATCCTGGAGCAGGCGAGGCGCCAGGGCCAGGCCCCAGCACGCGGGCTGTGAGCCCCTCAGCGCTGCCCCCTCCCGCCCTGGGCTCCGGGCTGCCCCAGGGGAGGGGGCACCAGAGCAGGGGAGCAGAGGTTCCTCGCCGGGCAGCCATTTGTCTGGGGGGCTTCCCTGGCCTGCCCTGCTACCCCAGTGACTCGGGTGGGGGGGCACGCAGACCCCTCCTGGTTGCTACAGAAACCCCATGGCCAATGGTGAGCAAGGAGGGAGGGGATGGCATGGAAGGGGCAGTGCAGGGTGAACCGGCCCCTGGGGAATGGGAGCATCTGGCCCCATCGCTTCCCTCCCTGCCGCCCCTTGGCTCGGGCTGGGGTGTCCTCTCCCTCGGACTGCGTTCAGCCCTGGAGGTCTCGGCTCTGCAGCCAGCACTGCGGGTCCCCTCATGGGGTGTAAGCGGCAGAGCCAGTCACACAGACACCCACGGACGAGGGGCGTCCCCAAGCCCTGCCATCCCACTGTGGGGGGGGAAGGCAACAAGGGGCGTGCGCCAGCGCCCCCTGCGGACGAGTGTGGGAATGTTTTGAGCTTGCTCTAGGAACGACCGTGGGGCTGTTCTCCGGCCTGTGCCGTACAGGGGGTCGGAAGAGATGGTCCCCCAGGTGCCTTCCGGCCTTGGAACCTGGGACTATTCCAGCTCGGGGCCTATCCCCTCGGCAGTGCCCCCCCATGGCGGGGAAGAACCGGGGGCTCCCCGGGACACGGAGAGCAGGCCAGGCATTCGGGGGACAGCCACTGAGGCTGCCTGGGCTGGAACCAGCACCTGTGAACGGAAACCTCAGTGACCGAACTCTGACTACGGCAAGTTACTGCCCCGCACGCCTCTCTCAGGCCGAGCTGGAGAACAAAGGCAGAAGGGGTCCGAAGAGAGGCTAGGCAGGAGGGGAGGCCAGCCCAGGGGAGCTAGGGAAGCAGGGCACGGGGGGCTTCCATCCACAGGAACTCAGGAAAGAACCCTACAGAAAGTAGAACCCAACCGATGACTAAGGAGCATGGAACAGCCCACGGCGGAGCCACAGGCTGAGCTCACGGAGCAGGGGCAGGACAAGCAGCACGAGGAGGGGCTGCGAACACATTCGGAGCAAGGGAAAGACGAAGGGAAGGGCAGGTCCTCTGCCGAGCGGGGAAGGCGCCAGTAACTGGTGCTCAAGAAGCAGAGGTGTTTAATGTCTGTTTTGCTTCAGGCGTCACTAGAAAGGTTCACGGTGACCAGACACTCCACACAATCACCATGAGCAACAAGGGGGACAGACCAAGCCAGCAGAGGGAACGAGCAGGTTAGTGACGATTTGGAGGAGTCGGGCATATCCAGGCCGGCAGGGGCTGTGACATTCAGCCGAGGCTACTTAAGGAGTTAGCCGAAGCAATCGGAACGGTGAGCAACTATCTCTGAAAGCTCCTGGAGGGCTGGAGAAGGGAAGACACGTAAAAAGGGGAGTAAGAGAACCTGGGGAGTTACAGACCCGTCAGTCTCACTTCCAGACCTGGGGAGATCCTGGAACAAATTATGAAACAATCAGTTTGTCAGCACCTGGAGCTACTGGGGTTATAAGGAGCAGCCAGCATGGATTTGTCAAGAAAATCACGTCAAACCAACCGAACTTCCTCCTTTGACAGGGTCACTGGGCCAGTGGCTGGGGGAAGCAGTGGACGGGATATATCTGGATGTCAGTAAGGCTTTTGGCACAGTCCCACGTGACATTCTCCTAAACAAACTAGGGCAATGTGGTCTAGATGAAATTACTAGCCGGTGGGTGCACAACTGGCTGAAAGGCCGTACCCTAAGAGTAGTTATCCAGGGTTCATTGTCAAACTGGGAGTGTGTATCTGGTGGGGTTCTGCAGGGGTCAGTCCTGGGTCTGGCACTATTCAATATTTTCAGTCATGACGTGGATAACGGAGTGGAGAGGATGCTTATGAAATGTGCAGATGACACCAAGCTGGGAGAGGTCACAAGCACTTTGGAGGCAGGATTAGAATCCAAAGCGACCTTGACAATTGGAGAACTGCTCTGAAATCACAAGACGCAATTCAATAGAGACAAGTGCAAAGTACCACACGTAGGGAGGAAAACTCAGATGCACAAGTACAAACTGGGGACTAACTGGCTCAGTGGTAGCGCTGCTGAAAAGGCCTGGGGGTCACAGTGGAAGCGATGCAACGGCGAACAGGAGCATCGTGTGAAGACACTGGAGGTCCCTGTGCTGCTTGGCATGGTGAGGCCTCAGCGGCAGCGCTGTGCCGAGCTCCGAGCGCCGCCCGTGAGGAAAGATGGGGGGAGTCCAATGCCCAGCAACAAACCTGATCAAAGGTTTAGAAACCCTGATTTGTGAGCAAAGACTAAAGAGCCTGGACATGCCCAGTGTGGAGAAGGGAAGCTTGCGGGGGCCTGAGAACTGGCTTCCAATTCGTTGCGGGCTGTTCGAAAGAGGTCGGGGACCAGTTGTTCTCCGTGTCCAGTGAAGGAAGGACATGCAGCAGTGGGCTGAACCTGCAGCCAGGGGGACTGAGGTTAGTGACCGGGAAAAGCTTTGCAACGCTCAGGGGAGTCGCGCTCCGGAGCAGACTCCCAAGGGGGGCTGGGGAATCCCCGGCACTGCGGGTTTTGAAGAAAAGGGCTGAACAAACCCCTGTCCCAGATGCTCAAGGCTCCCTTGGTTCAGTCACAGAGCAGGGATTGGGATGTGACGACGTCTCGAGGTCCCCTCACCGCCGTGATCCTAGGCCTGCCTCTCTCACACTAACCCAACTGCAGCCAGGTGCCCCAAATATGGTCACCTGTTATCCCAGGGCTGCCCAGCCTCACTGCAGACACTGTCTGGGAGCACTGAGCCCCCAGGGCTGTCCAGCCTCACTGCAGACGCTGTCTCGGATCACTGCACCCCCAGGGCTGTCCAGCCTCACTGCATACACTGACTGGGAGCACTGCACCCCCAGGGTTGCCTGACCTCACTGCAGACACTGGCTTGGAGCACTGCACCCCAAAGGGGAGAACAAAGCCTCCTGCGGGTGTCTGGCCTGGCTGGACTTGTTGCAGGAAGCCATGCAAAGAGCAGGGATCACCGATGCCCGAAGGCACAGTCTGGGAGTGGTGCAGGCCAAAGGCTGGCCCTGTGGAAGCGTTGGGGGGCCTGGTGCCCTCATGGGGCACTCCTGGGAAGCTGGGCACAGACCAGACCCTGTGGTTCCCTGACTTGGAGATTCCCCAGGCAGGGAGGCCATTCTGCCAGTGACCACGGGGTGTGACCCATTCATGGCCACAGCCCACGAGAGTGGGATCCCCTGGCGGTGCTCAGGCTGGCCAGGCCCAGGGCACTTACCTGCAGGGGGACTTCGACGCGGCCCGCGATCTCCCGGATCACTGCCTCGGTGACGGCCGTGGAGGCATAGCGCTGGTTACTGTTCACCTTGATCACGGGGCCCTGTGCAAACATCCAGACTCAGCCTGGCCCTGACCCCTAGCTGGGAGGGCAGCACCCCCGGCAGAGGGATCTGCCCCAGTTCCCAGCAAAGCTGCCTGCCCTCGGCCTCCCTGAGCAGGGGCGCGGCACTGGTGTCCCATGACTGGCAGTGCTGAGGTCCTTCCCCAACCCCCTGGAGCTCCCGTGCTCCGCAGCCCAACGGGGCGCCGGCTGGGCCACACACCCAGGAACCCCACGGGGGGCTGGCTCGAGGCTCAGCACAGGCTGCGGGGGTCTCAGAGCAGCCAGCAGACGGGGCTTCATGCCAAGCCAGGATCGGGGGCCCCAGGCAGCTGGCCGGAGCAAGGTAAGCACTGGGGAAGGGCCCTGGATCTGAAGAGCCTGGCCCTTGTCAGGGGGTGCAGGGAGAGCTCCCCCCAGCCCCCGCCCCGAGGGAGCCCCCAGTCCCTGATGCAGGGAGAGGGCTGCGCTCACCTTGTGGAAGGCTGGCCGGTGATTCTCCTCATACTTGTCCCTGCAAGAGAAGCGGAGCGTTAGTCCTGGGCTGCCCCCAGGCCCCATCTGCTCCCAGCCAGCCCCAGGGGCAAACTGCCCTCCCCCCGCGAGGCCTTCCCGTGCCGCTCCCCCCCAGTCACTCACAGGTAGTTGGGGTGGGCGGCGTGGGCCATGTCGGCGCTGATCAGGTAGGACTTGGCCAGGGCCTCCTCGAAGGCCGTCAGGTTCTGGGGTGTGGCCGAGATGCGGCGCAGGACCAGCTCCGTCAGCAGGGACTCGGCGCCCTGCGCACTCTCCGAGCCCACCTGCAGGGAGGGCCTGGTCAGCGCGGCTGGCAGCAGGGGGCCTCGGACCCCACCCCCAGGGCAGCCCATTCGCGGCCTGCCCCAGGACCACACGGGAACGACGCCCTGTTTCCCCCAGGCTGTTCCTGGCCCCACGTCCCAGCAGGAGCCAGATCCCCACTCCGTGGGAACGCGCCTCCCTCTGCGGCTGCAACGCCAGCCTCCTGCTCCGGCTTGGAAAGGGGCTGCACCCCCTGGCTAGTGCAACTCCTCCAACTGCGCCGGTGCCCCTCATTCCCGACCCACAGCCCCCTGCTAGCCCAGCCCTGGGCTCCCCCAGAGCCCTGCCAGTGCCCCTCAATCCTGACCCACAGCCCCCTGCTAGCCCAGCCCTGGGCTCCCCCAGTGCCCTGCTGGTGCCCCTCACTCCCGACCCGCAGCCCCCTGCTAGCCCAGCCCTGGGCTCCCCCAGAGCCCTGCCAGTGCCCCTCAATCCCGACCCGCAGCCCCCTGCTAGCCCGGCCCTGGGCTCCCTCCAGTGACATTATTGACATGAACTGGGACCGTATAGATCATTGTTGCAACCAAGGTCATCTAGTGGCACCAAATCTTGTATAAAGGGGGTCAAATATGGTGTTTAAGACAAGGTTATGATTTGCTGGTTAGGATGATGCTGTCTGTATGTGGGTATCATTTTTGTATTTCGAGTTATAAGTATTGGCTCTATAGCGTCTGTATTTCAAACTTGTGCTCTGCTTCTGGGTGACACCCCAGACAAGTTGGTGTCAGCTCTGCCTAGCCTGCTGGGTGGCCCATTAAAGACCATCAGCTCTACAAGTGACCCACTGAGAGCAGGCAGACATGCCTTGTGACTCAGGAAGGCATGCAGGGACCTGCCTATGGACAGAACTTTATGCATGTGTGCAGAGTTGAGGAGCCATGCATATATTTTTAATTTTTTGTGCAGAAAAAAGCTTCTGTCAAAATGTTGCTGCAGTTCTGCCTTTTGCCCACCAGAGGGCGCTGTGGCACAAGAACAGAGCAGCAGCTCCCCGCAGAAAATAACTTCTGCCCTTCCATGTTTTGCCCACCAGAGAGTGCTGTGGTGACAGAACACAGCAGCAGCTCCCAGCCAGCGAGGGAAGAAAAAGAGTCTGCCTTCTCCACAGCAGGCCAGGTCAGGAGACAGGGGCTGTGCGGAGACAGACAGCGTGGGGTGCTGGGGGGATGGTCATACAGGGGCTCATGAGGGCTAGCGGGGGAGGACAGACTGAGGCAGGGGCTGAATGGGAGTGGAGGCACAGGGGGGAGGGAGGTGCAAGGCCACAGGGTGATGAGGGAGGGGGTGCAAAGACCTACATAGCAACAGGGGAGTGGCTGGGGGGGCACAGAGACTCATGGGGACGGGGGAGGGGGTACTGGGATACATAGGCACGGGGGTGGCTGAGTGGGGGCACAGAGACACATGGGGAAGGGGAGGAGGTACAGAGCTACATGGGGACAGGGGGAGGGGTGCAGGACCACATGGGGATGGGGGGAGTGGGTGTCTGAGTAGGGGTGCAGGAACACATGGGGACAGCGGCACATGTGCCTGACTGAATGGGAAAGGCTAGGGATTAGCCAGGATCTGCATGGGGGAAGCTCCCTAACAGTCTCTCCCCGCCCCCTCAAAAAACCTGTTCCATACTTTTCACACCCATACTCAACGACCCTCCAAGTTCACACCCAGGCTCCTTCCCAGCAATTTACTTCCCTCTACCTCAGCTCCTCCGTTACCTCTGACTCCCCCAAGCCTTTACACTGCTTCTGAGGGGTGTGGGAAATACAGTTCTGTATTGTAGTTTAAATGAATTATTACTCAGAGTCCTGCATTAATATGCCTAGTAAGGAATCTATTTGTCAAAAAACATTTCCTGAATCTTTTTTGTTGTCTGTATTGTTACAGACATACTTGCTGACAGGTATTTTGAAATAAATTACCAAAAATAATTGAAACTGCTGTGATTATATTGTGTTATTCTGACAAATAAAATATGCAGAATTTTAAAATATTGTGAACAGAATTTTTAATTTTTTGGTGCAGAATTCCCCCACGAGTAGTGGAGGGGAAGGACGGTTTGCTCTCAGGGAGGCTAAGAGACATCGATGTGAATGTCGCCTGGCTGTCTGAGCAGGGATGGGTCATTAAAAAACACTGGTGGAGCCTGACCCCATATCAATGGGGAATCCCAGAAGACACAATGGCAAAGCCAGTCACAGGACACTGGCACCCACAACCAGCGCCCGAGAGGGGGTGGTTTCCCCACCTCCCCCCAGGGAGGCTGGGCCACATCCTGAGTTTGAGAACAGAGGACAGGGGAGGAGTGAGGTAGGGGATCAGAGCTGGCTGCTGGCAGGAGTCAGGGCTCACCTGGACTCTGCCCAAGGAGGCCAGACAGAGACAGACGGAGCCTGAACAATGGGGTTCACTATAGCTGGGAGGGGCTCTGGCTGACCAGAACGGACGATGCTTTAACCTTTAATTCTCTGGGCTGAGCTAAGGTGTCCCTGTGTTGGTCCAGGTGACTAATAACCCGCCTGTTGGCCTGCGCTGGCTGTGTGTCCCTGCAGATCCTGGGGGAGGGGGTGCTGCCCCCCAAGATGGTACAAGTCTCCATCGGGGTCTGTCTCAGGGGGACTTGCTGCCTGGAGCTCATGGTGGGGGTGCAGGGAGGCTGCAGGCCCAGAGGTCCAGCCCCAGGAGGCGGTGAAGTTGCGTGGCTTCTCCTGGAGGCGGAGACAGACCCCTTGGGGGCCTCTCTCACTGACAGGGCCTCCAGGGCCTGTCCCCATGCTGGGGCCCTGGCCCTGATCCTGGGGGTCCGTGACACCCAACATGGGGTGAGTGGTGCCTGGGCTATTGCCCGGCTGGTGCAGGGAAAGGCACCGGCAGTGGCTGCCCTGGGAATCTCTGGACATGGGGGGTTGGGGTGGAGGTGGGGGGGAGAGAAGATGGATCTGCCCCTCCCAGTCCCTGCCCCGCTGGGGGCGCCGTGCTGTGAAGTGCTTCAGGAGGGGGAAGGGTGCAGGTTCCCCCCTCCCAATCTCCCCGCCCCCAGCTCAGTTCTCAGCTGGAGCACGTCACCGCCCCACCTCCGCTCACCTCCTCGTTGTCGTACAGCGCGATCAGGCGGACGTTGGGCTCCCGGGAGAGGGAACCGGGAGCCTCACAGGAGCTGATCAGGGCCTGCAGGGGACAAGACATGGGGCATTCCTGGGGCAGAGCCCACAGAACCCACAGAGCAAACAGCCCCTCCACCCCGACACGTGCCTGGCCCCGCTGCCGTCCTTCCAGAAGGGGAGTCCCCACAGGGCCCTGCTGACACCCCGCCCCCCAGAGACGGGTGCAGCCGCGACCCCAGAGAGGAGCGCAGAGTAGGGGTTGGGGTGGGACACAGTCTCCCCGGGGCAGCCCCCACTCACCTGCAGGGCGCAGTAGCAGCTGTGCAGATTGTCCAGGCGGGGGGCGAAGATGAACTCATCGAAGGCGCCGCCTAATGTCTGAAAGGGAACGAGCAAACGGAGCCCATCACGCGGGCTGGGGGAGCTGGCGGAGCCGGGCAGTCCCATTCCAGTGGGGCTCTGTGCCCAGTTCCCACCAGCGCCCCGGCTGGGCCCCTGCACGCATGCACAGAGCCAGGTGCTTGGGCGCTGCCCCACCACGGCCTGGGCAAGTCCCACCCTCCAGGAGCGGGGCTGCAGGGGTACCGGCGCCCTGGGGAGCCTGGCTCCTGCCCCAGCTGCACACCGCCTGAGGACTGACCCCAGCCCTGCTTGGGGATTGCCCTGGGGGCTCTGCTGCAGGGAGTGGGGGGCAGCCTCCGAGGAGGGCACAAGCAGGGGACTGGCCTGGCTGGGATCTCAGGGCACGTGTGGATGAGCCGCGGGCGTCCCTCCATGCCAGGCTCCCGAGCGCTCACTCCCAGAGGTTGGTGGCCGCAGACACTCGGCCTGAGGAGTGCAGACACCGGGCCCTGAAGGCTGGGGGGCGCGCAGCTGAGGCTGCTCCCAGGGGAAGTGCGCAGCAGCCACACTGGCCCCAGGAGGGAGCTGGTGGGGGAAGGACAGTGGGGGACGGTGGAGCCCTGCGGGGAGGCCAAGAGCAGGGACCCCACGTCACCATCAGCACCAGAGCAGCCAGCCTAGTCGCAACCCTGGCCACACAGATGCAGTGTCTGCAGCAGTCCAGTGTGCCTCCTAGAATCACAGACTGTCCGGGTGGGAAGGGACCTCAGAGGTATCTCGTCCAACCCCTGCTCAAAGCAGGATCAACCCCAACTTTGTCAAGCCTGACCTTAAAAACCTCTAAGGAAGGAGATTCCACCACCTCCCTAGGGAACCCATTCCAGTGTTTCACCACCCTCCTGGTGAAATAGTGTTTCCTAATATCCAACCTAAACCTCCCCCACTGCAACTTGAGACCATTGCTCCTTCTTCTGTCATCTGCCACCACTGAGAACAGCCGAGCTCCATCCTCTTTGGAACCCCCTTTCAGGTAGTTGAAAGCAGCTATCAAATCCCCCCTCATTCTTCTCTTCCGCAGACTAAACAATCCCAGTTCCCTCAGCCTCTCCTCGTAAGTCATGTGTTCCAGACCCCTAATCATGTTCGTTGCCCTCCGCTGGACTCTCTCTAATTTGTTCACATCCATTCTGTACTGTGGGGCCCGAAACTGGACACAGTACTCCAGATGAGGCCTCACCAATGTCGAATAGAGGGGAACGATCACGTCCCTCGATCTGCTCGCTATGCCCCTCCTTATACATCCCAAAATGCCATTGGCCTTCTTGGCAACAAGGGCACACTGCTGACTCATATCCAGCTTCTCGTCCACTGTAACCCCTAGGTCCTTTTCTGCAGAACTGCTGCCGAGCCATTCGGTCCCCAGCCTGTAGCGGTGCATGGGATTCTTCCCTCCTAAGTGCAGGACTCTGCACTTGTCCTTGTTGAACCTCATCGATTTCTTTTGGCCCAATCCTCCAATTTGTCTAGGTCCCTCTGTATCCTCAGTTTCCCCTACATGGCCACGGCGACCCAGTAGGGAATAGGGCAGACTCAGAGATGGGGGTGGGGTGAAATGAAGAATCCTTAAGGAAAGACCCCAGCTTGAGAACAAAGGCCTGGGAGGGGGGATAAGGGCTGGCCCCTGGCTGGGGGCTCCCCCACCTGGGAACTGACTTTGGAGACGGACGGAGCCGGAGCCTGAGGCTCCCCACAGCTGGGCTGGGCTCTAGGCAACCAGCACAGACCGAGCTTTGACCTCCTGTTCTCAGGGCTGCCCTAAGGGCTTCCTGTGCTGCGCCCAGGGGACGAGCCCCCCGCCTGCGGGACAGCGCGGGCTCCCCGTCCCTGCAGATCCCGGCTGCGGTGCACCAATCCGGTACCATTGCGGAGAGTGGACCAGATGATATGTCTGGGGGGAGAAAGCAGAAGGAGACTCCGCTGGTTGGAAGGCATGAGATGCGATGTCCTGAGGTTGGGGGTTCCACGACCACCACTCCCAAGAGGAGAAGGCGGGTGGTGGTGGTCGGGGACTCTCTCCTCCGGGGGACTGAGTCATCTATCTGCCGCCCTGACCGGGAAAACCGAGAAGTCTGCTGCTTGCCAGGGGCTAAGATTCGCGATGTGACGGAGAGACTGCCGAGACTCATCAAGCCCTCGGATCGCTACCCCTTCCTGCTTCTCCACGTGGGCACCAATGATATTGCCAAGAATGACCTTGAGCGGATCACTGCGGACTACGTGGCTCTGGGAAGAAGGATAAAGGAGTTGGAGGCGCAAGTGGTCTTCTCGTCCATCCTCCCCGTGGAAGGAAAAGGCCTGGGTAGGGACCGTCGAATCGTGGAAGTCAACGAATGGCTACGCAGGTGGTGTCGGAGAGAAGGCTTTGGATTCTTTGACCATGGGATGGTGTTCCATGAAGGAGGAGTGCTGGGCAGAGACGGGCTCCATCTTACGAAGAGAGGGAAGAGCATCTTTGCCAGCAGGCTGGCTAACCTAGTGAGGAGGGCTTTAAACTAGGTTCACCGGGGGAAGGAGGATGGTGTGGATTGCACTCTCAGCAAATTTGCAGATGATACTAAACTGGGAGGAGTGGTAGATACGCTGGAGGGGAGGGATAGGATACAGAAGGACCTAGACAAATTGGAGGATTGGGCCAAAAGAAATCTGATGAGGTTCAATAAGGATAAGTGCAGGGTCCTGCACTTAGGACGGAAGAATCCAATGCACCGCTACAGACTAGGGACCGAATGGCTAGGCAGCAGTTCTGCGGAAAAGGACCTAGGGGTGACAGTGGACGAGAAGCTGGATATGAGTCAACAGTGTGCCCTTGTTGCCAAGAAGGCCAATGGCATTTTGGGATGTATAAGTAGGGGCATAGCGAGCAGATCGAGGGACGTGATCGTTCCCCTCTATTCGACATTGGTGAGGCCTCATCTGGAGTACTGTGTCCAGTTTTGGGCCCCACACTACAAGAAGGATGTGGATAAATTGGAGAGAGTCCAGCGAAGGGCAACAAAAATGATTAGGGGTCTAGAGCACATGACTTATGAGGAGAGGCTGAGGGAGCTGGGATTGTTTAGTCTGCAGAAGAGAAGAATGAGGGGGGATTTGATAGCTGCTTTCAACTACCTGAAAGGGGGTTCCAAAGAGGATGGCTCTAGACTGTTCTCAGTGGTAGCAGATGACAGAACGAGGAGTAATGGTCTCAAGTTGCAATGGGGGAGGTTTAGGTTGGATATTAGGAAAAACTTTTTCACTAAGAGGGTGGTGAAACACTGGAATGCGTTACCTAGGGAGGTGGTAGAATCTCCTTCCTTAGAGGTTTTTAAGGTCAGGCTTGACAAAGCCCTGGCTGGGATGATTTAACTGGGAATTGGTCCTGCTTCGAGCAGGGGGTTGGACTAGATGACCTTCTGGGGTCCCTTCCAACCCTGATATTCTATGATTCTATGAATCCCTGCGGAGCGGACAGGCCTCGCCCCGGGGTCTGTCGCAGCCCAACGCGCTGGGCAGAGAGCAGAGCCTGGGGCAGGGGGCCGACCCTGAAGGAAGAGTGAGGCCCCTTGAGAGGGGCACAGGGAAGAGGTTCCCCCGAGGGACTGTGCCCAGCCCGGGGGTGTAGCCCCGATCCTGTGGCGCCGTGACTGGCGGGGTTCGCGCTGGGATGCTGAACGCACCAGCAGCATTGAGCAGCAAGTAGCCACCGCCCTGAGCAGGACTCGCAGCCCTGGGCCGGGAGCAGGGCTTCTGCGTGGGCTGGAGGAGGAGGAGGATCAGTCCCAGAAGCAGGTTCCAGGCCCAAGCGGGGCTCTGTCACGGAGTGTGGGGGAGTCAGGGCCCTGCACCCCACTTCCTGCGATTGACCGTGACTCTCAGCCAGCCAGTAAAACGGAAGGTTTATTAGACGACAGGAACACAGTCCCAAGCAGGGCTTGTACGTCCAACCAGGACCCCTCGGCCAGGTCCCTCTGCGGGGCAAGGAGCTTAGACCGCAGCCTTGGGGTTCCCCGCGTCTTCCCAGCCAGCCCCAAATTGACTCCCCCTCCAGCCCCCCCCCCCGGGGCTTTGTCCCTTTCCCGGGCCAGGAGGTCACCGGATTCCTTTGTTCTCCAACCCTTTAGCTCTCACCTTGCAGGGGGGAAGGGCCCAGGCCATCAGTTGCCAGGAGACAGAGTGTCGGCCATTTATGTACCCTGGCCCTTTGCTCTCCAACAATGACACCCCCTTATCTCACCACCTAGAGACTTAATTATGCAATGCACTGAATTTAGCCATATGGAGTGGAAACCTATCAACTTCACGAAATTTTTTAGTCTCTAAGGTGCCACAAGTCCTCCTTTTCTTTTTTCAGGGGAAACTGAGGCACCCCTACAGTATTCAAAGGAAACATTAAGAACAGTCCCGCTTCGTCACAGGCTCCAAGCGGGTTCAAGAGCGACAGAGGCGGCAGCAAGGCACCCCCACACCCTGGTCCCCACGGACAGATCGGAAGCGGTGGTCAGCGGAGCTGGGAGCCGCAGCTGGAGCAGCAGAAACGAGAGGATGGGGAATGAGCTGAGCAGGAGCTGGAGCAGCCGAGGGGCAAGAGACCCCGCTGAGGGGTGAGTGGGGAAAGGCCCCGGGATGCCAGTTCTGCAGGGAGCCTAGATACCGAACTGCTGCCCCAGTTTAAGGGGGGCGGGAAGATATAGATGCAGATCTCACTGCCTTTGGGGAGGTTTGGGGTGGGAACCAGGCTGACCCTGCGGACGGGCTGTGCTGCCTCACCCCCTAACTTGAGCCATGGGGCGCACAGCCAGACGGACGGGTGGAGACGGGGACTAGGAGCTGTTCACAAAGGCTCCATGCTTAGGTTGGAATGGACCCCTGGGGTGTATGGGAGACATTTTCGGGGTGTGCGCAGATGTGAGCCCCGACCCTGCTGGGAGAATCTCTCTGCACGTGGGGTCAGGGTGCGGGGTCACCGTGCCAGAGGATCAGTGTACTCTGGCTTGGCTGGAGCAGCTCTGAGATCCGTCCCCACAAGCTGAGCATGGGGCCAGTGGACAGGAAGCCCGAGGGTCTGGCAGGGCAGGCCGGCTGGCAGAGGAGTTTGGGGATACAGGTCTGGGGATGGAAAGACCCAAAGGGGCTAGCTCAGGTTGGGGACCCAAAGAGGGGGTCACTCATGGTGCCCCAGAAGTGGGGCTCAGGTGAACGGCTAGCACGGGGAGCGGCTGATGGGGGCTCAGAGACCTGCGATGGGAGAGCTGTAGAAACCAGGGCAGAAGGGGCAGGCTGCCTGTGGCTGGATGACCGGGTTTGCCCAGGGCAGAGGGGTGAACTCCTCTACCCAGCCAAGGTGGCCTGCAGCTCGGGCCCAGAGCGCGAACGATGCGACAGCGTTCGGCGGGACGCAGCCACCCAGCCCGCTCCTCGGGGCACGGGGGGTGACAGATGAGCTCCCACCCCAGGCCCCAGTGCACGTGTCCTGTTGGACTCCCCTGGGCGCAGGCACATCTGACCCCCCAGGGGAGCGGCAAGGGGTGGTCAATGGGGAGACATCTGTGGGGTGGAGAGATCCCTTGTCAGACCTGGTGTGGCGCAGCCCCCGCAAAGGCTGAAGGCTGTGACCAGGGCTAAAGCCCCAAACGTGGAGCCATTCGCCCTGCCTCTGGCTCAGAGCCCTGGGCAGACCCCAGAAGGGCTGGTCATTGGGGGTCCCCAGTGGGGAACAATAAAGCTCAGTCCCAGTCTCTGCACCAGCCCAGGGTTCGAAGCACAGGAGCCAGGAGAGGGGTGTCAGTGAAAACGCAGCTCGGCCGGCAGGGAGGGGAGGGTCCTTCCCCCGGCTGGTAACATGAAGGAAAGAGCCCTGGATTGGAGCGGCCCCCCCAGCTCCACGGGAGACGAGTCGCACGGGCAGGCGCCCAGGGGAGCCAGCCGAGGGCAGCCCTACACTTTCTGCTGACAGCGTAGCAATCCCGCCTCGGGGGGGATGGGGGGTTGGGTTGCTGGGAGAACCCCCCCCCAACACAGGGGGGCTCGGTTGCTAAAGCCGCGTCGCTCGGGGTGGGGAGTTTTCACAGCCCTGAGTGACTGAGTTAAACCCACTTACGGTGTGGCCTCGGGCTGAGCGTGGGGAGCTCCAGGCAGGGCAGGGTGACGGCCTGGCGGGTTTGCCCTGCCCAGGGCGGAGAGGCCCCAGCGAAGGGGCAAGCAGCGGGGAGGGCGCTGCTGGTAGCAGACGCCTGGACAGAGCGTGGCCAGGGCCAGGGCGGGTTCTCGTAACCGCGGGAGGAGATGGGAGAAGTCCCGAGTGAAGCCGACCTAGCCCCAGTGCAGCCAGCGCTCAGTGGATGGACGAACGCGTCCGTTGCACTGTGGGGGGATTGCTGGCACCCAGGGGAGAACCCCGCCTGGTGCACAGCTCGTGTCTACACGGAAGTGCTGCAGTGTTTACAGTGAGACAAGCCCTGTCTGGGCGGACTGAGGACTCGCTAGGGAACTGGCCGAGACCGACCCAGATCAATGCAGTTGCCAGCCAGATGCCAGGACTTCCCCACCCTGGGCACCCAGGCTGAGCCAACCCTCCAGCTCCAAAACAAAAGACTGGGAGGGATCTCGGGAGGGGTGGGGACTGAGTGGCTAAGCGGCAGTTCGGCAGAAAAGGACCTGGGGGTGACAGTGGATGAGAAGCTGGATATGAGTCAGCAGTGTGCCCTTGTTGCCAAGAAGGCCAATGGCATTTTGGGCTGTATAAGGAGGGGTATTGCCAGCAGATCGAGGGACGTGATCGTTCCCCTCTATTTGACACTGGTGAGGCCTCATCTGGAGTACTGTGTCCAGTTTTGGGCCCCACACTACAAGAAGGATGTGGAAAAATTGGAGAGAGTCCAGCGAAGGGCAACAAAAATGATGAGGGGTCTGGAACACATGACTTATGAGGAGAGGCTGAGGGAACTGGGACTGTTTAGTCTGCAGAAGAGAAGAATGAGGGGGGATTTGATAGCTGCTTTCAACTACCTGAGAGGGGGTTCCAAAGAGGATTGATCTAGACTATTCTCAGTGGTGGCAGATGACAGAACGAGGAGCAAGGTCTCAAGTTGCAATGGGGGAGGTCTAGGTTGGATATTAGGAAACACTATTTCACGAGGAGGGTGGTGAAGCACTGGAATGGGTTCCCTAGGGAGGTGGTGGAATCTCCTTTCTTAGAGGTTTTTCAGGTCCGGCTTGACAAAGCCCTGGCTGGGATGATTTAGTTGGGGTTGGTCCTGCTTTGAGCAGGGGTTGAACTAGATACCTCCTGAGGTCCCTTCCAACCCTGATCTCTGATTCTGTGGGCGTGGGGGAGGCACCCTCCTCCTGAGCAGCACACTGCTCCCTCCCAGGTGTCTCAGCTGGACCTGCTGGGCAGGGTGCAGCAGGAGGCTGGCACCCACAGGTCCAGTCTAGGAGGTGGGGAGGCCGCGTGGGTCATCCCAGGGAAAGAGTGGGACCCTGAGGGGTCTGGCACATCACACCAAGGGACTGACCCAAAGCTGGGGGCATAGCCCCGATCCTGTGGATCTGTGACAACATGAAGGATGGTCCCTGCCTCCTCCCAACCCGGGCAGCTCATCACCAGCAGGGCAGGGCAGGGACCCTCGCAGCAGATTTTACCCTCAGCCCTGTGCCAGTCAGCCTGGGGCTGGAGGGAGAAGCCACTGCCTGGCCCTCCCGGCTGGGTCCTGGTCACTCACCGCTGGCTGCGTATCCACCAGACACAGCTCCATCTCCACGATCTGCTCCGGCTTCACGCCCAGCTGGGAGCAGAGCAAGGATAGCAGGACGGGGGCATGCCGCTCCGTCTGGGGAGAGAGCAGAGCCCCCCAGGGGAGGTGAACGCTGTGCACAGGCCATGAGACTCCTGTCCCCGCAGGGCAGCACCGCCCGGCCCCAGTCCCCCCGGCTCTCCCAGGAACACTGCAGCTCTTGGCTGAGTTTCCCCTGTCCCAGGGCCCCCCGGCATGCCGAGCAGGGGACACTCGGTGCACAAACCCACATGATGGGTGTGACGAAGTGGGACTGTTCTTAATGTTTCCTCCGAATATTGTGGGGGTGCCTCAGTTTCCCCTATGCAGTTCTTAAGTATCTAGGTGGTGGGGTAAGGGTGTATGATCACTGCAGAGCCCTAGAGGGCAGGTGTGTGCAGGGGTCTGGACACAGACAATGGCCGACACCCTGTTTCCTGGCAACTGATGGCCTGGGCCCTTCCCCCCTGCAAGGTGGGAGCTAAAGGGTTGGAGAACAAAGGAATCAGGTGACCTCCTGGCCCGGGAAAGGAACAAAGCCCAGAGGAGGAGGGGCTGGAGGGAGTTTCAGTTTGGGGCTGGCTAGGACATGGAGTGAAGTGCAGACGTGGTTGTCTGGCTCACTGCCCTCCAAAATGGACCCAGCTGAGGGGTCCTGTTCTCTGCACCTGCAAGCTCTGTTTTAGACCATGTTCCTGTCGTCTAATAAACCTCTGTTTTACTGGCTGGCTGAGAGTCCCGTCTGACTGCGAAGTTGGGGTGCAGGACCCTCTGGCTTCCCCAGGAGCCCCGCCTGAGCGGTCTCGCTGTGGGAAGCACACGGACGGGCAGAGGATGTTGAATGCTCCGAGGTCAGACCCAGGAAGGTGGAAGCCGTGTGAGCTGTTTGCCCTGCGGACAGGCTGCTCACCGGAAGGCGACTGCCCCAGAGTCCTGACTGGCTTCATGGGGAGCAGTTCCAGAGCATCGCCCGGGCACTCCGTGACAATGGGGAGCTGGGCTCTGACACCCCCAGGGGCCCTCCTGCCTCACCTGGGCATCAGCAGTGCAGGGAGCCCCAGCCTTGGGTGCCCCCTTCTCCAGCTCCTCCTGGATGGTAGTGGCCAGGATGGGCACCCTGCGGGGAAAAGGGCTTGGTTGGTCACCTGGGCATTTCCAACCCCGCTCGGCTGCTCCCACATCCTGGGGCAATCGCCAGAGCGAGCCCTTCCCCGGGTGCGCCCTTGCCCTGCTCCCCGGGGGCTCACCAGCCAACTGGCAGAGAAAGGGGTGTCAGACGCCGATGCCCTGGGAGTGACTGAGGGGGAAGCCCTGCCCCAGGCCTGCGATCCACCCCCCATCTCTGTGCCCCCCACGGTACCCTGCGCCTCCCAGGCAGCCCCCCAGACCTGGCAGCATGTGCTCCGGGAACACCTGGGCTGTGAGCTGGCTGGAGAGGGTCCCACCACACAGGGCAAGAGCAGGAAGCTCCGCCAGGCCATGGGAGCCCTCTCGGCACGCAGCCGGGCCAGGCCCCTGGGGAGAGCGCGGGGAACATTAGTGCCCATGCTCTGGCGTGGGATGGGGACGCCTGCCCCACTGAACCCTCCCGCGCTGGGCGCGCCCCGGGTGGTGGCTCACAGGTGCTGCTCCGTGTTGGGCCCAAAGCTCTCATTGACACTGCGCTGCAGGTGGATGGCCAGGTTGGGGATGCGCAGGACGGGCCGCTCCACCCACACCAGCCGCTGCTCCAGCCGCCCCGCAGCCAGCTCCTGAAAGCACAGCAAGGAGGGCGGGTCAGGGAGCCCTTCCCAGGGACCTCCCCATGCCCACCCACAGGAGTCAGCCCTCCTCCATGGGAAGGGCAGGGATGGGGGCTGGAAGGATCTAATCCATGGGGTGAGGGTCTCTGCCTGCCTGGGGCGTTCCCTCTGCACCTGCCTGCCCAGCTGCCCACCACGTCGGGTGAAGGGGGCGGCAGTGCCGGACCCCCGCCCACATCCCTGCAGACGGGGGAGGTGTGTGTTCCACGCGTGGGGTAGGGAGTCGGAACCTGCTGACTTCCGAGGGGGAGTGTGGGTGTGACAGATGGACAGACGGACTCTAGGATCCGGGATGCGTGGACGGGACTGGATCCCACCACGAGCTGTGACCTGCAGACACGGAGCTGCGGGCCGGGAGCGGCTCCCAGCCCGGGGCAGACTCACCTTTATGATCACCCGCCCGGCCACAGTCAGGTCCCGGTCGAACCAGGTGTTCCAAATCCCTCCTCCATAGGTCTCCACGCCCACCTGCACCAGGCCCACTTGGCCTCTCTTGGAGCGACGCTTCACCTGTATGAGAGCCAGCAGCCCATCACCAGCCAGCGGGCCGGGCACTGCCCATGAGGGGATGTGACGATGTGACGCAGCAGGGAGGGGGGAGTGTTGACCTGGGAATGTGCCCTGGGGACGGGAGACCTGAGAGCCTGTCACCTGAGCCAGGAGGGGGATGGGGAGGTGACACCTCTGCCTGGGAATGTGAACAGAGGCTGGAGGAGGGGGCCTGCTGGGTGGGTTTAGTTTCAGTTTGGGGCTGGGTGGAGGAACACAGGGAACCCCAGGGCTGGGGTCTAAGCTCCCTGCTCCCCCAGAAGGACTTCACTGAGGGGTCCTGGGTGTACCCACAAGCTCTGTTTTGGACTGTGTTCCTGTTGTCCAATAAACCTTCTGTTTTACTGGCTGGCTGAGAGTCTCAGTGAATCCCAGGAAGAGGGGTGCAGGGCCTGGACTCCCCCACACTCCGTGACAACTGGTGGCAGCGGTGGGATCTACTGCACCCCGTGAACGGCGCTTCCTGCAGTAAGTGACTGGGGAACAGTAAAACGAAGGGGGATTGACGGGGACCAGGTGTGCTGAAGATTCAGAGAGAGACGGTTTCAGGGGGCGGTTAACCCCTGGGAGTGTGTGACCAGAGAGAAGGACTTTTGCAGTAACAGGGTCCCCCGGGGGATTGCAGCGAGCGGTCCCAGGGGCGGAGGAGTCTGCAGCTCGACCCTGGCAAAGAGGTGGTGACCTCAAGAAGGACTGGCACACTAGGGGCTTTTCCTGGAAACCGTGGACAGCTGCCCGGCCTGCGAGTGGCCAGCCGGGAGATGTACGCTAAACGCCTTAAGAGCGACCTGGTGGAGCTGTGCAGGCAGAGGGGGCTGCGCGTCGGGAGGTCCACCAAGGACCAGCTGATTGCCCAGCTGGAGGAGAGGGATCGCTTGGATGACCCGATCCCTGTCCCTGAGGGAAGCCGCCCGGCGGACGCAGCGTGGGCCCTGGGGCCTGACCAGGCTGGGAGGGGTCAGACTGCTGCCCAGGACACCCCGAGACCCTTCCTACCTATGCCTGGGGGAGGGGTTGTGGGAAGCCCAGCGAATACCGAGGGCCCCCTGACCCCAGCAGCCAGCAGGGGATCCTCCCAGCGGAGCTCCCCATCCCTGGAGCGGATGCGGCTGGAATGGGAGAGGGAGAGGAAAATGAGGGAGCTGGAGGATCATGAAAAACAACGTCAACATGAGGAGAAACAACGTCAACATGAGCAGGAGGAGAAGGAGAGGGAGCGTCAGGAGAAGGAGAGGGAGCGTCAGGAGAAGGAGAGGGAACGTCAACATGAGCAGCAGGAGAAGGAGAAACAAAGACAGCATGAACTGGAGCTGGCCAGGCTGAGGAGCAGTGGGGCCCCGGCTGCGGTGAGTGAGGGGGGACCCAAGACTGCAAGGAGCTTTGATAAGTGCTTCCTGGCCCAGCGGAAGGAGGGGGAGGACACAGATAGCTTCCTGACGGCCTTTGAGAATGCCTGCGAGCTGCACAGGGTTGACCCTGCAGACAGGCTCCAGTTCCTCACCCCCTTACTGGACCCCAAAGCCGTGGAGGTGTACAGCCGGATGACAGGGCCAGAGGCTGGGGACTATGAACTGTTCAAACAGGCCCTGCTCCGTGAGTTTGGGCTGACCCCCGAGATGTACCGGAGAAGGTTCCGGAGTCAGCGTAAAACGCCTGAGGTCACCTACCTACAACTGGTCAACAGGATGCAGGGATATGCCCGCAAGTGGACAGCGGGGGCCCAAACTAAAGAGGACCTGCTTGACCTGTTTGTACTGGAGCACCTGTATGAACAGTGCCCTTCCGACCTGAGGCTGTGGCTGGTGGACAAAAAGCTCGCGAACCCCCAGCACGCAGGGCAGCTGGCCAACGAGTTTGTGAACAGTCGGTCAGGGGGTAGCCGGGAGGAGTCCCAAAAGAACAGGCCCCCCCCGATGCAGAGAGAGAGTCACCATGGGGCCTCCCAGCGGGGAAATAGGGAGAACCCCCTCCAAAGGGGAACGCCTGGTGTCGGGCCCCTCCGACCCGTTCGAGGGGACCAACGTGACCTGAGCTGCTATCACTGTGGCCAGAGAGGCCACGTACGGGCCCAGTGCCCCGGGCTCAGGGACAAACTGAGCAGACCCAACCTACCCAGGGTTAACTGGGTAGGGACTCAGCTGGACGAGGGGCAGGCGACCCAGGAAAGGGGGGCTACCAGTTTGCCACCTGCTCAGGAGGGAAGAGTACCCCCAGCCAGCCCCGCCACAGGGCTGGAGGCTCTGGACTCAGGGTGCTCGGTTTACAGGGTGGGTGCGGGGCTGTCCCTCCGGAGAGAGTGCCTTGTTCCCCTGGAGGTGGATGGGAGGAAGGTCAATGGATACTGGGATACGGGCGCGGAGGTGACGCTGGCCCGGCCCGAGGTGGTGGCCCCAGATCGGGTGGTGCCCAACACCTACCGGACCCTGACGGGGGTGGGCGGGACCCCATTTAAGGTGCCCGTGGCAAGGGTACACCTGAAATGGGGGACCAAGGAGGGCCCCAAGGATGTGGGGGTACACCACCATTTGCCCACTGAAGTTTTGATGGGGGGAGACCTAGAGGACTGGCCAAGCGACCCCCAGACCGCCCTGGTTGTGACCCGTAGCCAGAGCCGGCGAGGGGCACTGCGACCTGACCCTGGGGAGGGTACCACAATGGAGGCGCGAGACCCTACTCGGGTGGGGAGGGAGCGCCGAGGGGCACGGCTCAGAGAGGCTGCGGCCTCAGACCTGGCCACGGAGGGGGAACCGGGCCCCATCCCTTCCCCAGCCGCTGAGTTCCAGGCCGAGTTGAGGAAAGATCCCTCCTTGCAGAAGCTCAGGGACCTGGCCGACCTCAGTGAGGGACGGACCATGAGGAGAGGCTGCCAGGAGAGGTTCCTGTGGGAGAAGGGGTTCCTGTACCGAGAATGGGCTCCCCCAGGGGAAGGGGAGTCCTGTGGGATCAGGAGGCAGCTGGTGGTCCCCCAGAAGTACCGCCGCAAGCTCCTGTCCCTGGCCCATGACATCCCCCTCGCAGGGCACCAGGGAATCCGGCGCACCCGGCAGAGGTTGCTACAGAACTTTTACTGGCCCGGGGTCTTTACCACCGTCCGGCAGTATTGCCGATCCTGTGACCCCTGTCAGAGGGTGGGGAAGGCCCGGGACAAGGGGAAAGCGGCGTTGAGACCTTTGCCCATCATAGAGGAGCCTTTCCAGAAGGTGGCCATGGACATCGTGGGGCCTCTCAGCAAGACGACCCGGTCGGGGAAGAAATACATTCTGGTGGTGGTAGATTTCGCCACCCGCTACCCCGAGGCAGTGCCCTTAGCTTCCATTGAAGCAGACACCGTGGCAGATGCGCTCCTGACCATTTTCAGCCGAGTGGGGTTCCCCAGGGAAGTCTTGACAGACCAAGGCTCCAACTTCATGTCGGCCCTGCTCCGGTGCTTGTGGGAGAAATGTGGGGTCCGGCATGACTGGGCCTCAGCGTATCACCCCCAGTCCAATGGGCTGGTGGAGAGGTTTAACGGGACGCTAAAGATGATGCTGAAAACCTTTATGAACCAGCACCCGCAGGATTGGGACAAGTACTTACCTCACCTGCTGTTCGCGTACAGGGAGGTGCCCCAGGAGTCTACCGGATTTTCGCCTTTCGAACTGTTATATGGAAGGAGGGTGAGGGGCCCCCTGGACCTGATGAGAGACGAGTGGGAGGGGAAGGCCACTCCCGATGGAGAGTCAGTGGTGGAGTATGTCCTGACCTTCCGAGAGAGACTGGCTGAACTCATGGGCCTGGCCAGGGAGAATCTGGCCAGAGCCCAGAGGAAGCAGAAGGTCTGGTATGACCGCATGGCGCGGGCCCGTGCCTACGCCACCGGGGATCAGGTGATGGTTCTCATCCCCGTGAGAAAGAACAAACTACAGGCCGCCTGGGAGGGCCCGTTCAAGGTCGTCAAGCAGCTCAATGAGGTAAACTATGTGGTGGAGCTGTCGAACTGGGCCCACCACCGCCGGGTGTACCATGTGAATATGATGAAGCCATATTATGCCAGGGGGAATGTGGTGTTAGCTGTGTGTGGTCAGTGGGAGGAGCAGGGAGATGACCCTTTAGTAGATCTATTCCCTGGGACCAGAGCTGGTTCCCCCCTGGAAACAATCCCCCTCTCGGATCAGCTCACCCCTGCCCAGCAAGCTGAGGTCAGGGGGGTGCTGCATCCGTACCGACAGCTGTTTTCCAACCAGCCTGGACGCACTAATCTGACTGTCCACCGAGTGCAGACAGGGTCGCACCCGCCGATAAGATGCTCCCCCTTCCGAGTCACAGGGAAAACTGCTCAGGACCTGGAAAGAGAGGTCCGGGACATGCTGGCTTTGGGGGTGATCCAGCCATCGGCCAGCCCTTGGGCCTCGCCGGTGGTGCTGGTCCCCAAAAAGGATGGGTCAGTCCGGTTCTGTGTGGACTATCGGAAGCTCAATGCTATCACAGTATCGGATGCCTACCCCATGCCCAGGCCGGACGAGCTCCTAGACAAGCTGGGAGGAGCTCGGTACCTTACCACCATGGACCTTACAAAGGGCTACTGGCAAGTGCCGCTGGATGCAGATGCCCGGCTGAAATCGGCCTTTATCACCCCTCTGGGGCTCTATGAGTTTCTGACCCTGCCTTTCGGCCTCAAGGGAGCGCCGGCCACCTTCCAGCGCCTGGTGGACCAGCTCCTGAGGGGGATGGAGAGTTTTGCCGTGGCGTATATTGACGACATCTGTGTCTTTAGCCAGACCTGGGAGGACCATGTGTCCCAGGTTAGACAAGTGCTGGACCGACTCCAGGGGGCTGGGCTGACTGTCAAAGCGGAGAAGTGCAAGGTGGGGATGGCTGAAGTATCTTACCTGGGCCATCGGGTGGGGAGCGGCCGCCTAAAGCCGGAACCGGCCAAGGTGGAGGTGATCAGAGACTGGCCCGCTCCCCACACCAAAAAGCAGGTCCAAGCCTTTATTGGGATGGCAGGATACTACCGAAGATTTGTGCCCCACTTTAGCGCCATAGCCACCCCCATCACTGAGCTATGCAAGAAGGGGAAGCCAGACAAGGTGGTCTGGACCGAGCAGTGCCAGGAGGCTTTCCGGGCGCTGAAGGAGGCTCTGGTCAGTGGCCCAGTTCTAGCAAACCCAGACTTTGACAAGCCCTTTGTGGTGTTCACCGACGCCTCCGACACGGGACTGGGGGCGGTGTTAATGCAGGAGGGTGAAAAGGGGGAGAGACACCCCATCGTGTACCTGAGCAAGAAGTTGCTACCCCGGGAGCAACACTACGCGGCCATCGAGAAGGAGTGCCTGGCCATGGTGTGGGCCCTCAAGAAACTAGAGCCCTATCTCTTCGGGCGACACTTCACCGTGTACACCGACCACTCTCCCCTGACCTGGCTGCACCAGATGAAAGGAGCCAACGCCAAGCTCCTGAGGTGGAGCCTGCTCCTGCAGGATTACGACATGGACGTGGTCCACGTGAAGGGAAGTGCCAACCTGATAGCGGATGCGCTGTCCCGGAGAGGGGGCCCCGAACTTCCCCAGGTCACTGGTCACAGTGACCCCGCTCAGTTCAGTCTCGAAGGGGGGAGAGATGTGACGATGTGACGCAGCAGGGAGGGGGGAGTGTTGACCTGGGAATGTGCCCTGGGGACGGGAGACCTGAGAGCCTGTCACCTGAGCCAGGAGGGGGAGGGGGAGGGGACACCTCTGCCCAGGAATGTGGATGGAGGCTGCAGCAGGGAACCTGCTCGGTGGGTTTAGTTTCAGTTTGGGGCTGGGTGGAGGAACACAGGGAACCCCAGGGCTGGGGTCTAAGCTCCCTGCTCCCCCAGAAGGACTTCACTGAGGGGTCCTGGGTGTACCCACAAGCTCTGTTTTGGACTGTGTTCCTGTTGTCCAATAAACCTTCTGTTTTACTGGCTGGCTGAGAGTCTCAGTGAATCCCAGGAAGAGGGGTGCAGGGCCTGGACTCCCCCACACTCCGTGACAGGGGGCACCTTTGGCTCAGCCCCCCGGGCACTGGCAGCAGCAGCGGGGAGGCCACCGAGGACGGGGCTCTGGGACGGGCATGAAGCCAGGCCCTGGGGGCGGGAGAGCGAGTCTCCATGAAATCCTGCCCCGCGGCGATCCCAGCCTGGGTGAGGCCCCAGAGCCGGTCAGGGCTGGGTGTCCAGCACCCGGCAGGGCAGGGGGTGCTCCAGAGGGACCCGGGGGAAGGGATCCAGACAGAGCCCAGGGAGTGGCGGGTGATGGGGCAGGCAAGGACGGAGCCCCAGGGAAACCAGCGCGGGTCAGGCTGGACGCGCCCCAGAGGAACCAGCACGGGTGGGGCTGGGGAACCAGGGCGGGGCGGGTCCGGTGGGGCTGGAGGCGCCCCAGGGGAACCGGGTCGGGTCGGGCCGCATGAGGCTGGACACGCCCCAGGGGAACCAGGGCGGGTCACATGAGGCTGGAGGTGCCCCAGGGGAACCAGCGTGGGTGGGGCTGGGGAACCGGGGCGGGTCAGGCCAGGTGGGGCTGGAGGCGCCCCAGGGGAACCGGGGCGGGGCGGGAGGAGGCAGCCGGCGTCCCGGGTGCAAGGGCTCCCTCACCCTGAGGCAGGGGCTGTCCGTGTGGGCGCCGATCAGACTGAAGCCGTTGCCAGGCTGGTACTGGCCCCCGACGGCGAAGGCGATCAGGGTGGAGTAGTTCCGGGTCACGAAGTACTGAGAGAAAAGGGGAGAGGCAGCAGTGATGGTGTTAGCCTAAGCCCATCCCCACGGCTTCGGGGCCAGGGCCCCCTCAGCCCTTTCCCGGAGGTGGGGAGAAGTTGGGCCCACCCCACCAAGCTGCCCCCTCCCCCCACAAATGCCCTGTGCCCCCAAAGCCACAGGCCAGGGCACAAGAGCACCCCACGTCCCCAGCCCGTGCCCTAGGCAGCCCCCTGCCCTACCTTGTGCTCGGGCTGGATGTCCCAGTGCTCAGCCTCCTTCAGCTCCCAGAACCCCGCCTGCAGCAGGCGGCTCCGGCACTCGGCAACCACTGCGGGGAACCACACAAACCGCCATGCTGACCGCTTATAGGCACTTAAAGTCTACCGCTCTGCACCCCAAAGCAACACCCTGGCCCCCCCAGATCTGCCACGGTGATAGGACGATGACGTGCTTGGTACGAAGTCTGCCTTGTGAGGTGTCATTTTAAGAGTCTTGCTGTTGCCCACGACTCTCCCGTTGGATTGTATGCGCTGTCATTGTACCCGGAGTCCGAACTGTATCCGTGTGAGCCACTGAAACCTGCCGGGAGCTAAAAACACCCACCAGCAGCCCTTCAGGTACAACAATAAAAAGGCCAGCCGGTGTTGACGGCCCACTGAGGGGGGACACTCACACGGATCACCCCAGGAACTGGGTACAGTGGAGACCTCTCGGAGAGCGACTACAACAGGGACTGTTGGACTCCTAGCAAAGGATCTTTCCAGCAAGCTGGAAGAAGCCATAAAAGGGGGGAAGCGACATCATCACTGGCGTCACTCCCCCCCAACTCAGCTCCTGGAAAGATGCCTGGAAAACCAAGGACTGCGTGGGGGCGGGGGGCCCAGCGGGAGGAGGGAATCCCAGCCTGTGTATGGAAGATTGGTGACCCGCTTGTACCAGCGGGATGCTTGCTTCAAATCCTGTCTAGTTTATAACTCACAGCTTGCAGTTTGGTTCTGTTTCTTAGGTGATCTACTCTGATCTGTCCCCTTATTGCTCAGAATCACTTAAAATCTACCTTTCTGTTGTCAAAAAATCTGTTTTGTATTTTTTACCTAAGACAGTGCGCACAGGGAAATCTGCTCAGGAACAGGGGCTGGTGCATGATGCCTCCACATGGCGGGGGGGGTGGACTGGGTCATAACTAACACTGGCCAGGCCTCTGCCCAGGGCTGGATGGTACAGTTCTGGGGCGCAAGGCTGGGAAGCTGGGCGGCACTGGCTGGGGCCTCTCTATTGAGGGTTCATGAGTGGGTAGGAGAAGTATTCCTGTAACTCAGCGAAGTGCGTGCCTGCCTGGGGATGGCTGTGTGAGTGCAGGACCTGGAGGGGTCTGCAGCTTGTCACAGCATCACAGGGGGATAGGGAGCCCAGGCTGGTGAGACAGAGGACTCCGCGGTACCCCACTTCCAGGTTGCACCCCGGGGAAGTCCGTCACAATGGGCAGCACGGAGACTGAGCCCCACCCCTGGGCCATGCCAGCCCCTCCCCCGTAGGGGGCAGTGGGCACCGACGGCAGGAAAGTGGTTCTGCCCCTCTGCCAGCCGGCGCCTCGCCAGGGTGCTGTGCCTGAGCGGGTGCGAGAAGGGTCCGTACAGAGCAGTGCATGGGCATCGCAGCCCCCGTCCCCCTGTGCCATCCCCACTCAGCCCCACAGCCTGGAGGGGAGGGATTTTGCAGGGCCCTCTGCAGGGGAGCGCAGACCCTCCAGTCGGGGTGAAAGCTCCCCAGTGGGGCAGGCGGTTAAGAGGGCAGCTCACCCCGCACAGCACCTGGCTCGGGTGCCAAGCACCTGGGGAGTCGGCCCCGCCTGTGCTGTTAAGAGTCTGGGAGGGGACTTTGCTTCGGGGCAGGGAGTGGGGAGCAAGGAGGAAACAGCCTCCCCCCCAAGCCCCCGCCACCCCGGATCCTCACGCACTCAGCAGGGCTGGGCAGCTGGCACTGGGAGCCCCCCTGGCTTGCAATTCCCAACCTGCTGTCACCAAACCTTCCCCCCCCACCCCCCCAGACTGCACACTCTGCAGCTGCTGCCCGGGGGGGACGACGGGGGGACTCCACACCCTGCAGCGTCCCGCAGGCTTCTGATAAACAAGCGGGGACTATGGCGGTTCAATACAAGACAGGACACGGCTTTAGGCAAGCAAGCAGGCTGGTTTGCTGACTGGATTGCCCCCGTCAGCTTTTCCAGCTCCCCTTTTATTTCTCTCCCCCTTGCGCATTACATACTCCAACCGCAGAAGGCATCAACAAAGGAAATAATATGACTTTGATTAATATTCTTATTTACCAGCCTCTATCTACTACAATCCTAGTTCTCAGGCCTTGAGCCCAGGCCAAGGAAGCTTCCCACGGTTACTGTCCTTTAATTGACTTCCCGTGGTCCATGTCCTTGGACAGCGCAATGTGTCCACTGCTCCTACACAACAGTCAGGGTGTGCCCCGACTGTCTCCAGGTGCATGAACGCTACACGAACCCTTCATGGGACGCTGGCTCCCGGCAGCCCTGCCGCGTCCCCTGCCTGGCTGCCAGCGGGAGCGAGGCTCCTGGATGCAGGCCCTAGCTCCGGGCAGGGGGAGCGGGCACCTAGGGGAGAGAGGCTGGGGCGGAGGGGGGCAGCATGGGGCAGGAGAACAGGCGTTGTGACACCAGGGTGCGGAGGGAGCCGTGCCGGGGCAGTGTGAGAAATGGGCCCGGTGCCCCGGAGCCAGCCGTGGGCAGCAATGTCCCAGGGTTAACACCCTGGTGAGTCTGGCCAGTCTCTCCCCCTACCCCACCAGCTGGGAGTCTCTGCTACCCCCACCCGCCCCATGGGAATAGAGGCTTGAGCTGGGAGGGGGCGAAGGAGCCCCCGGAGGGGTGTGGGTAGCTCGGTGTTGCCGTCCAGCTCCAACAGGCATGCCAGGGGGCAGCTCTCTGTCGATGGGGTGACAGCCTGGACAGGGCAGCAGCTGCAGGCTCAGGGGGGCTCTGCCCCGGGCGCAACCCCCTTTCCCCCAGGCTCCCCCAGCCCCTTACCATGGTAGGGGGAGGGGCCCCGATTCACAAAGTTCAGGAACTTCTGGGCCGCCGCCTGCACGGAGTCCTTGGCCACGGACGCCTGGTGGGCAAAGGGGCGCGTTACTGTGGCGAACAGGGACGGAGGGACCCCCTGCCCGGCCCCCCACTGACGGGTGAGGCGATACCAGGCTCACACAGCCCCATGGCACACAGCCCCAAGGCGGGCCCCCGAGCGCATCGCCCACGGACCAACCCGAGAGCTCAGGGACACCGGCACCAACGGGTCGCGAGTCAACCTCGTCCCAACGGCAGCCTCTGGCCGCGCTCAGCCCGAACCCCCCGTGTGACCCCCCCGGGGGCCACACCCAGCCACGCCCAGCCCGGCCCCCCCCGTGACCCCCGGGGGCCGAGCCCGGACCGCGCCCAGCCCGAACCCCCCGTGGTACCCCCCCAGAGGGCCGCACCCAGACCAAACCCCCCGTGTAAACCCCCGGGGACCGCGCCCGGACCACACCCAGCCTGCCCCCCCATGACCCCCTGGGAGCCGTGCCCGGACCGCGCCCAGCCCACCCCCCCCCGTGGGACCGCACCCAGACCGAACCCCTGTGTAAACCCCCGGGGCCAGACCTGGACCACGCCCAGCCCGCCCCCCCATGACCCCCTGGGAGCCGCGCCCAGCCCGAACCCCCCGTGACCATCGGGGGCCGAGCCCGGACCGCGCCCAGCCCGAACCCCCCGTGGGACCCCCCAGGGGGCCGAACCCAGCCCGCCCCCCCCTGTGTAACCCCCCCGGGGCCAGACCCGGACCACGCCCAGCCCGAACCCCCCGTCTGACCCCCCCGGGGGCCACGCCCAGCCCAAACCCCCCCTGTGACCCCCGGGGGCCGCGCCTGGACCGCGTCCAGCCCGAACCCCCCGTGGGACCCCCCCGGGGCCGCGCCCGGACCGCGCCCAGCCCGGACCCCCCGTGGGACCCCCCCGGGGCCGCGCCCGGACCGCGCCCAGCCCGAACCCCCCGCGGGACCCCCCGGGGCCGCGCCCGGACCGCGCCCAGCCCGAACCCCCCGCGGGACCCCCCGGGGCCGCGCCAGGGGGTCCCCACGGGTCGGTTCCGTCCCCGGCACCTGCATGATCCCGGCCCCGGCTCCGCCCCGGACAGCGACGCCGAGCGGGGCGGGCGCCGGGGCCCCCTGCGGGCCGGGAGGAGCAAACACAGCCCCGGGCCCCATCGATCCGCCCCACGGACCGCCCCCATCGCCCCACGGACCCGCCCCGTGGAGCCCCCCCGCCCCACGGACCTGCCCCATGTCTCCCCATTGCCAGATGGGGCCCCCAGCCTGCCCCCCACCCCTGGGCTGCCCCTGTCCCCCCACAACCCCATAGACCCCACCCCAGCCTGCCCCATGTCCCCCCACTGCCCTATATACCCCCCAGCCTGCCCCACACCCCCCCTCCAGCCTGCCCCATGTCTCTCCACCGCCCTATTGAGCCCCCCGGGCTGCCCCCCATGGCCCCCTACTACCCCATAGACCCCACCCCAGCCTGCCCCATGTCTCCCCATTGCCAGATGGGGCCCCCAGCCTGCCCCTCACCCCTGGGCTGCCCCTGTCCCCCCACAACCCCATAGACCCCACCCCAGCCTGCCCCATGTCCCCCCACTGCCCTATATACCCCCCAGCCTGCCCCATGTCTCTCCACCGCCCTATTGAGCCCCCCGGGCTGCCCCCCATGGCCCCCTACTACCCCATAGACCCCACCCCAGCCTGCCCCATGTCTCCCCATTGCCAGATGGGGCCCCCAGCCTGCCCCTCACCCCTGGGCTGCCCCTGTCCCCCCACAACCCCATAGACCCCACCCCAGCCTGCCCCATGTCCCCCCACTGCCCTATATACCCCCCAGCCTGCCCCATGTCTCTCCACCGCCCTATTGAGCCCCCCGGGCTGCCCCCCATGGCCCCCTACTACCCCATAGACCCCACCCCAGCCTGCCCCATGTCCCCACACTGCCCTATATACCCCCCAGGCTGCCCCACACCCCCCCCCAGCCTGCCCCATGTCTCTCCACCGCCCTGTCGAGCCCCCCGGGCTGCCCCCCATGGCCCCCTACTACCCCATAGGCCTCCCAGCCTGCCCCATGTCCCCACACTGCCCTATATATCCCCCAGGCTGCCAGCCTGCCCCATGTCCCCACACTGCCCTATATACCCCCCAGCCTGCCAGCCTGCCCCATGTCCCCACACTGCCCTATATGCCCCCCAGGCTGCCCCCCCCAGCCTGCCCCATGTCTCTCCACCGCCCTATCGAGCCCCCCGGGCTGCCCCCCATGGCCCCCTACTACCCCATAGGCCTGCCAGCCTGCCCCAAGTCCACACACTGCCCTATATACCCCCCAGGCTGCCCCATGTCTTCCCACCACCCTATCGACCCCCCCCGGGCTGCCTCCCATGTCCACACCCCATAGGCCCCCTGGCCTGCCCCACAGACCGCCCAGGGCTGCCCCATGTTCCTCGACACAGGCCTGGAGATGGGGAACCCGGGGACTGGGACCGGGAGGCCCAGCCCAGCTTGGGAGCAGCCGGGTCTGGGCAGTGGGAGGACAAAGGGCTGAGGCGAGAGGGGGCCGGGGGCCTGTTTGCCTGGACCGAGGACACGGGACAGAGGGGGGCTGTTGGGGGAGGGGATTTAGGGGGCTCGGCGGGAGGGAGGGGGCTGCTGGACTGGGACAAGGCGCAGCCGGAGCCCATGGGGACGGGGACTGACCCAGCTGGATGGGGCCGACACTGGCCAGGCCTGAGGCCCTGAGACGTGCTTGTGCTGGGCTCAGACGGTCAATAAACCTCCTGTTTTGCACTGGCTGAGAGTCACAGCAGGCTAGAGACTGGGCTGGCGGGGGGTACCTTGCTCCCTCGGGGGGTGGAGGCCCCGGGGGCCCAGAGCGAGGGGACTCCCTGGGGGGCCCACGGCGAGAAACAGGCATGCAAAGGCTCAGAGAGGTGCGGCTCCAGGAGGCAGAGGGGCTTAACCCCCGAGAGAGAGAGTGGACCCCCGGGAGAAGGGCTGTCACACTGAAGGAAGTATTTTTTTCACACAATGCACAGTCAACCTGTGGAACTCCTTGCCAGAGGATGTTGTGAAGGCCAAGACCATAACAGGGTTCAACAAAGAATTAGATACGTTCATGAAGGACAGGTCCATCAATGGCTATTAGCCGGGATGGGCAGGGATAGTGTCCCTAGTCTCTGTTTGCCAGGAGCTGGGAATGGGCGACAGGATGGATCACTGGGTGATTCCCTGTTCTGTCCATTCCCTCTGGGGCACCTGGCCCTGGGCACTGTCAGAGGACAGGACACTGGGCTAGGTGGACCTTTGGTCTGGCCCAGTCTGGCTGCTCTTTGGTTCCTCCCAGGGGCCCTACGGAACAGAGAGAGCCTGGGTCCTGGGGGTCCGTGACAACGTGGTAGCAGAAGATGGTTGGTGGATGCGCCCTGTCGACAGTTGGCTGCAGGCGGGAGTCACCACCCTGCCGGGAGAATGTCTCTGCAAGTGGGGAAAGAGCATGGGGGCCACTTCCGCGGAAGACGTGAATCACAGTTGTCACGGAGTGTGGGGGAGTCCAGGCCCTGCACCCCTCTTCCTGGGATTCACTGAGACTCTCAGCCAGCCAGTAAAACCGAAGGTTTATTGGACACCAGGAACACAGTCCAAAACAGAGCTTGTGGGTACAACCAGGACCCCTCAGTCAAGTCCTTCTGGGGGAGCAGGGAGCTCAGACCCCATCCCTGGGGTTCCCTGCGTTCCTCCACCCAGCCCCAAACTGAAACTAAACCCCCCCAGCAGGCCCCCTCCTCCAGCCTCTGTTCACATTCCCGGGCAGAGGTGTCACCTCCCCCTCCCCCCCCCCCCCCCCCCGGCTCAGGTGACAGGCTCCCAGGTCTCCCCTCCCCAGGGCACATTCCCAGGGCAACACTCCCCCCTCCCTGCTGCGTCACATCCTCACAGGGGCCACTTCCGCGGAGGACGTGAATCACCTGGTGGGGCTGGATTGGCTGTAGAACGTCTGTCCTCCAGACCTTAAAATGTGGTTAGTGGACCAGAAGCCTAAAGACCCGTGAAGAGCAGGTATGCTGGCAAACGAGTTTATGAACAGCAGATCTGCATGGGGGGAGACCCACGTCGGGGACTCAGAAGGGGAGTCCCCCAGAGACCTCTCGGAGTGGGGACTGTAGGAACCCCAGTCCAGGGGTGCCCATGAACATAGGCACTGACTCCATGGGTGCTCTGGGGCTGCTCTGCACCCACCAGGAGCCAAGCTCCCCTCCCCCCCAGCCCCACCTTCTCCCCTGAGCACGCTGTGTCCCCGCTTCTCCACCTACTTCCCAGTGCTTCCAGCCCGGCTGCCACCAAACAGCTGTTTGGCAGCTCCAGGGGGTGGGGGGGGATCGTAGCATGCTCAGGGGAGGAGGTGGGGAAGAGGTGGGGCTGGGGCAGGGATTTGGGGAAGGAGTCGGAATAGGGGCAGGGAGGGGGCGGAGTTGGGGCGGAGACTTTGGGGAAGGGGTTGGAATGGGGGTGGGGGAGGGGTGGAGTCGGGGCAGGGCCGGGGTCAGAGGTGGGTCGAGCACCCACCGGCGGGAGCAGAAGTTGGCACCTATGCCCGTGAATGCTGGAGTAGTCAGACCCCTCCATGGGACCTGCGATGTAATTACTGGGCGCAAAAAGGACACCAGGTGGTGCAATGCCCCAGAGTAAAGGAAATCTTGGCCGAAGAGAACCCTCAAAGGGTTACGGTAGCTTTGGGAAGCGGCTCTCTGAAGCCAGGTGCCTGTCCCTTTGGAGGAATCAGTCACCCAGCCAGCTTCTGGGGCAGAGCTGGCCAGGGAAGGGGTGGAGGCAGACGGGCTTCCACCCCAAGCCCTGCAGGTCTGCTTGTGCACCCCTGGGATCAGGCTGCTCTGACCCCCAAGGGGAGTGGACAGGGGTACTCAACGGGGAAACATTCACAGGGTGGAGAGGTCCTGGGACCAAGAGGCTCTTGTCGGTGTGATGCAACCCCACCAGATGCTGAGGGGCTATATGACTTGGGTGAGGGTCCCAAATATACAGCCATTCGCCCTCCCCGGCTCAGATCCCTGTGCAGACACAGGAAGGATGCGGGGGCGGCAGTGCCGGGTTTACAATGGTCCCAGTGGTGCCATGGAGCCGGGCCCATGTTCAGAAGGGGCCCCGGCCTGCTCCCCTTGCTCTGTGCCCCGAGATCCCCCCCAGCCCACTGGCTTCCCCCCCCAACCCCACCCACCCCTTGCTCCTCTCAGCCCAGATCAAGTGGGGCGCAATGCATACCTAGGCCTGAGGGGGGTGGTCAGGCCCCTGGTTAAGGTCCTGTAGCAAGGCTACATCTGAAATTGGGGGCCAAAGGGGGCCCCGAAGAGGTTTGGGTGCAGAGTTAGCTACCTGTGGAGGTGCTGATGGGGGATGGGTTGGAGAACTGGCTCGGTGGCGCCCGGACCACAGCCAGTGAGGGCTGGGCCGAAACCCAGAGGTTGAATTCCAGACCGAGCCGCAGAAGGATCCCTCCTTGAAGAAGCTGAGGGCCCTGGCTCCGGGCAAGAGCCCTGTAAGAAAAAGGATCCGGTACCAGGAAAGGGCTCCCTGAGGGAAAGCTGAACCTGGCAGGATCAGGGGGCAGCTGGCGGTTCCCCAGACGTACCCCCGGTGGAGTGTCCCTCTCTCTGAACGTGAGCGGGTCCGGCCCGCCAGGCGAGGGCCCGCAGAACTTTTACTGCCCCAGAAATTCACAAGGGTCCGTCCTTGCGGGTGTATGGAAGGAGAGTGAGGGGACCCCGGATCTGATGAGAGACGAATGGGAGAAGATAAATGGGATAAACGAGGTTGGAGTATGAACTATCATTCCAGCTCACTGAGCCCGTGGGCTTGGCCAAGAAGAACCTAGTGTAACGAGGCTGGTTCTGGCAGGACCCAACGGTGAGTGTCAATTCAGGACAAATTGCTTCGAGCAGGGCAGTTACCGCCCAAGGCTGGGGTTTCTGTGCCCACCCAGGCAAACCAAACTAGCCAGCCAGAGAGGACTTCAGTCTCGCTCCACTGGCTAACCACAAGTCACACAAGCAATTCCCTCAGACACTCCAGTTTCCCAGTATCACCACCAGGGCCACTCGTTATGGGGACAGATGGTTATGAAAACCAATACCCCAGTAAAAGAACAAAGGTTCTCTTGATCCCAAAGGACCCAGACCCAGGTCAATATACAAGTCAGAACTTACCCACAAATCACGCTGTTGCCAATCCTTTCAAATCTAAAATCTAAAGGTTTACTCAGAAAAGGAAAAGGATAGAGATGAGAGCTAGAATGGGTTAAATGGAATCAATGACATACAGTGATGGCCAAGTTCTTGGTTCAGGCTTGTAGCAAGTATGGAATAAATGGCAGGTTCAAATCCAGTCTCTGGAGAACATCCCCAGCTGGGATGGGTCCTTCAGTGCTTGGTTCAAAGCTTCAGTTTGTAGCCAAGTCCCTCCAGAGGTCAGAAGCAGGACTGAAGACAAGATGGAGGAGCTGCAGCAGCTTTGTATAGTCTCTTGCCATGTGCTCTCTGCTTTCTGTGTCCCAAGGACAAGCTGCCCATCCCATGGCCTGGAAACACCTCAGAGTCCTGTCCATAGGCAGGTCCCTGCACACCTGGCTGAGTCCCCAGGCGTGTCTGCCTTCTCTCAATGGGCCAGTTGTGTCGCTGATGGTCCTTAATGGGCCACCCAGCCGGCTAGGCAGAGCTGACCCCAACTTGTCTGGGGTGTCCCCCAGAAGCAGAGCACAAGTTTGAAACACAGACAGTACAGAGCCAATATTCATAACTTTAACTACAAAATGATACACGCACAGATAGACAGCATCATCACAATCAGCCAACCATAACCTCATCTGAGACACCTCATTTGACCCCCTTTATACAAGATTTGGTGCCATTACAGGACCTTGGTTGCAACCGTGTTCTATATGGTCCCAGTTCAAGTCAATAATGTGACACCTAGCCAGGGGCCAAGGGAAGCAGAAGGGCTGGTATGACTGTGTGCCGGCTTCTCTGGCACCAAGGACTAGGAGAGGGGTCTCAGCTCAGTGCGAAGGGGCCCTGTGAAATCATGAACCAGCCAGGAAGAAGGTGAGTCCTGTGCTGGAGCTGTGGGGCAGGGCGAGTGTCCCATGTGGACACGATGAATCCTGCTTTGACAGGGAGAGACCTGGTGCTGCGCTGTGTGTGTGGCCAGGGGGAGAAGGGGGAAGATTCGCTAGTGGGTCTTTCCCCTGAGACAGGAGCCGGCCCCTTGCTGCAATCAATTCCCCGCTCTGCCCCTCTCACCTCTGCTCTGCAGGCAGGAAGCAGAGGGGCCGAGTTCTTCCCCGCAGCTGCTCTCCTGCCAGCCTGGGCTGACTAATCTAGCTGTGGGGAGGCGGGGGGGAGACGAAAATAACCCTCCCACCAGGTGTTCCCAGTTCAGAGTCACGGGGAACACAGCCCAGGCCCTGGAGAGAGAGCTCAGAGACCTGCTGGCTTTAGGGGTGGTCCAGCCGCCCACCAGCCCTGGGCCTCTCCCGTGGTGCTGCTCCCCAAGAAGGATGGGTCGATCAGACCCGGTGTGGACTGTCGGAATATCAGTGCTGTCACCATGCCTACGGCTGACGAGATCGTAGACAAGTTGTGTGTGTGGGGGGTATTACCTCACTACCAGGGATGTCACCGAGCATAGGTGCCGACTCCGTGGGTGCTCCAGGGCTGGAGTGACCCCGCTCAGTTCAGACTTGAAGGCGGGAGAGATGTGACGAAGTGGGGGATTTTCTTAGTCTTTTGAATGAACCCTGTGTGTGCCTCAGTTTCCCTGTGTTCTGTGTGTGTAATGAGGGGTAGGAGGGGGGTTTGTCGTTGCAGAGGACCAGGTGTGACCTCGCCCAGCAGCCTGGACCCTGGGCACCGGCCTGGAGATGCGGGAGCCGGGGGCTGGTGACCAGGAGGCCCAGCCCAGCTTGGCAGCCAGCCGGTTCTGGCCCGCGGGAGGACAAAAGGCTGAGGAGAGAGGAGCCCAGGTAACCTGTTTGCCTGGGCCCGCAGACAAAAAACAGGGGAGGAGCTGTTGGGGGAGACGATTTCGGATGATCGGCTGGAAGGGGGGGCGGCCAGAGCCCCCCTGGGTGCGGGACAGCCTAGATGTGCTGGGCTGAGACAGGCCAGGCCCGAGGGCTTCCTGTGCTGGGGTCAGACGCTCAATAAACCTCCTGTTTTGCGCTGGCTGAGAGTCGCGGCAGGTTAGACATCGGGGGGGGGGGCTTTGCTCCCTCTGGGGATGGAGGCCCCGGGGGCCAGAGCGAGGGGACTCCCCGAGGGGCCCATGGCAGAGACAGGCTGCTGGCGGCTCAGAGAGGTGCGGCTCCAGGAGGTGGAGGGGCTGGACCCCCGAGAGAGAGGACCCCCGAGAAGGGCTGTCACACTGAAGGGGGCACCCCCGGGGACCGCACGAGGCCAAGAGAGCCCGAGCCCTGGGAGTCCATGCCAGGGGACCCCTCCTCACAGCTAGAAATGCTCTGGGAGCTCCAGGCCGTGGCCAGGCCTGGAGGTGGGTCAGCCCAGCCCCAAGTTCAGTCATGACTGGTCAGAAAGCCGTTCCCAGAGAGGAGTTCTCAGGGGTCACAGTCAGGCTGTGTGACGAAGCGGGACTGTCCTTAATGTTTCCTCTGAATAGTGTGGGGGTGCCTCAGTTTCCCCTAGGCAGTTCTTAAGTCTCTAGGGGGTGGGGTAAGGGTGTATGATCATTGCAGAGCCCTAGAGGGCAGGTGTGTGCAGGGGTCTGGACACAGAGAATGGCCGACACCCTGTTTCCTGGCTATGGATGGCCTGGGCCCTTCCCCCCTGCAAGGTGAGAGCTAAAGGGTTGGAGAACAAAGGAATCCGGTGACACCTCTGCCCAGGAAACTGGATAAAGGTTGCAGGAGGGAGCCTGCTGGGGGGGTTTGGTTTCAGTTTGGGGCTGGGTGGTGGAACGCAGGGAACCCCAAGGCTGGGGTCTAAGCTCCCTGCTCCCCCAGAAGGAGTTGACTGAGGGGTCCTGGTGGTACCCACAAGCTCTGTTTTGGACTGTGTTTCTGTTGTCCAATAAACCTTCTGTTTTACTGGCTGGCTGAGAGTCTCGGTGAATCCCAGGAAGAGGGGTGCAGGCCCCGGACTCCCCCACACTCTGTGACACCAGGTTGTCAGAGCCCCATGGAGCTGGGGGTGCCCCACCTACAGCCCCCCGACCCCCAGGTGGCGTGCAGCGGCGCCCCCGCTGGGATTCCAGGAGAGCGACGAAAGCTGGGGGCTGTCTGTGCTGGGAGCTCGCACCAGCTCCTGCGCCCCCAGGAACCCCCAGCTGCCACGCAGACAAACAGCTGCCGGGGGCTCCAGCTCCCCCATGGGCCAGGGCAGGAAAACGCCGGTCTCTGGCCCCTGGCCGGGGGACGGGAATAGGCCGAGCAGAGGCCCCGAGCGTCACGGTCCCAGCAACAGCTGGCACGGCACTGACGGCCCCCGGGAGCCAGGGCCCAGCCCAACAGCTGCGGGGAGGCCCCAGGGCTATGGGGCATTGGGGTCAGCGCTGACTGCGAGGGGAGAGCCCCCCACCGAACCCCCCTGCAGCCCAGCGCCCCAGCACTATGGGGCATTGGGGTCAGCGCTGACGGCGAGGGGAGAGCCCCCCACCGAACCCCCCTGCAGCCCAGCGCCCCAGCACTATGGGGCATTGGGGTCAGCGCTGACGGCGAGGGGAGAGCCCCCCACCGAACCCCCCTGCAGCCCAGCGCCCCCTCATGCCACAAGGACAAGAGCCACCAACGCAGGTTTCCCGCAGCACGGTGGGATCCCTGGACATCTCCCACCCCTGCACTCACCCCGCCCAGCCCCGCTTAATGGCCAGGGTGTGATGGGAGCAGCCCCTCTCCCCCGTGCCCCCCACATGTATTACCTGCAATGCCTGTCCCTCCCCCAGCTCAGGGCAGCACGTCCCCTTCCACTGCTGTCACGGGGAACCTGGCGAGACTCCGGGTGCCCCGTGGGGCCCTAGGAAGGGGCTGGAAGGGGGGTTGGGCCCTGTGGATCCCTGGGAAGGGGATGGAAGGGGGGTTGGGTCCCCAGGGAGGGGCTGGAAGGGGGGTTGGGGGTTCCCAGGAGGGGGCTGGTGGGGGTTGGGCCCCCTGGGTCCCCAGGAAGGGGCTGGAAGTGGGGTTGGGCCTCGTGGGTCCCTGAGAGGGGGGTGGGGGGGACGGGCCCCCTGGGTCCCCGGGAAGGGGCTGGAAGAGGGGTTGGTCCCCCTGGGTCCCTGGGAGGGGGCTGGAAGGGGGCTGGGGGGGTCCCCGGGAGGGGGCTGGGGAGGTTGAGCCCCATGGGACCCTGGGAAAGGGTGTGGCGGCCCCAGGGCTGGACACAATTAGCTCAGCTGTTTTCCAGCACCCCCGGGACAGTCTATTTCCAGCTGCCCCGGCTGAGTGGCAGCAGCGGGTGCACCCCCGCCCCCCCCCCTTTCGCCCCACGCCCCAGGCCGGGCATGGGCCGGCCCCACGCCAGGGGCTATTCTGAGATGGGGGGCAGGGCAGGAGCTTCCAGAACAAGATCCCGTGGCTGTTCCCCTCTCTGCGCCCCACAGATTGCTCCCCACCCGACAGCCTCTGCCTCTCTCTGCTCCCCACAGGCTGCTCCCCCCATCAGGCATCCCCCCGCCCTTGTCTAACCCCCCAGGGCTGGGGGACGCCCCATGGAAAACCTCTGCTGAGCTGGGGGCCCGGTTGGAGGCAGGGGCCCTTGCAGCTGGCAGGGCTCATGGCAGCAGAGGGTCACTGTCAGGGCCGGGGGTTCCCGGGGGGCTGGAGAGTCAGGCACCAGCGGGGGCTGCCAGCCCGGGACAGGACAGAGGCTCTGGGGCAGGCCTGATAGTGCCAGCCAGCGGGGCTACTGGCCCCAGGAGGGTTAACAACCCCAGAGGGGTTATGGGCTCCGGGCTGGGGGGGAGTAACAGGCCCCAGGACGGGTAACAGGAAGGGCGACTGGCCCCGCAGGGATTACGGGCCACTGGGGTGTGTGTGTAATGGGAAGGGTTAACAACACCGCAGGGGTTACGGGCCCCGGGCTAGGGGAAGGGAACCGGCCCCGCAGGGGTTACGGGCCCCGGGCTAGGGGAAGGGAACCGGCCCCGCAGGGGTTACGGGCCCCGGGCTAGGGGAAGGGAACCGGCCCCGCAGGGGTTACGGGCCCCGGGCTAGGGGAAGGGAACCGGCCCCGCAGGGGTTAACCGCACAAGCCGTCCAAGGAGAGATTCCACAAACAAGCCCGTGGTGGAGCCGGGCCAGGGGAGCAGGGCCAAGATTGGAGCACATCCGGCTGGGCGCCCCGAGGCTGCAGAGCTGGAGTTGGGAGGAAGAGGGTGTCCGGGGGGGTTGGGGATGGGGACGGGGACGGGACGGACCTCTCCCAGCCAAGCGCTGGAGCAGGGCAAAGCGGATTCCCATGCGCTGACGCTGGGCTGGGCCAGCTGCCAGGATGCCTGAAATGTCCCGTCCTGCTGAGGCGTGGCCAGTGGTTAGACTGGAGCCGGCCAGCGGGCCGGCACCTGGCCTCTCCCATGGGTCCCCAGCAGTGCCCCCAGCCGCACCCAGGGGGGCCATGGGTCACAGCAGGCCGGGCCCTTCTCAGCCCACACGGCCGGGCTCTCGGCCCAGCTCGCTAGCCAGGGCCAGCAGAAAGCCCTGTGGGATGGGATGGGGGCACCAGGCCCCTGTCGGAGGTGGTGGATCAAGAAGCCATGAGCCCCTTTTCCCCTGGGGCCCCCTGGACCCAGCTGGGTCCAGCCGATTCAGGTGCCCAGCCTGGGCCTCGAGGCGCTCTCTGGGTGCCCCTGGCCAGGGCCCAGAGGCCGGCGGGCCGGGGGCCAGCTAAGACAGAACAATGTCCTATTTAGACAATAAGACGCACTGAGCCGAGGCAACGGGCCGGCGGGTTCTTCCTACTTAGGAGAAAGGCTCCTCGGTGCTGCATGGCTGTAAAAGGAGCGGGGAGCCGGGCGCTCTGGAGCAGACGGGCCGGGGGGGCAGTGGGGTGCCACGTTCCCAGCCTCTGTGTTCATAACACGATGATGGATCCTTGGGCCGGAGCAAGAATGCGGGAGGGACGGAATGGGGGCAGGGCTGCCTAGGGAGAGGCCAGTCTCTGCCCCCCAAGCGGGGGTGCTGCAGGGAATGGGGTAGGGGGCACCGGGAATAGCTCTGCTGCCTGCACCCCACATACGTGTCCTCTCGAGCAGCGACGGGATTTGGCAGTTGAACCTTTGTGAGCTGAGCAGCCCTGTCTCTGACTCCCCAGCCCTGGGGGGCTCTGTGCTGGGGGGGGGGGTGTGCTGGTGGCCAGAGGGATGTGGGGAGGGGAGGGGATGGTGGTCAGGCGGGCTGGGGGACGGAAGGGGAGAGGGGCGGGGAGGTTGCCTGCCTGCAGCTGGTTTCACTCATGTCTAAGTCGTGGCCTGACCCCTTGGAAATCCAGCCTCTGGCGCCACATCCCAGGCCTCCAGCCCCCTCCCAGCTGTGCCCCAGGCATGTACAGCTCGGCAGTGGGTCAGAGGGGGAGTGGGAGAGGGCCAGGAGGGTGCCTTGCTGGGGCATCAGCCATGTGTGTCCTCCCCCCGACTCCCTAAGGAGATGGCCCCCCTCCCTGCCAGGCCCTGCCCCATCATGCCCAGCGATGCCACCCCTTGGGGCTCCCCCCACATGGCTGTGCCTGTTACCCCCCCATTCCCTGTCCCTGTGAGCTGAGTCGGACTCAGGCAGCTCCCCGGCGCCCTGGCCTGTCTCAGCGTGGCCTGTGCATGCCCCATCACTGGGGCAGGATTCCCGGGTACGGTGACGTGGGCCGCCTTGGGTTGCCCCGGCTGCCACCTCTCATCGTTCGTGGAAGATCCCAATTTTGCCCAGGTCCTGGCTCCCCGGGGCCATTAGGACCAGTGCTCCATGCTCGCAGGGGCCCCGGCTCCCCGCATTCCCCTCTGGAAACCTCACTCCCAGGCTGGGGGCTGCCTCTGGCAGAGCGGGGCCAGTGAGATGGGCCTTACGGGCTAGTCCCCACCAGACCCTGCCCTCTGGCCCTGTCGTTCTTCGGGGCAGGGCCCCCTCTCCCTCTGTCTGTGCACAACAGGGCCCAGTCCCCTGGCACGACGGCAGGAACTCAGTGCATGCCCCATGGCCGTGCTCCAGCCTTCCTGGCCCCAGACTGAGATCCACAACTGCTGCTTGGGCAGCTGTCAGAGAGGCTGAGCCTGCCCTGGCTACGGGGGTCTCTCTCCCCGCTCGGCTCAGCCACCCGCCAATGGGCTGGCAGTGGGTGTCACGGCGTCCCCAGGCGATGCTCTGGAACTGCTCCCCATGAAGCCAGTCAGGACTCTGGGGAAGTCTCCTCTCGGGGAGCAGCCTGTCTGCAGGACACACAGCTCTCCCGGCTTCCACCTTCCTGGGTCCGACCTCGGAGCATTCAGCATCCTCTGCCCCTCTGTGCGCTTCCCACAGCCAGTCTGCCCAGGCGGGGTCTTGGGGAAGCCAGAGGGTCCTGCCCCCAACTCCACAGTCGGACGTGACTCTCAGCCAGCCAGTAAAACAGAAGGTTTATTAGACGATAGGAACATGGTCTAACACAGAGCTTGTAGGTACAGAGAACAGGACCCCTCAGCTGGGTCCATTTTGGGGGCCAGGGAGCCCAGACCCCGGTCTGGGCTTCCCTCCTTATCATAGAATCATAGAATATCAGAGTTGGAAGGGACCTCAGGAGGTCATCTAGTCCAACCCCCTGCTCAGAGCAGGACCAATTCCCAACCAAATCATCCCCGCCAGGGCTTTGTCAAGCCTGACCTTAAAAACTTCTAAGGAAGGAGATTCCACCACCTCCCTAGGTAACCCATTCCAGTGTTTCACCACCCTCCTAGTGAAAAAGTTTTTCCTAATATCCAACCTAAACCTCCCCCACTGCAACTTGAGACCATTACTCCTTGTTCTGTCATCTGCTACCACTGAGAATAGTCTAGAGCCATCCTCTTTGGATCCACCTTTCAGGTAGTTGAAAGCAGCTATCAAATCCCCCCTCATTCTTCTCTTCCGCAGACTAAACAAACCCAGTTCCCTCAGCCTCTCCTCATAAGTCATGTGTTCCAGCCCCCTAATCATTTTTGTTGCCCTTCGCTGGACTCTCTCCAATTTATCCACATCCTTCTTGTAGTGTGGGGCCCAAAACTGGACACAGTACTCCAGATGAGGCCTCACCAATGTCGAATAGAGGGGAACGATCACGTCCCTCGATCTGCTGGCTATGCCCCTACTTATACATCCCAAAATGCCATTGGCCTTCTTGGCAACAAGGGCACACTGTTGACTCATACCCAGCTTCTCGTCCACTGTCACCCCCAGGTCCTTTTCTGCAGAACTGCTGCCGAGCCATTCGGTCCCTAGTCTGTAGCGGTGCCTGGGATTCTTCCGTCCTAAGTGCAGGACTCTGCACTTGTCCTTGTTGAACCTCATCAGATTTCTTTTGGCCCAATCCTCTAATTTGTCTAGGGCCCTCTGTATCCTATCCCTACCCTCCAGCGTATCTACCTCTCCTCCCAGTTTAGTGTCATCTGCAAACTTGCTGAGGGTGCAATCCACACCATCCTCCAGATCATTAATGAAGATATTGAACAAAACCGGCCCCAGGACCGACCCCTGGGGCACTCCGCTTGATACCGGCTGCCAACTAGACATGGAGCCATTGATCACTACCCGTTGAGCCCGACAATCTAGCCAGCTTTCTATCCACCTTATAGTGCATTCATCCAGCCCATACTTCTTTAACTTGCTGACAAGAATACTGTGGGAGACCGTGTCAAAAGCTTTGCTAAAGTCAAGGAACAACACGTCCACCGCTTTCCCCTCATCCACAGAGCCAGTTATCTCGTCACAGAAGGCAATTAGATTAGTCAGGCATGACTTGCCCTTGGTGAATCCATGCTGACTGTTCCTGATCACTTTCCTCTCCTCTAAGTGCTTCAGAATTGATTCCTTGAGGACCTGCTCCATGATTTTTCCAGAGACTGAGGTGAGGCTGACTGGCCTGTAATTTCCCAGATCCTTCTTCTTCCCTTTTTTAAAGATGGGCACTACATTAGCCTTTTTCCAGTCGTCTGGGACTTCCCCCGATCACCGTGAGTTTCCAAAGATAATGGCCAATGGCTCTGCAATCACATCCACCAACTCCTTTAGCACTCTCGGATGCAGCGCATCCGGCCCCATGGACTTGTGCTCGTCCAGCTTGTCTAAATAGTCCCAAACCACTTCTTCTTTCTCCACAGAGGGCTGGTCACCTCCTCCCCATGCTGTGCTGCCCAGTGCAGCAGTCTGGGAGCTGACCTTGTTCATGAAGACAGCCTTTTCCCCAGCCAGCTCCGAACTGAAACCCCCTCTAGCCCCCTCTCTTCTGGCCTTTGTCTCTTTCCCCGGCCAGGAGGCTACCTGGTTTCTTTGTTCTCCAACCCCTTCAGTCGGCACCTTTGCAGGGGGGGCCCAGGCCATCAGTCACCAGGAGACAGGGTGTCGGCCATTCTCTGTGCAGATCCCTGCACGCTGGCCCTCTAGGGCTCTGTAACAATCACACCCCCGATCGCCCCGCCTGGATACTTAAGAACTGCATAGGGGAAACTGAGGCACCCACACAGTATTCAGAGAAAACATTAAGAACGGTCCCACTTCGTCACAGTGGGAATCGTGACACAGGGGCTCTGGGGATGCAGGAGATCTGGATGGTCAAGAGGGTTCTGTCTGCCCCTGGATTGAGTCATCCGAGTGCAGCCTATTGCTCGTGGTTTCCTGTCCCTCGAGCTCAGTGCTTAGTTCCCGTTGTTTGCTAGGGTCACAGGGAGCCCAGGGACTAAAAGCAGAATTTGCCCAAGTAGGTGCCTGGTGTGAAGAAGTTGGAATTTTCTGTAAGAGTTTTATGAGGCCGGTGTGTGCCTCAGTTTCCCCTGTATGCTGCATTGTTACCCAGGGGGTGGGAAAGGGCTGATAGCTCTCTGGGCAGGCAAAGCGACATAGCTGTGGGGGCCGCCCAGCTGTCTGGGCCGTGGGCCCCATGTCAGGGGAAGCTCTGAGAAGACAATGGCCAATCCAATTGCCTGGACATTGACCACTAGCAGCCAAGAACCAGAGAGCTCTAGACGTGGCTGCCTCTTGGCAGGGACTAAGCTCCATCTCCCCAGGTCGGGAACAAAGGGCTGCAGGGGGGTGAGGTGGGCGATAAGCGTTGGCCGCCGCACAGTCCTGGAGTCTGACAAAGGAGGTCAAAGGGAGAGAGAGAGATGGAGCCGAACCAAGGGGTTGCCGCAGCGTGGCTGGGCTCTGGGTTGACCAGGAGGGACTTGTGTGACGAAGCAGGACTGTTCTTAATGTTTCCTCTGAATATTGTGGGGGTGCCTCAGTTTCCCCATGGCAGTTCTTAAGTATCTAGGTGGTGGGATAAGGGTGTATGATCCTTGCAGAGCCCTAGAGGGCAGGTGTGTGCAGGGGTCTGGACACAGAGAATGGCCGACACCCTGTTTCCTGGCCACTGATGGCCTGGGCCCTTCCCCCCTGCAAGGTGAGAGCTAAAGGGCTGGAGAACAAAGGAATCCGGTGCCCTCCTGGCTGGGAAAGGGACAAAGCCCAGAGGAGGAGGGGCTGGAGGGAGTTACAGTTTGGGGCTGGCTGGAGACATGGAGTGAAGGGCAGACGGGGTTGTCTGGCTCACTGCCCCCCAACATGGACCCGGCTGAGGGGTCCTGTTCTCTGCACCTACAAGCTCTGTGTTAGACCATGTTCCTGTCGTCTAATAAACCTCTGTGTTACTGGCTGGCTGAGAGTCCCGTCTGACTGCGGAGTTGGGGGGCAGGACCCTCTGGCCCCCCCAGGACCCCGCCTGGGCGGACTCGCTGGGGAAGCGCATGGAGGGGCAGAGGAGGCTGAATGCTCCTAGGTCAGACCCAGGAAGGTGGAAGCCGGGGGAGCTGTGTATCCTGCAGACAGGCTGCTCCCCGAGAGGAGACTTCCCCGGAGTCCTGCCTGGCTTTGTAGGGAGCAGTCCCAGAGCATCGCCCGGGGACACCGTGAGAACTTGGCTGTAACCTTCACTCCCCTGGGCTGGGTCCAGGTGACTAATAACCCGCCGGTCGGCCCGTGCTGGCTGCGTGTCCCTGCAGACAATGGCGGAGGGGGCACTGCCCCCCAAGATGGTACAAGTCTCTGTCACAGAGTGTGGGGGAGTCAGGGCCCTGCACCCCGCACTTCCTGCAATTCACCAGGACTCTCAGCCAGCCAGGAACACAGAAGGTTTATTAGCCGACAGGAACACGGTCTAAACCCAAGCTTGTTGGTGCAGAGAACAGGACCCCTCAGTCAGGTCCAGCTTGGGGGGTGGGGAGCCCAGACCCAGGTTCTGGGCCTCCCTCTGTCTACTCAGCCAGCGCCAAACTAAAACCCCTTCCTGCTGCCTCCCCCAGCCACCCCCTCCCCGGCCCCTCCTCCAGCCTTTGGAAGTTTCCCCGGCAGAAGGTGTCACCTGGCCCCAACCCCCCTCCTGGGCTCAGGTGACGAAGGGCAGCCGCCAGCCTTTGCGTGCTGGCTGTCAGGTATCATCCCTCAGCGAGGTATCAGTGCAGACAGTAAGAACATAAGAGCGGCCAGACTGGGTCAGATCAAAGGTCCATCCAGCCCAGTATCCTGTCTGCCGACAGTGGACAATGCCAAATGCCCCAGAGAGAGTGAACTTAATAGTTAATGATCTAGTGATCTCTCTCCTACCATCCATCTCCACCCTCTGACAAACAGAGGCTAGGGACACCATTCCTTACCCATCCTGGCTAATAGCCATTAATGGACTTAACCTCCATGGATTTATCCCGTTCTCTTTTAACCCTGTTATAGTCCTAGCCTTCACAACCTCCTCAGGCAAGGAGTTCCACAGGTTGATTGTGCGCTGCGTGAAGAAGAACTTCCTTTGATTTGTTTTAAGCCTGCTGCCCATTAATTTCACTTGGTGGCCCCTAGTTCTTACATTATGGGAACAAGTAAATAACTTTTCCTTATTCACCTTCTCCACACCACTCATGAGTTTATAGACCTCTATCCCCCCTTAGTCTCCTCTTTTCCAAGCTGAAAAGTCCTGGCCTCTTCAATCTCTCCTCCTATGGGACCCGTTCCAAACCCCTCATCATTTTAGTTGCCCTTCTCTGAACCTTTTCTAATGCCAGCATAGCTTTTCTGAGATGAGGGGACCACATCTGAACGCAGTATTCATGGATTTATATAAGGGCAATAAGATATTCTCCGTCTTATTCTCTGTCCCTTTTTTAATGATTCCTAACATCCCGTTTCCTTTTTTGACTGCCGCTGCACACTGCGTGGACGTCTTCAGAGAACTATCCACGATGATGCCAAGATCTTTCTCCTGATTAATTGTAGCTAAATTAGCCCCCATCATGTTGTCTGTATCATTGGGGTTATTTTTTCCAATGTGCATTACTTGACATTTCTCCACATTACATTTCATTTGCCATTTTGTTGCCCAATCACTTAGTTTGGTGAGATCTTTTTGAAGTTCTTCACAGTCTGCTTTGGTCTGAATTATCTTGAGTAAACTAGTAAAACTCCCATGCCACATTACCAGGTTAATACTCCCTACTTCCTACTCTGTCACAGTCTCCATCGGGGTCTGTCTCTGTGGGACTCGCTGCCCGGAGCTCACGGGGGGGAACGGGGGGGCTGCAGGCCCAGAGGTCCAGCCCCAGGAGGTGGTGAAGCCACTTGGCTTCCCCTGGAGGGAGAGCGAGACCCCTCGGGGGCCTGGCCCACTGACAGGGCCTCCCAGAGCCTATCCCATGCTGGGACCGTGGCCCCGATCCTGGGGGTCTGAGACACCGGGATCCCTCCTCCCTTCTGTGATTTCACTGACCCCTGGTGCCTTCCACGCAATCCCTGTGGGACATGGGGGGCATGTTGGCTGATCCCCAGGCTGTGCTGGGCCAGGGCTGGCCAGCCCCACTGATGGGGTCAGGGTGGCTGCTCCATTGAATGCTGTTCTCACAAGGTTCCCTTCTCGCTGCAGGTGGATCCCGGAGCGCCGATCAGTATCTGCAGCCCCTGCCTGCCGCGACTGGGGCTCCCTCCGCCCGGCCAGCTGCCTCCCCGCTTCTCCGATTCCTTTCTAGGCTGCCTTCGCCCTTGGACCCGTGACCAGACCCCGGCAGAGCCCTCCAGAGAGCTACGTTGCGAGGGTCAGACCTGGTGCCTCAGCTCTCCCTGGACCCAATCCGCCTCTGGGTGGCTCCAGCCTAACCAAAGGGGTGAGCCCGGGACTCAGCTCGAGGAAGTTTGGGGCGGGTATGGACGGGACGCTGCCCCTTGCTGCGGGGTTTGCCCACCCCAGTTGATGAGGTCTGCAGCCTGGCGGCTAGCCGGCTCCCTGCTCGTGCCAGGCCACCCCAGGGCCCAGCCCCTGGCACCCACCGCTGCCAGCCATGCCTGCCCAGCAGTGTCCCCGCCCCCTGCGACACAGGGCTGCGGTGGTCCTTCGTGCTTTGGGGCCTGCTTCCTGGTAGCTGCCTCTTCGCGGGTGCAGGAGATGCCAGCCTGCCGGGGCGGGAATTGGCTCCCCTGGCCCGTGGCTGGCAGAGCAGAGGGCTTGGGGTGATGCTGACACCCCACCCTTGCCTCCTAGAGATTACAGTGACCCCCGCAGGGCGAGGCCCCTGTGCAGGGACCTGCTTCCCTCTTGGGGGTGACCCTGCTTGTCCCCCAATGCCCTGTGGGGAGCAGGAGCTAGGCCAGGCGGGGAGGCAGGGGGTTGGATCATGGGGCAGGAGTGGGGGAAAGGGGCATTGGATTGGGGGCAGGCAGGGGGGTTGGATGGCGGGGCAAGCGTGGAGGCAGGGGGTTAGATTGGGGAGAAGGCATGGGGGCAGGGGGGTTGGATTGGGGGCAGGCAGGCAGGGGGCAGGCATGGGGGTGGGGGTTGGATTGGGGGCAGGCAGGCAGGGGCAGGAGGTTGGATCATGGGGCAGGGGGCAGGCAGGCTGGGCGTGGGGCGGGCAGGACGGATTCTCTCCCTCAGACAGTCAGACAGCTCGCTGTTTTTCCTCCCCTCCCCCCCGCCCCCCATCTGGACATACCTTCCCTTTAAAGGCCGGCTCCATCCCTCGGGCAGGGCCAGGCCGTGCGGGGAGCTGCAGCATTACACCACCCGCTCCCCGCCTGGAGGGGTGTCAGCTCGGGGGGGCCTGGCTGCCCGGGGGGCTCCAACTGGCTCCTTGGGCTGCCCCTGCAGGGAGGGTCCGGGGGGAAGGATCCCCGGGATGGGGGTGGGTGAGAGCAGGCTGTTTAGAAGCAGTCACCCCTCCCCCACGGGGAGGCACAATCGAGGCACAGACTCTGTGCCGGAACTCCTAATCTAATCTAATCTAATCTAAAACTAATCTAATCGCCTTTTATGATGAGATTACTGGTTCTGTGGATGAAGGGAAAGCAGTGGATGTATTGTTTCTTGACTTTAGCAAAGCTTTTGACACGGTCTCCCACAGTATTCTTGTCAGCAAGTTAAGGAAGTATGGGCTAGATGAATGCACTATAAGGTGGGTAGAAAGCTGGCTAGATTGTCGGGCTCAACGGGTAGTGATCAATGGCTCCATGTCTAGTTGGCAGCCGGTGTCAAGTGGAGTGCCCCAGGGGTCGGTCCTGGGGCCGGTTTTGTTCAATATCTTCATAAATGATCTGGAGGATGGTGTGGATTGCACTCTCAGCAAATTTGCGGATGACACTAAACTGGGAGGAGTGGTAGATACGCTGGAGGGGAGGGATAGGATACAGAAGGACCTCGACAAATTGGAGGATTGGGCCAAAAGAAATCTGATGAGGTTCAATAAGGATAAGTGCAGGGTCCTGCACTTAGGATGGAAGAATCCAATGCACCGCTACAGACTAGGGACCGAATGGCTAGGCAGCAGTTCTGCGGAAAAGGACCTAGGGGTGACAGTGGACGAGAAGCTGGATATGAGTCAGCAGTGTGCCCTTGTTGCCAAGAAGGCCAATGGCATTTTGGGATGTATACGTAGGGGCATAGTGAGCAGATCGAGGGACGTGATCGTTCCCCTCTATTCGACATTGGTGAGGCCTCATCTGGAGTACTGTGTCCAGTTTTGGGCCCCACACTACAAGAAGGATGTGGATAAATTGGAGAGAGTCCAGCGAAGGGCAACAAAAATGATTAGGGGTCTAGAGCACATGACTTATGAGGAGAGGCTGAGGGAGCTGGGATTGTTTAGTCTGCAGAAGAGAAGAATGAGGGGGGATTTGATAGCTGCTTTCAACTACCTGAAAGGGGGTTCCAAAGAGGATGGCTCTAGACTGTTCTCAATGGTAGCAGATGACAGAACGAGGAGTAATGGTCTCAAGTTGCAATGGGGGAGGTTTAGATTGGATATTAGGAAAAACTTTTTCACTAAGAGGGTGGTGAAACACTGGAATGCGTTACCTAGGGAGGTGGTAGAATCTCCTTCCTTAGAGGTTTTTAAGGTCAGGCTTGACAAAGCCCTGGCTGGGATGATTTAACTGGGAATTGGTCCTGCTTCGAGCAGGGGGTTGGACTAGATGACCTTCTGGGGTCCCTTCCAACCCTGATATTCTATGATTCTATGATCCTGGGTCCTCTTTCTGGGGCTGCTGCTGACTCAGCGTGTGACCTGAAGCTAGTCCCGTGACCGCTCTGTGCCTCAGTGTCCCCTGGAGCTGGCTGGCAGGTTCCCGGATCCTGGCTAGGGCTGAGTCGCCCTGTGCCCACAATGATGCCAAGTGGTCAGGGCCTCTTGTCTCCAGCCGAGGGGGGGGAGGGGGGGTTGCGGAGCATCGCCCTGGGGCAGGGCTTTGCTGTCTGAGCTCAGGGGGAATCTGGGCTGGGTGTGAGGTGGGCTCCAGACGCTCCCCGGGGGCAGGATTGGGCCCCCTGCCTCCTTGTCTGTGGAAGCCACCATAGAGCTGCTCACTCCCCCCTCGAAAGCTGCTGCTCCTCGCTCCCCTTGGGGGTTGGGGGGGGAGTGAGGGGGCTGGGGGGGGGAGCGAGGAGCAACATCAGGGCTCCCTGCAGCCAGGTCACTTTTCCTCTGCGTAAGGGGGGGCAGAGAGCAGCAGCTCCGGACGTCTCGCCGCTCAGCCCAGGTGGGGATAGTGACCTGGATGCACGAAGCCCTTGGTTGCTCCTCGCTCCCCCCTCACAGCCCCTGGGGGGCACAGAGGAAGGTTGGGGGCAGCAGTATCTGTGTGTCCCCGCTCGCCCCCTATGTTCCGCCGCCAGGAGAAAGCTGGAAGAAATCTGCTCCCCCGATGGGGCGCTCCCAGGGGGCGGTTGCTGACCCTACGCCGGGCGGAGACCCCTGCACTGCTGCATGGCACCCCCTTGACCCCTGGGCAGCCCCTAAGGCCGGGCTGGGGGGGACCCCTCGGGGAACGGCCGGGATGTGGCCAAAGTCGGGGACGGCCAATGTGCCCATGGCCCGGGAGCCCTGCTCCAGATGTGTGTGTGTGTGGGGGGGGGGGGGCGTGTCTGGCACCGAGCCAGGGGCCGTGGGCAGAGCTCCCGCAGCCGGGCACCGAGCCCTGGTGCGCTGCCACCTGGGCTGGCCTGAGCTGTTTCCGAGAGCGCCTGGCCTGCCCCAGCCGCGGCATCGTCTGTCCACAAAGCTCCTGGCTTCAGCCCCATGTGACGGCGAACTCTGAGGGACCGGGTGTGTGTGCGTTGGGGGTTCACCCCCCCACCTAGCAAGTCGTAGCAGCGTCCCTGGGGGCCGCGGAACAAGCCCCAGCGCTTGGCCCCTGGCGCTCAGGCCCGGGGAGCAGGAGGGGTTAACTGGCCCCGTGCTCATCAGTTTCCTGGGCTATAAATACCGAGCGTGAGGCTGGTCTGAGCCACTCGGCTATTTCGGTCCCGAGCCGTCTGCCCTGGGAATGTGCTGGCCGGGGAGCGGCCCCTGATGTCACCGGCCCCCTCCGGCCCCGGCCCACCCGCGCAGGGGCTGCAGGGGGAGGGGGCAGCCCTGGGGACGGCGTCAGGGCTCCTGTCACCCCTCCCAGAGTGACTCAGCCCGGTGCGGGGGAGCAGGTGGGTCTGCACCCCCCTGGGGTGGGGCTGGCCCAGGCCCCTGCCCCAGCTGGGCAGATGGCTGTGTATGGAGAGCCCCACGCGCCCGGGGGCCTCCCGGGGGCCTCCGGGCCTGGGATGGGGAGCCAGGGTCATGGAGCGGGGGGGGAATGGCTGGGCCACGCCGGGCAGAGGAGCCCCGGGCTGGGGCAGCAGGGCCCCTCAGGGGGCAGGGAGACCCTGGCCTCTCGGCCGGGGCTGCAGTTGGTGCCCTGCCCGTGTCCCGAGGGGCCACCCAGTGAGGGGCGCGATGGAAGCTGAGAGTGAGGCCCCCCATCACACCTCCCCGGCCTGGTCCGGGGGGTCCTGCCCAGCGACTCTCCCCCGTGGGGCTGCATTACCCCCAGCGCCTGCCCAAGGCCCAGGCAGCCTGCGGTGCTGGGAGTGTCCCGCTCCCCTGGCCCGGCTGGGGCAGGCGATCGCCCCGGGGGAGCCCCTTGCTCGGTGTATGCAGCACTTTGGGGGCCCTGGCAGCAACCTCCTCCCCCAGCGCACCGTCCAGTCGCCAGACCCTCGCCTCCTGCAGGCAGCTTGTCCCGGCTCCCCCCGGCAGGGCAGCTGGGGCAGAGGATGAGCCCTGCCGAGGCAGGGCAGTTGGCACCCAGCACGTGCCACATGTTCCAGACAAGAGCACCCATGGGTGGGGAGACCCAGGCAGTCCCCTGGACACACTGGGCTGCGGGGGGCCGGGGACAATGGGCTGCCGGGGGCTCTGGGCTGCGGGGGGCCAGAGGACACTGGGCTGCGGGGGCTGGGGGCTCTGGGTTGTGGGCTGCTGGGGGCTCTGGGCTGCGGGGGGCCAGAGGACACTGGGCTGTGGGGGGCCGGGGTCACTGGGCTGCCGGGGACTCTGGGCTGCGGGGGGCCAGAGGACACTGGGCTGCGGGGGGCTGGGGGCTCTGGGTTGTGGGCTGCTGGGGGCTCTGGGCTGTGGGGGGCCGGGGACACTGGGCTGCGGGGCGCTGAGGGCTCTGTGTTGTGGGGGGCTGGGGGCTCTGGGCTGTGGGGGGCCGGGGACACTGGGCTGCCGGGGACTCTGGGCTGTGGGGGGCCGAGGACACTGGGCTGCGGGGGGCTGGGGGCTCTGGGTTGTGGGGGGCTGGGGGCTCTGGGCTGCGGGGGGCCGGGGACACTGGGCTGCCGGGGGCTCTGGGCTGCGGGGGGCCGGGGGCTCTGGGTTGCGGGGGGCCTGGGGGCTCTGGGCTGCAGGGGGCCAGAGGACACTGGGCTGCGGGGGGCCAGCGGGGCCCAGCGGTAGTCCCAGTGCTGTCCGGCCAGTCCTTGCCCCTGCCCGCTGGCCCGCCCTGCCCCCGGAAGCCCCAGCTGTCTGCGCTGTCACTCCGGCCCGGCGGGGCTGGGCCGGCTGATGTCAGAGGGATACAAATAGCCGGAGCCTGGGTCCCTCCCCGACTCCTCTCGCTCGGCTCCCGCTCGCTCTGCAGCCACCCCAGCCTCAGCCTGCGCCCGGGCTCCGACCAGCCGCCAGCATGAGCCAGTCGTACTCCTCCAGCCAGCAGCGGGTCTCCTCCTACCGCCGCACCTTCGGCGGGGGCTCCCCGGCCTTCTCCCGCTCCTCCCTGGGCAGCAAGGGCCTGGCCAGCTCCGTCTCCTCCCGGGTCTACCAGGTGTCGCGGGGCGCGGCCGTGCCCAGCCTGCCCAGCCTGCGGGTGACCCGCGTGGCCCCGCTGCGCGCCTACCAGGGCGGCGGGGAGCTGCTGGACTTCAGCCTGGCCGACGCCCTGAACCAGGAGTTCCTGCAGACCCGCACCAACGAGAAGGTGGAGCTGCAGGAGCTGAACGACCGCTTCGCCAGCTACATCGAGAAGGTGCGCTACCTGGAGCAGCAGAATGCCCTGCTGGTGGCCGAGCTCAACCGGCTCAAGGGCAAGGAGCCCACGCACGTGGCCCACCTCTTCGAGGAGGAGCTGCGGGCCCTGCGGCTGCAGGTCGACACGCTCACCAGCCAGCGGGCCCGCGCCGACGTGGAGCGCGACAACCTGCTCGACGACCTGCAGAAGCTGAAGCAGAGGTGAGGGCGGGGGGGGCCGGGCGGGGCCCTCAGCCCCCCGTTCCTGAGCCCTGTGCCCCACGCCCCCGTCCCTGCACCCCACGCACACCCCGTCCCTGTGCTCTACACACACCCCGTCCCTACGCTCCATCCCTGCGCCCCACACACCTTACCCCTGCGCCCCATATCCCCATCACTGAGCCCCATCACTGCACCCCACCCTCCCATCCCTGCACCCCACACACACCCCGTCCCTATGCTCCATCCCTGCGCCCCACACACCTTATCCCTGCGCCCCATATCCCCATCACTGAGCCCCATCACTGCACCCCACCCCCCCATCCCTGCACCCCACACACACCCCATCCCTATGCTCCATCCCTGCGCCCCACACACCTTATCCCTGCGCCCCATATCCCCATCACTGAGCCCCATCACTGCACCCCACCCTCCCATCCCTGCACCCCACACACACCCCGTCCCTATGCTCCATCCCTGCGCCCCACACACCTTATCCCTGCGCCCCATATCCCCATCACTGAGCCCCATCACTGCACCCCACCCCCCCATCCCTGCACCCCACACACACCCCATCCCTATGCTCCATCCCTGCGCCCCACACACCTTATCCCTGCGCCCCATATCCCCATCACTGAGCCCCATCACTGCACCCCACCCTCCCATCCCAGCACCCCACACACACCCCAGCCCTGCATCCCCCACACCCTGTCACCATGCCCCGTCACTGAGCCCCCCCCACACCCCATCCCTGCGCCCCCACACTCCCTGTCCCTGTGCCCCATCCCTGAGCCCCACACCCCGATCACTGCCCCTCACATGGCCCAGCTTCAGTGGCCCTGCCCCAGCCCCAGCCCCCTCCTCTGTCCGGCTCCGTTCCCAGCCGCTCTGTCCCCTCCACCCAGCGACGGGGCAGGTCTCTCCTTGGGAGTCCCAGGCCCCAGGCACCCCTGGGGGTCGGTGCAGCCGCTGTGGGGAGCCGGGAACACCCCACCCGGAGCAACGCTGGGGCCGGCTGCAGTAGGGCAGCTCCTGCCTCGGCGGTCTCGGTCGCCCCGCCCAGCCAGGGGGCAGGTACCTGGCTCCTGGGGGCACAGGAACCCGCTAGGGGGTCAGGCCCTGCAGCAGCAGCGCTGCAGACCTGGCCCCACGGCGCGGGCGGCTCGGCCAGCCCCCCCAGTCTGGGCCAGCGCGGCTGGCTCTGGGCAGTGCAGACAGATGGGGCCAGAGCCCCCAGCCCCGTTCGCCAGCCCCACTTCCCGCAGCCATTGTAACCCACTACCACAAGCCTCGGGCTAGCCAGGCCAGAGGTCGCTGTGCGCCCAGAGCTCAGCACCCGCCCCCAGCACCCAGCACCCGCCCCCAGCGCTCAGCACCATCCTGTCCCTAATGCCCAGGGCCCTTCCCAGCAGCCTCCCCTCCCACCTGCCTCTGTCTGTCTCCGCCGTCCGACCCCCCCCCCCCCGCTCCCTAGCGGGGACGCTGGGGACAAGGGGGCACATCCTGTTGTGGGATCCCCCTGCACCCAGGAGCCCCGCGGCCCCTTGCTCCATGGGGCCGTGGCGTGGCTTGGCCCCACTGGCCCTTGCTCTCCAAGCTCACCGCTTTCCCAGGGTGCCGGGGCCTGGCTGTGCGGGGCTGTCACCCTCTGAAATCTTGTCCCGGGGAGCCAGGGGCCCCAGTGGTTACAGGAAAGGGGGGGTACCTGGGAGCCCCCTACCCAGACCCAGAGCTCCGTGGCACTCAGCTGCCCTCAGCCCAGGGCCGCGGTGCCGTGGGGAGGGAGGAGCCGGTGCTTGCGGAGGAGATTGTGGCGGCGCCCGGCGCTGCCCACCCAAAAGCGCAGGAACCCGAGCAGTGCAGCGTGATCCCTGGGGCAGCCCGTGGGCCCCCCGGGCCCCTGTTTGCTCTCTGCTCCTCCGCACCCTGGGCGGTTTGGGCCCCCCCATCCCCGTAGCGGTCCCGTTATGCGGTGCAGGAGTGCAGCGCCGTGGGGTCGGCCCCGGCCATTGGGGGCTCCCTAGCTGGCACAGGGCTGCCCCATTGCAGCCTCTCGCCCTGGGGCCATGCCAAGAGGGGGGCTGGCTCGTTCCAGCTACGCAAAGCGCTGCTCTGACTTCCGACAGAGACCCCCCCACCTTCCTGTGCCAAGCCTGGGCCTGAGTGGAGAGCCTGGCCCGGCTGCGCGGCCTGCGGGGACCACTCTTCTCCCCGGGCCCCACACTGGGCTGCCTTGGGCCCTCCTGGGGGCATGCAGCCCACCAGCTGCCCCGGGGCCAGGCCCGCACAGCCAGACCGCCACGGCCACCATAGCAGGAGCGTTGGCACGGTGCCCGGGCGCCGAGGGCAGCGAGCGCCCTCGGGCGTGGGGCCCAGGCTCCAGGGGAGGGTCCCAGCAGGCACCATCAGGTTCATGCAGGGCTGGAAACCTGTCTGGGCCTGGGCCAGCCTCCCTGCCCACAGCCACACCGAGGGTTGCAGCTGGAATGGTGGGAACCCTGAGCTGGTTCCGGGGCGTGCAAGGGGCAGGATGTCTCTGCTCTCGGGGGGGCCAGTCCCAGCGCCGCCAGAGGCACAGAGGGAGCACGCTGGGGGGCGGGGGAGCGGCAAGCTGGGGCGGGAGCTACATGCCGTGGGGGGAGCCCCGCCCTGCGCGCTTGGGGGGTGGAGCTGCAGGCTGGGGAGGGAGCCCCGCCCTGCATGCTGGGGGGGAGCAGGACTTGGCTTTCAGAGGGGCTCCCCACGGTCCCAGCGCTGATCCCACACCCCCACCAGGGGCAGCTGATGCTCTGGGGGCGGCTGGCTCGGGCAGGGGAGCTCCTCGGGCGAGATCAGGGCGGGCCCCGGGCCCCCAGTGCCACGGCTGGTGCTCCGGGCACGTTCTGAGCCAGGCCAGTCCAGTGCCCGCTTCCACACAGCAGCTGGGCCAGCCGGCTGTGGGGTCGGGCGGGCACCAGCTGAGCGCACAGGAGAGGGGCGGGAGCCAGCCCTGGCACCAAGGGGGTGAATCTGGAAAGGGGCAGCAAAGAGGAGACCTTGTGGGACTGGCAGACTAGGCGGCTTCCTGCCCCCTGTGGCACTGTGTAGGGCCCACCCCACAGACAGGGTCTTCAGGGTCAGGCCCAGGCCCGGGGGGCACCACAGCAATGTCTGGGCCGGGCGGGGGAACGCCTCCCACGTGGCTGGAAGATCCGCGTTCAACCCAGTGACCAGTCCGTGCCACCCCCGCCCGCTCAGCCTTGGTGTGCCAAGATCCCCGGTCTCATCCACCGCTGGGTGTCCTGGGGCTGGCACCATGGGGCTGCTGGGACAGAGGGGGCCGTGATTCCAGAGAGCAGGGCCTGGGGGGGCCGTGCAGGCCGCCTCCTCCCCGTCCCCTCGCCCCAAAGGAAGCGGAGCAGAAACCCAAAGCCCTGGTGACCGGCCCCCACAGCAGGCAAGGGCTGGCCCCGAGCCATGAGCCGCGCTGGGGGGGCTGGGCCGGGGGGGCGCTTGTCTCTGGGCACCGCCATGGCTGAACGTCACCAAACTGAACGCAGGCCGGAGCAGCTGGCGTTGGCGCCCCACCACGAATCCGCAACCTGCACTGGGAGCCCGAGCCGCAGCATCTCCGGGCAGGACCCACGGCTGCCTGGCCAGCCCCCTTTGCACTGACTGCGTGGGAAGTCCCTGCGCCACGTGCACCCTCACCCCCCGTATCGCTGTCCGGGGTCCCTGAGGCCCATGTGCCCCCCATCTCACTGGCCAGGGTCCCCCCACCCCATGTACCCTCCATCCCCCCATACCACCATCCTGAGTTCCTGCACCCCATGTGCCCTCCCTTCTCACCCTCTGGGGTCCCTGAGCCCCCATGTGCTCCCCAGTCTGACAAGGTGGGGTCCCTGAGCCCCATGTGCCCCCCCTCACTGCCTGGGGTCTCTGTGCCCCCCGATTACTGCCCCATGTGCACCCCCATCTCACAAGCTGGGGTTCCTGCACCCCGTGTGCCCTTGTCTCATTCTCTGGGGTCCCTGTGCCCCATGCGCCCCCCCTCAGTGTCTGGAGTTCTCATGCCCCATGTGAGCCCCCCGTCTAACAAGCTGGGGCCCCATGTGCCCCCCTCCCCCATATCGGAGCCCTGTGTCCCTGAATCTCATCTCCCTGCCCCTGGCATCACAGCCCCAACGCTCTGCATCCTACCCCTGCGGATCCCCCTGGCCCCCCAGCCATGCTGCGCTTGGCCCCAGCCCCTCGGCCGCTCCCCTATAAGGAAGGGGCAGGCGGCGCGGCGCGGGGTGACCTCAGCCTTTGTGCTGGGCTCTGGTTTTGACTATAATAGGGAACAGGAGGCCAGGCCGCTGGCCCCCAGCCAGCCCGCCGGGAATGCGGAACAAGGGGCCTCCAGCGCCTGGGGGCTGAGCCGGCCTGGACCCCACGCAGGGCAGGGAGCCCCCTCCCGTGGCAGCCTGTCTGTCCCTCTTCTTCCTCTGGCCTTGGGCTGTCCTTCCACCTGCCCCATGGACGGCCCTGCCCCGGCTCGCCCTGCCTGCCCCCCAGCCCCCCGTCTGATGCCCCCTCTCTGCCCCCAGGCTGCAGGAGGAGATCCAGCTGAAGGAGGAAGCGGAGAATAACCTGGCTGCCTTCCGAGCAGTAAGTGCCAGCGTCTCCAGCCTCTCCTGCTGGGCCGTGGCACGGGGAGGGGGAGGGCTGGGGGCCCCCCTGGGGCTGTGGGTGCGGACCAGAGAATCGGGCTCCCTGCCCCCTCCCCAGCAGAGTCCCCAGGCCAGAGACCCTTCCTCGCCCCCCGGCCAGGGCACCCACCCTCCTCGCACTCGGCACCCCAGGGCTCAGCTGCTCCGACCGGCGGCAGGTGGGGCTCCTGCCCCCGCCCGCAACCCCAGCCCCAGCAGGAGGGGCCCCGTGGGCACAGAGCAGCGTGGCTGCAGGGTTAGCGTGTGGGGCACAGCTCGCCCTCACCCCAAACATGTGACCACCGGCAGCCAGGCGCCCCCCATGGCCCCAGCTGGGCTCCCCCCTGGTCCTGGCCAGGAGCGCCCCCCATCCGGTGCCATCGGTGTCACTCAGCACCTCGGCAGCCTCCCGCGCGGGCAGGGCAGGGCCCTGCTGCCCGCGCTCTGGGCCCAGCCCTGCGGCTGCCCGGCTCTGAGCCCGGCTCCCTCTCGGCCGGCAGGACGTGGACGCGGCCACCCTGGCGCGCATCGACCTGGAGCGACGCATCGAGGCCCTGCAGGAGGAGATCGCCTTCCTCAAGAAGGTGCACGAGGAGGTAGGTCCACGGAGAGCCCTGCCCCGGCCCCCGTTCCCGCCCTGGGGCCCCGTCACCCGTTCCTGCCCCGGGGCTCTACCCCCGATTACCGCCTCGGGGCCCTGCCCCCACCATTACCGCCCCGGGGCCCTGCCCCCATTACTGCCCCGGAGCTCTATCCCCAATTACTGCCCCGGGGCCCCACCCCCCAGTACTGCCCCGGGGCACCCCCCCCCGATTACCACCTCGGGGCCCCACCCGCCGTTCCTGCCCCGGAGCTCTACCCCCGATTACTGCCCTGGGGCCCTGCCCCCTGATTACTGCCCTGGGGCCCCGCCCCCCGATTACCACCTCATGGCCCTCCCCCACCCATTACTGCCCCAGAGCTCTACCCCCCGATTACTGCCCCAGGGCCCCGCCCCCCGATTACTGCCCCCCCAATTACCGCCTCGAGGCTCCGCCCCACCCATTACTGCCCCGGAGCTCTGCCCCCCGATTACTGCCCCGGAGCCCCATGCCCCCCCAATTACTGCCCTGGGGCCCCACCCCCCTGATTACCACCTTGGGGCCCTCCCCCACCCATTACTGCCCCGGAGCTCTACCCCCCCATTACTGCCCCAGGGCCACGCCCCACCCATTACTGCCCCGGAGCTCTGCCCCCCAATTACTGCCCCAGGGCCCCGCCCCCCAATTACTACTCTGGGGCCCCGCCCCCTGATTACTGCCCCAGGGCCCCATGCCCCCCCCAATTACTACCCTGGTGCCCTGCCCCGCTGATTACTACCCCAGAGCCCCACCCCCCCAATTACTGCCCCGGAGCCCCATGCCCCCAAGTACCACCCCAGGGCCCCGCCCCCCGTTACTGCCCTGGGGCCCCACCCCCCTGATTACCGCCTTGAGGCCCTGCCCCACACATTACTGCCCCAGAGCTCATGCCCCCCTAATTACTGCCTCGGGGCCCTGCCCCACCCATTACTGCCCCGGAGCCCCGCCCCCCGTTACTGCCCTGGGGCTCTGCCCCCTAGTTACTGCCCTGAGACCCCACCCCCTGGTTACTGCCCTGGGGCTCCGCCCTCAATTAATGCCCCGGAGCTCTGCCCCCTTATTACCGCCCCAGGGCCCTGCCCTCCTGATCACTGCCCTAGAGCTCAACCCCCCAAATTACTGCCCTGGGACCTCACCCCCTAGTTACTGCCCTGGAGCCTCACCCCCTCGTTATTGTCCTGGGGCCCCACCCCCCCGGTACTGCTCCAGGGCCACGTCCCCCCCCCAGTTACTGCCCTATGGCCCTGCCACCACCCCCCTGGTTTCTGCCCTGAGGCCCTGCCCGATGGGGATGGTCCCCAAATCAGGGCTGGCTTTGGCCAGTGTTGGGTTGGGGGCAGGGACTTGGGGCTGAGGTTGGGGGCTGGGGGGTGGGGCAGGCTGGGGCTGGAGTGGGGGCAGGGGCAGGGCAGGGCTGGGGCAGGCTGGGGCTGGGGCAGGGTTGGGGCAGGATTGGGGCAGGCTGGGGCTGGGGTAGGGGCAGGGTTGGGGCTGGGGCTGGGGCTGGGGCAGGGCGGGGGCGGGGTTGGGGCAGGCTGGGGCTGGGGCAGGGGCAGGGTTGGGGCAGGGTTGGGGCTGGGGCTGGGGCAGGGCGGGGGTCGCTGCGCTGACACTGCCCCTCGGCCCCAGGAGCTCCGGGACCTGCAGGCTCAGCTGCAGGAGCAGCACGTCCAGGTGGAGATGGACGTGTCCAAGCCGGACCTGACGGCCGCCCTGCGCGACATCCGCGCCCAGTACGAGACCATCGCCGCCCAGAACATCTCCGAGGCCGAGGAGTGGTACAAGTCCAAGGTCAGGCCGGGCGGCGCTGGGGGCTGCGCTGGCGTCGTGGGGGGGGTCGGTGCCTGGGGGGCTGCGCTGGGCCTGGGGGGCTGACTAGGGGGGCTGTTCTAGGATGGGGGGGTGACTGGGGGGGCTGCTCTAGGTTGGGGAGGTGACTGGGGGGGCCTGTGCTGGGCCGGGGGGTGACTGGGGGGGCTGCTCTAGGCTGGGGGGCCGTGCTGGGCCTGGGGGCTGCGCTGGGCCAGGGGGCGTGACTGGGGGGCTGCGCTGGGTCGGGGGGGTGACTGGGGGGGCTGTGCTGGGCCTGGGGGGGCTGCGCTGGGCCGGGGGGTGGCTGGGGGCTGCTCTAGGCTGGAGGGCCATGCTGGGCCTGGGGCTGGGCTCTGCTGCCAAGGAGTGGGGGCTGGGCTGGGGACCTCTGTTCCCACCACTGCCCCGTGCCCCCGGAGCTGGCTCCTGGCTGCCAGCTGCTCCCAGGCCCCGCAGGGCCCCGTGTGGGGCAGGGCGGCTGAGGTCAGGTCACGGCGTGGGGCTCTGGGGCTGAGTTGCTGCCCCCGGGGCCTGTGGTGAGCTCAGAGCAGCGCCAGCCCAGCGCCCGCGTGAGCCCCAGCCGTGCCCCGGCTGCCGGCTCAGCTGCCCTCTCTGGGCCCCGACCCGCAGGTGTCCGATCTGACCCAGGCCGCCAACAAGAACAACGACGCCCTGCGCCAGGCCAAGCAGGAGATGATGGAGTATCGGCACCAGATCCAGTCCTACACCTGCGAGATCGACGCCCTCAAGGGCACGGTGAGCAGCGGGCATGGCCGGGGAGGGGGCGGGCAGCGGCTGGGACTCACTGGCTGGCAGAGCTGCCCGTGAACCCGCTGTCCAGGCAAACGGCCCCCAGAGATGTGAAGTGCAGGGTGTCCGGGCGTCCCCGGGCGATGCTCTGGGACTGCTCCCCATGAAGCCAGGCAGGACTCTGGGGAAGTCTCCTCTCGGGGAGCAGCCTGTCTGCAGGACACACAGCTCACCCGGCTTCCACCTTCCTGGGTCTGACCTCGGAGCATTCAGCCTCCTCTGCCCCTCCGTGCGCTTCCCACAGCGAGTCCGCTCAGGCGGGATCCTGGGGGGGCCAGAGGGTCCTGCCCCCCAACTCCGCAGTCAGACGGGACTCTCAGCCAGCCAGTAAAACAGAGGTTTATTAGACGACAGGAACATGGTGTAACACAGAGCTTGTAGGTGCAGAGAACAGGACCCCTCAGCTGGGTCCATTTTGGGGGGCAGTGAGCCAGACAACCCCGTCTGCCCTTCACTCCATGTCCCAGCCAGCCCCAAACTGAAACTCCCTCCAGCCCCTCCTCCCCTGGGCTTTGTCCCTTTCCCGGGCCAGGAGGGCACCGGATTCCTTTGTTCTCCAGCCCTTTAGCTCTCACCTGGCAGGGGGGAAGGGCCCAGGCCATCAGTGGCCAGGAAACAGGGTGTCGGCCATTCTCTGTGTCCAGCCCCCCGCACACACCTGCCCTCTAGGGCTCTGCAACAATCATACACCCTTACCCCACCCCCTAGAGACTTAAGAACTGCACAGGGGAAACTGAGGCACCCCCACAATATTCAGAGGAAACATTAAGAACAGTCCCGCTTCGTCACAGCCCAGCACCCAGCCCCTGCTGGCAGAGAGCCAGCAACCCTGCCCCCCACACCTGGGTCAGAGCCCCCCAGACTAGTCCTGTGCCAGTCCCATCAGCCTTGCCCACTGTCCCAGAGTCGCCGACTGGGGGCTCGGGCACCCGCAGAGTGACGCCAGCCAGGGCTCTGGGGCAGCGTCTCCCCTCAGGGCCACTCCCCAGGGCCAGAAGCCTGCCCGGCTTCAGCCCCTCCTGGGTCTGACCTCGGAGCGCTCAGCCCCCTGCTCCCCCCGGGAGCTCCCCGCAGCGAGTGCCCCTGGACGGGACACCCAGGGAGCCTCCCCCCCAAAGGGCCCTGCCCCCTCTGAGTCCCCAACCAGGAGACACCAGCTTCCAGCAGCTCAGCCTCAGTCACCCCCAGCTGCCCCCCCCGCGGCCTTTGTTTCCCCCCGGCCCCCACTGGCAAACAGGTCCCCTGGTCTCTGTTCCCCAGCACCTCCCTTGGCAGAGGAGGGGCCTGGCCATCAGTTGACCGGATACGGGGTGTCGACTGTTCTCTCTGCCCAGGAAGCCACTCGCAGTCACACCTGCTCTCTGCAACGATCACACCCCTTATCCCACCACTGAGATACTGGAGTAACACACAGGGGAAACTGAGGTGCACACCGTAGTCAGAGAAAATATTAAGAACCTTCCCACTTCATCACATCCACCAATCTGTTCAGCTGCCCCAGGTCCCTCCAGCTCCCACATGATTCAAAACACCAATAGATAACTCACACCGCCAGCCCCATCCCTATGGGGTGACTGTCCGGAGTCCCCGGGCAATGCTCTGGATCTGCTCCCCACGAAGCCAGGCAGGACTCTGGGGAAGTCTCCTCTCTGGGAGCAGCCTGTCTGCAGGACACACAGCTCACCCGGCTTCCACCTTCCTGGGTCTGACCTCGGAGCATTCAGCCTCCTCTGCCCCTCCGTGCGCTTCCCACAGCCAGTTGGCCCAGGCGGGGTCCTGGGGAAGCCAGAGGGTCCTGCCCCCCAACTCCGCAGTCAGACGGGACTCTCAGCCAGCCAGTAACACAGAAGGTTTATTAGACGACAGGAACATGGTGTAACACAGAGCTTGTAGGTGCAGAGAACAGGACCCCTCAGCTGGGTCCATTTTGGGGGGCAGTGAGCCAGACAACCCCGTCTGCCATTCACTCCATGTCCCAGCCAGCCCCAAACTGAAACTCCCTCCAGCCCCTCCTCCCCTGGGCTTTGTCCCTTTCCCGGGCCAGGAGGGCACCGGATTCCTTTGTTCTCCAACCCTTTAGCTCTCACCTTGCAGGGGGGAAGGGCCCGGGCCATCAGTGGCCAGGAAACAGGGTGTCGGCCATTGTCTGTGTCCAGACCCCTGCACACATCTGCCCTCTAGGGCTCTGCAACGATCATACACCCTTATCCCACCCCCTAGATACTTAAGAACTGCCTAGGGGAAACTGAGGCGCCCCCACACTATTCAGAGGAAACATTAAGAACAGTTTGGCCGGTGCTGTGCGGTGACCCCCCATACACAGCCCCATCCCTATGGGGTTACCCCCTTGTAGGCTGTCTCCTTGCCTCTGGCTCTGCCCCCTGTCATAGACCCACAGGATTGGGGTCACGGCCCCAGTTTGGGGACAGGCTCTGGGAGGCCCCATCAGTGGTCCAGGCCCTCAAGGGGTCTCGCTCTCCCTCCAGGGGAAGCCAAGTGGCTTCGCCTCCTGGGGCTGGACCTCTGGGCCTGCAGCCCCCTGTGTCTCACCCTGCCCCGAGTGCAAGTGGTCCCTTCCCCCTGCCCAGGTGACACTGCAGCACAGAGGGGAAACTGAGGCACACACAGGCTTCATACAATGATGACGTAAAATTCCCACTGTCCCTGCTGGCGGTGCCGGCTCTGACACGGGCTGTCCCTGCAGAATGACTCCCTGATGCGGCAGATGCGGGAGCTGGAGGAGCGCTTTGCCGGGGAGGCGAGCGGCTACCAGGACACCATCGCGCGGCTGGAGGAGGAGATCCGGCACCTGAAGGACGAGATGGCGCGGCACCTGCGCGAGTACCAGGACCTGCTCAACGTCAAGATGGCGCTGGACGTGGAGATCGCCACCTACCGCAAACTGCTGGAGGGCGAGGAGAGCCGGTGAGCGGGCGTCTGCCCAGCCCGGCCCCGGCCCTGGCCCCTGCTGCCCCTGGGTGTTGGCTTCTGGGGGAGTGTCACGGAGTCCCCGGGCGATGCTCTGGGACTGCTCCCCACGAAGCCAGGCAGGACTCTGGGGAAGTCTCCTCTCGGGGAGCAGCCTGCTGCAGGACACACAGCTCCCCCGGCTCCACCTTCCTGGGTCTGACCTCGGAGCATCCAGCCTCCTCTGCCCCTCCGTGCGCTTCCCACAGCGAGTCCGCCCAGGCGGGGTCCTGGGGGGGCCAGAGGGTCCTGCCCCCCAACTCCACAGTCAGACGGGACTCTCAGCCAGCCAGTAACACAGAAGGTTTATTAGCCGACAGGAACATGGTCTAAAACAGAGCTTGTAGGTGCAGAGAACAGGACCCCTCAGCTGGGTCCATTTTGGGGGGCTGTGAGCCAGACAACCCCGTCTGCCCTTCACTCCATGTCTCCAACCAGCCCCAAACTGAAACTCCCCCCAGCCCCCACTCCTCTGGGCTTTGTCCCTTTCCCAGGCCAGGAGGTCACCTGATTCCTTGGTTCTCCAACCCTTTAGCTCCCACCTTGCAGGGGGGAAGGGCCCAGGCCATCAGTGGCCAGGAAACAGGGTGTCGGCCATTCTCTGTGTCCAGACCCCTGCACACCCCTGCCCTCTAGGGCTCTGCAAGGATCACACACCCTTACCCCACCACCTAGAGGCTTAAGAACTGCCTAGGGGAAACTGAGGCACCCCCACACTATTCAGAGGAAACATTAAGAATAGTCCCGCTTCGTCACAGGGAGCAATGACCTATGGCCCAGGGTGGGGAGCCCCAGGGCGGGGTGCTCCTGGCCAGCCCACCCCGGTGTCTGTGGGGCCCAGGGGACCTCTCTCAGCTGTGGCCGTGGCACTAACCCCTTTTCCTTCTCTGTGTGCTGCAGGATCACTCTCCCCATCCAGACCTTCTCGGCGCTCAACTTCCGGGGTGAGTACAGGGCAGGGCCCGAGCAGGGCTGCATGTGGGGGCTCCCTGATCCCACTGCGGTGGGGCATGCCTGGAATAAGCCATGGGGGAGTGGGATGGGCCCCATAGCTGCTGTCTGTGCTCCCTGCCAGCCCCCGCCTGCCCCCAGCCCATCGCCTTGTGCCCCTGCCCTCTCAACTGCCATGGCCAGCCCCTCGCCCTGTACCCCCCATGGCCCAGGCCCTGCGCCCCACCCCCTCAACCTGCACCCCCCATGGCCAGCCCCTCACCTCGTCCTCCCCCCCACCCCCGTGGCCCAGCCCCACCCCAGCCCCTCGCCCCATACCTCCCATGGCCCAGGGCCTGCCCCCCACCCCTTCAACCTGCACCCCCCATGGCCCAGCCCTCCACCCCATCCCCACCATGGCCAGCCCCTCGCCCCGTACCTCATGGCCCAGCCCCCCATGGTCCAGACCCCGCCCCCATCCTCCCCATGGCCCAGCCCCTACCCCCAGCCCCATACCCTATACCCCCTGGGGCTCAGCCCTGCCCCCACCCCGGCCACTCACCCCCCTGCCCTGCCCCAGGCTGACTCTCCTCCCACCTGCAGAGACCAGCCCAGAGCAGCGCGGCTCAGAGGTTCACACCAAGAAGACCGTGATGATCAAGACCATTGAGACCCGTGACGGGGAGGTGAGCAGGGAGCGGGCAGCTGGGTAGGGCTCTAGCCATGGCAGTGGGGTGGGCCAGCAGCCCCTGCTCCCCAGGTCCCCCCAGGAGGGAGGGCTCCCTGGGCTCTGGGTGGGGTGCTCGGATCTGTCCTGGCCCAAGCCGGGTGGCTCCCGGCTGTGCCTAACGCAGACTCCTTGCCTGGGATCCAGGCTCCTGGCCTCCCATTTGCCCGGGCCCGGCTGGTGCAAAGCAGTCGCCTTGAGACTGTCCCCGGTCTCTGTGCAGGCCGGAGATCTCGGGCGACCTGGCCTGAAGGGAGGGTGGCATTTGCCCCTTGCGCCAGCCGCCGGGGCAGCCCGGATGCCAGGCCCTGGGGCCCCCGTCTCACCAGGGCTCTCTCCCGAGCAGGTGGTGAGCGAGGCCACGGAGCAGAAGCACGAGGTGCTGTAGACGGCGCCGGCCGAGCGGCTGCGGAGAGACGATTGGCACCTTCCGTCCCCGCCGACGCCCCCGCCCTGCCCCCCTCCTGCCCCAGCCCTTCCTCCATTGTCCCCTGGGCAGAACTTCCCACGCCCGTCTGCCCCCACGCCCCCCGTCTCTCTCCTGCTTCTGAAGTGCTGTGTTGGGAGCTTGCCCGGGGGCCCCGGAGTCAGGAGTGGGGCTGGGCGTGGGGAGCAGGGGACACAGGGCCCCGGCTCACGGGGTGGGGGAAGGGGGGGCCATTGCAGGCTTCCAGCAGCAGATTCTGCATCCCACCCCCATGCCCCCTGTACTCATGCGCACCTCCCCCGCACCCCCAGGGCCTGACAGGGCCCCGCCTCCGCCCGGGCCCAGGGCCCCGGAGCTGGCGTTTCTCCTGGGCAGACCGCAGCGGTGCCCAGCCCTGCTCAGCCTGGGAAGGGAGACGGAGACCGGCCAGCCCCCGTCGTCCCCCAGCCTGGACCAAAGCCGTGGAGCTCCCGGTAGTGCCCATCGCCTGGGGAACTGGGGCTGCTGCAGGCTCCGTGGGATGGCGAGGATCGGGGTGACCAGCCCCCCGGAGTTTGTGCCAGGGACAGGCTGGGTGAGTCTGCAGGAGGCTCCCCACGGGCAGGGAGCAGTGGGACCCGCGGGAGCCTAGAGAGGATCCGTGTAAGTGAAGGAAGCAGGAGAGGGAGAGAGAGGGAGAGAGAAATGGACAGAGGCCAAGAGGCTGGGGGCACCGCCCCCCCACCCGGCCCCCGCCCCGCAGCGTGTACACGACTCCCCCAGGCTGCTGAAATAAACAACGGAGCACGACCCCGCCTCTGAGTCCTGCTTGCTGAGCCGGGCTCGCCCGCCGGCCGGCCCCTCGGTGGGTCTCCCGGCGCACCCCCTCTCCTGGGGCAATCCTGCGACTCGCCCCTTTCCTAGGGGCTAGCGACTAGGGCAGGGGAGCCAGCGGGGTGGCACCCGAGGGCCCAGCCCTCGCAGAGGTGGGTGGGAGCACCGGACCAGCCTGCACGTGGCTCTCCGCATCTGAGCTGAGCTTCTCCCTGCACGCCCCGGGGGGGCTGGCTTGTCCCGTCTCTGAGCTCAGCCGGGCCCGCCAGGCTCTCCCAACCCCCCTCCCATTTCTAGGGTCCCTTGGGGGTTTGCCTCCTTTGCTCCCAGACATGGCTGTGGGGAAGGCCCCTGCGTGGAGCCAGCCCTTGTTCTCTTCCCTCCTTGGAAGCTGGGTGCGGAGAGGCGGGATGATCGGGGTCATTGTCCTGCCTTCCCTGGTTCCTTCCCCAGCACCTCTCGCTCTGAACCCCGGCAGGGGGCAAGGAAAGGCACTAGTCCGAACGGAGTCCAGGCGGGCAGAATCGGGGTGTTCTCTTTACACGGTCCAGGGATAATGTCCGGGTTTATTTTTAAGCATTGTTTTAGCTTGCAATTTATGTTTCACAGTTGTGGGGAATCGGGGCAGTCGGGCAAGGGCGGGTCGGACAGTACCTTAATGACGGTCGCTGTCGATATTCACAAAGTTAAAGCTTTAAAACACAAAGTGTCAAACGCCCAGAGCGACTGTCCTTAAAGTCGGCTTGAGTGCGGTCTCAGCAGCATCTCTGCCTCCCCCTCGCTGTGCGCGGCAGGGGTTAGCGATGGGAAAGTTTCCCCTCAGCGGGTGACTCTGGTGAAATCGACAGTTCCCGACATTCCCCAAGGAAAATTCAATCTCTCCAAGCCCACAGCTAATCGGCAGGTCCCCAGAGCACGTGGCCGCCCCAAGCTGGGGTCCCTGCCAATGGACTGTGGGGGGATTTAAAGATCCCACACTACAGCAGCCGAGAAAGGGATATGTCACGGACCCACAGGATTGGGGCCACAACCCCAGCTTGGGGACAGGCTCTGGGCAGCCCCATCAGTGGGCCAGGGTCTTGCTGCTCCTCCAGGGGAAGCCATGTGGCTTCATCGTCTCCTGGGGCTGGACCCCTGGGCCTGCAGCCCCCCTGCTCCCCACTGTGAGCTCCAGGCAGCGAGTCCCACGGCAACAGACCCTGCTGGAGACTTGTCCATTCTTCAGGGCCTAATGCACCTCGCCCGGCATCTGCAGGGACACTCACACGGTGCAGGAAGAACAGGCAGGTCAGCCATTACCTGGACCCAGCACAGGGAGGCCTTGGGTAGCCCCCTGGAATGAAGGCTAAAGCAGGGTCTATGCTGGTCACCCGGAGCCCAGCCCAGTTGTAGTGACCTCTTAGTTCAAGCTCCATCTGTCTCGGTCTGACCTCCTTGGCCAGACTTCAGCTGAGAGCCCCGACTCCTTCCAGCAGCCAACCCATCCATCCCTCCTTTCTCCCCCGGCCTTTGTTCTTCAGCTGGGGGACATTGCTCAGCCTCCCTGGAGAGAGTTGGGGAAACCCCCCTGTAACAAAGCGGCCTCTGGCGGGACACAACTGAGAGTCTCAATTCAGGGCAAATTGCTTCGAGCAGGGCAGTCACAGCCACAGGCTGGGGGTCCTTTGCACCCCCAGGCAAACCAAACTAGCCAGCCAGAGAGGACTTCGGTCTCACCCCACTGGCTAACCACAAGTCACACAAGCAATTCCCTCAGACACCCCAGTTTCCCAGTATCCCCCACCAGTGCCACTCGGTATGGGGACGAATGGTTATGAGAACCAATGCCCCAGTAAAAGAACAAAGGTTCTCTCGATCCCAAAGGACCAAGCCCCAGACCCAGGTCAATATACAAGTCAGAACTTACCCACAAATCATGCTGTTGCCAATCCTTTAGAATCTAAAATCTAAAGGTTTATTCATAAAAGGAAAAAGATACAGACGGGAGCTAGAATTGGTGAAATGGAATCAATGACATCCAGTGATGGCCAAGTTCTTGGTTCAGGCTTGCAGCAGGGATGGAATAAACGGCAGGTTCAAATCAAGTCCCTAGAGAACATCCCCAGCTGGGGTGGATCCTTCAGACCTTGGTTCAGAGCTTCTGTTTGTAGCCAAGTCCCTCCAGAGGTAGGAAGCAGGATTGAAGACAAGATGGAGGAGCTGCAGCAGCTTTGTATAGTCTCTTGCCGTGTGGTCTCTTTCTTTGTCCCAAAGACAAGCTGCCCATCCCATGGCCTGGGAACACCTCAGAGTCCTGTCCCTAGGCAGGTCCCTGCACACCTGGCTGAGTCCCCAGGCGTGTCTGCCTTCTCTCAATGGGTCAGTTGTGTCGCTGATGGTCCTTAATGGGCCATCCAGCAGGCTAGGCAGAGCTGACCCCAGCTTGTCTGGGGTGTCCCCCAGAAGCAGAGCAGAAGTTTGAAATACAGACAGTACAGAGCCAATACTTGTAATTTTAAATACAAAACTGATACATGCACCCAGACAGCACAATCCTAGCCAGCAAACCGTGACCTCGTCTTAGACACCTCACTCGACAACCTTTGTAGAAGATCTGGTGCCACGACAGGACCTTGGTTGCAACAATGCTCTATACGGTCCCAGTCCATATTAATAACCCCCCCGCCCGGGCGCTGGCTGCTAGGGGTGAGTGTCAGGGTGTGACCGGGTGGACCAGGCCCGAAAGCTCCCTGCTGGAGGCCACAGGGTCCTGCCACATCCGTCCCAGGAAAGGAGCAGTGGAGCCAAGTCCTCCAGCAGCCTAGAGAGGCTGTGCAGGAAGCGGCCAATCAGGGGGAGGCTACAAGGGCCTGGCCAATCAGGGGTTGCAGGCTAGTACAAAAGGAGCTGCAGGGCAGCATGGCCAAGCCCAGAGGCAGCTCCTTGCTGGAGCTAGGGGAGGGCGGGGAGGGCTCTTGGCTGGCCACAGGGGGCTGCAGCGCCACGGACGGCTCCGTGCTAGCAGGGACCCGGGCAGCGAGGAGCCGCCCCCGGCTGGCTGAGGGGCCTGAAGGCCGAAGAGCCCCGAGCTAAGGGTGGAGCAGCGGCCAAGGCTGGGGCTGCGAGGAAGTGGCCCAGGGAACTGAAAGTAGGTTTTTTGAAAGGGACACTGTGGCATGTGGCTGCTATTCTTAGGGTCCCGGGGGTGGGACCCAGAGAAGGGGGTGGCCTGGATCCCCCCTTTGGCCACTGAGTGAAGTGCCCTACAACTGGACAGCGATTCAACCGCCTCCCAGAAGGGGATCTGAGCTACTTATGGCCCAGCTGAAGCCAGAATAGGCCTGGAGGGTGAAACCGTTGCCTCCAGGGAGAAAGCCCTGAGCGTACAGCCCGATACCAGGGCAGGGGCTGTGTAAAGACTGCAGACACACCTGACCAGAAGGGGGCGCTTGTGAGAGGTGGGTGCCAGGCCGCTACACTGATTGGATTTGTCATTGTCTCCTCAAATGCTCCATTGCTATGGGGACCTGGCCCTTGGCAGCTTGGTGACACCCACGCCTACGTCTCTTAGCCTGCCCTGCGCGCAAACAGCCCTCTTCTACCCACTGGGTAACAATGCAGCATATAGGGGAAACTGAGGCACAAACACAACTCAAAAAATATCCCCACTTAATCTGAGAGTAACCGAGGGCTTAGATCCTTCTACAGTGGTGACTCAAAGAAAAGGAGGACTTGTGGCACCTTAGAGACTAACAAATTTATTTGAGCATAAGTGACTCAGTGGCCAGTTAACAAGAGGGCTGCAGTGGGGCAGGGACAGGGTGAAGTCCGATAGGAGCAGAGGCGGCTGGGTGGGCCGTAGGGCTCCAGCGTGGAAGGGGCAGCGCACGGCTGTGGCAGGGGCCGCAGACAGACTGAGGTAGGAGCTGCCCAGGGATGCCATGAGGGATCGTGAGGCTGTCACGGACTCTCAGATCATGCCCACTCTTGGCCCTGTGCGGTCCGTGGGGGGTGCCCCTTTCAGTGAGACAGCCTTTCTCGGGGGTCCTCTCTCGTGGGGGTCCAGCCCCTCCACCTCCTGGAACCGCACCTCTCTGAGCCTTAGCACGCCTGTCTCTGCCTTGGGCTCCTCAGGGAGTCCCCTCACTCTGGACCCCCAGGGCCTCCACCCCCTGAAGGGGATGATGCCCCCTGTCATGGAGTCCCCGGGCGATGCTCTGGAACTGCTCCCTATGAAGCCAGGCAGGGCTCTGGGGCAGTCGTCTTCCTATGAGCAGCCTGTCTGCAGGACACACAGCTCACCCGGCTCCACCTTCCTGGGTCTGCCCTTGGAGCATTCAGCCTCCTCTGCCCCTCCCTGCGCTTCCCACAGCCAGTCCCCCAGGACCCCGCCTGGGCGGGCCAGAGGGTCCTGCCCCCCAACTCCGCAGTCAGACGGGACTCTCAGCCAGCCAGTAACACAGAAGGTTTATTAGACGACAGGAACATGGTCAAACACAGAGCTTGTAGGTGCAGAGAACAGGACCCCTCAGCTGGGTCCATTCTCGGGGGCAGCGAGCCAGACAACCACGTCTGCCCTTCACTCCTCGTCCCCAGCCAGCCCCAAACTGACTCCCCCTCCAGCCCCCCCTCCTCTGGGCTTTGTCCCTTTCCCGGGCCAGGAGGGCACCGGATTCCTTTGTTCTCCAACCCTTTAGCTCTCACCTTGCAGGGGGGAAGGGCCCAGACCATCAGTGGCCAGGAAACAGGGTATCGGCCATTCTCTGTGTCCAGACCCCTGCACACACCTGCCCTCTAGGGCTCTGCAATGATCACACACCCTTACCCCACCACCTAGATACTTAAGAACTGCCATGGGGAAACTGAGGCACCACCACACTATTCAGAGGAACCATTAAGAACAGTCCCGCTTCGTCACACCCCCCCCAATACTCCCCACCCTCGCCCTGTTCTCTAGCCCCGAGTGACTGTCAGCTGGCGTAACACAGGAGGGTTTATTGAGCGTCTGAACCCAGCACAGGAAATTCTCCAGTCTCAGGCCTGGCCTCCCCCAGCCCAGCACATCCCAGTCTCCCTTGCACCCGGGGGGGCTCTGCCTGCCCCCTCCCTCCAGCCCAGAGCCCCCCTGCTTCCCAGCTGGACCTCTGAGATCCCTGAACCGAGGCCCCCCCGTCCATTGTCTTCTCTCCAGGTAAACAGGGTCGCCTGGGCCCCCTCTCCCCTCATCTGTCCTCTGGCCCCTCTGGCTGGACCCGGCTGGTCAGGTCACCGGGGTCCTCTCTCCGAAGCCCATTGTCCTCCCGCTGGCCAGACCCGGCTGGGCCTCCTGAGCTGGGCCTCCCAGTCCCCAGTCGCTGGGGTCTCCGTTCTCCAGGCCATTGGCCGGGGTCCCAAGTTCCCTCGCCGGTCCTGTGTCCCGACAAACTCCCTCTCCCATCCCCCCGTTAAACCTGTGACACCCAGGGAAACTGAGTCCCACCCCCTCTGCATGCAACCCGTAGGAAAACCAAGAAAATCCCCCATAGGAAACAAGGAAAAAGAAGAAAGTCCCGCGCGTCGTCACAGAGGCGCAGGCCAGTCGTGTGTAACACGAGGTGCTGGGTTCCCCGCCGGCTCCTGTGGGACAGCAGTGTGAGCGTGGGAGTGCGGGGCACGGGCCGGCCTGGAGGCCGGGGTTGGGTCGTCAGACGTTGGGTTTTGTTTCGATTCCTTGTTCCCCAGGAGGTGGGTCTGAATGACCTGGCTGGGGAGCTGAGTCGCAAGGGGGGGCACGCCCCCTGGTGCCTGGACCCGCAGCGCCCCTAGCCAGGCACGTGGAGCTGGGCCCTGCAGAGCCAGGCCCGGCCCAGCCGGGAGCTCCCTGGGGCTGGGGTCCCTGCGGGGGCTGCGAGCGCCTGCAGGGCTGGCCTGAGGGTGCACAGAAACGCAGCTGGCAGGGAGCGAGCAGAGGGCTGCTGCCAGGCATGGCACCTGCACTGCTCGCAGCACCCCAGGGACCAGCCAGGCCAGTGGCTCCTGCCCCCCGCCGCGCCTGGGCCCACGGGGCGGAGCCAGGGCAGCGAGTCTCGGGGATGCTGCTAACCAGGGAGCCCAGCCTGGTGTCAGCCCGCAGTTGGCAGTCGCAGCCCAGGGCCCCATGCTCGTGCCCCCCCTCTCGCAGGTACCAAGGTGCTTGGCCTGCGGGTGGGGGAAGGGCCCCTCCAGGAGCTGGCTGGAGGGACCAGGCCTCCAAATGGGGGGCATGAGGGGGCCTGCTCTGCCAGCCCAATGCCCAGGGATGAAGGAGCCCAGGCCCAAACACTGCCCAGCATTGCGCCTGGCCTGGCTGCAAAGGGGAGGAGAAGCTGTAGACTGCAACTGTGGCAGCATCCATCCCTCCCCAGGTGCAGCCCTGGGTTCCCACAATGCTGCCACAGGGCTCGCTGGAGACCCTCAGAGACATTGGCAGGAGCTGTGAACTCCAGTGTCCCAGCCACATCCCTCTGATGAGCTGCGGCTGTTTCCTCTGCCCCCCTCCTCACCAGCAGCCTGGAACAATTGCTCTGAGTTGCCTCGTGGTGCATGTTAACTCTGAATCCTAATGATGACGACCCACCCCCCAGCGCTGGAATCTGTGCCACACTGAAACTGTGGGCACGGTGAATACATGGGAGCAGGAAACGGGAGCCAGGCCAAACCTCCATGCAGCTGCCGCGGAATTGCCCAGAGGCTGAAGGAGCCGGGAATGCAGGTGGCGTTGAGGCTGCGGGGCATGTCCCGGAGGAGGCCCTGGGGGGTCTGGCATGCTGACGGGGTACCTCCAAGGGACTGTTTAGGAGCTGGGCTGTAGCACAGATGCCGGGAGCCAGCCGGAGTTTATTTTTGAAGCCGATGATCTGACGGCGACTTGTCCATGGGGCCTGCGCTGCCGAGCTGCCTGGCCGTGCCAACGCTGCGTGTTAGCCCATGCGTGGGGGGCGCCTGGCGCAGGGCTGGGGATCCCCAGAGACGTCACTGCCAGGGCCCTGGGGGCGGCGCCTGCTCCAGCACCGAGCCCCCGGGGGGCCCATGGGGGCCAGCTGCCGGGGGAGGGGGAGCTGTGGGGTGACAGCAGAGACCAGACGCTCGACCCTGGCCCGACAGGGACTCACCCCGCGGTGCGCGGCCAATGTGTTCCCACTGAGCGGACGCGGGCCGCTACCCATGGCAGCGTGACTGACGGGGCGAGTGCTTGGGGGGTGGGCGGGGGGCTGGCAGCAGCTGGCGGTGGCAGTGCTGCCCATCTCCAGCAGGTGGCAGTCTGGCACGCTGCAACAAACGAAACGAACTCCCGACCCACAGCCCCAGCCCTGCCCCCCCGTGCCCTGCCGGTGCCCCTCACGCCCGACCCACAGCCCCCCACTAGCCCAGCTCTGCCCCCCCCAGCTCTGCCGGCACCCCTCATGCCTGACCCAGAGCCCCCCACTCGCCCAGCCTTGCCCCCCCCAGCTCTGCTGGGGCCCCTCACTCCCGACCCACAGCCCCTGCTAGCCCTGCCCTGGGCTCCCCCCTATGATGGAGTGGGAATTTTCTGAAATATTTTGTATGAATAGTGTGTGTGCCTCAGTTTCCCCTCTATGCTGCAATGTTAAGTAGCTGGCGGGAACAGGATGTTGATGTTCTGCAGAGTCCCAGGGAGACAGGTGTCACGGTGTCCCCAGGTGATGCTCTGGATCTGCTCCCTACGAAGCCAGGCAGGACTCTGGGGAGTCTCCTCTCGGGGAGCAGCTTGTCTGCAGGACACACAGCTCCCCCGGCTCCACCTTCCTGGGTCTGACCCCGGAGCATTCAGCCTCCTCTGCCCCTCCATGCGCTTCCCATAGCGAGTCCGCCCAGGGGGGGTCCTGGGGAAACCAGAGGGTCCTGCCCCCCAACTCCGCAGTCAGACGTGACTCTCAGCCAGCCAGGAAAACAGAAGGTTTATTAGATTACAGTGTGAGGCAGCAGGGAGGGGGAGTGTTGACCTGGGAATGTGGCAGGGGAGTTTCAATGGGAGACCTGAGAGCCCGTAACCTGAGCCGGGAGGGGGAGGTGACACCTCTGCCCAGGAATGTGAACAGAGGCTGCAGGAGGGAGCCTGTTGGGGGCGGGGGGGGGGGGTTAGTTTCAGTTTGGGGCTGGGTGGTGGAACGCAGGGAACCACAGGGCTGGGGTCTAAGCTCCCTGCTCCCCCAGAAGGACTTGACTGAGGGGTCCTGGGGGTACCCACAAGCTCTGCTTGAGACTGCGTTCCTCTTGTCCAATAAACCTCGTGCTTTACTGGCTGGCTGAGAGTCTCAGTGAATCCCAGGAAGAGGGGTGCAGGCCCCGGACTCCCCCACACTCCGTGACAGGCAGGAACATGGTCTAACACAGAGCTCGTAGGTGCAGAGAACAGGACCCCTCAGCTGGGTCCATTATGGGGGGCAGTGAGCCAGACAACCCCGTCTGCCCTTCACTCCATGTCCCCAGCCAGCCCAAACTGCCTCTCCCTCCAGACCCTCCTCCTCTGGGCTTTGTCCCTTTCCCGGGCCAGGAGGTCACCGGATTCCTTTGTTCTCCAACCCTTCAGCTCTCACCTGTAGGGGGGAAGGGCCCAGGCCATCAGTGGCCAGGAAACAGGGTGTCGGCCATTCTCTGTGTCCAGACCCCTGCACACACCTGCCCTCTAGGGCTCTGCAACAATCATACCCCCTTATCCCACCCCCTAGATACTGAAGAACTGCCTAGGGGAAACTGAGGCACCCCCACACTATTCAGAGGAAACATTAAGAACAGTCCTGCTTCATCACATCTCTCCCCCGTTCGAGACCAAACTGAGCGAGGTCACTTTAGCCAGTGACCTGGGGAAGCTCGACCTCGCCAACTTGGATGCCCCAGCATCTCTCCCATTCCTTAGCATCGGCTTGCATCAGCCCCGCACCCAGCCCTGTGTCTGAGGCATTGGTGAACACTATAAAGGCCTTGGCAAAGTCGGGGTTTACCAGATTTACTGGGCCCTGGATTATAGCCTCCTTCACCGCACAGAGAGCCCCTGGCACTGCTCGGTCCAGACCAGCTCGTCTGGCTTCCCCTTCTTACATAGCTCAGTGATGGGGGCAGCTGGGGAGCTCACGTGGGGTACAAACCTCCAGTAGTACCCCGCCATCCCAATAAAGGCCTGGCCTTGTTTCTTGGTCTGGGGAACAGGCCACTCTCTGATTATCTCCACCTTACGCTTTTCAGCTTTTACCGTCAGTCCTGCTTCCTTGAGGCAGCCCAGCACCCTCTTCACCTGGGACACAGTCTGTTCACTTACAGAACTAGCATGGAGATATCCCTCTCTCAACAACCTTGCCTCCCCAACAAGCTGGCCAAACACAGCCACTTGGTTATAGGACTGTTTAACTTTCTTAACAGCTTTCACTCCATCTGAGACCTTCTCAAAGCTATCCACACTGGATCTTTCAACAGGAAAGTCAGTGGATCCATTCACAACAGAAAATTTCTGGCCCTTAGGAACTGAAACTTTCTTGATTAAATCACTTTCACACCCTTCAGTTGCAGTAAACTGCTTGCAAAGACTCCATGAGGATTCCTTTCCCGAGGGGCTTTTCTGTGCAACAATTCACCCCTCACAGAAATTCTGCCCTTACCCTCTTCACCTAGGGCTTGCTCTAGAGGAACACTTTCCTGAGCAACAACAGACTCTTTCTGGGTCTCCCTTACATCCAGAATTACCTCTGGCCCATCTGGCGGATTCCTACACAATCCCCTTTCAGGCAATCTCACAGACTTCCTAGATAAAACGTCAGAAGCATTCTCCTTCCCTTTGCCACACACAAGTTCAAGAATCTTTTCCTTCTTGCTACAGATTTCCACACCCTCCGTAGGTAACACAATCACATCACCTTCAAGCTCTCCTTGTGCCCTGGCTAGGATCTCACCCTGATTAGACAGAGTTGCGACACCCTTTCCCAACAACACACTAGCAACAGGCAAAATACAAGCACCAGAATTGTCTGGTCTCTGGGATTTTACATAGACACTAACTGGATGCGACCTAGTTACAGGGCCATTCTCCTGAGCAGACACAAACTTAGGACCCTTCCCTTCCTGGGCTTTAGCTGAATCCAGAACCAGCTCTGAGACAACTGCACGACCCTCAACCATCACAGGCTGAAAGGCCCCTTCTGTCTGCTCCACAGACAAAGAAACGCCGGACACACTTTCTCCTTTACCAGACACACAGCTTGGGATCTCTTTCCCCTGGTCCCAGCACACAAGGCTGGTCACAGACAACTGCTTGGAGACCAGGGTAGCTCCCTCCATAGGCAAGTCAATACCCCTGACAGACACAGGCACATTTCCTTCACTGTCACAATTCTCCACCCAGCTAACAGGTAAGGTCCAGAGACACTCATCTTCCACTCTCCTCGCCTTCCCACCCTGCTGACTAGACAAAGCCATCAGCTCACAAGGCTGCCTAGGCTCATTCAGACTTTCCTTACCCAGCACCTTGCCACTCCCAACAGATCCCCTGCCCTGCCTGTGTCCCCCCCACTCAGCTGGGGTCTCAGGTCCCCCCTTGCTCAGCGCTGCCCTTGCTGTCCCAGTGGGGTAGGCAGCGAGCTCGCTGCTTTCCTCACTGCATCAGAGCCAGCGTGAGCCCTGTCTCCGGTGTGCAAGGGGGCGGGGAGCCCCAGGGGTCTGGTTACAGACAGGGAGGTAGCCTGAGGCTAGCCGCTCCTCCCCCCGCCAGCCAGGTCATCTGCATTTTCACTGACCATTTCCTTCTCCACCGATTTGTTCCCTGGATTCAAATTCAAACCCTTGGCAGTTACCAGAGCAGGGCCTGGATCCTGTCCCAAAGAGACACAGTCACCCCACAACAGGGTCTCGCAGCTGGTATCCTGGAGAACCCCAACGGCCAGCCAGCCCCACCCGTCCTGGGTCTGCACAGGGATCTGGGGCATAGGCAGGGCGAGGGGCTTCGTCCCTGGGACCCTCACCCAGCTCACACAGTCCCTCAGCATCTGAGGCTGCACCACCCAGGGCCTGACAACAGTTCTCTCTGTCCCAGGATCTCGCCACCCCAGGAATGTCTCCCCATTGACCTTCACCTTCCACTCCCACTGGGGGTCCGAGGGTCCTGACCCCAGGAAACTCCACACAGACATATAGGTTGGGACCAGGAGTGGGAGCCTGTCCACCTCCCCACCCATCTGGCTGATGGAGTCTATGGCCTTGGGACCCAGCAAGGGAGCTAGACACCGGGGCTTTTCCGCAGGGTCCCCCTGGTTCAAATCGCCAGCCTGCTCAAAGGCAGTGAGGAGGGCATCCACATCCCCCCCCCTCCTTAACCAGGGGCAGCAATTTAGTCTCCAGGTTCCCTGCGGAACTGGCCCCGCAGGGTCTATCCCCACTCACCCCGGGGAGGTCCCCTAGGCCTCTCCGCTCCACCACCGCCAGTTCATGCTGCTGCTGCTTCTGCAGCTCTTTCTCGGGCTCTCGCTGTCTCTCACAGTCCTCTTGTTCTCTCGGACTCAGCTCCAATCCCGTCCGTCTCCGATCCCCCGATGGGGAACCCGATCGTGAAGATCCCCGTCTGGTCGGGGACAGGAGTCTTGGGGATGCCTGGCTCCCACTCCAGCTGCTCCCAGATCCTGCGATAGCCCCATTTGGGGTCAGGAATCTGTTCCTTAGAGTGGTCATCCTCCTCCAGCTGCACGATGAACTGTGCTTTGGTGAACTTTCCAATGCGCAACCCTTTTTTCTGCACAGGGTTACAATGTCCTTCTTAAGGAGACGGTGACAGGCCATCACTCCGCTCTTCCCAAGTTGTTGTGGACTCACAGGCCTGTGTGCTCTCAGCTCCCCACGGTTTCCAGGGAGAACCCCTAGTGTGCCAGCCCTTCTCGAGGTCACCACCTCTTTGCCAGGGTCGAGCTGCACACTCCTCCGCTCCTTGGACTGCTCGCTGCAATCCCCCGGGGAACCCTGTTACTGCAAAAGTCCTTCTTTCTCCCAGGGCCAAGCCACAGGCTCCTCCGCCCCGAGACTGCTCCCCGCAGTCCCCAGGGGGACCCCATTACTGCACAGTCCTTCTCGCTGGTCACACACTCCCAGGGGTTAACCGCCCCCTGAAATCGCTACTCTCTGAGCCTTCAGCACGCCTGGTCCTCGTCAATCCCCCTTCGTTTTACTGCTCCCCAGTCACTTACTGCAGAAAGCACCATCCACGGGGTGCAGTGCATCCCACCGCTGTCACCACTTGTCACGGGGTCCCCGGGCGATGCTCTGGAACTGCTCCCCATGAAGCCAGGCAGGACTCTGGGGAAGTCTCCTCTCTGGGAGCAGCCTGTCTGCAGGACACACAGCTCACCCGGCTCCACCTTCCTGGGTCCGATCTCGGAGCATTCAGCATCCTCTGCCCCTCCGTGCGCTTCCCACAGCGAGTCCGCCCAGGCGGGGTCCTGGAGAAGCCAGAGGGTCCTGCACCCCAACTTCACAGCCAGACGTGACTCTCAGCCAGCCAGTAAAACAGAAGGTTTATTAGACGACAGGAACATGGTCTAACACAGAGCTTGTAGGTGCAGAGAACCGGACCCCTCAGCTGGGTCCATTTTGGGGGGCAGTGAGCCAGACAACCACGTCTGCCCTTCACTCCATGTCCCAGCCAGCCCCCAACTGAAACTCTCCCCAGCCCCTCCTCCTCTGGGCTTTGTCCCTTTCCGGGGCCAGGAGGTCACCTGATTCCTTTGTTCTCCAACCCTTTAGCTCTCACCTTGCAGGGGGGAAGGGCCCAGGCCATCAGTGGCCAGGAGACAGAGTGTCGGCCATTTATGGACCCTGGCCCTTTGCTCTGCAACAATCACACCCCCTTATCCCACCCCCTAGAGACTTAAGAAATGCCTAGGGGAAACTGAGGCACCCCTAACAGTATTCAGAGGAAACATTAAGAACAGTCCCACTTTGTCACAACAGATGTGCTGAATGCCCAGCTGTGTGGGGTCTGGGCCCCATGTCTGGGGAGAGTCTGGGAAGACGATTTGTCTGAACTGCCCCAGCTGGCCCAGGCTGTGACGTGCTGTTCTCTGTGCTAACCAAGGACTTTCTGCGCCGTGCCAGACGTCCAATAGGCCCTCTGCTGTCACCCCGCTGGCTGAGAGTCACTGCAGAGGCTGGGGGGGGGCGTTGCTCCCTTTGGGGGGACAAGTCTCAAGTGTCCAACTCAGAGCCCTGATGGGGGTTCCCAGCTCCACGGGTCGGTCCCAGGAGGTGGGGAAGCCCAGGGCCTGACCCCAGGAGTGACCCACGGGACACCGAAAGGCTCTTCCCAGGGACTGTTCCAGAGCACGGACCTGTGAATCCGTGACACCTCCTTGAGCCCCCCCAGTTCCCCTCAGTCTCGACCCGCAGCCCCCCGAGGGCTGTGGCCCCCTGCTCTGAACAATGCTGGGGTCTAGTCCCCGCCATGCTGAGCTTCCTGGAGCCCCCCCAGTTACCCGGGCGACAGAGCCCAGAGATGGGGCCTGTGCCCCCAGTCGGACAGCTGGGCTGGCTCCTTGGGCATGCAGACAGGCTGCTGCGAGGGATGCGCTCACCGCCCAGCCTGACTCGGGTCTCCCCCGTGGCCCTGAGCACCCAGAAGGGCAGCAAGCAGGGCCGGCAGGGACTCTCCCTGGAGCTGGGCCAAGGAGCAGGCCGGGTTTGCAGACACGCCCGGCGTGCCCAAGCGACCTGCTCTGGCTGGGGCGGGGTCAAATCACTGAGTGCAGGGGGCAGGACGCAGTGTTGTCCTGAGGGCCTGAGCAAAGGGCATCAGAACTGTGCTTAGCCCACCCTCCCCGAGCCTCACTTGCTAAGCAGGGGGTAGGGGTGCCAAAGGCAGGGAAGATGGGGGCTGGGGACAGGTGGGTGTGTGGGGATGAGGCTGGCTGAGGAATCCCAGCTGCGGTTTGGCTGGCTCTTCTCCGGCTGATCAGACTCACCTGAGTCATAGAATCATAGAATATCAGGGTTGGAAGGGACCTCAGGAGGTCATCTAGTCCAACCCCCTGCTCAAAGCAGGACCAATCCCCAATCAAATCATCCCAGCGAGGGCTTTGTCAAGCCTGACCTTAAAAACTTCCAAGGAAGGAGATTCCACCACCTCCCTAGGTAACGCATTCCAGTGTTTCACCACCCTCCTAGTGAAAAAGATTTTCCTAATATCCAACCTAAACCTCCCCCACTGCAACTTGAGACCATTACTCCTTGTCCTGTCATCTTCTACCACTGAGAATAGTCTAGAACCATCCTCTCTGGAACCCCCTTTCAGGTAGCTGAAAGCAGCTATCAAATCCCCCCGCATTCTTCTCTTCCGCAGACTAAACAATCCCAGTTCCCTCAGCCTCTCCTCATAAGTCATGTGTTCCAGACCCCTAATCATTTTTGTTGCCCTTCGCTGGACTCTCTCCAATTTTTCCACATCCTTCTTGTAGTGTGGGGCCCAAAACTGGACACAGTACTCCAGATGAGGCCTCACCAATGTCGAATAGAGGGGAACGATCAAGTTCCTCGATCTGCTCGCTATGCCCCTATTATACATCCCAAAATGCCATTGGCCTTCTTGGCAACAAGGGCACACTGTTGACTCATATCCAGCTTCTCGTCCACTGTCACCCCTAGGTCCTTTTCCGCAGAACTGCTGCCGAGCCATTCGGTCCCTAGTCTGTAGCGGTGCATTGGGTTCTTCCGTCCTAAGTGCAGGACCCTGCACTTATCCTTATTGAACCTCATCAGGTTTCTTTTGGCCCAATCCTCCAATTTGTCTAGGTCCCTCTGTATCCTATCCCTGCCCTCCAGCGTATCTACCACTCCTCCCAGTTTAGTATCATCCGCAAATTTGCTGAGAGTGCAATCCACACCATCCTCCAGATCATTTATGAAGATATTGAACAAAACCGGCCCCAGGACCGACCCCTGGGGCACTCCACTTGATACCGGCTGCCAACTAGACATGGAGCCATTGATCACTACCCGTTGAGCCCGACAATCTAGCCAACTTTCTACCCACCTGTGACGAAGTGGGACTGTTCTTAATGGTTCCTCCGAATATTGTGGGGGTGCCTCAATTTCCCTTATGCAGTTCTTAAGTATCTAGGTGGTGGGGTAAGGGTGTATGATCACTGCAGAGCCCTAGAGGGCAGGTGTGTGCAGGGGTCTGGACACAGAGAATGGCCGACACCCTGTTTCCTGGCAACTGATGGCCTGGACCCTTCCCCCCTGCAAGGTGAGAGCTAAAGGGTTGGAGAACAAATGAATCAGGTGACCTCCTGGCCTGGGAAAGGAACAAAGCCCAGAGGAGGGGGGGCTGGAGGGAGTTTCAGTTTGGGGCTGGCTAGGACATGGAGTGAAGGGCAGACGTGGCTGTCTGGCTCACTGCCCTCCAAAATGGACCCAGCTGAGGGGTCCTGTTCTCTGCACCTGCAAGCTCTGTTTTAGACCATGTTCCTGTCGTCTAATAAACCTCTGTTTTACTGGCTGGCTGAGAGTCCCGTCTGACTGCGAAGTTGGGGTGCAGGACCCTCTGGCTTCCCCAGGAGCCCCGCCTGAGTGGTCTCGCTGTGGGAAGCACACGGAGGGGCAGAGGATGCTGAATGCTCCGAGGTCAGACCCAGGAAGGTGGAAGCCGTGTGAGCTGTTTGCCCTGCGGACAGGCTGCTCACCGGAAGGCGACTGCCCCAGAGTCCTGACTGGCTTCATGGGGAGCAGTTCCAGAGCATCGCCCGGGCACTCCGTGACACCACCTTATAGTGCATTCATCCAGCCCATACGTCCTTCTTCCTGGCGGGTGATTTGCCGGGCTGGCATCCCTCCGAGGGGTCTAGTTTCAGCCTTAGGCTGCGGGGTCAGCGGTGCAGTGAAAAGCCGGGGAGAAGCTCCTCTGGCCATGCGGGTCTCGGTCCCTGCTGACCGCTGGGTTATGTGGGGCGGCAGAGAGGCCGTGGAGGCTGTGAGCCAGCTGCAGGGCCCCCCACCGGGGTAGGAGGTGAACCCCTGTGAACAGGGCTCTGGGTCCTCGCTGACTGACAGCAGCTGTGGGTGGCGGGAGAGGGGAGGGCTTTGTTAAGGAGACAGTCGTTCATCTGACTTTCCCACCACACGGCAGGAAACTGAGGCAGAGGATGCGGCCCAAGGCGGTGTGGGAGGGGGGTCAGGTTTGCACATGGCTGCCTGCTGTTGAATGGGGTTGTGGTATTTTCTCAAGCTGATGCTGGGTTCCCTTGTTTGTTACACACAGACTCAGTGCGGGGGGGGTGCGGGGGGGGGCAGTGTTGCCTGCAGGGGTCTCCTGTTGGCTGGTCCCCGGTAGGACAGGTTTCCTTCCTCCCAGACAGTCCTCCGGACCTGGGGCCTGGCCCCGGGCTCACTGAGAGAACCACCAGCTTATCTCCCCGGCAGCAGGCTCACACCATGCTGCCCACGGTCCCGGGCTCTCTTCGACCTGCGGGAGCAGTTTCAAAACAGGGTTCAAAAGGGACACGTTTGTGATTCGTCCACCTTGTGTAGAAACTCGACCAAGCTCCCCGGCAGCTTCGGAGGGTAAGACAGGCCCCAGCCAGGTTATTTATGTGCAGGAGTGATTCCTCGGTACCATCAGATCTCAGCACTCCCAAACCAGCTCGACCGAAAATGAACTATCCTGAAACCGATCGGAGAGGTGCGCTGCATTGGTGGGTGGAAAGGGGGTGAACTGGCCATAGAATACTCTGCTGTCGCTGTTTTCCTTGGTGGGTGCAGCCTGGCAATGCCGGCGGGGAGGGAGCGGATTTGGTTTGTATCGAATCCGGATTTTGCAGTTGGAAAAATGCACTTTCTCCAGGCAAAGGTTCTCAAACCTGAGAACTGCTTAGTCCACTTGGATGGGAGGCTGTTAGAACAGCGGCAAGAAGAGAAGCTCGAGATAATTCTTTGTCTCCAGGTTTCACATTTATATTTTCATGTCATTCTGTTGAGATTCGCCATATAATGTCAGCTTGGGGGTCTAGAGACTCTCGCCCTGCACAAAACCTGACACACAACACCCCGTCCTGGACCTTCCTTTGCCTTCTTCATCAGCCCCTCTGGACGTGGAAGCCTGGGTCTTGAGAAACGCTCCAAAGCCCGAGGTGGTGGATCCAGCGAATGAAACCTTGTCTGATTTCAGTTCATTCGTTTTCTCATAACGTTCCTGAGCTGGGAGTCTGATATCTATTGATCATAACTTCCTGGCCCAATTGCCACAACTGCTGCTTCGGTGTCATGCTCACAACCAGAAAGAAACAGGAACAATGTCAAACCTGGGCAAAAATCGCCCCGTTTGCTGTGATCCCTGAGTGGCATCTGCCAGAAGCTTGAGAGATCATAAGCTTCAAGGACCTAGCTCTCACTCCCAGTAATTCATAGGAATTTTCATCAATCGACTTCTGTTGACTGCAGGCCATGGTCCAAAATCCAAGGCTGCTCTGCAAACCGTTCCAGAAATGGCAACGCACACGCCTGCTGCAATTCGGAGTGAAATCGCTGCTGGGAGGAAGGCGGTTTGGAAAGACAGAGTTGAAGATATTCAAGTTCTTCTGCCTGAAACGTGACACTCCAAGGGATGCTGAGACTGTACTAAATTTGTCCCCTGTTTCCCTCTCCTCTGTTGGTGGCAAAGCCAAGGAGAGACTTTCGGAGTAGCCCAGTGGCATGGCCTCCCTACTGAAGATACTATGCAACTCATTCTGAAAGACCTCCACAAACTGGGTCTTGACCCTCAAAATACTTTGTGTTCTTGCTTCGATGCCAAAGTTCTGCCAGGGTGCTAAGGGAGGGGGGCGGGGGGTACAGAAACTTCTACCAAAGAAGCGAAACAAGCAAATACCTTCCACCCACTGCTGGAATCGCCAGGTGGTTACCCATGTGTGAGAAGAGGTCGGCAGTGCCAGGCCTGTATGCTCTCAAATTGTAAGTCTCTACACAACTTTTTGCGCAGGCATGAAGTGACTGTGTGGTACAAAGGCCAGCACCTGCAAAGACTCAGGTGGACTGGAAATAACCCGCAGTAATTGGGAAGAGATTCCAGGTATTCTGTCGGGCTCTGTGAATGGGTCTGGCGTCCTGTCCGTTGAAGCAAGAGGGCTGTTGGAAGTTACAGACTCATCCAAATTCTTGCTCTTTGCTGACCTTCTGAGGAGGCTTTGGAAAGTTTCTGCTCCTGTGAACAATTCCCTTCACAAGGAACTAATGCACCTTGCTAATGGAGCGAATGGAAGACTGTTGTCTGTGGAGAACTTCCTGACCAGAGAGAGATGTTGGAAGATTTTTCTCTGAGGTTTCATCCAAGCCGCTGTTTTGAAAGATGCATGTGCTGAAGCATCGGCATGAAGCCGTGCCCATTGTCACTAACCCCCCGCGTTCACACCTCCCCAGGCTGGTAGTGATCTTTGTACACAACGTGCCTCGTGGGGCGTCGCTTGAAACTAACAACTCCCTGATCACCAGTGTCCCTGTGTGATGGATACCTGCTGGGATGCTGTGACCGTTTGTATCCCGGTTGTTAGCGCTGCTACATGATTTCCACCAATCGTATACAAAGTGTCAAGAGAAACGTTACAATCCCTCCTGGGGATTATCCTGGTGAAATCCATGGCGGAAGTTCTGTGTACACGTATCTCCAGCCGCTGTTTTGTTCGTGGGTGATGCCCCCAGATGGGTTTACAGCGGGGCTAGACAGCTGTGTGTTCATGGCCCATCAAGGACACTCGGCTCACAACGGGCCGTTGAAGACACACATCCTGCCCCATAAACCTTTCCTGAAGACCCCCCAGAGAGAAGATGGGCAGTGGCAGCCCCTGGCAGTCAGCAAGCCATGTAAGGGATGTGATCTGCCCATGTGCCCCTGGACTCCATCTTGGGCAGTAACTTTCCATGCACTGGGGCTGTGGGCTTTGTTTGGGACAGGACATTTCCACGCACACGGCAAAGGATATAAAAGACCCCTGAGACATCTCCATGTTGCCTCTTTCCTACCCTAGTTCTATGGACTGTGGATTTACAACTCAAAGGAGTGTCTTGAACGTAGACTGAAGACCTGCCAATCTATGGGAAGGTGCCAGAGAGACTTTGCAAGCGAGCCGTCTGTTGCATCCCTGCTACAGCCCTGTCTAAGGACTTTGCCATCACTTGTCCGTATATGATCTGTTACCCATTTGTAACTCTGCTTTTCTTTCATGAATAAACCGTTCGTTAGCTCACTAAGGATGGGCTGGCAGGGTGATACGTGGGTAAGATCTGAGATTCACACTGACCTGGGGTAAGTGTCTGGTCCTTTGGGATTAGTAGAAACTCACATACGGGGAAATGGGTTTTCAATCATCCCTCATTACACGGGACCGGGTAGTCTGGCTGGGAGCCAAGGGCTGGACTGCCTAGAGGGGACTGGCGGGGAGGGCTCGATGCAGCGCTTTCGTTACGGGCCTGGGGCATCTAGTTACAGAGCAAAGCACCAGCTCCGGGGAGTGTCTGCCCTGAGCGTGGCATTGTCAGTGTGGCACATCCCGGGCACCCGGGAACATTTGCGACTGGCATTAAGGGTGATGAATATATGCTGGAATTATAACTCTTGTGTGTAAAGCAGGTGTGTCTGGGGAGCAGTTAAACCGGCCTGTCCCAAACAAAGGAGTGTGTGTTCATCTGAATTTACAGAGAAGCAGTAACGAGATCCATCAAGCTACGGGGGAGGGGCAGACAAGTGGGGGAGAAGGCAACCTGGTGTTTCCACCCAGAGGGGGAGAGACGTTTGGTCTGGGTTTTACTTGATCCATTTCAAAGGGTTACTGGGCTATAAAGCCAGGGGGGCTGACAGTGGCCCTGGAACACGTTTACTAGTGGGGGCGCTGAAAGCCAGCCCCCTCCCACGCTGACCGCACCCCTCCCCCCAGACCTGGGGCCGGGAACAGGGCCCTGTCTCCAGGAGGGGGGGACCCAGACAGGGGTAAGGGGGCAAAGGCTGGGGGTGGGCATGGGGCCAGCAGCTGGAACCCTGCGTGTGGGACCAGGAGCGGAGCCCTGGGTGCAGGCTGGGACCCTGCGTGTGGGGCTGGGAGCAGAGTCCCAGGCATGGGGCGGCAGCTGGCACCCCCTATGTGGGGCTGGGACCCTGCATGCGGGGCTGGGAGGGGAGGCCCAGGTGTGGGTCAGAAGCCAAGACCCCCACATGCAGGGCCGGGAGCTGAGGCCTGTGCTCGGGGCCAGCAGCTGGGACCTCACGCTGGGGGCCAGAAGCAGAGCCCCAGGCATGGGGCTGGGACCCCACAAGCGGGGCTGGGAGCAGAGTCCTGCAGAAAACCTGGGGGTGCTGCAGCATCCCCCACGCTCCTTGTTCCCACACCTATGGGGCCTGAACCTCAAGTGATAATCAACTGAACCAAGGAGTGTGTCCAATGTTGCTGTACTGTCTGAGTGCATTGCGTGGGGTCTTTTCTGAATGCTAACAACACACGATATGAAACACCAGGATTAACGCTCCGAGAGGCATTGGGGATCCTCGCTGACACGTGGCTGCCCAGGCAGGGGGCCGGCACAGCTCTCTACCTGGCTCCTAGGGCAAAGAAACATGGTGGAATCAACCAAAGGGATCCCCATTGACACAGAAACCATCCAGGGGATGGGCAGCCCCCGGGCCGGGGTCACCCACCTCTTGAAAGAAGGTCATTGAACTTTGGACGATACAAGCAAGGAGAGAAGCCAACTCTTGCCCCCATCACAAGACAGACACAAGGGCACAGAGCTGTTGTGAGCTGAGAAAACTGGGTCCTGCAGCCAAAGGGTGGGGTGTGTGTGTGTGTGTGTGTGTGTGTTGAGGAAGGTCTGGACGGAGGGAAAGTCAGCGTTGGCAGGAGAGCGACTCGGGAGAGAAACCATGGGGAACAAAGCCTGTTCTTGCTAGATGACGTTTTAGACTTTCAGAAGTGTTTGCTTTGCTTTGTTTTCCTTGTAACTCCTTCTAGCTTCACTCCTTACAACTTGAACTTACTCCTGTGTCTACTTTGTTAATACATTTATTTCGTTTTTCTGTGAGCCAGCTCAGTGCCGTGTGTGAAGGGCCAGGTGTTTTCAGCCCAGGGAAGTTACTGAGCTGTGATGTGCTTTTGTGTCTCTAAAGGAACAAGGGACTCCTGGTATTTCTCTGTGCTGCTCGGGAGGGTCTGGACATTGCAGAGCTCCCAGCTTGAGAAAGCTGGGGACAGGGAGTGTGTTGGGGTCACCCTGCTGGCAGTAACCCAGGCTGGTGGGAGCCAGAATGGGGCTGAGGACAGGCTGCTGGCCCACGGCTGGAGCTACACAGTCACTCCGGGTGTGACCTGCGTGCTGGCAGCCTGGTTGTGAGCGTCCCGGGCTGGGAGCTACAACAGCAAAGCCTTGTGAGGCAGCCAGGGTCACAGGGCAGGTGGTGACACCCCCTGGGACGTTGCACTCTATATGATTTTATGAAAATATGCTAATGAGTGTGAATATGATGTAACTGGAATATGCTTCATGCAAAAGGTCGCTTGTAAGGTATCATTACAAAGCTTATAATCTACTGAGTGTGATCATCCCATTTGTATGAATGTATCATTCTCGTATCTGAGACTGGAAATATGAAATATAACTCTGAGGACCTATTGTAATTATGCAAAGCGTGGGCCATTAACGGTGGTTTGGAATCTTGATGGCTCCTATTAACCAGGACAATTGACTGTAAATGCCTCTGTTTACTTGTAAGTCTTCCCGTCTACTGTGGGCTGGCAAGTGGGTAATGAAGTCTTACAGTGACATGTGATCATGTCACCTGACCTGGATCCATCTTTAACCTGGTGCTTTTCCATTGAGAAGGAGGGGTGGGAACCCAGAGAGGGACAAAGGGTTCCCGCCTTGTGCAAAAGCTCTATGAGGGGGTGGAACAGGACAAAGGGGGCTGCAATCTTGAGAAATCCCCTAGCTACCACCTGAGCTGGAACAAGGGCTGTACCGGAGAAAGGATTGGGCCCAGACTAGGAAGGCATCCAGTCTGTGAAAGAAGCTTATTGGACCATCTCTGAGGGTGAGATTTTATCTGTATTCAGTTTTCTTACTGTATTAGGCTTAGACTTGCGTGTTTTATTTTATTTTGCTTGATAATTCACTTTGTTCTGCGTGTTATTATTTGGAACCACTTAAATCCTACTTTTTATATTTAATAAAATCACTTTTTACTTATTAATTAACCCAGAGTATGTATTAATACTTGCGGGGGGGGGGAACAGCTGGGCATATCTCTCTATCAGTGTTATAGAGGGCGAACAATTTATGAGTTTATCCTGTATAAGCTTTCTACAGGGTAAAATGGATTTATTTGGGGTTTGGACCCCATTGGGAATTGGGTATCTGAGTGCGGGAGACAGGAGCACTTCTTAAGCTGTTTTCAGTTAAGCCTGCAGTTTGTGGGACATGGTTCAGACCTGGGTCTGTGTTTGCAGCAGGCTGGTGGGTCTGGCTCCAACCAGGCAAGGGACTGAAGTCTCAGGCTACCAGGGAAAATGGGCTCAGAGGTAGTCTAGGCACATCAGGTGGCAGTTCCCAAGGGGGTTTCTGTGACCCAACTCATCACCCCCATCATCCCTGGTCTGGATGGCACCGCGATTGGACTGTGACCAGGCCACCAAACAAACTGAGGTCTTGCCCCAAAATATTCCAGATGCCCTAGTCACTGGGCACTTATCAGGATCCCCAAATGCAAATGAGCCCCAGTGGTCCCAGATTGACCATGAAGTGATTGACGAACCCAGTGGTGAGTTGCAAAGGCGATTTTGGGAGAAGAGCTCCAAGTTATCAGCAATCTACCCCACCAGCTCTCCGGGCGTCTTGGAACCGGACTCGCTGCAGGCTTTGAGTGACTCGCTTGGATTAGATATTGGGAAGGGGAAAGTTCAAACAACTGGCTTTAAACCCCTGATAAGAGAAATTGCAAAGAATTTGAAGAAGTTGTGGGTGGTGCGAAGCAATGAACGGAGGCTTTCCCGTGTATTTTGGACATGTTTATACTGGTCTCGCTGTTTGGAGCATCAACTGCAGCTTGTGAGAATTCCTTTTCTCGTTTGAAAATAATTGTATCACAGTGACCAATGAGCATGAGCCAGGAAAGAAAGAGAAACCGAATTCTCCTCTCATGTGTAAATGGTTTGACTTCAGAACTGAACCTGGTTGGCTTTGTGCAAGAATTCAGAGGCTATTATCCAAGAAGACGTAATCTTCAGTTCAATGAACAGTCTTTGTTACGCAGCACAGTCAGGGTAAGATTGATACTTTTATATTTCGGAATCTGTGAATAATTTATAATTCTTGAATATTCATTATACTGATCACAGGAACACGTATCATTTCTTATCTCATCAAAATAAAGGAAAGAAAAGGCTTCTGACAGAGACTGCATTGGTCACTGTGCATGAACTTCTGAAGGCAAATACCACCGTTGCTTTTGTCAGTGTCCTAGCTATGGGGTGTTCTCTCTCTCTCTCTCTCTCTCTCTCTCTCAGAAAGTGCACTTATTTCCAGTCTGAATTTGTCTAGCTTCAACTTCCAGCCCTTGGATCGTGTTTGACCTTCCACTGCTGGATTGAAGAACCCAGTGTCCAGTATTCATTCCCTGTATATGGGTACTTACAGACTGTGACCATGTCACCCCTTAACCGTCTCTGTTAAACTAAATCGATTGGGTTCTGGTGTCTGTCACTAGAGGCAGGTTTTCTAATCCTTTCATCTGTCTTCTCTGTTTGAACCCTCTTCAGTTTATCAACATCCTTCCTGAATTGTGGGCCCCAGAACTGGACACAGGATTCCAGCAGCGTCACACCAGTGCCAAGGACAGAGGTAAAAGAACCTCTCTGCTCCTACTTGAGATTCCCGTTTACGCAGCCCAGGATCACATTAGCCCTTTGAGTCGCACTGGGAGCTCATGTTCAGCTGATTATCCACCATGACCTCAAAATCTTTTTCAGTCCCCGCTTCCCAGGCGAGAGTCCCCCGCCCTGTGTGCACAGTCGGCATTCTCTGCTCCTAGACGCAGACCTCGACGTGTGCCTCCTTCCCAAGCGATCCAGGTCACTCTGTCTCAGGGACCGGCCTCCGCATTCTTTACCTGCCCCTGATTTCTGTGTCCACTGGGGGAGTTCGCAGCAAAGACTTTGGGTTTTCTTCCAGGGCACTGATAAAAGTGTTAAATAGAGCAGGGCCAAGAACCCATCCCGTGGGACCCCACGAGAAGCAAACGTTGAGTGATGATGTTCCAGTTATAATTACATTTTGAGACCTATGCGTTAGCCAGCTCTTAATCCATTTACTCTGGGCCATGTTAATTTTATAGCGTTCTAGCTTTTTAATCAAAATGTCACGCCCAACCAAGCCAAATGCCTTACAAAAGTCAAAGTCCATTACATCTGTGCAGTTACCTTTTATCAGCCAGACTTGTAAGCTCACTGAAGAGTGAAATAAGGTTTGTTTGACAAGACCTATTTCCATAAACCCTGCTTGGGGGAGGGTGTTTGCAGCAGGTAGCGAGGTGCTGGGGCTTTCACCAGAGTCTTACATGGACAAAGGTTCGCAGCTCACACGACTATTGAAAACTAATTGGAAGAGCGGAGGCTCGAGAGGGGCTGCGGAGCGTGGGTGCTAATTTCCAGCTTTAAGTCCCAGCCCTCGTACAGTTTGTCGCTGATTGGGCCTGCATTTGTTAGTGTGTTAACGGTTGACTTTCCAACGTGAAAGGCTCGCACACGCACTGGCAGAAACATAGAGGGGAATGAAAAAGCCAAGCCCGACTAAACAGATCATTTGATGGTGTTTTTAAAAACTCTGGACTTTGGGGCTAATCTCAGGGTTCCTGGGGGTCTGACTCAGGATTCGTGATCTCTTGTAGTTGGCAAGGCTGGGGGGTCACACGCCCCCTGGCCAGGGGAACTGACTGATTTGGGGGGGAAAGCTGCCACGAGCGCTGAGTTTCCCAGCCAGGGCCCCCGCCCCCAAGTGCACACGTAGCCCCGCCCGTGCGGTAGGTGTTGGGGAGTGAGGGTCTGCACAGAGGGCGTGTGGTGCCTGGCACTCGGCCCTGAGCCACGGCGGGACTGGCCCGTGTCCCCAGCCGGGCTCTCGCTCTGCAGGGAGCATGCTGTGTCTGTTCCCCTTGCATGCTTCCCGCGGCTCCACCACAGGGCTGCAGCTGCCTCTCGGAGCCGGCCAGGGGGCTGGGCCGCGGTGGCCCCCTCTCGGCCTTGCGGCTAATATGGAAAGGCCCCGGGCCCCCTGGCGATCTTTGCAAGTGGAGCCGCGCACTCGGCTCTGAGTGGGGGAGCCAGGCCAAGGAATGTGACACATCAGAGGGCAGCTGTTACTTCAGGAGGGGGGCAGAGACGGCTCAGTTCTGCTGGGGCTCCAGGGAGCGGGACGGGGGGACGCTGAGGTCCGAGGCCAGAGGGAGCCTGCGGGAGCGGAGGGGGGCTGCAGGGAGCCGCGCCCCAGGTAGGCAGAGGAGCAGGTGCTGGGTCACGGAGCGGAGCTGGGGCTTGATCTCGGCACGGTGCAGCTCCCGGCTTGGTGTGCGGCCTGGGCCCCCTCCGCACGTCTGGCTCCACTGTGCAGGCAGCAACCTGAGACCCAGCCTAAAAATAACCCTGCACTCACCCCCGGAGCTGCGACCTTCGGGGCTTCGTCCGGCTGGGCAGGCACCGAACCGAACGCCACCTGCACGGGGCAGCGGCCTTTCCTCCTCTTGCCCCCTGGCACATGCCCAGCAGCCGGGGGCAGCTCCCAGCACCAGGCTGTGCGGCAAGAGGGAGAAACGGATCGTGGGGGCTGCCCGGGGGTCCATCTGCAGCTGCCTTGAGTCTGGGGCCCTGGGTACAGGCTCGGCAGGGAGCAGGGCTGCAACTGGCAACCCAGTGACAGTTGAATTCAGCGGCCACGAGCCATGTACCGGGCCCAGGCGCAGAGCAAGCTGAGCAAATCTGGGGAGGAGGCCGGGGGGGTGGCGCGCACGCTGGGGAGGCCCGGAGCGGCCCCTCCAAGTCCCGGCATCCCCCCGAAGCGCGCCAAGGTCACGGCGGTGCCCGAAGCGGGGGCAGCTCTCCCAGCAGCCCCGGTCTTTGTGCGGAAGCTGAAGAACGCGGCCATTGGCACCGGCTGCGACATTCGGCTGCGAGTGGCTGTGGTTGGGAGCCCCCAGCCCCGCCTGCGCTGGTACAAAAACGAGGCGCAAATCCCCCTGCGGGGCGAGGAGTACGGCACCCTGTGGATCCGGGACAGCAAGCTGGAGGACGCCGGCATCTACACCTGTGTGGCCCAGAACGAGCAGGGCGAGGCCATGACCAGCGCCGTGTTGGCCATCCTGGATATGGAAGGTAAGTCGAGGCACCACCCGGGCACTTGCTCCAGGGGAGCAGGTCTGAGGCCAAGGCCCTGGGACGAGGGTGAGCGTGTGTGCACAGCTGCCTCTGGGCTGGGGCACAACACCCGCTTACCAGCCGTACGGCCACACTGGGTATCCACGCGGCACTGCCGGAGTTGCACTTTGCCATGTGAATTTTCACCGCAGCCACAGGTCCAGAAGCGGCAGGCGATGCCCTGGGAGAGCTCTGAGCACCTAGCGTGGTGGGGATGGAGCCGGTGCCCCGGTGCAGGGCTGGGGCCTGTCGTCACACTGGTGAATGTGGCCCTAGGGGGGTGCTGGCGGGGGGAAGCCAGGTGGGCTGGCTGTGGTTAGAGACTGGGCGAGCCCAGGGGTGGGGGAAGAGGCCCTGGGGGGCCGGTCCAGGGAGCTGGAGAGCCGAGCGCGGGGGCAGAAGGAGAGAGCGGGCGGTGCAGCGGTTACTGGGGGAAGCCAGTGGTGCCAGCCAGACACTGCAGCCCCGATGCACCTGGCCTGGCGAGCGGGGTGGGGCCAGCTGAGCACCACAGGGAGCGGCCCCAGTTAGAGCAGCAATGCCCGAGGGGGGGGCCCTTCTGGAAAAAGAGCCCCCCCACCCTGCCCTGCTGCTGGCCAACGCCTGAGCACCAAACCCTGATCTCTGAGTCCCAGCCAGGTCGCTGCACCTCACGGTGCCCCCCGACTCTGAGCCTGGGGGCCAACACCCGCACGGGGGCTGAGACAAGCTGCCAGACAACAGAGCCCATTGGCCCGAACCAGCATGGGCCATGCCCATTGGTCAGTTACAGTGGGGGAGGGGTGTCACCAGAGTGGGCAGTGCCCATTGGTCAGTTACAGTGGGGGAGGGGGTCACTGGAGTGGGCGGTGCCTATTGGTCAGTTACAGTGGGGGAGGGGTGTCACCAGAGTGGGCAGTGCCCATTGGTCAGTTACAGTGGGGGAGGGGTGTCACCGGAGTGGGCGGTGCCCATTGGTCAGTTACAGTGGGGGAGGGGTGTCACCGGAGTGGGCGGTGCCCATTGGTCAGTTACAATGGGGGACGGGGTCACCGGAGTGGGCGGTGCCCATTGGTCAGTTACAGTGGGGGAGGGGGTCACTGGAGTGGGCGGTGCCTATTGGTCAGTTACAGTGGGGGAGGGGGTCACCGGAGTGGGCGGTGCCTATTGGTCAGTTACAGTGGGGGAGGGGGTCACTGGAGTGGGCGGTGCCCATTGGTCAGTTACAATGGGGGAGGGGGTCACCGGAGTGGGCGGTGCCCGTTGGTCAGTTACAGTGGGGGAGGGGGGTCACCGGAGTGGGCGGTGCCCATTGGTCAGTTACAGTGGGGGAGGGGGTCACTGGACTGGGCGGTGCCCATTGGTCAGTTACAGTGGGGGAGGGGGTCACCGGAGTGGGCGGTGCCCATTGGTCAGTTACAGTGGGGGAGGGGGTCACTGGACTGGGCGGTGCCCATTGGTCAGTTACAGTGGGGGAGGGGGGTCACCGGAGTGGGCAGTGCCCATTGGTCAGTTACAGTGGGGGAGGGGGGTCACCGGAGTGGGCGGTGCCCATTGGTCAGTTACAGTGGGGGAGGGGGTCACTGGACTGGGCGGTGCCCATTGGTCAGTTACAGTGGGGGAGGGGGTCACCGGAGTGGGCGGTGCCCATTGGTCAGTTACAGTGGGGGAGGGGGTCACTGGACTGGGCGGTGCCCATTGGTCAGTTACAGTGGGGGAGGGGGGTCACCGGAGTGGGCAGTGCCCATTGGTCAGTTACAGTGGGGGAGGGGGGTCACCGGAGTGGGCGGTGCCCGTTGGTCAGTTACAGTGGGGGAGGGGGTCACCGGAGTGGGCGGTGCCCGTTGGTCAGTTACAGTGGGGGAGGGGGTCACTGGACTGGGCGGTGCCCATTGGTCAGTTACAGTGGGGGAGGGGGTCACCGGAGTGGGCGGTGCCCGTTGGTCAGTTACAGTGGGGGAGGGGGTCACTGGACTGGGCGGTGCCCATTGGTCAGTTACAGTGGGGGAGGGGGGTCACCGGAGTGGGCGGTGCCTATTGGTCAGTTACAGTGGGGGAGGGGGTCACCGGAGTGGGCGGGGCCCGTTGGTCAGTTACAGTGGGGGAGGGGGTCACTGGACTGGGCGGTGCCCGTTGGTCAGTTACAGTGGGGGAGGGGGTCACCGGAGTGGGCGGGGCCCGTTGGTCAGTTACAGTGGGGGAGGGGGTCACCGGAGTGGGCGGTGCCCGTTGGTCAGTTACAGTGGGGGAGGGGGTCACTGGAGTGGGCGGTGCCCGTTGGTCAGTTACAGTGGGGGAGGGGGTCACTGGAGTGGGCGGTGCCCACTGGTCAGCTGCTCGCAGTGCCCCATGTTCCCGGCTGCCCATGGCACGGGCCACCCCCGGGTGTCAGGGAAGCAGGCAGCGGGGGCTGCTTGGCGCTATGCTGTGAGATCCCGAGGCCCCCAGCCCTGGCGGTCTGGGGCTCGCAGGGGTTGAGGCTGGTGAGAAGGGCCCTGGCCTGCCTCCCGCCTGGCTCGGGCACCGCGGCGGGAACCTGGTGTACCTCAGAGCACACTGGGCCTGGCACTGGGGTCCCCCCCGCCCGCTGAGCGGCTGGGAGCCTGGTGAGCAAATGGGGCATGGCAGCGTTAGGGTTCGTGCCCCGATCCCTGCTCTCACGCCGCCCCTCCCCCCGCCGGTGACTCCTCCAGCGATGGGGGCTGCTGTGGAGACAGGTGGGGGCAGCTTCTGCCTGACTGGCCCCACTGCTGGCACCATGGCAACGTGAAGGGGCAGGATTGGGGAGGGTCCAGGCCCCCCAGCCCCAGCACTGCCTCATGCCCCCATGTCCCTGTCCCAGGCTCCCAGCCCCTCCCCGCAGGGTCCCTGACTGCATGTGGGGAATACCCCTGTGCCCGCTGCCTGGGGACCCCAGGGGATTCGGGTCCTAGGGTGGTGGCTCCCTGTGGGCCTTCGTGAGGCTGCATTGGGCCCTGCCTTGCACTGGCCTGCTGGGCAGGAGCTCGGAGCCCCAGCCCGAGGGGGGTCAGCCTGGGGTGCCCCTGCAGCCGGTGCCTGGCCTCAGGAGATGGGCAACGGGGCAGGGTCCTAGCACAGCCAGCAGCCGCACAGAGCAGGGAGACACCCTGGTCCGGCAGGGCGCTGGGGTTGGGACCCCCACGGGCATTCCTGGCTCTGCAGCCGACTGGGCAGCCCCCTCCCCTCGCTGGGCCCTGGGACCTTCTCCGGAGCTGGGGGCTAGTTGTGGATGTTTGCAGCTGGGGAGCGGTTCAGCTCGTGCCCCACGGAGCGCGGCAATAGGGGGGCCATGTTCTCTGGTGCTGTGCGTGCCAAACTCCCTCCGGATGGCTGGGGCCTGAGGAGGGTTGGCCTGCGGGAGGGACATACCACCCTGGCAGCGAGCCATCGCAGGCCTGCTGCGCCCCGAGACGGGCAGAGGAAAGAGGGGAAGAGTGCCTACCTGGGGCAGGGCTGCAGGGGTGCCGGGCTGTGGGACGGGCGTTGTACGAGCGGAGAGGGGACAAGGAAACTGTTTCACACTGTTACCCTGTGGGGAAGGTGGGGAGCATGCCTGGCCCTGGGAGGATGGGGGGCACCTAGTGCTGCAGGGTTGGTCTTAGGGCCCTACCAAATTCACGGCCATGAAAAACACGTCATGGACTGTGAAATCTGGTCTTTTGTGGGCTTTCACCCTCTACTATACAGAGTTCATGGGGGAGACCAGCGGCTCTCAAAGTGGGGGGCCTGACCCAAAAGCGTGTTGCGAGGGGGGGGTTTCTGGGTTATTTTAGGGGGGTCATGGTATTGCCACCCTTACTGTGCTGTGCTGAATTCAGAGCTGAGCGGTGGGAGAGCGGCAGCTGCTGGCCAGGCACCCAGCTCTGAAGGCAGCGCCCCGCCAGCCGCAGCGCGGAAGTGAGGGTAGCAGCCCTGCAAACCCCCCTACAATGACCTTGTGATGCCCCCCCCAACTCCTTTTTGGGTCAGGACCCCACAATCACACTGTGACATTTCAGATTTAAATCGCTGAAATCGTGAAATTTATGATTTTTTAAATCCAATGACCATGAAATTCAACAAAATGGACCATGAATTTGGTAGGGCCCTAGTTAGCCTGGCTCTAGTGGGGGAGGGGATGACTGTATTGCCTTGGGGAGTCTGACGGGAGGGCGTGTTATACTGGGGGGACTGTGTGTGGGACTGCAGGGGACCGTGCCTTGCGGTGCTGGGGGACTGTGCGTGGCCCTGTGTCGTGTGGGGACCGTGCCTTGCAGTGCGGGGGGTGCGGGGGGACCGTGCGTGGCCCTGTGTCGTGTGGGGACCGTGCCTTGCAGTGCGGGAGGTGCGGGGGGACTGTGCGTGGCCCTGTGTCGTGTGGGGACCGTGCCTTGCAGTGCGGGGGGTGCGGGGGGACCGTGCGTGGCCCTGTGTCGTGTGGGGACCGTGCCTTGCAGTGCGGGAGGTGCGGGGGGACCGTGCGTGGCCCTGTGTCGTGCGGGGACCGTGCCTTGCAGTGCGGGGGGTGCGGGGGGACCGTGCGTGGCCCTGTGTCGTGTGGGGACCGTGCCTTGCAGTGCGGGAGGTGCGGGGGGACCGTGCGTGGCCCTGTGTCGTGGGGGGACCGTGCCTTGCAGTGCGGGGGGACCGTGCGTGGCCCTGTGTCGTGCGGGGACCGTGCCTTGCAGTGCGGGGGGTGCGGGGGGACCGTGCGTGGCCCTGTGTCGTGCGGGGACCGTGCCTTGCAGTGCGGGAGGTGCGGGGGGACCGTGCGTGGCCCTGTGTCATGCGGGGACTATACCTGCAGTGCTGGGGAGCGGGGGGACCGTGCGTGGCCCTGTGTCCTGGGGGGACCGTGCCTTGCAGTGCGGGGGGTGCGGGGGGACCGTGCGTGGCCCTGTGTCCTGGGGGGACCGTGCCTTGCAGTGCGGGAGGTGCGGGGGGACCGTGCGTGGCCCTGTGTCGTGGGGGGACTATACCTGCAGTGCTGGGGAGCGGGGGGACCGTGCGTGGCCCTGAGAGGGCTTGTTGCTGTGAGCTCTGTCCGTGCACGGGGGGCAGGAGACCCCCGGTCTGTCGTGGGCGAGGGCACCTTTCATGGAGGCCGACGGCTCTCCCTGTGGTGCTGTGTGCACCGGGCTCCCCCCTCACCTGCGCGGCTCCGGGCGACGCTATGTGGTGTCCCCTGACACTGGTCCCGCTGGCCTGGTCAGTTGCCTTCGCTCAGGATTGTGAGCCGGTGACCCGGCGAGGTGTCCCGTGGAGCCCCGTCTCTGAGGAGCGGAGCAGCCGGGACGCCCTCCCTGACGCAGGCGTTGAAGTCGTCCTGCCTGGCTGCTCTCCCTGAGAACTGGGCCTGCCGGGCACCTGCTGGCACCGACCAAACCCCCACCGCAGCAGCGAGGGGTGCCAATCCCGGCTGGACAGTCCCGCAGGCTTCACCACGTGACGTCACCTTTAATTCAGGATTGATCTTTAACTCCGGAGACTCCCGGGTTGGCCACGTTACAGCAGGTGGCTGCTTCGGCAGGGGGCCCCGGGGCTGCGTGGCGCATGGGGGGTTGGCGAGGGCCAGGGGCTAGCGAGTGGCAGCAGGCAGGGTGGGGCTGGTGGGATCCCTGGAGGGCTTGGACACCTCGCTCCTGAGAGGCGCAGGGGCCGGCGGGACGTGGGGCTGCTCGGCCCAATGGGCGTGAGAAGGCGGCAGCAGCCGTGGCCTGCCCGTGCCGGGCGGGAGGCTGCGGAGAAGGGAAGCTGCCATAGCCAGTGTGAGTGAGGGCCGTGGTGCCCGTGGGCAGTGGAGACAGAGGTGCGGGAGGGGAGGAAGGGCTCAGAGGCCAGGCCCATGCTGGTGCTGTTTACTGGAAGAGCTGGGGGTGAGGGCTGGCGCTGGATTGGGGGACTCCTCCGGCCCCCACGCTTTGTTCTGCGGGCCCCGCAGCTGATGGAGGCGGAGATGAAGCCGCCGGGTGGCTGACAGTCCGCAGGGATTCACTGCGGGAGTGGCAGCCGGGGGAGATGGAGGGAAATGCCCTGCTGGGGCAAAGGCCCGGAGACGTGCCCCTCTCCGGCCGGGATGGGGCACAGCTCAGCAGGTGTCTGACTGGGCTGGGTCTGGCCTGGGGAAGTGGGGTGCCTGATTCTGCCGGCCCTGCGCCGTGGGCACCGTGGGCACCGTGAGTGTCCGGCACTCCCAGCTGGGAGTTCTGCCCTCGCTGGCCCCGGTGCCTTCGACCCGCTCCCGGTCTGGGCTGAATGGGACCCCCCGGCTCTCCCCTGGGCTGACTTGGGGGGGCTGCCTGGCCAGGGTGAAGGAAAGGGTGGGTGTAGACGTGCCCAGCTCCAGGGCAGAGCTCGTGGCTCTCAGTGTGGGATGCGTGGGCCAGGCTGGCAGGTACTGCTCAGTGAGCGGCAGCCGCTGGGTGCCTAGACCAGGGACAGGGCGAGTTACCGCGTCTGCCTCTCCCCGTCCCCCTTCCCGGGCTGCAGCGTAAATCCTTGGGGGGCAGGGGGCACGTGGAATACACGTCTCCCCCCAGGCTCCAGAACCTGGCCCCCCCCGGCCCTGGCCCTTTCCTCGCTGGGCCTGCCCTGGCCCCAGCGACGCACGCCCAGGGGGCTGTCAGGCCCTGTGCCAGCACCCACCCCGCGCTCTAGAGTGGGCCAGCTGCAGGGCCAGACATTGCCTGAGTGCCGGGGCTTCAGTGCCACCTTCTGCACATGGGCCCCGTTCCCGCCCGCCCGGGTCACTGCCCTGGGGCCCTGCCAGACCCCCCCCAGTTACTGTTCAGGGCCCTGCCCTCCGGTTACTGCCCCAGGGCCCTGTCCCCGCGTCCCCCCCGTTACTGCCCTGGGGCCCTGCCAGACCCCCCCCAGTTACTGTTCAGGGCCCTGCCCTCCGGTTACTGCCCCAGGGCCCTGTCCCCGCGTCCCCCCCTGTTACTGCCCTGGGGCCCTGCCAGACCCCCCCCAGTTACTGTTCAGGGCCCCGCTCTCCAGTTACTGCCCCGGGGCCCTGCAGTCTGTGGCCCTGTGGTGTCCGTCCCTGGCAGCCCGTTGGCAGCGCAGGGCGCTGAGCGGTGACCCTGGCCCAGGCGCTGTGACCCTGGCCCAGGCGCTGTGACCACCGTCACCAGTTGCCTGCTCCGATACCCGCCAGGTCCCTGCAGCGCGTCGGCCTGCGGGCTCTGCAGCTGGGGGTCGGTAACCCCATGGCCTGCCCCACGGCAGACCCTGCTCCCTGCTGACTCCCCCTCAGGCCACACTGCAGGTGCCTAGCACCCGGCACAGAGGCCCTGCCCCATCACCCACCGTTCAGTGCCTTGTGCTGGGTCGCTGCCTCGGGCCCCACGCTCGGGGGAGCCGGAGACAGCTGGGGCTGGGGGTCGGATCAGCCCATTCCCCACCCGGCTGGTGCAGGACCCTGCCCCGGGCTGCGTCGTGTGGGCTCTGAGCAGGCGAGTTGCCGGTGTCCCAACCCGACAGGGCTTCCCCGTTCCTGGGCCCAGGCCCCCCGGGGAAGGGGCTCTGCCGCCCGGCCAGGGCTGGGCACGTCAGGCAGGGGAGCGGGCGGCCGTGCGAACGCACAGTCACTGACCAGGGCCGGGGGCTTTCTCCAGCCCTCCGGCTGTAGAGCGAGCTGCTCTCGGGCCATCCCCTGGCCTGGGCTGGAGGGGACCTGGAGCCAGAGCCCTCCAGTGTGTGAGGGGGGAGTGGGCTCCTGGGAGACCCCACTGCAGCCCCTGGCGGGGACGGAGCAGGGCTTCCCCGGCAGGGACCCCTCCGGTGCTGGGCAGGGGGCAGAGGGGGCACACGCTGGAGGCAGCAGCCTCTGGGAAGGGAGGGACCAGGCCGAGGGATGGGGCAGAAGGATGGGGACGGGCCCCTGACACTCCCTGAAGGGCTTGACTCCCCAGCCTGCTCCGTGGGGCTCGCAGGTCGCTCCCCATCTCAAGTGGGTCCCTCTGTCCAGGACCCTGCTGCCCCTGCTCTCAGGGAGCGCCGGGTCCATTCCAGCTGATCGACACCCCTCCAGCTCCCGGGGGTGAGCACCCCACCCTGCGCACCATGGGGCACACCCGACTGCTCTGCGTGGCCCTGTCCTGCCCCCTCCTTGCCCGGCTCCCACATTGCCCCCTGGGCTGCAGGCTGCACAGGGCAGAGGCTGCTGTTCTCTGGGCACAGACAACCTCAGTGCCAGGGCAAGGGCCCCACCACGCAGCCTCCTCCCCTTCGCTGCACCCTTTGGGGTCACCCGCTCAGGTCCTTGCACGCCTGCTCTGCGGGGCCCCCGCTTGTTAGCGCCTGTCTCCCCAGCCCCATTTGTGATTCCTCTTCCTCGTCTCTGAATCTGAATTTGTCAGCGTCTCCGGTGCGGCGGGGTCCGGAGCTGAGGGCGGGACCCCGGACCCAGGGGATTGTTTCAGGGGCCAGCAGCCCTGGGCGTGCTCAGTGCCCCAAGGATCTGCCGCTTGCTCCCCGCTTGGCTGGGCTTGGCCAGAGCTCGCTGCCAGCTGCCCTCTGGCCCGAGCCAGCCCTGCCAATTTCTCCGCACCCTTGGGCCCTGCCCTTTGGTGGGGCTGAACTCCTGCCCAGCTCCTCCCTGGTTGCCCTGAGGACAAGGGGCCAGAGCAGCGCCAGCACCTGCTTCGCCCAATCCCCCCCTCCCCCCACTGACTCCTGGTTCGTCCTGCCTTGCTCCGGCCGGCCCGGCGCCCCCTTAGCAGCCGGCACTAGGGCCGTGTCAGCTTTGTGGCCTGGAGCTGTTCCCAGCGCTCGGTGCGTTCGGGCTGGGGCGTGGGGGCTGCACCGCGCTCGCCTGGGCCTGCTGCCCGGGGCCCTCAGTTCCCTCTAGGCCGCACGGCTGTGCAGCAGGCTACAAAGGGCTGCGCGGCCACCGGGGCCTGGAGAGGAGCGAGGTCGGGGTGGGCGGGGAGCAAGCTGGGGCATGCACAGCTGCCATGGGCCATTCCCCAGCCCCAGAGCTCCTGCTGCTGGTGGGGAGAGAGGGCTGGGGGGAGTCCTCTGGCCCCAGCACTGGGGCAGCCTGCACCCCCAACTCCTCATCCCCAGCCCCACCCCAGAGCCCGCACCCCTGCATCCCAACCCTCTGTCCCAACCGTGAGCCCCCTCCTGCACCCCAAACTCCACATCACCTCCATATTGGTGCATGGAGCAAAATTCATTGCGCATGCGGATATAACAAATGAGAGGGACCGTTGCCCAGCTCTTGCTGCCGGTTTGCTCCAGGCTACGCTCCCAGAGAGCCGCCCTGTCTCGCAGGCGCCCTGGCAGCTTCCGGCGGGGATCCAGCGAGGCTCCCGGCCCCGTCACTGTGCCTGTCACGCCCCGGCCGGGTGCCATTCAAGAGCAGGCCTGGCTGGCTGTGGCCCAGCGCCCTGGCTCGGGTGCGTACTTCTCCCGCGAGGGGAGCTCCCATCCCTGCGGGTCGCTGGTCTCGCAGCTGGGGCGGCCGGGTCGGGTCCAGTCACTCTGCGCCCAGTCAGCGGAGACGCAGCCCCCCCAGCCACTCTGCCGAGGGCGGCCTGGAATGTGGGATTTCCCTAGACTGCAGCTCCGTGGCCAGCCGCCTTGTAATTTCATAATTCTTGTGTTAGGAGGAGTAAATGACACGTCCTTATTCACTCTCTCCACACCCGTCATGATTTTATAGACCTCAACCCTATCCCCCCTTAGTCGTCTCTTTTCCAAGCTGAAAAGTACCAGTCTTATTAATGTCTCCTCATACGGCAGCCGTTCCATACCCCTCATCAGTTTTGTTGCCCTTTTCCAATTCCAAAATATCTTTTTTGAGATGGGGCGACCACATCTGCACGCAGTATTCAAGGTGTGGGCGTACCAGGGATTTATACAAAGGCAACAGGATATTTTCTATCTTCTTATCTCTCCCTTTTCTAATGGTTCCTAACATTCTGTTCGCTTTTTTGACGGCCGCTGCCCATTGAGTGGATGTGTTCACCGAACTAGCCACAGTGACTCCAAGATCTTCCTTGAGTGGTAACAGCTAATTTAGACCCATCATTGTATATGTCTAGTTGGGGTGATGTTTTCCAATGGGCATCACTGTGCATTGATCAACACTGAATTTCATCTGCCATTGTGTTGCCCCATCACCCAGTTTCGAGAGATCCCTTTGTAGCTCTTCACAGTCTGCCTGGGACTTCACTATCTTGAGCAGTTTTGTACCAATTGCAAATTTTGCCACCTCGCTGTTTACCACCTTTTGCAGGTCTGTTATGACTATGTTGTAGAGCACTGCTCCCAGTGCAGACCCTTGGGGACACCACTATTTACCTCTCTCCATTCTGAAAACCGACCATTTATTCCTCCCCTTTGTTTCCTGTCTTTTAACCAGTTACCGACCCATGAGAGAACCTTCCCTCTTGTCTGCTCAGGCAGTGAATTACCCACAGGAGACGCCCTCCTGGCCCTCCCCTCCCAACCTCTCAGTGCCGCCAGCCCCGCACCCCTTTGTAGAGGAGCGGTATCCCCAGGCACCCTGCAGAGAGGGGCTGTCCTCCCCCGCCCCCTGATGCGGCCGTGGCCTGGACCCGTCTGGCTCTCTCTGCCGCTCGGCTGCCGTGTGGGCTCCTCCGAGGGCAGAGACAGCCGGGGGCTTGTTGGGGGCCCATGTGATGGGCCATCTGAGCTTGGTGCCATGGCTGGGGGCTGCGGGCGAGCTCGAGAGCGGCAGGCGTGAGGGGGGTGGGGGCACTCGGCTCGGCCTGGCTCTCAATGCTCCATCTCCGCGCAGCAGCTCCGCGGCGGGCCCGGCTCGGTGGACGGTGCTGCACTGCCTTGGAGGCTCCCCGGTGGCCCCGCCAGGGCAGCGCTGGGCCGGCGGGGGGAGTGCCGGCTGCACGGGGTGCTTCGCGTGCTGTGGCCCACAGCCTGGGGCCGGCCTTGTGATCCGGGCTCCCTGCAGCTGTCCAGTCAGTCAGCGCCACCCCTGCCCCGCTCCCGAGTGCGCTGCTTGGGATTTATTTTTGCCGTGGAATGTGCCAGCCCCTCAGATTCTCACGGGGCAACAGGCTCTTGTGTTTCATGCAGGGTGAGACCGAGACCCCGGCCTGCAGGGGGTAAATATAGCACTCGGGCTGCAGGCCGGGCACCTTCGCCTCTCCCCACGGGCCAGAGCACTCAGGGCTGGGGCCGGTCAGAGAAACGACGAGCTTCCCCGTCCCTTCCCACTCCTGCACGTCCGGCCATGGGCTCCAGCCACGTCCGGCTCGCTGGCGCCCGGATTCCCACGTCCTGGGCTGAGCCATACAGCCTGCTGGGCTCTCTGGCAGCCGTGCACCGGGCAGCAGCTCCCACTCCAGCCCAGGACGTGGGCCCTGGGGTTGGCCTGGGTACGCGGGGAGGAGACATTCATCTCCTCGGCCTCTGCTGCTCGTGTTCCCGTGCGGCCCCCGAGGATGACCCTAAAGCCCAGGACGTAATGGCTCGCGATTCCCTGTCTCTGACACGTCCGGTCGAGCCGCCCGCACCGAGCCCTGGCTGGGCCCAGTCAGTGCGAAGAGCAGAGGACCGGAGTGGGCGGGAAGCCCTGGCAGGTCCAAGAGCCCCCCGCAGCGCGGACATCACAGCGCGGCTCAAAGGCTTCACTGCAGGCCGAGCCGGCCGGGCAGGACAGAAACCTCGGTGCCAGCAGGCAGCCAGCCTCGCCAGCCGGCGCCGGGGAGCTGGCTACGTAGGGCGGGCACGTTCCCAGGCTGTCACGGAGTGTGGGGGAGTCCGGGGCCTGCACCCCCCTTCCTGGGATTCACTGAGACTCTCAGCCAGCCAGTAAAACAGAAGGTTTATTGGACAACAGGAACACAGTCCAAAACAGAGCTTGTGGGTACACCCAGGACCCCTCAGTCAAATCCTTCTGGGGAGCAGGGAGCTTAGACCCCAGCCCTGGGGTTCCCTGTGTTCCTCCACCCAGCCCCAAACTGAAACTAAACCCCCCCCAACAGGCTCCCTCCTGCAGCCTCCGTCCACATTCCCGGGCAGAGGTGTTACCTCCCCCTCCTGGCTCAGGTGACAGGCTCTCAGGTCTCCCACCCCCAGGGCACATCCACAGGTCAACACTCCCCCCTCCCTGCTGCGTCACATCGTCACATCTCTCCCCCCTTCGAGACTGAACTGAGCGGGGTCACTGAGACCAGTGACCTGGGGAAGTTCGGGGCCCCTCTCCAGGACAGCGCATCCGCTATCAGGTTGGCACTTCCCTTCATGTGGACCACGTCCATGTCGTAATCCTGCAGGAGCAGGCTCCACCTCAGGAGTTTGGCGTTGGCTCCTTTCATCGGGTGCAGCCAGGTCAGGGGAGAGGGGTCGGTGTAGACGGTGAAGTGTGGCCCGAAGAGATAGGGCTCTAGTTTCTTGAGGGCCCACACCATGGCCAGGCACTCCTTCTCGATGGCCACGTAGTGTTGCTCCCGGGGTAGCAACTTCTTGCTCAGGTACACGATGGGGTGTCTCTCCCCCTTTTCATCCTCCTGCATTAACACCGCCCCCAGTCCCGTGTCGGAGGCGTCGGTGAACACCACAAAGGGCTTGTCAAAGTCTGGGTTTGCCAGAACTGGGCCACTGACCAGAGCCTCCTTCGGCGCCCGGAAAGCCTCCTGGCACTGCTCGGTCCAGACCACCTTGTCTGGCTTCCCCTTCTTGCATAGCTCAGTGATGGGGGTGGCTATGGCGCTAAAGTGGGGCACAAATCTTCGGTAGTATCCTGCCATCCCAATAAAGGCTTGGACCTGCTTTTTGGTGTGGGGAGCGGGCCAGTCTCTGATCATCTCCACCTTGGCTGGTTCCGGCTTTAGGCGGCCGCTCCCCACCCGATGGCCCAGGTAAGATACTTCAGCCATCCCCACCTTGCACTTCTCCACTTTTACAGTCAGCCCAGCTCCCTGGAGTCGGTCCAGCACTTGTCTAACCTGGGACACGTGGTCCTCCCAGGTCTGGCTAAAGACACAGATGTCATCAATATACGCCACGGCAAAACTCTCCATCCCCCTCAGGAGCTGGTCCACTGGCGCTGGAAGGTGGCCGGCGCTCCCTTGAGGCCGAAAGGCAGGGTCAGGAACTCATAGAGCCCCAGAGGGGTGATAAAGGCTGATTTCAGCCGGGCATCTGCATCCAGCGGCACTTGCCAGTAGCCCTTTGTAAGGTCCATGGTGGTAAGGTACCGAGCTCCCCCCAGCTTGTCTAGGAGCTCGTCAGGCCTGGGCATGGGGTAGGCATCAGATACAGTGATGGCATTGAGCTTCCGATAGTCCACACAGAACCGGACCGACCCGTCCTTTTTGGGGACCAGCACCACCGGCGAGGCCCAAGGGCTGGCCGATGGCTGGATCACCCCCAAAGCCAGCATGTCCTGGACCTCTCTTTCCAGGTCCTGAGCAGTTTTCCCTGTGACTCGGAAAGGGGAGCATCTTATCGGCGGGTGCGACCCTGTCTGCACCCGGTGGACAGTCAGATTAGTGCGTCCAGGCTGGTTGGAAAACAGCTGTCGGTACGGATGCAGCACCCCCCTGACCTCAGCTTGCTGGGCAGGGGTGAGCTGATCCGAGAGGGGGATTGTTTCCAGGGGGGAACCAGCTCTGGTCCCAGGGAACGGATCTACTAAAGGGTCATCCCCCTGCTCCTCCCACTGTCCACACACGGCCAACACCACATTCCCCCTGGCATAATATGGCTTCATCATATTCACATGGTACACCCGGCGGTGGTGCGCCCGGTTCGACAGCTCCACCACAGAGTTTACCTCATTGAGCTGCTTGACGACCTTGAAAGGGCCCTCCCAGGCGGCCTGTAGTTTGTTCTTTCTCACGGGGATGAGAACCATCACCGGATCCCCGGTGGCGTAGGCACGGGCCCGCGCCGTGCGGTCATACCAGACCTTCTGCTTCCTCTGGGCTCTGGCCAGATTCTCCCTGGCCAGGCCCATGAGTTCAGCCAGTCTCTCTTGGAAGGTCAGGACATACTCCACCACTGACTCTCCATCGGGAGTGGCCTTCCCCTCCCACTCGTCTCTCATCAGGTCCAGGGGCCCCCTCACCCTCCTTCCATATAACAGTTCGAAAGGCGAAAATCCGGTAGACTCCTGGGGCACCTCCCTGTACGCGAACAGCAGGTGAGGTAAGTACTTGTCCCAATCCTGCAGGTGCTGGTTCATAAAGGTTTTCAGCATCATCTTTAGCGTCCCGTTAAACCTCTCCACCAGCCCATTGCACTGGGGGTGATAAGCTGAGGCCCAGTCGTGCTGGACCCCACATTTCTCCCACAAGCACCGGAGCAGGGCCGACATGAAGTTGGAGCCTTGGTCTGTCAAGACTTCCCTGGGGAACCCCACTCGGCTGAAAATGGTCAGGAGCGCATCTGCCACGGTGTCTGCTTCAATGGAAGCTAAGGGCACTGCCTCGGGGTAGCGGGTGGCGAAATCTACCACCACCAGAATGTATTTCTTCCCCGACCGGGTCGTCGTGCTGAGAGGTCCCACGATGTCCATGGCCACCTTCTGGAAAGGCTCCTCTATGATGGGCAAAGGTCTCAAAGCCGCTTTCCCCTTGTCCCGGGCCTTCCCCACCCTCTGACAGGGGTCAGAGGATCGGCAATACTGCCGGACGGTGGTAAAGACCCCGGGCCAGTAAAAGTTCTGTAGCAACCTCTGCCGGGTGCGCCGGATTCCCTGGTGCCCTGCGAGGGGGATGTCATGGGCCAGGGACAGGAGCTTGCGGCGATACTTCTGGGGGACCACCAGCTGCCTCCTGATCCCACAGGACTCCCCTTCCCCTGGGGGAGCCCATTCTCGGTACAGGAACCCCTTCTCCCACAGGAACCTCTCCTGGCAGCCTCTCCTCATGGTCCGTCCCACACTGAGGTCGGCCAGGTCCCTGAGCTTCCACAAGGAGGGATCTTTCCTCAACTCGGCCTGGAACTCAGCGGCTGGGGAAGGGATGGGGCCCGGTTCCCCCTCAGTGGCCAGGTCTGAGGCCTCAGCCTCTCTGAGCCGTGCCCCTCGGCGCTCCCTCCCCACCAGAGTAGGGTCCTGCGCCTCCGGTGTGGTACCCTCCCCAAGGTCAGGGCGCAGTGCCCCTCGCCGGCTCTGGCTACGGGTCACAACCAGGGCGGTCTGGGGCTTGCTTGGCCAGTCCTCTAGGTCTCCCCCCCTCAAAACCTCAGTGGGCAAATGGTGGTGTACCCCCACATCCTCGGGGCCCTCCTTGGCCCCCCATTTCAGGTGTACCCTTGCCACGGGTACCTTAAATGGGGTCCCGCCCACCCCCGTCAGGGTCAGGTAGGTGTTGGGCACCACCCGATCTGGGGCCACCACCTCGGGCCGGGCCAGAGTCACCTCCGCGCCCGTATCCCAGTATCCATTGACCTTCCTCCCATCCACCTCCAGGGGAACAAGGCACTCTCTCCGGAGGGACAGCCCCGCACCCACCCTGTAAACCGAGCACCCTGAGTCCAGAGCCTCCAGCCCTGTGGCGGGGCTGGCTGGGGGTACTCTTCCCTCCTGAGCAGGTGGTAAGCTGGCAGCCCCCCTTGCCTGGGCTGTCTGCCCCTCGTCCGGCTGGGTCCCTACCCAGTTAACCCTGGGTAGGTTGGGTCTGCTCAGTTTGTCCCTGAGCCCAGGGCACTGGGTCCGTACGTGGCCTCTCTGGCCACAGTGATAGCAGCTCAGGTCACGTTGGTCCCCTCGAGCGGGTCGGAGGGGCCCGACACCAGGCGTTCCCCTTTGGAGGGGGTTCTCCATATTTCCCCACTGGGAGGCCCCATGGTGACTCTCTCTCTGCATCGGGGGGGGCCTGTTCTTTTGGGACTCCTCCCGGCTACCCCCTGACCGACTGTTCACAAACTCGTCGGCCAGCTGCCCTGCATGCTGGGGGTTCTCGAGCTTTTTGCCCACCAGCCACAGCCTCAGGTCGGAAGGGCACTGTTCATACAGGTGCTCCAGTACGAACAGGTCAAGCAGGTCCTCTTTAGCTTGGGCCCCCGCTGTCCACTTGTGGGCATATCCCTGCATCCTGTTGACCAGTTGTAGGTAGGTGACCTCAGGCGTTTTACGCTGACTCCGAAACCTTCTCCAGTACATCTCGGGGGTCAGCCCAAACTCACGGAGCAGGGCCTGTTTGAACAGTTCATAGTCCCCGCCTCCGCCCCTTTCATTCGGCTGTACACCTCCACAGCTTTGGGGTCCAGTAAGGGGGTGAGAAACTGGAGCCTGTCTGCAGGGTCAACCCTGTGCATCTCGCAGGCATTCTCAAAGGCCGTCAGGAAGCTATCTATGTCCTCCCCCTCCTTCCGCTGGGCCAGGAAGCACTTATCAAAGCTCCTTGCAGTCTTGGGTCCCCCCGCACTCACCGCAGCCGGGGCCCCACTGCTCCTCAGCCTGGCCAGCTCCAGTTCATGCTTTCTTTGTTTCTCCTTCTCCTGCTGCTCATGTTGACGTTCCCTCTCCTTCTCCTGACGTTCCCTCTCCTTCTCCTGACGCTCCCTCTCCTTCTCCTGACGCTCCCTCTCCTTCTCCTGACGCTCCCTCTCCTTCTCCTCCTGCTCATGTTCACATTATTTTTCATGATCCTCCAGCTCCCTCATTTTCATCTCCCTCTCCCATTCCAGCCGCCTCCGCTCCAGGGATGGGGAGCTCTGCCAGGAGATCCCCTGCTGGCTGCCGGGGTCAGGGTGCCCTCGGTATTCGTTGGGCTTCCCCCAACCCCTCCCCCAGGCCTAGGTAGGAAGGGTCTCGGGAGTCTGACCCCTCCCAGCGCGGTCAGGCCCCAGGGCCCACGCTGCGTCCCCCGGGCAGCTTCCCTCTGGGGCAGGGATCGGGCCATCCAAGCGATCCCTCTCCTCCAACTGGGCTGTTCCTTGGTGGACCTCCCGATGCGCAGCCCCCTCTGCCTGCACAGCTCCACCAGGTCGCTCTTCAGGCGTTTAGCGTACGTCTCCCTGCTGGCCACTCGCAGGCCGGGCAGGTTTCCAGGAAAAGCCCCTTGTGTGCCAGTGCTTCTTGAGGTCACCACCTCTTTGCCAGGGTCAAGCTGCAGACTCCTCCGCCCCTGGGACCGCTCGCTGCAATCCCCCGGGGGACCCTGTTACTGCAAAAGTCCTTCTCTCTGGTCACGCACTCCCAGGGGTTAACCGCCCCCTGAAACAGTCTCTCTCTGAATCTTCAGAACACCTGGTCCCCGTCAATCCCCCTTCGTTTTACTGTTCCCCAGTCACTTACTGCAGGAAGCGCCGTCCACGGGGTGCAGTAGATCCCACCTCTGCCACCAGCTGTCACGGAGTGTGGGGGACTCCAGGCCCTGCACCCCTCTTCCTGGGATTCTACATGACTCTCACCCAGCCAGTAAAACAGAAGGTTTATTGGACAACAGGAACACAGTCCAAAACAGAGCTTGTGGGGACACCCAGGACCCCTCAGTGAAGTCCTTCTGGGGGAGCAGGGAGCTTAGACCCCAGCCCTGGGGTTCCCTGTGTTCCTCCACCCAGCCCCAAACTGAAACTAAACCCCCCCAGCAGGCTCCCTCCTGCAGCCTCCGTCCACATTCCCGGGCAGAGGTGTTACCTCCCCCTCCCCCTCCTGGCTCAGGTGACAGGCTCTCAGGTCTCCCGTCCGCAGGGCACATTCCCAGGTCAACACTCCCCCCTCCCTGCTGTGTCACATCCTCACACAGGCTATTGCCTGGGGGTGGGGCCGCTCGCTGCCATGAACGGGGCCTGGGGTCACGGGCAGTTCCTGAGCCCGGGGCTTGTGGGGCTGGAGCCGGCACATCGATGTATGGAATGGGAGCCCTAGATGTCACTTGGGCCTGGCCCTGGCTCCTGCCAACGACACCCAGAACCCCCCGGCTGAGGGTCAGCGTCACTGCCCCAGCGCACAGAGAGGGGCTGACCCAGGGCACCCGGCGAGTCTGGCACTGCAGGGAACAGAACCCAGGAGTCCTGCGTGCTCCGTCTCACATGAGGCAGCAATGGGCTCTGGAGCCTGAGCCCTGCGGGCGCCGCCCTGTGTGCGGGCAGTTGTCGTTGTGTGGCACGTGGCCTGGCTGGGGGTGGGTGGCTGTGGGCGTGCGCAGCGTGCGGGGATGTCGACAGTGCAGGGTGTTTGTTTATGCCGCCGAGGTCCTGAGGGGGACGCGGCTGGTGGCCCAGGGCTGGTGGCATGTGCCGGGCAGTCAGGGGGTTGTGGCTGCCTGTGCGAGCCAGCTGAGGTCACTCAATCAGGGTGAACTGCGACAAACCGGGGCGGACAAACCCCAAACGCTGGTGGACATTCCACTCCTTAGAGTTACCCAGCCAGCCCAAGCCAGCTTCTCCAGCACCTCCCTGGGTACTCAGACGTCCACACAACGCAGTTCCCTTAAAGTACCAGCCTCTGGCTCCATCCAGACACACCTGTCAACCATAGGATGATAAATTCTGAAAATCTTATCTCCTCATAGAAAAGAAAAGGTTCCCCTGACCCCAAGGGACCAAGCCCCAGACCCCGGTCAAATGGTAACTCAGATCTTACCCCAGACACACGCTTACCGTCAACTCTTATTAACTAAACTAAAATTTATTAAAAACGAAAAGAGAGAGCTTGTTGGTTAAAAGATCAAGATACAGACAGACTTGAGTTCAATTCTTGAGGTTCAGATACAAAGCAGAGCTGAGTTTGTAGTGGCCAAAAGTCCTTTTAGAAATAGTCCGGAGGTTATAGTCCAATGTCCGTGTTCAGGGTGACTCCAGGCAGTGACTGGGGATCTCAATCCTGATGGCTTAAGGTTCCCCCTCTTGAAACCCAAAGCAGATCTGAGATGAGGAAGGATCCTGTCCCAGGGTTTTTATACATTTCCTGCAGCCTTTAGGCCTCAGAAGACAATCGGCTTCACTTTCCTTCTCCCAAACACCCTGGCAATTAGCCCAGGGTCATTTATCCATTAAACAGTTCAGACACCGGTTATCACAACCTTCCCAGAGACAGAGACAATAAAACCATGGCACTCAAGTCTATGTCAATCTTCCCTCTTTGATCTTTGAGTCAAAGCCACAGCCATAGACTAGACTTGTTTGCTGACATCACAAGACCTGAGCAAACATCTACTCGTCTTTCTCCAACCAAGCCGGCTGCAGTTCACAGCTCTCCTCATTTCCCTCTCTTCCTAACCAGGCTCTAAAGTTGGGCCCGGGGTCAGGTCAGTCTGGGAGGTCATTAACTCTTTCTGGCCCTGTCACCTTTCAAGGAGATAGGACATTACACTCACTCCGTCACAGGCAGGCGTGCAGCTGTGTGGATCCCAGGACTGCGGGGGAAGGATGGGGGGTGTCTCCTTGCGTGTGTGGGACGCCGGGTAAGGGTCTCTGTGTGAGATATGCATCCCAGGAAGGGACCTGTAGCTCACGAAGCTTATGCTCAGATAAATTGGTTAGTCTCTAAGGTGCCACGAGTCCTCCTGTTCTTTTTGCGGCTACAGACTGACACGGCTGCTACGCTGACACCTGTGTGAGTGGGGCGCAGGGCGGCGTGGTGTTAGGAAGATTGTCTCGGTGGGGCTGGGGGGAGCGTGACGGTTCTGGGGGTCGTGTGGGCTTTGAGGACAGCCGGTGCGGGCCTGGGGCCGGCAGGGGTGTGGCTGTGCCCTGTCGCACCGTCACCGGTGTTACTGTGATTCACGGTGTGTGTTACGGTCGCTTCTGGGAGCCCCAGTCGTGGGGCCGGCCGCATGGTGCCAGGGGCTGGAGCACAGAGACCGGCCCTGCCCCACAGAGCTCCCCATGGGAGCCAAGACACAGCCCCCGCGGGGGGCCAGGCCACTGGGGGAGCGCTAGGGAGCAGCGAGACAGGACTGGTCAGCAGGATGGGCAGAGATCCCCGGCCCAGCCCCCCCTGCTTCCAGGACAGGTGCAGGGAGCAGGGGTAAGGGAAGGGGGCCCTCACGGCCCTGAGCTCTCCGGGCACCCAGCCCGGCCCCCTGCTCTGAGCTGAGAGCTCCTGCCATGGGCGTCAAGGGATGGGGAGAGTCCTACCCCACCTCCCCTCCCCCACCTGTCCCCTCCGTGCCTCCCCTCCCCCACCTCTTCCCTCCCTGCCTCCCCTCCCCCTCCTGTCCCTGCCGTGCCTCCCCTCCCCCACCTATTCCATTGTACCTCCCCTCCCCCCGCCTGCCCGCTCCCCTCCCCCACCTGTCCCCTCCCTACCTCCCCTCCCCCACCTCTTCCCTCTCTGCCTCCCCTCCCCCACCTGTTCCATTGTACCTCCCCTCCCCCCGCCTGCCCGATCCCCTCCCCCACTTGTCCCCTCCGTGCCTCCCCTCCCCCCACCTGTCTCCTTCCTGCCTCCCCTCCCCCAGCTCTTCCCTCCCTGTCTCCCCTCCCCCTCCTGTCCCCTCCCTGCCTCCCCTCTCCTGCCTGCTCTCCTCCCCTCTCCCCTCCCGCCGTCCCCTCCCCCTGCCCCCCGTCTGTCTGGGGGGGGCGGAGGCAGCCCCCCCCGCTCGCGGCTCCCTGCGCACGCTCGGCGGCTGGCTCGGTGCGAGGTGGGGGCCGGGGAGCCGAGCCGAGCCGAGCCGGGCCGGGCCATGAAGCGGCGCTGGGGGAAGAAGCGGGTCCAGGTGAGCCCGCGGCCGGGCCGCTCTCCAGGGTGCTGCGCGGGGCCGGGCCGGGGCAGCGCGGAGACCGGCTCCCGGAGCCCCCGGGCCCCCTCGCTCCGCAGCCGGGGGGCCGGGCCGGGCCGGGCCGGGGGGAGCCGCTGGCCCGCGGGGCTCACAAAGCGGCCGGTTCCGGGCGCTGCCCCGGGCCGGGCAGGTGCCTCCCCGCGGGCGCCGCGGCTCGGCAGGTGCCCGCGGCCCGGTGCTGCCGAGCCCCCGGCCGGGCTGCCAGCCCCAGAGCCCCGGCCCACGTCCCCTCTCCGCGGCAGCAGGTCCCGGGGTCCCGCCGCATCCGCTGGCGCTTCGCCCCCCCCTCCCCGGGCTGCCCAGACTCGCTGGGGTCTGGGAACTGGGGTGCAAACCCACCAGCCCTCCCCCAGCCCTGGGCGGGCGGGTCCCTCTCCTCACTGCAGGGGGGAAACTGAGGCACACCGCGGGACGTGGCTCGCTCAAGGTTACCTGAGTGACAGAGCTGGGAATGGCGTCCAGAACACCTGGGTCCTTGCCCTGCCCTCTGCCCTTGACACCCCTCCCCGGCACAGGTAGCCGGCACCCCGCACTGGGGGACGGCCTGTGTGTGGCTGGTCCGGGCCGCTGGTGGAGGGCAGGGTGGGCAGGGCTCAAGGCGCTTTGCCACCCTGGCTGGGCAGGGCCGTGGGCCCTGTTGGCAGAGCTGGCCAGGTGTCGGGGGAGGGCCCAGCCAGGCACCCACCCCAGGGCAGGCCTGGGTCCAGAGTCTCATCCAGACTTAACTTGTACTTGTGGGGCCCCTGTCCCCACCAGGAGGGCCGGTTGGGTGCCCTGCTCCCAGCTCAGCCCCTGGGCCTGGCCCCTGCCCTGCCCTACCTACCTCCAGAGCCCTTTCCTGGTCCCCCCTTCCCCGAGAAGGCTGGAGGAGGCTTTCTGTGGGTTTCCTGTTTCCTGTGGGGGCTGACGGCTGGTGGCCTTGCTCCAGCCCCTGAGCACTGGGCCCTGCGTGGGCTGCTGGCACACGCTGTTCTGGCCTGTGGCCTCCCCAGTACCGCCAAAGCGGGGGCCCTGATGACCGGGTGGGGGCTGGGGGGGGAGGGGATAGATGCTGTGGGGCTGGGCCAGGGCTGGGCTTGCTCCGTGTTTCCCCGTCCCTGAGTGGGAGGCGGGCAGGCCAGCCCCAGGGGAAGCCAGGAGAGCTCCTGTTAATGGCACTCGATTGCATTTTCCTTTTCAAATGGGGGAATGATCCACCGGGGGTGCAGTTAATCTGCTCATCCACCTGCCCCGGGCCTGGAACTCGGGCTCCCAGCCAGAGCCAGCGCAGTCGGTGACCAGGGAGGGGAAGCCCAGCTCAGGCAGAATACAGAGTCACCGATTCCTACACGCCAAGGCCAGCCCGGACCATTGTGAGCATCTGGTCTGACCCTGCAGAGCACGGGCCAGAGACCTGCCCCCCCCCGCCCCCCCCATTCCTAGAGCGGAGCCGTTAGAGAAACACCCTGTCTTGGTTTTAAAATGGTCAGTGATGGAGAATCCAGCACGACCCGGGTAAATGGTTCCCGTGATTAATTATCTTACTATGAAAAATGTACATCATCTTTCCAGTCTGGACATGTCTAGCTTCGACTTCCTGCCCTGGGGTCGTGTTAGACCCTCTTTGGCCGGACTGAAGAGCCCACTAAATATTTGTTCCCTGTGCGGATTGTTATAGACTGTGATCAAGTCACCCCTGAACCTTCTGTTGTTAAGGTAACTTGTGATAGACCCAAAGAGCTCACTCTTGTTGCTCTTCTCTGCCCCTTCTCCAATTTACAACATCCTCCTTGACCCGTGGGCACCAGAGCTGGACCCAGGGTTCCAGCAGCGGTCGCACCAGGGCCAAATACAGACGTAAAGTAACCGCTCTGCTCCTCCTCGAGATCCCCCTGTTTAGGCAAGCCTGGAGCGCACTAACCCTTTTGGCCCCAGCGCCACACTGGGGGCTCATGTTCAGCTGACCCCCAAATCCTTGTCAGAGTCACTGCTTCCCAGGGCAGTCCTGCCGGCTGTGCGTGCGCCCGAGGTTCTTTGCTCCTAGGTCTGTCCCTTGACTTTGAGCTGTATTACAATGCACATTGGTTGCTGCGCCCAGTTTACCGGTGATCCAGGTCTCTCTGTATCAGTGACCTGACTCCTCTTCCTTCTTTCCCCCTCCCCCAGTTTCTGTGTCTGCTGCAAACTTTGTCGAATGAGGATCTTTGGTTTTCTTCCAAGTCGTTGATAAAAATGTTAACTAGTGTAGGGCCCAAACTGCTCCCTGTGGGACTCTGTCACGGAGTCTCCGGGCGATGCTCTGGGACTAGGGCTGTCAGTTAACCGCCGGCAGCTCGCACGATGAACTCAAAAAAGTTAACTGTGATTAAAAACATTAATCACGATTAATCGCACGGTTAAACAGTCGACTACCCATTGAAATGTATTAAATAGTTTGCATGTTTTCTACATTTTCAAATCTATTGATTTCTTTTACAACACAGAACACAAAGTGCACAGCGCTCGCTTATATTATTCATTTTGATTACAAATATTTGAACTGTAAAAACGATGAGCAAAAGCAGTCCTATTTTTCAATTCACCTCATACAGGTCCCGTCGTGCGATCTCTTTATCGTGAAAGTTGAGTTACGAATGGAGAATTATGTACAAAAAATAACTGCATTCAAAACCAAAACAATGCAAACCTTTAGCACCTACAAGTCCACTCAGTCCTACTTCTTGGTCAGCCACTCGCTCAGACAAACAAGTGTGTTTACATTTGCAGGAGATAGTGCTGCCCGCTGCTTGTTTACCATCTCACCCGAAAGTGAGACCAGGCGTTCGCCTGGCACTGTTGTTGCTGGCGTGGCGAGGTATTGACGTGCCAGATGTGCTAAACCTTCGTGTGTCCCTTCATGCTTTGGCCACCATTCCAGAGGACATGCTTCCATGCTGACAATGCTCGTTAAAAAAATAACGTGTTAATGAAAGGTGTGACGGAACTCCTTGGGGGAGAACTGTATGTCCCTTGCTCTGTTTTTCCCGCATTCTGCCATGTATTTCATGTTCTAGCCATCTCGGATGGTGACCCGGCATGTCTTTGTTTTAAGAACACTTTCACTGCAGATCTGACAAAACGCAAAGAAGGTACCGATGTGAGATTTCTAAGGATAGCTACGGCACTCGACCCAAGGGTTAAGAATCTGAAGTGCCTTCCAAAATCTGAGAGGGACGAGGTGTGGAGCACGCTTTCAGAAGTCTTAAAAGAGCAACGCTCCGATGCGGAAACTACAAAACCCGAACCACCAAAAAAGAAAATCAACCTTCTGCTGGTGGCATCTGACTCAGTTGATGAAAATGAACATGCGTCGGTCTGCACTGCTTTGGATTGTTATCGAGCAGAACCCGTCATCAGCATGGACGCACGTCCTCTGGAACGGTGGTTGAAGCATGAAGGGACATACGAATCTTTAGGGCATCTGGCACGTAAATATCTTGTGACACCGGCTACAACAGTGCCAGGCGAACGCCTGGTCTCACTTTCGGGTGAGATGGTAAACAAGCAGCGGGCAGCACTATCTCCTGCAAATGTAAACACACTTGTTTGTCTGAGCGAGTGGCTGACCAAGAAGTAGGACTGAGTGGACTTGTAGGTGCTAAAGGTTTGCATTGTTTTGGTTTTGAATGCAGTTATTTTTTGTACATAATTCTCCATTCGTAACTCAACTTTCACGATAAAGAGATCGCACGACGGGACCTGTATGAGGTGAATTGAAAAATACGATTGCTTTTGTTTTTTACAGTGTAAATATTTGTAATAAAAAATAAATATCAAGAACTCTTTATATTCTGTGCTTTAATTGAAATCAATATATTTGAAAATTCAGAAAACATCCAAAATATTTAAATAAAAGGTGTTCTATTATTGTTTCAGAGTGCAATTAATTGTGCAATTAATCACGATTAATTTTTTTAATCGTTTGACAGTCCTATCTTGAACTATTCCTTATGAACCCAGTCAGGACTCTGGGGAAGTCTCCTCTCGGGGAGCAGCCTGTCTGCAGGACACACAGCTCACCCGGCTCCACCTTCCTGGGTCTGACCTCGGAGCATTCAGCCTCCTCTGCCCCTCCGTGCGCTTCCCACAGCGAGTCCGCTCAGGCGGGGTCCTGGGGGAGCCAGAGGGTCCTGCCCCCCAACTTCGCAGTCAGACGGGACTCTCAGCCCGCCGGTAAAACAGAAGGTTTATTAGACGACAGGAACGCAGCATAGGGCAGAACTTGTTAGCACAGAAATCAGTGACTTTCAGCCAAGTCCATCTTGGGGGAATCCTGGGCCAGATGCCCTGGACTTCCCCCCTTCCAGTCCCCCACAGAAGACTGCCAGCTTCCTGCGATCTGACCTCAGACAACCTCGTTGTTCCTCCTCTTTGTCTTTGTCTCGCTTCCCAGACAAAGAGTCACCTGGTCGTCACCTAGTTGCATCCCCCTTCTGGGTCTCAGGTTAGGAAGAGCACTGGTCATAGCAAACGTGCAGGCAGCTGGAGCAGCCTCACCTGCCCCAGAGGTCTCAGCCAAAGTCACCTACCCCCATTCCTACCACCGAGCGATTGGTGCGGCACACAGGGAAACTGAGGCACACACAGTATTCATGCAAAACAGTAAAATTCACCTAGGCTCACCAGTAAGACTCACATACAACATCACGAGGGAAAATCCCCACGTTGTGACAGACGCCCTGGAAACGCAGCCACTCGATGACGAGTTCCCATTTACAGCTACATTTTGAGACCTGTTCGTCAGCCAGCCGCAATCCCTTTAATGCGTGCTGTGTTCATGTTATACTGTTACAGGTTTTTATTCAAAACGTCACGTGGCAGCAAGCCCGCTGCCTAGAGAAGTCTAGTTTGTCAGCACTTGGCTTTCTCGTTTGTTATAAATTTGGAATTTCGTCAAAAAAGGTATCCAGTTAGTTTGACAGGATCTGTTCTCTATTAACCCAGGTTGCTTTGCGTTACTTGCCAGCCCCTCCCTTCCTTCTTTATTCGCTGAGTCTTGTATCAGCTGCTCCATTCTCTTGTCTGTGATTGACGTCAGGCCGACGGGCCCATGGTTACCTGTGTCGTCCTGTTTACCCCGCTGAAAAATTGGCACATTAGCTTTCGTCCACACCAAGCAGCCGCTGCCTAGCTAGCGCAGCACGGCATGCCAGTGGGTGTGTGTATGGGTGGGTGGGCGTGTGCTTGGGTGTGTATGCATGCATGGGTGTGTGTGTGTGTGCGTGGGTGGGCGTGTGCATGGGTGTGTGCACGGGCATGTGTGTGTGTGTGGGTGGGCATGTGCATGTGTGCTTGGGTGTGTGTGCATGCATGGGTGTGTGTGTGTGCATGGGTGGGTGTGGGCATGGGTGTGTGCATGTGTGCATGGGCATGCATGCATGGGTGGGCATGTGCATGCGTGCATGGGTGTGTGTGTGGTGTGTGTGTGGGTGTGTGCATGTCTGCATGGGCATGTGTGCGTGCGTGGGTGTGTGTGTGCATGGGTGGGCATGTGCATGGGTGGGTGGGCAGCCATGTGCATGTGTGCATGGGCGTGTGTGTGTGCGTGGGTGGGTGTGCGTGCGTGGGTGTGACCCACTCTCTCCCCAGTCACCTTCTCCCAGTTTGTGTCACGGAGTGCCCGGGCGATGCTCTGGAACTGCTCCCCATGAAGCCAGTCAGGACTCTGGGGCAGTCGCCTTCCGGTGAGCAGCCTGTCCGCAGGGCAAACAGCTCACACGGCTTCCACCTTCCTGGGTCTGACCTCGGAGCATTCAGCATCCTCTGCCCCTCCGTGTGCTTCCCACAGCGAGACCGCTCAGGCGGGGCTCCTGGGGAAGCCAGAGGGTCCTGCACCCCAACTTCGCAGTCAGACGGGACTCTCAGCCAGCCAGTAAAACAGAGGTTTATTAGACGACAGGAACATGGTCTAAAACAGAGCTTGCAGGTGCAGAGAACAGGACCCCTCAGCTGGGTCCATTTTGGAGGGCAGTGAGCCAGACAACCACGTCTGCACTTCACTCCATGTCCTAGCCAGCCCCAAACTGAAACTCCCTCCAGCCCCCCCTCCTCTGGGCTTTGTTCCTTTCCCAGGCCAGGAGGTCACCTGATTCCTTTGTTCTCCAACCCTTTAGCTCTCACCTTGCAGGGGGGAAGGGTCCAGGCCATCAGTTGCCAGGAAACAGGGTGTCGGCCATTCTCTGTGTCCAGACCCCTGCACACACCTGCCCTCTAGGGCTCTGCAGTGATCATACACCCTTACCCCACCACCTAGATACTTAAGAACTGCATAAGGGAAATTGAGGCACCCCCACAATATTCGGAGGAACCATTAAGAACAGTCCCACTTCGTCACACCCACTCTCTCCCCAGTCACCTTCTCCCAGTTTGTAGCTTTCTGTAAAAACTCCTCGTGTGCTGTGGGGCAGCGGCTGGTGCTAGGAAACCTCGGGGCATCGGCTGAGTCAGGGGCCTGGGGACTGAAGCCTGGCTGTTGAGACATGGCCTCTGTGTGGGTGACACTCTTCATTGTGTCTGCCCTGCTGCCTGTCTCTCCCTGTTTGGCACAGGGACTGGAACGGCGGAAGGCAGGGGAGTGGGCACCTGCCTGCCCGGCTCTGGGCCGCGTGGAGCCAGATCTGCCAGGGAGACAGGAAAGGGCCTTCGAACGTGCAGGGAGTCCCGGGGCCGGGTCTTTGGTCTGTAGGCGATTACAGAGGTGGTGGAAGGTGTGACTCTGCTCGGCGGGTGCCAGGGGCTCCATATGTCCCCATTGTCCCGTTCTGCCCCTGGAGGCCCCGAACGCTCCTGCCAGCCCTGGAGCGGTGCGGAGCAGAGGACGAAAGTTACCGCGTTGCAGACTGTGAAATGCCGTGGGCTGGAGCGCAGGGCATTGTCTCCCGTCCTCCGCCCTCTCGGCCTCCCCACGGGGGTGCTGAGCTGCCTCTCCTGCTGGCGCGCCGGGGGAACCGAGGCAGCTCAGGACCTCGCAGGCGTCGCAGAGTGTGCCCCAGGGTCAGGCTCCAGGGCTCTGCTCCCCTGAGTGGCTTTGCTTCCTGCATAACATGCCCTTACGCACCCACAGGCACCCCGTGTACCCCCGGGACCTGCAACGCACACAGCCGTTACCGCGCAGACCTGGGCACCACAGGGAACAATGATCTGTATGGTCCCAGTTGATAGTAATAACGTCACACCCCCAACCCAAAATCGATGCCGGAGGGGATGACACAAACACCGCTGACTGCATCCCGAGAGCCCTTTCCCAACCACACATGAGCAACAGGCAAAATACAAGCACCAGAATTGTCTGGGCTCTGGGATTTTACATAGACACTAACTGGATGCGACCTAGTTACAGGGCCATTCTCTCGAGCAGACACAAACTTAGGACCCTTCCCTTCCTGGGCTTTAGCTGAATCCAGAACCAGCTCTGAGACAACTGCACGACCCTCAACCGTCACAGGCTGAAAGGCCCCTTCTGTCTGCTCCACAGACAACGAAGAGCCGACACACTTTCTCCTTTACCAGACACGCAGCTTGGGATCTCTTTCCCCTGGTCCCAGCACACAAGGCTGGTCACAGACAACTTCTTGGAGACCAGGGTAGCTCCCTCCATGGGCAAGTCAATACCCCTAACAGACACAGGCACATTTCCTTCACGGTCACAATTCTCCACCCAGGTAATAGGTAAGGTCCAGGGACACTCATCTTCCACTCTCCTCACCTTCCCACCCTGCTGACTAGACACAGCCATCAGCTCACAAGGCTGCCTAGGCTCATCCAGACTTTTCTTACCAAGCACCCAGGGCTGGTTACAGACAAATACTGGGAGAGTGGGGCAGCTTCCTTACCAGGTAAACTGCTCTTCTCCACACTACCCTGAGCTACTTCCAGAAAATCCCTGCTCCCTTTACCAGGTTCACTTTTACAAGCTGTACTTGCCAACAATCCATCCCCCATCAAAAATCCACCCTTTCCTTCCTCAGTTAGGGCTTCCACCTGACCATCCACTTTAAACTGCTCCTGAGAAACATTTTCCTGACCAATGAATCATAGAATATCAGGGTTGGAAGAGACCTCAGGAGGTTCTAGTCCAACCCCCTGCTCAAAGCAGGATCAACCCCAACTAAATCATCCCAGCCAGGGCTTTGTCAAGCCTGACCTTAAAAACCTCAAAGGAAGGAGATTCCACCACCTCCCTAGGTAACGCATTCCAGTGTTTCACCACCCTCCTAGTGAAAAAGTTTTTCCTAATATCCAACCTAAACCTCCCCCACTGCAACTTGAGATCATTACTCCTTGTCCTGTCCTCTTCTACCACTGAGAACAGTCTAGATCCATCCTCTTTGGAACCCCCTTTCAGGTAGTTGAAAGCAGCTATCAAATCCCCTTTCATTCTTCTCCTCCGCAGACTAAACAATCCCAGTTCCCTCAGCCTTTCCTCATAAGTCATGTGTTCTAGTCCCCTAATCATTTTTGTTGCCCTCCGCTGGACGTTTTCCAATTTTTCCACAGCCTTCTTGTAGTGTGGGGCCCAAAACTGGACACAGTACTCCAGATGAGGCCTCACCAATGTCGAATAGAGGGGAACGATCACGTCCCTCGATCTGCTGGCAATGCCCCTCCTTATACAGCCCAAAATGCCATTGGCCTTCTTGGCAACAAGGGCACGCTGCTGACTCATATCCAGCTTCTCGTCCACTGTAACCCCTAGGTCCTTTTCTGCAGAACGGCTGCCAAGCCACTCGGTTCCCAGTCTGTAGCAGGGCATGGGATTCTTTCTGTGCTTGATCTAATTCCAGGTTCACTTTTGAGACATTAGACAGACAGTCAGAAACGTCATTCACAGACAAACGGCTTTTTTGCACAGACAAACAGCTATTCCCACCAGGTCAGAGTCCCCCTCCCCTGGGCAGAGCACAGTGGGTTAAACACAGAGTAATACAACAGGCCATCGTTGTTATAAACTGGACTTCCACGAGGATACAATTTCTGCTTTCTTGGCTTGGAGCTGAAGTCTGGCAGTTTCTTGTTGCATCTGGTGAACGCTCCTCAGCAGCCAGCCGTTCCATACGCCCCCTGCGAGCCCGTCCCTGTCTCTCAGCAGCGTCTCTTCCCAGTTCAGCCATTCTTTCTTCGATGAAGTGAGGTGTCGCTCACGAAAGCTTCGCTCAAATACATGTGTTAGTCTCTGAGGTGCCACGAGTCCTCCTGTTCTTTCTTTAGCTTCACTCCGTCTTTCAGCAGCTTCCTTCTCCAGCAGGACCCGCAGCCTGGGGCTGCGACTGCCCTGCGCTCAGCAATTTGTCCTGAACTGATACTCTCAGATGTGTCCCGCCAGAGGCCGCATTGTTACGGCCCCCTTAGGGGGGCCTGGAGGAGCGTCTGGGGCGGTGAGTGGTAACACAAGGCAGCTTGGGGCCCCAACCCCGGGTGGCACATGGCTCAGGCAACATCAGAACATCAGAGCGGCCAGACTGGGTCAGAGCAAAGGTCCATCCAGCCCCGTGTCCTGACAGACGCCAGGGCCGGGTGCCCCAGAGGGAGTGAGCAGCACAGGGAATTGTCCAGTGATCGTCCTGCCGCCCATTCCCGGCGTCTGGCAAGCAAGCGGCGACACCAGGTGGCTTGGGCCAGCCCCATATAGTGTCCCGTTTTCACTTTGGGAAATATGGTCACCCTAGCACGGGGCACCTGTAAACAGCCCCCCACCCCCCCCCACACACCTGGGCACCTGTAACACACCCGTCACTGCCCACACGGGGCACCTGTAAACACCCCCCACCCCCCACACACCTGGGCACCTGTCACCTGTCACTGCCCGCACGGGGCACCTGTAAACACCCCCACCCCATGCACACACCTGGGCACCTGTAACACACCCGTCACTGCCCGCACGGGGCACCTGTAAAGACCCCCCACCCCCCCACACACCTGGGCACCTGTAACACACCTGTCACTGCCCGCACGGGGCACCTGTAAACACCCCCCACTCCCCCACACACCTGGGCACCTGTCACTGCCCGCACGGGGCACCTATAAACACCCCCCACCCCTCACACACCTGGGCACCTGTCACTGCCCGCACGGGGCACACACAGGCCTTTGTCACATACAGGAAAAGCACCACGGGTCCAAGCAGCCCCCTGCCGCCCGTTTGCATGGAGGCCCCTCTGCCCCGGTCCTGTTTCCCAGTCCCTGGCCCGTCCGTGCCGCGGGACTCGCCGTTACCCAGTGCCTCCGCCCGCTTGCTCTGGCCGGTGGTGCGTCTCAGGGAGCCATGGAGAGCAGCGTTCGTAGGAAAGCAGGCACTGCCGCCCCGGAAGCTCCTGGACGTCCAGCCCCTGCTCTGTGGATATTTGCCCAACCGGATGGGTAGGGTGGGGCCGGGAAATGCCCCGGTCTGCACTCCACTCATGGCGCTTCTCTGTTCCGCGGCCCCCGGTCAATGCCAGCACGCCAGGGCCCATCGTTGGCCGCAGCGGGTGAACCCTGGGGGGTGGCCTGGCACCTCTGTAATTGGCTGCAGATCAAAGACCTGGGTGATGGGCCCGCTGACGTCTTCCAGCGTCTCACCCCCAGCTCAGCCCAGGAGCAGGGGCGGGCAGGGAGCACAGGAGACCTGGGCTGAACCCCAGAACAAGCTGGTGATGCGAACTGGCCGGGGAGCTGGCTCTGGCTGGGAATCGGCCCCGGGAGAAGGCTGGGGACCGTTCACCGGGATGTTTCACCCGGGACTGTCACTGCACTAGGGAGCAGCCTGCCTGGCCCCGGGCTGGGGCTGTCATCCACTTGTTTTTCCAGCTCTAACTTCTCCACTTGCTTCCCGGGGCCACGTGCAGGGGGCCCTCCCTGTGTGCGGCACGAGTGCCCTGCACGGCTGGGCCCGGGTCCCGGTGTGCTCCAGAGCCTTGGCGCCCAGGCCAGCCTGGGCACTGGGGCTGCCGTTGCGGGTTCCAAGGGGCGTTTGCTGGGCCAGGCGGGGGTCCTCGGCCCCTCTCCACCGCTGGAGGCATGAGCTGCTCCCAGGAGCTTTGCAGAGGGAACTGCCCAGGACCCCCCCGTCTCATTGGGGGGTGGTGGGGGGGGGCCCTCTTTTCTCTGCCCTGGGGCTGGGCGCTGGCTCTTGCCGGGGGCAGCTGGCCGGAGGGGTAACGCTCTTCTCTTTTCCTTTGCAGAAACCCGGTCACTCGCGGCGCTTCAGGCGCTTCACGCATGGTGCGTTGTTCCTGGGACCCCTCCCCTGGGACCCCCAGCCCTCTCCCCTGCTCTGCTGCCACCCGGGGCTCTTGCCTTGGGGCGGCTCCTGTGTGGAGTGACTAAGGAGCCAGGGAACATGCTGGTGCTGAGGTCCCCTGCCCCCTCAGCCGGGCCCTGGGCAGGGGGCTCAGACCCCACCCTTTCCTGGCCGGCAGTTCCCCGAGTGAGGCTGCACCTGGGGGTGAGGGTGGGCCTGGCAAACGCCAGCACTGCCCCCAAGTTCTCTGGGGCTGCTGCTGACCCACGTGGCACTCGCCTGGCCCCACCGGATGAGGTGCTGCTGGGGGGCCAGGAAGGGGGTGAGCCTGGAATTGCCCCTGCTGCAGCTTCGGGCTGTGGGGGTGTGTGTGTGCAGGGCAAGTGGGCGACAGCCAGGAGGGAGCGGCTCCCTGGTGGTGGGGAGCGAAGCCGGTGTGGGGCAGGGTGGGGCTGTGACGGGGGCAGGGCGGGACGGGGGTGTGGCAGGGTGGGGATGTGGCGGGTGTGGGTGTGCAACGTGTCAGGGGGGTCTGTGAGCATGCACACACTCGTGAGAGGAGCTGGGTGGGCCTGGGTGTGCCGTGTCAGGGGGGTCTGTGAGCGCACACACGCTCGTGAGAGGAGTGGGGGCGGGGCTGGGTGTGCCGTGTCAGGGGGGTCTGTGAGTGCACACGCTCGTGAGAGGAGCGGGGGTGGGGCTGGGTGTGCCGTGTCGTGGGGGTCTGTGAGTGCACACGCTCGTGAGAGGAGCCGGGGCGGGGCTGGGTGTGCCGTGTCGGGCGGGTCTGTGAGCGCACATGCTCGTGAGAGGAGTGGGGGCGGGGCTGGGTGTGCCGTGTCAGGGGGGTCTGTGAGTGCACACGCTCGTGAGAGGAGCGGGGGCGGGGCTGGGTGTGCCGTGTCGTGGGGGTCTGTGAGTGCACACGCTCGTGAGAGGAGCCGGGGCGGGGCTGGGTGTGCCATGTCGGGCGGGTCTGTGAGCGCACACGCTCGTGAGAGGAGTGGGGGTGGGGCTGGGTGTGCCATGTTGTGGGGGTCTGTGAGCGCACACGCTCATGAGAGGAGCAGGGGCGGGGCTGGGTGTGCCGTGTCGGGCGGGTCTGTGAGCCCACACGCTCGTGAGAGGAGTGGGGGCGGGGCTGGGTGTGCCGTGTCGTGGGGGTCTGTGAGTGCACACGCTCGTGAGAGGAGCGGGGGCGGGGCTGGGTGTGCCGTGTCGTGGGGGTCTGTGAGTGCACACGCTCGTGAGAGGAGCGGGGGCGGGGCTGGGTGTGCCGTGTCAGGGGGTCTGTGAGCGCACACGCTTGTGAGAGGAGCGGGGGTGGGGCTGTCTCGGACTGTGCCCGTGTACACTCCTGTGCGGGGTGTCTGTGATCGCAGTGGTGGCTCTGCTGGCTAGGAAGGGGGGGCTGCGAGCGGCAGGCACCATGGGGCTGCTGCAGCTGAGAGCCCCCCAGACCCCAGAAAGGACCCTCTGGCTGGGCTCGGCCTTGCTGCGTCGGGTTCTTGGGGGAGTTGGGGGCAGAACCCCCTCGGGGGGCGATGTGCCGGGGGGGGCCGGCCTCCCCCAGGCTCCGCGGCTGTGCCAGGGGCAGAGCTGGGGCACTCAGCGGGGAAAACTGGGAGTCTGGGGTCCCAGAGTGGGTCTGGAAGAGTGGAGGGAGGCCAGAGTAGGGTGCAGTGGGGGGCTCTGTGCTGTGCTGCGTGTCTGCATGGGGGGGGTGTAGGTTGCGGGGGGGGGCTGTATACTGTGCTGTGTGTATTTGGGGGGGGCTGTCATGGGGTGGAAAGGAACTGGGACGGGGCTGTGTGTGCCGTATGTCGGGGGGGGTCTATGAGTGTGTACACACTCGTGAGAGGAGCTGGGGCAGGGCTGGGCGTGTCGGGGGGGGTCTGTGAGTGTGCACATGCTTGTGAGGGGCCCGAGTGGGGCTGGGTGTGTCGGGGGTGTCTGTGAGTGTGCACACACTTGCACACGCCTGCTCCTGTATGTTCCACTCCACGCATCTGAGGAAGTGGGTTTTAGCCCACGAAAGCTGATGCCCAAATCAATGTGTTCGTCTCCGAGGTGCCACGAGGGCTCCTCGTTGTTTCTGCTGAGACAGACGAACCCGGCTACCCCTCCGAAAGCTGGGGGTGCTGTCTCTCAGGGGGTGCAGGGTCTGTGACCCGCCCCCCCTCAGCCCTCGCTTCCCATGGGACCCCCCCCCCCCTGAGTGCCCCCCTGCCCCCGCCAGGCTGCCCGCGGCTCGGCAGGCTGGGCCGATAACCGGCGCTGATGTCTCTCTCTCTCTTGCTGCCCCGATGGAAGCGAAGTTTTCCGCTCCTGCAGGAAGCAAAGCTACGGTAGGAAACTTGCTCAGCCTCACCCCCCACCCTGGGCCCCCTTGCCGCCCCCATGCTGCTCCCCCTCCTCCAGGCCACACTGTCCCCCCCCATCACCTCCCCGTTGCACGGCTGGCTCTCCTCTCCCACCGGCTGCTGCTCCCAGCCCACAGCCGAGTCCCAGCGCTGGTTCCAGCTCAGGCCCCCCACTGGGGACGCCGGGGCCGACGGGCGCTGTCTCCTCGTGCCCACCCAGACCCAGGGGGGCCTTGGCACTCGCCTCTCCCGCCTCCCAGCAGCGACCTGGATTTGGTGGGTCGGGGGGTTCCTGGCCCGGGAGGCCCGAGTGGCGCTGCCCGCCCAGCTGTGCCCTCACCGCCCACTTCTCTCTGGCTCCAGACTCGGAGACAGGCGAGGACGACGCCAGCGACCCCCAGGGGACACAGCGCAGTGAGCTCCAGGATGAGACCCCTTTCAGCTCCCCCACAGGTGAGCGGGAGCCGGCCGGGGGGCTGGCGGTAGCTCTGTTGGGGCTGTGAGTGGGGCGGGAGCCTGGCCGGTGCCAGCTGGGAGCAGGCAGGGGCTCTGGCTGGACCCCTCCAGGCGCTGCCCGCCGGTTCACCCCTCTCTCCTCTGCGCAGGGGAGTCGGACACGCTGGTGGACGCCTCCATGACCACGTCGGCGCTGGGCCTGTCGCAGGCGGAGGAGCGCTCCAGCTGGTCGGGCAGCCAGCAGACCGTGGTGGAGAAGGCGACGGAGCCCGGCCTCCCGGTGCGGGGGCCCCACCTGCGCCCCAGTGGCTGGCAGCCGCAGGGGACCCCAAGGCAAGCACACGCGCAGGCCCCCCGCGGTGCCGAGGTCAGGCACCTGGGGGTGGAGCCCCTGCTACGGGCGTCGCGTGCTATTCTGGTGGGCACAAGCTGGGGGTCGGAGGATAGCCTCTCGGTGGCCAGCGACCCCTACGGCAGCGCGTTCAGTCTGTACAGAGGACGGGCGCTCTCGATCCACGTGTAAGTAGCTGGGGGAGGCTACGGAGGGGGCATCGTGCTGGGGCCATCTCCTCCCGACCCCCGCAGCCATCTCAGCCCTCAGCCTTGGGTCTTTCTTTGCCTCCTTTCTCCCTAATGGGGGGAACGGGGCCCCTGAGCACGGCAGGCCCTGCCCGAGGGGCTGCGGGGGGAGGGTTCGGGGCCGGGGCTCTGCAGCTGGCAGCGGGAGCCATCGGCCCAGCTGGCTGCTGTGCTCAGGGGCCCCATCCCGCCCGCTCCTGCCACTCCATCTCGCTGTCTTGTGTTCGAGGCTCCCCCAGGTTATCACCTTCATCGCTCCGCTTCCCACCCCCGCGGACTCCAGCCCCCCTTGCCCACCACCCGCGGGCACAGCCGGGTTACCCCCACGCGTCCAAGGGGCTCGGGGGGGAGGGGGCGGGTCCGTGGGCATCCTGCTGAGACCGTGTGTGTGTCTGTGTGTGTTCACGTGTGCGTGTCCGTGCGTGCGTGTGGCTGGGTGTGACTTGAGGCTGCGGCAGCGGGGGGGTGAATTCCCCTCCCCCCGTTGCTGGTCCTGCCCAGGGCCCAGCCATTGAGCCGAGTAACCTGATTGCCGTAGTACGCCCAAGCCTGCTCCCCGGTCGTGGGCTCGCAGCCCCCCAGCAGGGCTCCCCTGGCAGGGCTCCAGCTCTAGCTACCCCCAGCTGGCTTGGCCGTGCCAGGCCCCTGGGGGCTGCCGCCCAGCGAGCCCCAGGCAGTCCTGGCCTCACTGCCGCCCCACATCCGTACCAGCCCGGCCGTGACGCTTCCCGCCAGTGCCCAGGGCTGTGCCCGCTCCGGAGCTGGGGGGAGTGCAGGCCCAGGTGCCCCCGGACCACGCCGTGCATGGTAAGACCACAGCACCCCTGGCTTGCAGGGCACAGCCCGGGTGGTATCGCAGTGGGACCGCTCGTCCCCCTGGTGCCAGCCTCCATCCCGGGTGCCAGATCCAGATGGGCTTTAGACAGTGGGGCCAGGACCGCGGCCCAGAGAAGGGAGACGCCCCATTATCTCCTCCAGCCCCTCTCCCAGGGCAGGGCAGGGCTCGCTGTCCCAGGCTGGCTCTGGTTCCCTCGGGGTGTGTGGGGGAAATGGGGGGGCATTCCCAGCTGGATCTACCCCCCCCCCCCACAGGGTCGCCTACGTTCACACCCCCTCCCAGCCCTGGGAAGACCAGCTGTGCTGCCTCGGGGGGCAGGGCTGCATGCCAGGCTGTAAGCGAGGCTGGCTCTGACGCCCCCCCCTTTCCCTTCTGCCTGCAGCAGCATCCCCAGGGCGGGTACAGGAGAGACGACCCCAGCGGAAGCACTCCGGAGCTCGCTCCGAAGCCTGGTGCAGCCCAGCCGCTGGCCTCCAAGCCACCTGCTCTCTGCCTGCCGTCTCCCAGGGTGGGCCAGTGCCCGGCCCAGCCGCCCGGAGCCAGCCGAGGTCCTGGCGTCGTCTCCCCCACGCCCCTCACGCCCCGCAAGACGGCCCTGATGCCAGTGGAGTACCAGGACACGGTCCCCGAGGAGTACGAGGAGAAAGTCCGGAAGCCCAAGTCTCTGGGGTACTCGCAGGCCAGCACGCTGGAGTCCCGGCCCCAGACCCCGCTGAGCGAGACCTCCAGCCGGGTGTCGGTGCTGCGGCCCTCGCCCAAGCTGGCGCGCTCTGGCTCCAAGATCTTCGAGAAGCTGAAGTACTTCGAGGAGCGCCGGAAGAGCCTGGAGCAGACCGACAGCCCCCTGCCGGTCCACGCCTGGCTGCCCCTGTGCAAGACGCGCTCCTTTGACCAGCCCGACCTGGGCCAGCGCCCGCTCACACCGGGCGGCTCCCGGGAGGAGCTGCGGGATGGGGTGCGGTCGGAGATGGGCGGCCCGACCTGCCGGCGCCAGGCCTTCCGCCACAAGGCCGCCTCGTTCGACGAGCGGGGCCGCTTCGCCAGCCGGGTGGGCGACATCGAGCACAGGTTCTCCGAGGAGCTGAGCCGCATCAAGAAGACTGTCTCCAAGCAGCAGCTGATGAGGTCGCAGGAGCTGGCAAAGGCCGGCCTCCCGCGGGCCCCCTCGCCCCGGGGCCCCAGCCAGCTCTCTGCCCCCCGGGCGCTGGGGCCACAAGCCACCCCGGCCCCGAAAGGCCAGCTGCTCAAGGCCCCGCCGCCGGTGGAGAACGCGCACAGTATCCAGCAGCTGGCCCTGGCCAGCGTGGGGCAGGGGGGGCCCGCAGACGGGGCGGAGCGGGGGGCCATGCACAAGCCACTGCTTCGGAGCTGCGCCCTGACCAGCCAGCCCCGGGAGGAGGCCAGAGCCAGGAGGAGCGTGGAGCCGGAAGGTGCTGAGGGCAAGAGGAAGGTGGAGCAGTGCCCCTTATCTCAGGCCACTCTGCTGGGGCGGGGGGACCTGCCGGAGGCCGGGACCCCCGAAGGAGTTGCTTGCCTGGAGGGGGGCCCCGCGGTCGGGGCGAGAGCTAGCCGCGACGGCAGGGCCCCCGGGGCTGGGAGCGAAGCCCTGACCACTAGGCCAGCAGGCCAGCACGGGCCGCACAGGAAGCGGGACGCGGGCCATGAGGTGCGGTTCTTGCCCTGGGCCAAGCCCGGCCCGGAGCTGGGAGCCGGCCTGGAGGGGGGCCGGGCAGGGCAGCGTGGCACAGGCAGGGATGCCGAGCAAAGGCAGCTGAAGGTCACAGAGAAGAAGGAAGGTGCCCGGCTGGCTCAGGAAGGGAGAAGCGCCCGGAGCAAGGGGAAAGGCCGCCGGCCCCGGCCCACCTCGCCGGACCTAGGTAGGGGCAGCTGCTGTCCCCCCCGCGGGCGGGTGGGGGCCCCCAGTGGTACCCACCCACAGGGCCCAGCCAGCCCCCCTCAGTCCCGTACGGCCAGGAGTCCCCCAGAGAGCCGAGCGCTTTGGGGTCAGAGCCGGGACAGGAGTCCCGGGTTCACTTCCCACCTCCCGCGCCGACTCCTTGGGCAGGTCCCTCAGGCAGAGGGGCTGGCTGCTTGGGCTGCCCCCTGGGCCCTGCCAGGGCTGGAGGGCGGGCGGTCTGGGGGTCCCCAGCTGTGCCAGCTGGAGAGGCTAACAACAGGAGCAGACACGCCAGCCTGAGCCTTCTCCCCAGGCCTGTGCCCAGGGTGCCCTGCCGTGCCCCTCCTCACACTCTTAGCAGGGCGGGGCGGGCACCAACGCGCCCTGCTGCCCGCTGCCGGGAGCGTTACCAGTCTGGTGGGGCACGTCCGTCCAGGCTGGGTCTGGGCAGCACCCAGGACGAGGGGCCCTGGCCCCGGGGGGCTCAGCTCCTGCCCTTGGCCAGTGCAGACAGAGCACTGGGGCTGGGCATGCTCCACACCCCGGCCGCCCCGTGCTGCCCTGTCCCACCCCCATGGCAGGGATTCCCGGGGGCTTTGGGAATGTTATTTACCGTTGTGCTCTGAGCGGGCGGAGCAGGGGAGGGGCTGGGGGCTCGGCTCACTGGGGTGGGTGCGGGCACAGGGAGGAGGGAGTGAACCGCCCCGGGAGCAGGGGAGGAGTCCCAGGGCTGCAATGCCAGGAGTGTCGGCAGGGGGCAGTGCATGGCCTGGGGGTTCAGAGCCAGGGCCAGGTGGGGCGGGGTAGCTGTGTGCTGGGTGGGCTGCCGGGGGTGCGGTGGGTGCATGGGAGGAGGCAGGAATCAGGGGTGTGGGGCCCCGTGGGATGGGATGGGTGCTGTGCTGGGGAGGGTTGGCTCCCCGGGGCAGGGACAGGAGGGGATCTCTGGGTCCAGAGTCTCTGGCTAAGGGCCCTCCCCAGAAGGGAGTCATGGGACGGGCATGGGGAGCCCTGTGGGTCACTGCAAACACTGAGACTCAGCAGGGCTAGGACCCCCCCAAAGCCCAGCCTGCCAGGGCCCATGCCCTGGCTTCCCCAAGCAGGTGTCGGTCCCTTGCTCTGCCCTGCCTGGTCTCCACGGCACCCGGAACCCAGTTCCCTCTTGCCCCTTTGACAGCCCAGCATGCTCCTCTGCCCCATGGCAACGCCCCACTCCCTGCTGGCTGGGCGTGGGCAGATGGAGAAGACCCTTGCCCCCCTTCCTTCCCAGCACATCAGCTGTGCCCAGCTGCCAGCATGAGCACTGAGGCCACGGGCCCACTTGCAGGCTGCACCCTGGTCTGAACTCCCGTCTCTGAGCCCTTGGCAGCGCGGTTAGTTCCTGGCTTGACAGGTCTGCTTCGCTCTGCCCCGGTGCCCGGCACTGAAAGGCCAGACAGCTCTCAATAGGGACTGAGCCTTGGCACCCCGTGCCCTGGGCAGCAATGAAAACCACCTCCCCAAGGGCCAGTGGGCACCTGGTGTGCCCAGAGCTGCCTCCTGCTGGCCTTTCCTGAGTTGGTTCGGGCGCCCTGCATGCCGGGCACACGGATCACCCCCCCCGGGGCTGGCATCATGGCAAAAGGCCCTCCCGGGCCAGGGCATGAGCCCACTGGGCTTTGCACGATCCTGAGGCCTTCCTGTCTGGGCACAGTATTTTGCAGCCCTGAGCCCGGGCCAGCCCCTGGACTTCCAGCTGGAGAGGGCACAGTTTGCTCCAGCCCCTCCGCAGCTGCACACTGAGCACCCAGGGAGCCCTGCTGCGGGGAGCTGTGGGGCAGATCCCGTGGGAAACCCACTGCCAGGAGTGCCGTGTGGCCTGGTCACGCTGCGGGGCTGAGAAGCCAGCGCAGCTCCCAGCGGGTGCGGCAGGGGCCGGGGGGCAGACTTGCCCATGAGCGCCCAGACGCCCGCTCCGTCACCTCCCCAATCCCTTTTCTCTTCTGAGCTCTCCCATCTGCCAGGGCCGGGTGCTGCCAGGAGCTCGCAAACGCTGCCCTTCGCGCCCGCCCCCAGAGGGTCAGCGAGGGCGGCAGGGCTGAGCCAGGCGGGGAATGTAGCTGCACTGAGGCCCCTGGGCGCTGGAGCACGGCCCTGCTCTGGGTCGCGGAATAGCCCCAGGCCACTGCCCGCAGGCTGGGGGGCTGGAGGGGACTGGCCAGCCTGGAGGGGTGCTGGGCGCAGCACAGGGCCGCATTGCTCTGCAGCATAGGGGGCGGCCAGCGAGCCGCGGGGGTTCCCGGGGGTTAGCTCGGGGGAGCTTGTTGGACGCACGTGGGCCCAGCCCCGGGGGAACGACCCCTCTACCCGCCCCCCCCAGCGCACCCAGCTGGGACTCACTGCACTGCAGTGAGCTGCCCCCGTCACCAGGGTGCGCTCTCCCCGCACGCTCTCTCTATGGCTCTTTCCTGCTACAGGGACCCTGCTGCGGCTGCTCTTCCTGCCCTGCTCTATGGCTCCCCAGGGCCACTCTCCCTCGCATGGGACGCCCTCTTGGGGCTGGCTCAGGAACTGCCTGCCCATAAATCTGGCTGCTGCTAGTGGGGGCTTAGTGGGGGCACCCGGGGGGGCATCTCCCTGGCAGCGGAAAGCCTTGTGGGTCTGGCTGGGGGTGCCGGGCGCCTGGTGCCATCCCCGCCTCTCCTGCAGGTGGGACCCGCTAGTTAGCTAGTCCAGTGCCCAACGTGCCCCCATGTGCCCCCCAGAGCAGGGGTCCCCAAGCCCCAGCCCGTGTGCCCGATGCACCCCCATATGCCCCCCTGGAGCATGGATCCCCCAGCCCCAGCCTGGGTGCCCAATGCGCCCCCAAGTGCCCCCCTGGAGCAGGGATCCCCTATCCCCAGCCTGTGTGCCCGACATACTCCCAAGTGCCCCCCTGGAGCAGGGATCCCCTAGCCCCAGCCAGGGTGCCCGGTGTGCCCCCAGGTGCCCCCCTGGAGCGGAGATCCCCTAGCCCCAGCCAGGGTACCCGTCTCCTTGGCTGGAGCAGCTCGTGTCCAGCTCTGCAGGTCCCTGGTTCGGTCCCTGGCCTTGGCCAAGGTGGCACTGTCACGCGGGCACCGCTTGCTGCTCAGGGATGCTCCCCATGGCAGGGGATGGGCGGGAGTCCAGGAGCGTTTCAGGTCCCAGAGCCCAAAGGTGCAACGGGAGAGCTGGGCAAAGCAGGAGACGCCTCTCCCCTGCATAGCTTGGAGCAGAGATGGCTGCACCCCAGGGCAGAGCCCGACTCCAGTACCGCTCCCCCTTCCAATGGAGTGGGCCGAACTCCCTCCCTGGTGCATGAATCGCTGCTTGAGGGAGGTGGGCTGGGGGCTGCCCATGGCTGCCCCCTCCGCGCAGCCTCTGTCCCTGTCCCTGCTCAGTGCCACGGGCTGATCTCTCCCTGCTCAGAGTCGTCCGATGATTCGTACGTCTCCGCTGGCGAGGATCCCCTGGAGGCCCCGGTCTTCGAGATCCCCATCCGGGATGCTGTGGTGATGGTGGGCGCAGAGGTGCTGCTGAAGTGCATTGTCACAGCCAACCCCATGCCCGAAGGTGAGCTGCCGCAGGCTGCCGGCGCCCTGCGCAGGGCCGGGAGGGGCTGGTGGCGTGCCAGCCGGCTGGGGTTGGCAGAGTCAGCAGGGACTGGTGAATCGGGCGCTCGCCCCGTCCTGACACTGACTCGGTGGGTGGCCTGGGGTACGTCACTTCCACCCCGTGATTCTTCCTTCCCTTCCTCCCGGGGGCGGGGGGTCACTAGCGCACGTTCACCCGGTGTGTGGCAGATAGGCCACAGGAATCCGGCCCTGGACAGGGGACTGGGCTGGTCTCTCCTGCGGGCTGCCTGGGCAACCAACCCCGGCCGCAGCCACCCAGCTGGCCAGGTGCTCGCTGCAGCGCCCAGGGCCTGGTGCTTCCGGGAGCAAAGCTCTGGGTGGGCTGTGCGGCACGCGGTTTGCCAGGCAGGCTGTGCCGCTGGGGCTCGGGGCTGCCCTGCCTGCGCTCCCCGGGCACCTCCTGGCAGCGTGGCTGTGGGTGACTGGGCCACAGCCCTGGCGAGGGGTTGTTTGTGTGATGGCCGATTGCACTTTGGAGCTGCCCCTCGGGCCGGGACACCACGGCCCATGCCCGGGTCTGAGGAAAGGCCTCGCCGGCGGCACGAGATGCCAGCTGGAGAATGGCAACGACTCCACCTGTGCTGGGTGGGCCGCAGGGAAGCAGGTGACGGAGAGGCTCCTCACGCAGCCCCACCCTCAGATCTGGGGCAGGGGAACGAAGCCCCGGCTGGCAAAGGGACTTGCCAGCGTCACACTGAGGCAGTGTCAGAACCCAGGAGGCCGGAGACTCTGTCCCAGCCACTGTCTGTATCTGGGCTGGGGGCTGCCTGGGGATCTAGCTGGGCTGAGCCCTGCCGCCCTCGCTGACCCTCTGGGGGCGCAGGGGAATCTGTGTGGGCAGCAGGGCACAAGGGGGAAGGGGAGGGAGTGGAGCTCCCTGGCCATGTCCAGACAGACGGGGTGCCCGGCGCGGGGCCCCGGGCAGCAGCGCGTCCCCAAACCAGCCACTAGGGGGCAGGAGTCACGGGAACTGCAGCGGGTCGGATTCTGGCTACACCTGGGGGGGCAATAATGGGGAGCAGTGCTGCCCCCGCAGGGCCCCAGCAGTGATGGGGGGCCCTGCCCCCCGGCAGGGCCTTGCAGAGTCAGCCCCCCCGGGACACCCAGCCGCTCCCCCCCCGTGACCTGCCCTCTCCCACCCCAGTGTCCTGGAGGAAGGATGGCGTCCTGCTGAGGGGCAGTGCCTGGCGCCCCATCAAAGTGGAGGGCGAGCGGCACACCCTGCTGCTGCAGGGCGCCCGGGGGGCCGACGCCGGCCTGTACACCGTCACGGCGGCCAACGAGGCGGGGGAGTCGTACTGCAGCGCCAAGCTGACCGTGCAGCCGGGTAAGGGCTGGGGGGGCGCGGGGCCTGCGGGGGAGGCCTGGCCTGGCCGTGGGGGGCGGCTCCCTGTGGGGCCGGCCCAGCCCGGGGGAGGAGGAGCAGCAGGCCAGAGCGGGCGTGAGGGGGTGGGCGGCTGTCGCTGGCAGGCACCCGGCTCCCTTACCCTACAAGGCTCTGTCTGAGCCGGGCGGCTGACGTGCGGCCAGCTGGGAGCACGGAGGGTCCTGCTGCCTGCCTGGGCTCCCAGCACCAGTGGGTCCCCAGCGGTGCCCATCAGCACCCTGGCACTGCCCCCGCGGCCCCACCTGCTCCTCAGCTCCCCGCCCCGTCGTGGGCCGGCAGCACCCCGCACTGTGCAGCACGAGCCCCAGGCATCCGCCAGCCTGGAGGGGGCCCAGAGCCGGGAGCCTGGCCGGCCCCGGGAGCCTGGCCAAGGGCTCCGGCGGGCTCCCCCGGGCGAAACCCCAGGGCCTCTGCTCCTCCCTCAGGGCTGCCAAGCGCGCCCTTCCCATGGGCCATCCTGGCTGGCCAGGGGCTACCTGGAACCCCAGGGGGCCGAGCCCAACTGCCCCCCGCCTCCGCCCAGCCCAGGCCCGGCGGGTCCCTGGGGTGCTGAGCCCCCAGCAGGAGGTTCACCCAGCCCGCGCCTGAGCCGGCCCCCTTCAGCCCGGGCTGGTGGGGCGAAGGGCCGGGAACGCTGCCGTGGGCTGGCCGCGCCGCCGTGGCCCGGAGGGGGCGGGGGGGGCACCACAGCGGGCCGAGGGGCCCAGCCCTGGTCCATCCTGCCGGGGAAGGGGCCTTGCCAGCGTCCAGGACTGGTGCTGGGGGCGCAGGACAGGGGGGCAGCGCCTGCCCCGGGCAGAACCGGGCTCCACGCTGGGCTGACGGCACCGAAATGGACCCTCCGCGGGGGTGCGGGCCTCAGAGCGGGGGGGGCACCGGCTCCCATCAGACCCAGGGCCGGGGGGAGGGAGGCGGACGGAGGCTGCTGGCTGGAGAAGCGTCTCCGGGGCGGGGCCAGCAGAGAGCGGGGCCTGGCTGCGCCCATCCCCGCGGCGTCGGACCCGGACCCGGACCCGGACCCTGCCCGGGGCTCGCCCCGCCTGCCTGGGGGGCTCGGGGGGCGGGGCCCGGCCAGGCCCAGCCCAGCCCAGCCCAGCCCCGGCGGGTCGCGGTCTCACGCTGCCGGGCGGGCGCCCTGCGGGGATGGAGCCGCCCGCCGCCCTGGGTGAGTCGCGGCGCGGCCCGCGGGCGCTGGGGCTCCGCAGAGCCGAGCCGGGCCGGGCCGGGCCGGGGAAGGGGCAGGGGCAGGGGCAGGGGCAGGTGCGCTGGGAACGCAGCCGGGCGGCCCCTCCCGGGAACGGGGCGTGTCCCATGGCGTGTCCCCCCCCCCCCCGGACCCTCTGTATTCACTGGGTGTGCCCGGCTCCCTGCCCTCAACCCCCCCCCCGATCCCCTCTGCCCGCCCCGGGTGTGCCCAGCTCCCTGCCCTCAACCCCCCCCCGATCCCCTCTGCCCGCCCCGGGTGTGCCCGGCTCCCTGCCCCCAACCCCCCCCCCCGATCCCCTCTGCCCGCCCCGGGTGTGCCCGGCTCCCTGCCCCCAACCCCCCCCCCCGATCCCCTCTGCCCGCCCCGGGTGTGCCCGGCTCCCTGCCCTCAACCCCCCCCCGATCCCCTCTGCCCGCCCCGGGTGTGCCCGGCTCCCTGCCCTCAACCCCCCCCCGATCCCCTCTGCCCGCCCCGGGTGTGCCCGGCTCCCTGCCCCCAACCCCCCCCCCGATCCCCTCTGCCCGCCCCGGGTGTGCCCGGCTCCCTGCCCCCAACCCCCCCCCCGATCCCCTCTGCCCGCCCCGGGTGTGCCCGGCTCCGTGCCCCCAACCCCCCCCGATCCCCTCTGCCTGCCCCAGGTGTGCCCAGCTCCCTGCCCTCAACCCCCCCCGATCCCCTCTGCCCGCCCCGGGTGTGCCCGGCTCCCTGCCCTCAACCCCCCCCCGATCCCCTCTGCCCGCCCCGGGTGTGCCCGGCTCCCTGCCCCCAACCCCCCCCCGATCCCCTCTGCCCGCCCCGGGGTGTGCCCAGCTCCCTGCCCCCAAACCCCCCACCCCCGACCCTCTGCTCGCACCGGATGTGCCCAGCCCCAACCCCTCCCCCCAGAACCCCTCTGTCCGCCCCGGGGTGTGCCCGGCTCCCTGCTCCCAACCCCCCCTCTGGACTCTCTGCCCGCACTGGGTGTGCCCTGCCCCCAACCCCTCCCCCCGACCCCCTCTGCCCGCAACGGGTGTGCCCGGATTCCTGCCCCCAACCCCCCTGACCATCTGCCACCCCAACCCCCCCTGACGCCATCTGCCCGCAGCGGGGTGTGCCCAGCTCCCTGCCCCCAACCCCCCCCCAGGCCTCCTCTGCCCACCCCAGTGTTGACCCCCGAGTGTCCATGACGTTTGGGGCTCTGGCCGTTTCCCAAGGGGTGTTTCTGCACTGGGTCCTAGCCCCACTCCCAGAGACTGGCTTCCAGGCCACAGAGACCCTAGCCCCTGGGCTGGGCACCCCCTGCCTCTCTCTGTGGGGGTGGGGACACACCTGGGCCACTGTTCCTGCAGCTGGCGCCCCCTCCAGCCTGGGCTGCCCGCTCCCCCTTGCCGTGTGCTATTAAAGGGAGGGCAGCGATTAGCCCCCTGTGTACTAGCCTCTGGGGGCAGGGGGTTGAGCACGTGGGGGGCCCTCTGCTGTGGGGGGCAGGGCAGCCTGGCACCCTTGGATCTCTCATCCCCACCCAGAGCAACGGGCATGTGGCCTGTCCCATGGGGTGGGTGCATGAGCCTGTCACCCTGGTATCTGACCAGGGCTCCCTGGCACACGAGTGGCTGGGATGGGTCTGCTGCACTGTCTCTGGGCCGCCCTGGCAGGCAGCGCGCTGGGTCCCTGTGCCCGTGGACAGGCGATGCTCAGCCCCTGCCCCTCGGCATCCCGCCGCGCCTGCCTCTGTGCAACCGCCCCGGGCGAGCCCGGGTGGAGGGTGGGAGCCTTGCCTGGCGGGAGTGCCTGGGGGCTCCTTGCTGGCCATCTCGTCAGCAGCATCTGCTGCCCCCTGCATCCTTGGGAGCCGAGCCCCAGGTCCCTGCCCCGGGGTCACCAGCCTGCACACTTCTCAGGCTCCTGTTCCCCTCTGCGGCACAGCCCCGGGTCCAGGGGAGCAGGACCCCGAGGCTGGAGCGTGAGTGCGGCTGCCAATGTCACCTTCAGCCCTGGAGAGCCAGGCGGACGGACGGCAGCTGCCTCGTGAGCCAGCCTGTCCCCCTATCTCAACCCCTTATCGTCTGCCTGGCCTCCTCCCCGCACTCGCCCACGGGCTCCGGCTCCAGCAGCCTGGGCTCTGAAAGGGTTTGGCCGGGGGGCTCCCACGGGGGTGCTGCAGGGTCCCATCCTTCCCCTCGTCTCAGGCTGGGGTGTCAGGGGGAGACCCTCCCCCAGTGCTTGCCCCGGCCTGGGGTCTGAGGGAAGACGGGGCAGGGGGGTGGGGGACGATGGAGCTGCACTCTGCCCGCCTTGTCAGAGCCCTGGCTGCTCTGCCCTGTGCGTGCTGCCACCCTGGGTGCCCCCGCTGGCCGTCCTGTCCCATGGGACCTCGCCCGGTGCTGCCATCCCAGCCAGGGGACCTGTGTCACGGCATCCCGGGGTGATGCTCTGGAACTGCTCCCTACGGCTCTGGGGAAATCTCCTCTCTGGGAGCAGCCTGTCTGCACGACACACAAAAGGAAAAGGAGGACTTGTGGCACCTTAGAGACTAACCAATTTATTTGAGCATAAGCTTTCCTGAGCTACAGCTCACTTCATCGGATGCATTCAGTGGAAAATACAGAAGACGTTTTTATACACACAAACCATGAAAAAATGGGTGATCACTACAAAAGATTTTCTCTCCCCCACAAACACATTGGTTAGTCTCTAAGGTGCCACAAGTCCTCCTTTTCTTTTTGCAAATACAGACTGACACGGCTGTTACTCTGAAACCTGCAGGACACACAGCTCACCCGCTTCCACCTTCCTGGGTCCGACCTCGGACCATTCAGCCTCCTCTGCCCGTCCGTGCACTTCCCACAACGAGTCCGCCCAGGCGGGGTCTTGGGGAAGCCAGAGGGTCCTGCCCCCCAACTCCGCAGTCAGACGTGACTCTCAGCCAGCCAGTAACACAGAAGGTTTATTAGACGACAGGAACATGGTCTAACACAGAGCTTGTAGGTGCAGAGAACAGGACCCCTCAGCTGGGTCCATTTTGGGGGGCAGTGAGCCAGACAACCCTGTCTGCCATTCACTCCATGTCCCAGCCAGCCCCAAACTGAAACTCCCTCCAGCCCCTCCTCCTCTGGGCTTTGTCCCTTTCCCGGGCCAGGAGGTCACCGGATTCCTTTGTTCTCCAGCCCTTTAGCTCTCACCTTGCAGGGGGGAAGGGCCCAGGCCATCAGTTGCCAGGAAACAGGGTGTCGGCCATTCCCTGTGTCCAGACCCCTGCACACACCTGCTCTCAAGGGCTCTGCAACGGTCATACACCCTTACCCCACCCCCTAGACACTTAAGAACTGCCATGGGGAAACTGAGGCACCCACACACTATTCAGAGGAAACATTAAGAACAGTCCCACTTCGTCACAACCTGGCACCCTTAACCAGCCTTACTACCTGCTCTCTCCTGAGCCAGCGCCCCCTGCGGAGAGCCAGGGGCATCTGCCGCCCCCCCTGGCCCTGGCCAGCCCCATCACGTCGGACGAGGAGTACCTGAGCCCCCTGGAGGAATTCCCAGCGTCCGGGACCCCACAGCACTGTCTGGCCGGGAAGCTGCAGCACAAAGTAGACCTTGGCGCATCCCGCAGCCCCGTGGAGACCAACTTCAAGGCTGCCCCCACCTTTGAGGTGAGGGGGCGGGTCCCGGGGTGGGGGGCCCTTCCTGTCTGCCCCCAGGTCCTGGTGCCCCGGGGTAACTGGGCAGGGGTTTGCCTCTCCCGGAGCCTGGACACAGCCTGGGCCGCCCTGCCTAGCATTGGGGTGTCTGCCGGGGCACCGCGAGGCCCACAAGCCCCTGCCCCATGGGGCTCTGTGACAAGAGCTCCCACCTTGGGCGCCCCCTCCTGTTGGCTGGTCTTGCCGTGCTGGGGTGACCCTCACTCCCTGCTCTGGTCCCCGCGGGCGGCTGGGCGCTCGCTGTCTGACCCCCTGCCCTCATGTGTTTCCCACCCCAGCTGGCTCTGAGCGACCAGTCGGTGCTGGAGGGGCAGGACGTCAGCATGAGCACCCGGGTCCGGGGCGAACCCAAACCCATCATCTACTGGTGAGTCC